>NC_141690.1:290408068-291745849 GCF_964263255.1 Lissotriton vulgaris
TGTGGTGGTGGTGGTGTGGATGTGGTGGTGGATATGGTGGTGGATATGGTGGTGGATGTGGTGGTGGAGGTGGTGGATGTGGTGAATGTGGTGGTGGTGGACATGTGGGGAGGGCATGGCGGTGGACATGGTGGTGGTGGTGACTTGGTGGTGGTGGACATGGTGGTGGTGGATGTGGTGGTGGTGGTGGACATGGTGGCGGTGGACATGGTGGAGGACATGGTGGTGGTTGTGGTGGACGTGTTGGTGGTGGATGTGGTGGTGGTGGACGTGGTGGTGGTGGACATGGTGGACATGGTGGTGGTGGTTGTGGACGTAGTGGTGGTGGACGTGGTGGTGGTGGACGTGGTGTTGGTGGACGTGGTGATGGAGGTGGACCTTGTGGTGGTGGATGTGGTGGTGGTTTACGTGGTAGTGGTGGACGTGGTGGTGGCAGATATGGTGGTAGTGGTGGTGGTGGATGTGGTGGTGGTGGACATGATGGTGGTGGATGTGGTGGGGTGGACGTGGTGGTGGTGGTGGTGGATGTGGCGTTGGTGGTGGTGGACGTGGTTGTGGTGGTAGATGTGGTGGTGTTGGATTTAGTGGCTGATGTGGTGGTGGTGGAGGTGGTGGTGGACATGGTGGTGATGGACGTGTTGAAGGATGTGGTGGTGGGCATGGTGGTGGTGGTGGACGTGGTGGTGGTGGTGGATGTGGTGGTGGATGTGGTATATGTGGTGGTGGTGGACATGGGGGAGGACGTGGTGGTGGACATGGTGGTGGTGGTGGACTTGGTGGTGGACATGGTGGTGGTAGATGTTGTGGTGGACATGGTGGCGGTAGACATGGTGGTGAACATGCTGGTGGTTGTGGTGCACGTGATTGTAGTGGATGTGGTGGTGGTGGACGTGGTGGACATGGTGATGGTGGTTGTGGACGTGGTGGTGGTGGACATCGTGGTGGTGGACATGGTGGTGGAGGTGGACGTGGTGGTGGTGGTTGATGTGGTGATGGTGGACTTGGTGGACGTGGTGGTAGTGGTGGGGGTGGACGTGGTGGTGGTGGACGTGGTGGTGGTGGACGTGGTTGTGGTGGACGTGGTGGCGGTGGTGGACATGGTGGTGATGGTGGACATGGTGGGGTGGACGTGGTGGTGGACATGGTGGTGATGAATATGGTGGTGGTGGACGTGGTGGTGGGGGTGGACGTGGTGGCAGACATGGTGGACATGATGGTAGATATGGTTGTGGTGGACGTGGTGGTGGATGGGGTGGTGGTGGATGTGGTGATTTTGGACGTGGTGGTGGTGGACGTGGTGATGGTGGACGTGGTGGTGGCGGATGTAGTGGTAGACGTGTTGGTAGATGTGGTGGTGGTGGTGGATTTGGTGGTGAATGTGGTGGTGGTAGTGGACATGGTGGTGGACGACTATTGGGTATGAGGGTGCTAGCAGGACGTGGTGGTTGTGGACGTGATGCTGGTGAACTGGTGGTAGAGGATGTGGTGGTGGCAGATGACGTGGTGGACGTGGTGGTGGACATGGTGGTGGATGTGGTGGTGGACGTGGTGGATTTGGTGGTGGTGTACATGGTGGTGGTGGTGGTGGACGTGGTGGTAGTGGTGGAGGTGGTGAAGGTGGTGGTAAAGTGGAGGTGGTAGTGGATGTTGTAGTGCTGGTGGATGTGGTGATGGTGGACGTGGTGGTGGACATGGTGGTGGTGGTGGACATGGTGGTGGATGTGGTGGTAGATGTTGTAGGAAGGTACATCCTGACTATGGTTGCCCCCAACTTTTTGCCCTGTGTTTTAGCTGGTTTTTGACATAGTCGACCTGGGATCCTGCCAATCAGGACCCCAGGCCTACTGCTCTCTCTTTAAAATGGATTCCATGTACCTTAGGTGCATTTCCAATTGGTACTGGGCCACCTTATCAGACCCCGTAACGCAGGGCATAGGTGTACCCAGGGCCGCCAGGGGCTGCAGCATGTATTATGCCACCCCTGGCTGGCCTCCTAAATTTGACACAACTGGCTGCATGACAGCTGGGGCAAAGTCGTGTAATCACCCCTTGCTTTAGGTATAGTAGCTCTATATCTAACCATACAATGGACACCCGAGTTCCTATCAGTCACTCCTATGGCAGGCCTTGACAATCCTGAAGGCAGAGTGCGTGGGCTCGTGTGAACTAGGTTCTGGCCCGAGCCGAGCCCGGTTGCAGCTTGCGGAATCAAGACCCAATGGCTGTTCCATGATAACGCGTACCACATCGGTAACTTCGGTGTCGCGTTATCAAGGCATGTCGAGTAAGGTGTCATACGAATCGGGATGCTGCCCTCTCACCAATTCTGGCGACGAGGTTAGCATTCCGCCCTTCTAGAGGGACACGACATGTACGTAACTGTGAACCCCGGTTAAAGTTAATGTTAGACGGACCGGGAGGGTCGGCCGAGTATAAGGGGAGAGGTCTCCAGGGAGAGCCGTCTCCAGCGATCGTACAGACAAGTAACTTCCCCCCCACAGACGGACACCACACAAGGATAAGGTTAAACGATACTTTATCAGTAATTCTTCAAGTACGGTCAAATGATACAAGGAGGTCTGGACTCAGGGGTCCCCTCGATTCTGGTCTCTGGTTGGGAAAAGGGGTAGCGGGACAGTCTTGTTACCAATTGGGTGGATGAATAGCTCTCAATCCTCGAGCTCGGCGTTCTAGATGAACGGGCCGCGGCGGAGCCAGCAGGTCCCGAGATGGTTGAAGGTGGCGACGGTCCGCGGCGGAGCCAGCAGGTCCCGATGAAGATGGTGGTACAAACGGTCCGCGGCCACGCCAGCAGGTCCCGACGACGATGAAGGTTGATGGAAGTTGCGGCAGCGCCAGCAGGCAAGACGATAGTTCACAAGGCAGGGCTACGGCAGCGCCAGTAGTCCGTCAAGGATGAGTTCTTCTCTGCGTCTCTCGACTCCAGGATACAACTGCCTTCCTGCTCTGGAGCTGCCCCAGTTATAGGGCTGGCGCCCTTTGATGTCCGGACCCTCGCACTTGGAGGTCGGGAGGTCCGGGATGAGGGAGTCCAGACACCCAGCAGGGGGGTGGAGCCAGCGCCCGGGGAGGCTGGGGGCGATCGGCACCTGGCGGGGGAGAGCCATCGACACCTCTTTCTCCCATTGACCTGCCAAGTAGTCCGTTCACCTCCTGGGTGGATGGTGGTGCCGGGATGTCGGGGCCTGGCCAGGCCCAGGGTTAGGGTCGATCGGAGGCCACGCGGCCTCGTGGGGCCGTGTCCAAGATGGCGCCCAGGTCAGGCGCGAGGGCTGGTAGGGGATCGGGCCCAAGAGGTCGAGATGTTCCGAGGCAGGGGTCCCGGAGGGGACAGAAACGTGGAGTGGTGGCGTGTAACACTTGAGGAGCCGGGCTCGGGCCCGGTCGTGCGGAGGGGGAGCGGGCCCTTCATGTGGCCTGTCCAACATGCGTCCCCCCCAGCTGAAGGCGGGGAGAGTCACCCATCCTCTTGGGGACTCTCCTCGTCGAGGCGGAAAAAGCGTGACAGGCCATCTGCGTTGGCGTGGTCTTGCCCAGGTCAATGTTCCACAGTGAAGTCCATCCCCTGTAGGGAGATGGACCAACGTAGTAGTTTTGGGTTTTCCCCCCGCATCTGCATCAGCCACTGCAGGGGCCGATGGTCGGTCTGTACCCGGAAGTGTGTGCCAAAGAGATAGGGCCGGAGCTTTTTGAGGGCCCATACCACAGCGAAGGCCTCCCTCTCGATGGTGCTCCAGCGTTGTTCTCGGGGCAGGAGTCGCCTGCTGATGAAAACCACTGGCTGATCACGGCCTTCGGGGTTCAATTGAGACAGGACCGCCCCAATACCATGGTCGGAGGCATCCGTCTGGACGATGAATTCCCGGCTGTAGTCGGGGGCCTGGAGCACAGGGGCGGAACACATGGCGGCCTTCAGTTGCTCGAAGGCTGCTTGACAATCTGGGGTCCAGTTGACCTTCTTTGGGTGATTTTTGGACGTGAGTTCCGTGAGGGGCCCCACTATGCTACCATAGTCCTTTACGAACCGTCGGTAATAGCCCGTGAGTCCCAGAAAGGCGCGTACCTCGGTCTGGGTGATGGGGGGCTGCCAGGACTGGATGGCGGCGATCTTGAGCTGCAGAGGGGCCACCAGGCCGCTTCCCACCTGGTGTCCGAGGTAGGTCACGGACCCCTGACCAATTTGGCATTTGCTGGCCTTGATCGTGAGGCCAGCTCGCTGAAGGGCCTGTAGCACCTCGCGGAGGTGGTGGAGGTGGTCGGACCAGTGGTGGCTGTATACAGCGATGTCGTCTAGGTAGGCGGCACGGAATCCTTCGAGTCCGGCCAAGACTTGATTGACTAGTCGCTGAAACCTTGCTGGGGCATTCTTCATGCCGAAGGGCATGACCTTGAAATGATAATGGCCGTCAGGAGTGGAAAACGCAGATCGTTCTTGGGCCCGGGATGTAAGGCCGATCTGCCAGTAGCCCGCCGTCAGGTCGAAAATGCTGAGGTAGCGGGCAGCTCCCATGCGGTCGATCAGTTCATCTGCCCGGGGGATGGGATGTGCGTCCGTTCTGGTGACCGCATTCAAGCCCCGGTAGTCGACGCAGTACCGGAGTTCCGGTGTGGTGCCGGGGGTGGCCGCTTTGGGGACCAGTACTACTGGGCTGGCCCAGGGGCTGTCTGAGGGCTCAATGACCCCGAGCGTGAGCATCTTGGTCACCTCTTCTTGGATGCAGGCCCGTACCCGATCTGGTACGCGGTAGGCCCGGTGGCGGATAGGGGGACTGTCCCCCGTGTCCACGTCGTGTACACACCAGGAGGTGGTCCCTGGGGTGAGGGAGAACAGGCTGGCGAACTGCAGCAGGAGGTCTCGACATTCTTGGCGTTGTTCCAGGGTGGTGGCCTCCGAGAGTCGGACCCCGTCCACGGAGCCGTCTTTCTCCCGAGTCCGTAGGAGGTCAGGGAGGGGTTCGGAGTCTTCCTCGGCTCCATTGTCTGTGGCCATCAGGAGGCTGAGTTCTGAACGCACGAAATGGGGTTTCAGTCTATTAGCGTGGAGAACCCGGAGGGGGTTCCGTGAAGATTCCATATCGATGAGATAGGTGACAGGGCCCTTGCGCTCGATTACTTTGAAGGGCCCCGTCCATTTATCTTGCAGAGCGCATGGTTCGGTGGGGGACATTACCCATACTTGTTGGCCGGGTTCAAATTCGATGGAGGAGGCATTTTGGTCATACCACTTTTTCATGTCCTCTTGACTGGCCTCCAAGTTTGCTTTCGCCATCTCCCTGAATCGTCGGGTCTGGTTGCGGAGGGTTAGGAGGTATTTGAAGACATCTGGAGGGTTCTTTAGAGGGGGCATTTCCCAGCCTTCCTTAACTAGGCTGAGCGGCCCCCGTACTGGGTGTCCATACAACAGTTCAAACGGGCTGAAGCCGAGGGACTTCTGGGGGACTTCTCGATATGCGAAGAGGAGGCACGGCAGTAGCACATCCCACTGGCGACGGAGGGGCTCTTCCAACCCCCCAATCATCCCTTTGAGCGTGCGGTTGAACCGCTCAACAAGTCCGTTTCCTTGAGGGTGATAGGGGGTCGTGAATCGGTAGGTGACCCCACACTGTTGCCAGAGGGACTTCATGTATTTTGAAATAAAGTTCGTGCCTCTGTCGCTGACGACTTCTCGGGGGAAGCCCACACGGGAGAAGATCCCCATCAGGGCCCGGCCGACTACCGGGGCTGTCACAGTTCGCAGGGGGACAGCCTCAGGGTAGCGGGTGGCGTGGTCCACCAGTACCAGGATGAACCGATGTCCTTGTGCTGTACGGGGGTCGAGGGGCCCCACAATGTCGATCCCTACCCTCTCGAACGGGGTGGTGACCACTGGAAACGGTTGCAGGGGGGCTTTCAGCTTGCGGCCGCTCTTCCCGCTGGCTTGGCACGTGGGGCAAGATCGGCAATGCTGGAGTACATCATTCCTCATCTTAGGCCAGAAGAAGTGGGTCACCAGGCGGCTGTAGGTTTTATCCTGACCCAGGTGGCCAGCCAGGGGGACATCATGGGCCAGGTTTAGCAAGAAGTCTCTAAAACGGAGGGGCACTACTAGCACTCGACTGGCCCCCAACTCCGCGATTCTTTGTTCACTGTATAGCAGATCATTGTCCCAATAGACCCAATGTGTTCCGGATGTATCCCCTGCGCTCTGAGCGAGGGCTTGTTGGCGGAGTCCCTCGAGGGAGGGACAGGTCTTCTGCTCTTGGCGAAACTGCTCCTGGGTGGGCCCCCCCTCTTGATGCCACTGGTCCAGGCCGGAGAGGTCCGGAGGTTGAGCGAGCCCCTCGGGAGCTTGTTCTGGGGGGACGGCACGGTCGGTGTCTTCTACTGGAGTGACCGGGGGAGGAGGTGCCGGCCATTCAGGTTCCTCGGGTCGGAGATTGGCACGGGCGGCCATGGACCGGGTGGTGACGCACGCCCAGTCCGGGATGCCTAACATCCCCAGGTGTTCTCTTCGTTCTACGGCTGCCCACGGGGAGCTTTCAAGGTCATTCCCCAGGAGGCAGTCTACGGGAGCATCATCTCGGACCGTCACCTTCAACATGCCGGAGACTCCTCCCCATTCGAAAGGGACGCAGGCCATCCGACACAGACTCTCCGAATTATCGGCTGAACGGACAGGGCAGAGAATATTTGGTAGGATCTGTTCTGGGGTCACCAGGTGACAGCGGACGGCTGTTACGCTGGCCCCGGTGTCACGGAGGGCTTCGGCCCGGCGTCCATTGATGCTCACCCATTGACTGTACTTCCGGGTGTTAGCGGGTAGGGGGACCCGCGGGACCATGTCTTTCCCCCCTAAGCATGCTAGAGCCATGGCGGCTGGCTCCCATTCTTGATGTTCTTGCTCATATTCTTCCTGTTCCTCGGAGATCTGTTCTTCCCCCAGGGCAGCCGCGGCCATCTGGCGGGGTCTCGGGCTCTGATTCTGTGGGCAATTTGGGTCGTTTGCGTAGTGGCCGACTCGCTGGCATCGGTGACACGTGACATTGGCTCTATATCCCGGTCGTGCCGGGGTGCTGCCCCGGTTGGCCGGGGGGGTGGTGCTGGCAGCGGGGGCGGCCGGAGCGTTGTCTTTTCCTCGTCCTTGGCCCCCTCCTCCTCCTCCTCTGAGACGGTGCTGACCGTGGTGGTTCCGGTTCTGTTCGTAGGACCCATGTCGGCCCACTCTGGTGATCTCCCACCGGTCAGCCTCGGCTGCGAGCTGCCGTGGATCAGTCAATTTGCTGTCGAGGAGGTGCTGCCGGAGCTCGATGAAGCAATTGTTTGACAGATGCTCCCACACCATGAGATTGAAGAGCTGTTCATAAGTTGTGACATTGCTTCCTTTGATCCAACCCTCGAAGGCTCGGCTGAAATAGTTCACGTACTCCACCCAAGTTGTACCCGGGATGCGGGTGCAGTCTCTGAACCTCTGGCGGTACATCTCGGGTGTGAGCCCATAGCGGGTGAGGAGGGCCGCTTTCATGTGGTCGTAGGAGGTCATCAGATGGTCCGGGAGCTGTAGCAGGGCATCGCGGCCCTCATTGAGGAATCTCCCCCATAGACCGGCTCCCCAGTCGCTTCGATCGATCCGGTGGTAGGTCATAGCTATTTCATAGGCCTTGAACCATTGTTGGATGTCGTCCTCTCGGAAGTATTCTCGAACGACATCCTTGGGGATGTGTACTTTTTTATCTGTTGCTCCTGGGGTGCGGGGTTGCTCGGTCACCCCTGATTCCTTGTTCTGCTTGCGTAAGTCTATTTCAGCTAATTTGCGCTCATGTTCATATGCCAGTCTTTTTTCCTCGAGCTCTCTTTGTCTCTGTTTCTCCTCTCTTTCTTCTCGGAGCCTCAGATGTTCTAAATTCAGTTTCTGTTCGGCCAACTTGAGTTCACCATCCATTTTGAGCCGGGCCATTTCTAGTTCATGTAATCTTGTTCTTTCTCGTTCCTGGATCTCGTCTTGCGAGAGACCCGTTCTTCGCTCCTCGGGAGCCGTGGTGTCTTTTTCTGCTGCTGCGACATTTTGGTCCGGGGGTCTGACGGCCCCGGTTTCTGCCCAGGACTCCAGGGCATGCTTGAAATCGTCCTTGGTACTCAGACCGGTGGTAGCGATACCTAGTTCAATGCAGAATTGTTTTAATTCACGATGGCTGTATTCTTCCAATTTCTCCATCTGAAATTTCTCGGAGGATCCGCTTTCTTTGGTTGTCATCGTGATTTCGTCGTGGGGTGAGCTACTCTCTGTACGATTATGCGGTGATTCGGATCGCGCCGCTGGCCACCAATGTTAGACGGACCGGGAGGGTCGGCCGAGTATAAGGGGAGAGGTCTCCAGGGAGAGCCGTCTCCAGCGATCGTACAGACAAGTAACTTCCCCCCCACAGACGGACACCACACAAGGATAAGGTTAAACGATACTTTATCAGTAATTCTTCAAGTACGGTCAAATGATACAAGGAGGTCTGGACTCAGGGGTCCCCTCGATTCTGGTCTCTGGTTGGGAAAAGGGGTAGCGGGACAGTCTTGTTACCAATTGGGTGGATGAATAGCTCTCAATCCTCGAGCTCGGCGTTCTAGATGAACGGGCCGCGGCGGAGCCAGCAGGTCCCGAGATGGTTGAAGGTGGCGACGGTCCGCGGCGGAGCCAGCAGGTCCCGATGAAGATGGTGGTACAAACGGTCCGCGGCCACGCCAGCAGGTCCCGACGACGATGAAGGTTGATGGAAGTTGCGGCAGCGCCAGCAGGCAAGACGATAGTTCACAAGGCACGGCTATGGCAGCGCCAGTAGTCCGTCAAGGATGAGTTCTTCTCTGCGTCTCTCGACTCCAGGATACAACTGCCTTCCTGCTCTGGAGCTGCCCCAGTTATAGGGCTGGCGCCCTTTGATGTCCGGACCCTCGCACTTGGAGGTCGGGAGGTCCGGGATGAGGGAGTCCAGACACCCAGCAGGGGGGTGGAGCCAGCGCCCGGGGAGGCTGGGGGCGATCGGCACCTGGCGGGGGAGAGCCATCGACACCTCTTTCTCCCATTGACCTGCCAAGTAGTCCGTTCACCTCCTGGGTGGATGGTGGTGCCGGGATGTCGGGGCCTGGCCAGGCCCAGGGTTAGGGTCGATCGGAGGCCACGCGGCCTCGTGGGGCCGTGTCCAAGATGGCGCCCAGGTCGGGCGCGAGGGCTGGTAGGGGATCGGGCCCAAGAGGTCGAGATGTTCCGAGGCAGGGGTCCCGGAGGGGACAGAAACGTGGAGTGGTGGCGTGTAACACTTGAGGAGCCGGGCTCGGGCCCGGTCGTGCGGAGGGGGAGCGGGCCCTTCATGTGGCCTGTCCAACAGTTAACTAAAGCCTCAGCTCCACAAAATGGATGCTGCCACCACAGACACGAGTCTGACCTCCTGCTGCTGGGAGTCCTTCCAGCGAGGAGCGCTTGGACAAAGGGTTTCCTGTCGTGGGCGGTGTTCGCACCGTCCCAGACAGGGTTTGTGTATTCTGGGTAGGTAGGGCTTTTGCGAGAAGGTGACTGCGGAGTGGCACCCCGGTGCTCACTACGCATCTGCCGGTTAGAACCAGTTCCAGGGGCACCAGCCCTGGCCTGGGGAAAGTCCGGCAGGGGAGAGGGGTGTAACTACCCCCTTCCTGGTCCCACCCTTAGGGCAGGACCTAGTCATGTACCCACCCCTTTCTTTAGAATAAAGGCCGGAGCGGGGACCCTTCCAAATTAGATCATCTTTGAATCAAGAACTACTTTCTACGAAAGGACCTTCAAGACTCTTCTCAAGATTTCTCCCTTGTGACTAAGGAGTAGTCACCCTGCATCAGCGGGCACCATCTAAGAACTCTGCGGTTTGCTGTAAGTCCTTCCTCAAGGAATCCGACGGCCCAGCTCAACGAGAACCGGCTTCCCTGGCACCTCTGACCTCTACCCACGTCATCAGCTCAGCTGTGATCTGTGGGTGCGACGAGACCTCGAGGGACCGGCCATCATCAGAACCTGCACGCTCTTAACCAGCACGACCATCGAAGCAATTCCCTGGTGAGTGCTCTGGGGTCCGAGAAGCCCCGACCCTGAGCCGCTCCAGCACCGAAGTGCAGTCTCCCAGCATCTCCACGATCTGCGTGGGGCCCTTCTGCTCGCTGCTCAGCACGTTGTCTGGTCACTAGCCGCTGGCTTGTGCCCTTCTGTGACGACATCCGACAATCAACACTGCTGGTCTGGTTGCTCCAGACTGGCCCTTGCTTCCATCTTTGAGAGAAGCACCCCGGACCCTCCTGGTCCACTCAAGACGCCATCTTAGGCCCACCACGTGGTCCTGAGATCTGCCAAGGCTTGTTGCCCCATCCTGGGCCCAGCGACGCCGACAGCATCATCCTCCGTGGGACAGCTCGCACCTCCACCGTGGTCGCCGACAACGCCTCCTGGTCCGTGAGACTGCAGAGCCTAGCGTCGCCCACTCACCTGGTCGAGGTGACGGCCAACCGGTGCCCTCCTGGTACCCTCTGACTACTGGCTAGTAGTACGAACTTGGTCCCCTCTGCTTTCAGGTATCATCAATCTCTGATCCAGGCTTGGATCTCTACGAACTATTCATCACTGGTCGCCGGCCAGCAACTCCTTTTCTTCCGGCTCGTCAGCGAAGACCCCGACGCCTGTAAGACTTGTGCAGCCGCAGCCCTCGTGGCTAGGTAACTCGGCATTTCGGTGCCTGCATAGCCTCTTTACTCTAGGGTCCCGAGTCCCTCGCTTTCGACTTGCCTTATCGGGTCCGCCCGAGACCTTAAACTTTCCGTGTCCTCGGACACCTGTTTTAATTGTGCACTTGAAGTATTTTCCTAAGAGATTTGGTTTGTGCTTAGTACCCTGTCCTCATAAAGAGTACAGGGCTGTTGTGATTCTTAATAAATATCCTGTTTATTTTCATAACACTTGTGTGGTGTCCTTTCACTGGGTGTTCAAGGGGTACATGTGTGGTAAACAGCTGGCTTAACACGCCCTCTCGAGTCTTTAGCCTTAGACTGCTCGTATCCACGCTACTAGGATAGCTGGTCTATAGGTTGACTTACAACCAAACACCATAAGGGTCGTTGGAACGATACATAGCGGTCGCTAGAATAGCGAACGTTGCATATCGGGCCAACTTCTCACATTGGTGAGCAGCGGTTGGGATTTGAGCTTGCTGTTGTTTTACCACACGTATCCTAAGAATATCTTGTTGAAAGATCACATAAGTACTGTTAGTACATATAACTAAAGCTTAGAATACTCTGAGTTCTACTGAACCAGCTGTTGTAGCTCCTCAAGGCTTAGCACACCTTGGCTGCAACTCTTAGCAAGGGATCAGTAGGCAAACACCTAGTGTAGGTAGGTGCATCACTTACACCACACTAGAAACAGTATGTCGGACAAAGGAGGAAACTCTGAGTCTCCCCTTGTGTCAGTTGACCCTCCACAGGTCATCCCTTCGAGATATACTGTGCTGAGCTTCAAGGAGTTAAGACAAGTGTGTCACTCCAGGAAGATCAAGCAGGGGTCTAACCCCACAACGTCCTTTCTGATTGGTCTCTTGGAGACTTATGATGCCAGAAAAGCTGAGACCCTTCCCAGCTCTTCTAATCCAGAAGGAGACATGCCTCCCCTCGAGGGAACCAGAGACGATCCTGACCTCATCCACCTCGCAACTGAGAACGAAGATGTGGAGGATGATGAGGATGAGGATCCCTCTGGGGATGAGGCAGATAAGGGACAGGTAGAAGTCGTTAAACTAAGCAGGTCCAACTTAAGCAAACATGACAGTGGTACTGGGGGACCCCTGGGGCCACTATCAGGTCAGCTTAACATTGGGAATGGACGAGCCCGATCTCTGTCAAGAGACTCTGGCAGATCCCTTCAAACCAATGGCTCTCACAACTCTTCGCAAAGAGGGATGACGTCCCCTCAGCGGAGAGTGTACGAAGCTAAGGAAAGGGCAGCTAATCTGAGGATCGAAAGGGAAGAACTTGCCCTGGCCAAAGAAAGGCTTGCCTTTGCTAGAGAGCAACAGTTGAGTGGGGCAGTCCCCACTGGTGGCAGCATTGTACCTAGCAATAGGGAAAGGAGTTTTGATACGAAACACCTTGGTAAGATAGTGCCCCCCTTTAAACAAGGGGACGACATCCACAAATGGATTACTGCTTTGGAGAGGGCCTGCACTGTGCAAGGTGTTCCCCAGAGTCAGTGGGCAGCTATCTTGTGGCTCTCCTTTGAAGGTAAAGGAAGAGACAAGCTCCTCACCACAAGGGTAGAGGATGCTAACAATTACCAAGTCTTGAAGAATACACTGGTTGAAGGGTTTGGCCTAACCACTGAGCAGTACAGGGTGCTGTTCAGGGATACCCCGAAAACGCAGTCTCAAGATTGGTCTGACTTTGTTGATTGTGCCACTAAGGCTTTTGAAGGCTGGCTACTGGGTAGTAAGGTTACTGATTTTAAAGGATTGTATAATCTAATTATGAGGGAGCAAATCTTAAATAATTGTCAGAACCAGTTATTACATCAGCACCTGGTAGACTCTGATCTGACCTCTCCACAGGAATTGGGTAAGAGGGCAGACAAATGGGTCAGAACCAGGGTTAGGCCTAAAAACCAGGGTGGTGACCAGAAAAAGGAATCAACCAAGCCTCAAGAGAAGGGTGGGGATAAATCCACAGAGAAGACTTCCCAAGGGCCCCAAAACTCCAACAGGGGTGGTGGGTCCCAGAACACTCCTTCAGAACAGAAGAAACCTTATTGCCATACCTGTAAACAGGTGGGCCATTACAAAAGTGATGCCAAGTGCCCTAAAAATAGCAATAAAGAAAACATACCCCCAAGTAACACTCCCAGACCTCCTGTTACCACTAGTGGTAATCCCCCAGGTGGTGGGAGTGCCCCCAAGAATGTGGTGGGCATTACTTTGGGAAATCAGGAGGACTATGGCCTAGCCAGGTTCCCTGACCACACTCTTGTCTGTGAGACTGGCATGGGGTTTGCCAACTTCACTACTGGACCCCACATTTTGGGAAAGTATAGACAAGAAGTTTTAGTGAATGGTCAGAAAGTTGAGGCATTCAGGGACACAGGGGCCAGCCTCACCATGGTGAGTGACCATCTGGTCCCCTCTGCTCAACTGACCCCTGGTTTTACTTATCAGGTGACAGACATTCATGGAATGAAGAGAAGGCATCCCATGGCAGTAGTCAAGCTCAGCTGGGGTAATGTCACAGGGCCCATGAGAGTGGCAGTGACAGATAACCTACCTGTAGATTGCTTACTGGGGAATGACCTGGAACTCTCAGCATGGGCTGAGGTGGAGCAAGAAACTCACTCCAGAATGATAGGCCTATCCAGACAGGTTAGTGGGGCAGTAATAGCTACCGCCCCAGTCCAAGCATCATTCCTCCCTGAAAAGGTTGGAAGGGCAGTGGTAGCCACTGCCCAGGCTCAGACAGACTTTTCAGAACAGGATAGGAGGGCTGTGACAGTCACAGCCCAAACACAAACTGAGTGCCCTCCTGAAAAGGTTGGCAAGGTTGAAATGGTCTCAGCCTCTACTCAGACAGATAGTGAGGTTGTGAAGCCTGAAACAATGGATCACTCCACTCAAACAGAGAGCATTGAGGAGGAAGAAAAGTCTTCCCCCTCCCAGACACTAGGTGAGAGCCAGCCTCCTCAGGGAACTGACTCTACCCCTGTTGAAGGAACTGCCCCAGAGGTAGTCAGGCCTAGCCTGGCAGAGCCCCTGATGGCAGTGGACCCTTCCCAGGTGGGACCCAGTCTGGAGCAGGTAACCTGCACCTCTCTACCCTGCCTCAGTCAGCCCAGGGCTGAAGAGGTCAGGGAGGTCAGTGGTGGACCCCAAAGGGCCCCCTGTCCAAAAGAACCACTTAATCAACAGATTAGGATCACCGAAGAAGCTGGTAAACCTAGCCAAGTGAAAATAGAACAGACTCCTGAGGGATCCCCCTTAAACGTAGTTAGGGAACTCCCACAGCTGGACACTGTTGGGCACAGCCAAACATGGGGCCTAAAAACCCCAGACCTGACCTGTCCCTCCAGTAAGCCAAACAGAGGGACTCAGCCTCCAGCTTTAGGTAGCCAGAGGCTGACCCTGAGAGCTCAGTGCATCTCAGCTAAAGAAAGGAAGGCACACATGATGAATGGTGATTGGAGGAAGTTGAGCCCAAAGGTAGAGGAGCCTCACTTCAGTACTCCATCCCAGCATCAGCCTTCTTCTTTCCCAAGACACACCAGAGACAGAGATTACCTATGGTGGAGACCCTCAGATACCCTTAGGGTGAGGGGTTGCCTAGTGGACCATGACACAGGGGGAAACCAAGCCAGAGCTGGTCCTTCCTTATATGGCCACTTAGGTAATAGAGGCTTACCTGGACAAGGATAGCCTTATCTCCTTTCGTTTGGGGGGGGGGTTGTGTAGGAAGGTACATCCTGACTATGGTTGCCCCCAACTTTTTGCCCTGTGTTTTAGCTGGTTTTTGACATAGTCGACCTGGGATCCTGCCAATCAGGACCCCAGGCCTACTGCTCTCTCTTTAAAATGGATTCCATGTACCTTAGGTGCATTTCCAATTGGTACTGGGCCACCTTATCAGACCCCGTAACGCAGGGCATAGGTGTACCCAGGGCCGCCAGGGGCTGCAGCATGTATTATGCCACCCCTGGCTGGCCTCCTAAATTTGGCACAACTGGCTGCATGACAGCTGGGGCAAAGTCGTGTAATCACCCTTTGCTTTAGGTATAGTAGCTCTATATCTAACCATACAATGGACACCCGAGTTCCTATCAGTCACTCCTATGGCAGGCCTTGACAATCCTGAAGGCAGAGTGCGTGGGCTCGTGTGAACTAGGTTTTGGCCCGAGCCGAGCCCGGTTGCAGCTTGCGGAATCAAGACCCAATGGCTGTTCCATGATAACGCGTACCACATCGGTAACTTCGGTGTCGCGTTATCAAGGCATGTCGAGTAAGGTGTCATACGAATCGGGATGCTGCCCTCTCACCAATTCTGGCGACGAGGTTAGCATTCCGCCCTTCTAGAGGGACACGACATGTACGTAACTGTGAACCCCGGTTAAAGTTAACTAAAGCCTCAGCTCCACAAAATGGATGCTGCCACCACAGACACGAGTCTGACCTCCTGCTGCTGGGAGTCCTTCCAGCGAGGAGCGCTTGGACAAAGGGTTTCCTGTCGTGGGCGGTGTTCGCACCGTCCCAGACAGGGTTTGTGTATTCTGGGTAGGTAGGGCTTTTGCGAGAAGGTGACTGCGGAGTGGCACCCCGGTGCTCACTACGCATCTGCCGGTTAGAACCAGTTCCAGGGGCACCAGCCCTGGCCTGGGGAAAGTCCGGCAGGGGAGAGGGGTGTAACTACCCCCCTTCCTGGTCCCACCCTTAGGGCAGGACCTAGTCATGTACCCACCCCTTTCTTTAGAATAAAGGCCGGAGCGGGGACCCTTCCAAATTAGATCATCTTTGAATCAAGAACTACTTTCTACGAAAGGACCTTCAAGACTCTTCTCAAGATTTCTCCCTTGTGACTAAGGAGTAGTCACCCTGCATCAGCGGGCACCATCTAAGAACTCTGCGGTTTGCTGTAAGTCCTTCCTCAAGGAATCCGACGGCCCAGCTTGACGAGAACCGGCTTCCCTGGCACCTCTGACCTCTACCCACGTCATCAGCTCAGCTGTGATCTGTGGGTGCGACGAGACCTCGAGGGACCGGCCATCATCAGAACCTGCACGCTCTTAACCAGCACGACCATCGAAGCAATTCCCTGGTGAGTGCTCTGGGGTCCGAGAAGCCCCGACCCTGAGCCGCTCCAGCACCGAAGTGCAGTCTCCCAGCATCTCCACGATCTGCGTGGGGCCCTTCTGCTCGCTGCTCAGCACGTTGTCTGGTCACTAGCCGCTGGCTTGTGCCCTTCTGTGACGACATCCGACAATCAACACTGCTGGTCTGGTTGCTCCAGACTGGCCCTTGCTTCCATCTTTGAGAGAAGCACCCCGGACCCTCCTGGTCCACTCAAGACGCCATCTTAGGCCCACCACGTGGTCCTGAGATCTGCCAAGGCTTGTTGCCCCATCCTGGGCCCAGCGACGCCGACAGCATCATCCTCCGTGGGACAGCTCGCACCTCCAAGTGGGCGCCGACAACGCCTCCTGGTCCGTGAGACTGCAGAGCCTAGTGTCGCCCACTCACCTGGTCGAGGTGACGGCCAACCGGTGCCCTCCTGGTACCCTCTGACTACTGGCTAGTAGTACGAACTTGGTCCCCTCTGCTTTCAGGTATCATCAATCTCTGATCCAGGCTTGGATCTCTACGAACTATTCATCACTGGTCGCCGGCCAGCAACTCCTTTTCTTCCGGCTCCTGGCTCGTCAGCGAAGACCCCGACGCCTGTAAGACTTGTGCAGCCGCAGCCCTCGTGGCTAGGTAACTCGGCATTTCGGTGCCTGCATAGCCTCTTTACTCTAGGGTCCCGAGTCCCTCGCTTCCGACTTGCCTTATCGGGTCCGCCCGAGACCTTAAACTTTCCGTGTCCTCGGACACCTGTTTTAATTGTGCACTTGAAGTATTTTCCTAAGAGATTTGGTTTGTGCTTAGTACCCTGTCCTCATAAAGAGTACAGGGCTGTTGTGATTCTTAATAAATATCCTGTTTATTTTCATAACACTTGTGTGGTGTCCTTTCACTGGGTGTTCAAGGGGTACATGTGTGGTAAACAGCTGGCTTAACACGCCCTCTCGAGTCTTTAGCCTTAGACTGCTCGTATCCACGCTACTAGGATAGCTGGTCTATAGGTTGACTTACAACCAAACACCATAAGGGTCGTTGGAACGATACATAGCGGTCGCTAGAATAGCGAACGTTGCATATCGGGCCAACTTCTCACAGATGTGGTGGTGGTGGTGGACATGGTGCTGGTGGACGTGGTGGTGGTCATGGTGGTGGTGGTGGACATGGTGGTGGTGGACGTGGTGGTGGACGTGGTAGTGGATTCAGTGGTGCTGGTGAACGTGTTGGTGGTGGTGGATGTGGTGGTGGTAGTAGTGGTGGACGTGTTGGTGGTGGTGGATGACTATTGGGTAGGAGGGTGCTGGCAGAATGCAGAAGGAGAGGAGGTTCTCAAAGTGGGCACATGGGAGAGCAGAAAAAGGCTGAATATTAGAAACAAACAAGCACTGAAGAAAAGAAAAGCGCACAGCTGCCATTGTTCACTATTCGGTATAGCAAGTGCAGCTGTCGTGCTGGTTTAATAAACCTTAAAAAGCAGCTACGGAAGAGAGGCAGTGATGGGTGGAAGTGCGTCACGACATAAACAAGCGGTCTTCACTGTCTTCACTTTTCAAGCACTCGCACTTGTGGCGGCATCCACCTTCCGGAAGCGAGCAGCGGCCATATGTTTGTAATTAACATGGCCGCACCACTGCCCCCTCCCGCAAGGTGGAGGCCGCCACTAGCACGAGTGCGAGTGCTTGAAAAGTGAAGACCGATGCTAAAAGCCCTCCGCTGCCTAGGCGAGACCTAAAAAATTGTATAACAATCACAACTTGACTAGACACAGTGCCTAGAGCACGTAGAATCACTGGAACCCCAAGGAACCACCCAAGGTAGTGACACAGGGTACCCACGGGGACGTATGCAGTGTGAGAACGCAGTCCCGAGCTCCGTGCAACTCTATGGGAAAGTCATGGTTGGAAATTTAAAAGTTAAGGACACTTCTAGGAGGACTTTGAGGAAACCCTTTGGAACTTAAGAGATTGGAGTGCCACCCTACCCATGGATACCGTAGTACCCGAGTTGCCTATTCCAGAGAAGCAGGGTGCATAGGTCTGGAGTGGTGTCGGAAACCGCCGTCGTTTTTAGTGGAGGGCTGCAAAGAAGTGCTGCTGCCGTGAAGGTGAAAAGTGTCCGGCAGAATCCCAGCTGGGATTCTGAAAGAAACCTAAAAGCAGAGTGGACAGAGTCTGGGTCACTTCAGAGTGACCCGGAGCTCTGGAGACAAATGCCCACTGATGTTGGGTGCCTCAGGAGCGAAGAAGGGATGCTTGACTCTGCAGCCACGAGGACCAGGAGATGTCGACGATGACCAGGAGCCAGGTACGAGCTGTCCCACGAAGGATGTCGAGTGGTGAGGGGTCGGTGTCTGGCTGGGGCACCAACAAGCTTTGGCAAAAGCAACCCACGCATGAAGGTCAAGCAGGTTACGGTGAGGACAACAAGGTCCTGGGGACTCACCAAGCAATGGGGAGTCAGGACACGTCTGGAGCAACCAGGGAAGCCCAACAAAAATCAAGATGACCCTCAGGAGGACCCACAGGCTGAATGACCATGAGTCAAGAGGGTACCTCGAGCACGATAGCAAAGTACCAGCCCACAAAGTATTGGGTGCAAGGAGGCTGGAGTTCTTTGGTGCATATACTGCTCAGGGTCAGGACTACCGGAAGTCCAAGCACAAGCTTGGGAATCACCAACAAGCATATGCAACTGCAAATAGACGCTGTGCACAAGGGTTCGGGGAATGCAGTCCCCACGAGGTATTCTGGCCTCAAACTTGCTGTGAGGGGAGATCGACTTCAGGGACCTTCGTAACCCACCTCCTGGTTGCTGAAATCTTCAGAGTCCCCAGGAGCTCAGGAACAGCAGACTGGTCAGTTGCGTTGAGGTGCCTGCAAATACAGGGGAGTGACTCCTTCACTCCAAGGGAGATTTCCCAGTTGTCCTTAGTGCACCACAGGTCCTGCATGGAGCCTGTATGGAGCAAAGGCACAAACTAAGCTTTGGACGGAAAGGGGGATGAAGTTGGGTCCAGTTGAAGTCCAGCGCAGTCCAGAGTGTCCAGGCAGTAACAGGTCAGTGGTTTCTTCTTGTAAAATCTTGTCCAAGTAAAATCTGATGAGCTACAGTCAGGTAAGCTCTTTTGAACCCACTGGAGAGGGTTGGACAGATTCGGGGGACCCTCCTAGGGGAGAGTCAGGACAGAGGGGTGGTTACACCCATGTTCTTTGTCCAATTTCACACCAGAGCAGGAGCCAACGGCTCCCAGAACTGGGTTGAGCTGGACTATGCACAGGGACACCAAATGTGCCCCCAGTGCAGACTTTCAGGGACTCTCAGAGGGCACCCCCCCCCCAGCCCCAATACACTAAATACCGTCTGTGACAGGATGCATATTGTGCTGCATTCCTCTGCTCGAGCTTGGCTCAGCAGTAGGAGGGCAGATATGTGTCGCTGGTCGGCAGCATCCACTTTATGGTGACCGGGTCGAGAAGGCTGGCACCAGATAGACCAGTGACCCAATGAAGCTCGCTTCAGAAGGGTGGAATCATACCTCCCACAGGGTTACCGATGTGGAAGTATGATTCCAAGGTGTTTGATACCAAACACAATATGTTTCTATACAGCTGTTTTCGAGATAGCCTTTTCCACAAGGTTATAATGCACCTCTACCTATTTGTCCGGCTGAGTCACAGACAACCCGGGAGAATGGTCTCTGAAGGCTGCAGAGGAGCTCTGCTCATGCAGGGGCACCCTCTCACATAAACCCAGCACCCTGCCTTCAGGATTGTCAAGGCCTGCGATAGGGGTGACTTATACGTTTTAAGTGTAGTGACCTATAGATATAGGGCACTGTTAGATTTGGAGGTCTCTAGTTGGCAGAAATAGGTACTGTTGACCAAATAGGGAACCCTGCATCTAGTCAGGGTAAGGGGTACACTCCTAAAATAGCCCCTGCTCACCCCCTTGGTAGCTTGGCACGAGCAGGCAGGCTCATCTCAGAGGCAGTGTGTAAAGCATTTGTGAACACATACAGTAATACAGTGACAACACTACAAAGGGACACCACACAGGTTGTATATTAAAAATACGTATCTTTTATATAGACTTAACACAAGACCTCAAATGACAAAAATCCACAATACTGTACTTTAGAAAGGTAGAATAGATTAGTTCTTTTTAGATGGTAAATGCAACACTTTACGTTCAATGTACCTTTGGATGCGCAACGCGATGCAAACAAAAGAGTTGCAGGGAAGGGGATGCGTTGGTTCCTTACACGCAAGAACGGGGATGCGTTGGTGCCTTACTCCAGGGGAGGTGATGCATCGGTTCCCTCCTGGAGGGGAGGTGATGCGTCGGTTTCTTACTGCGCTTCTGTGGCGATGCGACCAGCAGCGCCGCGATGACGGTCCGGTGCAATGAAACAAAATGGCGTCTTCTTCTTGATGTGAGCATGAAGGGGTGATGCGTGCACGTCCGATTACCGTGCGGCGACTCTGTGAATTTTCTGAGCAGCGACAGGCCCTGCGACAAGCTTCTCCGATGTGAGGGCTTCTGCTGCGACGGTGTAATGGCTGGATTTTCTGTTTAGATGGGATCAGCCCCCAGGGGCCCCTATGACCCAGCCAAAACGTACTCACCTTCCCTCCTCAGATCGTATTCACAATGAATAGGTATACAGATATATATACAGGTCGCACCTAAGGATGGGGAATGACAATATACATGTACGGATTTTCTACAATATCTTATTCACATCAGTTGGTCTCGCGGCCACCCCGACCCAGACCGTTCTACCCTAGGGCAGATCTGACACACAATCCGGTGCGTCTACACATGGGCCTGCAGAACCCAATGCTCCCTTTTCCAAACTGTTCGCAATCCTGCGAAACTACGCGCCAGTATCCTCCCTGGCGTTCTCACTTATTCAAGCCACAATCCAGTGGGTATAAGCGTTGGTCTCCCCCCAACGTTCTCACTAACGGCGCATATCAACGACGACCACATTCCTATGAACCATTATTGGGATAATATCTCAGTGGTCTACTCGGGATAAAACTACAATAATAACTTTGAATATAGTTCCAGATTGTATAGTGTACTCCCTGCTCTTGGCATCAAAGGTCCACTCACTCCCTCTTTATTCGATCACCATTTACCTGATCGGGATTTCTCATCCGTTCACCTAAACAGCTTTCAACTAGGAATGCAGTTTACCAAGATTGAACACGAACACCAGGTACACAATAATTCTGTAAGAATTAGGGTATTTATTAACAATAGACACAAATCACATTACTATGCAACATAACTCCTGCAAGAAAAAGGTAAAGATTAGAGTGCACATTCTATTAAAGTTAGACAGAGGTCACCTTATTAGTGGGAAGTCTGGACTCGGCAGTTATCTAGGTTCCCTTCTCGTCTCTGTATCCTGGCTCGCCTTGCAGTCACCCTCAGCCGTCACAAGTACACGTCTGCACCGCTAGGCTCAACCTCGTCTGCTTCCCCTCAGGACACCGGAACCTTGCTGATTATTAGCTACCGTTTCTCTCTCTCTCTGGCAGTGCGCTCCGCGCTGCTTCTCATTCAGTCTTTCTCAGAGAGTTTCGGTCTTAAATCTTTCTCCGACTTCAAAGATGGCGACTTGTCCACCATGAGATGAATAATGGCAGAGATGCTAACGGCTAGATGCCGCCTACGGACTAACTCACAAACTGACTAACACCTTCGCTAATATCAAAGCCCGTTCCTTCATGGAAATTCACGGCCAGTAACCTGCCGCCCACCAAATTCTTGTACCTCCCCGTACCAAGGACACTTTCCCAGCCGGCCGGCCTGAAGTTGTGTCTTCGGAGTGGAGAAAAATACATTCCTTCGATAAGGGTCAGCCTGAACCGGTTCTCTCCAAGCGAACAACAGCTTGAAACTAAAACACTACATTTGACCTAGAAAGCCTTCTCGGCTACCGGGCAGAAAGCAAAATGGAGTCTGTCTCGTTTAAGGCCTACGGAGCCCACAATATGCATAGCTCCATAGAAAATAGCCCAGCATGTTAGTAAATGAGCAAATCATAACTAATACTTATATATCTATCCCCTAACTTAAATTCATAAGCCTTACTTTAAGGAAAATGGTACGAAAATGCCCTAATATATGTAAGACAGGGTCCCTGTCTATCGGCCTAATCCCTATGCTATGGGGGTGATAGGCTGGAGTCACTCTCCATCATTCTCCTTCTCCAAAGAGCTAGCAAAAAGGCAGCCATTACATTACACCCCTTGACTCCAGTCTATTAACCACAAACTAAATGGAACTAACATCGGTAGAAGAATAATATGAAACAAAACTAACTGATCTACGACCCTTGCTAAGTCTAAAAAATTGCAGCAGGGAAGGGATGCACTGAATAAAGCAACAAATAGCTATTAGGACACAAATAGCGACAATAATCCCCCCTAAAATCTGTCGTAAGGAATGCATGTCAGGGAGCCAATTAAAAAGCCAGTCAAAGAAACCCTGATCTATGTGTTGTCTAATTTCTGCAGTCAAGTCATGGAGTTTGTCAATATGGGATTGGATAGCTTTAGAATGGTCAGACAAATTAAAACAGCATAGACCTTCAAAATCAGAACATTCATGACCATGTTTCAACAAGAGATAATCAATGGCGGCCCTGTTCTGTAAAATAGCCCTACGTTCACCTTGGGCATCTAATAAGAGATCAGATAAAACAGTAGATGTTTGGTTAATGGACTTAACCATCCAGCAGGCCATTTTGCCGATTGTTTTGGCATTATAAACGGCCAATGCAGGCACTCCAATGATAGAAAAAGCTAAACCAAGGTACTCTGATCTAGAATAGAGATGAACAGAGGAATCACAATCTTCATGCAATGACATCGAATCACGTACAATACGGGAATGTGAAGTAGGATGTGAGGAAAACATTAGCAAACTTAATCTAGTGATGGCACATGGGCCACCAGAAATATTTGCAGGAATATAGGGCCAAGATAAATTCCCACAGGAAAAGAGCCATCCAGCTGGCAATAGCATTGAACGATAATGACTAGTGGCTACTAATAAACGTTTACATGTCATATTATTTTTAACTGAAAGTCTCTTTGAACATAACAAACGTTGATGAGCTGAAAAGGAAGTAGCGGCTTGGAGCTTAAGCTTCAAGCACTCAGTAATAGCTTTTGGGTCGCAAGTCATTATAAAGCATAGATCTCCAGGGGTAATATTAAAAGTAGTAATGCGGGAATGAATAGGGACATCAAGGTCTGGAAGAGCAGTACATGAGGGACAAAATTCATGGGCCGCAAAGTCGCCCAGAATAACATTAGGTCGGGCATTAGATATGTTAAAAATATGACGTAAAGTTTCGGTGGATGCAGGGACAGCAACCAAACAGGTCGCTAAAATGTCAGTGACAGACTTCATGGGAGTAAGGCAAAAATGCGGAGAGTTCGTCACCCGCTTTGCGAGTGTAATCCAAAAGTTCGATGACGTTACCCACGCGGACCGCGGGGCTCTTATTATCCCATCAACCGGCGTCGGTGGATCCTCCCCTCTCCCGGCGTAGCAGGCCAAAAGGAGTCCAGCGCCGACACATCCTGCAGCAGCAATCCAAAGAATGATCTGAAAGAATACAAACACAGGCCTTAATCATTCTCGTAAGTAACATTTATCAGCTGGGACTGCTTCCCAGCCATCTTTCCCTGGCTTCATCACCAAAACGGTGTTGTCATGACCGGTCGCAATAATATCAGCCTGTTCAGGAGGATTTTTAGGCGATTGCACCCATATCTTAGCTCCAGGAAGATCAGACGATCCGAAGCCTTTTTGTCCTCGCACAGTTAGCAACGTTGGGGCAGAGCCTTTTTTGATCTTACCACTGAAGACAGGCATAATCAATAACTGAGCAACACGGTCAGACTTTTTGATGAACAAATCCGTCTCACTGCTATTAAGCAGGAGAACCTTAATCTCTCCCTGGTAATCACTGTCAATCACTCCTCCGAGTACTTGTACACCTTTCAGGGCCAGGCCAGATCTAGGGGCAATTAATCCAAAACTACCGGCAGGTATACAGACACCAACGCCAGTTTCAACAATAATTCAATCCTTTCCTGGAAATTTAACATCATTTAAAGCATGCAGGTCGAGACCTGCGGAACCTGGGGTTGCTCTACATGGAGCCAAAGCACCGGGGGTAATTTCCCAATACATGACAGTATTTGATATAGAATTTGGTTTCGCATCAACATGTGGAGGAAACAAACGCATTAAAGGAGATTCAGCATGTAACAAAGGACGATTATTTAAAATTAACAAAGCTTGAAGCAGGACATCTCTCCACTGGCTGTAACGGTCATCAGTCAACTTGCGCAACTGTTCTTTCAACAAGCCATTCATTCTCTCAATCAGTCCTGAAGCTTGTGGGTAATATGGAATATGAAACACCCAATCAATATTATTTTCCGTACAGAATTCCTGCACCAATCTTCCACGAAAGTGGGATGCATTATCTGATTGAATCTGGAATGGGACACCATAGTACAGAATAATTAGCTCCAGGGTTTTAATTGTATTCACTTGGGTAGCATTCTTGCAAGGGAAAGCGACCAAAAGGCCACTATAAGTATCAACCACTGTACAAATATATTGACAATTTCTGCTCATAGGGAGCGGACCAATATAATCAATCTGCCAAATTTGGGCGGGCAATTTACCTCGATGTAAGTGACCTCGAACAATCTGAGGCACCTCTTTTTTCTTAGAATGCTGGCAAATGGGACAATGTAGAATGACATCTTTTATTAAAGAAAAGGGAATATGAATTCCTCTATCGGCAGCCCACCTGCTAGTGGCTTTCTCTCCAAAATGTCCTGCTTTCTGATGGGCCCACTTCGCCAATCCCGCCAAATCAGAATCCTGCATGTCAACCACTGCCTCAGAAATTTTAGACTGTTCATCTGCAATATTATGAAAAAATTTGTCAAGGGAGTCAATTGGAGTATGAGCATCCACGTGAAAGATTGTTACAGTACTCTGCGGGAGCAATTCCCAAATTTCTTGCCACAGCTCTTTGCCCCACAATTCCTTCGAATGCAATTCCCAATTATGAGAATGCCATGTTGGCAACCACACCGCTAGTCCATTTGCAGTGGACCAGGAATCAGTGAAAATATGACATGTACCAGGTAGTTCCTGTTTCAAAACTTGGTAAACTGCATAGAGTTCAGCATATTGACTACTCTTACCGTCTCCAGTTGTGCTTAACAATTTCTGTGTAATCGGATTATAAGAGACAGCTTTCCAATGTCTTTTGTCACCAATGAACTTCGCAGAACCATCCGTAAACCACACATGTTTTCTATCCTCCGCGGACAGATCATCAAATGATTTACCCCACTTCACGGGAGACTCCTGCACTACGGGAACCGAACACTCACTTTCACTCTCATTGGAGGGCGCCTGCGCCACTCGCTCATGTAAAACCGCCACACCTTTCGGACCCACACGTGCCCTGTCCTGAATGTACCATTTCCATTTAATCACACTAGCCTCCTGAGCGTGTCCAATTCGATGGGACTTTGGTGAACTCAAAACCCACTGCATAATGGGAATTTCAGGCCTTAAAATCACAGCATGGCCTAGGGTCAATTGCTCGGTATCCACCAGAGCCCAATAGCAAGCAAGCAGCTGTTTTTCAAAAGGTGAGTAACGCTCACCAGCCTCAGGTAACTTTTTGGTCCAAAAACCTAATGGCACTTTTTGTCTGCCCTGCTTTTGCCACAAACTCCAATTGGCATACAGGCCTTCCACGGACACATTCAAATCCACATCACCTTCACTCACGGGCCACAAATCCAAAGCATACTGAATAGCTTCTTTAGCCAGATTGAAAGCAGTCTGTTGAGGTTCACCCCATTCAAACGCATTCTTTTTACGAGTGACTCGATACAGTGGAGCCAAGATTTGACTCAAATGGGGAATATGCTGACGCCAAAATCCAAACAAACCAATAAAGCATTGAGCTTCTTTCCTGCTTCTGGGAATAGCAAAATCAAGTATTTTTCGTTTAACCTGTGGAATCACCTCTCTGTGACCCTCATGCCAATTAATTCCTAAAAATTTCACAGCTTGGGATGGAGTTTGTAATTTGTCAGGATTGATTTCCCAGCCTTTCGCTCGCAAACAGTCAATGATTTGATCTAAATGGGACAGCACCTGGTCCTGCGTTTCACCTTGAATCAAAATGTCGTCAATATAATGACAAACCTGAACTTGTGGATTCGTGGGCACTTCAGACAAATGTTCCGCCACCAGCCGGTGACAGATCGTAGGACTATGTACATAGCCTTGAGGAAGACTCCGGAACGTCATTTGACGTCCATTCCATGTGAAACTGAATTGTTCCTGACATTCGGGGGCAATCGGAATTGAAAAGAACGCATTAGCAATATCAATAGAAGCATACCACGTACCTGGATGCTTTTGAATTCTCTGAATCAGTGTGACAATGTCAGGCACAGCAACAGTCAATTTAGGTGTATTTTTATTTAATTCTCGATAATCAACAGTCATGCGCCAAGAGTTGTCACTTTTGCGCACGGGCCAAACGGGATTATTCCAAGCAGATGTGACCGGAGTAATGACTCCTGCGTCAACCAAATCCTGAATCGTAGCGGTAATTTCTTCATGACCACCTGGGATGCGATATTGCTTTTGAGAAATCACTTTCGTTGCTAAAGGTATTTTAATAGGTGGCATGCGTAAACGGCCAACCCGTACGGGTCTGGTCGAAATGTACTGTCGTGTACCAAATTGATAGCATCCATCATCTAAATGCAAAGTCATACCTTTCAAAATGTCAATTCCAATAATGTATTCCAAAAGTGGCACAACCAACACAGAGTATTCTCTACGAGGAATTCTACCAATTTTAATTTCGAGTGCAGTTTGAACTGCGGGTGTCTCTTTACCACCCAGACCAGTAATCGTAAAAGACTGTCCATGAAATTTTCTCGACTTACCATGAATTAAAGTGGCCTCCACCCCAGTATCAACTAACGCTCGGGCCCTTTGAATATTACGATGTTTCCAAAAAATCTCAATATCTACATAGGGTCTATAATCTCTGTGGGCCCACTTGCGTACCGGAGCTTGACCTATTTCCTAGTCCTTGTTCCTGCGCTCTGTCAACCAAGACAAATCAGGGTAAATATTCTCGGTTTTCTTCGGTATTAGAATGTCTTGTTCATATCCGTCTCCAGTACGAAACGGATTAGTGTCAGGTTCAAAAAGTTGTGAGTTACGGTCAGAGAGTCTGTTACGATCCTCCCTCTTTCTTACGTCAGGGGAATAACTCCTTGCATCTCGTCGTCTGCTAGAAACACGATCATCTCTTCCCCTTTCACGATCATCCTCTCTCCCCCTCCCATCAGTACGACGAGGGGATCCATCACGTTCATAACGCCGATCATCACGGCGATCAGAATTCACACGTCGTCTCTCATCACCACTGTCATCCGAACCACGATCATACTCATTCTTTCGCACACGACGGGCACCCTCCTTTCGATCCAAACCACGCTTACGAAACATGTCCCATAAGCGATTATTAGGCTCGCCATCAATGTCTTCCCTTTTGACACCATCAGCAATGAGGGCAAGGAACATGTCACGTCTAGAGAACTTATAGTCACCACCAGTACGACCTTCAGGGTGAGATTGTCTTTCAGGTTTAAACCATTCACCCAGCTCACCAAGCTGACGAACAGACTCAAGCACAACAGACAAAGGATTGCCAGTTTGGTTAATCAATAATGTCATCATGACCTGCTTGTAAGCAACAGGAGAAGAACGGATAATGCGATTACGCACAGAAGATGTTAAAAGACCATCCAATAACTTGTCAGCAGTGCTAAGGAAGATAGCCGTTTTCATGACTTCCTCTTTTAAACGTTGCGACGCATCGCGCAGCGTGTACCACGGTTTCTCATCAGTAGGCCAATCAGATTCAGTTGGATATTTATGATTACAGCCGTCAGACGCAAGCTGGAGCAAAGAAATTTGACCAGCACCATTATAATTTCGAAAATGATCCTGAATCGTAGAATCAGAACTCAAAGAGCAAAATCGTAAACAATCAACAGCATCAAGCATAATACCGGCAGCGCCAAGCTCATAAAGGCGCACCATCCAGGTAAGCAAGGCCTCACCAGGCCGTTGTCGAAATCGTTGTAAAATGTCACTAACCTCCTGCTGAGTAAAGTCTTCAATACAATAAAGAGCTATACCACCCGGGTTACCAGGGGCCTGTTGTAACTTTCGTCGAAAAATCGGGTGAGCAGAAACTGCAGGAAGAGCTTCCGAGGAAGCCCGCATCTTAGATTTAGCAGTACAATCTGGGCAAGCTACGTCATCCACACGGGAAGAACGAGCACAGTCACAATCAGGACTTAAATCGATACATGAAGCAGATTTACAATCACGTCCGGAGCGAGAAGACTCGCGCTTGTCACCCTCCTCTGCCGAGGAGTCAGAAGTATGAGAATCCCAGATATTACCATCCCACTCATCGGGGTTCCAATCCATTCCAGCTTTTGCTACAACCATACGCACTTTGCGTGAAGACACACGTCCACGACAATGTTTATACTTATATCGTGCAATACGAACCGCAGCCCTTTCGGCAATGGTCTGATATGTTTCAAGTTTGTCGGCAAGCAATTTATTTTGACAACGCAACAAAGTATGCGCATTTTGCAACTCAACACACTGACCTTCCATGTCTTTAAACTGTTTCTGTAGCTGAACTAACCTCTCATGCAATATCCTGTATGCATTAAGAACAATCCAGCCCCTGCGTCCTAAAATAGGAAGCTCATCACCCTTCACTACTGGCGCTTTCTGTAAGCACGACACAACATCGGCAGGCTCCGCCTGCTCCAAGCATGAAGACCAATTTTCACTCAAACCAGTAGAATCGGCCCACTCACGGGCCAAAGCCTCGTAGGGAGTACATTCCCAGCCGGGAATCTGAATCGGTAACTTGAAAACCGACGATGATTTTTTCGCAAACATAATGACACAACAAAAACCAAAAAAAAAAAAAAAAATTATATACACAATTATAAACAAAATTTTATACGTACAAGCCGAGCGCAAACCAACAAGATTAAAACAATACAATGCACACAGGCTTCGTAAACAGTTCGTGACGCCAGATGTAATGGCTGGATTTTCTGTTTAGATGGGATCAGCCCCCAGGGGCCCCTATGACCCAGCCAAAACGTACTCACCTTCCCTCCTCAGATCGTATTCACAATGAATAGGTATACAGATATATATACAGGTCGCACCTAAGGATGGGGAATGACAATATACATGTACGGATTTTCTACAATATCTTATTCACATCAGTTGGTCTCGCGGCCACCCCGACCCAGACCGTTCTACCCTAGGGCAGATCTGACACACAATCCGGTGCGTCTACACATGGGCCTGCAGAACCCAATGCTCCCTTTTCCAAACTGTTCGCAATCCTGCGAAACTACGCGCCAGTATCCTCCCTGGCGTTCTCACTTATTCAAGCCACAATCCAGTGGGTATAAGCGTTGGTCTCCCCCCCAACGTTCTCACTAACGCCGCATATCAACGACGACCACATTCCTATGAACCATTATTGGGATAATATCTCAGTGGTCTACTCGGGATAAAACTACAATAATAACTTTGAATATAGTTCCAGATTGTATAGTGTACTCCCTGCTCTTGGCATCAAAGGTCCACTCACTCCCTCTTTATTCGATCACCATTTACCTGATCGGGATTTCTCATCCGTTCACCTAAACAGCTTTCAACTAGGAATGCAGTTTACCAAGATTGAACACGAACACCAGGTACACAATAATTCTGTAAGAATTAGGGTATTTATTAACAATAGACACAAATCACATTACTATGCAACATAACTCCTGCAAGAAAAAGGTAAAGATTAGAGTGCACATTCTATTAAAGTTAGACAGAGGTCACCTTATTAGTGGGAAGTCTGGACTCGGCAGTCATCTAGGTTCCCTTCTCGTCTCTGTATCCTGGCTCGCCTTGCAGTCACCCTCAGCCGTCACAAGTACACGTCTGCACCGCTAGGCTCAACCTCGTCTGCTTCCCCTCAGGACACCGGAACCTTGCTGATTATTAGCTACCGTTTCTCTCTCTCTCTGGCAGTGCGCTCCGCGCTGCTTCTCATTCAGTCTTTCTCAGAGAGTTTCGGTCTTAAATCTTTCTCCGACTTCAAAGATGGCGACTTGTCCACCATGAGATGAATAATGGCAGAGATGCTAACGGCTAGATGCCGCCTACGGACTAACTCACAAACTGACTAACACCTTCGCTAATATCAAAGCCCGTTCCTTCATGGAAATTCACGGCCAGTAACCTGCCGCCCACCAAATTCTTGTACCTCCCCGTACCAAGGACACTTTCCCAGCCGGCCGGCCTGAAGTTGTGTCTTCGGAGTGGAGAAAAATACATTCCTTCGATAAGGGTCAGCCTGAACCGGTTCTCTCCAAGCGAACAACAGCTTGAAACTAAAACACTACATTTGACCTAGAAAGCCTTCTCGGCTACCGGGCAGAAAGCAAAATGGAGTCTGTCTCGTTTAAGGCCTACGGAGCCCACAATATGCATAGCTCCATAGAAAATAGCCCAGCATGTTAGTAAATGAGCAAATCATAACTAATACTTATATATCTATCCCCTAACTTAAATTCATAAGCCTTACTTTAAGGAAAATGGTACGAAAATGCCCTAATATATGTAAGACAGGGTCCCTGTCTATCGGCCTAATCCCTATGCTATGGGGGTGATAGGCTGGAGTCACTCTCCATCATTCTCCTTCTCCAAAGAGCTAGCAAAAAGGCAGCCATTACAGACGGCAACACTCTTCTCTGTTAATGCGAGGCGCTTCGGTGATGCGATGGCGGCCGTGGCGGCACCCTTTCTCAGTGATGCAACAATAGCGGTGGTGACACACTTCTTCTCTGTGAGTCGCGCTTCCAGCTCTCAGCGACACGCAGTCTCTCAGAAGGCCCAGCAACACAGCAGGCAGTTTAAATTCCCAGCTAGGTAATACAGGGGAGCTGGTTGGTGAAGTCTGTTATCCATGAGACTTCAGCAGGAGGCAAGGTCAATTCCCAAGCTCTTGGAGATCTTCTACAAGATGATGAAGGTAGCATGAAGTTCCTTTCTCCTTTCTTTGGCAGTCAGGGAACCACTGCAAGCCAATCCCCCAAACAGCATTCAGCTTAGGGATAGTCTCCTCCTTCAGTTCCTCTCAGGTTCCTCTCCTCAGCAAAGGTTCTTCTTGTTTCCCAAAAGTTATCTAAAGTCCTGGGGTCTGGGCCCCAATATTTATACTACTATTCTCTTTGTTCTTTGAAGGTAGAGAGTGTCTGTACCTAGTCCAAACCAGTTCTGAGAAGTCCTGGAGCACTTTGTTTACAGGACTTCTTATTTTCTTTGACAGTGTGGGCCAGGGACATCAGACGCACCACAGGAAGTGGAGTCAGCATTGTGGAAGCCAGACACAGCCCTATTCAGACCCAGTTGCCAACTCTCCCCTCACTCTCTATGCAGATAGCTCTATTCAGCACTGTGTTGACTCACCCTGTCTCCTGGAATCCCCCAGTCCTTGTCACTCAAACTCCAGACAAGGAATACACAACATAGCAGAGGTAGGCTTGGTTAGTTAGGCAAGAAAATACCTATTTTCCAAAAGTGGTCATTTCAAACACAGAATGTAAAAACCAACTTCACTAAAAGATGTATTTTATCATTCTGAGTTAAGGCATACTAAACTCGAATTTCTACCTAGTTCCCTGAGTCAGTTAGGATTATAAGATGTTATAATCAAACTACCCATTCTGGCCTATGGGGAACCGGTAGCCTTGCAATAGTGAAAAACGAAAATGGCTGTAATTCACTACTAGGACATGTCACACACATCAGGGCATGTCCTACCTTTTACATACAATCCTGCCCTTGGGCCTACCTTAGGGGTGACTAATATGTAGAAAAGGGAAGGTTTAGGGACTGGCAAGTGGGTGCACTTACCCAGTCTACATGGCAGTACTAGACTGCACCCAGGCTCTGCAGTGGCAGGCCTGAGACACACTTTACAGGCTGCTCCGGCGGGTGGCACAATCAGTGCTGCAGAGTGTTTGATTGGTTCAGATGCTCCGTCCATCACCACCCCCTTTTGTACTGCTTTGTTCGCCATAGGTTGGCAGGGTATGCTCAGACGTGAGTCCCTTGCTCACTTAGCCACTGGATTCAAGCAAGCCTGGCTGAAGACGGCTGTAATGCCGGAAACCGGTCCTAGGAAGCTTGTTTTCCGGTCCAGAGAAGGCATGGCTTGGCAGTTCGGGCTGGACTGTTCCCATGAGGCACAGGGTCAGACTGATTTGCATATGGCCATTTCTGAACTGGGGTGGTAGAGTGGGCTAAAGAACGGTGATGGATTAAACCCAGATCTGTTGACTGGGTGTGAGTGTTTGATTGGTGCAGATGCTCCGTCCATCACCACCCCCTTTTGTACCGCTTTGTTCGCCATAAGTTGGCAGGGTATGCTCAGACGTGAGTCCCTTGCTCACTTTGCCACTGGATTCAAGCAAGCCTGGCTGAAGATGGCTGTAATGCCAGAAACCGGTCTGTGACGGGGTGAACTCTACACCCGAGGGGCCAGACGTAGTAAAGGAGTGGTGGTCAGCCATTCCCCTCTCACCCACCTGTCTCCCCTCTCCCCAGCAGTCTGATCCGCACCAGAGCATTGAATGGGGTCCGGATGATCACTAGGTATGGCGTTGGGAGGACCTAAAAGACACCGGCACCTTTAAGTGGGGATATCAGCAGGACGAGACTCCTCCCACTGGCAGTGACGTCGTGCAGGACCCGTCAAAAGAGGACGGACTGAAGAAGAAGACGGACGGCGTTTCCCTGGAGGCAGAGTACGAGAGAGGAGAGCGGAGAACGAGTCGAGAAACAACGGAGGACGAAGAAGACGAGGGTACCAGTGACCAGAACAACAGCGGCGGTAACAGCAAGCCAGGAGGCCAACGACCCCACGCGTCGCCCCGCCACGTTCCCATGGGAGGAGCGTGGCTCCAACAGGTAAGGGGCAAGGTATCGGGGTGGGTGGGACAGCGTACCCCTCCTACTCCCTAATCACACCCGTGTAACCTAAGTCCTGTGTACATAGTTGTACATAAGAGCCTAAACGTTCCCCCCCCTCACGAGCACGTACCGCACTGCCTTTGTACAGGACAAGCACGGGAGCACTTGGTTACCTTCACTCCCGGCCCTTCTGAGTCTCAACCTAAAGACGCCTGTCCGAATACCTGTGTTTTGTGCTTTTGTTTACTTTCTATTCTGGTCCCTGCAACATCCGTTGGGCAAACCCTATAACCCCGGAGGACTCCTGCTTGGAGCTTAATGGGTCCAAAAGCGGTCACAGACTGGAACACCTAAAGAACACCAAAACGGATCCCGCGGCGTTCGCGAGAGAGAGACTTACAAGCCGTCAAAGAAGAGTGTTTATAAAAATAAAGCCATCCCTTAAAAGCACTCATAAAGCCTTGTGTCAGTTCCTCTTGCCCCTCCCCGTGTCCCGGCGACCCTGCAAAACAGTCCTAGGAAGCTTGTTTCCGGTCCAGGGAAGGCATGGCTTAGCAGTTATGGCTGGACTGTTCCCATGAGGCACAGGGTCAGACTGATTTGCATATGGCCATTTCTGAACTGGGGTGCCAGAGTGGGCTAAAGAACGGTGATGGATTAAACCCAGATCTGTTGACTGGGTATGAGTGTTTGATTTGTTCAGATTCTCCGTCCATCACCACCCCCTTTTGTACCACTTTATTCGCCATAAGTTGGCAGGGTATGTTCAGACGTGAGTCCATTGCTCACTTTGCCCCTGGATTCAAGCAAGCCTGGCTGAAGACGGCTGTAATGCCAGAAACCGGTCCTAGGAAGCTTGTTTCCAGTCCAGGGAAGGCATGGCTTCGCAGTTCCGGCTGGACTGTTCCCATGAGGCACAGGGTCAGACTGATTTGCATATAGTCATTTCTGAACTGGGATGGCAGAGTGGGCTAAAGAACGGTTATGGATTAAACCCAGATCTGTTGACTGGGTGTGAGTGTTTGATTGGTTCAGATGCTCCGTCCATCACCACCCCCTTTTGTACCGCAGGCCCACCAGCAGCATATGATTTACAAGCCCTGGGCACATGGATTGCACTGTACTAGGGTCTGACAAGTAAACCAATCAAGCCAATCGTTGAGTCACTAATCCATACATCAATTTACCATAGGGAGAGCATATGCACTTTAGCACTGATTAGCAGTGATAAAGTGCCCACAGTCATAAAACGGCCAACAACAGGTCAGAAAAAATACAGGAAGAAGGCAAAAACTTCAGGGATGACCCTGCAAAGAGGGCCAACTCCAACATGTACCTATATCTAATGTAAGTGGGGCAAGCACCAGCGTACACAGGCTGCAGTAGCAGACCTCTAGTCCCATGTTGCATGTCCTCTCATGGGTGGTATAATTCATGCAGCAGCCCCTGAGAGGTCTCTGGGGTACCTACGCCCTGGGTACATGTGGACCATATACTAGGTACTAATAAGGGTACCCCAGTATCCAATCTGGAGTGTACCAAAGTATGTAACACAACCATTTTAGGGAGAAAGCAGATAGACTAGCAGGATCCCAGTCAGACTAGTCAGAAACAGCAAAGCACCAGGCAAAACGTGGGGTTTACCATGCAGTCAGGATCTTACCATCCTACAGGCCTTGCACACAGCTGGAGAAGGAGAGCATACCCCCTGTGAGAGCACACAGAGCTAGATAAAGCACCCTGGGGGGAGGGGGAGGGATGCACCCAGCTGCAGTGAGCATAGGGCCTGAGAGAGCCTCCTGAAGAGCACTGCACACGGCTGGAAAGTGAGAGCACACACACATTCAGCCAAAGAGCGCACCCGAGGGGGGTTCTACACACAGCTGGAGAGTCAGAGAGCACACACAGAGAGCCCCCTAAGGTGCACCGATACCACTAGAGAGGGAGAGCACATGGCCTGAGAGAGCCCTCCAGGTGGGGGGGCACTACACACAGGTGAAGAGAGAGGTGCACCCCTAGGGGGCACTGCACACAGCTGGAGGGAGCAGGGAGCACCCCTAGGGGGCACTGCACACAGCTGTAGAGTGATAGAGCACACAGAGAGAACCCCCTAAGGTGCACCGATACCACTATAGAGGGCGAGCACATGGTATGAGAGAGCACACACAGAACAAGAGGAGCACTGCACACAGCTAGAGAGGGAAAGCTCACATCCTGAGAGACCACACACACAGCCAGAGAGAGCACCCTGGTGAGGGCACTGCACACAGCTGGAGGGAGCAGGGAGCACCCTCGAGGGGGCACTGCACACCGCTAGAGAGGGAGAGCACATGCCCCGAGACAGCACTCCAGGTGGGGGGGCACTACACACAGGTGGAGAGAGAGGTGCACATGACCTGAGAAAGAACACCTCGGGGGCACTGCACACAACTGGAGAGAGCAAGGAGCACCGCCGAGGGGGCACTGCACACAACTTGAAGGACCGGGTTTTAGAACCCATCGGCGTCAGGGAAAACGCCCGATCCCTTTGAGTTCCCCTGTCTTGGCAAACAGAGACACAGGATACTTTTTGATGACGTCAAAGACCAAAGTTTATTGGCTGCAACCAGGAACAGAGGTCTACGAAGCACACACGGGTGGTTCGCTAGAGACTGCACATATTCAATGAGCGGAGCATGGTCTTTTATGCCAAAAATCAAGCCTCAGGCAACATTTCACATTAGCATCGAGCTCATACAAACGGACCAATGGTAGAGCGACAATTTAAAAGTAACGCATGACAGCAATCCCATTCCATTGTCCAGCCCACCAGAAATGACCAAGCACATTCCATGTTTCCTGTCGGATCAGGCCGGACAAACCCTTCTAACACACTTGTTAGAAAGGCGATCTTAGGGGGGAGGCAGAGGCTGTCTGGCCGACCACCTCGAGACCCACCTCTCCTTCTAGAACTGGCCGAGCGCTGTCGAGAGGCCTCCTGGCGAGGTTCCTCTCCTAGGATCGTACAGCCGAGCAATCACACCACTACAAATGGACAGCACACAAGGATAGAGTCTTAACGTCTTTATCAGCAATCAAGGCAGGTTATCTCAGCAATACAAGTACAAATGGATCGAGGGATCCTTATGGTCTTTAGTAACTGCGGGAAGGGGTTAGCGGGACAGTCTTGGTACCAGCCCGGTACAGGGATACCCTACGCTCAGCTCTAAATCCTCGAGCTGGGGGGTTCCTCAGGGTCGGGCCGCGGCAGCGCCAGCAGGGCTCCGAAGATGGTTTCAGCGAGGTTGGGCTGTGGCAGCGCCAGCAGGGCCCCAAGGATGGTTTCAGCGAGGTCGGGCCGCGGCAGCGCCAGCAGGGCTTCAAAGATGGTTTCAGCGAGGTCGGGCCGCGGCAGCGCCAGCAGGGCTCCAAAGATGGTTTCAGCGAGGTCGGGCCGCGGCAGCGCCAGCAGGGCTCCGTAGATGGTCTCAGCGAGGTTGGGCCGAGGCAGCGCCAACAGGGCCCCAAGGATGGTTTCAGCGAGGTCGGGCCGCGGCAGCGCCAGCAGGGCTTCAAAGATGGTTTCAGCGAGGTCGGGCCGCAGCAGCGCCAGCAGGGCCCCAAGGATGGTTTCAGCGAGGTTGGGCAGCGGCAGCGCCAGCAGGGCTCCAAGAGGGTTTTAGGGTTCGAAGTAGGTGAGTTTGTCTCGGGTCTCTCGACTCAAGGATACAACTGCCGACCCATTCCAGGGCTGCCCCAGATATAGGTCTGGAGTCCTTGGATGTCCGGACCCTCGCACCTGGGGGTCAGAGGGGCCGGGAGGTGAGTGTCCAGACACCCAGCAGGAGGGTGGAGCCAGCGCCCAGGGAGGCCGGAGGGCGTTCAAAACCAGGCGTCCAGGGACGGCTGGAGCGCCATCGAAACTCCCCTCCTCGTCAAGTGGCCGTTTTACCACCTGGTCGGATCTTGGTGCCTCGATGTCGGGGCTTTGTTGGGGCCGCGGCCGAGGTCGGGCCAAGGCCACGGGGCCCAGACGGGGAAGGCCCAAGATGGATTGGGGGCCTGAGAGGGTGGCCCGGGATAGGGATCGGACCAGCAGCGCGGGGCGAGTAGGGGTCGCCATGTTCTGGAGGGGGAGAGCCGGGGGTTGCCATGAATGGCGGCTCTCGTGAAGGTCGGGGGAGGTCGCCTCAGGCCGGAGGACAGGGGTCGATGTCGTCCAGGGCCCGTCATGCGGGAGGAGTGGGACCACGCGATGAGGCCGGTTCCAACACCCATCATAAAACCCTCGACCCAAAGCAGTGATTATGTCGTAAAGGAAGGAACAGAAACAGATTGGAAGTGAGATAGAAAGGTGGGTGCAGTGTACCATAAACTCGAGCACGTCCTACTCTTTGATCTTTATCTGACCAGCTGCTTAACAAGGAACTGGCTCAACGAGGTCAGCCTCGGGCATCGAGTCAGTTCGGCCAGGTCATTCAGAAGTCAGCTAAGGCATACGTGTCTCAAGGACTCATTCGAACACAGTAATCGGGCCTATGTGAGGGCAACCATACAAAATGGCTGCCGTACACAAAATGGAACCCGAAGGTCCAAAACTAAATTCTTGAATACAGAGTGTTCTCATCGATCGATTCATGCGAAAACGCTCAGACACACCACACTCGTCATTTGCGGTCTGCTGATACCAAAATCGTCTATTTCCGACGACCTTTATTGTACGGGTTCGGAACCACCGAACCAGACCCATAAACTCACGGTACTACAAACCCTCCTTTTGCCCTTACATAGGCAACAGACCCAAACCCATGTTAATCTGAATCTGGATCTATATTCATCAGATCATCGATGTGTTGCTGTAGCATCATCCTACCTCTCTCTGGACAGGTCTCCTTGCACACGAAGTAGCACAGAGGCCACAAATAGCAGGAGCACACTGTACACAGAGACAGAACATGAAAAGGATAGCTAAGACCATCCCAATGACCATCAAAATCTTCCAACCCCAAGTGGATATCAATCCCCATAACCATCCCATCAACGACCAATCTCCTTTGTCCAAATGGATAGAATCGGAGATCTTATGTAGCCTGGAAATGGCCTCGAAAACTGAAGGAGCGTTGTCTGGAATGAAAACGCAGAAGCTCGATTGAATCAGTTTACAAACTCTACCTCGATCTGCTAATATAACATCTAGGGCAACTCTATTTTGAAGTGTCATAAGTCTATCCGACTGGAGCTCAGCAGTCAAATTACCAAGGGCACCGGCAGTTTCGCCGCCACCTTCCCAGTTTTGGACCCAGGCAGCGGAACCGAGCTGGTGCAAGTGTTGGACTGCGGGCATCCAGAAAACTGGGAGGTGGTGAGCACTGCCTAAGACTTGTTAAAATAACTGCACCAATAAAGTTAACAAGCTTTAATTTGGAAGCACAGCCCTTAATCTTGCATCAAATCGTTTGGGATTGCACACGGTACGCTGGCGGACGCCTATCTAAGAAGCCAGAATTTGTAACGGATCGAAATCGAGAGGCTGGATATAGCTCTTGATTTTCCACGTATAGACGTTGTCATTTTAAGACTACTTATATTGCGAACATTGTGACGTATTTTAAAACTGGCAACGCCATGTAGAGGCTGGCAACGCACCATTTTTTCGTCCATTTGGCCTACTTATTGTGTGCACTTTGATCACAGCACCATGCTTTTTAAAGTTCCAACTTTTAAAGAACCACAGACTACATTTAGGCTACGAATCTCTGAATATTAATACCGACTAGCTTTTCGTGATGAAGATCATCCCATATTCATTCATTCATTTGACTGTGGCTGAAAACTATCTTTGAAATACATTTTGCGGAACCTCGGTTAAGACACTCTTGTACAAATTGAATCTATTACTGGGCACTACGCTGGTCGTTTATCAAGAAAAGAGGCTTTTTAACCCCTTATGCTAAGGCAGTCTTGCTTTCAAGAAGTTTTGTTGGCAAGACAGCTAATATATTCCTGATGAAGGCAGCTACTACACACTTGTCCGTCGAAACGCGTTGAGAAATAAAAGGGAGAAGTACACTGCACATTAATTAAGGATTATTCTGACAGCTGCGGAATTTCAATTCTTATAGTGTACCTCCTTTTCTAGCAATAGGAAGTGTTTATGGTTTCTGTATATTTCTGCTCTTCTATATATTGTCTGTGTTCCCAATTTTAATTATGTCTCTATTTTAATTGTCTCTATTTTAAATGTTTTTTAAGATATCTGAATAAACTGTGCAGACCTAATTTTGTTGTTATAGAGTTATGTTACTATGATTTTAACATTGTTTCAATATATAATTGTTCATGATTGAGGTGTGTATGCAGTAGTAAGAATTGGTGTCTCTCTATTAAGGTGCCCAAAGGGAATTTTTTTTTACATAAACTTAATCCGAGGCACCAAGGGCTGGGTGGGCAATGTTTTTTTTTTCACAATTTTTTTTATTAGCAGCTGCTTACTGTTTTACATTTTTTTCAAGATTACATTTTATCGTACTAGGTTTTTCAGCCTAGCGCGTTATGTTGATAAAGTGCACAATATTTCAGCCTTGATACACACGCATTGCTGTATGAGGACGGAGACAGCAGCGCTATCCCTCGAGATACACACACCGTGATGGGCGAGGATGGAGACAACAGCGCTATCCCTCATGATACCAAATGCTAACACAGTGCTCAAATGGACAATGTGTCAGGTCCCAGTGTCCTCAGGATTGAGCGATGCTATAAAGGGTTCCACCTCTCGACAGCCCCTGGGTCTGAATGAGAACAGACTCACAGAAGTGGTCAAGCGAGGGATATCAGGAAGGACAGGAAGGGAGCAGCGGGGAGAGGAAGCTGAAATGAGAACAAGGCACTATGAGTCAAGCACACTACTAACTAGTGATAATACATACTTAGTAGATAAGGAACAGTCAACTTTTTATATGTTCTTATTTTACCTGGACGGAGAAAAGGAGTGGCTTTGCCTGGCCATCAAAGTGTAGAATGGGTATCTCTGATCTATAATACAAGAACCTGGAATTTATCTTCTTGAATCACAGTCACATTGCTTAATAAACATACATAGGATATAAACGTACCAAGATAGTTACTGATTAGGCTTCAACAGAGGGCATATGGTAAATAGCCAGCCAGGCGAAGCTCAATAGCCCCTGTTGTATGTTGCAAAAGAAAATAGAAAACAATAGTTATTCTCAAATAACTCTTCGTAGCCTTAGAGTTGGACTTCACCCCAAGACGACTTCTGCATCAGTATCTTAAAGCAACAAAGTAGATCGCTGAATGCTTCTTCAGCATAACTGGAATGACACCCAAAATCCAGCCAGTGAGGAACCCTTAATCCAAGGTTCCTCCGCAACCAATATCCAATTGATAGATATCCACAACAGGTTATTGTGTCCTGAGCCCCCTCTCAATGGGAGGAATATGAACAGTAGTTTCAAAGAAACGCTGGCAGCCCAACATGCGCAAACCACAAGTCCCACAAGTAATCCAGGCAGGAACCAACCTAGATCGTGGTGCACCCAAAACGAGATTGCACAGCAGCTGCCAGAAATAGCAAACAGTCACAGAAAAACGCCTCCGTGGAGGCAAGTAACCAGAGCCTCAGCCGAGGAAACTCTGAGTTCAAAACAGGACCGTGGTCAAGATCGGTACAGCTCGTACCGCGCACTCACAAGGAAACACAGATACAACGACGATCACCATAAAGGATACACAGGAAGCCCGGTGAAACAAGCCTACCGTGTCTTCTCTCCGGAACCAGAATAAACGGCGGTGATTCTCCTTCTCGGCTCCGTCTTGAGGTTTTCCGCGTGTGACGTCATCGGGATGAGACGTCGCACGCGTCCTTGGCATCATGGGAATTGTAGTCTTTCGGGATAGCAGCGTCTCAAGGCAGTGTTCGAGGCTGCTCTCCCCCATGGGACGCGACACAATGTTTTGTCTAAGCCGCTGCTTGCCCGTCCTTTTTGCTTGTGCTTGCTTGCTCTCTCCTCTCCTCTCAGCGGGTGGTGGAGATGGGGCTGTGCATTCTAGACACAAATACCATTTTTTTTTATTACCAGCTGCTTACTGTGTTTCCGTCTTTTTCAAGTTTACATTTTTTCGTACTGTGTTGTTTTTCAGCCAAGTGTGTCATATTAATAAGTCATGTTGATAAAGTGCAAAATGTTTCAGCCTTCATACACACACAGTGATGTGTGCTAGGACAGAAACAGCAGCGCTATCCCTCGAGATACCACATACACATGCGTGCTCAGCGAGGAAGAAAACAGCAGTGATATCATTCAAGGAAGAAGACAGCAGCGCTATCCCTAAACATACACACGCAGGCATCAACGAGAAAGGAGACAGGTGTGCTATCCCTTGAGATACCACATACACACGCAGTGCTCTGGCAGAAGGAGACAGCAGTGCTAGCCCTTAAGATACCACATACACACGCAGGCATCAACGAGAAAGGAGACAGGTGTGCTATCCCTTGAGATACCGCATACATGCTGTGTCCTGTAGTGGGGAAGTGACCGCCCTAGGGGTATCAATCTGGGACCTACACTCCGGGGCATCTAATCCTAACTAGGCCTAACACGTGGCCCTAGAATAAACTCAGTCGGACACTGGGAATAACTTTGTTGCTCGGTCTGCGCGCCTCCGAATGCCTGCGTGCGTGCAAGACCTCTTTTTATTATCGGGAGTCACATGACTAGCGCGCCCCACGCCCGGGGCGTCAGGGGCGGGCCTCCAGGAACATAACATTCCTCCTAAAATAAGGAAAAAACCAGAGCACAGCAAAACCAAACTCAAACATTTTCAACCAGTCTCAGTGAACATTAGGACCAACACTTTGAGCGTTCTTTAATTGCAGCACCACCTTATTTGCTGGTCTACTCGGCTATATGCATATTCAAATGGGAACAGTCTTACATGAAGTAGTCTCGTAACCAGCCGGAGGGGGTTGGATTGTTTCTTAATCGACGCTGCGACCCCCTGTGACTCAGCATTTCCGCTCCAGCCTCGACTCGGGACTTGGCGCCTCTCTGTCGGCCCCCTCCGGATCTGGGGCCTCCTCGAGGGCCTCCGCGTCACCTCCCACTTCTTCACTTGCTGCTTTCAGATCGTTACTTTGGCTGACCTCGTGACTGGGTGTTGATTCAACATTTGGTGTGTTAGTTGCAGTTTCAGTTTGTTCAACACCCTGCCGATGCTCTGACTCTGTGGCTGCAGAGTGAAACAATTTGAAGTGAGACACATTGCGAGTCACTATCTCTCGTCCTCGGATCACTGTGAGACGGGTGCCTTTTACCCCAATCACTCGCCACGGCCTTTTCTCATAATTGAGTCTGAACTTGCCACTAGTTATGCGATTGCGAAGAAGCACCACATCTCCTCGTCTGAATTGGGGTGGAACCGCCCGTCGTTTTTGGCTGATTTTGGCAAACGTGGTTTTTCTTTTCCTCGCGACCGCCTCTTCATTTACCACCTCAGGTGACCACTGTGGATGATGAGGAATGGAGTCCTTCACCACTCGCCCTAGGAGAAGATGTGCCGGGGCAACCCCCGTTGTGGAGTGTGGAGTCTGGCGATAGCTTCGAAGAAAAGTGAAAATGGCCATTTCCACGGACTGTCCCTTATCGTGAGCAATGCGGATAACTTTGTTCAGTGTCCTCATAAACCTCTCGGCTTCCCCATTGGCTTGAGGCCACCGAGGTGTTATGCGCCTGTGGCGTGTCCCAAGAGATGACAGATAGGTAGCCAAATCCTGCCCTTGGAATGGTGGTCCATTGTCCGTTCGAAGTTCCTTCATGGCACCATGAGTGGCAACAATCTTTTCCATTTTGGGGATCACACAGTCCGCACTGGTACTTGTCACGATTTCCACTTCGGGGTACTTTGAATGGTCATCTATCATTACCAGCGTGTGTCTTCCGTCCGGGAGACTGCCAAAGTCCATACTGACCCGCTCCCAGGGCTTCTCCCGTGACTTGGCAGGCAGTGCACGACCTCACCACGCTCTCCACCATGTCGTCCATGAGGGGGAACCATACTTTGGTTCGGAGCCGGGCCTTGGTCTTGACCATCCCCTGGTGACCTACATGGGCTAGTTGTATTACTTGTCCCGTGAGAGCCGTGGGTATTACTAGATGATGCCCTCGCAGCAGGCATCCCGCCGTGTCTTCATTGAGTTCAGCCCTGACATGGTACAAACTCTCCATAATTTTCTGAGCCTCCGGGGTGAGCGCTTTCCAGCTCTCCTTGGCTTTATGCCAGTTGGCAGTCCGAAGGAGGTCCTTGACCCGCTGTATGCAGGCGTCTTGGGCCGTGGCGCTCACAACGTCTTCCAGGGATATGGGGCGCGGGCATGACCTGGCCACCACCCACTTCACATACGCTTCTGTTTCTTCCGCCTCATCCATCTCCTCCGGAGTTGCGGGCCTGGGATGGCGCGATAAATAGTCTGCCGGATTCTTCGCTCCCGGTTGATACTCGATGTTGCAGTTGTATTCCTGCAGTTGCAATAGCCATTTCTCTATTCTTGGGGTGGTTTCGATGAAGTCCCTGAGAACAGAGCCACCAGCGGCTTGTGGTCGGTCACCACCGTGAATGGCTTCCCATAGACATACAGGTGGAAGTGTCGACATCCCCAATGAATCGCAATCGCTTCTTTTTCAATCTGTGAGTATCTCTGCTCAGTGTCCGTGAGGGACCTACTGGCGAAGGCAACTGGAATCCAGTCTATTTCATCTCTTGGCCTTTGCATCAGTACGGCCCCCAACCCCGCCGGTCCGGCATCCACCGCGATTAGTGTGGTATTTCGCGGGTCAAAGAAGGCCAGCGTGGTGTTACTGGAGAGGGAGCTCTTGATGTCTTGGAACGCCTTCTCCTGCTCCGGTCCCCAGCTCCACGGAGTGGAGTCCTTAGTAAGCTCACGCAGCGGGAGAGTTAGGTTGGCTAGGTCCTTGATGAAGCGACCACAGTAGTTTACCATGCCAAGAAAACTCCTGACTTCAGTGACCGTCGTGGGTGGTGGCGCATCCTTGATGTCTTTGACTTTGTCAGCATCGGGGTTGACGCCTTCAGCTGAGAAAACATATCCAAAAAACCCTATCTTGGTCCGCAAAAATTCACACTTGTCTCGGTGTAGCGTGAGCCCCGCACTGCGGAGCCTGCGGAATACCTGCGCCAACCGGTGATTGTGTTCTGGAATTGTTCGGGCATGCACCATGATGTCATCGCTGACATTTATCACTCCAGGTATGCCGGCGATCAGCTCCTGAATGACATTTTGGAAGACTTCAGCCGCACTGGATATCCCAAAACTAAGTCTAGTGTATCTGCGGAGTCCAATATGGGTGGAGAAGGTTGTGATATTTCTTGACTCTTTATCTAGCACCAGCTGATGGTACCCCGCACGGAGGTCAAGTTTGGAAAACCAGCAGGCTCCAGCCATTTCCCCGATTAAATCGTCTATTGTGGGGGTGATATGGCGCTCCCGTTTGATGGCAGCATTTGGGAGGCGCATATCTACGCAGATCCGGACTGCTCCCGGCTGTTTTGGTTTCCGCGTGACCACAATGGGCGAAACCCAGGGGGTGGGGCCTGATACCTTCTCGATTATTCCGGCTGCTTCCAGCGTGTGCAGTTCTTCTTCCACTAGTGGCCGAAGGTGGAATGCAATGCGACGGTGTCGCAGGGCCACAGGTTGCACTGTGGGGTCCACGTGCAGATGTATTTCACGACCTTTGAGACACCCAATTCCCTCAAATAGATCTGGAAAGTCCATGATCAGTTGTTGCACCGACTCTTCATGTACTCCAAAGGCAAATGTGACCACCCCCAGGTCCTCGGCTGTTCTGCAGCTCAGGAGCATGCCTTGGCCCTCTTCCGACACGAAGATGTTGGCTCTTGTGACTTTGTCCCCATGGCGGACTGCCGCCCTGAACTTCCCACGGATCCGGAGCGGGATGTCTTGACCATAGGCAAACACAGTGATGGGGGTGGGGCTGAGGCTCGGAGGTGTAGGCATGGTTCTGTAGAGAGACGCACTCATAAGGTTTATAGATGCGCCTGTGTCCACTACCGCCATGATCTCCTGATCCGCCACCTGGGTGGAGCATTGGGGCAGTGTCCTGGTGCGTCTGGTGGCGGTGCCGATCATGTGCACCTTGTGTACGGACCGCTCCTCTTCATCATCGTCATCCATGTCGCTGTTGCTGGGCTCACCTTCCACGACCGTCTGCACCGTCTGGCGTGGCTTGCGGAACCTCTTGGACCGGCAAACTTTTTCGAAGTGGTTCATCTTGCCACATCCTGAGCATCTCTTGCCCCGTGCTGGACATTCTGGTGTCGGGTGTCTCGGGCCTCCACAGTAACCGCATGACTGTCCTGATGCCCCGCCTTGGGTGGGTGTCGTTCTTTTGGGCCATTTGGACGGTGTTTTGACCTGTATCTTATTGATCGGTTCCACCTTCACGTTGGCTTGTAGCGCAGCCTCCATGTGTGCCGCCCTGGCCTTGGACAGCTCCTTCGTGCGCCAAGGGTGAGGATGTCGGGCAGAGGCTTCCCCGATTCCTCCAGGATTCTCTCTCGCAACTTTGCAGAAGCGCACCCCTGTATTATCTGTCCCCTGATCTCCTCCGTTACATCCTGGAACCCACAGGTTAGTGCCAGTTTCTTAAGTCTGGTGTGGTATGCATCCAGTGACTCTTCCGGCAGTTGCCGTGCTTGTCGGAAGATAAACCGTTCGTAGTCCTGGTTCGCCATGGGCTCAAAGTGCGCATTGAGAGCGTTAATCAGGGTATGATGAGTCTTGGGGGTCGCCTCTGTGAGGGTCCGAGCAATGGAATGAATGTCTTTGCCACCAAGGTGGAGAACCATAGCACGCTTCTGTTCCTTGTGGACCTTTGTGGCTTCAAAGAATATTAGGAGCATGTCCACCCACTCCTTCCATTTCGGAGCGAGAGTGGAGGGCGCACCCTCCACCACAAACGGTTCAATGGGCAGAATGGTAGCCATCGCTCAGGACGCGCTTGATCAGGCCCGTGGCCGGCCGAGGTGAAGTCCGATGTGGCACTCCGAGGAGGTCGCTGACGGCTGGGGTCCTGCACGGACGTGTCGATGCCCACCGGCAGTGCGGACCGTGACCGCGGTGTGCCCCTCAGCAAAACCAGCGGAGCGCGTGCGACCGGCGCTCCGGAGTTGGATGGCAATGTAGCGCCTCGGGACAGGCAGACACCACGTCCCCTCGAGCAGCCAGGCAGTACCGGACGCCGCCCAGATCGTCTCGCCAGGCGGGCCGAGGTGCGCTTCACGCACGTGCCACCGAGCTCGGTGCGGCACCGGATGGGAGATCCTGCGGGAGAAAGGCCGCACATGACCAATCGTGCCTCGATGCGCAGCAGGGTAGCGTTGGGCAGCGCCGCTCACCTCCAAAGTGCCAGGGGTGGAAGTCGTCGTCTCTCCAGGCGCGCTGTGCGGGGGCGTGTGGGACAGCAAGGCACGAGCACCACGAGCGATTGGCAACGCTCGCAGCCGCCTCACCCGAAAGTGGGCACACACACACCACAAGCGAGGGGTCGGCAACCACCCTCGTCGCCAATTGTTGTGTCCTGTAGTGGGGAAGTGACCGCCCTAGGGGTATCAATCTGGGACCTACACTCCGGGGCATCTAATCCTAACTATTTACAACAAGGGGTGGTGAGGGACAGAGTCTCTGAATTAAGCAGAAAGCTCTCACCCAGTCAAGAGATCAGGGCTAGATCCAACACCGTTTTTTAGCTCACTGCACCATCCCAGTTTCAGAACCTGGCTGTATGCAAATTAGTCTGTTCCTGTCCCAGTGCATGATGGGAACAGGGCAAACCAAACTACAAAAGCCAATTCTTACACTGGGAAGGAAACAAGCTCCCGGGGACCGGTTTCTGGCATTACAGCCGTCTTCGGCCCGGTTTGCTTGAATCCTGATGGTGCAATGAGCAAGGGTCTCACATCTGAGAATACCCTTCCACGCTTAGGGTGGACAAAAATATTTACAACAAGGGGTGGTGAGGGACAGAGTCTCTGAATTAAGCAGAAAGCTCTCACCCAGTCAAGAGATCAGGGCTAGATCCAACACCGTTTTTTAGCTCACTGCCCCATCCCAGTTTCAGAACCTGGCTGTATGCAAATTAGTCTGTTCCTGTCCCAGTGCATGATGGGAACAGGGCAAACCAAACTACAAAAGCCAATTCTTACACTGGGAAGGAAACAAGCTCCCGGGGACCGGTTTCTGGCATTACAGCCGTCTTCGGCCCGGTTTGCTTGAATCCTGATGGTGCAATGAGCAAGGGTCTCACATCTGAGAATACCCTTCCACGCTTAGGGTGGACAAAAATATTTACAACAAGGGGTGGTGAGGGACAGAGTCTCTGAATTAAGCAGAAAGCTCTCACCCAGTCAAGAGATCAGGGCTAGATCCAACACCGTTTTTTAGCTCACTGCACCATCCCAGTTTCAGAACCTGGCTGTATGCAAATTAGTCTGTTCCTGTCCCAGTGCATGATGGGAACAGGGCAAACCAAACTACAAAAGCCAATTCTTACACTGGGAAGGAAACAAGCTCCCGGGGACCGGTTTCTGGCATTACAGCCGTCTTCGGCCCGGTTTGCTTGAATCCTGATGGTGCAATGAGCAAGGGTCTCACATCTGAGAATACCCTTCCACGCTTAGGGTGGACAAAAATATTTACAACAAGGGGTGGTGAGGGACAGAGTCTCTGAATTAAGCAGAAAGCTCTCACCCAGTCAAGAGATCAGGGCTAGATCCAACACCGTTTTTTAGCTCACTGCACCATCCCAGTTTCAGAACCTGGCTGTATGCAAATTAGTCTGTTCCTGTCCCAGTGCATGATGGGAACAGGGCAAACCAAACTACAAAAGCCAATTCTTACACTGGGAAGGAAACAAGCTCCCGGGGACCGGTTTCTGGCATTACAGCCGTCTTCGGCCCGGTTTGCTTGAATCCTGATGGTGCAATGAGCAAGGGTCTCACATCTGAGAATACCCTTCCACGCTTAGGGTGGACAAAAATATTTACAACAAGGGGTGGTGAGGGACAGAGTCTCTGAATTAAGCAGAAAGCTCTCACCCAGTCAAGAGATCAGGGCTAGATCCAACACCGTTTTTTAGCTCACTGCACCATCCCAGTTTCAGAACCTGGCTGTGTGCAAATTAGTCTGTTCCTGTCCCAGTGCATGATGGGAACAGGGCAAACCAAACTACAAAAGCCAATTCTTACACTGGGAAGGAAACAAGCTCCCGGGGACCGGTTTCTGGCATTACAGCCGTCTTCGGCCCGGTTTGCTTGAATCCTGATGGTGCAATGAGCAAGGGTCTCACATCTGAGAATACCCTTCCACGCTTAGGGTGGACAAAAATATTTACAACAAGGGGTGGTGAGGGACAGAGTCTCTGAATTAAGCAGAAAGCTCTCACCCAGTCAAGAGATCAGGGCTAGATCCAACACCGTTTTTTTAGCTCACTGCACCATCCCAGTTTCAGAACCTGGCTGTTTGCAAATTAGTCTGTTCCTGTCCCAGTGCATGATGGGAACAGGGCAAACCAAACTACAAAAGCCAATTCTTACACTGGGAAGGAAACAAGCTCCCGGGGACCGGTTTCTGGCATTACAGCCGTCTTCGGCCCGATTTGCTTGAATCCTGATGGTGCAATGAGCAAGGGTCTCACATCTGAGAATACCCTTCCACGCTTAGGGTGGACAAAAATATTTACAACAAGGGGTGGTGAGGGACAGAGTCTCTGAATTAAGCAGAAAGCTCTCACCCAGTCAAGAGATCAGGGCTAGATCCAACACTGTTTTTTAGCTCACTGCACCATCCCAGTTTCAGAACCTGGCTGTATGCAAATTAGTCTGTTCCTCTCCCAGTGCATGATGGGAACAGGGCAAACCAAACTACAAAAGCCAATTCTTACACTGGGAAGGAAACAAGCTCCCGGGGACCGGTTTCTGGCATTACAGCCGTCTTCGGCCCGGTTTGCTTGAATCCTGATGGTGCAATGAGCAAGGGTCTCACATCTGAGAATACCCTTCCACGCTTAGGGTGGACAAAAATATTTACAACAAGGGGTGGTGAGGGACAGAGTCTCTGAATTAAGCAGAAAGCTCTCACCCAGTCAAGAGATCAGGGCTAGATCCAACACCGTTTTTTAGCTCACTGCACCATCCCAGTTTCAGAACCTGGCTGTATGCAAATTAGTCTGTTCCTGTCCCAGTGCATGATGGGAACAGGGCAAACCAAACTACAAAAGCCAATTCTTACACTGGGAAGGAAACAAGCTCCCGGGGACCGGTTTCTGGCATTACAGCCGTCTTCGGCCCGGTTTGCTTGAATCCTGATGGTGCAATGAGCAAGGGTCTCACATCTGAGAATACCCTTCCACGCTTAGGGTGGACAAAAATATTTACAACAAGGGGTGGTGAGGGACAGAGTCTCTGAATTAAGCAGAAAGCTCTCACCCAGTCAAGAGATCAGGGCTAGATCCAACACCGTTTTTTAGCTCACTGCACCATCCCAGTTTCAGAACCTGGCTGTATGCAAATTAGTCTGTTCCTGTCCCAGTGCATGATGGGAACAGAGCAAACCAAACTACAAAAGCCAATTCTTACACTGGGAAGGAAACAAGCTCCCGGGGACCGGTTTCTGGCATTACAGCCGTCTTCGGCCCGGTTTGTTCGAATCCTGATGGTGCAATGAGCAAGGGTCTCACATCTGAGAATACCCTTCCACGCTTAGGGTGGACAAAAATATTTACAACAAGGGGTGGTGAGGGACAGAGTCTTTGAATTAAGCAGAAAGCTCTCACCCAGTCAAGAGATCAGGGCTAGATCCAACACCGTTTTTTAGCTCACTGCACCATCCCAGTTTCAGAACCTGGCTGTATGCAAATTAGTCTGTTCCTGTCCCAGTGCATGATGGGAACAGGGCAAACCAAACTACAAAAGCCAATTCTTACACTGGGAAGGAAACAAGCTCCCGGGGACCGGTTTCTGGCATTACAGCCGTCTTCGGCCCGGTTTGCTTGAATCCTGATGGTGCAATGAGCAAGGGTCTCACATCTGAGAATACCCTTCCACGCTTAGGGTGGACAAAAATATTTACAACAAGGGGTGGTGAGGGACAGAGTCTCTGAATTAAGCAGAAAGCTCTCACCCCGTCAAGAGATCAGGGCTAGATCCAACACCGTTTTTTAGCTCACTGCACCATCCCAGTTTCAGAACCTGGCTGTATGCAAATTAGTCTGTTCCTGTCCCAGTGCATGATGGGAACAGGGCAAACCAAACTACAAAAGCCAATTCTTACACTGGGAAGGAAACAAGCTCCCGGGGACCGGTTTCTGGCCTTACAGCCATCTTCGGCCCGGTTTGCTTGAATCCTGATGGTGCAATGAGCAAGGGTCTCACATCTGAGAATACCCTTCCACGCTTAGGGTGGACAAAAATATTTACAACAAGGGGTGGTGAGGGACAGAGTCTCTGATTTAAGCAGAAAGCTCTCACCCAGTCAAGAGATCAGGGCTAGATCCAACACCGTTTTTTAGCTCACTGCACCATCCCAGTTTCAGAACCTGGCTGTATGCAAATTAGTCTGTTCCTGTCCCAGTGCATGATGGAAACAGGGCAAACCAAACTACAAAAGCCAATTCTTACACTGGAAAGGAAACAAGCTCCCGGGGACCGGTTTCTGGCATTACAGCCGTCTTCGGCCCGGTTTGCTTGAATCCTGATGGTGCAATGAGCAAGGGTCTCACATCTGAGAATACCCTTCCACGCTTAGGGTGGACAAAAATATTTACAACAAGGGGTGGTGAGGGACAGAGTCTCTGAATTAAGCAGAAAGCTCTCACCCAGTCAAGAGATCAGGGCTAGATCCAACACCGTTTTTTAGCTCACTGCACCATCCCAGTTTCAGAACCTGGCTCTATGCAAATTAGTCTGTTCCTGTCCCAGTGCATGATGGGAACAGGGCAAACCAAACTACAAAAGCCAATTCTTACACTGGGAAGGAAACAAGCTCCCGGGGACCAGTTTCTGGCATTACAGCCGTCTTCGGCCCGGTTTGCTTGAATCCTGATGGTGCAATGAGCAAGGGTCTCACATCTGAGAATACCCTTCCACGCTTAGGGTGGACAAAAATATTTACAACAAGGGGTGGTGAGGGACAGAGTCTCTGAATTAAGCAGAAACCTCTCACCCAGTCAAGAGATCAGGGCTAGATCCAACACCGTTTTTTAGCTCACTGCACCATCCCAGTTTCAGAACCTGGCTGTATGCAAATTAGTCTGTTCCTGTCCCAGTGCATGATGGGAACAGGGCAAACCAAACTACAAAAGCCAATTCTTACACTGGGAAGGAAACAAGCTCCCGGGGACCGGTTTCTGGCATTACAGCCGTCTTCGGCCCGGTTTGCTTGAATCCTGATGGTGCAATGAGCAAGGGTCTCACATCTGAGAATACCCTTCCACGCTTAGGGTGGACAAAAATATTTACAACAAGGGGTGGTGAGGGACAGAGTCTCTGAATTAAGCAGAAAGCTCTCACCCAGTCAAAAGATCAGGGCTAGATCCAACACCGTTTTTTAGCTCACTGCACCATCCCAGTTTCAGAACCTGGCTGTATGCAAATTAGTCTGTTCCTGTCCCAGTGCATGATGGGAACAGGGCAAACCAAACTACAAAAGCCAATTCTTACACTGGGAAGTAAACAAGCTCCCGGGGACCGGTTTCTGGCATTACAGCCGTCTTCGGCCCGGTTTGCTTGAATCCTGATGGTGCAATGAGCAAGGGTCTCACATCTGAGAATACCCTTCCACGCTTAGGGTGGACAAAAATATTTACAACAAGGGGTGGTGAGGGACAGAGTCTCTGAATTAAGCAGAAAGCTCTCACCCAGTCAAGAGATCAGGGCTAGATCCAACACCGTTTTTTAGCTCACTGCACCATCCCAGTTTCAGAACCTGGCTGTATGCAAATTAGTCTGTTCCTGTCCCAGTGCATGATGGGAACAGGGCAAACCAAACTACAAAAGCCAATTCTTACACTGGGAAGGAAACAAGCTCCCGGGGACCGGTTTCTGGCATTACAGCCGTCTTCGGCCCGGTTTGCTTGAATCCTGATGGTGCAATGAGCAAGGGTCTCACATCTGAGAATACCCTTCCACGCTTAGGGTGGACAAAAATATTTACAACAAGGGGTGGTGAGGGACAGAGTCTCTGAATTAAGCAGAAAGCTCTCACCCAGTCAAGAGATCAGGGCTAGATCCAACACCGTTTTTTAGCTCACTGCACCATCCCAGTTTCAGAACCTGGCTGTATGCAAATTAGTCTGTTCCTGTCCCAGTGCATGATGGGAACAGGGCAAACCAAACAACAAAAGCCAATTCTTACACTGGGAAGGAAACAAGCTCCCGGGGACCGGTTTCTGGCATTACAGCTGTCTTCGGCCCGGTTTGCTTGAATCCTGATGGTGCAATGAGCAAGGGTCTCACATCTGAGAATACCCTTCCACGCTTAGGGTGGACAAAAATATTTACAACAAGGGGTGGTGAGGGACAGAGTCTCTGATTTAAGCAGAAAGCTCTCACCCAGTCAAGAGATCAGGGCTAGATCCAACACCGTTTTTTAGCTCACTGCACCATCCCAGTTTCAGAACCTGGCTGTATGCAAATTAGTCTGTTCCTGTCCCAGTGCATGATGGGAACAGGGCAAACCAAACTACAAAAGCCAATTCTTACACTGGGAAGGAAACAAGCTCCCGGGGACCGGTTTCTGGCATTACAGCCGTCTTCGGCCCGGTTTGCTTGAATCCTGATGGTGCAATGAGCAAGGGTCTCACATCTGAGAATACCCTTCCACGCTTAGGGTGGACAAAAATATTTACAACAAGGGGTGGTGAGGGACAGAGTCTCTGAATTAAGCAGAAAGCTCTCACCCAGTCAAGAGATCAGGGCTAGATCCAACACCGTTTTTTAGCTCACTGCACCATCCCAGTTTCAGAACCTGGCTGTATGCAAATTAGTCTGTTCCTGTCCCAGTGCATGATGGGAACAGGGCAAACCAAACTACAAAAGCCAATTCTTACACTGGGAAAGAAACAAGCTCCCGGGGACCGGTTTCTGGCATTACAGCCATCTTCGGCCTGGTTTGCTTGAATCCTGATGGTGCAATGAGCAAGGGTCTCACATCTGAGAATACCCTTCCACGCTTAGGGTGGACAAAAATATTTACAACAAGGGGTGGTGAGGGACAGAGTCTCTGAATTAAGCAGAAAGCTCTCACCCAGTCAAGAGATCAGGGCTAGATCCAACACCGTTTTTTAGCTCACTGCACCATCCCAGTTTCAGAACCTGGCTGTATGCAAATTAGTCTGTTCCTGTCCCAGTGCATGATGGGAACAGGGCAAACCAAACTACAAAAGCCAATTCTTACACTGGGAAGGAAACAAGCTCCCGGGGACCGGTTTCTGGCATTACAGCCGTCTTCGGCCCAGTTTGCTTGAATCCTGATGGTGCAATGAGCAAGGGTCTCACATCTGAGAATACCCTTCCACGCTTAGGGTGGATAAAAATATTTACAGCAAGGGGTGGTGAGGGACAGAGTCTCTGAATTAAGCAGAAAGCTCTCACCCAGTCAAGAGATCAGGGCTAGATCCAACACCGTTTTTTAGCTCACTGCACCATCCCAGTTTCAGAACCTGGCTGTATGCAAATTAGTCTGTTCCTGTCCCAGTGCATGATGGGAACAGGGCAAACCAAACTACAAAAGCCAATTCTTACACTGGGAAGGAAACAAGCTCCCGGGGACCGGTTTCTGGCATTACAGCCGTCTTCGGCCCGGTTTGCTTGAATCCTGATGGTGCAATGAGCAAGGGTCTCACATCTGAGAATACCCTTCCACGCTTAGGGTGGACAAAAATATTTACAACAAGGGGTGGTGAGGGACAGAGTCTCTGAAAAAAGAAGGCTGAAATGCCAGAAACCGGTCCCCGGTAGCTTGTCTCCTTTCTGGTGAAGAATTGGCTTGGTAGTTTAGTCTGCCCTGTTCCCATGATGCACTGGGCCAGGGACAGACTGATTTGCATATAGCCAGGTTCTGAGCTGGGATGGGGCAGTGAGATAAATAACGGTGATGGATCAAGCCCTGATCTTTGGACTGGGTAAGAGTGGTCTGCTTAACTCAGACACTCTGTTCATCGCCACCCCCTTTTCTAAATCGTTTTTGGCCACTATAGGTGTGGCAGGGTATACTCAGACATGAGTCCCTTTCTCACTGCTCCATCAGGATTCAAGCAAGCCGGGCCGAAGAAGGCTGAAATGCCAGAAACCGGTCCCCGGTAGCTTGTCTCCTTTCTGGTGAAGAATTGGCTTGGTAGTTTAGTCTGCCCTGTTCCCATGATGCACTGGGCCAGGGACAGACTGATTTGCATATAGCCAGGTTCTGAGCTGGGATGGGGCAGTGAGATAAATAACGGTGATGGATCAAGCCCTGATCCTTGGACTGGGTAAGAGTGGTCTGCTTAACTCAGACACTCTGTTCATCACCACCCCCTTTTCTAAATCGTTTTTGGCCACTATAGGTGTGGCAGGGTATACTCAGACATAAGTCCCTTTCTCACTGCTCCATCAGGATTCAAGCAAGCCGGGCCGAAGAAGGCTGAAATGCCAGAAACCGGTCCCCGGTAGCTTGTCTCCTTTCTGGTGAAGAATTGGCTTGGTAGTTTAGTCTGCCCTGTTCCCATGATGCACTGGGCCAGGGACAGACTGATTTGCATATAGCCAGGTTCTGAGCTGGGATGGGGCAGTGAGATAAATAACGGTGATGGATCAAGCCCTGATCTTTGGACTGGGTAAGAGTGGTCTGCTTAACTCAGACACTCTGTTCATCACCACCCCCTTTTCTAAATCGTTTTTGGCCACTATAGGTGTGGCAGGGTATACTCAGACATGAGTCCCTTTCTCACTGCTCCATCAGGATTCAAGCAAGCCGGGCCGAAGAAGGCTGAAATGCCAGAAACCGGTCCCCGGTAGCTTGTCTCCTTTCTGGTGAAGAATTGGCTTGGTAGTTTAGTCTGCCCTGTTCCCATGATGCACTGGGCCAGGGACAGACTGATTTGCATATAGCCAGGTTCTGAGCTGGGATGGGGCAGTGAGATAAATAACGGTGATGGATCAAGCCCTGATCTTTGGACTGGGTAAGAGTGGTCTGCTTAACTCAGACACTCTGTTCATCACCACCCCCTTTTCTAAATCGTTTTTGGCCACTATAGGTGTGGCAGGGTATACTCAGACATGAGTCCCTTTCTCACTGCTCCATCAGGATTCAAGCAAGCCGGGCCGAAGAAGGCTGAAATGCCAGAAACCGGTCCCCGGTAGCTTGTCTCCTTTCTGGTGAAGAATTGGTTGGTAGTTTAGTCTGCCCTGTTCCCATGATGCACTGGGCCAGGGACAGACTGATTTGCATATAGCCAGGTTCTGAGCTGGGATGGGGCAGTGAGATAAATAACGGTGATGGATCAAGCCCTGATCTTTGGACTGGGTAAGAGTGGTCTGCTTAACTCAGACACTCTGTTCATCACCACCCCCTTTTCTAAATCATCTAATCCTAACTAGGCCTAACACGTGGCCCTCGAATAAACTCAGTCGGACACTGGGAATAACTTTGTTGCTCGGTCTGCGCTACTCCGAATGCCTGCGTGCGTGCGAGACCTCTTATTATTATCGGGAGTCACATGACTAGCGCGCCCTACGCCCGGGGCGTCAGGGGCGGGCCTCCGGGAACATAACAATACACACGCAGTGCTCTGGCAGAAGGAGACAGCAGTGCTATCCCTTAAGATACCACATACACACGCAGTGCTCTGGCAGAAGGAGACAGCAGTGCTATCCCTTAAGATACCACATACACACGCAGGGCTCTGGCAGAAGGAGACAGCAGTGCTATCCCTTAAGATACCACATACACACGCAGGGCTCTGGCAGAAGGAGACAGCAGTGCTATCCCTTAAGATACCACATACACACGCAGGGCTCTGGCAGAAGGAGACAGCAGTGCTATCCCTTAAGATACCACATACACACGCAGTGCTCTGGCAGAAGGAGACAGCAGTGCTATCCCTTGAGATACCACATACACACGCAGTGCTCTGGCAGAAGGAGACAGCAGTGCTATCCCTTGAGATACCACATACACACGCAGTGCTCTGGCAAAAGGAGACAGCAGTGCTATCCCTTGAGATACCACATACACACGCAGTGCTCTGGCAAAAGGAGACAGCAGTGCTATCCCTTGAGATACCACATACACATGCAGGGCTCTGGCAGAAGGAGACAGCAGTGCTATCCCTTAAGATACCACATACACACGCAGGCATCAACGAGAAAGGAGACAGGTGTGCTATCCCTTAAGATACCACATACACACGCAGTGCTCTGGCAGAAGGAGACAGCAGTGCTATCCCTTGAGATACCACATACACACGCAGTGCTCTGGCAGAAGGAGACAGCAGTGCTATCCCTTAAGATACCACATACACACGCAGGGCTCTGGCAGAAGGAGACAGCAGTGCTATCCCTTAAGATACCACATACACACGCAGGCATCAACGAGAAAGGAGACAGGTGTGCTATCCCTTGAGATACCACATACACACGCAGGGCTCTGGCAGAAGGAGACAGGTGTGCTATCCCTTAAGATACCACATACACACGCAGGCATCAACGAGAAAGGAGACAGGTGTGCTATCACTTGAGATACCACATACACACGCAGTGCTCTGGCAGAAGGAGACAGCAGTGCTATCCCTTGAGATACCACATACACACGCAGGGCTCTGGCAGAAGGAGACAGCAGTGCTATCCCTTGAGATACCACATGCACACGCAGGGCTCTGGCAGAAGGAGACAGCAGTGCTATCCCTTGAGATACCACATACACACGCAGGGCTCTTGCAGAAGGAGACAGCAGTGCTATCCCTTGAGATACCACATACACACGCAGTGCTCTGGCAGAAGGAGACAGCAGTGCTATCCCTTAAGATACCACATACACATGCAGTGCTCTGGCAGAAGGAGACAGCAGTGCTATCCCTTAAGATACCACATACACACGCAGGGCTCTGGCAGAAGGAGACAGCAGTGCTATCCCTTAAGATACCACATACACATGCAGGCATCAACGAGAAAGGAGACAGGTGTGCTATCCCTTGAGATACCACATACACACGCAGGGCTCTGGCAGAAGGAGACAGCAGTGCTATCCCTTGAGATACCACATACACACGCAGTGCTCTGGCAGAAGGAGACAGCAGTGCTATCCCTTAAGATACCACATACACACGCAGTGCTCTGGCAGAAGGAGACAGCAGTGCTATCCCTTAAGATACCACATACACACGCAGTGCTCTGGCAGAAGGACACAGCAGTGCTATCCCTTGAGATACCACATACACACGCAGTGCTCTGGCAGAAGGAGACAGCAGTGCTATCCCTTGAGATACCACATACACACGCAGTGCTCTGGCAGAAGGAGACAGCAGTGCTATCCCTTGAGATACCACATACACACGCAGTGCTCTGGCAGAAGGAGACAGCAGTGCTATCCCTTAAGATACCACATACACACGCAGGGCTCTGGCAGAAGGAGACAGCAGTGCTATCCCTTAAGATACCACATACACACGCAGGCATCAACGAGAAAGGAGACAGGTGTGCTATCCCTTGGGATACCACATACACACGCAGGGCTCTGGCAGAAGGAGACAGCAGTGCTATCCCTTGAGATACCACATACACACGCAGGCATCAACGAGAAAGGAGACAGGTGTGCTATCCCTTGAGATACCACATACACACGCAGGGCTCTGGCAGAAGGAGACAGCAGTGCTATCCCTTGAGATACCACATACACACGCAGGGCTCTGGCAGAAGGAGACAGCAGTGCTATCCCTTAAGATACCACATACACACGCAGTGCTCTGGCAGAAGGACACAGCAGTGCTATCCCTTGAGATACCACATACACACGCAGTGCTCTGGCAGAAGGAGACAGCAGTGCTATCCCTTGAGATACCACATACACACGCAGTGCTCTGGCAGAAGGAGACAGCAGTGCTATCCCTTGAGATACCACATACACACGCAGGCTCTGGCAGAAGGAGACAGCAGTGCTATCCCTTAAGATACCACATACACACGCAGGGCTCTGGCAGAAGGAGACAGCAGTGCTATCCCTTAAGATACCACATACACACGCAGGCATCAACGAGAAAGGAGACAGGTGTGCTATCCCTTGAGATACCACATACACACGCAGGGCTCTGGCAGAAGGAGACAGCAGTGCTATCCCTTGAGATACCACATACACACGCAGGCATCAACGAGAAAGGAGACAGGTGTGCTATCCCTTGAGATACCACATACAAACGCAGGGCTCTGGCAGAAGGAGATAGCAGTGCTATCCCTTGAGATACCACATACACACGCAGTGCTCTGGCAGAAGGACACAGCAGTGCTATCCCTTGAGATACCGCATACACATGCAGTGCTCTGGCAGAAGGAGACAGCAGTGCTATCCCTTGAGATACCACATACACACGCAGTGCTCTGGCAGAAGGAGACAGCAGTGCTATCCCTTGAGATACCACATACACACGCAGGCATCAAAGAGAAAGGAGACAGCAGTGCTATCCCTTGAGATACCACATACACACGCAGTGCTCTGGCAGAAGGAGACAGCAGTGCTATCCCTTAAGATACCACATACACACGCAGCGCTCTGGCAGAAGGAGACAGCAGTGCTATCCCTTGAGATACCACATACACACGCAGGCATCAACGAGAAAGGAGACAGCAGTGCTATCCCTTGAGATACCACATACACATGCAGTGCTCTGGCAGAAGGAGACAGCAGTGCTATCCCTTAAGATACCACATACGCACGCAGGGCTCTGGCAGAAGGAGACAGCAGTGCTATCCCTTAAGAAACCACATACACACGCAGGCATCAACGAGAAAGGAGACAGGTGTGCTATCCCTTAAGATACCACATACACACGCAGGGCTCTGGCAGAAGGAGACAGCAGTGCTATCCCTTGAGATACCACATACACACGCAGGGCTCTGGCAGAAGGAGACAGCAGTGCTATCCCTTAAGATACCACATACACACGCAGTGCTCTGGCAGAAGGAAACAGCAGTGCTACCCCTTAAAATACCCCATACACACGCAGTGCTCTGGCAGAAGGAGACAGCAGTGCTACCCCTTAAGATACCACATACACACGCAGGCATCAACGAGAAAGGAGACAGCAGTGCTATCCCTTAAGATACCACATACACACGCAGTGCTCTGGCAGAAGGAGACAGCAGTGCTATCCCTTAAGATACCACATACACACGCAGGCATCAACGAGAAAAGAGACAGGTGTGCTATCCCTTAAGATACCACATACACACGCAGGGCTCTGGCAGAAGGAGACAGCAGTGCTATCCCTTAAGATACCACATACACACGCAGGGCTCTGGCAGAAGGAGACAGCAGTGCTATCCCTTGAGATACCACATACACACGCAGTGCTCTGGCAGAAGGAGACAGCAGTGCTACCCCTTGAGATACCACATACACACGCAGTGCTCTGGCAGAAGGAGACAGCAGTGCTACCCCTTGAGATACCACATACACACGCAGTGCTCTGGCAGAAGGAGACAGCAGTGCTATCCCTTAAGATACCACATACACACGCAGGGCTCTGGCAGAAGGACACAGCAGTGCTATCCCTTAAGATACCACATACACACGCAGGCATCAACGAGAAAGGAGACAGGTGTGCTATCCCTTAAGATACCACATACACACGCAGGGCTCTGGCAGAAGGAGACAGCAGTGCTATCCCTTAAGATACCACATACACACGCAGTGCTCTGGCAGAAGGAGACAGCAGTGCTATCCCTTGAGATACCACATACACACGCAGTGCTCTGGCAGAAGGAGACAGGTGTGCTATCCCTTAAGATACCACATGACACGCAGGGCTCTGCAAGGAATAAGACAGCAGCGCCATCCCTCGAAATACACACTCAGTTCTCTGCGAGAACGAAAACAGAAGCGCTATCACTCATGATACACACACATTATTACATGTTATTGTACTGTGTTGCTTACAGCCAGGCGCGTCATCTTGATAAAGTGCAAAAGATTTCAGCCTTTGATAACCGTCTGCCTTCCAGGCACAAACACAGATGTTACAGCTGGCGTGATGTTTATAAAGTGCAAAAGGTTACAGCCCGTGCTAATCTTATGCCTTCCAGACAGAAACATGCAGGTTTTTTTATTAGCAACTGCTTAATATCTTTCCAGCTTTTTCAAGATTACATTTTATCATACTGTGTTGTTTTTTAGCCATACGCGTCATGTTGATAAAGTGCAAAAGGTTTCAGCCTTTAATAATCATATTCCTCCCAGGTACACATATACATAGTTTTAATCAACATTACAATTTATTTTTGTACTGTGTTGTTTTTGCGCCAATGTGTATTGCTAATAAAGGGCAAAAGATTTCAGCTCCTGCCCACAGTGTGCTTCCTCGGCACACAGACACTTTTTTAGGTCTCACCTGCTAATGCGCTTGCGCATTGCTGGCGAGAGATATAGGGGCTTAACCAGAGCTTAACCAAACGGGCGATTTCATACAGTGCCCGTGAAAAGCGCGTGCACGCATCAAAGCCACCAGCCTCCCTCCCACTGGCATCCCCCAGCGTGCGCTCTGCCTCAGGCATTTCTCCTCCCCTAATTATTCACGGCCGGCCGGCCGTACTTTCACTTTAATGGCCACCAGGCCGTGTCTCGCGTTTCCTTGAAAACACGTTTGCAAGTTTCCCTTCTGAAAGCCTCGCCTGGTGTTACACTTGTTTTAAACTTTTTTTTGTTTTCACTCTCCTCTGGTTGTTTACAAAGTCTGTCTTTCTTCTTTGCTGTGTGCCCCGTGCGCTAATTCAAGACTTTTCTCGTAACTGTCTTTTTTTTTGTTTTGTTTTAATAGTAGGACCGCTACGTGTGTCTGTCTTTTGTTTCCATGCTCCAGGGGTTGCTTGCTTACCTCCCGTGTCCTTTCTTTGTTTTTATGCTGGATTTAGCAGTAACCGAGGAGCCGGTGAGATTTCCATTCTATCCTTCTCCTATTTTCGATCTCACTGCCTATCTCTGTCTCTCCCTACCCTTCTCTCACCCCCGTTTCTCTTGTTTCCACTCGCGGTACAACTCTCTCCCTTTCTGTTTTACTTCCCAGCGCCGTAAGGCCGTCTCTCGCGTTTCTGCTCCCCGCTCCCAGTGTACTTTTATTTTTTTAAACTTGTTTACTAGCAATTTCCATCAACATGCAAGTGTACCTAGACAGTTACACTTCCTTGGATTTGGTGGCTTACCTTCAGCCGCTTTCACAGTGCTGCTTTTCACGTTTTTTGGGGTGCATGTGAAATACACGTGTTTGCAGATTTGAAACAGTATGCGTTTTTTTACTTTTTCTTGTATGCGTTAGCAGTTCCATATAAGAAAATCAATGCCAGTGTTTTATATAGCCAGCAGGCCTCCACTTATTAGCATATTGTACAACTTACGATAAAATTCAAACTGCCCCTTTTTTTACATGACCTTCTATAGACCACCAGAAAATGGTGTTGCTTGTTTCATCTGATAATTACCCTCCAAGGCAGCACCGTGGTCTCAGGCTTAATTGGCCTCCGTCAGGCACGGCACTTCTTTCACAGCCGCCAGGCCGTGTCTCGCATTTTTTCACTATTCTCTTCCCACCATTTGATGGGTCACCGTTTGCGGGCAGCAGCTAAACTCTCGTCTCCAGGGCTCACAGGGTCAGTATTTCTTCCATGCCCTCGGCGCCCCGTAACCTGTTTCTGTTTCTGACCACACCGGGTGTCAGAACTACCTTTCCCAGCACGCTTTCGGATTAGACCTTCTTTTCCAGCACTCTTGGTGTCCTTCCGGTCAGCAACAATTTAACACAGACTGCAGGACGTTTTACTGCATGTACCAGTCCGGACACCTGCCTATGGAGACAACAACTTCATACCTACGTGAGTACTTGGTGAACTGGTGGTTTTCACACCCGCCGCCTTATATGGTTTTTATTGTTTTTTCCCTTGGTATGCATTGCTTATCAGAGACCCCGCTCCAGCTAGTAGCTCGCGGCTTTTCTCTTCTTTTTAAATGCCCTATCTCCAGTCCTGGCCGTCAGCTCGGCCATATATCGTACCTAAAACTTGTTGATACCAGCATATTTTTCCTCCACAGGCCCCTGCAATCCTCATGCTGAATTTTTTTCATCTGATAATTACCCTCCCTCACTCAGCATCACCACAGCATCACTCAGTACCACCACAGCACCACCACAGCACCACTCAGCACCACCACAGCACCACTCAGCGCCACCACAGCATCACTCAGTGCCACCACAGCATCACTCAGCCCCACCACAGCATCACTCAGCGCCAAGAGTCAAATGACCTTTTGCGTCGTACGCAAACTGGTTCTCCGGCCGGGTCAGGGAACTGACTCAGCCTTGATTGCCATGGTGGAGGAAGCCAGATGCATCCTGGATTCAGGAGGATCTGCTGCTGAGGTCCTCCTGTATCTAAGTGCTGCATTTGACACGGTGGATCATGGGATCCTGATCCACCGTTTGGACAAGATAGGAGTGAGGGACGTAGCACTCAAATGGTTTACATCCTTCTTGAGTGGGCGGGAATACCAGTTCTGTGAAGGCAACATCAGATCTTTGCCTATCCCCCTTCAGTGTGGAGTTCCGCAGGGCTCATCATTGAGCCCTACGCTTTTTAACATTTATATGGCCCCACTGGAGGAGGTGGTTTCACCCTTCGGGGTGAAAATAGTGACCTACGCAGACGACACCCAACTGATCGTCTCACTGTCGCTCCTAGAAAGCCATGGGGAAAAGTTTGCCTCCTGTCTCTCTGGCATCATGCCTTGGATGTCAGACTCTCACCTTAAACTTAATGGCACCAAGACGGAGCTAATGCTCCTGGGCAACATGTACACCTCGCTCCCAAAACCTATGTGGCCCCCCTGCCTGGGTGCCCCCCCTGACCCAAAGGACGCTATAATAAGTTTGGGGGTCTGGTTGGAACCGGATTTGTCAATGGGAACACAGGCCAAGAGAGTTGCAGGGACTTATTATGGCTTGCTCCGGTCAGCGCGGAAAATTCTTCCGCTCCTTCCACCCAACTCAAGAAAGCTCCTGGTGCAGGGCCTGATCCTTTCTAGGCTCGATTATAGTAACGCTTTATTTCTTGCTGCACCAGAATCGACCCTCAACACGCTTCAGAGAGCGTAGAACGCGGCCGCCAGGTTACTCACCGGAACTCCAAAAAGAGCCTCGGCCAAACCCGCCCTTAAGGCCCTTCACTGGTTGCCAATTCGGGCAAGAGTGAAGTTTAAATTCCTGTGTATAGTGTTCAGATCACTTCAGGGCTCGGGCCCTCCCATCTTGAAGGACCTGATCCGCCCTTACAAGTCGCCACGCTCTCTTCGCTCTGAACACAGTAACTTGGTGGCAATTCCTAGAGCGAAGAAAGCAAAGTCCGGCGGCCGTCGGTTCTCCATAAACGCCGGGCAGTTGTGGAATGCCCTCCCTGTTGAGCTCCGCAAGGAACCCAGCCTTGGGAAATTCCGCAAGGCCTTGAAAACCCACCTCTTCCCTCTTGACACCTAATTCTCCGGTGCACACGGCTGTGGTTTTGTTTAGCGCTGGGACGCTCCAGGGCAGCCATGCCCTCTATAAATACTTTTTTCATTTCATTTCATTTCATTTCACCACAGCACCATTCAGCGCCACTACAGCACCACTAAGCGCCACCACAGCACCACTCAACGCCACCACATCATCACTCAGTGCAACAACAGCATCACTCAGTGCAACCACAGCATCACTCAGCGCAACCACAGCATCACTCAGCGCAACCACAGCATCACTCAGCGCAACCACAGCATCACTCAGCGCAACCACAGCATCACTCAGCGCAACCACAGCATCACTCAGCGCAAGCACAGCATCACTCAGCGCAACCACAGCATCAATCAGCGCAACCACAGCATCACTCAGCACCACCACAGCATCACTCAGCGCAACCACAGCATCACTCAGCGCAACCACAGCATCACTCAGCGCAACCACGGCATCACTCAGCGCAACCACAGCATCACTCAGCGCAACCACAGCATCACTCAGCGCAACCACAGCATCACTCAGCAGAACTACAGCATCACTCAGCGCAACCACAGCATCACTCAGCGCAACCACAGCATCAATCAGCGCAAGCACAGCATCACTCAGCGCAACCACAGCATCACTCAGTGCAACCACAGCATCACTCAGCGCAACCACAGCATCACTCAGCGCAACCACAGCATCACTCAGCGCAACCACAGCATCACTCAGCACAACCACAGCATCACTCAGCGCAACCACAGCATCACTCAGCACAAGCACAGCATCACTCAGCGCAACCACAGCATCAATCAGCGCAACCACAGCATCACTCAGCGCAACCACAGCATCACTCAGCGCAACCACAGCATCACTCAGCGCAACCACAGCATCACTCAGCGCAACCACAGCATCACTCAGCGCAACCACAGCATCAATCAGCACAACCACAGCATCACTCAGCGCAACCACAGCATCACTCAGCGCAACCACAGCATCACTCAGCGCAACCACAGCATCACTCAGCAGAACTACAGCATCACTCAGCGCAACCACAGCATCACTCAGCGCAACCACAGCATCAATCAGCGCAAGCACCGCATCACTCAGCGCAACCACAGCATCAATCAGCACAACCACAGCATCACTTGTTCAAATATGCTCTCTCAATGTTTCAAGCTATATTACAAATGACACACAAAAAATTAAATAATGCTATAGGTGTCACATTTGCAAATTCTATAAATATTGGCAATTACAATAACAAAAATAATACATTTGCTATTATAAAAACATAAACATAACTCAAAAATTTATTAGATGACCAATAGCTACAACTTTTCTAATGCGAGACCTATTGCATTTCCAATGCTTGTTTGCTAAGTTGGTGACTGCTTTAACGTCCATTTTGTTGGGGCTGCAGCCAAGGAGTTCACAGGCCTTCTTCAATTTATATGCTTCTGGAGTACAAAAAAACCATAATTGCAAACGTGCTGCTTGGCTTGGTCTTAAAGCCGCACCTAAGCGCGTCAAAGGTCTTTTTCAGAGTATGTGCTTTACGAGCAGAAAGAAATAAATAACCTCAAAGAGGCTGCGTAGCCCTGCCCGTCTTCTTGGAGCCGCAGTTAAGTACTTCACATGTTTTTGAAATAGTTTGCATATCTTAAAAAGGCTGTATTGTTGCTGTTGGTAACAGGGCTTGCATTTCCACTCTGACATCACAAAACTCTCTAGAACCAATAGCAGTTCAAAAGTTAAAGATTAGTTGAAATAGAGCCAATAAAAACGGATATCTTAACCAAGAGTCTTCTTTTCATTGGTTGGCTCCTGTTTACCATGGGTAAATGTTATGACTTTGGTTGGTATTTAAACTGAAAACAAAGCTACAACAGAATGAATAATACAAAAAACTTAAAAATATGGCGAGACCGATTGGCATTGCCAATGCTTGTTTATTTTAGGGAACTGACAACCATTTACAAAGCCAATAGTTCTGGCTTGTAGGTGTAATTCTACTTGTTGTGTTATATCTGAACGCAATGACAGAAGCAGTAAATTACCAGTTGGCGGCACACTATGCTAAGCACAGATTTTTTGCTTCGGTATTTTAAGCCACGTCCTTAATTACATTGAACACCCCCTTTGGAGAGACCCCCCCCCCCCCCCCACAGTTTTTTCATCCCACTTACGGCCCTGGAAACAACACCATGTCACAGTAGCACTGTGCTTCATGCAAGACTCATGACTTCCACTTTTTCAGATTTCCTCTGTACAGGGGCATATTGAGCCCCCCCCCCATCACCCTCCCCTCCCCCATCGCCCTCCCCTCCCCCACCGCCCCACCCCTTGCTTTAGGAACCACAGCAGGGGGGGAAGTCCTGATGTACCTCTTCTGTCAGACAAAGGTTCAGCTCATAATTAATGTGAAAAAGTGAGTAAGTGAAGGGATGGGTGAATGGATAAATGAAAGGGTGAATGGATGGATAATGAGAGAAACGATGGACGGATGAGTGAGTGGAAGGATGGATGAGAGAAAAGGTAAATAGATGGATGTATGGGTGGAAGGATAGATGGACGAGTAAAAGGGTGTATGGATGAGTGAAAAGATGTATAGATGAGTGAAAGGGTGGAAGACAGGCAAGTGAATGGATGGATGAATGAATGAACTGATGGGTGGATTGAAGAATTGATAAGTGCTTGACCAGAACCAATCCTGCCTATTATTACTTCTTGACCTCTCATCTGCTTTCAATACTGTCAAACTTTACAATTTACGGAATCTCCTGGAGCGTAGGTTGGGGCTCTCAGGCTCAGCACTAAAATGGTTTGCCTCCTTCCTCAACAACAGACTTTCGAGAGTAAAATCCAATCACTCACTTTCCTGTTCCAGTCCCTGCTCCCTGGGGGTTCCCCAAGGGTCCTCTCTCTCCCCCACGCTTTCAACCTATTCATGGAACCTCTTACTGAAATCCTCAAAGCATCTAACGTCTAATATCACATGTATGCGGATGACACTCAACTGTACATTAAAATCTCCTCTCCCGATGATATCAATACACTCAACGAAACCCAGCACAAAACTCAACAAGCATTTACAATGCAATGGTTTCGCCTTTGGAAAAGTTAGAGTTATTGGCATTGCTCATGACATTTCTTTTTTTTTTTTTACTTATAAATAAATGGCATTGTTATTTACATTGCCAACAGCTCTCACAGCCCACACAGCTCTCTCAGCCCACACAGCTCTCTCAGCCCACACAGCTCTCTCAGCCCACACAGCTCTCTCAGCCCACACAGCCCTCACAGCCCACACAGCTCTCACAGGCCACACAGGCCACACAGCCCACACAGCCCACACAGCTCTCACAGCCCACACAGCTCTCACAGCCCACACAGCTCTCACAGCCCACACAGCTCTCACAGCCCACACAGCTCTCACAGCCCACACAGCTCTCACAGCCCTCACAGCCCACACAGCTCTCACTGCCCACACAGCTCTCACAGCTCTCACAGCCCACACAGCCCACACAGCCCACACAGCCCACACAGCTCTCACAGCCCACACAGCTCTCACAGCCCACACAGCTCTCACAGCCCACACAGCCCACACAGCCCACACAGCTCTCACATCCCACACAGCTCTCACAGCCCACACAGCTCTCACAGCCCACACAGCTCTCACAGCCCTCACAGCTCTCACAGCTCTCACAGCCCACACAGCCCACACAGCTCACACAGCCCACACAGCCCACACAGCCCACACAGCCCACACAGCTCTCACAGCCCCATAACCTATTTGGCAAATGTCAGGTTTGTGTAGCACCACCTGATCTTTCAAACTCCTAAGAAATACTTCAGTCGGGATAAGGGTAATCTTGGCTCCTGTGTCACAGAGACTGCAAATGACTGCTCAATCTATACAAACTGACTCGAAAGGACCATCATCCTCAACATCCATACCTTGTAAAACAATGTTGTCCTCTTTGCCATCATCACTCTCTGCATTGTACAGAGCTTCCTAGACCTATTTTTTAATATTGCCACTTCTACAACATTTCGATACATGACCCTTCTGTCCACACTTTTTGCACTTGGCCTTCCACCCAATACAATCTTTGTTAATGGCCACATGACCATACTCGCCGCATCTATATGTTCCCTAGAATTTCTAATCACCCTTAAGCTTATTAGCCTTTGCTCTGTTGTAAGTCACTTTCCTTCCCTTTCTTATAGGTTTGCCCAACATGTACCTCCTCATCTTTGCTACTTCAAACATCTCCCTTTTTAAGTTCCTCCGACTATATTTGCATGTTTTAGCAATTGTTAGAGCCTCTGACAAAGAAGGATTGCCCTTCTGCCAGCAAACCTCTTTTGCTTTTTCAATGCTGCATCCCAACATAAATTGGTCCCTCAAATGCTCATCTCAATTCCACTCCAAATTACACGTAGAAGCAAGTTTTCTCAAAACAGTTATCTACTCTTCAACATTCTCCCCTTTTTCTCTGCATGCTCCCGCCAAAATAATATCTTTCGAGAAACGTTGAAGTCTTGGGCAAAGAATGCAGATCATGTTTTTTAAAACATATCTCAAAATCATTCAACTCCCCTGCTTGATCCGCTGTCAGGGTAGGCAAGTATTAAAAGATCTCTTGCCCTTCTGGGCCTAGCCAATGTAAAAGAAGGGAATTCTTCTGTTCAACAGAAAGAGCAGTACCACACACAGGCGCATAGTGCACAAATACATTCTTCCATATCTTCCACTGTATCTCTTCACCAGGCAGCATGAAACATTTTTTTTAAAGGTAGAGGTACAATATTCTGCATGGTCTTTTGCCTCCTTCGCTTACAAACATTAATTACACAAAAAGAAATTTAACCAACAGTGAAATTGAAACAAAAATGATATCATTTAACATCGTCCACAGTACACCAGTGACAACTCCAAGGCTTCGTAAAACAAATGCAAGAAAAATACTAGAAAATGCGCAATAAACAGAAAGAAACAAAATAAGTCTATGCGCTCACTGGATACATCCAGCACGTGTCAAATGTACCTTTTGTTACATGCACACCTGTGCATTCTAGTGTTGAGAAAGCAGACAATGCCAAGGGCCAGTGAGACACCACAGTTTACTTAGACGTGCACATCTGTGTCGCAATCAATGGCAGTCGCCGTGGTTAGCTATGCACGTCAGCAGGACAGGGTAGAATGTGGACTGGTTTATTGTGAATATCTCTTCTTCCCCTTGATGGGTCCATACATCTGTCAGTCCCAAACACACAGGGTGCAGCAGGGGCTCAAACTCTGTATTATTTCACCCAATTAAAGAGCATGTTCCTGTGGTTGCATCACAGAGGAATACGTTTAAGTCAAGGAACCCATCTTCCCACGCGGGACTAGTTACCTGTCTGCACTGATTCAACATGTGTTCTGATACTGCACAAGATTTTTAAAGTCCGCTGTCTTTGAAGGATGCTCTAAATACAAAACGAACATAATGATTCTTTACTCGTAGCCTGATATGTGTATAGGGTACTGATAGTGGCGGCTGCTATTGAACGGCGGATGTGGGGAGGGCAAGTGGGTGGCTGACTAGCGGAGAACATTGCACTTTTCACCTCACGTTGCCAACATCCAGAGGCGCAACTAGAGCCAAATTTGGGGGGGGGGGGTCGGGGGGTAAGAAAATAATCGGGGGGAGGGTGTAATTCTTCCAGCAGTAGGTAGAGAAGAGATACAGGGGCTCTAAGAAGGGGTGAAAAAACAACACAGCCTAATGAACAAGCAAATGGTCTTTTAAAGACCTGTGAAGTACTCGGGTGCAGTGCAGCTGTGTGTGTGCCCGGGAAGCTGAGTCAGCCGGGGCTGGCGCACACGATGGGGGGGGGGGGGGTTGAACGTAGTGCGCCTGCCAACATATGCTCACTGTACAATGTACAGCAAGTTTCTGTCTCAGACAGTCCCTTGGCCTGATTTAGGAGTGTGGCGAGCACTGGACAGATGCCACAGTACAATACAGAACGGTGTCCTATTTTTACAAAATAAAAACAATGGCAACTGTTCCACAGTGGCACCCTTGCTGCAGTCTCAGCAGAGAGGGCAACGATTGAAAGAGCGCGGAGTCTGACTCCACCTCAAGGCCGGTTCGGTGTGCGTCGCTGGTGTGGACGAAGTCGTGTTTCAGTGTCCATCTTTCAAGGCAAAATTAACACAACTTTCTAGCCATGATCCATTATGCAGCTTCGCTATTTACACAAAAAGCCAACCGGCCTCTCTGTTGTCAGGTGAAAGGATGCGATGCTTAATAGCACTGATATGAGCTCGAGATCCGAGCCATTAGTACTTTGAGGTTTTACGAAATTGCCCCCTGAGGGCAAACCAACATTCCTCCGAGACCAAAGTACTTAAAATACCTGCGTCACGGTGCAACTTCGACAGACATTTCCAGATATCGCTCACCAGAAGCATGCTTAATAGCACTGATATGAGCTCGAGATCCGAGCCATTAGTACTTTGAGGTTTTACGAAATTGCCCCCTGAGGGCAAACCAACATTCCTCCGAGACCAAAGTACTTAAAATACCTGCGTCACGGTGCAACTTCGACAGACATTTCCAGATATCGCTCACCAGAAGCATGCTTAATAGCACCGATATGAGCTCGAGATCCGAGCCATTAGTACTTTGAGGTTTTACGAAATTGCCCCCTGAGGGCAAACCAACATTCCTCCGAGACCAAAGTACTTAAAATACCTGCGTCACGGTGCAACTTCGACAGACATTTCCAGATATCGCTCACCAGAAGCATGCTTAATAGCACCGATATGAGCTCGAGATCCGAGCCATTAGTACTTTGAGGTTTTACGAAATTGCCCCCTGAGGGCAAACCAACATTCCTCCGAGACCAAAGTACTTAAAATACCTGCGTCACGGTGCAACTTCGACAGACATTTCCAGATATCGCTCACCAGAAGCATTTTATGAGCAACACTGCATGACTTAATGAATCAGAAACAAGCATATCTCTCGGCCAAAATCAACGCAGAGAGATAGCCTGGTGGGTACAGTGCAGGGTGCAGAGATCTGTCAGTCACGTTTCAACCAATAGCGGATCTTATTTCCTTGATAGTAGCACCCACGATAAAGGGAGCAGCATATCAACATTCAGCCTGCGGTGGGCGCCATTTAAAATATGAATATATCCGGAGCGATGCCCGCTCTGTCGGCGCTGGAGGTATCGGCTCTTACCTGTCTCGGCCTCCACTGGTTGGTGCCAGGCAGCTGACAGGCTCCCGACGCCCTGGCTCCAGGGACACGCTGGGCGTCAGGGACAGGCGCAGCCCTGCGCCAAGAGGCATTCCATCAGGAGGCCGGGACTGTTGTCGGGTGCCATGGTGCGGAGTGTTGGCACGACAGGTACAAACGGAGGGCGAGGCTGGGGTGGGGTGCAAACAGTGAAGCAGGCGTTCTCAGGAGCAAGCCGCTCCATGACACCCTGCCCGGGGCCTGCCTCCAGAGGGATGGTGTGTGGGCGCGGCAGGGGAGCCCTGCAAACCGGCTGCCAGGCTTCTTCTTTCTTCCCCCCGGGCTGCGGGGGCGGGCACTTCCAGCCAACCACTTCCGGGTCGCTGCGGGCAGCGCAGCGGCCCTTCTCCTTAGGCAGGCAGGCGGGGGCTGATTTTATCGGGCAAATGCCTGGGTGGGCACCGAAGCGGGTCGCTGCGGGCAGCGCAGCGGCCCTTCTCCTTAGGCAGGCAGGCGGGGGCTGATTTAAAGCAGTGGCGGACGGCGGGAGGGGGCGGGAGAGGACACAAGGGGCGTGAGGGGGGCGGGAGAGAACACGAACGGCGGGAGAACGTGCCGGGGAAAAACACAGAGGACACAGGGGGCGTGAGGGGGGCGGGAGAGAACACGAACGGCGGGAGAACGTGCCGGGGAAAAACACTCACGATGCCCAGGACAGCAGCAAGCACGGCCCGGCCGGAGGAGACTCGGGGACGTTCCCGGCGTCGCGTGACGTCGGCAAAAGCCAAAGAATCTCGGGAACGCCCCCGTGTCTGGTCCGGCATTGATGGACAGGCCCCTCGTCCAATGGCTAGGCTCCATTTATGGAGCTAGCCAATGGGACGGGGGGCGTGTTCCATAGTGCTTACTGTACTCAATAGATTTCTCTGGAGGAGGAGCCTAACGGCTCCTTTCCCCAGCGAAACCTAAAAAGGGTTCACCTTCAACCACCTCAAACTGAACGACCTCAAAACAGAATTCCTTCTTATCTCACTGTTGGACAGGCCACATGAAGGGCTCGCTCCCTCCCCGCATGACAGAGCCCGGACATCAGCTCTCCAGGTGCTACCCACAGAAGCAACCCACTCTCCGTCCCCTACGGGACTCCTACTCCCGGACATCTCTGTATCACGGGCCCGGGCCACCGTCAGCACCATTGCCCAGCCCGGCCGCCATCTTGGACACTGCACCACGAGGCCGCATGGCCTCAGCTCGACCCCAACCCTGGGCCTGGCCAGGCCCCGACATCCCGGCACCACCATCCACCCAGGAGGTGAACGGACCACTTGGCAGGTCAATGGGAGAAAGAAGTGTCGATGGCTCTCCCCCGCCAGGTGCCGATCGCCCCCCAGCCTCCCCGGGCGCTGGCTCCACCCCCCTGCTGGGTGTCTGGACTCCCTCATCCCGGACCTCCCGACCTCCAAGTGCGAGGGTCCGGACATCAAAGGCCACAGACCTATAACTGGGGCAGCTCCAGAGCAGGAAGGCAGTTGTATCCTGGAGTCGAGAGACACCGAGAAGAACTTATCCTTGACGGACTGCTGGCGCTGCCGCAGCCCTGCCTTGTGAACTGTCGTCCTGCCGCTGGCGCTGCCGCGGCCCTCTGCAACCTTCATCCTCGTCGGGACCTGCTGGCGCTGCCGCGACCCGTTGAAACTACCATCTTCGTCGGGACCTGCTGGCGCTGCCGCGGACCGTTGCCACCTTCGACCACCCCGGGACCTGCTGGCGCTGCCGCGGCCTGTCCTTCAAGAACGCCGAGCTCGAGGATTGTGAGCTACCCATCATCGCATCGCAACTACCAGATTGGTAATAAGACTGTCCCGCTACCCCCTTCCCCATCCAAGAGACTAGAATCGAGGGGACCCCTGAGTCCAGACCTCCTTGTACCATTCTACCGTACCTCAAAATTGCTTATAAAGAACGTTAAATCTTATCTTTGTGTGGTGCCTATCTGTGGGGGGAAGTTACTTGTCTGTACGATCGCTGGAGATGGCTCTCTCCGGAGACCTCTCCTCTTGTCCTCGGCCGACCCTCCAGGTCCCGTCTAACATTGGTGGCCAGCGGCGTGATCCGAACCAACGCGTAATCGTACAGAAAGCAACTCACCCCACGACTAAACCACAATGCCGGCCCAAGAGAGCGGGTCTACAGAGAAATTCCAAATGGACAAGCTGGAGGAGTACAACCATCGAGAATTAAAACAATTTTGTATGGAACTGGGCATTGCTACCACCGGTCTGAGCACAAAAGATGACTTTAAACACGCCCTAGAATCATGGGCAGAGGCAAACACCGCTGGTCCCCGGGACCAACGCATCGAAGCACCGGAAACTAACCCCGCTCCTTCCGAGGAAAGGAGAACGGGTCTCTCCCGGGAAGAGATCCAAGAGCGAGAGAAAAACAGACTGCATGAATTAGAGTTGGCACGGCTCAAAATGGATGGAGAACTAAAACTAGCGGAACAAATATTGAACCTAGAACACTTACGGCTCCGAGAAGAGCGGGAGGAAAAACAAAGACAAAGAGGGCTTGAAGAAAAAAGACTGGCATATGAACACGAGCGCAAACTAGCAGAAATAGAACTACGTAAGCAAGGCAAGGACCTGGGGGTGCCCGAGCAACCACGCACCCCAGGAACTTCAGAACCAAAGGTCCACATTCCCAAAGATGTCGTCCGAGAGTTCTACCGAAACGACGACATACAGCAGTGGTTCAAGGCCTATGAGATCGCCATGTCCTCTCACCGGATCGATCGAAGTGACTGGGGAGCCGGTCTATGGGGGAGGTTCGTCAATGAAGGCCGTGATGCCCTGTTACAGCTCCAGGATCACCAAATGACGTCCTATGATCACATGAAGGCCGCCCTCCTCACTCGATATGGGCTGACACCCGAAATGTACCGCCAGAGGTTCCGCGACTGCACCCGAATCCCGGGTACAACTTGGGTGGAATATGTGAACTATTTCAGCCGAGCCCTTGAGGGATGGATCAAGGGGAGCAACGTAACGACCTACGAGCAGCTTTTTAACCTTGTTGTGTGGGAGCACCTCTCCAACAACTGCTTTGTCGAGCTCAGGCAGCACCTCCTCAACAGTAAATTGACTGATCCACGGCAGCTCGCCGCCGAGGCTGACCGATGGGAAAGCACCCGAGTGGGCCGGGGTGGCCCGAACGAGCAGAACAGGAACAACCAAGGCCATCACCGTCCCCGAGGAGGAGGAGGAGGCCAGGGCCGGGAGAAAGATACCGCCGGGGCCCACTGGATCTATTGGGACAATGATCTATTGTACAGTGAACAAAGAATCGCCGAGTTGGGGGCCAGTCGAGTGTTGGTGGTGCCCCTCCGTTTTAGAGACTTCCTGCTGAACTTGGCCCACGATGTCCCCCTGGCCGGACACTTGGGTCAGGACAAAACCTACAACCGCCTGGTGACCCACTTTTACTGGCCCAAAATGAGAAATGACGTACTCAACCACTGCCGGTCTTGTCCCACTTGTCAGGCCAGCGGGAAGAGCGGCCGCAAACTCAAGGCGCCCCTGCAGCCCTTTCCGGTGGTTACCACCCCGTTCGAAAAGGTGGGAATAGACATTGTGGGGCCCCTGGACCCCCGAACAGCACAAGGGCATCGGTTCATCCTGGTACTGGTGGACCATGCCACCCGCTATCCCGAGGCCATCCCCCTTCGAACTGTAACAGCACCGGTGGTCGGCCGAGCCTTAATGGGGATCTTCCCCCGGGTGGGCTTCCCCCGGGAAGTCGTCAGCGACAGAGGCACGAACTTCATTTCAAAATACATGAAATCCCTCTGGCAGCAGTGCGGGGTCACCTACCGATTCACAACCCCCTATCACCCGCAAGGAAACGGACTGGTTGAGCGGTTCAACCGTACACTCAAGGGAATGATTATGGGGTTGGAAGAGCCCCTCCGCCGCCAGTGGGATGTGCTCCTCCCGTGCCTCCTCTTCGCCTACCGAGAAGTCCCTCAGAAGTCCCTCGGCTTCAGCCCCTTCGAACTCTTGTACGGGCACCCTGTTCAAGGGCCCCTCAGCCTAGTCAAGGAAGGTTGGGAGATGGCCCCCCTGAAAACCCCTCCAGACGTCTACAAGTACCTCCTGACCCTCCGCAATCAGACCAGGCGGTTCCGAGAAATCGCCAAAGCCAATCTTGAAGCCAGTCAGGAGGACATGAAGAAATGGTACGATCAGAACGCCTCCTCCATAGAGTTCGTACCTGGCCAGCAGGTATGGGTGATGTCCCCCACCGAACCTTGTGCCCTGCAAGATAAGTGGACGGGGCCCTTCAAGGTGATCGAGCGCAAGAGCCCCGTCACCTATCTCATCGACATGGAATCTTCCCGGAACCCCCTCCGGGTTCTCCACGCCAACAGACTCAAACCCCACTTTGTGCGCTCGGAGCTCAGCCTACTGATGGCTACAGACAGTGGAGCAGAAGAAGACTCCGAGCCCCTCCCTGACTTACTGAGGACCCGTGAAAAAGATGGTTCGGTAGACGGGGTCCGACTGTCAGATGCCCTGACCTCAGAGCAGCGCCAAGACTGTCGGGCTCTCCTGCTGCAGTTCGCAGCCCTATTTTCCCTCACCCCAGGGGTCACCCCCTGGTGCCTGCACGACGTGGACACTGGGGACAGTCCCCCCATCAGACATCGGGCGTACCGCGTGCCAGATCGGGTACGTGCCTGCATCCAAGAAGAAGTCTCCAAGATGCTCACACTCGGAGTCATCGAACCCTCGGACAGCCCATGGGCCAGCCCAGTCGTACTGGTCCCCAAAGCTGCTGCCCCCGGCACCACCCCTGAGCTCCGATTCTGCGTTGACTATCGGGGCCTGAACGCTGTCACCCGGACCGACGCTCACCCCATTCCCCGAGCCGATGAACTGATCGACCGCATGGGGGCTGCCCGCTACCTCAGCATCTTCGACCTGACAGCGGGCTACTGGCAGATCGGCCTCACCCCCAGGGCGCAAGAACGGTCCGCTTTCTCCACCCCGGATGGCCACTACCATTTCAAAGTGATGCCATTCGGCATGAAAAACGCTCCAGCAACCTTTCAACGCCTGGTGAACCAGGTATTGGCGGGCCTCGAAGAGTTCAGTGCCGCCTACCTGGACGATATCGCGGTTTACAGCCGCCACTGGTCAGACCACCTCCGCCACCTCCGAGAGGTCCTGCAGGCCCTCCAACAGGCCGGCCTCACAATCAAGGCCAGCAAATGCCAGATTGGCCAGGGGTCCGTGACCTACCTAGGACACCAAGTGGGGAGCGGTCTGGTGGCCCCCCTCCAACTCAAGATCGCTGCCATCCAGTCCTGGCAACCACCCGTAACGCAAATCGAGGTCCGGGCCTTCTAGGGGCTCACCGGATACTACCGGCGGTTTGTGAAGGACTATGGCCGCATTGTGGGGCCCCTCACGGCACTTACATCTAAGAACCAGCCAAAAAGAGTCGACTGGACTCCCGATTGTCAAGCGGCCTTCGAGAAGCTGAAGGTCGCCATGTGCACCGCCCGGTACTCCAGGCTCCCGACTACAGCCGGGAGTTCATCGTCCAGACTGATGCCTCCGACCATGGCATTGGAGCCGTCCTCTCCCAACTGAACACCGAGGGAGTCGACCAACCAGTGGCCTTCATCAGTCGACGTCTGCTGGCCCGAAAACAGCGCTGGAGCACCATCGAGAGGGAGGCCTTCGCAGTGGTATGGGCCCTCAAGAAGCTCCGGCCCTACCTCTTCGGTACCCACTTTCGGGTGCAAACGGATCACCGCCCCCTGCAATGGCTAATGCAGATGCGGGGGGAGAATCCCAAGCTCTTGCGATGGTCCATATCCCTGCAAGGGATGGACTTCACTGTGGAACACCGCCCCGGCCAGGAGCACGCCAACGCGGATGGCCTTATCACGATTTTTCCGCCTCGACGAGGAGAGTCCCCAAGAGGATGGGTGACTCTCCCCGCCTTCAGCTGGGGGGGACGCATGTTGGACAGGCCACATGAAGGGCTCGCTCCCTCCCCGCATGACAGAGCCCGGACATCAGCTCTCCAGGTGCTACCCACAGAAGCAACCCACTCTCCGTCCCCTACGGGACTCCTACTCCCAGACATCTCTGTATCACGGGCCCGGGCCACCGTCAGCACCATTGCCCAGCCCGGCCGCCATCTTGGACACTGCACCACGAGGCCGCATGGCCTCAGTTCGACCCCAACCCCGGGCCTGGCCAGGCCCCGGCATCCCGGCACCACCATCCACCCAGGAGGTGAACGGACCACTTGGCAGGTCATTGGGAGAAAGAAGTGTCGATGGCTCTCCCCCGCCAGGTGCCGATCGCCCCCAGCCTCCCCGGGCGCTGGCTCCACCCCCCTGCTGGGTGTCTGGACTCCCTCATCCCGGACCTCCCGACCTCCAAGTGCGAGGGTCCGGACATCAAAGGCCACCAGACCTATAACTGGGGCAGCTCCAGAGCAGGAAGGCAGTTGTATCCTGGAGTCGAGAGACACCGAGAAGAACTCATCCTTGACGGACTGCTGGCGCTGCCGCAGCCCTGCCTTGTGAACTGTCGTCCTGCCGCTGGCGCTGCCGCGGCCCTCTGCAACCTTCATCCTCGTCGGGACCTGCTGGCACTGCCGCGACCCGTTGTAACTACCATCTTCGTCGGGACCTGCTGGCGCTGCCGCGGACCGTTGCCACCTTCGACCACCCCGGGACCTGCTGGCGCTGCCGCGGCCCGTCCTTCAAGAACGTCGAGCTCGAGGATTGTGAGCTACCCATCATCGCATCGCAACTACCAGATTGGTAATAAGACTGTCCCGCTACCCCCTTCCCCATCCAAGAGACTAGAATCGAGGGGACCCCTGAGTCCAGACCTCCTTGTACCATTCTACCGTACCTCAAAATTGCTTATAAAGAACGTTAAATCTTATCTTTGTGTGGTGCCTATCTGTGGGGGGGAAAATACTTGTCTGTACGATCGCTGGAGACGGCTCTCTCCGGAGACCTCTCCTCTTGTCCTCGGCCGACCCTCCAGGTCCCGTCTAACACTCACCAACCAGGGATTGAATCATTTCCGCCAGAAGGGCGACATAAACGTTAAAAAGGGTCGGGCTCAGTGATGAGCCCTGATGGACACCACAGGGTAGTGTGAAAGTGGATGACTTAGAATCATCGAGGGCAACGAGTTGCTTGCAATCCGTCAGAAACGACTCTAGCAGTGTCAGCCCTCTCCTCTTAATGCCTATTGCGTCAGGGCGATCCAGCAATCGTTTATGATTAACCGTATCAAATGCAGCGGAAAGATCCAACAGCATCAAAGCGCCTTTCCCCCGCTTCAACCATCTGCCTGACCTGTTCCGATGCTCTGATCAGGGTCAGTTCTGTGCTGTGCTGTTTCCAAAACCCAAACGGAGTAGGATCGAGGTGTCCAAGCTTCCCCTCATAGTCTGAGATCTGTATGTTCATAGCTTTATCCACCATTTTAGCGGGTAGAGGAAGTCTGGAAATAGGGTCATGACTGTGACAGGCCTGGCAGGAAAATTGACAGGTCTGGTCTTAAATTTGACAGGTCTGGCAGGAAAAACTCTGGCCTTAAAAAAATGACAGGTGATGGGGTTTAGGATTGGCGATGGATCCTGTTCCCGGGATCCCACCTTCCCAGGAGAAGGACCAAACAGCTTTAACACCTGAGCCCCATTATAGAAAGGGACAAGAAGGTGTAGAGAGTTTTGCGAGGGCCACCCAAGCACCGGTGCATAGCCCTACTGGTCCCGGGGGATGCCTTGAGTTTGAGTAACAGCTGTCAAAGTAATAAAATGTTGTACTGTTTATACTGTAAAAGGATAGAAAAGGTTCCCACACAAAGACCCCCATGACATTGTTCTAAACCTCCCTCAAGCAATAAAGGGTGTGGGGGTCTTCTAATTAGCATGCCCGGACAAGTAAAAAAAGGCCCCTTAAGGATCACTTTCCAAACACCCATTCAAATAAACCTTGGGGAGCGACTTGCCTGGAATGTATTGCTGTACCTTAAGGATTCCTGCTTAATCAACCATTTCAAACACCCTTGGGGAGCGACCTGTCTATCTCTCCATCTATGTCTACGTATCTCTCTCTCCATCTCTGTCTACGTCTCTCTCTCTCACTCTCACTCTCACTCTCTCTCTCTCTCACCTTTCTACAGAGAAGCAGCATAGGCTGCCGGTGTGCAAACAGAGTCTGTCTCTGCAGAGCTTACATCTGCGAGCAGTTATACAAACAAGTGCAACTGTTAAGGATGTATGATTTAAAGGCGCAGCATAGTTTACGGTGTATATTATTTCATTTGTTTTTAAACATACGGCAGTTCCATGGCGAGTTTGCACAAACTGAAAGGGTTACACGCCTCTCCGATATCTTCACCAGCTGAACGTTTTGGAGTTATGGTGCTGAGCCTATTTAAGCTGTTCGCATCTTCAGTAGTGCGCACTACAAACGGGGATATGTAAGTAAACAAAAATTATATTGCTGGGGACTGGAACACATAATGGGGTGACCAAAGAGAAATCCAGGAAAGTAGAGGGTGTGGGGAAATGACCTGAGCTGCTGTCTTGAAGAACTGGGGAGTGTTGGAATCACGGCACAGGATCGATATCTTCTTATTCTGGAAGCATGTAAAGACTGCTCATTCTGCCCGATTTAACAACAAAGATAGTTTAGCATGGCTTCAGCACCAAATGATTTCAGGTCTTCTGATGAGGGCAATTTAAAACTGCTGTTACCGCTAATCTCTCATTGAAGGCTCATTGTTAGAAATTAGTTTCTTTTACAGTGTCAAAGTTGCAGAAGGCTTACATGAAAGTAAAAAATATTATTAACATGACACATTTTTACAAATGCCTGATGATTAGGGGTCTGTGCAATTCACATTATTTGTTTTTAAAACACAAAAGCCTTTAGTTTTTGCTCAATAGCGTGTAGACAATGCCCTTTCCTCAGTCTACCATTGAAGATGTTAAAATATGTGCCTTGAGAGGAAGCTCATGGCAGGACTTCGATATGGGCAACTATCAACGTGTAAATAGGCACTTGTGCATTACAAGGCCCATTAGAATATCAAGAGAACCCGGGGCTTTGCGGTGTGTGTGAATTACATCCTACCAGCTGTCACCCTGTTTCAGAGTCTCATGGGAAGCGTTGGCTCTACATGCCCCCTGTCTTTTTTTCGCATCTCAAAGCTCAGGGGTGGCTGTGGTTTATTATTTTATATGGGGTTTGTATTAACCTATTTTTTAGAATTGCCATAGGCAGGTTTGTGAGGACCCTTTACCACTTTGACACCTACATGTCATAGTCTTCCTCCCAAGGCCCTGGGCTGGGGACTCAGGACTGCTCCACAGCTGTTAAGACAACAGCTGTCTGCAACCCCCAGTTTTAAAGCATGCCCAGACATTTCCCTCCCACATACACTCACTTTTCTTTGCACTTTTATGTTTAAAGTATTTTATTCATCATGACACACCAAGACCAATACACATCATCATGGAGCAACCTGCGTCAGCCAGAGAACCCCAACGTTTGTGAAAAGCTATTAGGCATAGTCCATATATGGTAATCCAGCAAGGCAATAGAAAGAGTGCATTGACCCAGTGCGACACAACACTTCCGTACAAACACCCCCCCTCCAGCCCCAACTCCCAACTTCCCCAGCCCAACTCGACCCCACCGTCACCCACCCGTCGTCCAGTGCACTATCTTCATCCAATATGTACATCCAGGCCACCACTCACGAGGAAAGGGGGTCTCGTGCCAGTTCACCGGTCAAGTGCCGCCGGGCTCGTAAGCCGCAGGAGGCGGAGATATCTGGGACATGTAAGTTCTCTGAACTCCGTGAGCAATAAAGAATGAAACGGTTGCCATAGTTCGTTAAATTGTGCTATGTCCCCAGCCACCATGAGGGACAGTTTTTCCATACCCAGCACATGCCACAATCTGTGGAGCCAGCCTGTGATGGTGGGCGGTGTGACAGTGCGCCAGTGTATCAAAATATTCTGGACCGCAGAGCCTAGGGCGATGGCGATTTGCCTACCTCTACTGGACCTGAGGGGATACATTAAGTCATTTGGGAGTCCTAACAGGGTATATGCAGGGAAGCGCGGGAGCTCAATACCAAAATGAGAGTCTATGTCATCCAGCACCTCCTTCCAGTAAGTGGCCAAAAGAGGGCAGTCCCATAAAATGTGCGTAAGCGTACCCCGATGTCCGCACCCCCGCCAGCATGTGTCTGCCTTACTGCGGTCGAATTCGTGGATCCGCTCAGGCGTGTAGTACCAATAGGTGGAAACTTTGGTTAATGTGTCAGTGAGGCCCATGTGATATGCCGAGTGACGCGCCCTTTAGGAAATATGTTCCCACTCCTTGGGGCTCAATGTTCTCCCGAGTTCGCGCTCCCATCTCTCCCTCCCCGGGTTGTAGAAGTGTGTTGAGGGTAGTTGTAAAAACCTGTATTGATCCGTGATTAGTTTCGAGTCTGACGTACAGGACAACAGCCACCTCTCACACGGTGAGAGAAGTTTATCCGCAGTTTCTCTCACTCGTGGCTGAAGAGCCCAATGTCGGGCCTGCATATAGCGGTGCCTCTTGGTCTCGGGAAGAGAGAATTCCTGATGGAACTGCGTGAATGGGATGACCCCCTCAGGGCCATACATATGACATAGAGCTCTACACCCAGCCTGCCGCCAATGCGTAAAAGCCCCCTTCTCCATTCCGGGGGTAAAGATTCTTAGGCCGATGGGACCGGTGCAAGAACGGTATATCCTGCAGAGGCCGACCTGCCACCGCCTGGTCCTGGAAAAGCCAATGCTTATCTGACTCCCATCTGCACCATTCCACAAAATACCGCAGTTGGGTTGCCTGAAAGTATTTACGGAAGTCGGGAATGCCCAGACCTCCTGCCTCAGGGGACAAAAGGGAGAGGGCCCTGCGCATCCTGGGTTTTTTCCCTTGCCAAATGAAGGGCGCCACCTCTGACTGCAGCTGTGGGTTCCACCCGGCCGGAGGCTGAAGCGGCAAAGCCCTGAACAAATAAAGAACCTGCGGTAAAATCGTCATCTTAATGGCAGCAATCCTTCCCAGCCAAGAGAGGATGCCGCGGTTCCAGCGGCCCAGTTCCTCTCTGATCTTTGCCCCCAGGGCCGAGTAGTTAGCCGAAACCATAGCCGGTAACGTGGGCGCTATCTTAATCCCCATATATGGTATCGCCTGGGAATCTATTCTGTAGGTACGTCCTGGTGGCCGGTTCTAGGGAGATATCCAAAGCCACCGACTTCCCCACATTCATCTTAAAGCCTGAGACTGCACCGAATGCGGTCAGCTCCTCCACACAAGCCGGCAAGGCTGTCCGGGGTGCCGCTAACGTGAAAATGACATCGTCAGCGTAGAGGCTGATTGCATGCGTAAAGCCACCCAACCGTATCCCTTCCACAGCCGGGTTAACTCGGACCCATTGGGCAAACGGCTCCATGTATAAAGCAAAGAGCAAGGGTGAGAGTGGGCAACCTTGCCTAGTGCCTCTCTCAATGTTGAAGGCCGTGGAAGTGTATCCATTCACACGGACCACAGCTGTCGGCTCTTTGTAGCAGTTGAGGACCATGGAGCGGAACTTCTCCCCTATGCCCGCATTCACCAGGACCTGTTCTAGGAAGGGCCAATGTACTCGGTCGAACGCCTTCTCCGCGTCCACCGCCAGCATCATTCTCTCTCCAGGAATCCGGGAGGCCTTCTCCAGCAGGTGGACCACCCGCTTTGTGTTGTCGACCGTCTGCCTCAATTAGACCGGGTAGGTGGGGCACCAGTCGACTGGCCAGGATCCCGGGGTAGAGTTTTAAGTCTACGTTCAAGAGGGATATCGGTCTATAGGACCCACAGTATTTCGGATCCTTCCCCAGCTTAGGGATGACCGTGATGGAGGCTCGCAGAAGATCGGACGGGATGGCTCCAGGTTCCGCAAAAGAGTTAAAAAGGCGAGTGATGACCGGGGCCAACGATGTGCAAAACGTTTTATAAAAAAGCGCAGAGTTGCCGTCCGGGCCTGGCGCTTTGCCATGTTTAAGTCTGGCAATGGCCGACACCACCTCTTCTATTCCAATATCCCTATTCAGGTGGTCCGCCTGCAGGGGTCCAAGGACGGCAGGGTGATCGAATCCAAATAAGAGGTCGTGGCTGCTACGTCCGGTGGGTCACCGGCGTAGAGTTTCTCGTAAAACCCCCGGAACACGGCCGAGATACAAGCATCCTCCATTTCCACTCTCCCTGCGGGGTCGGAGATCTCCTTTACTAGCTGGCTCCGACGTGCAACCCGGAGCCTATTGACCAACAGCTTGCCACAATGGTCTCCCCCTGTATAAAAGGCATGGCGCAGCCGGAGGGCCGCGTACTCAGCCCGGTCCATATCCAGGGCTGCCAGAAGCTTCCTTGCCTCTTTGAGCTGTTGCCAAATCCTTGGCACCCCCGTCCTACGGTGGATCAACTCAAGCTCCCGAACCCTATCAGTAAGCTCATCTCTCTTGGCCCTTCGCTCCTTGTTTTCAGCTGCGGAGATCGGCAAAAATTCCCCCCTGAGGACAGCTTTCAAAGCTGCCCACTGTGTGGCCCGGGTGGTGTCGGCGTTATCATTGTGGGCCAGATAGTCACGGAGCACCTTTTCAATACGGTCTACCACCACCTTCCTATGTAGCAGAGTATCCCGAAGGCGCCAAGTCCTTGAGGGATGAGTGGCAGGGGGCAGACACAACGAGGCCTCAACCAGAGCGTGGTCCGATAAAGATAATACCCCCATGTCCGCTGTCGAGACCAACGCCTGCACTGGCGATGTAACCAAAAGATGATCAAGCCTCGCATAGGTCTTGTGTGCGTGGGAATAATACGAGTAATCCCTGTCTGTGGGGTGCATATGACGCCAGAGGTCCAGAAGATCTACCTCTGCAAGCCGTGCCTGACAGCAGGCCGAGAATTCCCCGACCTGCGGGGAGCGCTGCGCCGATCTATCTATAGCAGAGTCGAAAACCATATTAAAATCCCCTCCGAGGATAATATGTCTGTCTGGCGAGGCAGTGATATCCTCCACCGCTGACTGCAGGAAAAGTTCCTGCTTGTCGTTGGGGCTATAGAGGGAGCCAATTGTGAACGTAAGTCCCCCCACCCTGAACCTATGTGCCAGCAACCTGCCCTTCTGCTCAGCGAACTTGTGGAGATGCTCCCCCTTAAAGTGTCTGGCCACCAGAATCGCCACCCCTGCTGTCTTGGTGGTGCAAGAGGAGAAGAATTGGGTTGGAAATTTGTGGGAGCGCAGCCTATGCGTGTCCTGTGGCAGCAAGTGCATTTCCTGAAGGAGGCATATGTCCGCGTGAGCATTCTCCAGCAGGGAGAGCACTGCCCGTCGCTTGACGGGATTATTCAGACCCCGAACATTCAGGGTCATGACTTTAAAATGTAAGGAGGCATAGTGGATAGTGTATGTGAAAGCGTGGTCACTCTGTGCGGAGGCCGTGGAAGGTGTGTGCACCCACCCCAGCTTCAGTAACAGAATGATGGACAGGAAATGGTATATGAACCTACAGCCCTCCTTGCTAGGTAACCTGCTGCACGCGGCGAACCCCGGTGTGTCTGTGGGCTGCACTGTGCACTGTTCAACCCATCCCTTCATCTCCGCATGCACACCCCGTCCCCCTCCAGCCAAAACAAGGTAAAGAAAGGCAGCTAAAGCAACAAATACCTGCACGGTGCACTGGACGACCCCTCTTCCCACACCCAACTCCTGTATCCCACCCTGACACTCCCACACCCCAACGAGACCCCCCCCCACACCCAAACCCCACCCCCACCTCCCCACAAACTGTTCCAAGGGAACCATTGTCCAAGTCCGGCCCGAAACGGGCAAGTCTATGGAAAGTCACAAAAGTGCACGTCCAGCCACCACGCAGCTCCCGCTCCCCCCCCCATTCCCCCGGGCCCCCAAACCTGCAATTCCAAGAAAGTGATGTCGATCTCCCCCCGGAATTCTTCTTAAGCGGTCAGTGCAACTTCACCAGTCGCCGTTTCTCTAGCAACTCCTCTCACTGCACTATCCATTTCCGCCCGGATAGTAGGCGAGTCAGGTCTCGCCGAGGAAGCTGAATGCCGGCGGCCAGGGACCGATTGCCAGCCATCTCTGGTGACACGTCTACAGCGTGGGGTGGGTGCGTCCTCGTCGGTTGCGGTGATGCCCAATACCGCACAGGTGTCTTGAAGGGAGCGCAGCTGATGAAATGTACCGTTCCAGCGGAAGATGAGGCGGAACGTGTGGCCCCAAGAGTACTGAGTGTCATGCTCTCGTAGGAAGTCAGTTGCAATTTTAAAGGACTTGCGTTTCTGTAGTGTGACCACCGAAAGATCTTGGAAGAGGGCCACACGATGACCCCTGAACTCCAGAGAAGGCTTGGTTCGGGCCACCCGGAGGATCCTTTCTATTAAGGGGTAATCCGGCAAGTAGGCAAAGAGGTCGGGAGGGGGCGCCGGGGATCTGCGCCGCAGGCCCACCCTATGCGCCCTGTCGATTCTGACAAGAAAGTCGGTTGGTTCATCCAAAATGTCTCTGAACAGGTCTTGCAGGTAGCCCACCACGTCCTCCCCTTCCTCTCCGAGAGGCACACCCCGGACCCGGATGTTGTTCCTCCGGGAACGTTTCTCAAGGTCCTCTACGTGTGATTGAAGATCGATTTGTTGGTCCCGAAGCCGAATCACCTCTTGCTGAAGCTGCGTGAGTTCTTCATCTCGAGCATGTCCGGCCTCCTCTATGGAGGTCACCCTCTCTCCCAGGCAGTCGACCTCCCTCCGTACTTCTCGAACCTCTCCCGCCACCTCTTGTTTCAGTGTCTGGAAGTCCTCTCGGAGGGAGCTAAAGAGCGATTCAAGAAAGGACCTGGTGACTGGCGGCTCCCCTCCACTCGCCCCTTGGGAGCTGCCCGACTGCCCTGGGGAGTGCTGTCCTCGATCTTGCCGAGCAGTGCCCCTGTTCAGCATGTCCGGCAGGGTGCGATCACCCTTCTTACTCCCTTTATTGCCGGCCATTCTGAGCAATGATTGGGTTCCCCAGTCACCACCAGAGATATCAGTGGCCGCTGCTCCTCCGGGCTACCAGCTGGCCGACCTGCCCCGGTGTCCTGAGTCCCCTGCGTGCTTATGCCGTCGCCTGCTGTCTGCACAGTCCCAATCCGGTTATTCCCTGGGAGTCCAGCCCCACGTGCCGGTCCTGGCCCAACCTCGGGCAATGAAGGCGAGGCGGTCCACCCGGAGCAAGACACCACTCTTCCAACACTCCGAGCCGCCCCCAGGCACACCGACCACTTCTAGGGCCACACCAATGTCCTCCACCACCACTCGGACCGGGTGGGGGCAGGACCTCACGCTCCGTGATCAATTGTGTCCCAAGGTCAAACTAGGCCCACCGTAGTCCCACCGTGCCGCTGCGCCACCAATAGACCCGGGTAGCCACCTGGCAGTTCGGACCCGCAGGCATTCAGTCCCCCCCAGGCAATATTGAGGGGGGATCGTACGGAGTCGCTTCCACCCCCGCCACCAGGGTCCGCTCTCTACTGGAAACACAGGACCCGTAGGCCGCGGCTGCGGCGTCGCGCAGATTCCCCCCCTAGTAGGCCAAACAGTCCCCTGCAGTCCGGCCAAACTCCACTCCTCGCTTCTCCGGCGTTGTCGGGGTAGGGAGATGGAGCCCCACTCCCCCCCTAGGTCTGCTCACAGCCTCCGACGGGCAAACGCGTCTCCGGGCTCCACCGGCCTCCTAGGCGCCAACTGAGCGGCCGCTCGCTCCGGTATCTTCCTCTTTGGGGCAAGGGCCTCCGCTGAGCCAGCCCCCTCTTCGGGTCCAACGAGCCTCCAGGTCGGACCCAATCACTGTTCCTCGAAGCACTACCCCTGGTCACCGGAGGGCCAGCGCCGACTCGCTGCACGGGCGGCCTCTATCCGACTCGCCTCAGGCCCTCTGGGGGGGAAGCCGGGGCCTTGCGTGATTCGGCTGCTTCGATGGCAGCCAGGGATGTAGCCAGCCCCGTGTGGTCTCTCCCTCCCAGGTAGGAGCGCTCGTCTCTGCCAGGCCGTCGGGGGGGAACCGCTTCCGCACTCCTCGCGGGTCCAATCAGGCTGGGGGCCTCTCCCTGCGCCACCCAGGTCCTCCTCACGGCCGCGACTCGGCCTCGCTCTGCACCCAGACCCGGTCCATACCTGCAGCTCCCTGCACCACCGACTCCGGTGAGCAACCAGCCGGGTCCCTCAGTTGCAGCAGCCGGACCCGGCAGAGGCTCCACACAGCTCCGGGCGGGTTCCGCGGCCGTAGGGTAGCTCTCCAGGGTCGGTCAGCGCCCTAGGGCGGGCCCAACTCCACTTCCGTCCGGAGTCGAAGGCCTTCACCGTTACCGGCACGGCGTCTGGAGCTCGCCGATTGCGTCCTCGAGCTTCCTTATTTTTCTCGGGACGAGACACCTGAGTCCCCCACACCTTCCGCCGCCGCTAGTTAGCAACGTGGGGGGAGATCAGCGGTAATACAGCAGCCTAGGGGCCCGGGCTCGGAGGAGATCGCAGCAAGTGCGACCACTCACTCCGCCATCTTGGCCACGCCCCCCTGCACTTTTAAACACATATACAATTACTAATGTTATGCAGCCAGATCTGTCACTTTTTGGGACTATCCCTGCATGTCACATTTTTTTTTAAGACCATAGGGATTGCTGTCAGCAGTTTGCTGCCAGACCTGTCAAATTTAAAACCAGACCTGTCAAATTTAAGGCCAGCAGTTTAAGGCCAGACCTGTCAAATTTAAGACCAGTCCTGTCAAATTTAAGGCCAGCAGTTTAAGGCCAGATCTGTCAAATTTAAGGCCAGACCTGTCAAATTTAAGGCAGCAGTTTAAGGCCAGACCTGTCAAAATTTAAGGCCAGAGTTTGCTTCCAGATCTGTCACTTTTCCGGCCAGAGTTGATGGAAGGAATCCCTACCTACTACTCACGTGGAACAGAAAGGCTATGGACACACAGTGGGAGGACAGGTGGTTTATGAGGGTACGTGGTTTATGAGGGGACAGGTGGTTTAGGAGGGGACAGGTGGTTTAGGAGGGGACAGGTGGTTTATGATGGACAGGTGGTTTATGAGGGGAAAGGTGGTTTGTGAGGAATCAGGTGGTTTATGAAGGGACAGATGGTTTATGAGGGGACAGGTAGTTTATGAGGGGACAGGTGGTTTATAGAGATGGTTTATGAGGGACAGGTGGTTTATGAGGGGACAGGTGGTTTATGATGGACAGGTGGTTTATGATGGACAGGTGCTTTATGCGGAGACAGGTGGTTTATACAGGTGGTTTATGAGGGGACAGGTGGTTTATGAGGGGACGGGTGGTTTATGAAGGGACAGTAGGCATGGGCGGAAAATCCGTTCCGCTCGCGGATTTTGCGGATTTTCGGGAAATCCGCAATCCGCGAGATTTGCGAATCTCCCGCAAAATCCGCAAATCCGCGAGCAGCGGATTTTGCTCGCACTGCTCGCACTGTTCGCGTGAGTTCGCGTGAGTTCGCGCCCCGCGAATAAGTGCAAAATTGCAGAAATACGATCTTAGCAAAACTGAAAGTAACTACTTACCAGGTTCAAAAGTTCAGGCTCATCATTAGTAGCCATTTCCTGTAGTGCTTCCTGAGGGGCCCCTCCAGAGTTCAGTTGCCAGTTGAAACTATTATGTGACCCTGCTCTGAACCTCAGAATAGTTACACATATGCCACAAAGGTCCTGAATTACAGCTAAGGGAGACAAGCAGGAGCCAGGCTGGAAGTTAAAATCCATTAATCAGCCCCTAATTCATTATTGTCAGTTGGGGCAGGGCAGGTGTTGTAACTAATTTTGCAACAATGAAAGCACTTAGCAAGTGCAAAAGATCACTAATCAGGGCGCACTAAGGAAGCAGGTTCCAGCTAAAAAAATATTCTGTGACACATTAATCAGCCCCAAATTAATTCAGGTCACTTGAGGCAGGGAAGGTGTGATTTGCTTTGCCGAAAATAATGTACACTGGACAACCAGAGGGTGTGGTGATGAAACAGAGGGTGGCATGGGTGGGCCAGAGGGTGGCATGAGTAGTCAGAGAGTGGCAGTGGTGACAGAGAGTGGCAGTGATGAAGAAGAGTGTCCCAAACAGGCTGGACACGTAGAAACAACAAGTTCGCGAAACTTGCAACCCGACAGGTAAGTTCGCAATTTGCGAAAGTGTACAAAACCCTCGCGAACTGGCAGAAACACGGGCGAACACACAAAAAAAAAAATCCGCAAATTCGCGGGAATTCGCGGATTTTGCGGATTGCGAATCCGCAAATCCGCAAAATTCGCGAACGCGAGATCCGCAAAATTCGCTCATGCTTAAGGGACAGATGGTTTATGAGGGGACAGGTAGTTTATGTGGGGACAGGTGGTTTATAGAGATGGTTTATGAGGGACAGGTGGTTTATGAGGGGACAGGTGGTTTATGATGGACAGGTGGTTTATGATGGACAGGTGGTTTATGCGGAGACAGGTGGTTTATACAGGTGGTTTATGAGGGGACAGGTGGTTTATGAGGGGGCGGTGGTTTATGAAGGAACAGATGGTTTATGAGGGGACAGGTAGTTTATGAGGGGACAGGTGGTTTATAGAGGTGGTTTATGAAGGACAGGTGGTTTATGAAGGGACAGGTGGTTTATGATGGACAGGTGGTTTATGATGGACAGGTGGTTTATGAGGGGACAGGTGGTTTATAGAGGTGGTTTATGAGGGGACAGGTGGTTTATGATGGACAGGTGGTTTATGAGGGGACAGGTGGTTTATGAGGAATCAGGTGGTTTATGAAGGGACAGATGGTTTATGAGGGGACAGGTAGTTTATGAAGGGACAGGTGGTTTATAGAGGTGGTTTATGAGGGACAGGTGGTTTATGAGGGGACAGGTGGTTTATGATGGACAGGTGGTTTATGAGGGGACAGGTGGTTTATGATGGACAGGTGGGTATTTTATACAGGTGGTTTATGAGGGGACAGGTGGTTTATACAGGTGATGTATGAGGGGACAGGTGTTTTATGAGGAATCAGGTGCTTATGAAGGGACAGACGGTTTATGAGGGGAGAGGTAGTTTATGGGGGGACAGGTGCTTTATAGAGGTGGTTTATGAGAACAGGTGGTTTATGAGGGGACAGGTAGTTTATGAGGGGACAGGTGGTTTATAGAGGTGGTTTATGAGGGACCGGTCGTTTATGATGGACAGGTGTGCTGTCGTCACAGCCTTGGTAGCGCTTCCTCTTTAACTGCATGTGTTGCTATTCTTTTAACCAGAAATGCAAAGACAGACATTCATGATAATAAACAAACCCATTCATTTAATTCAACAAAAATGCCTGTCTCACTCCCTCCTCCCACAACAAGCCCACCCCCCTCACCCAAGCCCAACTTTCCACAATTACCCTGCTGCTGACTGCCCTTCCCACTCTCACGACCCACAACTAATCTACCCCTCATAAAAAAACAGCCTCCTCCCGGTGCAAAAGTTCATCCGGGCTTCGTCTCATCTCATCCTGATCCTGCACGATAGGAGGGCGCAGAGTCCATGAGACTTTGGCTGGTGGCCTGAGGCAGTGGTGGCCGCCTCCTCCTCCTCCTCCTACAGCACCACGAGCCGGGGGCGCTCAACTGAAACTGCCTCCATTTACAGGAGGCGCAGCCATGCAGCTGCATGCCGCCGGGAGAGGACCCATGGTCGGCTTTAGTGCCGGTGGCACCCGGTGCGCCAATCACTTTTGGCGCCCCCATGACCGCCTCCTCGAATTCTCTCATCCATCGGCAAAATTGCCACATCTCTCCTATCATAAGATATTGCTAAGTACAGCCCCCCTGAGGTCACAGCCCCCCTGAGGTCACAGCGCCGCCCTGAGGTCACAGCACACCCCTGAGGTCACAGCACCCCCCTGAGGTCACAGTGCCCCGTGAGGTCACAGCGCCCCCCTGAGTTCACAGCGCCCCCCTGAGGTCACAGCGCCCCCCTGAGGTCACAGCCCCCCCCTCCTCAAGTCAGCGTCCAGTGCGGCTGCACCAGTCGCACAGCCCTAAAGTCGGTCCGGTCCTCCGGCAGGGGTGCCTGGATGAGCCAAGGGAGCGGTAGAACCACAGTGCACCCTTGCTGAAGCGTTGCTGGATTGTTTTATGCGATTCTTGGTCCGAGGGCACATTTGTCCCCATGAGTACTTCCCACAATGCAGTAGCAGTGCCTGGCACACATTGATCCGTGATCCCCACCATCATCAAAACAGATATTTCTACTTAAAAGGAAGAAAAGTGAAAATGATTTCTTGTGGGGACAACCGCAAAACACGTGTAATGTGTGTAAATTAATTAATGAGCTGCCAAATATGGGTATATATTGCCATTGACAAATAAGCACATTTAAATATTGCTGCAGAATTGACTACAAAGTAGAACATTCATGGAGACCCCTCGAGGGGCAGCACGGGTGCTTTGGGATGGTGACCTCCTGAGGGGAAGCACAGGTGCTTTGGGATGGAGACCTCCTGAGGGGCAGCACAGGTGCTTTGGGATGGAGACCTTCTGAGGGGCAGCACAGGTGCTTTGGGATGGAGACCTCCTGAGGGGCAGCACAGGTGCTTTGGGATGGAGACCTCCTGAGGGGCAGCACAGGTGCTTTGGGATGGAGACCTCCTGAAGGGCAGCAAGGGTGCTCTGGGATGGAGACCTCCTGAAGGGAAGCACAGGTGCTTTGGGATGGAGACCTCCTGAGGGGAAGCACGGGTGCTTTGGGATGGAGACCTCCTTGAGGCGCAGCACGGGTGCTTTGGGATGGAGACCCCTCCTGGAGGGGCAGCACGGGTGCTTTGGGATGGAGACCCCCGGAGGGGCAGCACGGGTGCTTTGGGATGGAGACCCCTGGAGGGGCAGCACAGGTGCTTTGTAATGGAGACCTCCTGGAGGGGCAGCACGGGTGCTTTGGGATGGAGACCCCTGGAGGGGCAGTACGGGTGCTTTGGGATGGAGACCCCTGGAGGGGCAGCACGGGTGCTCTGGGATGGAGACCTCCTGGAAGGGCAGCACGGGTGCTTTGGGATGGAGACCTCTCCTGGAGGGGCAGCATGGGTCCTTTTGGATGGAGACCCCTGGAGGGACAGCACGGGTGCTTTGGGATGGAGACCCCTGGAGGGGCAGTACGGGTGCTTTGGGATGGAGACCCCTGGAGGGGCAGCAGCAGTGCTTTGGGATGGCGACCCCTAGAGGGGCAGCACCGGTGCTTTGGGATGGAGACCCCTGGAGGGGCAGCACCGGTGCTTTGTAATGGAGACCCCTGGAGGGGCAGCACCGGTGCTTTGTAATGGAGACCCCTGGAGGGGCAGCACCGGTGCTTTGGAATGGAGACCCCTGGAGGGGCAGCACCGGTGCTTTGGGATGGAGACCTCCTGGAGGGGCAGCACGGGTGCTTTGGGATGGAGACCTCCTGGAAGGGCAGAGCACAGGCGCTTTGGGATGGAGACCTCCTGGAGGGGCAGAGCACAGGTGCTTTGTGATGGAGACCCCTGGAGGGGCAGCACAGGTGCTTTGGGATGGAGACCCCTGGAGGGGCAGCACGGGTGCTTTGGAGACCCCTGGAGGGGCAGCACGGGTGCTTTGGGATGGTGACCTCCTGGAGGGGCGGTACAAAAGGGGGTGGTGATGGACGGAGCATCTGAATCAATGAAACACTCACACCCAGTCAAAAGATCTGGGTTTAATCCATCACCATTCTTTAGCCCACTCTGCCACCCCAGTTCAGACATGGCTATATGCAAATCAGTCTGACCCTGTGCCTCATGGGAAAAGTCCAGCCCGAACTGCCAAGCCATGTCTTCCCTGGACCGGAAACAAGCTACCGAGGACCGGTTTCTTGCATTCCAGCCATCTTCAGCCTGGCTTGCTTGAATCCAGTGGCAAAGTGAGCAAGGGACTCATGTCTGAGCATACCCTGCCACACTTATGGCGGCCAAAAGCGGTACAAAAGGGGGTGGTGATGGACGGAGCATCTGAATCAATCAAACACTCACACCCAGGCAAAAGATCGGGGTTTAATCCATCACCGTTCTTTAGCCCACTCTGCCACCCTCGTTCAGACATGGCTATATGCAAATCAGTCTGACCCTGTGTCTCATGGGAACAGTCAAGCCCGAACTGCCAAGCCATGTCTTCCCTGGACCGGAAACAAGCTACCGAGGACTGGTTTCTGGCATTCCAGCCATTTTCAGCCCGGCTTGCTTGAATCCAGTGGCAAAGTGAGCAAGGGACTCACGTCTGAGCATACCCTGCCACACTTATGGCGGCCAAAAGCGGTAAAAAAGGGGGTGGTGATGTACGGAGCATCTGAATCAATCAAACACTCACACCCAGTCAAAAGATCTGGGTTTAATCCATCACCGTTCTTTAGCCCACTCTGCCACCCCAGTTCAGACATGGCTATATGCAAATCAGTCTGACCCTGTGCCTCATGGGAACAGTCTAGCCCGAACTACCAAGCCATGTCTTCCCTGGACCAGAAACAAGCTTCTAAGGACTGGTTTCTGGCATTCCAGCCGTCTTCAGCCAGGCTTGCTTGAATCCAGTGGCAAAGTGAGCAAGGGACTCCGGTCTGAGCATACCCTGCCACACTTATGGCGGCCAAAAGCGGTACAAAAGGGGGTGGTGATAGACCACCCCCTTTTGTACCGCTCCTGGAGGGGCAGCACGGGTGCTTTGGGATGGAGACCTCCTGGAGGGGCAGCACAGGTGCTTCGGGATGGAGACCCCTGGAGGGGCAGCACGGGTGCTTTGGGATGGAGACCCCTGGAGGGGCAGCACGGGTGCTTTGGGATGGAGACCCCTGGAGGTGCAGCACGGGTGCTTTGGGATGGAGACCTCCTGGAGGCGCAGCACGGGTGCTCTGGGATGGAGACCTCCTGGAGGGGCAGCACGGCTGCTTTGGGATGGAGACCGCCTGGAGGCGCAGCACGGGTGCTCTGGGATGGAGACCTCCTGGAGGGGCAGCACAGCTGCTTTGGGATGGAGACCTCCTGGAGGCGCAGCACGGGTGCTCTGGGATGGAGACCTCCTGGAGGGGCAGCACGGCTGCTTTGGGATGGAGACCTCCTGGAGGGGCAGCACGGGTGCTTTGGGATGGAGACCCCTGGAGGGGCAGCACGGGAGCTTTGGGATGGAGACCGCCTGGAGGGGCAGCACGGGTGCTCTGGGATGGAGACCTCCTGGAGGGGCAGCACGGGTGCTTTGGGATGGAGACCTCCTGGAGGGCAGCACTGGTGCTTTGGGATGAAGACCTCCTAGAGGCGCAGCACTGGTGCTTTGGGATGGCGACCCCTGGAGGGGCAGCACGGGTGCTTTGGGATGGAGACCCCTGGAGGGGCAGCACAGGTGCTTTAGGATGGAGACCTCTCCTGGAGGGGCAGCACTGGTGCTTTGGGATGGAGACCCCTGGAGGGGCAGCACGGGTGCTTTAGGATGAAGACCTCTCCTGGAGGGGCAGCACGGGTGCTTTGGGATTAAGACCTCCTAGAGGCGCAGCACTGGTGCTTTGGGATGGCGACCCCTGGAGGGGCAGCACGGGTGCTTTGGGATGGAGCCCTCCTGAGGGGCAGCACAGGTGCTTTGGGATGGAGACCCCTGGAGGGGCACCACGAGTGCTTTGGGATGGAGACCCCTGGAGGGGCAGCACAGGTGCTTTGGGATGGAGCCCTCCTGGAGGCGCAGCACGGGTGCTTTGGAGACCCCTGGAGGCGCAGCACGGGTGCTTTGGGATGGAGACCCCTGGAGGGCAGCACGGGTGCTTTGGGATGGAGACACCTGGAGACGCAGCACGGGTGCTTTGGGATGGAGACCCCTGGAAGGGCAGCACAGGTGCTTGGGGATGGAGACCCCTGGAGAGGCAGCACGGGTGCTTTGGGATGGAGAACCCTGGAGGGCAGCACGAGTGCTTTGGGATGGAGACCTCCTGGAGGGGCAGCACAGGTGCTTTGGGATGGAGACCTCTCCTGGAGGGGCAGCACGGGTGCTTTGGGATGGAGACCCCTGGAGGGGCAGCACGGGTGCTTTGGGATGGAGACCCCTGGAGGGGCAGCACGGGTGCTTTGGGATGGAGACCCATGGAGGGGCAGCACGGGTGCTTTGGGATGGAGACCTCTCCTGGAGGGGCAGCACGGGTGCTTTGGAATGGAGACCTCTCCTGGAGGGGCAGCACAGGTGCTTTGGGATGGAGACCTCTCCTGGAGGGGCAGCACGGGTGCTTTGGGATGGAGACCTCCTGGAGGGGCAGCACGGGTGCTCTGGGATGGAGACCTCCTGGAGGGGCAGCACGGGTGCTTTGGGATGGAGACCCCTGGAGGGGCAGTACGGGTGCTTTGGGATGGAGACCCCTGGAGGGGCAGCACGGGTGCTTTGGGATGGAGACCCATGGAGGGGCAGCACGGGTGCTTTGGGATGGAGACCCCTGGAGGGGCAGCACGGGTGCTTTGGAATGGAGACCTCTCCTGGAGGGGCAGCACAGGTGCTTTGGGATGGAGACCTCTCCTGGAGGGGCAGCACGGGTGCTTTGGGATGGAGACCTCCTGGAGGGGCAGCACGGGTGCTCTGGGATGGAGACCTCCTGGAGGGGCAGCACGGGTGTTCTGGGATGGAGACCCCTGGAGGGGCAGCACGGGTGCTCTGGGATGGAGACCTCCTGGAGGGGCAGCACGGCTGCTTTGGGATGGAGACCTCCTGGAGGCGCAGCACGGGTGCTCTGGGATGGAGACTTCCTGGAGGGGCAGCACGGCTGCTTTGGGATGGAGCCCTCCTGAGGGGCAGCACGGGTGCTTTGGGATGGAGACCTCCTGGAGGGGCAGCACGGCTGCTTTGGGATGGAGCCCTCCTGGAGGGGCAGCACTTGTGCTTTGGGATGGAGACCTCCTGCAGGGGCAGCACAGGTGCTTTGGGATGGAGACCCCTGGAGGGGCAGCACGGGTGCTTTGGGATGGAGACCCCTGGAGGGGCAGCACGGGTGCTTTGGGATGGAGACCCCTGGAGGGGCAGCACGGGTGCTTTGGGATGGAGACCTCTCCTGGAGGGGCAGCACGGGTGCTTTGGGATGGAGACCCCTTGAGGCGCAGCACGGGTGCTTTGGGATGGAGACCCCTGGAGGGGCAGCACGGGTGCTTTGGGATGGAGACCCCTGGAGGCGCAGCACGGGTGCTTTGGGATGGAGACCCCTGGAGGGCAGCACGGGTGCTTTGGGATGGAGACACCTGGAGACGCAGCACGGGTGCTTTGGGATGGAGACCCCTGGAAGGGCAGCACAGGTGCTTGGGGATGGAGACCCCTGGAGAGGCAGCACGGGTGCTTTGGGATGGAGCCCTCCTGGAGGGGCAGCACGGGTGCTTTGGGATGGAGACCTCTCCTGGAGGGGCAGCACGGTTGCTTTGGGATGGAGACCCCTGGAGGCGCAGCACGGGTGCTTTAGGACGGAGACCCCTGGAGGGGCAGCACGGGTGCTTTGGGCTGGAGACCTCCTGGAGAACCACAGGTGCCTTGGGATGGAGCCCTCCTGGAGGGGCAGCACAGGTGCTTTGGGATGGAGACCCCTGGAGGGGCAGCACGGGTGCTCTGGGATGGAGACCTCTCCTGGAGGGGCAGCACGGGTGCTTTGGGATGGAGACCCCTGGAGGGGCAGCACGGGTGCTTTGGGATGGAGACCTCCTGGAGGCGCAGCACGGGTGCTCTGGGATGGAGAACTCCTGAGGGGCAGCACGGGTGCTTTGGGATGGAGACCTCCTGGAGGCGCAGCACGGGTGCTCTGGGATGGAGAACTCCTGAGGGGCAGCACGGGTGCTTTGGGATGGAGACCTCCTGGAGGCGCAGCACGGGTGCTCTGGGATGGAGACACCTGGAGGCGCAGCACTGGTGCTTTGGGATGGAGACCTCCTGAGGGGCAGCACGGGTGCTCTGGGATGGAGACCTCCTGGAGGGGCAGCACGGGTGCTTTGGGATGGAGACCTCCTGGAGGGGCAGCACGGGTGCTTTGGGATGGAGACCTCCTGGAGGCGCAGCACGGGTGCTCTGGGATGGAGACCCCTGGAGGGGCAGCACGGGTGCTCTGGGATGGAGACCTCCTGGAGGGGCAGCACAGCTGCTTTGGGATGGAGACCTCCTGGAGGCGCAGCACGGGTGCTCTGGAATGGAGACCCCTGGAGGGGCAGCACGGGTGCTTTGGGATGGAGACCTCCTGAGGGGCAGCACGGGTGCTCTGGGATGGAGACCTCCTGGAGGGGCAGCACGGGTGCTTTGGGATGGAGACCCCTGGAGGGGCAGCACGGGTGCTTTGGGATGGAGACCCCTGGAGGGGCAGCACGGGTGCTTTGGGATGGAGACCCCTGGAGGGGCAGTACGGGTGCTTTGGGATGGAGACCCCTGGAGGGGCAGCACGGGTGCTTTGGGATGGAGACCTCCTGAGAGGCAGCACGGGTGCTTTTGGATGGAGACCCCTGGAGGGGCAGCACGGGTGCTTTGGGATGGAGACCTCCTGAGAGGCAGCACAGGTGCTTTTGGATGGAGACCCCTGGAGGGGCAGCACGGGTGCTTTGGGATGGAGAACCCTGGAGGGCAGCACGAGTGCTTTGGGATGGAGACCTCCTGGAGGGGCAGCACAGGTGCTTTGGGATGGAGACCTCTCCTGGAGGGGCAGCACTGGTGATTTGGGATGGAGACCCCTGGAGGGGCAGCACGGGTGCTTTGGGATGGAGACCCCTGGAGGGGCAGCACGAGTGCTTTGGGATGGAGACCCATGGAGGGGCAGCACGGGTGCTTTGGGATGGAGACCCCTGGAGGGGCAGCACGGGTGCTTTGGGATGGAGACCTCTCCTGGAGGGGCAGCACGGGTGCTTTGGGATGGAGACCCCTGGAGGGGCAGCACGGGTGCTTTGGGATGGAGACCCCTGGAGGGGCAGCACGGGTGCTTTGGGATGGAGACCCATGGAGGGGCAGCACGGGTGCTTTGGGATGGAGACCCCTGGAGGGGCAGCACGGGTGCTTTGGAATGGAGACCTCTCCTGGAGGGGCAGCACAGGTGCTTTGGGATGGAGACCTCTCCTGGAGGGGCAGCACGGGTGCTTTGGGATGGAGACCTCCTGGAGGGGCAGCACGGGTGCTCTGGGATGGAGACCTCCTGGAGGGGCAGCACGGGTGCTTTGGGATGGAGACCCCTGGAGGGGCAGCACGGCTGCTTTGGGATGGAGACCTCCTGGAGGCGCAGCACGGGTGCTCTGGGATGGAGACTTCCTGGAGGGGCAGCACGGCTGCTTTGGGATGGAGCCCTCCTGAGGGGCAGCACGGGTGCTTTGGGATGGAGACCTCCTGGAGGGGCAGCACGGCTGCTTTGGGATGGAGCCCTCCTGGAGGGGCAGCACAGGTGTTCTGGGATGGAGACCCCTGGAGGGGCAGCACGGGTGCTCTGGGATGGAGACCTCCTGGAGGGGCAGCACGGCTGCTTTGGGATGGAGACCTCCTGGAGGCGCAGCACGGGTGCTCTGGGATGGAGACTTCCTGGAGGGGCAGCACGGCTGCTTTGGGATGGAGCCCTCCTGAGGGGCAGCACGGGTGCTTTGGGATGGAGACCTCCTGGAGGGGCAGCACGGCTGCTTTGGGATGGAGCCCTCCTGGAGGGGCAGCACAGGTGCTTTGGGATGGAGACCCCTGGAGGGGCAGCACGGGTGCTTTGGGATGGAGACCCCTGGAGGGGCAGCACGGGTGCTTTGGGATGGAGACCCCTGGAGGGGCAGCACGGGTGCTTTGGGATGGAGACCTCTCCTGGAGGGGCAGCACGGGTGCTTTGGGATGGAGACCCCTTGAGGCGCAGCACGGGTGCTTTGGGATGGAGACCCCTGGAGGGGCAGCACGGGTGCTTTGGGATGGAGACCTCCTGAGAGGGGCAGCACGGGTGCTTTGGGATGGAGACCCCTGGAGGGGCAGCACTTGTGCTTTGGGATGGAGACCCCTGCAGGGGCAGCACAGGTGCTTTGGGATGGAGACCCCTGCAGGGGCAGCACGGGTGCTTTGTGATGGAGACCTCTCCTGGAGGGGCAGCACGGTTGCTTTGGGATGGAGACCTCCTGAGGGGCAGCACAGGTGTTTTGGGATGGAGTCCTCCTGAGGGGCAGCACAGGTGCTTTGGGATGGAGACCTCCCGAGGGGCAGCACAGGTGTTTTGGGATGGAGACCCCTGGAGGCGCAGCACGGGTGCTTTAGGACGGAGACCCCTGGAGGGGCAGCACGGGTGCTTTGGGCTGGAGACCTCCTGGAGAAGCACGGGTGCCTTGGGATGGAGCCCTCCTGGAGGGGCAGCACAGGTGCTTTGGGATGGAGACCCCTGGTGGAGAAGTGTGGCTCAATGGTTAGAGCGGCAGACCTTGATGCAGAATGCTGGCCAGGGACCAGGGTTCGATTCCCGCCTCAGCAGGATTGGGCTTAAATTCCTCTGACCGTATATTCTCGCCTCAGTGCCGAATCTAAGCATGGGCCCCACGCTGCAACTCTGGGCAATAGCTTGCTTAGTCTCCACAACGGCCCCCGATGCACAAGGGATGCCTGGTTTCACCATGAGATGCCCAGGAGTGGACACCTCACAAGGAAAAGCCAGGAGGGGTTCCCTTGTGGTAGGAGTACAAGCGCCGGGATGCTTACGGGTTACTGTTCGCGCTATACAAATACAACACACAACACACATTGGGATGGAGACCTTCCGAGGGGCAGCACGGGTGTTTTGGGATGGAGCCCTCCTGGAGGGGCAGCACGGGTGCTTTGGGATGGAGACCTCTCCTGGAGGGGCAGCACGGTTGCTTTGGGATGGAGACCCCTGGAGGCGCAGCACGGGTGCTTTAGGACGGAGACCCCTGGAGGGGCAGCACGGGTGCTTTGGGCTGGAGACCTCCTGGAGAAGCACGGGTGCCTTGGGATGGAGCCCTCCTGGAGGGGCAGCACAGGTGCTTTGGGATGGAGACCCCTGGAGGGGCAGCACGGGTGCTCTGGGATGGAGACCTCTCCTGGAGGGGCAGCACGGGTGCTTTGGGATGGAGACCCCTGGAGGGGCAGCACGGGTGCTTTGGGATGGAGACCTCCTGGAGGCGCAGCACGGGTGCTCTGGGATGGAGAACTCCTGAGGGGCAGCACGGGTGCTTTGGGATGGAGACCTCCTGGAGGCGCAGCACGGGTGCTCTGGGATGGAGAACTCCTGAGGGGCAGCACGGGTGCTTTGGGATGGAGACCTCCTGGAGGCGCAGCACGGGTGCTCTGGGATGGAGACACCTGGAGGCGCAGCACTGGTGCTTTGGGATGGAGACCTCCTGAGGGGCAGCACGGGTGCTCTGGGATGGAGACCTCCTGGAGGGGCAGCACGGGTGCTTTGGGATGGAGACCTCCTGGAGGGGCAGCACGGGTGCTTTGGGATGGAGACCTCCTGGAGGCGCAGCACGGGTGCTCTGGGATGGAGACCCCTGGAGGGGCAGCACGGGTGCTCTGGGATGGAGACCTCCTGGAGGGGCAGCACAGCTGCTTTGGGATGGAGACCTCCTGGAGGCGCAGCACGGGTGCTCTGGGATGGAGACCCCTGGAGGGGGAGCACGGGTGCTTTGGGATGGAGACCTCCTGAGGGGCAGCACGGGTGCTCTGGGATGGAGACCTCCTGGAGGGGCAGCACGGGTGCTTTGGGATGGAGACCCCTGGAGGGGCAGCACGGGTGCTTTGGGATGGAGACCCCTGGAGGGGCAGCACGGGTGCTTTGGGATGGAGACCCCTGGAGGGGCAGTACGGGTGCTTTGGGATGGAGACCCCTGGAGGGGCAGCACGGGTGCTTTGGGATGGAGACCTCCTGAGAGGCAGCACGGGTGCTTTTGGATGGAGACCCCTGGAGGGGCAGCACGGGTGCTTTGGGATGGAGACCTCATGAGAGGCAGCACGGGTGCTTTTGGATGGAGACCCCTGGAGGGGCAGCACGGGTGCTTTGGGATGGAGACCTCCTGAGAGGCAGCACGGGTGCTTTGGGCTGGAGACCTCCTGGAGGCGCAGCACGGGTTCTCTGGGATGGAGACCTCCTGGAGGGGCAGCACAGGTGCCTTGGGATGGAGACCCCTGGAGGGGCAGCACGGGTGCTTTGGGATGGAGACCTCCTGGAGGCGCAGCACGGGTGCTTTGGGATGGAGACTGTTGGACAGGCCACATGAAGGGCTCGCTCCCTCCCCGCACGACCAGGCCCGAGCCCGGCTCCTCAAGTGTTACACGCCACCACTACCCGTTTTCCGTCCCCTCTGGGACCCCTGCCTCTGAACATCTCGACCTCATGGGCCCGATCCCCTACCGGCCTGCTCGCCCGACCTGGGCGCCATCTTGGACACAGCACCACGAGGCCGCGTGGCCTCCGATCGACCCTAACCCTGGGCCTGGCCAGGCCCCGACATCCCGGCACCACCATCCACCCAGGAGGTGAGCGGACTACTTGGCAGGTCAATGGGAGAAAGAGGTGTCGATGGCTCTCCCCCGCCAAGGGCCGATCAACCCCAGCTCCCCCAGGCGCGGGCTCCACCCCCCTGCTGGGTGTCTGGACTCCCTCATCCCGGACCTCCCGACCTCCAAGTGCGAGGGTCCGGACATCAAAGGGCGCCAGACCTATAACTGGGGCAGCTCCAGAGCAGGAAGGCAGTTGTATCCTGGAGTCGAGAGACGCAGTGAAGAACTCATCCTTGACGGACTACTGGCGCTGCCATAGCCCTGCCTTGCGAACTATCGTCCTGCCTGCTGGCGCTGCCGCAACCTTCTGAAACCTTCCTCATCGTCGGGACCTGCTGGCGTGGCCGCGGACCGTTTGTAACCACCACCTTCATCGGGACCTGCTGGCTTCGCCGCGGACCGTCGCCTTCAACCATCTCGGGACCTGCTGGCTCCGCCGCGGCCCGATCATCTAGAACGCCGAGCTCGAGGATTGAGAGCTATTTCATCTAACCAATTGGTAACAAGACTGTCCCGCTACCCCTTTCCCCATCCAGAGACCAGAACCGAGGGGACCCCTGAGTCCAGACCTCCCTGTACCATTTTACCGTACTTAAAGAATTGCTTATAAAGTATCGTTGAACCTTATCCTTGTGTGGTGTACGTCTGTGGGGGGGAAGTTACTTGTCTGTACGATCGCTGGAGACGGTTCTCCCCGGCGACCTCTCCCCCTATCCTCGGCCGACCCTCCCGGTCCGTCTAACATTGGTGGCCAGCGGCGCGATCCGAATCACCGCATATTCGTACAGAGAGTAGCTCACCCCACGACGAAATCACAATGACAACCAAAGAAAGCGGATCCACCGAGAAATTCCAGATGGAGAAATTGGAAGAATATAGCCATCGTGAGTTGAAACAATTCTGCATTGAACTAGGTATCACTACCACCGGTCTAAGTACTAAAGACGATTTCAAGCACGCCCTTGAGTCCTGGGCAGAAACCGGGGCCGTCAGACCCCCGGACCAAAATGTCGCAGCAGCAGAAAAAGACACCACGGCTCCCGAGGAGCGAAAAACGGGTCTCTCGCAAGACGAGATCCAAGAAAGAGAAAGAACCCGACTACATGAACTAGAAATGGCCCGGCTCAAAATGGATGGTGAACTCAAGTTAGCCGAACAGAAACTAAACCTAGAACATCTGTGGCTCCGAGAAGAACGGGAAGAGAAACAGAGACAAAGAGAGCTCGAGGAAAAGAGACTGGCATATGAACATGAGCGCAAATTAGCTGAGATAGACTTACGCAAGCAGAACAAAGAATTAGGGGTGCCCGAGCAACCTCGCACCCCAGGGGCAACAGAGAAAAAGGTACACATCCCCAAGGATGTCGTTCGAGAATATTTCCGAGAGGACGACATCCAGCAATGGTTCAAGGCCTACGAGATCGCTATGACCTCCCACCGGATCGATCGAAGCGACTGGGGAGCCGGTCTATGGGGGAGGTTCCTCAATGAGGGCCGCGATGCCCTCCTACAGCTCCCAGACCATCTGATGACCTCCTATGACCACATGAAAGCTGCCCTCCTCACCCGCTATGGGCTCACACCCGAAATGTACCGCCAGAGGTTCCGAGACTGCACCCGAATCCCGGGTACGACTTGGGTGGAATACGTGAACTATTTCAGCCGGGCCTTCGAGGGTTGGATCAAAGGAAGCAACGTCACAACTTACGAACAACTCTTCAATCTCATGGTATGGGAGCATCTGTCAAACAACTGCTTCATCGAGCTCAGGCAGCACCTCCTCGACAGCAAATTGACTGATCCACGGCAGCTCGCCGCCGAGGCTGACCGGTGGGAAATCACCCGAGTGGGCCGAAATGGGTCCTTTGAACAGAACCGGAACCACCACGGTCAGCACCGTCCCCGAGGAGGAGGAGGGGGCCAAGGACGAGGAAAGGACAACGCTCCGGCCGCCCCCGCTACCAGCACCCCACCCCCGGCCAACCGGGGCAACACCCCGGCGCGGCCGGGATACAGAGCCAATGTCACGTGTCACCGATGCCAGCGAGTCGGCCACTACGCAAACGACCCAAATTGTCCACAGAGCCAGACTCCGAGACCCCGCCAGATGGCTGCCGCCACCCTGGGGGAAGAACAAATCTCCGAGGAACATGAAGAATATGAGCAAGAACACCAAGAATGGGAGCCAGCCGCCATGGCTCTAGCATGCTTAGGGGAAAGAGACATGGTCCCGCGGGTCCCCCTACCCGCCAACACCCGGAAGTACAGTCAATGGGTGAGCATTAATGGACGCTGGGCCGAAGCCCTACGTGACACCGGGGCCAGTGTAACAGCCGTCCGCTGTCACCTGGTGACCCCAGAACAGATCCTGCCGAACATTCTCTGCCCAGTCCGTTCAGCCGACAATTCGGAGAGTCTATGTCGGATGGCTTGCGTCCCCTTCGAGTGGGGAGGAGTCTCCGGCATGTTGAAAGTGACGGCCCGAGATGACGCCCCCGTAGACTGTCTCCTGGGGAATGACCTTGAAAGCTCCCCGTGGGCCGCCGTAGAAAGGAGAGAGCACCTGGGGATGTTGGGCATCCCGGACTGGGCGTGCGTCACCACCCGGTCCATGGCCGCCCGTGCCATCCCCCGACCCGAAGAACCTGAATGGCCGGCACCTCCTCCCCCGGTTGCTCCAGTAGAAGACGCCGACCGTGCCGTCCCCCCAGAACAAACTCCCGAGGGGCCCGTTCAGCCTCAGGACCTTTCCGGCCTGGATCAGTGGCATCAGGAGGGGGGGCCCACCCAGGAACAGTTTCGCCAAGAACAGAAGACCTGTCCCTCCCTCGAGGGACTCCGCCAACAAGCCCTCGCTCAGAGCGCAGGGGATACTTCTGGAACACATTGGGTCTATTGGGACAATGACCTGTTGTACAGCGAACAGAGAATCGCGGAGTTAGGGGCCAGTCGAGTGCTAGTGGTGCCCCTCCGCTTTAGAGACTTCTTGCTAAACCTGGCCCACGATGTCCCCCTGGCTGGCCACCTGGGTCAGGATAAAACCTACAGTCGCCTGGTGACCCACTTTTTCTGGCCTAAGATGAGGAACGATGTACTCCAGCACTGCCGGTCTTGCCCCACGTGCCAAGCCAGTGGGAAGAGCGGCCGCAAGCTGAAAGCCCCCCTGCAACCATTTCCAGTGGTCACCACCCCGTTCGAGAGGGTGGGGATAGACATTGTGGGGCCCCTCGACCCCCGTACAGCACAAGGACATCGGTTCATCCTGGTACTGGTGGACCACGCCACCCGCTACCCTGAGGCTGTTCCCCTGCAAACTGTGACAGCCCCAGTAGTCGGCCGGGCCCTGATGGGGATCTTCTCCCGTGTGGGCTTCCCCCGAGAAGTCGTCAGTGACCGGGGCACAAACTTTATTTCAAAATACATGAAGTCCCTCTGGCAACAGTGTGGGGTCACCTACCGATTCACGACCCCCTATCACCCTCAAGGAAACGGACTCGTTGAGCGGTTCAACCGCACGCTCAAAGGGATGATTGGGGGGTTGGAAGAGCCCCTCCGTCGCCAGTGGGATGTGCTACTACCGTGCCTTCTCTTTGCCTACCGAGAAGTCCCCCAGAAGTCCCTCGGCTTCAGCCCGTTTGAACTCTTGTATGGACACCCGGTACGAGGGCCGCTCAGCCTAGTCAAAGAAGGCTGGGAAATGCCCCCTCTAAAGAACCCTCCAGATGTTTTCAAGTACCTCCTAACCCTCCGCAACCAGACCCGACGATTCAGAGATATGGCAAAAGCAAACTTGGAGGCCAGTCAGGAGGACATGAAAAGGTGGTACGACCAAAATGCCTCCTCCATCGAATTTGAACCCGGCCAACGAGTATGGGTAATGTCCCCCACCGAACCATGCGCCCTGCAAGACAAATGGACGGGGCCCTTCAAAGTAATCGAGCGCAAGGGCCCTGTCACCTATCTCATCGATATGGAATCTTCACGGAACCCTCTCCGGGTTCTCCACGCTAATAGACTGAAACCCCATTTTGTGCGTTCAGAACTCAGCCTCCTGATGGCAACAGACAATGGAGCCGAGGAGGACTCCGAACCCCTCCCTGACCTCCTACGGACTCGGGAGAAGGACAGCTCCGTGGACGGGGTCCGACTCTCGGAGGCCCTCACCCTGGAACAACGCCAGGGATGCCGAGACCTCCTGCTGCAGTTCGCCAGCCTGTTCTCCCTCACCCCAGGGGTCACCCCCTGGTGCGTACACGACGTGGACACTGGGGACAGTCCCCCTATCCGCCACCGGGCCTACCGCGTACCAGATCGGGTACGGGCCTGCATCCAAGAGGAGGTGGCCAGGATGCTCACGCTCTGGGTCATCGAGCCCTCCGACAGCCCCTGGGCCAGCCCAGTAGTACTGGTCCCCAAAGCAGCCGCCCCCGGCGCCACACCAGAACTCCGGTTCTGCGTCGACTACCGGGGCTTGAATGCGGTCACCAGAACAGACGCACATCCCATTCCCCGGGCAGATGAACTAATCGACCGCATGGGAGCTGCCCGCTACCTCAGTATCTTCGACCTGACGGCGGGCTACTGGCAGATCGGCCTCACACCCCGGGCCCAAGAACGATCTGCATTTTCCACTCCTGATGGACACTATCACTTCAAGGTCATGCCATTCGGCATGAAGAATGCCCCAGCAACGTTTCAGCGGCTAGTTAATCAGGTCCTGGCGGGGCTTGAAGAATTCAGCGCCGCCTACCTGGACGATATCGCTGTATACAGCCACCACTGGTCCGACCACCTCCACCACCTCCGAGAGGTGCTACAGGCCCTTCAACGAGCTGGCCTCACGATCAAGGCCAGCAAATGCCAAATTGGCCAGGGGTCCGTGACCTATCTCGGACACCAGGTGGGAAGCGGTCTGGTGGCCCCTCTGCAACTCAAGATCGCTGCCATCCAGTCTTGGCAGCCCCCCATCACCCAGACCGAGGTACGCGCCTTTTTGGGACTCACAGGCTACTACCGGCGGTTCGTGAGAGACTATGGCAGTATTGTGGGGCCCCTCACGGAACTCACATCCAAAAACCAGCCAAAGAAGGTCAACTGGACCCCAGACTGTCAAGCGGCCTTCGAGAAGCTGAAGGCCGCTATGTGCTCCGCCCCGGTGCTCCAGGCCCCCGACTACAGTCGGGAATTTATCGTCCAGACGGATGCCTCCGACCATGGCATTGGGGCAGTCCTTTCCCAGTTGACCAGCCAGTGGCTTTCATCAGCAGGCGACTCCTGGCCCGAGAACAACGCTGGAGCACCATCGAGAGGGAGGCCTTCGCCGTGGTATGGGCCCTCAAAAAGCTCCGGCCCTACCTCTTCGGCACCCACTTCCGGGTACAGACCGATCATCGGCCCCTGCAGTGGCTAATGCAGATGCGGGGGGAAAACCCGAAACTACTACGTTGGTCCATCTCCCTGCAGGGGATGGACTTCACTGTGGAACATCGACCTGGGCAAGACCACGCCAACGCAGATGGCCTGTCACGCTTTTTCCGCCTCGACGAGGAGAGTCCCCAAGAGGATGGGTGACTCTCCCCGCCTTCAGCTGGGGGGGACGCATGTTGGACAGGCCACATGAAGGGCTCGCTCCCTCCCCGCACAACCAGGCCCGAGCCCGGCTCCTCAAGTGTTACACGCCACCACTACCCGTTTTCCGTCCCCTCTGGGACCCCTGCCTCTGAACATCTCGACCTCATGGGCCCGATCCCCTACCGGCCTGCTCGCCCGACCTGGGCGCCATCTTGGACACAGCACCACGAGGCCGCGTGGCCTCCGATCGACCCTAACCCTGGGCCTGGCCAGGCCCCGACATCCCGGCACCACCATCCACCCAGGAGGTGAGCGGACTACTTGGCAGGTCAATGGGAGAAAGAGGTGTCGATGGCTCTCCCCCGCCAAGGGCCGATCAACCCCAGCTCCCCCAGGCGCGGGCTCCACCCCCCTGCTGGGTGTCTGGACTCCCTCATCCCGGACCTCCCGACCTCCAAGTGCGAGGGTCCGGACATCAAAGGGCGCCAGACCTATAACTGGGGCAGCTCCAGAGCAGGAAGGCAGTTGTATCCTGGAGTCGAGAGACGCAGTGAAGAACTCATCCTTGACGGACTACTGGCGCTGCCGTAGCCCTGCCTTGCGAACTATCGTCCTGCCTGCTGATGCTGACGCAACCTTCTGAAACCTTCCTCGTCGTCGGGACCTGCTGGCGAGGCCGCGGACCGTTTGTAACCACCACCTTCATCTGGACCTGCTGGCGTCGCCGCGGACCGTCGCCTTCAACCATCTCGGGACCTGCTGGCTCCGCCGCGGCCCGATCATCTAGAACGCCGAGCTCGATGATTGAGAGCTATTTCATCTAACCAATTGGTAACAAGACTGTCCCGCTACCCCTTTCCCCATCCAGAGACTAGAACCGAGGGGACCCCTGAGTCCAGACCTCCCTGTACCATTTTACCGTACTTAAAGAATTGCTTATAAAGTATCGTTGAACCTTATCCTTGTGTGGTGTACGTCTGTGGGGGGGAAGTTACTTGTCTGTACGATCGCTGGAGACGGTTCTCCCCGGAGACCTCTCCCCCTATCCTCGGCCGACCCTCCCGGTCCGTCTAACAGAGACCTCCTGGAGGGGCAGCACGGATGCTTTGGGATGGAGACCCCTGGAGGGGCAGCACGGGTGCTTCGGGATGGAGACCCCTGGAGGGGCAGCACAGGTGCTTTGGGATGGAGAGCCCTTGAGGCGCAGCACGGGTGCTTTGGGATGGAGACCTCCTGGAGGGGCAGCACGGGGGCTTTGGGATGGAGACCTCCTGGAGGGGCAGCGCGGGTGCTTTGGGATGGAGACCTCTGGAGGGGCAGCACGGGTGCTTTGGGATGGAGACCTCCTGAGAGGCAGTACGGGTGCTTTGGGATGGAGACCCCTGGAGGCGCAGCACAGGTGCTTTGGGATGGAGACCTCCTGGAGGGGCAGCACAGGTGCCTTGGGATGGAGACCCCTGGAGGGGCAGCACGGGTGCTTTGGGATGGAGACCTCCTGGAGGGGCAGCACAGGTGCTTTGGGATGGAGACCTCCTGGAGGGGCAGCACGGGTGCTATGGGCTGGAGACCTCCTGAGGGGCAGCAAGGGTGCTTTGGGATGGAGACCTCTCCTGGAGGGGCAGCACGGGTGCCTTGGGATGGAGACCCCTGGAGGGGCAGCACGGGTGCTTTGGGATGGAGACCCCTGGAAGGGCAGCACGGGTGCTTTGGGATGGAAACCCCTGGAGGCGCAGCACGGGTGCTTTGGGATGGAGACCTCCTGGAGGGGCAGCACGGGTGCTTTGGGATGGAGACCTCCTGAGAGGCAGCACGGGTGCTTTTGGATGGAGACTACTGGAGGGGCAGCACGGGTGCTTTGGGCTGGAGACCTCCTGGAGGCGCAGCACGGGTGCTCTGGGATGGAGACCTCCTGGAGGGGCAGCACAGCTGCCTTGGGATGGAGACCCCTGGAGGGGCAGCACAGGTGCTTTGGAATGGAGACCTCCTGGAGGGGCAGCACGGGTGCTTTGGGCTGGAGACCTCCTGGAGGCGCAGCAAGGGTGCTCTGGGATGGAGACCTCCTGGAGGGGCAGCACAGGTGCCTTGGGATGGAGACCCCTGGAGGGGCAGCACTGGTGCTTTGGGATGGAGACCCCTGGAGGGGCAGCACTGGTGCTTTGGGATGGAGACCCCTAGAGTGCAGCACGGGTGCTTTGGGATGGAGCCCTCCTGGAGGGGCAGCACAGGTGCTTTGGGATGGAGACCCCTGGAGGGGCAGCACGGGTGCTTTGGGATGGAGACCTCCTGAGGGGCAGCACAGGTGTTTTGGGATGGAGTCCTCCTGAGGGGCAGCACGGGTGCTTTGGGATGGAGACCTCCCGAGGGGCAGCACAGGTGTTTTGGGATGGAGACCTTCTGAGGGGCAGCACGGATGCTTTGGGATGGAGCCCTCCTGGAGGGGCAGCACGGGTGCTTTGGGATGGAGACCTCTCCTGGAGGCGCAGCACGGGTGCTTTAGGACGGAGACCCCTGGAGGGGCAGCACGGGTGCTTTGGGCTGGAGACCTCCTGGAGAAGCACGGGTGCCTTGGGATGGAGCCCTCCTGGAGGGGCAGCACAGGTGCTTTGGGATGGAGACCCCTGGAGGGGCAGCACGGGTGCTCTGGGATGGAGACATCTCCTGGAGGGGCAGCACGGGTGCTTTGGGATGGAGACCCCTGGAGGGGCAGCACGGGTGCTTTGGGATGGAGACCTCCTGGAGGCGCAGCACGGGTGCTCTGGGATGGAGAACTCCTGAGGGGCAGCACGGGTGCTTTGGGATGGAGACCTCCTGGAGGCGCAGCACGGGTGCTCTGGGATGGAGACACCTGGAGGCGCAGCACTGGTGCTTTGGGATGGAGACCTCCTGAGGGGCAGCACGGGTGCTCTGGGATTGAGACCTCCTGGAGGGGCAGCACGGGTGCTTTGGGATGGAGACCTCCTGGAGGGGCAGCACGGGTGCTTTGGGATGGAGACCTCCTGGAGGCGCAGCACAGGTGCTCTGGGATGGAGACCCCTGGAGGGGCAGCACGGGTGCTCTGGGATGGAGACCTCCTGGAGGGGCAGCACAGCTGCTTTGGGATGGAGACCTCCTGGAGGCGCAGCATGGGTGCTCTGGGATGGAGACCCCTGGAGGGGCAGCACGGGTGCTTTGGGATGGAGACCTCCTGAGGGGCAGCACGGGTGCTCTGGGATGGAGACCTCCTGGAGGGGCAGCACGGGTGCTTTGGGATGGAGACCCCTGGAGGGGCAGCACGGGTGCTTTGGGAAGGAGACCCCTGGAGGGGCAGCACGGGTGCTTTGGGATGGAGACCCCTGGAGGGGCAGCACGGGTGCTTTGGGATGGAGACCCCTGGAGGGGCAGTACGGGTGCTTTGGGATGGAGACCCCTGGAGGGGCAGCACGGGTGCTTTGGGATGGAGACCTCCTGGAGGCGCAGCACGGGTGCTTTGGGATGGAGACCTCCTGGAGGGGCAGCACGGGTGCTTTGGGATGGAGACCCCTGGAGGGGCAGCACGGGTGCTTCGGGATGGAGACCCCTGGAGGGGCAGCACAGGTGCTTTGGGATGGAGAGCCCTTGAGGCGCAGCACGGGTGCTTTGGGATGGAGACGTCCTGGAGGGGCAGCACGGGTGCTTTGGGATGGAGACCTCCTGGAGGGGCAGCACGGGTTCTTTGGGATGGAGACCCCTGGAGGGGCAGCACGGGTGCTTTGGGATGGAGACCTCCTGAGAGGCAGTACGGGTGCTTTGGGATGGAGACCCCTGGAGGCGCAGCACAGGTGCTTTGGGATGGAGACCTCCTGGAGGGGCAGCACGGATGCTTTGGGATGGAGACCCCTGGAGGGGCAGCACGGGTGCTTTGGGATGGAGACCTCCTGGAGGGGCAGCACAGGTGCTTTGGGATGGAGACCTCCTGGAGGGGCAGCACGGGTGCTATGGGCTGGAGACCTCCTGGAGGCGCAGCACGGGTGCTCTGGGATGGAGACCTCCTGGAGGGGCAGCACAGGTGCCTTGGGATGGAGACCCCTGGAGGGGCAGCACTGGTGCTTTGGGATGGAGACCCCTGGAGGGGCAGCACGGGTGCTTTGTGATGGAGACCTCCTGGAGGGGCAGCACGGGTGCTTTGGGATGGAGACCTCCTGGAGGGGCAGCACGGGTGCTTTGGGATGGAGACCTCCTGGAGGCGCAGCACGGGTGCTCTGGGATGGAGACCTCCTGAGGGGCAGCACGGGTGCTTTGGGATGGAGACCTCTCCTGGAGGGGCAGCACGGGTGCCTTGGGATGGAGACCCCTGGAGGGGCAGCACGGGTGCTTTGGGATGGAGACCCCTGGAAGGGCAGCACGGGTGCTTTGGGATGGAAACCCCTGGAGGCGCAGCACGGGTGCTTTGGGATGGAGACCTCCTGGAGGGGCAGCACGGGTGCTTTGGGATGGAGACCTCCTGAGAGGCAGCACGGGTGCTTTTGGATGGAGACCTCCTGGAGGGGCAGCACAGCTGCCTTGGGATGGAGACCCCTGGAGGGGCAGCACAGGTGCTTTGGGATGGAGACCTCCTGGAGGGGCAGCACGGGTGCTTTGGGCTGGAGACCTCCTGGAGGCGCAGCAAGGGTGCTCTGGGATGGAGACCTCCTGGAGGGGCAGCACAGGTGCCTTGGGATGGAGACCCCTGGAGGGGCAGCACTGGTGCTTTGGGATGGAGACCCCTGGAGGGGCAGCACTGGTACTTTGGGATGGAGACCCCTAGAGTGCAGCACGGGTGCTTTGGGATGGAGCCCTCCTGGAGGGGCAGCACAGGTGCTTTGGGATGGAGACCCCTGGAGGGGCAGCACGGGTGCTTTGGGATGGAGACCTCCTGGAGGGGCAGCACAGGTGCCTTGGGATGGAGACCCCTGGAGGGGCAGCACGGGTGCTTTGGGATGGAGACCTCCTGGAGAGGCAGCACGGGTGCTTTGGTGACCCCTGGAGGGGCAGAGCACAGGTGCTTTGGGCTGGAGACCTCCTGGAGGGGCAGCACTGGTGCTTTGGGATGGAGACCCCCTAGAGTGCAGCATGGGTGCTTTGGGATGGAGCCCTCCTGGAGGGGCAGCACAGGTGCTTTGGGATGGAGACCCCTGGAGGGGCAGCACGGGTGCTTTGGGATGGAGACCTCCTGGAGGGGCAGCACGGGTGCTTTGGGATGGAGACCTCCTGGAGAGGCAGCACGGGTGCTTTGGTGACCCCTGGAGGGGCAGTACGGGTGCTTTGGAATGGAGACCCCTAGAGTGCAGCACGGGTGCTTTGGGATGGAGCCCTCCTGGAGGGGCAGCACAGGTGCTCTGGGATGGAGACCCCTGGAGGCGCAGCACGGTTGCTCTTGGATGGAGACCTCCTGAGAGGCAGCACGGGTGCTCTTGGATGGAGACCTCCTGGAGGGGCAGCACAGGTGCTCTGGGATGGAGACCTCCTGGAGGCGCAGCACGGGTGCTTTGGGATGGAGACCCCTGGAGGGGCAGCACAGGTGCTTTGGGATGGAGACCCCTGGAGGGGCAGCACGGGTGCTTTGGGATGGAGACCCCTGGAGGGGCAGCACGGGTGCTTTGGAATGGTGACCTCCTGAGAGGAAGCACGGGTGCTTTGGGATGGAGACCCCTGGAGGGGCAGCACAGGTGCCTTGGGATGGAGACCCCTGGAGGGGCAGCACGGGTGCTTTGGAATGGAGACCTCTCCTGGAGGGGCAGCACGGGTGCTCTGGGATGGAGACCTCCTGGAGGGGCAGCACGGGTGCTTTGGGATGGAGACCTCCTGGAGGGGCAGCACGGGTGCTCTGGGAAGGAGACCTCCTGGAGGGGCAGCACGGGTGTTCTGGGATGGAGACCCCTGGAGGGGCAGCACGGGTGCTCTGGGATGGAGACCTCCTGGAGGGGCAGCACGGCTGCTTTGGGATGGAGCCCTCCTGAGGGGCAGCACGGGTGCTTTGGGATGGAGACCTCCTGGAGGGGCAGCACTTGTGCTTTGGGATGGAGACCTCCTGCCAGGGCAGCACGGGTGCTTTGGGATGGAGACCCCTGGAGGGGCAGCACGGGTGCTTTGGGATGGAGACCCCTGGAGGGGCAGCATGGGTGCTTTGGGATGGAGACCCCTGGAGGGGCAGCACGGGTGCTTTGGGATGGAGACCTCTCCTGGAGGGGCAGCACGGGTGCTTTGGGATGGAGACCCCTGGAGGGGCAGCACGGGTGCTTTGGGATGGAGACCTCCTGAGAGGGGCAGGGGGGGTGCTTTGGGATGGAGACCCCTGGAGGGGCAGCACTTGTGCTTTGGGATGGAGACCCCTGCAGGGGCAGCACAGGTGCTTTGGGATGGAGACCCCTGCAGGGGCAGCACGGGTGCTTTGTGATGGAGACCTCTCCTGGAGGGGCAGCACGGTTGCTTTGGGATGGAGACCTCCTGAGGGGCAGCACAGGTGTTTTGGGATAGAGTCCTCCTGAGGGGCAGCACGGGTGCTTTGGGATGGAGACCTCCCGAGGAGCAGCACAGGTGTTTTGGGATGGAGACCTCCTGAGGGGCAGCACGGGTGCTTTGGGATGGAGCCCTCCTGGAGGGGCAGCACGGGTGCTTTGGGATGGAGACCTCTCCTGGAGGTGCAGCACGGTTGCTTTGGGATGGAGACCCCTGGAGGCGCAGCACAGGTGCTTTAGGACGGAGACCCCTGGAGGGGCAGCATGGATGCTTTGGGCTGGAGACCTCCTGGAGAAGCACGGGTGCCTTGGGATGGAGCCCTCCTGGAGGGGCAGCACAGGTGCTTTGGGATGGAGACCCCTGGAGGGGCAGCACGGGTGCTCTGGGATGGAGACCTCTCCTGGAGGGGCAGCACGGGTGCTTTGGGATGGAGACCCCTGGAGGGGCAGCACGGGTGCTTTGTGATGGAGACCTCCTGGAGGGGCAGCACTGGTGCTTTGGGATGGAGACCTCCTGGAGGCGCAGCACGGGTGCTCTGGGATGGAGACCTCCTGAGGGGCAGCACGGGTGCTTTGGGATGGAGACCTCCTGGAGGAGCAGCACGGGTGCTCTGGGATGGAGACACCTGGAGGCGCAGCACAGGTGCTTTGGGATGGAGACCTCCTGAGGGGCAGCACGGGTGCTCTGGGATGGAGACCTCCTGGAGGGGCAGCACGGGTGCTTTGGGATGGAGACCTCCTGGAGGGGCAGCACGGGTGCTTTGGGATGGAGACCTCCTGGAGGCGCAGCACGGGTGCTCTGGGATGGAGACCCCTGGAGGGGCAGCACGGGTGCTCTGGGATGGAGACCTCCTGGAGGGGCAGCACGGCTGCTTTGGGATGGAGACCTCCTGGAGGCGCAGCACGGGTGCTCTGGGATGGAGACCTCCTGGAGGGGCAGCACGGGTGCTTTGGGATGGAGACCTCCTGAGGGGCAGCACGGGTGCTCTGGGATGGAGACCTCCTGGAGGGGCAGCACGGGTGCTTTGGGATGGAGACCCCTGGAGGGGCAGCACGGGTGCTTTGGGATGGAGACCCCTGGAGGGGCAGCACGGGTGCTTTGGGATGGAGACCCCTGGAGGGGCAGTACGGGTGCTTTGGGATGGAGACCCCTGGAGGGGCAGCACGGGTGCTTTGGGATGGAGACCTCCTGAGAGGCAGCACGGGTGCTTTTGGATGGAGACCCCTGGAGGGGCAGCACGGGTGCTTTGGGATGGAGACCTCCTGAGAGGCAGCACGGGTGCTTTTGGATGGAGACCCCTGGAGGCGCAGCACAGGTGCTTTGGGCTGGAGACCTCCTGGAGGCGCAGCACGGGTGCTCTGGGATGGAGACCTCCTGGAGGGGCAGCACAGGTGCCTTGGGATGGAGACCCCTGGAGGGGCAGCACGGGTGCTTTGGGATGGAGATCTCCTGGAGGCGCAGCACGGGTGCTTTGGGATGGAGACCTCCTGGAGGGGCAGCACGGGTGCTTTGGGATGGAGACCCCTGGAGGGGCAGCACAGGTGCTTTGGGATGGAGACCTCCTGGAGGGGCAGCATGGGTGCTTTGGGATGGAGACCCCTGTAGGGGCAGCACGGGTGCTTTGGGATGGAGACCTCCTGGAGGGGCAGCACAGGTGCTTTGGGATGGAGACCTCCTGGAGGGGCAGCACGGGTGCTCTGGGATGGAGACCTCCTGGAGGGGCAGCACAGGTGCCTTGGGATGGAGACCCCTGGAGGGGCAGCACTGGTGCTTTGGGATGGAGACCCCTGGAGGGGCAGCACGGGTGCTTTGTGATGGAGACCTCCTGGAGGGGCAGCACGGGTGCTTTGGGATGGAGACCTCCTGGAGGGGCAGCACGGGTGCTTTGGGATGGAGACCTCTCCTGGAGGGGCAGCACGGGCGCCTTGGGATGGAGACCCCTGGAGGGGCAGCACGGGTGCTTTTGGATGGAGACTCCTGGAGGGGCAGCACGGGTGCTTTGGGCTGGAGACCTCCTGGAGGCGCAGCACGGGTGCTCTGGGATGGAGACCTCCTGGAGGGGCAGCACAGCTGCCTTGGGATGGAGACCTCCTGGAGGGGCAGCACGGTGCTTTGGGCTGGAGACCTCCTGGAGGCGCAGCACGGGTGCTCTGGGATGGAGACCTCCTGGAGGGGCAGCACAGGTGCCTTGGGATGGAGACCCCTGGAGGGGCAGCACTGGTGCTTTGGGATGGAGACCCCTGGAGGGGCAGCACTGGTGCTTTGGGATGGAGACCCCTAGAGTGCAGAACGGGTGCTTTGGGATGGAGCCCTCATGGAGGGGCAGCACAGGTGCTTTGGGATGGAGACCCCTGGAGGGGCAGCACGGGTGCTTTGGGATGGAGACCTCCTGGAGGGGCAGCACGGGTGCTTTGGTGACCCCTGGAGGGGCAGTACGGGTGCTTTGGGATGGAGACCCCTAGAGTGCAGCACGGGTGCTTTGGGATGGAGACCCCTGGAGGCGCAGCACGGTTGCTCTTCTATGGAGACCTCCTGGAGGGGCAGCACGGGTGCTTTGGCATGGAGACCTCCTGAGAGGCAGCACGGGTGCTCTTGGATGGAGACCTCCTGGAGGGGCAGCACGGGTGCTCTGGGATGGAGACCTCCTGGAGGCGCAGCACGGGTGCTTTGGGATGGAGACCCCTGGAGGGGCAGCACAGGTGCTTTGGGGTGGAGACCCCTGGAGGGGCAGCACGGGTGCTTTGGGATGGAGACCCCTGGAGGGGCAGCACGGGTGCTTTGGGCTGGAGACCTCCTGGAGGCGCAGCACGGGTGCTCTGGGATGGAGACCTCCTGGGGGGCAGCACAGGTGCCTTGAGATGGAGACCCCTGGAGGGGCAGCACTGGTGCTTTGGGATGGAGACCCCTGGAGGGGCAGCACTGGTGCTTTGGGATGGAGACCCCTAGAGTGCAGCACGGGTGCTTTGGGATGGAGCCCTCCTGGAGGGGCAGCACAGGTGCTTTGGGATGGAGACCCCTGGAGGGGCAGCACGGGTGCTTTGGGATGGAGACCTCCTGGAGGGGCAGCACAGGTGCCTTGGGATGGAGACCCCTGGAGGGGCAGCACGGGTGCTTTGGGATGGAGACCTCCTGGAGAGGGAGCACGGGTGCTTTGGTGACCCCTGGAGGGGCAGAGCACAGGTGCTTTGGGCTGGAGACCTCCTGGAGGGGCAGCACTGGTGCTTTGGGATGGAGACCCCTAGAGTGCAGCACGGGTGCTTTGGGATGGAGCCCTCCTGGAGGGGCAGCACAGGTGCTTTGGGATGGAGACCCCTGGAGGGGCAGCACGGGTGCTTTGGGATGGAGACCTCCTGGAGGGGCAGCACGGGTGCTTTGGGGTGGAGACCTCCTGGAGAGGCAGCACGGGTGCTTTGGTGACCCCTGGAGGGGCAGTACGGGTGCTTTGGGATGGAGACCCCTAGAGTGCAGCACGGGTGCTTTGGGATGGAGCCCTCCTGAGAGGAAGCACGGGTGCTTTGGGATGGAGACCCCTGGAGGGGCAGCACAGGTGCCTTGGGATGGAGACCCCTGGAGGGGCAGCACGGGTGCTTTGGAATGGAGACCTCTCCTGGAGGGGCAGCACAGGTGCTTTGGGATGGAGACCTCTCCTGGAGGGGCAACACGGGTGCTTTGGGATAGAGACCTCCTGGAGGGGCAGCACGGGTGCTCTGGGATGGAGACCTCCTGGAGGGGCAGCACGGGTGTTCTGGGATGGAGACCCCTGGAGGGGCAGCACGGGTGCTCTGGGATGGAGACCTCCTGGAGGGGCAGCACGACTGCTTTGGGATGGAGCCCTCCTGAGGCGCAGCACGGGTGCTTTGGGATGGAGACCTCCTGGAGGGGCAGCACGGCTGCCTTGGGATGGAGCCCTCCTGGAGGGGCAGCACTTGTGCTTTGGGATGGAGACCTCCTGCAAGGGCAGCACGGGTGCTTTGGGATGGAGACCCCTGGAGGGGCAGCACGGGTGCTTTGGGATGGAGACCCCTGGAGGGGCAGCACGGGTGCTTTGGGATGGAGACCCCTGGAGGGGCAGCACGGGTGCTTTGGGATGGAGACCTCTCCTGGAGGGGCAGCACGGGTGCTTTGGGATGGAGACCTCCTGAGAGGGGCAGCACGGGTGCTTTGGGATGGAGACCTCCTGAGAGGGGCAGCACGGGAGCTTTGGGATGGAGACCCCCTGGAGGGGCAGCACTTGTGCTTGGGGATGGAGACCCCTGCAGGGGCAGCACAGGTGCTTTGGGATGGAGACCCCTGCAGGGGCAGCACGGGTGCTTTGTGATGGAGACCTCTCCTGGAGGGGCAGCACGGTTGCTTTGGGATGGAGACCTCCTGAGGGGCAGCACAGGTGTTTTGGGATGGAGTCCTCCTGAGGGGCAGCACGGGTGCTTTGGGATGGAGACCTCCCGAGGGGCAGCACAGGTGTTTTGGGATGGAGACCTCCTGAGGGGCAGCACGGGTGCTTTGGGATGGAGCCCTCCTGGAGGGGCAGCACGGGTGCTTTGGGATGGAGACCTCTCCTGGAGGGGCAGCACGGTTGCTTTGGGATGGAGACCTCCTGAGGGGCAGCACAGGTGTTTTGGGATGGAGTCCTCCTGAGGGGCAGCACGGGTGCTTTGGGATGGAGACCTCCCGAGGGGCAGCACAGGTGTTTTGGGATGGAGACCTCCTGAGGGGCAGCACGGGTGCTTTGGGATGGAGCCCTCCTGGAGGGGCAGCACAGGTGCCTTGGGATGGAGACCCCTGGAGGGGCAGCACGGGTGCTTTGGGATGGAGACCTCCTGGAGAGGCAGCACGGGTGCTTTGGTGACCCCTGGAGGGGCAGAGCACAGGTGCTTTGGGCTGGAGACCTCCTGGAGGGGCAGCACTGGTGCTTTGGGATGGAGACCCCTAGAGTGCAGCACGGGTGCTTTGGGATGGAGCCCTCCTGGAGGGGCAGCACAGGTGCTTTGGGATGGAGACCCCTGGAGGGGCAGCACGGGTGCTTTGGGATGGAGACCTCCTGGAGGGGCAGCACGGGTGCTTTGGGGTGGAGACCTCCAGAGGGGCAGCACAGGTGTTTTGGGATGGAGACCTCCTGAGGGGCAGCACGGGTGCTTTGGGATGGAGCCCTCCTGGAGGGGCAGCACGGGTGCTTTGGGATGGAGACCTCTCCTGGAGGGGCAGCACGGTTGCTTTGGGATGGAGACCCCTGGAGGCGCAGCACAGGTGCTTTAGGACGGAGACCCCTGGAGGGGCAGCACGTGTGCTTTGTGCTGGAGACCTCCTAGAGAAGCACGGGTGCCTTGGGATGGAGCCCTCCTGGAGGGGCAGCACAGGTGCTTTGGGATGGAGACCCCTGGAGGGGCAGCACGGGTGCTCTGGGATGGAGACCTCTCCTGGAGGGGCAGCACGGGTGCTTTGGGATGGAGACCCCTGGAGGGGCAGCACGGGTGCTTTGTGATGGAGACCTCCTGGAGGGGCAGCACGGGTGCTTTGGGATGGAGACCTCCTGGAGGCGCAGCACGGGTGCTCTGGGATGGAGACCTCCTGGAGGGGCAGCACGGGTGCTTTGGGATGGAGACCTCCTGGAGGGGCAGCACGGTGCTTTGGGATGGGGACCTCCTGGAGGCGCAGCATGGGTGCTCCGGGATGGAGACACCTGGAGGCGCAGCACAGGTGCTTTGGGATGGAGACCTCCTGAGGGGCAGCACGGGTGCTCTGGGATGGAGACCTCCTGAAGGGGCAGCACGGGTGCTTTGGGATGGAGACCTCCTGGAGGGGCAGCATGGGTGCTTTGGGATGGAGACCTCCTGGAGGCGCAGCACGGGTGCTCTGGGATGGAGACCCCTGGAGGGGCAGCATGGGTGCTCTGGGATGGAGACCTCCTGGAGGGGCAGCACGGCTGCTTTGGGATGGAGACCTCCTGGAGGCGCAGCACGGGTGCTCTGGGATGGAGACCTCCTGGAGGGGCAGCACGGGTGCTTTGGGATGGAGACCTCCTGAGGGGCAGCACGGGTGCTCTGGGATGGAGACCTCCTGGAGGGGCAGCACGGATGCTTTGGGATGGAGACCCCTGGAGGGGCAGCACGGGTGCTTTGGGATGGAGACCCCTGGAGGGGCAGCACGGGTGCTTTGGGATGGAGACCCCTGGAGGGGCAGCACGGGTGCTTTGGGATGGAGACCCCTGGAGGGGCAGTTGTTGAATAATCATGGAGAAGGTAGTAAAGTTGTAATGTATTTATTAGCAGCATGGCCATCCATCCACAGGTTACAGAGTACAGCTACAACTGATTTCTAAGACAGCAACATGTCAGTTCCACTAGCATGTGGAATGTAGAGCTCTGTTGAAAGGAAACATGTCGCATGCAGTGGCATGCGACAATGACCAAGCTTCTTAAAGAAATACTACCAGAAATAAGAATACAACATCTTCCCTTTTCAAAACAAAAAGAAAAAGAGAAGAACAAATATGTACAATATTGTATAACAAAAACAAATGAACATAAAAGAAAACAAAGTTACATTCAGTCAGAAAATCTTTTAGGTAAGTTGACAACACGTTTTTCACCCTTGACTCTATGAGCTATAGAGTCCTCTGTGTCAGCATCAACTTGTTTATCAGCCAAACTATTGTAAACATTATAAGGCTTAGTACACTTGGCTAACCTACACATATTCCAAATCCTACCGTCTTGGGTCATGACACTGTTGGTGAACACCTTTTTAATCTTAATTGGATCGGTAAATTTGCTGGATCCTTTGGGCAAAAGACCAGGTTTAAGAATTCTGACCCATTCACCCTCTTGAAAAAAAAGGCGTTTAGTATTCCATTTTTTGTCATACCATGATTTAGTTTTCAACTGTTTACATTCCACACGTTTAGCCACCTCAACAATATTTTCCTTGTCATTCAAAACAACTTTGCTATACTTTTCTTTTAACCACCAAGGTAGAACACTGGAAGCTGGATTTCGACCTTTAAACAATTTAAAAGGACTCACCTCTGTAGTAGAGTGGGGCGTGATACGATAAGTCCACAACCTTTCTCGTAAAGCACTTACCCAATTTTTTCCAAATTTGACAGATTCCACAATGAAATTTTTTAACACTCGATTAAATCTCTCGACTTGCCCATTTTCATGTGGTTCGTATAAAGATGTTAATCTGTGGACAACATTACATTCTTTGAGAAAAGAAGACATATCTACAGAGGTCAATTGCACCCCATTATCAGACACCAATACCGAGGGACAACCTTCTCTAGTAAAAATGTCCTTGAAAAAACCAATCACGGCCTCTGTGGAAGCTTTGGGTACAAATTTAACTTCCGGCCACTTAGAATGGTAGTCTATCATGACCAATGCATACTTAGAGGATTCTGGCAACATGTGAAAAGGACCAGAAATATCAAATGCAACTTTTTCCCACGGTTCCAATGGCCACTTGACCATTTTGAGGGGTGGAGTAATGGTTTTCATCATCCTGTCACTGGATGCACAATCCTGACATTCTCTGACAATTCTATCAATGAATCTGTCAATTCCAGGCCACCAAAAATACGACCTAACTAATCTTTTCATAGATGAAATTCCCGGATGAATCTTGTGTGCCACCTTAAGTATGACATCCTGCATTCCTTCTGGAGGAACACACTTGCCTGACTTGAAAATAAAACCAGACTCTAATTCCAATTCTTCTTCCACATTATAGAAAGGCAAAAGTTCTGCTCTAATTTTGTCTTTGCTAGGCCAACCCTCATAGATATAATTTTTAAGTTCCTCCCATTTGTCATCTTTCTGTACACACTCCAACCACAACGATTCAGAAATATCTTGAAAAGAATCTTGTAAAATATCCTGAACCGTAAGTACAAAATCACCTTCATGTAAAGTGCCCACTACATCTTGTTGACACGGTAAACGCGATAAACAGTCAGCCATAACATTCTTCTTCCCAGGTACATAGCAAGTGACAAAATTGTATTCTTGTAATCTAGAGGAAAGTCTGGCTATCCTGGCTGTTGAGTTCCACCCACCACCAACTGATAAAATGTTGACTAGTGGTTTGTGATCTGTCCTAAGGACAAACTTAGAACCCCAGACATACAATCTGAAGTGCTCAATCGCCCAGACACAAGCAAGAAGTTCCCTTTCTATCACTGCATATTTTCTCTCACACTCATTGAGAGTTCTGGATGCAAACGCTACAACCCACTCATTATCACCCTCTTTCTGTGATAAAACACTGCCCAATCCATACAAACTCGCATCAACCGTAATTACACATTCCTTGTTTATGCGGAAAGGCTTAAGAGTCAGTCTTGGCAGGCAGCAGGCTGAGCTGAGCGCGGTGGGCCGCGCTGGGAGTAAGTCAGAGTTCACGGGTACAGAGGCAGCCTGGGCTGAGGCTTTCAGAGTCAGAAGCCAGAAAAAAGGCTCGATGGCAGAAATTCAGGGCCTACTTTGCCAGAGCAGAAAAACGTGTAAGGTACACTACAAAAAGACGTTGGCATAGCATACTTAGGAACGGACTATTTAACCCATTCTGGGTGGGTCTGAAAGAGGACATGTTGACGTTGGACGCAAATGTATTTGCGTCTTCATAGCTGGCACAGGAGGGAAGTTACATGCACTTTAAGCTGGTACATGGAGACGGTGGGGTACGCGCTAGGGAACACAACTTGACCATTAAAATTTATATTTCCTCATTCCCTCCTTGTTCCCTACGGACCCTTCATGATATATCGATCCTCATGAACCGATCAGTTTGTTCTTGTAACATTATTTGCTCCTCTTTCTTTCTTTTGCGTTTTGAAAGGAAACTGGAATGTTCAATGCATGACGTGGCACACAGTCCACAAATCGCTGGCCCACACTGCAGGCACAGGCAGCAACTGAATACTAGGACTAGGACAATGCCTAGGAAGGATAGGATCTTCCATCCCCAAGCGGTTAACGTTGTCCAGAACCAACCGGACCAAGTCCAGGTGCCTGGATTCTGATGTATCAGATTAGCAATTTTATGAAGACGTGTAATAGCTTTGTATACAGATGGCGCGTTTTCTGGAATGAAAACACAGCAACTTGACCCGATGACCTTACAGGCTCCACCTCTATCTGCCAAGATGACGTTAATAACAAGACGATTCTGAAGGACAACAACCCGCATGGCGGACTGCTCTTCGGTTAAGTTACCTAGGGCGGAGGCAGTTTCATTCACTACTGCTTCAAGTGTTCTAGTTAATCTGCGTATTAGTTTACTATTTTGAACAGGTCCTAAAAAGAAAAAGAATCCTTTATTAAAATCGGTGTACTGTTCCCATGCCGTTTCTGTGTAGTCGACAAGTGGGATATCTCTTCTGAGTCTATTCTTTACTAGATTTGTATTTCTGTGGTAATCAGGAGGAGCTAGAAAAACAGGTGGCAGAAGGAATGCAATATAACAGGTACCATCCCAGTCGGGAGGTAGGCGTATGTATGCGGTATGACCACAAACAAAATAGGAATGACTGATAGCTTTAAAGGACGATTTACCATGATCACTGAATTCGACCACAGTAGTATTTATTTATTTATTTATTTATTATAGAGTTTTGTATAGCGCGAACAAGACCCGTGGGTATCAGAGCGCTTAACATGAAATAAGAAAAAGGAAACAAGGTTAACATATGTATAAGCAGTTAGCAAGCAATCGCAGTGAGGTAGATGACATATATATACGTAGCACATGTGACGTTAGCCTAAGTAAATATGCTATGATTAAATAATAACAAAACATGTATATATAACAAATATGAGGTAGCACGGTATAAGTTCATATATGAGGTAGCACGGTATAAGTTCATGAAAGATGCTGTTCTCCTGTTCAAATCAAATCTCCATTCCTATTGGCCATTGGATTGTTCCCGTATCATAGGATACGTATTCCATTATAGGATTGTCTGTGCCTCCGATTTTGGTGGCGTACCAGATCTGTCCTAAGGCAGAATTATAGCAAATCCATGTTTAGTGATCTTCGCTAAGTAATGATGGCGTGCCTGATCTGTACTAATATTTACAACAAGGGGTGGTGAGGGTAGTTTAGTCTGCCCTGTTCCCATGATGCACTGGGCCAGGGACAGACTGATTTGCATATAGCCAGATTCTGAGCTGGGATGGGGCAGTGAGATAAATAACGGTGATGGATCAAGCCCTGATCTTTGGACTGGGTAAGAGTGGTCTGCTCAATTCAGACACTCTGTTCATCACCACCCCCTTTTGTAAATCGATTTTGGCCACTATAGGTGTGGCAGGGTATACTCAGACATGAGTCCCTTTCTCACTGCTCCATCAGGATTCAAGCAAGCCGGGCCGATGAGGCTGAAATGCCAGAAACCGGTCCCCGGTAGCTTGTCTCCTTTCTGGTAAAGAATTGGCTTGGTAGTTTAGTCTGCCCTGTTCCCATGATGCACTGGGCCAGGGACAGACTGATTTGCATATAGCCAGATTCTGAGCTGGGATGGGGCAGTGAGATAAATAACGGTGATGGATCAAGCCCTGATCTTTGGACTGGGTAAGAGTGGTCTGCTCAATTCAGACACTCTGTTCATCACCACCCCCTTTTGTAAATCGATTTTGGCCACTATAGGTGTGGCAGGGTATACTCAGACATGAGTCCCTTTCTCACTGCTCCATCAGGATTCAAGCAAGCCGGGCCGAAGAGGCTGAAATGCCAGAAACCGGTCCCCGGTAGCTTGTCTCCTTTCTGGTAAAGAATTGGCTTGGTAGTTTAGTCTGCCCTGTTCCCATGATGCACTGGGCCAGGGACAGACTGATTTGCATATAGCCAGATTCTGAGCTGGGATGGGGCAGTGAGATAAATAACGGTGATGGATCAAGCCCTGATCTTTGGACTGGGTAAGAGTGGTCTGCTCAATTCAGACACTCTGTTCATCACCACCCCCTTTTGTAAATCGATTTTGGCCACTATAGGTGTGGCAGGGTATACTCAGACATGAGTCCCTTTCTCACTGCTCCATCAGGATTCAAGCAAGCCGGGCCGAAGAGGCTGAAATGCCAGAAACCGGTCCCCGGTAGCTTGTCTCCTTTCTGGTAAAGAATTGGCTTGGTAGTTTAGTCTGCCCTGTTCCCATGATGCACTGGGCCAGGGACAGACTGATTTGCATATAGCCAGATTCTGAGCTGGGATGGGGCAGTGAGATAAATAACGGTGATGGATCAAGCCCTGATCTTTGGACTGGGTAAGAGTGGTCTGCTCAATTCAGACACTCTGTTCATCACCACCCCCTTTTGTAAATCGATTTTGGCCACTATAGGTGTGGCAGGGTATACTCAGACATGAGTCCCTTTCTCACTGCTCCATCAGGATTCAAGCAAGCCGGGCCGAAGAGGCTGAAATGCCAGAAACCGGTCCCCGGTAGCTTGTCTCCTTTCTGGTAAAGAATTGGCTTGGTAGTTTAGTCTGCCCTGTTCCCATGATGCACTGGGCCAGGGACAGACTGATTTGCATATAGCCAGATTCTGAGCTGGGATGGGGCAGTGAGATAAATAACGGTGATGGATCAAGCCCTGATCTTTGGACTGGGTAAGAGTGGTCTGCTCAATTCAGACACTCTGTTCATCACCACCCCCTTTTGTAAATTGATCTGTACTAAGGCAAAATTATAGCAAATCCATGTTTAGTGATCTTTGCTAAGTAATGAATCTATTCATCAGCAGGCTCTTCACTTCCCGTTTGAATGTTACCAGATTCTGGATCTTCCTGATGTTTGGAGGGAGTGAGTTCCATATTCTGGGGGCCGCTCCTGAGAACGCTCTGTCATAGGTTTTTTTTCTTTCGGAAGAAGGCTGGTCGTAGTAGCAGCTCCCCAGCACTCCTAGATGGTCGGTTGCTACTGGACAGCTGGATTTTCTTTGCTAGATATCTTGGGGTGTTGTCGTGTAATGCTTTATGTGTGATACATGCTATCTTTATTTGGATTCTTGCTTCATATGGAAGCCAGTTTAATGCTTTCAGGTGCGGGGATATATGGTCATATTTCCTAGTTCCGGTGATAAGTCTTGCTGCAGCGTTAAGGCAGGCTTTCAGTACTATGACCTAAGTGTACTGAACCTTTCTTCCTGACACATAATTCACCAGTGACTGGTAGTACTGACATAACGGGCAGAACTGGTGCAGCTTTGGATTCAACAGTAAGAATCATAAGGTTAATTGTGTAATTACCTAATCCATACACTTCATTCTCTAGATCAGTTCCTATTCTAGTGGGGAGTCCCTCTTTATCAGGGTAACAGACGTCGAGCAGGACCAAGTTCAAGTTTCCCCAAACCCAGCCCCCATCGAAAACAGCAATATCAGGATCTAAGGAATTAATTATTTTAAACCATGCACCACAGGAGCCATTGTGAGTGAACGGGTACGGAAAGAGGGGCAGAGCTCCCTTGTAATTCTGGTAGGGAGGGAGTCGGCCACATATCCAGCAGTTTGTAGCATTGTTAGTCTGATGGGAATGATGAAGCATACTAATGAATGTGTTGTTGCGCAGCGCAAGTCTGTAGGAGAGTTCATGTGGAGGTAACTCGCTAAAAGAATGTTCAGCAGAGACATTGTAAGCAGATTGTTCACGCTTGAAAATAGGGTAATAGATAGGGAGAAGTATACTTGCAACTATTATCAGAAGACTTAGAAAAAACATTATTAACAATGTCACTATACAGTGACTACGCAGTGACTTGCAGTATGTACGTTTCTTGAATTGTCTCTCTCTCTCTCTATCTCGATCTAGGGGATACATGTCAGAAACTATTTAACCGATTCACCTAGGGGAGGACTTAAACAATTAAACTGTCTGACTTGCTAGATCGAAGCTTGAGTCGGTACTCCTCTTGGGGAGTTTTCTCTCGTTCGGAAACCTTAAAGTCACTGGGCTCGATACAGTCTTTGGAAGGGGTGGATGAGCCTGGGTCGGATTTCAGTTCATTGCACAGTTTAACATGGCTCATGTGGATCCACCCCTTTCTGCCCTCAACTTTCACCGCTGTCCTCGTAGTAAGTAGAACGGTCTTCGGCGATTTCCAGCGGGGCTCCAGCGGACTTTTCCTGTCAAAGTTTCTTATGAGAATCAGGTCGCCTGGACGGACATCATGCGGCTTTACATCAGTGTTGTCAGGGAAGGCTGGGGCAACCTGTGAACGACATGATTGGAGTGCAGACATCAAGGAGGCAAGGTAATCTGTCAACATATTGCAATCAACATCAGTAATTTTCTTCGGAATGGGCGTCCCCCACATATTCGGTGGTCTGCCAAAGACCACTTCGTACGGGGATAGTCCTGATCTCGAATGGGCAACCATTCTCATATAGAACAGTGCCACTGGCAGGGCGACTATCCAGTCGACCCCTTTCTCTTTACATATTTTAGCAAGACGGGTCTTTAATGTCTGATTATGCCTCTCTACAAGGCCTGCGGCTTCGGGATGTCGGACACATTGGAATTTCCATTGATATCCTAGCAGCAAGGAAACCTGCTTCATTAATTCGGATGAGAATGGCTGACCGTTATCTGAATACACGACACGAGGCATGCCGTACCGTGGGAAGAATTCACGAACCAACTGCCTGGCAGTGGTCGGGGCAGTATAATCTGGGACTGGATATGCTTCGGTCCAACGGGACAGAGCACAAACAATTACGAGGACATATTTGAATCCTCGACAACGGTCCATCTGGATATAATCCATCTGGAGGACTTCAAAAGGGTGATCGGGAGGATGAAATCCACCTTGCTCTACAGGGACGCTTTTACCTGGATTGAACTGACAACAGATCATGCAAGTACGCACTTTCTGTTTTGCTGCTGCTCGTAAGTGTTTATTGCTCCAAAGATTTTGTAAACTGTCTAACATCGCTTTTTCTCCTAGATGTGCTGGACTATGTGCTGTATTAATCATGACTTGAACCATAGAGTCAGGGAGAAACCATGTAGGTTTTCCCTTCGTCATCCAACCTTGATCTGTCTGGATCCCTCCTAGTTCAATCCATTTCTTTATTTCTTCTGGGGTAGCATGTGTCTGAATATCGATAACATCTAGTGTGGGATCCCTGACTGTCATACAATTTGTCGGTCCTATTGTCTTTGTCATGTCAGTTGTCTGAGTGTGAGTCAATGCTGTATGTTTTGCTGTCTGGTCTGCCAGGTCGTTACCCTGGGAAACAGAATCTGTAACTTTAGTATGTGCTTTACACTTCATGACGGATATGCCTGAAGGCAGATGTATTGCTTCTAACAGGGCTTGAATGAGGGGACCGTGTTGGATCTTGGCACCATGAGAGGTCAGAAAACCTCGTTCTTGCCATAACATGCCGAAGTCGTGTACAACTCCGAACGCATAACGGGAATCAGTGTATATGTTGACATTTCTGTTCTTGGCTAGAATACAGGCTCGGGTCAGAGCAATAAGCTCTGCCGCTTGAGCAGACAGTGTGTCAATACGATGTGTTTCTTTTACTTCGGTTTCAGTGGTCACGGCATATGCGGCCACTAATTCTCCTGTACTTGTTCGCATACATGAACCATCCACATAAAGTGTCAGGTCTGGATTTGTCAATGGAACATCTGTTAAGTCTCGTCGGGGCTTTGTTACTGCACTAATGATCTCTATGCAATCATGCGGGGCTGGATCTGTATAATTGTAGGTAACAGTGTTGCGGGGTTCAGAATGCTGCAGCGTCTGATTTCTATGTGTGGCTGGAATAGCGTTAATTCGTAACCTGTCAGTTGTGCTATAGTCAAGTGTTGAGTCTGGGTTCTGTTTAACAGAACCTCTACAGAGTGTGGAACTTGTACTGTTAACTGATGTCCTAAAACAATCGAATCGCTCTGTCTTATTGCTAACGCTGTTGCTGCTACTGACTTTAAGCACGCAGGGAGTGCCTGGGCTACTGAATCCAATGTACTTGAAAAATAAGCGCAAGGCTTATGTGAACCTGCTTGGTCTTGAGTGAGGACAGACAATGCTGTACCATCACGTTCTGTAACAAAAAGTGTAAACGGTTTGCTGTAGCATGGTGTCGCTAAAACTGGTGCTTGACATAATGCTTTCTTTAATTCCTCAAAGGCTTGTGTATGTTCCTGAGTCCAAGGGAGGACAGTCGAAGTCGCTGCCTCCTGCGTCGTTAACTGGATGAGTGGTTTAGCTAGAAATGCATATTGAGGAATCCATTGTCTGCAGTACGAGGTGAGGCCTATGAAGGCCCGCACTTCCTTTTGTGTCTGGGGTCGTGGCATATTTACAATTAACTGAATGCGATCGGGAGTGAGCTGTCTCCCCACTTTGGACAGCAAGTGACCCAAGTACACAACTTGCTGAACACAGAATTGAAGCTTCGAAGGAGACACCTTGTGTCCCTTGTCGGCCAGAAAATGTAAAACTGTCAGTGATGCTTGTTCACATTCGGGCTCACTTCGTGCGGTGATCAATAAATCATCGACGTATTGCAGTAAAGCGGTGTTAACTGGCATTTGAATACAATCTAGTTGTCTTTTCAGTGCTTGACTATAGATGCTGGGGCTTTCTGTGAATCCTTGAGGTGCGCGGGAAAATTTGAAGCTTCGTCCATTTAAACTGAATCCGAAGAGATATTGGCTCTCTGGATCAATAGGTACACTGAAGAAAGCGTTCTTGAGATCAATTACAGTAAAGAATGTTGCTTCTGAGTCAATAGCAGTCAATAGGGAAGAGATATCGGGGACCACAGGGTACTGTGGTACAATACATTTATTCAGCTCTCGAAGATCAATCACCAGCCGATATACTGGCGGTGCATTGGGGTCAGTACGTTTAAGAATTGGAATGATGGGTGAATTACAGATATTGGAGTCAGTCTCTACGACCACTCCTTGGGCTATGAGCTCTTCAATGATTTCCAGTAAAGCCACTACAGCATCGGGGGGTAACTTGTATTGTCTGATTCGAGGTAGAACAACTCCTGTCTTGAGTGTAACACGGTATGGTGTGATATGCATACAACCTACATCAGTTGGGCTTTTTCCCACAGGTGATCTGGTACATTTTTCAATCTGACATCAAATTCTCGCAAGACATAATGACCCTTGAAATCCCGTAGAAAGAGTCTAACTCCCTCCGGGGAACAGCAGATTATAGTTCCTAGAGCCTTCAATGTTTTAATTCCTAACAGATTTTCTGGACATGATTTCGTAAGTAACAAGTCTGTAATTCGTGATAATGGACCCACAGCCAGGGGAACTGGTTCTGATACTTCATTTACAATAGGCTGTCCTGAAAAACCAAGGGAAACATTCTGTGAGCCTGAGAGGGGTGCCCCTGGGACTTCATTATGACTGATCGTTGTGCGGCTTGCCCCTGTGTCAATTAAAAACTTTCTATCTTTTCCCAATACTTGACTGTGTACATAAGGACCTTCTTGATCTACAGGAATTTCAATAAGAGGCAAGCCAAACTCCCTCTCTAGGCTGTTTCATGTGTATCGTTGATACTCAGGGTAAGCAGATTGGGCATACTGGTACATCTGTTGGGAAACTTGTTGAGTCGAGGCAGTGGGCTGTGGTACCGCTATTGTCTGTGCTGTATGAGATGTAGCATGCATAGGCTGTGTGTTCTGCATGGGCTGTACATTCTGTGAGGTCTGTTGCTGAACCTGATCTTGTCTAGGTGGATGCGGTCTCTCTTTAGTTTTACCTGTTGCTATGTTATGTTTCAGGACTGGACATTCATGTACGTAGTGACCTGGCTGCTTGCAATAATTGCATGTCCCTTTAACGGGACCTGCGGCGTGACCTGTCTGGTTCGTACCCTTTCTGTTTCCGTCGGTATGGACCGACTGGGCTACTAACATTTTCATTTTCGTGTCTTTCATGCGTTTCTGTTCCTGATCCTGTTCTTCTCTAATTCTATTCTGATGGTATTGTAACATTTGTAACATCTGGGATGGCGTATTTGCTTGCCATGTACTCTCAACCTTGTATACACGATTCTTGACTGCTAACAGGGAATTCTCAACTAACTTTGATACAAAAAGATGCGGGTACGACTCGCTACTTGGTTTAAGACCACTATTAATAATAAAACATTTCTCGAATCTTGAATAAAAATCACTAGTATCTTCGTCGGGTTTCTGTTTACATGCTGAAATTGCATCCCAGTCTCTTTTCTAGTTGTCAATAATCTTGGCAGAACCTGTACTATCAAACCTGGTAATGCTTTAGTTTTGTCCCCAAGGCCTACCCCTGGGACACGTTTATTCTCTTCGTCTTCTATTTCTGCCCATACAATCTTTTTCTCTCCCACCTCCCATTCCTTTTCCTTCAGTTTCTCGTAGATGCCCGTGGGCAGCAGTACTGTTAACATTTTCATGATATCTTCATATGTGTAATCCCCCATCAGTAACATGTCTTTAAGCTCTCTGTGAAAACCTGCAGGGTCTTTATCATGGCTCGGGACTAGTGGCATGCGACAATGACCAAGCTTCTTAAAGAAATACTACCAGAAATAAGAATACAACAGCAGTACGGGTGCTTTGGGATGGAGACCCCTGGAGGGGCAGCACAGGTGCTTTGGGATGGAGACCTCCTGAGAGGCAGCACGGGTGCTTTTGGATGGAGACCCCTGGAGGGGCAGCACGGGTGCTTTGGGATGGAGACCTCCTGAGAGGCAGCACGGGTGCTTTTGGATGGAGACCCCTGGAGGCGCAGCACAGGTGCTTTGGGCTGGAGACCTCCTGGAGGCGCAGCACGGGTGCTCTGGGATGGAGACCTCCTGGAGGGGCAGCACAGGTGCCTTGGGATGGAGACCCCTGGAGGGGCAGCACGGGTGCTTTGGGATGGAGACCTCCTGGAGGCGCAGCACGGGTGCTTTGGGATGGAGACCTCCTGGAGGGGCAGCATGGGTGCTTTGGGATGGAGACCCCTGCAGGGGCAGCACGGGTGCTTTGGGATGGAGACCTCCTGGAGGGGCAGCGCAGGTGCTTTGGGATGGAGACCTCCTGGAGGGGCAGCACGGGTGCTCTGAGATGGAGACCTCCTGGAGGGGCAGCACAGGTGCCTTGGGATGGAGACCCCTGGAGGGGCAGCACTGGTGCTTTGGGATGGAGACCCCTGGAGGGGCAGCACGGGTGCTTTGTGATGGAGACCTCCTGGAGGGGCAGCACGGGTGCTTTGGGATGGGGACCTCCTGGAGGGGCAGCACGGGTGCTCTGGGATGGAGACCTCCTGGAGGTGCAGCACGGGTGCTCTGGGATGGAGACCTCCTGAGGGGCAGCACGGGTGCTTTGGGATGGAGACCTCTCCTGGAGGGGCAGCACGGGTGCCTTGAGATGGAGACCCCTGGAGGGGCGGCACGGGTGCTTTTGGATGGAGACTCCTGGATGGGCAGCACGGGGGCTTTGGGCTGGAGACCTCCTGGAGGCGCAGCACGGGTGCTCTGGGATGGAGACCTCCTGGAGGGGCAGCACAGCTGCCTTGGGATGGAGACCTCCTGGAGGGGCAGCACGGGTGCTTTGGGCTGGAGACCTCCTGGAGGCGCAGCATGGGTGCTCTGGGATGGAGACCTCCTGGAGGGGCAGCACAGGTGCCTTAGGATGGAGACCCCTGGAGGGGCAGCACTGGTGCTTTGGGATGGAGACCCCTGGAGGGGCAGCACTGGTGCTTTGGGATGGAGACCCCTAGAGTGCAGCACGGGTGCTTTGGGATGGAGCCCTCCTGGAGGGGCAGCACAGGTGCTTTGGGATGGAGACCCCTGGAGGGGCAGCACGGGTGCTTTGGGATGGAGACCTCCTGGAGGGGCAGCACGGGTGCTTTGGTGACCCCTGGAGGGGCAGTACGGGTGCTTTGGGATGGAGACCCCTAGAGTGCAGCACGGGTGCTTTGGGATGGAGACCCCTGGAGGCGCAGCACGGTTGCTCTTGGATGGAGACCTCCTGGAGGGGCAGCACGGGTGCTTTGGCATGGAGACCTCCTGAGAGGCAGCACGGGTGCTCTTGGATGGAGACCTCCTGGAGGGGCAGCACGGGTGCTCTGGGATGGAGACCTCCTGGAGGCACAGCACGGGTGCTTTGGGATGGAGACCCCTGGAGGGGCAGCACAGGTGCTTTGGGGTGGAGACCCCTGGAGGGGCAGCACGGGTGCTTTGGGATGGAGACCCCTGGAGGGGCAGCACGGGTGCTTTGGGATGGAGACCCCTGGAGGGGCAGCACTTGTGCTTTGGGATGGAGACCTCTGGAGGGGTAGCACGGGTGCTTTGGAATGGAGACCCCTTGAGGCGCAGCACGGGTGCTCTGGGATGGAGACCCCTGGAGGGGCAGCACGGGTGCTTTGGGATAGTGACCTCCTGAGAGGAAGCACGGGTGCTTTGGGATGGAGACCCCTGGAGGGGCAGCACAGGTGCTTTGGGATGGAGACCTCCTGAGGGGCAGCACAGGTGCTTTGGGATGGTGACCTCCTGAGAGGAAGCACGGGTGCTTTGGGATGGAGCCCTCCTGAGGGGCAGCACGGGTGCTTTGGGATGGAGACCTCCTGGAGGGGCAGCACAGGTGCCTTGGGATGGAGACCCCTGGAGGGGCAGCACGGGTGCTTTGGGATGGAGCCTTCCTGGAGGGGCAGCATGGGTGCTCTGGGATGGAGACCTCCTGAGGGGCAGCACATGTGCTTTGGGATGGAGACCTCCTGAGAGGCAGCACGGGTGCTTTTGGATGGAGACCCCTGGAGGGGCAGCACGGGTGGTTTTGGATGGAGACCCCTGGAGGGGCAGCACTTGTGCTTTGGGATGGAGACCTCTGGAGGGGTAGCACGGGTGCTTTGGAATGGAGACCCCTTGAGGCGCAGCACGGGTGCTCTGGGATGGAGACCCCTGGAGGGGCAGCACGGGTGCTTTGGGATAGTGACCTCCTGAGAGGAAGCACGGGTGCTTTGGGATGGAGACCCCTGGAGGGGCAGCACAGGTGCTTTGGGATGGAGACCTCCTGAGGGGCAGCACAGGTGCTTTGGGATGGTGACCTCCTGAGAGGAAGCACGGGTGCTCTGGGATGGAGAACTCCTGAGGGGCAGCACGGGTGCTTTGGGATGGATCCCTCCTGGAGGCGCAGCACGGGTGCTCTGGGATGGAGACCTCCTGGAGGGGCAGCACGGGTGCTTTGGGATGGAGACCCCTGGAGGGGCAGCACGGGTGCTTTGGGATGGAGACCTCCTGAGAGGCAGCACAGGTGCTTTGGGATGGAGCCCTCCTGAGGGGCAGCACGGGTGCTTTGGGATGGAGACCTCCTGGAGGGGCAGCACAGGTGCCTTGGGATGGAGACCCCTGGAGGGGCAGCACGGGTGCTTTGGGATGGAGCCCTCCTGGAGGGGCAGCATGGGTGCTCTGGGATGGAGACCTCCTGAGGGGCAGCACATGTGCTTTGGGATGGAGACCTCCTGAGAGGCAGCACGGGTGCTTTTGGATGGAGACCCCTGGAGGGGCAGCACGGGTGGTTTTGGATGGAGACCCCTGGAGGGGCAGCACAGGTGCTTTTGGATGGAGACCCCTGGAGGGGCAGCACGGGTGGTTTGGGATGGAGACCTCTGGAGGGGCAGCACGGGTGCTTTGGGATGGAGACACCTGGAGGCGCAGCACAGGTGCTTTGGGATGGAGACCTCCTGGAGGGGCAGCACGGGTGCTTTGGAGACCCCTGGAGGGGCAGCACGGGTGTTCTGGGATGGAGACCCCTGGAGGGGCAGCACGGGTGCTCTGGGATGGAGACCTCCTGGAGGGGCAGCACGGCTGCTTTGGGATGGAGACCCCTGGAGGTGCAGCACGGATGCTTTGGAGACCCCTGGAGGGGCAGCACGGGTGCTTTGGAATGGAGACCCCTGGAGGGGCAGCACGGCTGCTTTGGGATGGAGACCCCTGGAGGGGCAGCACGGGTGCTTTGGGATGGAGACCTCCTGGAGGGGCAGCACAGGTGCTTTGGGATGGAGACCCCTGGAGGGGCAGCACGGGTGCTTTGGGGTGGAGACCCCTGGAGGGGCAGCACAGGTGCTTTGTAATGGAGACCTCCTGGAGGGGCAGCACGGGTGCTTTGGGATGGAGACCCCTGGAGGGGCAGCAGGGGTGCTTTGGGATGGAGACACCTGGAGACGCAGCACGGGTGCTTTGGGATGGAGACCCCTGGAGGGGCAGCACGGGTGCTTTGGGATGGAGACCTCCTGGAGGGGCAGCAGGCGCGCTTTGGGATGGAGACACCTGGAGACGCAGCACGGGTGCTTTGGGATGGAGACCCCTGGATAGGCAGCAGGGGTGCTTTGGGATGGAGACACCTGGAGACGCAGCACGGGTACTTTGGGATGGCGACCCCTGGAGGGGCAGCACGGGTGCTTTGGGATGGAGACCTCCTGGAGGCGCAGCACGGGTGTTCTGGGATGGAGACCCCTGGAGGGGCAGCACGGGTGCTCTGGGATGGAGACCTCCTGGAGGCGCAGCACGGGTGCTTTGGGATGGAGACCTCCTGGAGGGGCAGCACAGGTGCCTTGGGATGGAGACCCCTGGAGGGGCAGCACGGGTGCTTTGGGATGGAGACCTCCTGGAGGCGCAGCACGGGTGCTTTGGGATGGAGACCTCCTGGAGGGGCAGCACGGGTGCTTTGGGATGGAGACCCCTGGAGGGGCAGCACGGGTGCTTTGGGATGGAGACACCTGGAGGCGCAGCACAGGTGCTTTGGGATGGAGACCTCTTGGAGGGGCAGCACGGGTGCTTTGGGATGGAGACCTCTGGAGGGGCAGCACGGGTGCTTTGGGAGGGAGACCCCTGGAGGGGCAGCACGGGTGCTTTGGGATGGAGACCCCTGGAGGGGCAGCACCGGTGCTTTGGGATGGAGACCCCTGAAGGGGCCGCAGGGGTGCTCTGGGATGGAGACCTCCTGGAGGGGCAGCACAGGTGCTCTGGGATGGAAGCTTTGGGATGGAGACCCCTGGATGGGCAGCACGGGTGCTCTGGGATGGAGACCTCCTGAGGGGCAGCACAGGTGTTTTTCGATGGAGACACCTGGAGGGGCAGCACGGGTGCTCTGGGATGGAGACCTCCTGAGAGGCAGCACAGGTGCTTTGGGATGGAGACCTCCTGAGAGGCAGCACGGGTGCTTTGGGATGGAGACCCCTGGAGGGGCAGCACCGGTGCTTTGGGATGGAGACCCCTGGAGGGGCAGCACGGGTGCTTTGGGATGGAGACCCCTGGAGTGGCAGCACCGGTGCTTTGTGATGGAGACCTCCTGGAGGGGCAGCACGGGTGCTTTGGGATGGAGACCCCTGGAGGGGCAGCACCGGTGCTTTGGGATGGAGACACCTGAAGGAGCAGCACGGGTGCTCTGGGATGGAGACCTCCTAAGGGGCAGCACAGGTGCTTTGGGATGGAGACCTCCTGAGAGGCAGCACGGGTGCTTTGGGATGGAGACCCCTGGAGGGGCAGAGCACAGGTGCTTTGGGATGGAGACCTCCTGGAGGAGCAGCACGGGTGCTATGGGATGGAGACCCCTGGAGGGGCAGCACGGGTGCTTTGGGATGGAGACCTCCTGGAGGCGCAGCACGGGTGCTCTGGGATGGAGACCCCTGGAGGGGCAGCACGGGTGCTCTGGGATGGAGACCTCCTGGAGGGGCAGCACGGGTGCTTTGGGATGGAGACCTCCTGGAGGCGCAGCACAGGTGCTTTGGGATGGAGACCTCCTGGAGGGGCAGCACGGGTGCTCTGGAATGGAGACCTCCTGGAGGGGCAGAGCACAGGTGCTTTGGGATGGAGACCTCCTGGAGGCGCAGCACAGGTGCTTTGGGATGGAGACCTCCTGGAGGGGCAGCACGGGTGCTTTGGGATGGAGACCTCCTGAGGGGCAGCACAGGTGCTTTGGGATGGAGACCTCCTGAAGGGGCAGCACCGGTGCTTTGGGATGGAGACCCCTGGAGGGGCAGCACGGGTGCTTTGGGATGGAGACCTCCTGGAGGGGCAGCATGGGTGCTTTGGGAAGGAGACCTCCTGGAGGGGCAGCACGGGTGCCTTGGGATGGAGACCATTGGAGTGCAGCACGGGTGCTTTCGGATGGAGACCCCTGGAGGGGCAGCACCGGTGATTTGTGATGGAGACCTCCTGGAGGGGCAGAGCACAGGTGCTTTGGGATGCAGACCTCCTGGAGGGGCAGCACCGGTGATTTGTGATGGAGACCTCCTGGAGGGGCAGAGCACAGGTGCTTTGGGATGGAGACCTCCTGGAGGCGCAGCACAGGTGCTTTGGGATGGAGACCTCCTGGAGGGGCAGCACGGGTGCTTTTGGATGGAGACCTTCTGGAGGCGCAGCACGGGTGTTCTGGGATGGAGACCCCTGGAGGGGCAGCACTGGTGCTCTGGGATGGAGACCTCCTGGAGGCGCAGCACGGGTGCTTTGGGATGGAGACCTCCTGGAGGGGCAGCACAGGTGCCTTGGGATGGAGACCCCTGGAGGGGCAGCACGGGTGCTTTGGGATGGAGACCTCCTGGAGGCGCAGCAGGGTGCTTTGGGATGGAGACCTCCTGGAGGGGCAGCACGGGTGCTTTGGGATGGAGACCCCTGGAGGGGCAGCACGGGTCCTTTGGGATGGAGACACCTGGAGGCGCAGCACAGGTGCTTTGGAATGGAGACCTCTTGGAGGGGCAGCACGGGTGCTTTGGGATGGAGACCCCTGGAGGGGCAGCACGGGTGCTGTGGGATGGAGACCTCTCCTGGAGGGGCAGCACGGGTGCTTTGGGATGGAGACCTCCTGAGAGGGGCAGCACGGGTGCTTTAGGATGGAGACCTCCTGAGAGGGGCAGCACAGGTGCTTTGGGATAGAGACCTCCTGAGAGGGGCAGCACGGGTGCTTTGGGATGGAGACCCCCTGGAGGGGCAGCACTTGTGCTTGGGGATGGAGACCCCTGCAGGGGCAGCACAGGTGCATTGGGATGGAGACCCCTGCAGGGGCAGCACGGGTGCTTTGTGATGGAGACCTCTCCTGGAGGGGCAGCACAGTTGCTTTGGGATGGAGACCTCCTGAGGGGCAGCACAGGTGTTTTGGGATGGAGTCCTCCTGAGGGGCAGCACGGGTGCTTTGGGATGGAGACCTCCCGAGGGGCAGCACAGGTGTTTTGAGATGGAGACCTCCTGAGGGGCAGCACGGGTGCTTTGGGATGGAGCCCTCCTGGAGGGGCAGCACGTGTGCTTTGGGCTGGAGACCTCCTAGAGAAGCACGGGTGCCTTGGGATGGAGCCCTCCTGGAGGGGCAGCACAGGTGCTTTGGGATGGAGACCCCTGGAGGGGCAGCACGGGTGCTCTGGGATGGAGACCTCTCCTGGAGGGGCAGCACGGGTGCTTTGGGATGGAGACCCCTGGAGGGGCAGCACGGGTGCTTTGTGATGGAGACCTCCTGGAGGGGCAGCACGGGTGCTTTGGAATGGAGACCTCCTGGAGGCGCAGCACGGGTGCTCTGGGATGGAGACCTCCTGGAGGGGCAGCACGGGTGCTTTGGGATGGAGACCTCCTGGAGGGGCAGCACGGGTGCTTTGGGATGGAGACCTCCTGGAGGCGCAGCATGGGTGCTCCGGGATGGAGACACCTGGAGGCGCAGCACAGGTGCTTTGGGATGGAGACCTCCTGAGGGGCAGCACGGGTGCTCTGGGATGGAGACCTCCTGAAGGGGCAGCATGGGTGCTTTGGGATGGAGACTGTTGGACAGGCCACATGAAGGGCTCGTTCCCTCCCCGCACGACCAGGCCCAAGCCCGGCTACCCCAGTGTTACACACCACCACGACCCGTTTACCGTCCCCTCCGGGACCCCTGCCTCTGAACATCTCGACCTCATGGGCACGGTTCCCTACCGGCCTGCCCGCCCGACCTGGGCGCCATCTTGGACACAGCACCACGCGGCCGCGTGGCCTCCGATCGACCCTAACCCTGGGCCTGGCCAGGCCCGACATCCCGGCACCACCATCCACCCAGGAGGTGAGCGGCCCACTTGGCCGGTCAATGGGAGAAATAGGTGTCGATGGCTCTCTCCCGCCAAGGGCCGATCGCCCCCAGCTCCCCCAGGCGCTGGCTCCACCCCCCCGCTGGGTGTCTGGACTCCCTCATCCCGGACCTCCCGACCCCCAAGTACGAGGGTCCGGACATCAAAGGGCGCCAGACCTATAACTGGGGCAGCTCCAGAGCAGGAAGGCAGTTGTATCCTGGAGTCGAGAGACGCAGAGAAGAACTCATCCTTGACGGACTACTGGCGCTGCCGTAGCCCTGCCTTGCGAACTATCGTCCTGCCTGCTGGCGCTGCCGCAACCTTCTGAAACCTTCATCGTCGTCGGGACCTGCTGGCGTGGCCGCGGACCGTTTGTAACCACCACCTTCATCGAGACCTGCTGGCTCCGCCGCGGACCGTCGCTACCTTCAACCATCTCGGGACCTGCCGGCTCCGCCGCGGCCCGATCATCTAGAACGCCGAGCTCGAGGATTGAGAGCTATTTCACCTAACCAATTGGTAACAAGACTGTCCCGCTACCCCTTTCCCAATCCAGAGACCCGAACCGAGGGGACCCCTGAGTCCAGACCTCCTTGTACCATTTTACCGTACTTAAAGAATTGCTTATAAAGTATCGTTGAACCCTATCCTTGTGTGGTGTACGTCTGTGGGGGGGAAGTTACTTGTCTGTACGATCGCTGGAGACGGTTCTCCCCGGAGGTCTCTCCCCCTGTCCTCGGCCGACCCTCCCGGTCCGTCTAACATTGGTGGCCAGCGGCGCGATCCGAATCACCGCATAATCGTACAGAGAGTAGCTCACCCCACGACGAAATCACAATGACAACCAAAGAAAGCGGATCCACCGAGAAATTCCAGATGGAGAAATTGGAAGAATACAGCCATCGTGAGTTAAAACAATTCTGCATTGAACTGGGTATCGCTACCACCGGCCTAAGTACTAAAGACGATTTCAAGCATGCCCTTGAGTCCTGGGCAGAAACCGGGGCCGTCAGACCCCCGGACCAAAATGTCGCAGCAGCAGAAAAAGACACCACGGCTCCCGAGGAGCGAAGAACGGGTCTCTCACAAGACGAGATCCAAGAACGAGAAAGAACCCGACTACATGAACTAGAAATGGCCCGGCTCAAAATGGATGGTGAACTCAAGTTAGCCGAACAGAAACTGAGCCTAGAACATCTGCGGCTCCGAGAAGAACGAGAAGAGAAACAGAGACAAAGAGAGCTCGAGGAAAAGAGACTGGCATATGAACATGAGCGCAAATTAGCTGAGATAGACTTACGCAAGCAGAACAAAGAATTAGGGGTGCCCGAGCAACCTCGCACCCCGGGGGCAACAGAGAAAAAGGTACACATCCCCAAGGATGTCGTTCGAGAATATTTCCGAGAGGACGACATCCAGCAATGGTTCAAGGCCTACGAGATCGCTATGACCTCCCACCGGATCGATCGAAGCGACTGGGGAGCCGGTCTATGGGGGAGGTTCCTCAATGAGGGCCGCGATGCCCTGCTACAGCTCCCAGACCATCTGATGACCTCCTATGACCACATGAAAGCTGCCCTCCTCACCCGCTATGGGCTCACACCCGAAATGTACCGTCAGAGGTTCCGAGACTGCACCCGAATCCCGGGTACGACTTGGGTGGAATACGTGAACTATTTCAGCCGGGCCTTCGAGGGTTGGATCAAAGGGAGCAACGTCACAACTTACGAACAACTCTTCAATCTCATGGTATGGGAGCATCTATCAAACAACTGCTTCATCGAGCTCAGGCAGCACCTCCTCGACAGCAAATTGACTGATCCACGGCAGCTCGCCGCCGAGGCTGACCGGTGGGAAATCACCCGAGTGGGCCGAAATGGGTCCTATGAACCGAACCGGAACCACCACGGTCAGCACCGTCCCCGAGGAGGAGGAGGGGGCCAAGGACGAGGAAAGGACAACGCTCCGGCCGCCCCCGCTACCAGCACCCCACCCCCGGCCAACCGGGGCAACACCCCGGCGCGGCCGGGATACAGAGCCAATGTCACGTGCCACCGATGTCAGCGAGTCGGCCACTACGCAAACGACCCAAATTGTCCACAGAGCCAGACTCCGAGACCCCGCCAGATGGCTGCCGCCGCCCTGGGGGAAGAACAAATCTCCGAGGAACATGAAGAATATGAGCAAGAACACCAAGAATGGGAGCCAGCCGCCATGGCTCTAGCATGCTTAGGGGGAAAAGACATGGTCCCGCGGGTCCCCCTACCCGCCAACACCCGGAAGTACAGTCAATGGGTGAGCATTAATGGACGCCGGGCCGAAGCCCTACGTGACACCGGGGCCAGTGTAACAGCCGTCCGCTGTCACCTGGTGACCCCAGAACAGATCCTACCGAACGTTCTCTGCCCTGTCCGTTCAGCCGACAATTCGGAGAGTCTATGTCGGATGGCTTGCGTCCCCTTCGAGTGGGGAGGGGTCTCCGGCATGTTAAAAGTGACGGTCCGAGACGACGCCCCCGTAGACTGTCTCCTGGGGAATGACCTTGAAAGCTCCCCGTGGGCCGCCGTCGAAAGAAGAGAGCACCTGGGGATGTTGGGCATCCCGGACTGGGCGTGCGTCACCACCCGGTCCATGGCCGCCCGTGCCATCCCCCGACCCGAAGAGCCTGAATGGCCGGCACCTCCTCCACCGGTTGCTCCCGTAGAAGACGCCGACAGTGCTGCTCCCCCAGAACCAACTCCCGAGGGGCCCGTTCAGTCTCCGGACCTCTCCGGCCTGGATCAGTGGCAGCAAGAGGGGGGGCCCACCCAGGAACAGTTTCGCCAAGAACAAAAAACCTGTCCCTCCCTCGAGGGACTCCGCCAACAAGCCCTCGCTCAGAGCGCAGGGGATACTTCCGGAACACATTGGGTCTATTGGGACAATGACCTGTTGTACAGCGAACAGAGAATCGCGGAGTTAGGGGCCAGTCGAGTACTAGTGGTGCCCCTCCGTTTCAGAGACTTCTTGCTAAACCTGGCCCACGATGTCCCCCTGGCTGGCCACCTGGGTCAGGATAAAACCTACAGTCGCCTAGTAACCCACTTCTTCTGGCCTAAGATGAGGAACGACGTACTCCAACACTGCCGGTCTTGCCCCACGTGCCAAGCCAGTGGGAAGAGCGGCCGCAAACTGAAAGCCCCCCTGCAACCATTTCCAGTGGTCACCACCCTGTTCGAGAGGGTGGGGATAGACATTGTGGGGCCCCTCGACCCCCGCACCGCACAAGGACATCGGTTCATCCTGGTACTAGTGGACCACGCCACCCGCTACCCTGAGGCTGTCCCCCTGCGGACTGTGACAGCCCCGGTAGTCGGCCAGGCCTTGATGGGAATCTTCTCCCGTGTGGGCTTCCCCCGAGAGGTCGTCAGTGACCGGGGCACAAACTTTATTTCGAAATACATGAAGTCCCTCTGGCAACAGTGTGGGGTCACCTACCGATTCACGACCCCCTATCACCCTCAAGGAAACGGACTCGTTGAGCGGTTCAACCGCACGCTCAAAGGGATGATTGGGGGGTTGGAAGAACCCCTCCATCGCCAGTGGGATGTGCTACTACCGTGCCTTCTCTTTGCCTACCGAGAAGTCCCGCAGAAGTCCCTCGGCTTCAGCCCGTTTGAACTCTTGTATGGACACCCGGTGCGAGGGCCGCTCAGCCTGGTCAAAGAAGGCTGGGAACTGCCCCCTCTAAAAAACCCTCCAGATGTTTTCAAGTACCTCCTAACCCTCCGCAACCAGACCCGACGATTCCGAGAGATGGCAAAAGCAAACTTGGAGGCCAGTCAGGAAGACATGAAAAGGTGGTACGACCAAAATGCCTCCTCCATCGAATTTGAACCCGGCCAACAAGTATGGGTGATGTCCCCCACAGAACCATGCGCCCTGCAAGACAAATGGACGGGGCCCTTCAAAGTAATCGAGCGCAAGGGCCCTGTCACCTATCTCATCGATATGGAATCTTCACGGAATCCTCTCCGGGTTCTCCACGCTAATAGACTGAAACCCCATTTTGTGCGTTCAGAACTCAGCCTCCTGATGGCAACAGACAATGGGGCCGAGGAGGACTCCGAACCCCTCCCTGACCTCCTACGGACCCGGGAGAAGGACGGCTCCGTGGACGGGGTCCGACTTTCAGGGGCCCTCACCCTGGAACAACGCCAAGGATGCCGAGACCTCCTGTTGCAGTTCGCCAGCCTGTTTTCTCTCACCCCAGGGGTCACCCCCTGGTGCGTACACGATGTAGACACTGGGGACAGTCCCCCTATCCGCCACCGGGCCTACCGCGTACCAGATCGGGTATGGGCCTGCATCCAAGAGGAGGTGACCCGGATGCTCACGCTCGGAGTCATCGAGCCCTCCGACAGCCCCTGGGCCAGCCCAGTAGTACTGGTCCCCAAAGCAGCCGCCCCCGGCACCACCCCAGAACTCCGGTTCTGTGTCGACTACCGGGGCCTGAATGCGGTCACCAGAACAGACGCGCATCCCATCCCCCGGGCAGATGAACTAATCGACCGCATGGGAGCTGCCCGCTACCTCAGTATCTTCGACCTGACAGCGGGCTACTGGCAGATCGGCCTCACACCCCGGGCCCAAGAACGATCTGCATTTTCCACTCCGGATGGACACTATCACTTCAAAGTCATGCCCTTCGGCATGAAGAATGCCCCAGCAACGTTTCAGCGGCTAGTAAACCAGGTCCTGGCGGGACTCGAAGAATTCAGCGCCGCCTACCTGGACGATATCGCTGTGTACAGCCATCACTGGTCCGACCACCTCCACCACCTCCGAGAGGTGCTACAGGCCCTCCAACGAGCTGGCCTCACGATTAAGGCCAGCAAATGCCAAATTGGCCAGGGGTCCGTGACCTATCTCGGACACCAGGTGGGAAGCGGTCTGGTGGCCCCTCTGCAACTCAAGATCGCTGCCATCCAGTCCTGGCAGCCCCCCATCACCCAGACCGAGGTACGCGCCTTTTTGGGACTCACAGGCTACTACCGGCGGTTTGTGAAAGACTATGGCAGTATTGTGGGGCCCCTCACGGAACTCACATCCAAAAATCACCCAAAGAAGGTCAACTGGACCCCAGACTGTCAAGCGGCCTTCGAGGAGCTGAAGGCCGCCATGTGCTCCGCCCCGGTGCTCCAGGCCCCCGACTACAGTCGGGAATTTATCGTCCAGACGGACGCCTCCGACCATGGCATTGGGGCAGTCCTTTCCCAGTTGAACACCGAAGGACTTCACCAGCCAGTGGCCTTCATCAGCCGGCGTCTCCTGGCCCGAGAACAACGCTGGAGCACCATCGAGAGGGAGGCCTTCGCCGTGGTATGGGCCCTCAAAAAGCTCCGGCCCTACCTCTTCGGCACCCACTTCCGGGTCCAGACCGATCATCGGCCCCTGCAGTGGCTAATGCAGATGCGGGGGAAAACCCGAAACTACTACGCTGGTCCATCTCCCTGCAGGGGATGGACTTCACTGTGGAACATCGACCTGGGCAAGACCACGCCAACGCAGATGGCCTGTCACGCTTTTTCCGCCTCGACGAGGAGAGTCCCCAAGAAGATGGGTGACTCTCCCCGCCTTCAGCTGGGGGGGACGCATGTTGGACAGGCCACATGAAGGGCTCGTTCCCTCCCCGCACGACCAGGCCCAAGCCCGGCTACCCCAGTGTTACACACCACCACGACCCGTTTACCGTCCCCTCCGGGACCCCTGCCTCTGAACATCTCGACCTCATGGGCACGGTTCCCTACCGGCCTGCCCGCCCGACCTGGGCGCCATCTTGGACACAGCACCACGCGGCCGCGTGGCCTCCGATCGACCCTAACCCTGGGCCTGGCCAGGCCCGACATCCCGGCACCACCATCCACCCAGGAGGTGAGCGGCCCACTTGGCCGGTCAATGGGAGAAAGAGGTGTCGATGGCTCTCCCCCGCCAAGGGCCGATCGCCCCCAGCTCCCCCAGGCGCTGGCTCCACCCCCCCGCTGGGTGTCTGGACTCCCTCATCCCGGACCTCCCGACCCCCAAGTACGAGGGTCCGGACATCAAAGGGCGCCAGACCTATAACTGGGGCAGCTCCAGAGCAGGAAGGCAGTTGTATCCTGGAGTCGAGAGACGCAGAGAAGAACTCATCCTTGACGGACTACTGGCGCTGCTGTAGCCCTGCCTTGCGAACTATCGTCCTGCCTGCTGGCGCTGCCGCAACCTTCTGAAACCTTCATCGTCGTCGGGACCTGCTGGCGTGGCCGCGGACCGTTTGTAACCACCACCTTCATCGAGACCTGCTGGCTCCGCCGCGGACCGTCGCTACCTTCAACCATCTCGGGACCTGCCGGCTCCGCCGCGGCCCGATCATCTAGAACGCCGAGCTCGAGGATTGAGAGCTATTTCACCTAACCAATTGGTAACAAGACTGTCCCGCTACCCCTTTCCCAATCCAGAGACCCGAACCGAGGGGACCCCTGAGTCCAGACCTCCTTGTACCATTTTACCGTACTTAAAGAATTGCTTATAAAGTATCGTTGAACCCTATCCTTGTGTGGTGTACGTCTGTGGGGGGGAAGTTACTTGTCTGTACGATCGCTGGAGACGGTTCTCCCCGGAGGCCTCTCCCCCTGTCCTCGGCCGACCCTCCCGGTCCGTCTAACAGAGACCTCCTGGAGGGGCAGCACGGGTGCTTTGGGATGGAGACCTCCTGGAGGCGCAGCACGGGTGCTCTGGGATGGAGACCCCTGGAGGGGCAGCACGGGTGCTCTGGGATGGAGACCTCCTGGAGGGGCAGCACGGCTGCTTTGGGATGGAGGCCTCCTGGAGGCGCAGCACGGGTGCTCTGGGATGGAGACCTCCTGGAGGGGCAGCACGGGTGCTTTGGGATGGAGACCTCCTGAGGGGCAGCACGGGTGCTCTGGGATGGAGACCTCCTGGAGGGGCAGCACGGATGCTTTGGGAAGGAGACCCCTTGAGGGGCAGCACGGGTGCTTTGGGATGGAGACCCCTGGAGGGGCAGCACGGGTGCTTTGGGATGGAGACCCCTGGAGGGGCAGTACGGGTGCTTTGGGATGGAGACCCCTGGAGGGGCAGCACAGGTGCTTTGGGATGGAGACCTCCCGGAGGCGCAGCATGGGTGCTCCGGGATGGAGACACCTGGAGGCGCAGCACAGGTGCTTTGGGATGGAGACCTCCTGAGGGGCAGCACGGGTGCTCTGGGATGGAGACCTCCTGAGAGGCAGCATGGGTGCTTTTGGATGGAGACCCCTGGAGGGGCAGCACGGGTGCTTTGGGATGGAGACCTCCTGAGAGGCAGCACGGGTGCTTTTGGATGGAGACCCCTGGAGGCGCAGCACAGGTGCTTTGGGCTGGAGACCTCCTGGAGGGGCAGCACAGCTGCCTTGGGATGGAGACCTCCTGGAGGGGCAGCACGGTGCTTTGGGCTGGAGACCTCCTGGAGGCGCAGCACGGGTGCTCTGGAATGGAGACCTCCTGGAGGGGCAGCACAGGTGCCTTGGGATGGAGACCCCTGGAGGGGCAGCACTGGTGCTTTGGGATGGAGACCCCTGGAGGGGCAGCACTGGTGCTTTGGGATGGAGACCCCTAGAGTGCAGCACGGGTGCTTTGGGATGGAGCCCTCATGGAGGGGCAGCATAGGTGCTTTGGGATGGAGACCCCTGGAGGGGCAGCACGGGTGCTTTGGGATGGAGACCTCCTGGAGGGGCAGCACGGGTGCTTTGGTGACCCCTGGAGGGGCAGTACGGGTGCTTTGGGATGGAGACCCCTAGAGTGCAGCACGGGTGCTTTGGGATGGAGACCCCTGGAGGCGCAGCACGGTTGCTCTTCTATGGAGACCTCCTGGAGGGGCAGCACGGGTGCTTTGGCATGGAGACCTCCTGAGAGGCAGCACGGGTGCTCTTGGATGGAGACCTCCTGGAGGGGCAGCACGGGTGCTCTGGGATGGAGACCTCCTGGAGGCGCAGCACGGGTGCTTTGGGATGGAGACCCCTGGAGGGGCAGCACAGGTGCTTTGGGGTGGAGACCCCTGGAGGGGCAGCACGGGTGCTTTGGGATGGAGACCCCTGGAGGGGCAGCACGGGTGCTTTGGGCTGGAGACCTCCTGGAGGCGCAGCACGGGTGCTCTGGGATGGAGACCTCCTGGGGGGCAGCACAGGTGCCTTGAGATGGAGACCCCTGGAGGGGCAGCACTGGTGCTTTGGGATGGAGACCCCTGGAGGGGCAGCACTGGTGCTTTGGGATGGAGACCCCTAGAGTGCAGCACGGGTGCTTTGGGATGGAGCCCTCCTGGAGGGGCAGCACAGGTGCTTTGGGATGGAGACCCCTGGAGGGGCAGCACGGGTGCTTTGGGATGGAGACCTCCTGGAGGGGCAGCACAGGTGCCTTGGGATGGAGACCCCTGGAGGGGCAGCACGGGTGCTTTGGGATGGAGACCTCCTGGAGAGGCAGCACGGGTGCTTTGGTGACCCCTGGAGGGGCAGAGCACAGGTGCTTTGGGCTGGAGACCTCCTGGAGGGGCAGCACTGGTGCTTTGGGATGGAGACCCCTAGAGTGCAGCACGGGTGCTTTGGGATGGAGCCCTCCTGGAGGGGCAGCACAGGTGCTTTGGGATGGAGACCCCTGGAGGGGCAGCACGGGTGCTTTGGGATGGAGACCTCCTGGAGGGGCAGCACGGGTGCTTTGGGGTGGAGACCTCCTGGAGAGGCAGCACGGGTGCTTTGGTGACCCCTGGAGGGGCAGTACGGGTGCTTTGGGATGGAGACCCCTAGAGTGCAGCACGGGTGCTTTGGGATGGAGCCCTCCTGAGAGGAAGCACGGGTGCTTTGGGATGGAGACCCCTGGAGGGGCAGCACAGGTGCCTTGGGATGGAGACCCCTGGAGGGGCAGCACGGGTGCTTTGGAATGGAGACCTCTCCTGGAGGGGCAGCACAGGTGCTTTGGGATGGAGACCTCTCCTGGAGGGGCAACACGGGTGCTTTGGGATGGAGACCTCCTGGAGGGGCAGCACGGGTGCTCTGGGATGGAGACCTCCTGGAGGGGCAGCACGGGTGTTCTGGGATGGAGACCCCTGGAGGGGCAGCACGGGTGCTCTGGGATGGAGACCTCCTGGAGGGGCAGCACGACTGCTTTGGGATGGAGCCCTCCTGAGGCGCAGCACGGGTGCTTTGGGATGGAGACCTCCTGGAGGGGCAGCACGGCTGCCTTGGGATGGAGCCCTCCTGGAGGGGCAGCACTTGTGCTTTGGGATGGAGACCTCCTGCAAGGGCAGCACGGGTGCTTTGGGATGGAGACCCCTGGAGGGGCAGCACGGGTGCTTTGGGATGGAGACCCCTGGAGGGGCAGCACAGGTGCTTTGGGATGGAGACCTCTCCTGGAGGGGCAGCACGGGTGCTTTGGGATGGAGACCTCCTGAGAGGGGCAGCACGGGTGCTTTGGGATGGAGACCTCCTGAGGGGCAGCACAGGTGTTTTGGGATGGAGTCCTCCTGAGGGGCAGCACGGGTGCTTTGGGATGGAGACCTCCCGAGGGGCAGCACAGGCGTTTTGGGATGGAGACCGTCTGAGGGGCAGCACGGGTGCTTTGGGATGGAGCCCTCCTGGAGGGGCAGCACGGGTGCTTTGGGATGGAGACCTCTCCTGGAGGGGCAGCACGGTTGCTTTGGGATGGAGACCTCCTGAGGGGCAGCACAGGTGTTTTGGGATGGAGTCCTCCTGAGGGGCAGCACGGGTGCTTTGGGATGGAGACCCCTGGAGGGGCAGCACGGGGTGCTTTGGGATGGAGACCCCTGGAGGGGCAGTACGGGTGCTTTGGGATGGAGACCCCTGGAGGGGCAGCACAGGTGCTTTGGGATGGAGACCTCCCGGAGGCGCAGCATGGGTGCTCCGGGATGGAGACACCTGGAGGCGCAGCACAGGTGCTTTGGGATGGAGACCTCCTGAGGGGCAGCACGGGTGCTCTGGGATGGAGACCTCCTGAGAGGCAGCATGGGTGCTTTTGGATGGAGACCCCTGGAGGGGCAGCACGGGTGCTTTGGGATGGAGACCTCCTGAGAGGCAGCACGGGTGCTTTTGGATGGAGACCCCTGGAGGCGCAGCACAGGTGCTTTGGGCTGGAGACCTCCTGGAGGGGCAGCACAGCTGCCTTGGGATGGAGACCTCCTGGAGGGGCAGCACGGTGCTTTGGGCTGGAGACCTCCTGGAGGCGCAGCACGGGTGCTCTGGAATGGAGACCTCCTGGAGGGGCAGCACAGGTGCCTTGGGATGGAGACCCCTGGAGGGGCAGCACTGGTGCTTTGGGATGGAGACCCCTGGAGGGGCAGCACTGGTGCTTTGGGATGGAGACCCCTAGAGTGCAGCACGGGTGCTTTGGGATGGAGCCCTCATGGAGGGGCAGCACAGGTGCTTTGGGATGGAGACCCCTGGAGGGGCAGCACGGGTGCTTTGGGATGGAGACCTCCTGGAGGGGCAGCACGGGTGCTTTGGTGACCCCTGGAGGGGCAGTACGGGTGCTTTGGGATGGAGACCCCTAGAGTGCAGCACGGGTGCTTTGGGATGGAGACCCCTGGAGGCGCAGCACGGTTGCTCTTCTATGGAGACCTCCTGGAGGGGCAGCACGGGTGCTTTGGCATGGAGACCTCCTGAGAGGCAGCACGGGTGCTCTTGGATGGAGACCTCCTGGAGGGGCAGCAGGGGTGCTCTGGGATGGAGACCTCCTGGAGGCGCAGCACGGGTGCTTTGGGATGGAGACCCCTGGAGGGGCAGCACAGGTGCTTTGGGGTGGAAACCCCTGGAGGGGCAGCACGGGTGCTTTGGGATGGAGACCCCTGGAGGGGCAGCACGGGTGCTTTGGGCTGGAGACCTCCTGGAGGCGCAGCACGGGTGCTCTGGGATGGAGACCTCCTGGGGGGCAGCACAGGTGCCTTGAGATGGAGACCCCTGGAGGGGCAGCACTGGTGCTTTGGGATGGAGACCCCTGGAGGGGCAGCACTGGTGCTTTGGGATGGAGACCCCTAGAGTGCAGCACGGGTGCTTTGGGATGGAGCCCTCCTGGAGGGGCAGCACAGGTGCTTTGGGATGGAGACCCCTGGAGGGGAAGCACGGGTGCTTTGGGATGGAGACCTCCTGGAGGGGCAGCACAGGTGCCTTGGGATGGAGACCCCTGGAGGGGCAGCACGGGTGCTTTGGGATGGAGACCTACTGGAGAGGCAGCACGGGTGCTTTGGTGACCCCTGGAGGGGCAGAGCACAGGTGCTTTGGGCTGGAGACCTCCTGGAGGGGCAGCACTGGTGCTTTGGGATGGAGACCCCTAGAGTGCAGCACGGGTGCTTTGGGATGGAGCCCTCCTGGAGGGGCAGCACAGGTGCTTTGGGATGGAGACCCCTGGAGGGGCAGCACGGGTGCTTTGGGATGGAGACCTCCTGGAGGGGCAGCACGGGTGCTTTGGGGTGGAGACCTCCTGGAGAGGCAGCACGGGTGCTTTGGTGACCCCTGGAGGGGCAGTACGGGTGCTTTGGGATGGAGACCCCTAGAGTGCAGCACGGGTGCTTTGGGATGGAGCCCTCCTGAGAGGAAGCACGGGTGCTTTGGGATGGAGACCCCTGGAGGGGCAGCACAGGTGCCTTGGGATGGAGACCCCTGGAGGGGCAGCACGGGTGCTTTGGAATGGAGACCTCTCCTGGAGGGGCAGCACAGGTGCTTTGGGATGGAGACCTCTCCTGGAGGGGCAACACGGGTGCTTTGGGATGGAGACCTCCTGGAGGAGCAGCACGGGTGCTCTGGGATGGAGACCTCCTGGAGGGGCAGCACGGGTGTTCTGGGATGGAGACCCCTGGAGGGGCAGCACGGGTGCTCTGGGATGGAGACCTCCTGGAGGGGCAGCACGACTGCTTTGGGATGGAGCCCTCCTGAGGCGCAGCACGGGTGCTTTGGGATGGAGACCTCCTGGAGGGGCAGCACGGCTGCCTTGGGATGGAGCCCTCCTGGAGGGGCAGCACTTGTGCTTTGGGATGGAGACCTCCTGCAAGGGCAGCACGGGTGCTTTGGGATGGAGACCCCAGGAGGGGCAGCACGGGTGCTTTGGGATGGAGACCCCTGGAGGGGCAGAACGGGTGCTTTGGGATGGAGACCTCTCCTGGAGGGGCAGCACGGGTGCTTTGGGATGGAGACCTCCTGAGAGGGGCAGCACGGGTGCTTTGGGATGGAGACCTCCTGAGGGGCAGCACAGGTGTTTTGGGATGGAGTCCTCCTGAGGGGCAGCACGGGTGCTTTGGGATGGAGACCTCCCGAGGGGCAGCACAGGCGTTTTGGGATGGAGACCGTCTGAGGGGCAGCACGGGTGCTTTGGGATGGAGCCCTCCTGGAGGGGCAGCACGGGTGCTTTGGGATGGAGACCTCTCCTGGAGGGGCAGCACGGTTGCTTTGGGATGGAGACCTCCTGAGGGGCAGCACAGGTGTTTTGGGATGGAGTCCTCCTGAGGGGCAGCACGGGTGCTTTGGGATGGAGACCTCCCGAGGGGCAGCACAGGTGTTTTGGGATGGAGACCTCCTGAGGGGCAGCACGGGTGCTTTGGGATGGAGACCCCTGGAGGGGCAGTACGGGTGCTTTGGGATGGAGACCCCTGGAGGGGCAGCACAGGTGCTTTGGGATGGAGACCTCCCGGAGGCGCAGCATGGGTGCTCCGGGATGGAGACACCTGGAGGCGCAGCACAGGTGCTTTGGGATGGAGACCTCCTGAGGGGCAGCACGGGTGCTCTGGGATGGAGACCTCCTGAGAGGCAGCATGGGTGCTTTTGGATGGAGACCCCTGGAGGGGCAGCACGGGTGCTTTGGGATGGAGACCTCCTGAGAGGCAGCACGGGTGCTTTTGGATGGAGACCCCTGGAGGCGCAGCACAGGTGCTTTGGGCTGGAGACCTCCTGGAGGGGCAGCACAGCTGCCTTGGGATGGAGACCTCCTGGAGGGGCAGCACGGTGCTTTGGGCTGGAGACCTCCTGGAGGCGCAGCACGGGTGCTCTGGAATGGAGACCTCCTGGAGGGGCAGCACAGGTGCCTTGGGATGGAGACCCCTGGAGGGGCAGCACTGGTGCTTTGGGATGGAGACCCCTGGAGGGGCAGCACTGGTGCTTTGGGATGGAGACCCCTAGAGTGCAGCACGGGTGCTTTGGGATGGAGCCCTCATGGAGGGGCAGCACAGGTGCTTTGGGATGGAGACCCCTGGAGGGGCAGCACGGGTGCTTTGGGATGGAGACCTCCTGGAGGGGCAGCACGGGTGCTTTGGTGACCCCTGGAGGGGCAGTACGGGTGCTTTGGGATGGAGACCCCTAGAGTGCAGCACGGGTGCTTTGGGATGGAGACCCCTGGAGGCGCAGCACGGTTGCTCTTCTATGGAGACCTCCTGGAGGGGCAGCACGGGTGCTTTGGCATGGAGACCTCCTGAGAGGCAGCACGGGTGCTCTTGGATGGAGACCTCCTGGAGGGGCAGCACGGGTGCTCTGGGATGGAGACCTCCTGGAGGCGCAGCACGGGTGCTTTGGGATGGAGACCCCTGGAGGGGCAGCACAGGTGCTTTGGGGTGGAGACCCCTGGAGGGGCAGCACGGGTGCTTTGGGATGGAGACCCCTGGAGGGGCAGCACGGGTGCTTTGGGCTGGAGACCTCCTGGAGGCGCAGCACGGGTGCTCTGGGATGGAGACCTCCTGGGGGGCAGCACAGGTGCCTTGAGATGGAGACCCCTGGAGGGGCAGCACTGGTGCTTTGGGATGGAGACCCCTGGAGGGGCAGCACTGGTGCTTTGGGATGGAGACCCCTAGAGTGCAGCACGGGTGCTTTGGGATGGAGCCCTCCTGGAGGGGCAGCACAGGTGCTTTGGGATGGAGACCCCTGGAGGGGCAGCACGGGTGCTTTGGGATGGAGACCTCCTGGAGGGGCAGCACAGGTGCCTTGGGATGGAGACCCCTGGAGGGGCAGCACGGGTGCTTTGGGATGGAGACCTCCTGGAGAGGCAGCACGGGTGCTTTGGTGACCCCTGGAGGGGCAGAGCACAGGTGCTTTGGGCTGGAGACCTCCTGGAGGGGCAGCACTGGTGCTTTGGGATGGAGACCCCTAGAGTGCAGCACGGATGCTTTGGGATGGAGCCCTCCTGGAGGGGCAGCACAGGTGCTTTGGGATGGAGACCCCTGGAGGGGCAGCACGGGTGCTTTGGGATGGAGACCTCCTGGAGGGGCAGCACGGGTGCTTTGGGGTGGAGACCTCCTGGAGAGGCAGCACGGGTGCTTTGGGGTGGAGACCTCCTGGAGAGGCAGCACGGGTGCTTTGGTGACCCCTGGAGGGGCAGTACGGGTGCTTTGGGATGGAGACCCCTAGAGTGCAGCACGGGTGCTTTGGGATGGAGCCCTCCTGAGAGGAAGCACGGGTGCTTTGGGATGGAGACCCCTGGAGGGGCAGCACAGGTGCCTTGGGATGGAGACCCCTGGAGGGGCAGCACGGGTGCTTTGGAATGGAGACCTCTCCTGGAGGGGCAGCACAGGTGCTTTGGGATGGAGACCTCTCCTGGAGGGGCAACACGGGTGCTTTGGGATGGAGACCTCCTGGAGGAGCAGCACGGGTGCTCTGGGATGGAGACCTCCTGGAGGGGCAGCACGGGTGTTCTGGGATGGAGACCCCTGGAGGGGCAGCACGGGTGCTCTGGGATGGAGACCTCCTGGAGGGGCAGCACGACTGCTTTGGGATGGAGCCCTCCTGAGGCGCAGCACGGGTGCTTTGGGATGGAGACCTCCTGGAGGGGCAGCACGGCTGCCTTGGGATGGAGCCCTCCTGGAGGGGCAGCACTTGTGCTTTGGGATGGAGACCTCCTGCAAGGGCAGCACGGGTGCTTTGGGATGGAGACCCCTGGAGGGGCAGCACGGGTGCTTTGGGATGGAGACCCCTGGAGGGGCAGCACGGGTGCTTTGGGATGGAGACCTCTCCTGGAGGGGCAGCACGGGTGCTTTGGGATGGAGACCTCCTGAGAGGGGCAGCACGGGTGCTTTGGGATGGAGACCTCCTGAGGGGCAGCACAGGTGTTTTGGGATGGAGTCCTCCTGAGGGGCAGCACGGGTGCTTTGGGATGGAGACCTCCCGAGGGGCAGCACAGGCGTTTTGGGATGGAGACCGTCTGAGGGGCAGCACGGGTGCTTTGGGATGGAGCCCTCCTGGAGGGGCAGCACGGGTGCTTTGGGATGGAGACCTCTCCTGGAGGGGCAGCACGGTTGCTTTGGGATGGAGACCTCCTGAGGGGCAGCACAGGTGTTTTGGGATGGAGTCCTCGTGAGGGGCAGCACGGGTGCTTTGGGATGGAGACCTCCCGAGGGGCAGCACAGGTGTTTTGGGATGGAGACCTCCTGAGGGGCAGCACGGGTGCTTTGGGATGGAGACCCCTGGAGGGGCAGTACGGGTGCTTTGGGATGGAGACCCCTGGAGGGGCAGCACAGGTGCTTTGGGATGGAGACCTCCCGGAGGCGCAGCATGGGTGCTCCGGGATGGAGACACCTGGAGGCGCAGCACAGGTGCTTTGGGATGGAGACCTCCTGAGGGGCAGCACGGGTGCTCTGGGATGGAGACCTCCTGAGAGGCAGCATGGGTGCTTTTGGATGGAGACCCCTGGAGGGGCAGCACGGGTGCTTTGGGATGGAGACCTCCTGAGAGGCAGCACGGGTGCTTTTGGATGGAGACCCCTGGAGGCGCAGCACAGGTGCTTTGGGCTGGAGACCTCCTGGAGGGGCAGCACAGCTGCCTTGGGATGGAGACCTCCTGGAGGGGCAGCACGGTGCTTTGGGCTGGAGACCTCCTGGAGGCGCAGCACGGGTGCTCTGGAATGGAGACCTCCTGGAGGGGCAGCACAGGTGCCTTGGGATGGAGACCCCTGGAGGGGCAGCACTGGTGCTTTGGGATGGAGACCCCTGGAGGGGCAGCACTGGTGCTTTGGGATGGAGACCCCTAGAGTGCAGCACGGGTGCTTTGGGATGGAGCCCTCATGGAGGGGCAGCACAGGTGCTTTGGGATGGAGACCCCTGGAGGGGCAGCACGGGTGCTTTGGGATGGAGACCTCCTGGAGGGGCAGCACGGGTGCTTTGGTGACCCCTGGAGGGGCAGTACGGGTGCTTTGGGATGGAGACCCCTAGAGTGCAGCACGGGTGCTTTGGGATGGAGACCCCTGGAGGCGCAGCACGGTTGCTCTTCTATGGAGACCTCCTGGAGGGGCAGCACGGGTGCTTTGGCATGGAGACCTCCTGAGAGGCAGCACGGGTGCTCTTGGATGGAGACCTCCTGGAGGGGCAGCACGGGTGCTCTGGGATGGAGACCTCCTGGAGGCGCAGCACGGGTGCTTTGGGATGGAGACCCCTGGAGGGGCAGCACAGGTGCTTTGGGGTGGAGACCCCTGGAGGGGCAGCACGGGTGCTTTGGGATGGAGACCCCTGGAGGGGCAGCACGGGTGCTTTGGGCTGGAGACCTCCTGGAGGCGCAGCACGGGTGCTCTGGGATGGAGACCTCCTGGGGGGCAGCACAGGTGCCTTGAGATGGAGACCCCTGGAGGGGCAGCACTGGTGCTTTGGGATGGAGACCCCTGGAGGGGCAGCACTGGTGCTTTGGGATGGAGACCCCTAGAGTGCAGCACGGGTGCTTTGGGATGGAGCCCTCCTGGAGGGGCAGCACAGGTGCTTTGGGATGGAGACCCCTGGAGGGGCAGCACGGGTGCTTTGGGATGGAGACCTCCTGGAGGGGCAGCACAGGTGCCTTGGGATGGAGACCCCTGGAGGGGCAGCACAGGTGCTTTGGGATGGAGACCTCCTGGAGAGGCAGCACGGGTGCTTTGGTGACCCCTGGAGGGGCAGAGCACAGGTGCTTTGGGCTGGAGACCTCCTGGAGGGGCAGCACTGGTGCTTTGGGATGGAGACCCCTAGAGTGCAGCACGGATGCTTTGGGATGGAGCCCTCCTGGAGGGGCAGCACAGGTGCTTTGGGATGGAGACCCCTGGAAGGGCAGCACGGGTGCTTTGGGATGGAGACCTCCTGGAGGGGCAGCACGGGTGCTTTGGGGTGGAGACCTCCTGGAGAGGCAGCACGGGTGCTTTGGGGTGGAGACCTCCTGGAGAGGCAGCACGGGTGCTTTGGTGACCCCTGGAGGGGCAGTACGGGTGCTTTGGGATGGAGACCCCTAGAGTGCAGCACGGGTGCTTTGGGATGGAGCCCTCCTGAGAGGAAGCACGGGTGCTTTGGGATGGAGACCCCTGGAGGGGCAGCACAGGTGCCTTGGGATGGAGACCCCTGGAGGGGCAGCACGGGTGCTTTGGAATGGAGACCTCTCCTGGAGGGGCAGCACAGGTGCTTTGGGATGGAGACCTCTCCTGGAGGGGCAACACGGGTGCTTTGGGATGGAGACCTCCTGGAGGAGCAGCACGGGTGCTCTGGGATGGAGACCTCCTGGAGGGGCAGCACGGGTGTTCTGGGATGGAGACCCCTGGAGGGGCAGCACGGGTGCTCTGGGATGGAGACCTCCTGGAGGGGCAGCACGACTGCTTTGGGATGGAGCCCTCCTGAGGCGCAGCACGGGTGCTTTGGGATGGAGACCTCCTGGAGGGGCAGCACGGCTGCCTTGGGATGGAGCCCTCCTGGAGGGGCAGCACTTGTGCTTTGGGATGGAGACCTCCTGCAAGGGCAGCACGGGTGCTTTGGGATGGAGACCCCTGGAGGGGCAGCACGGGTGCTTTGGGATGGAGACCCCTGGAGGGGCAGCACGGGTGCTTTGGGATGGAGACCTCTCCTGGAGGGGCAGCACGGGTGCTTTGGGATGGAGACCTCCTGAGAGGGGCAGCACGGGTGCTTTGGGATGGAGACCTCCTGAGGGGCAGCACAGGTGTTTTGGGATGGAGTCCTCCTGAGGGGCAGCACGGGTGCTTTGGGATGGAGACCTCCCGAGGGGCAGCACAGGCGTTTTGGGATGGAGACCGTCTGAGGGGCAGCACGGGTGCTTTGGGATGGAGCCCTCCTGGAGGGGCAGCACGGGTGCTTTGGGATGGAGACCTCTCCTGGAGGGGCAGCACGGTTGCTTTGGGATGGAGACCTCCTGAGGGGCAGCACAGGTGTTTTGGGATGGAGTCCTCGTGAGGGGCAGCACGGGTGCTTTGGGATGGAGACCTCCCGAGGGGCAGCACAGGTGTTTTGGGATGGAGACCTCCTGAGGGGCAGCACGGGTGCTTTGGGATGGAGACCCCTGGAGGGGCAGTACGGGTGCTTTGGGATGGAGACCCCTGGAGGGACAGCACAGGTGCTTTGGGATGGAGACCTCCCGGAGGCGCAGCATGGGTGCTCCGGGATGGAGACACCTGGAGGCGCAGCACAGGTGCTTTGGGATGGAGACCTCCTGAGGGGCAGCACGGGTGCTCTGGGATGGAGACCTCCTGAGAGGCAGCATGGGTGCTTTTGGATGGAGACCCCTGGAGGGGCAGCACGGGTGCTTTGGGATGGAGACCTCCTGAGAGGCAGCACGGGTGCTTTTGGATGGAGACCCCTGGAGGCGCAGCACAGGTGCTTTGGGATGGAGACCCCTGGAGGGGCAGCACGGGTGCTTTGGGATGGAGACCTCCTGGAGGGGCAGCACGGGTGCTTTGGGGTGGAGACCTCCTGGAGAGGCAGCACGGGTGCTTTGGTGACCCCTGGAGGGGCAGTACGGGTGCTTTGGGATGGAGACCCCTAGAGTGCAGCACGGGTGCTTTGGGATGGAGCCCTCCTGAGAGGAAGCACGGGTGCTTTGGGATGGAGACCCCTGGAGGGGCAGCACAGGTGCCTTGGGATGGAGACCCCTGGAGGGGCAGCACGGGTGCTTTGGAATGGAGACCTCTCCTGGAGGGGCAGCACAGGTGCTTTGGGATGGAGACCTCTCCTGGAGGGGCAACACGGGTGCTTTGGGATGGAGACCTCCTGGAGGAGCAGCACGGGTGCTCTGGGATGGAGACCTCCTGGAGGGGCAGCACGGGTGTTCTGGGATGGAGACCCCTGGAGGGGCAGCACGGGTGCTCTGGGATGGAGACCTCCTGGAGGGGCAGCACGACTGCTTTGGGATGGAGCCCTCCTGAGGCGCAGCACGGGTGCTTTGGGATGGAGACCTCCTGGAGGGGCAGCACGGCTGCCTTGGGATGGAGCCCTCCTGGAGGGGCAGCACTTGTGCTTTGGGATGGAGACCTCCTGCAAGGGCAGCACGGGTGCTTTGGGATGGAGACCCCTGGAGGGGCAGCACGGGTGCTTTGGGATGGAGACCCCTGGAGGGGCAGCACGGGTGCTTTGGGATGGAGACCCCTGGAGGGACAGCACAGGTGCTTTGGGATGGAGACCTCCCGGAGGCGCAGCATGGGTGCTCCGGGATGGAGACACCTGGAGGCGCAGCACAGGTGCTTTGGGATGGAGACCTCCTGAGGGGCAGCACGGGTGCTCTGGGATGGAGACCTCCTGAGAGGCAGCATGGGTGCTTTTGGATGGAGACCCCTGGAGGGGCAGCACGGGTGCTTTGGGATGGAGACCTCCTGAGAGGCAGCACGGGTGCTTTTGGATGGAGACCCCTGGAGGCGCAGCACAGGTGCTTTGGGATGGAGACCCCTGGAGGGGCAGCACGGGTGCTTTGGGATGGAGACCTCCTGGAGGGGCAGCACGGGTGCTTTGGGGTGGAGACCTCCTGGAGAGGCAGCACGGGTGCTTTGGTGACCCCTGGAGGGCCAGTACGGGTGCTTTGGGATGGAGACCCCTAGAGTGCAGCACGGGTGCTTTGGGATGGAGCCCTCCTGAGAGGAAGCACGGGTGCTTTGGGATGGAGACCCCTGGAGGGGCAGCACAGGTGCCTTGGGATGGAGACCCCTGGAGGGGCAGCACGGGTGCTTTGGAATGGAGACCTCTCCTGGAGGGGCAGCACAGGTGCTTTGGGATGGAGACCTCTCCTGGAGGGGCAACACGGGTGCTTTGGGATGGAGACCTCCTGGAGGAGCAGCACGGGTGCTCTGGGATGGGGACCTCCTGGAGGGGCAGCACGGGTGTTCTGGGATGGAGACCCCTGGAGGGGCAGCACGGGTGCTCTGGGATGGAGACCTCCTGGAGGGGCAGCACGACTGCTTTGGGATGGAGCCCTCCTGAGGCGCAGCACGGGTGCTTTGGGATGGAGACCTCCTGGAGGGGCAGCACGGCTGCCTTGGGATGGAGCCCTCCTGGAGGGGCAGCACTTGTGCTTTGGGATGGAGACCTCCTGCAAGGGCAGCACGGGTGCTTTGGGATGGAGACCCCTGGAGGGGCAGCACGGGTGCTTTGGGATGGAGACCCCTGGAGGGGCAGCACGGGTGCTCTGGGATGGAGACCTCCTGGAGGGGCAGCACGGGTGCTTTGGGATGGAGACCTCCTGAGAGGGGCAGCACGGGTGCTTTGGGATGGAGACCTCCTGAGGGGCAGCACAGGTGTTTTGGGATGGAGTCCTCCTGAGGGGCAGCACGGGTGCTTTGGGATGGAGACCTCCCGAGGGGCAGCACAGGCGTTTTGGGATGGAGACCGTCTGAGGGGCAGCACGGGTGCTTTGGGATGGAGCCCTCCTGGAGGGGCAGCACGGGTGCTTTGGGATGGAGACCTCTCCTGGAGGGGCAGCACGGTTGCTTTGGGATGGAGACCTCCTGAGGGGCAGCACAGGTGTTTTGGGATGGAGTCCTCCTGAGGGGCAGCACGGGTGCTTTGGGATGGAGACCTCCCGAGGGGCAGCACAGGTGTTTTGGGATGGAGACCTCCTGAGGGGCAGCACGGGTGCTTTGGGATGGAGACCCCTGGAGGGGCAGTACGGGTGCTTTGGGATGGAGACCCCTGGAGGGGCAGCACAGGTGCTTTGGGATGGAGACCTCCCGGAGGCGCAGCATGGGTGCTCCGGGATGGAGACACCTGGAGGCGCAGCACAGGTGCTTTGGGATGGAGACCTCCTGAGGGGCAGCACGGGTGCTCTGGGATGGAGACCTCCTGAGAGGCAGCATGGGTGCTTTTGGATGGAGACCCCTGGAGGGGCAGCACGGGTGCTTTGGGATGGAGACCTCCTGAGAGGCAGCACGGGTGCTTTGGGATGGAGACCTCCTGAGAGGCAGCACGGGTGCTTTGGGCTGGAGACCTCCTGGAGGGGCAGCACAGCTGCCTTGGGATGGAGACCTCCTGGAGGGGCAGCACAGCTGCCTTGGGATGGAGACCTCCTGGAGGGGCAGCACGGTGCTTTGGGCTGGAGACCTCCTGGAGGCGCAGCACGGGTGCTCTGGAATGGAGACCTCCTGGAGGGGCAGCACAGGTGCCTTGGGATGGAGACCCCTGGAGGGGCAGCACTGGTGCTTTGGGATGGAGACCCCTGGAGGGGCAGCACTGGTGCTTTGGGATGGAGACCCCTAGAGTGCAGCACGGGTGCTTTGGGATGGAGCCCTCATGGAGGGGCAGCACAGGTGCTTTGGGATGGAGACCCCTGGAGGGGCAGCACGGGTGCTTTGGGATGGAGACCTCCTGGAGGGGCAGCACGGGTGCTTTGGTGACCCCTGGAGGGGCAGTACGGGTGCTTTGGGATGGAGACCCCTAGAGTGCAGCACGGGTGCTTTGGGATGGAGACCCCTGGAGGCGCAGCACGGTTGCTCTTCTATGGAGACCTCCTGGAGGGGCAGCACGGGTGCTTTGGCATGGAGACCTCCTGAGAGGCAGCACGGGTGCTCTTGGATGGAGACCTCCTGGAGGGGCAGCACGGGTGCTCTGGGATGGAGACCTCCTGGAGGCGCAGCACGGGTGCTTTGGGATGGAGACCCCTGGAGGGGCAGCACAGGTGCTTTGGGTTGGAGACCCCTGGAGGGGCAGCACGGGTGCTTTGGGATGGAGACCCCTGGAGGGGCAGCACGGGTGCTTTGGGCTGGAGACCTCCTGGAGGCGCAGCACGGGTGCTCTGGGATGGAGACCTCCTGGGGGGCAGCACAGGTGCCTTGAGATGGAGACCCCTGGAGGGGCAGCACTGGTGCTTTGGGATGGAGACCCCTGGAGGGGCAGCACTGGTGCTTTGGGATGGAGACCCCTAGAGTGCAGCACGGGTGCTTTGGGATGGAGCCCTCCTGGAGGGGCAGCACAGGTGCTTTGGGATGGAGACCCCTGGAGGGGCAGCACGGGTGCTTTGGGATGGAGACCTCCTGGAGGGGCAGCACAGGTGCCTTGGGATGGAGACCCCTGGAGGGGCAGCACGGGTGCTTTGGGATGGAGACCTCCTGGAGAGGCAGCACGGGTGCTTTGGTGACCCCTGGAGGGGCAGAGCACAGGTGCTTTGGGCTGGAGACCTCCTGGAGGGGCAGCACTGGTGCTTTGGGATGGAGACCCCTAGAGTGCAGCACGGGTGCTTTGGGATGGAGCCCTCCTGGAGGGGCAGCACAGGTGCTTTGGGATGGAGACCCCTGGAGGGGCAGCACGGGTGCTTTGGGATGGAGACCTCCTGGAGGGGCAGCACGGGTGCTTTGGGGTGGAGACCTCCTGGAGAGGCAGCACGGGTGCTTTGGGGTGGAGACCTCCTGGAGAGGCAGCACGGGTGCTTTGGTGACCCCTGGAGGGGCAGTACGGGTGCTTTGGGATGGAGACCCCTAGAGTGCAGCACGGGTGCTTTGGGATGGAGCCCTCCTGAGAGGAAGCACGGGTGCTTTGGGATGGAGACCCCTGGAGGGGCAGCACAGGTGCCTTGGGATGGAGACCCCTGGAGGGGCAGCACGGGTGCTTTGGAATGGAGACCTCTCCTGGAGGGGCAGCACAGGTGCTTTGGGATGGAGACCTCTCCTGGAGGGGCAACACGGGTGCTTTGGGATGGAGACCTCCTGGAGGAGCAGCACGGGTGCTCTGGGATGGAGACCTCCTGGAGGGGCAGCACGGGTGTTCTGGGATGGAGACCCCTGGAGGGGCAGCACGGGTGCTCTGGGATGGAGACCTCCTGGAGGGGCAGCACGACTGCTTTGGGATGGAGCCCTCCTGAGGCGCAGCAAGGGTGCTTTGGGATGGAGACCTCCTGGAGGGGCAGCACGGCTGCCTTGGGATGGAGCCCTCCTGGAGGGGCAGCACTTGTGCTTTGGGATGGAGACCTCCTGCAAGGGCAGCACGGGTGCTTTGGGATGGAGACCCCTGGAGGGGCAGCACGGGTGCTTTGGGATGGAGACCCCTGGAGGGGCAGCACGGGTGCTTTGGGATGGAGACCTCTCCTGGAGGGGCAGCACGGGTGCTTTGGGATGGAGACCTGCTGAGAGGGGCAGCACGGGTGCTTTGGGATGGAGACCTCCTGAGGGGCAGCACAGGTGTTTTGGGATGGAGTCCTCCTGAGGGGCAGCACGGGTGCTTTGGGATGGAGACCTCCCGAGGGGCAGCACAGGCGTTTTGGGATGGAGACCGTCTGAGGGGCAGCACGGGTGCTTTGGGATGGAGCCCTCCTGGAGGGGCAGCACGGGTGCTTTGGGATGGAGACCTCTCCTGGAGGGGCAGCACGGTTGCTTTGGGATGGAGACCTCCTGAGGGGCAGCACAGGTGTTTTGGGATGGAGTCCTCCTGAGGGGCAGCACGGGTGCTTTGGGATGGAGACCTCCCGAGGGGCAGCACAGGTGTTTTGGGATGGAGACCTCCTGAGGGGCAGCACGGGTGCTTTGGGATGGAGACCCCTGGAGGGGCAGTACGGGTGCTTTGGGATGGAGACCCCTGGAGGGGCAGCACAGGTGCTTTGGGATGGAGACCTCCCGGAGGCGCAGCATGGGTGCTCCGGGATGGAGACACCTGGAGGCGCAGCACAGGTGCTTTGGGATGGAGACCTCCTGAGGGGCAGCACGGGTGCTCTGGGATGGAGACCTCCTGAGAGGCAGCATGGGTGCTTTTGGATGGAGACCCCTGGAGGGGCAGCACGGGTGCTTTGGGATGGAGACCTCCTGAGAGGCAGCACGGGTGCTTTTGGATGGAGACCCCTGGAGGCGCAGCACAGGTGCTTTGGGCTGGAGACCTCCTGGAGGGGCAGCACAGCTGCCTTGGGATGGAGACCTCCTGGAGGGGCAGCACGGTGCTTTGGGCTGGAGACCTCCTGGAGGCGCAGCACGGGTGCTCTGGAATGGAGACCTCCTGGAGGGGCAGCACAGGTGCCTTGGGATGGAGACCCCTGGAGGGGCAGCACTGGTGCTTTGGGATGGAGACCCCTGGAGGGGCAGCACTGGTGCTTTGGGATGGAGACCCCTAGAGTGCAGCACGGGTGCTTTGGGATGGAGCCCTCATGGAGGGGCAGCACAGGTGCTTTGGGATGGAGACCCCTGGAGGGGCAGCACGGGTGCTTTGGGATGGAGACCTCCTGGAGGGGCAGCACGGGTGCTTTGGTGACCCCTGGAGGGGCAGTACGGGTGCTTTGGGATGGAGACCCCTAGAGTGCAGCACGGGTGCTTTGGGATGGAGACCCCTGGAGGCGCAGCACGGTTGCTCTTCTATGGAGACCTCCTGGAGGGGCAGCACGGGTGCTTTGGCATGGAGACCTCCTGAGAGGCAGCACGGGTGCTCTTGGATGGAGACCTCCTGGAGGGGCAGCACGGGTGCTCTGGGATGGAGACCTCCTGGAGGCGCAGCACGGGTGCTTTGGGATGGAGACCCCTGGAGGGGCAGCACAGGTGCTTTGGGGTGGAGACCCCTGGAGGGGCAGCACGGGTGCTTTGGGATGGAGACCCCTGGAGGGGCAGCACGGGTGCTTTGGGCTGGAGACCTCCTGGAGGCGCAGCACGGGTGCTCTGGGATGGAGACCTCCTGGGGGGCAGCACAGGTGCCTTGAGATGGAGACCCCTGGAGGGGCAGCACTGGTGCTTTGGGATGGAGACCCCTGGAGGGCCAGCACTGGTGCTTTGGGATGGAGACCCCTAGAGTGCAGCACGGGTGCTTTGGGATGGAGCCCTCCTGGAGGGGCAGCACAGGTGCTTTGGGATGGAGACCCCTGGAGGGGCAGCACGGGTGCTTTGGGATGGAGACCTCCTGGAGGGGCAGCACAGGTGCCTTGGGATGGAGACCCCTGGAGGGGCAGCACGGGTGCTTTGGGATGGAGACCTCCTGGAGAGGCAGCACCGGTGCTTTGGTGACCCCTGGAGGGGCAGAGCACAGGTGCTTTGGGCTGGAGACCTCCTGGAGGGGCAGCACTGGTGCTTTGGGATGGAGACCCCTAGAGTGCAGCACGGGTGCTTTGGGATGGAGCCCTCCTGGAGGGGCAGCACAGGTGCTTTGGGATGGAGACCCCTGGAGGGGCAGCACGGGTGCTTTGGGATGGAGACCTCCTGGAGGGGCAGCACGGGTGCTTTGGGGTGGAGACCTCCTGGAGAGGCAGCACGGGTGCTTTGGTGACCCCTGGAGGGGCAGTACGGGTGCTTTGGGATGGAGACCCCTAGAGTGCAGCACGGGTGCTTTGGGATGGAGCCCTCCTGAGAGGAAGCACGGGTGCTTTGGGATGGAGACCCCTGGAGGGGCAGCACAGGTGCCTTGGGATGGAGACCCCTGGAGGGGCAGCACGGGTGCTTCGGAATGGAGACCTCTCCTGGAGGGGCAGCACAGGTGCTTTGGGATGGAGACCTCTCCTGGAGGGGCAACACGGGTGCTTTGGGATGGAGACCTCCTGGAGGGGCAGCACGGGTGCTCTGGGATGGAGACCTCCTGGAGGGGCAGCACGGGTGTTCTGGGATGGAGACCCCTGGAGGGGCAGCACGGGTGCTCTGGGATGGAGACCTCCTGGAGGGGCAGTGTTAGACGGACCGGGAGGGTCGGCCGAGTATAAGGGGAGAGGTCTCCAGGGAGAGCCGTCTCCAGCGATCGTACAGACAAGTAACTTCCCCCCCACAGACGGACACCACTCAAGGATAAGGTTAAACGATACTTTATCAGCAATTCTTCGAGTACGATCAAATGATACAAGGAGGTCTGGACTCAGGGGTCCCCTCGGTTCGGGTCTCTGGTTGGGAAAAAGGGGTAGCGGGACAGTCTTGTTACCAATTGGGTGGATGGATAGCTCTCAATCCTCGAGCTCGGCGTTCTAGATGATCGGGCCGCGGCGGAGCCAGCAGGTCCCGATGAAGGTGGTGGTACAAACGGTCCGCGGCCACGCCAGCAGGTCCCGACGACAATGAAGGTTTACGGAGGTTGCGGCAGCGCCAGCAGGCAAGACGATAGTTCACAAGGTAGGGCTACGGCAGCGCCAGTAGTCCGTCAAGGATGAGTTCTTCTCTGCGTCTCTCGACTCCAGGATACAACTGCCTTCCTGCTCTGGAGCTGCCTCAGTTATAGGGCTGGTGCCCTTTGATGTCCGGACCCTCGCACTTGGAGGTCGGGGGGTCCAGGATGAGGGAGTCCAGACACCCAGTAGGGGGGTGGAGCCAGCGCCCGGGGAGGCTGGGGGCGAGCGGTACGTGGCGGGGGAGAGCCATCGACACCTCTTTCTCCCATTGACCTGCCAAGTAGTCCGCTCACCTCCTGGGTGGATGGTGGTGCCGGGATGTCTGAGGCCTGGCCAGGCCCAGGGTTAGGGTCGATCGGAGGCCACGCGGCCTCGTGGTGCAGTGTCCAAGATGGCGCCCAGGTCGGGCGCGCGGGCCAGTAGGGGATCGGGCCCAAGAGGTCGAGATGTTCAGAGGCAGGGGTCCCGGAGGGGACGGAAAACGTGGAGTGGTGGTGTGTAACACTTGAGGGACCGGGCTCGGGCCTGGTCGGGCAGAGGGGGAGCGGGCCCTTCATGTGGCCTGTCCAACATGCGTCCCCCCCAGCTGAAGGCGGGGAGAGTCACCCATCCTCTTGGGGACTCTCCTCGTCGAGGCGGAAAAAGCGTGACAGGCCATCCGCGTTGGCGTGGTCTTGTCCAGGTCGATGTTCCACAGTGAAGTCCATCCCCTGTAGGGAGATGGACCAACGTAGTAGTTTTGGGTTCTCCCCCCGCATCTGCATCAGCCACTGCAGGGGTCGATGATCGGTCTGTACCCGAAAGTGTGTGCCAAAGAGATAGGGCCGGAGCTTTTTGAGGGCCCATACCACGGCGAAGGCCTCCCTCTCGATGGTGCTCCAGCGTTGCTCTCGAGGCAGGAGTCGCCTGCTGATGAAGGCCACTGGCTGATCAAGGCCTTCGGGGTTCAATTGAGACAGGACCGCCCCAATGCCGTGGTCGGAGGCATCCGTCTGGACGACGAATTCCCGGCTGTAGTCGGGGGCCTGGAGCACAGGGGCGGAGCACATGGCGGCCTTTAGTTGTTCGAAGGCTGTTTGACAATCTGGGGTCCAGTTGACCTTCTTTGGTTGATTTTTGGATGTGAGTTCTGTGAGGGGCCCCACTATGCTACCATAGTCCTTCACGAACCGTCGGTAATAGCCCGTGAGTCCCAGAAAGGCGCGTACCTCGGTCTGGGTGATGGGGGGCTGCCAGGACTGGATGGCGGCGATCTTGAGCTGCAGAGGGGCCACCAGGCCGCTTCCCACCTGGTGTCCGAGGTAGGTCACGGACCCCTGACCAATCTGGCATTTGCTGGCCTTGATTGTGAGGCCAGCTCGCTGAAGGGCCTGTAGCACCTCTCGGAGGTGGCGGAGGTGGTCGGACCAGTGGTGGCTGTATACAGCGATGTCGTCTAGGTAGGCGGCACTGAATCCTTCGAGTCCGGCCAAGACCTGATTAACGAGTCGTTGAAACGTTGCTGGGGCATTCTTCATGCCGAAGGGCATGACCTTGAAATGGTAATGGCCGTCAGGAGTGGAAAACTCAGATCGTTCTTGGGCCCGGGGTGTGAGGCCGATCTGCCAGTAGCCCGCCGTCAGGTCGAAAATGCTGAGGTAGCGGGCAGCTCCCATGCGGTCGATTAGTTCATCTGCCCGGGGGATGGGATGTGCGTCTGTTCTGGTGACCGCATTCAAGCCCCGGTAGTCGACGCAGAACCGGAGTTCCGGTGTGGTGCCGGGGGTGGCTGCTTTGGGGACCAGTACTACTGGGCTGGCCCAGGGGCTGTCTGAGGGCTCAATGACCCCGAGCGTGAGCATCTTGGTTACTTCTTCTTGGATGCAGGCCCGTACCCGATCTGGTACGCGGTAGGCCCGGTGGCGGATAGGGGGGCTGTCCCCCGTGTCCACGTCGTGCACACACCAGGAGGTGACACCTGGGGTGAGGGAGAACAGGCTGGCGAACTGCAGCAGAAGGTTTCGACATTCTTGGCGTTGTTCCAGGGTGAGGGCCTCCGAGAGTCGGACCCCGTCCACGGAGCCGTCTTTCTCCCGAGTCCGTAGGAGGTCAGGGAGGGGTTCGGAGTCTTCTTCGGCTCCATTGTCTGTGGCCATCAGGAGGCTGAGTTCTGAACGCACGAAATGGGGTTTCAGTCTATTAGCGTGGAGGACCCGGAGGGGGTTCCGTGAAGATTCCATGTCGATGAGATAGGTGACAGGGCCCTTGCGCTCGATTACTTTGAAGGGCCCCGTCCACTTGTCTTGCAGGGCGCATGGTTCGGTGGGGGACATTACCCATACTTGTTGGCCGGGTTCAAATTTGATGGAGGAGGCATTTTGGTCATACCACTTTTTCATGTCCTCTTGACTGGCCTCCAAGTTTGCTTTCGCTGTCTCCCTGAATCGTCGGGTCTGGTTGCGGAGGGTTAGGAGGTATTTGAAGACATCTGGAGGGTTCTTTAGAGGGGGCATTTCCCAGCCTTCCTTGACTAGGCTGAGCGGCCCCCGTACGGGGTGTCCATACAACAGTTCAAACGGGCTGAAGCAGAGGGACTTCTGGGGGACTTCTCGATATGCGAAGAGGAGGCACGGCAGTAGCACATCCCACTGGCGACGGAGGGGCTCTTCCAACCCCCCAATCATCCCTTTGAGCGTGCGGTTGAACCGCTCAACGAGTCCGTTTCCTTGAGGGTGATAGGGGGTCGTGAATCGGTAGGTGACCCCACACTGTTGCCAGAGGGACTTCATATATTTGGAAATAAAGTTCGTGCCTCTGTCGCTGACGACTTCTCGGGGGAAGCCCACACGGGAGAAGATCCCCATCAGGGCCCGGCCGACTACCGGGGCTGTCACAGTTCGCAGGGGAACAGCCTCGGGGTAGCGGGTGGCGTGGTCCACCAGTACCAGGGTGAACCGATGTCCTTGTGCTGTACGGGGGTCCAGGGGCCCCACAATGTCTATCCCGACCCTCTCGAACGGGGTGGTGACCACTGGGAATGGTTGCAGGGGGGCTTTTAGTTTGCGGCCGCTCTTCCCACTGGCTTGGCACGTGGGGCAAGATCGGCAATGCTGGAGTACATCATTCCTCATTTTAGGCCAGAAGAAGTGGGTCACTAGGCGGCTGTAAGTTTTATCCTGACCCAGGTGCCCAGCCAGGGGGACATCGTGGGCCAGATTTAGCAAGAAGTCTCTAAAACGGAGGGGCACCACTAGCACTCGACTGGCCCCCAACTCCGCGATCCTTTGTTCACTGTATAGCAGATCATTGTCCCAATAGACCCAATGTGTTCCGGAGGTATCCCCTGGGCTCTGGGCGAGGGCTTGTTGGCGGAGTCCCTCGAGGGAGGGACAGGTCTTCTGCTCTTGGCGAAACTGCTCCTGTGTGGGCCCCCCCTCTTGATGCCACTGGTCGAGGCCAGAGAGGTCCGGAGGTTGAGCTGGTTCTGGGGGGACGGCACGGTCGGCGTCTTCTACTGAAGCGACCGGGGGAGGAGGCGCCGGCCATTCAGGTTCCTCGGGTCGGGGATTGGCACGGGCGGCCATGGACCGGGTGGTGACGCACGCCCAGTCCGGGATGCCTAACATCCCCAGGTGTTCTCTTCGTTCTACGGCTGCCCACGGAGAGCTTTCAAGGTCATTCCCCAGGAGGCAGTCTACGGGAGCATCATCTCGGACCGTCACCTTCAACATGCCGGAGACTCCTCCCCATTCGAAAGGGACGCGGGCCATCCGACACAGACTCTCCGAGTTATCGGCCGAACGGACAGGGCAGAGAATATTTGGTAGGAACTGTTCTGGGGTCACCAGGTGACAGCGGACGGCTGTTACACTGGCCCCGGTGTCACGGAGGGCTTCGGCCCGGCGTCCATTGATGCTCACCCATTGACTGTACTTCCGGGTGTTAGCGGGTAGGGGGACCCGCGGGACCATGTCTTTCCCCCCTAAGCAGGCTAGAGCCATGGCGGCTGGCTCCCATTCTTGATGTTCTTGCTCATATTCTTCTTGTTCCTCGGAGATCTGTTCTTCCCCCAGGGCAGCAGCAGCCACCTGGCGGGGTCTCGGGCTCTGGTTCTGTGGGCAATTTGGGTCGTTTGCGTAGTGGCCGACTCGCTGGCATCGGTGACACGGGACATTGGCCCTATATCCCGGTCGTGCCGGGGTGTTGCCCCGGTTGGCCGGGGGGGTGGTGCTGGCAGCGGGGGCGGCCGGAGCGCTGTCTCTTCCTCGTCCTTGGCCCCCTCCTCCTCCTCCTCGGGGACGGTGCTGACCGTGGTGGTTTCGGTTCTGTTCATAGGACCCATTTCGGCCCACTCTGGTGATTTCCCACCGGTCAGCTTCGGCTGCGAGCTGCCGTGGATCAGTCAATTTGCTGTCGAGGAGGTGCTGCCGGAGCTCGATGAAGCAATTGTTTGACAGATGCTCCCACACCATGAGGTTGAAGAGCTGTTCGTAAGTTGTGACATTGCTTCCTTTGATCCAACCCTCGAAGGCTCTGCTGAAATAGTTCACGTACTCCACCCAAGTTGTACCCGGGATGCGGGTGCAGTCTCTGAACCTCTGGCGGTACATCTCGGGTGTGAGCCCATAGCGGGTGAGGAGGGCCGCTTTCATGTGGTCATAGGAGGTCATCAGATGGTCCGGGAGCTGTAGCAGGGCATCGCGGCCCTCATTGAGGAATCTCCCCCATAGACCGGCTCCCCAGTCGCTTCGATCGATCCGGTGGGAGGTCATAGCTATTTCGTAGGCCTTGAACCATTGTTGGATGTCGTCCTCTCGGAAGTATTCTCGGACGACATCCTTGGGGATGTGTACCTTCTTATCTGCTGCTCCCGGGGTGCGGGGTTGCTCGGTCGCCCCTGATTCCTTGTTCTGCTTGCGTAAGTCTATCTCAGCTAATTTGCGCTCATGTTCATATGCCAGTCTTTTTTCCTCGAGCTCTCTTTGTCTCTGTTTTTCCTCTCTTTCTTCTCGGAGCCTCAGATGTTCTAAGTTCAGTTTCTGTTCGGCCAACTTGAGTTCACCGTCCATTTTGAGCCGGGCCATTTCTAGTTCATGTAGTCTTGTTCTTTCTCGTTCCTGGATCTCGTCTTGCGAGAGGTCCGTTCTTCGCTCCTCGGGAGCCGCGGTGTCTTTTTCTACTGCTGCGATATTTTGGTCCGGGGGTCTGACGGCCCCGGTTTCTGCCCAGGACTCCAGGGCATGCTTGAAATCGTCTTTGGTACTTAGACCGGTGGTAGCGATACCTAGTTCGATGCAGAATTGTTTTAATTCACGATGGCTGTATTCTTCCAATTTCTCCATCTGAAATTTCTCGGTGGATCCGCTTTCTTTGGTTGTCATCGTGATTTCGTCGTGGGGTGAGCTACTCTCTGTACGATTATGCGGTGATTCGGATCGCGCCGCTGGCCACCAATGTTAGACGGACCGGGAGGGTCGGCCGAGTATAAGGGGAGAGGTCTCCAGGGAGAGCCGTCTCCAGCGATCGTACAGACAAGTAACTTCCCCCCCACAGACGGACACCACTCAAGGATAAGGTTAAACGATACTTTATCAGCAATTCTTCGAGTACGATCAAATGATACAAGGAGGTCTGGACTCAGGGGTCCCCTCGGTTCGGGTCTCTGGTTGGGAAAAAGGGGTAGCGGGACAGTCTTGTTACCAATTGGGTGGATGGATAGCTCTCAATCCTCGAGCTCGGCGTTCTAGATGATCGGGCCGCGGCGGAGCCAGCAGGTCCCGATGAAGGTGGTGGTACAAACGGTCCGCGGCCACGCCAGCAGGTCCCGACGACGATGAAGGTTTACGGAGGTTGCGGCAGCGCCAGCAGGCAAGACGATAGTTCACAAGGTAGGGCTACGGCAGCGCCAGTAGTCCGTCAAGGATGAGTTCTTCTCTGCGTCTCTCGACTCCAGGATACAACTGCCTTCCTGCTCTGGAGCTGCCTCAGTTATAGGGCTGGTGCCCTTTGATGTCCGGACCCTCGCACTTGGAGGTCGGGGGGTCCAGGATGAGGGAGTCCAGACACCCAGCAGGGGGGTGGAGCCAGCGCCCGGGGAGGCTGGGGGCGAGCGGTACGTGGCGGGGGAGAGCCATCGACACCTCTTTCTCCCATTGACCTGCCAAGTAGTCCGCTCACCTCCTGGGTGGATGGTGGTGCGGGGATGTCTGAGGCCTGGCCAGGCCCAGGGTTAGGGTCGATCGGAGGCCACGCGGCCTCGTGGTGCAGTGTCCAAGATGGCGCCCAGGTCGGGCGTGCGGGCCAGTAGGGGATCGGGCCCAAGAGGTCGAGATGTTCAGAGGCAGGGGTCCCGGAGGGGACGGAAAACGTGGAGTGGTGGTGTGTAACACTTGAGGGACCGGGCTCGGGCCTGGTCGGGCAGAGGGGGAGCGGGCCCTTCATGTGGCCTGTCCAACAGGCAGCACGACTGCTTTGGGATGGAGCCCTCCTGAGGCGCAGCACGGGTGCTTTGGGATGGAGACCTCCTGGAGGGGCAGCACGGCTGCCTTGGGATGGAGCCCTCCTGGAGGGGCAGCACTTGTGCTTTGGGATGGAGACCTCCTGCAAGGGCAGCACGGGTGCTTTGGGATGGAGACCCCTGGAGGGGCAGCACGGGTGCTTTGGGATGGAGACCCCTGGAGGGGCAGCACGGGTGCTTTGGGATGGAGACCTCTCCTGGAGGGGCAGCACGGGTGCTTTGGGATGGAGACCTCCTGAGAGGGGCAGCACGGATGCTTTGGGATGGAGACCTCCTGAGGGGCAGCACAGGTGTTTTGGGATGGAGTCCTCCTGAGGGGCAGCACGGGTGCTTTGGGATGGAGACCTCCCGAGGGGCAGCACAGGCGTTTTGGGATGGAGACCGTCTGAGGGGCAGCACGGGTGCTTTGGGATGGAGCCCTCCTGGAGGGGCAGCACGGGTGCTTTGGGATGGAGACCTCTCCTGGAGGGGCAGCACGGTTGCTTTGGGATGGAGACCTCCTGAGCGGCAGCACAGGTGTTTTGGGATGGAGTCCTCCTGAGGGGCAGCACGGGTGCTTTGGGATGGAGACCTCCCGAGGGGCAGCACAGGTGTTTTGGGATGGAGACCTCCTGTGGGGCAGCACGGGTGCTTTGGGATGGAGCCCTCCTGGAGGGGCAGCACGGGTGCTTTGGGATGGAGACCTCTCCTGGAGGGGCAGCACGGTTGCTTTGGGATGGAGACCCCTGGAGGCGCAGCACAGGTGCTTTAGGACAGAGACCCCTGGAGGGGCAGCACGTGTGCTTTGGGCTGGAGACCTCCTAGAGAAGCACGGGTGCCTTGGGATGGAGCCCTCCTGGAGGGGCAGCACAGGTGCTTTGGGATGGAGACCCCTGGAGGGGCAGCACGGGTGCTCTGGGATGGAGACCTCTCCTGGAGGGGCAGCACAGGTGCTTTGGGATGGAGACCCCTGGAGGGGCAGCACGGGTGCTTTGTGATGGAGACCTCCTGGAGGGGCAGCACGGGTGCTTTGGGATGGAGACCTCCTGGAGGCGCAGCACGGGTGCTCTGGGATGGAGACCTCCTGGAGGGGCAGCACGGGTGCTTTGGGATGGAGACCTCCTGGAGGGGCAGCACGGTGCTTTGGGATGGGGACCTCCTGGAGGCGCAGCATGGGTGCTCCGGGATGGAGACACCTTGAGGCGCAGCACAGGTGCTTTGGGATGGAGACCTCCTGAGGGGCAGCACGGGTGCTCTGGGATGGAGACCTCCTGAAGGGGCAGCACGGGTGCTTTGGGATGGAGACCTCCTGGAGGGGCAGCACGGGTGCTTTGGGATGGAGACCTCCTGGAGGCGCAGCACGGGTGCTCTGGGATGGAGACCCCTGGAGGGGCAGCACGGGTGCTCTGGGATGGAGACCTCCTGGAGGGGCAGCACGGCTGCTTTGGGATGGAGACCTCCTGGAGGCGCAGCACGGGTGCTCTGGGATGGAGACCTCCTGGAGGGGCAGCACGGGTGCTTTGGGATGGAGACCTCCTGGAGGGGCAGCACGGTGCTTTGGGATGGGGACCTCCTGGAGGCGCAGCATGGGTGCTCCGGGATGGAGACACCTGGAGGCGCAGCACAGGTGCTTTGGGATGGAGACCTCCTGAGGGGCAGCACGGGTGCTCTGGGATGGAGACCTCCTGAAGGGGCAGCACGGGTGCTTTGGGATGGAGACCTCCTGGAGGGGCAGCACGGGTGCTTTGGGATGGAGACCTCCTGGAGGCGCAGCACGGGTGCTCTGGGATGGAGACCCCTGGAGGGGCAGCACGGGTGCTCTGGGATGGAGACCTCCTGGAGGGGCAGCACGGCTGCTTTGGGATGGAGACCTCCTGGAGGCGCAGCACGGGTGCTCTGGGATGGAGACCTCCTGGAGGGGCAGCACGGGTGCTTTGGGATGGAGACCTCCTGAGGGGCAGCACGGGTGCTCTGGGATGGAGACCTCCTGGAGGGGCAGCACGGATGCTTTGGGATGGAGACCCCTGGAGGGGCAGCACGGGTGCTTTGGGATGGAGACCCCTGGAGGGGCAGCACGGGTGCTTTGGGATGGAGACCCCTGGAGGGGCAGCACGGGTGCTTTGGGATGGAGACCCCTGGAGGGGCAGTACGGGTGCTTTGGGATGGAGACCCCTGGAGGGGCAGCACAGGTGCTTTGGGATGGAGACCTCCTGAGAGGCAGCACGGGTGCTTTTGGATGTAGACCCCTGGAGGGGCAGCACGGGTGCTTTGGGATGGAGACCTCCTGAGAGGCAGCACGGGTGCTTTTGGATGGAGACCCCTGGAGGCGCAGCACAGGTGCTTTGGGCTGGAGACCTCCTGGAGGCGCAGCACGGGTGCTCTGGGATGGAGACCTCCTGGAGGGGCAGCACAGGTGCCTTGGGATGGAGACCCCTGGAGGGGCAGCACGGGTGCTTTGGGATGGAGACCTCCTGGAGGCGCAGCACGGGTGCTTTGGGATGGAGACCTCCTGGAGGGGCAGCATGGGTGCTTTGGGATGGAGACCCCTGCAGGGGCAGCACGGGTGCTTTGGGATGGAGACCTCCTGGAGGGGCAGCGCAGGTGCTTTGGGATGGAGACCTCCTGGAGGGGCAGCACTGGAGTTCTGGACTTTTTGGTTCCGTCCAGAGGTGTCAGGGAACAACACCCAAAGACCCCGGAGTTCCACCTGCCTTGGTGCACAAATGAACAGAAACACGGGCTTCTCGATGGTGGCGTCAAAGACCAAAGGTTTATTACTGCAGGGACACAGAAGTCACAGAAACTACGCATGGGCAGTAACTAGGAGCCTGTTCGAATTGTACAAAGAAGGTTGCTCCTTATATACTAAATTTTGGCCTTTAGGCGAATTCTTCACATGTTAGTACATTCCCAAACCTTTGTGTCATGAACAATAAATATTTGGCGTACACAGAAATTGTCGACAATATCTGATGTCACAACATTACGAACGAGGGGTTCCCACTTTTCCATCATAATCCCATGTCAGCTTTTCATTCAAGAGCCGGACCGCCTCATCGTAAATTTCGTTACCTCCCCCTAATAAAGGCCCAGAAGGAAAGGAGCAGAGCCAGGTGCAGAAGATAGAAAAGCAGGATAAGAGATGTTTGTGGGTTGTAAATGGGCAAGGCTACCGGCTTCGGCCTCCTAATCGTGATCAGGACAATGGACACGAAGACCAGTTTGGCAGGACTGGCCTCGGGCAGAGGAGACAGTCTTTGTCGAGTCATGCGGCTACAGCGTGATCTGGTTTAAGGTGCACGTGTCATGTAAGAGGTGAATCTCCGGCTAAGGCTACGTGTCCTTAATCGAAATGAAGTGATTAGAGGCTATTGCGTATGTGAGGGCAAGAAACACAAAATGGCGGCCATGATCTAAAATGGATGCCATGGGTAGATCAGAAATGTGTTTATTAAAGGAGTGCTCTTGCTCGTAGCGTAGCGAAAACACCAGGATATACTAAATGGATCATTTGCGGTTCGCTGATACCGATATTATGTATTTCCGACAATATTGAAAACACGGGTTCAAATCGTCACGGAACCTCAGACCCTCCTTTTGCCCTTACATAGGCAATTACTCAGTCTACGTCAGAGTCTAATTCTATGCTCATCAGGTCAGTGACATGCTGTTGTATCATCATCCTTTCTCGCGCCTTTTCTCCAAACGCAGGTGGTTTCCTAAAACAAGTTGTAGCACAAAGACTACACAGAGCTGGACCACACTGGATAATCAGGCAGCATGAGAATAGGAATACTAAGATGACACCAATGACCATCAGAACCTTCCATCCCCACGCTGATATCAGAGTCCAAAACCACTCCATGAAGGACCAGTTTCCCTTGTCTACGTGAATAGAGTCGGAAATCTTGTGTAGCTTAGAGATCGCCTCATAGACTGTTGGAGCATTATTAGGGATAAAGACACAGCAGCTCGATTGGATCATTCTGCATACCCCACCTCGATCTGCAAGTATTACGTCTAGAACCATACGGTTCTGCAACGTCATGAGTCTATCCGCCTGAAGCTCAGCTGTCAGATTGCTAAGGGCACCAGCAGTTTCGGTAATAGTAGATTCAACTACCCGTGTTAGCTGACGTATGTTTCTACTATTGGCCATAGGCCCCCAGAACGGAAGGAAGCCTTTGAAGAAGTCTCCAGCTTCCTGACCAGCAGTATCTTCCTTGCTGAAGACACCTCTCGCTACTCTGGTTCTGTGGTAATCAGATGAAGCAGTGTATGTCGGAGGCAATAATCGAGCAATATAACATGATCCTGAAAAGTCGGCAGGCAACCATGTATAAGCTCTATCTCGACAGATGAAGTAGGTACCCCTAGCAGTAAGAAAAGCAGGGGAAGAGTTAGCCGGAAACACATAAGTCTCTACGCACTCACTCCTCCCTAGCTGAGCTCTCGGATTCCTCCCATTCCCTTGCAAACAGACCTGACCTCGGTGAGGTACGACCCAGATTGGAGTTGAGCTTTTACGCTTGCTCTCTTCTAAACTAAGGCGATACTCTGAAGTATTCCAACTTAAATACACTCGCAATTCGTCTCTAGGGTATGATGGAGTATTATTGGCGTCCTTGATCATGTCAATAATTCCCTGGACTAAAGCTTTGTTGGCAGAGTTATATTTAGTGGAACGTGGTGGACGTGGAGGATAGGTCTCAAGGGCATAAGCAAAGATGGTTTGAAGGGCCTGAAATGATCCATTATAGCTGAAAGGCAAAACCAGATAAGGAATACCTTTATCCATAGTGTGGGGTATCAAACCACACACCCAGCAGTCTGTAGTGTTAACTACCAGTTGGTGTTGATGCAAGAGCTGTACAAAAGTGTTGTTAATGAATTCTGAGCGTCGGGCTTGCTCATGTTCGGGAAACGAATGGAAGGAGTGTATAGAAGGAACAGTAGAAGTAGCAGGATCAAGGGGAGGTACTGTAGTAACTGGCACAAAAATCAAATTTATACTGAAGACGATTCCACCCACCAACGTTATCAAAATAATCAAGAATGTAATGGCACATTGCATCAAAAAGCATTTGCTGTGAAGAATTCTACAAAGTCTGTTTCTGCGAACATAAATCACATTTTCTCGTTGCAGCGCAGGAAGCTCCATCTTCTACAATCCGCTCGCGACCACTGATGATGTGTACGTAGATGAAAGTGCCTCTGTCAGCCCCAGGAGTTCCCAGAACCAACAGAAAGATCGACCTTGTGTCAGACCCCTGCAAATTCAACTAGGCACACAGCCACGACCCTACGGCTACCCAGACGGCAAGGCAAAATAACAAAACAAATAGCAAACTTCCTGGCTGAAGGTAAAAGTTCAAAATTTTAAAATATTCACAATAGGCAATTGCCTGCTTTATTTGTCCATATTACGGTTTCGTAAGTTATATCTCTGTTTCGCAGGTACTGTCTGATCAGCAAATAGCGTTTCACTAGTAGCTGTTGCAGTGTTCAAGTTCGCAGATGTCAGAGTTCTTTCTGATACAGGGGACAAATGTTCAGTGTTCGAAAGAGTCTTTTCTGAAGGAGAGTCAGAGCTTGGAGTGTCAGTGATCAATTCGGCATCGCTGAAAGGGATGAATTTTGGTGTGCTTTCAAATTCGGAGGAACCAATTCCCTTCTTCACCCAGTCGTCGTAAGGAAGTGGCAAAGGCACACGCTTTACATGGGATGCATGCACCCAGTGCTTGCGTCCAGCCACACGAACCGCTGTCCTCGTTGCCAGTAGGATTTGGAAGGGGCCGACAAATCTCGGCTGAAGGTTCTTCGTCCTCGCAAAGTTCCTGATGACAACGAACTCGCCTGGTTTCAGCTGATGCCCTGGACTCTCCGGAGGCTTTGGCAAAGCATCGAAAACCTGTTGGTGAATAAGACTCAATTTAGCAGTCAAGTCATAAAGGTAGTCTATCAACATAGGATATTCTAGAGAACAAAACTTTTTAGGCCTCGGCACACCCCAAATATTTGCCGGACGGCCAAAAATTATTTCGTATGGACTGAGTCCCACTCTAGAATGTACAGTTGCTCTCGTTGATAAAGCCAAAGGAAGTGCGTCTGGCCAGGCTAAACCTGTGGATGCTTGTATTTTAGCTAATTTTAGCTTGAGGGTGCCATTGTAACCCTCCACTAAACCAGCAGACTGGGGATGGTTCGCACTGTGGAATTTTTGTTTCAGCCCTAGACCCGCACACACACTCTGCATAACTTTCCCTATAAACTCACTTCCGTTATCTGACCATACAATCCGTGGCATTCCGTACCTAGGGAAATATTCTTTGAGAAGAATCTTGGCAGTTGATAGGGCAGTATTGTCCTTTAGTGGATATGCTTCGATCCACCTGGAAAAAGCACAAACTACCACCAGGACATACTTCAAATTATTGCAGCGCTCCATGTGAATGAAGTCTAACTGAATCACTTCAAAGGGACAGGAAGGAGGAGCGAAATGACCAGCTGGAGTTGGAGTTCCCTTGCCAGGATTATGCATCAGGCATACCATACAATTTTTCACCACCCTCTCTGCACACGTACTGATCCCATCATTCTTCCAGACTGGAGCCAACATCTTACAAATTCCTTTAGAACTTATGTGAGCTACTCCATGCGCCATTGTCACCACTGCAAGCACATACGCGTCAGGCAACATCCAACGCTGCTGTTCTGTCAAATCAATCCAACATCCATTCGAATCCAACCTGCCCATACTTTCTCTCCATACACGTTTTTCTTCCTCAGTTGCTTCTTTCTGAATCTCTTTCACACTTTCCATAGTATCCTCACACATTCCAGAGTCAGCAATCCATCTTGCAGACGTAGCAACATACATTCTGCTCATCGTGTCTCTAGCTGTCTGTTTAGCAATTTCATCAGCAAAAGCATTCCCACGGCCAACATCATCCGTGATTGCTTTATGAGCACTGCACTTTACAATCGCAACTTCAGTCGGCAAGGTTAGAGATTCCAACAAGTCGTTAACTAGCTGACCATGTTGGATCTTAGTCCCATGGGACGTAATGAAACCTCTTTCTCTCCACAAACGGCCAAAACTATGGGCCACGCCAAATGCGTACTGACTATCTGTGAACACATTCACTCTCTTTCCCTTAGCTAAAACACACGCTCTTGTTAGAGCTATTAATTCTGCAGCTTGGGCAGAATTCTGACTCACTCTTGCAGTCTCCACAATCGTCTTCAAAGTCGTTACTGCATAAGCAGCAGTCACATCACCATTCTCCAATTTAAAACATGACCCGTCCACATACAGCGTACCATCTGGATCGGATAACGGAGTATCCTTTAAGTCTATTCGTCCTTTTGTCTCTTCCTCCGTTTAAAAACAACAATCATGTGGCTCGGAATCACTCGACTCTTGATCAGTCGGCAACAGCGTTGCTGGATTCAATACATTACATCTTTTGATCTGAATATGACTCGCTAGTAATGTCAGCTCGTAACCAGATAGTCTCGCACTGGTAAGGTGTTGTGTCTTCGTTCGATTCATGAGTGTATCCACTGCATGAGGAACCATGACCACTAGCATGTTGTTCATTACCAAACCAGCAGATTGTCGAATGGAAGCCGCAGCTGCCGCTGTAGCTCTCAAACAACTAGGCAACGCTCTAGCTACCGGATCTAATGTTGATGAAAAATACGCACAAGGGCGTTGTTTATCACCAAACTTCTGTGTCAGAACACTCAACGCGCAACCTTCCCTCTCGTGAACATAGAGCGTGAATGGCTTACTGTAATCAGGTGTACCCAATACAGGAGCTGAACACAAGGCTTTTCGTAATTCAGAAAAACTCTCCTGACATTCATCAGACCATGGCACCGGACTCGGAACATTTTTCCCAGTCAAAGCTACCAACGGTTTTGCTAAAAGAGAAAAATTTGGGATCCACTGCCTACAGTAAGAGGTAATACCTAGGAAGGCACGTATCTCTCTCTGTGTGCGTGGAACACTCATTTGCGTAATTGCTTTTATTCTTTCTGGGGTCAACTTCCTTCCCTCCTTTGACAAGAGATGACCTAGGTAGGTCACTTCTTGGCAGCAGTATTGCATTTTGGAAGGTGACACCTTGTGATTCAAATTAGACAAATGATGCAATAACGAAATCGTAGCTGCTTTGCAAGTTTCCTTGTCATCGGCGGCCACTAGAAGATCGTCTACATACTGTACTAGAGCAGAACCTGGAGGAAGGACAAAGGAATCTAACTGGCTTTTTAATGCTTGACTATAAATAGATGGGCTCTCACAATAACCTTGTGGAGCGCGTTTAAATCTGAAACTGCGACCTCCTAGACAGAAGCCAAAAATATCTCTGCTTTCCTCGGCTATTGGAATGCTGAAAAAGGCATTCTTCAAGTCAATGACTGAGAACCAAGTGGCTGTAGCAGGAATCAATGTTAACAAGGCAGTAATGTCTGGCACTACAGGAAACTGCGGGACTACAATCTTATTAACTTCTCTAAGGTCGATAACAAACCTATACACTGGAGGCTTTGTAGGATCAGTTCGTTTCAAAATCGGTAGTACAGGACTGTTACAGACATTTCCTCTCGTTTCTTCAACCACACCTTTTTTAATCAAATCTTGCACAATCAATAAAAGTGCACGCTCACCTTCACTAGATATTTTATATTGAGGAATTCTTGGAAATTTTACATTCGCTTTTAAAGTTACTACATATGGTGGTATTTCTAAAAGGCCTACATCGTTAGGACCAGTCGCCCAAAGAGAATCAGGGAGTGAGCGTAGCTCTGGCGGGAGTGCATCCATTGACAAGTACATCGGAGAAGTGATATTTTTACCCAACGTAAGCTGTACTCCCTCCGGAGAACAGTACAATGTCGCATATAGTCGTTTTAACAAATCTAAACCAAGCAGATTTTCATTACAACCTGTTGTCAAAATCAGAGGTGCTTTCAAGTGACATGGCCCAACAGAAATAGACAAAGGACCAGATATCGGGTTGTAAACAGGGGCGCCTGAAAAACCTACAGAAACATTTGTTGAGCCAGACAAAGGTGCGCCAGGGAGTTTCGCATGAATGATAGAACTTTTTGCGGCACCAGTATCCAACAGAAACGGTTCGACTACACCTGATGTTGCTACTGCGACATAAGGCCCACTCTGATCCACTGGAACTGATACTACTCCCTCTCTCTGTCTATGGCTGTCCTAGTACCCATTTTGCTGAAATCCCTCATTCACTTCACAATAGTCTTCAACAAGATATTGTTGAGATCTATTTTGTTGAGTAGACTGTCCATTTCGTTGATCAAAGTGATTTGATGGACGATCATTCGTTTGTGGAGGCATAACACCTCGTCCTCGACCTCTAGAATTTTGCACAAAACCACCACGGCCTCTCTGAGCTGCTGCTGCATTATTCTGTGCTAAGATCGGACATTCATTTTTGTAGTGACCCTCTTTCTTACAGTATGCACATTGGTTCCACTGATATTGAGGCCTCGATGTATTATAGTCTGTTCTTTGATACGAACCCTGTTGCATATTAGTCTGATTCGTGCGAGGCGGATACGCCTGCTGTAAAAGAACTTTAGTCTTTAAATCCTTTGTTTTCTTCTCTGATTTCTCCTTTTCCTCTTTATCCCTGTTTTCGTAGTACTGTGCAGTCGCAAGTATTTGCGCGGTTGTGGACACAGCCCACGCACTCTCTGAATCCTTCAGTTTATTGCATAATTCAGGTAACAAATTATGCACAAATTTATCGACAAACAGTCTTTGCCCTCCTTCTGTACTCATGTCCTGACCACTATGATCTACAAAAGTCTCTTCAAACCTCGTGAAGAAGTCAGAGACACTTTCGTCTTTCTTCTGCCTGCATGCTGATAACTTGTCCCAATTAACACGCAATGCGGGCATCAGAGTCTTCATTAGATCAATTATTCTACCTGGAAGATTAGCAATTAGAGGTTCGGGTTTTGCACCACCTACTTGCTGACCATCCGCTGCAGTGATAGCTGCCCAGTCACCACCTAAGGCAACTTGATGATCCTCTCTACGAATTTTAGCCCACACTGGTTGCGGAACTACGTTGCCAAATAACATATCGATGTCTGCTAAGTTCATTATACAAGCCTCAACTGTCTGTGTTAATTCCTTATAGTATCCAGCAGGATTCTTACGTGGATCTGGCAAGGCCTGCTTTACTGCTAGCACTTCAGCTCGCTTCCACGGAATGTGTATCCACACTCTCTGGAATTGCGCTGGAGCGGCTACAATACCATTATTTTGATCAGCTTGCACAGCTTCGCGCCAAATTGGAGGAACCTCCCTCATTGGATATTGGCGACTTAGCTTCGTCTTGCCTTTTTCTAAATCTCTTGGTGAACGAAGTGATGGATTATTCCTATAACTTAAAATCAGTTCCATCGCTTCTTCTATATTATCACCCACTATCATTCCAGCAGCAAAGTCTTTCTGAACCTTAATCAAATCTTCTAGATTTGATTCAACATCATCTTCTTCTATCTCCTCACGTAACAACGAGCACATCTCGTCAAAGACATACCGTTGAGTTGGTTCTTTCCACTGCATAAACGTATCTAGCACATCTCTTGTACTATATCTCCTACTCTTCGAAATCCATCTGAGAGCCGTGGAATCTAGAATTCCCCGTTCCTCAGTACTCGGAAGCTGACTACGCCTCTGTACAGAGTCGGAAGTAGGAGTCTTGATTAAAGTTTTATAGAAAGGAGACAGAATGTTAGATACAGAATCGGTGATTCTCCGACGAACAGAAAGTGGAGTCAACACACTCGCAGATGCAGAGAACACAGTAGAGGTAGGAACAGATAACGGATTAGTAGAAGTATCAAGGAAGATAGTTTGCGGAACAGTAGGTGTAAGCGAGACAGATACAGGTATAGAAGTCGGCAATCCAGGAGGAGGAGGAGGAGCCGTAGGAACATTCACATTGACCACAGGAGGTACAGGAGCTTGATTCTGAGGGACAGGAGCAGGAACACCAGGTTGTCCAGCAACCGGCAATTGAACATTCGGTAAAGGTGGAGCCGTAGCACCTTGTGCATACGGTGGAGGTGATCGTAACAAATAAGATAACAGAGGGTCGTTTTCGGAATCCTCCAGTATCTTAGCTGTTTTCGATGGCAAGGCAGGATAGCACTTGTCAATCGCTAAATTGTGCTCTCTAATGGCCACCTCTATGGCTTTCTCACACTCATTAGCCTGCAACTGTTTAGTTGCTTGTTCTAGGGTCAACTCTTCTTGCTCTTTTTGTTCTTTCTTTAACCTCTTCATTTCTCTCTGTTTGGATTCTTTTCGCCAGTAACGGAAAGAATCAAACATTGCCGGTCGGGCTTTCTTCCTAAACAATTTCGCTTCTAAATTGTCAAGAATTTCGGGTTCAAAACTACCATGCAGTGGCCAACTAAGGACACCATCCTTTTTAGTGTAACGGACCCACACCTCATTATAAGATATAGGACCCACACCAAATTTACAATACAAGTCATATAGGGGAGTCCCAATCGGAGGAACCAGACATGAGTCCTCCAATCGTGAGTCACTGTTGCAACTAAAACAGGACAACATACAATTTTTCCGACTTACCATTTTCAGTCCGGAACACAAAACAAACAAAACACGGAACAGATACGTGCACTAGAACCAAGAACTTAGGCCTACCAAAACGAACTGATGTATCGATACCCAAACTAAACCAAATAGATTATCGTAACTAGAACAACCAGTGATAATCTTACAAAACCAAACCAAACCAAGAACCGATCAAGGTTTTTAACAACCCTCACAAAGTAACCAGCTAGCTATCACAAAATACTTAACTGAGGCACTGAAGACGTCACCAAGGAGAAACCCGTCACGTTTCGCTGTACTAAGGACTGCACCTCGGGTCCAAGACAGGGCGACGGTCAAGGCAACGGCCCACTGCAGCCGTCCTGAACGGGAACCCTCGTGGAAGAGAACGTCGGGCCACTTTTGCGATATGCCGGGATCGATGAAGTGGGGCGCCTCCCTCAGGAATCTTCACACGAAGCTTCTCGAACTCTTCAGGCTTTTGGACCGGTACCGAATGACGTCGCCCCACGTTGGGCGCCAAATTGGAGTTCTGGACTTTTTGGTTCCGTCCAGAGGTGTCAGGGAACAACACCCAAAGACCCCGGAGTTCCACCTGCCTTGGTGCACAAATGAACAGAAACACGGGCTTCTCGATGGTGGCGTCAAAGACCAAAGGTTTATTACTGCAGGGACACAGAAGTCACAGAAACTACGCATGGGCAGTAACTAGGAGCCTGTTCGAATTGTACAAAGAAGGTTGCTCCTTATATACTAAATTTTGGCCTTTAGGCGAATTCTTCACATGTTAGTACATTCCCAAACCTTTGTGTCATGAACAATAAATATTTGGCGTACACAGAAATTGTCGACAATATCTGATGTCACAACATTACGAACGAGGGGTTCCCACTTTTCCATCATAATCCCATGTCAGCTTTTCATTCAAGAGCCGGACCGCCTCATCGTAAATTTCGTTACCTCCCCCTAATAAAGGCCCAGAAGGAAAGGAGCAGAGCCAGGTGCAGAAGATAGAAAAGCAGGATAAGAGATGTTTGTGGGTTGTAAATGGGCAAGGCTACCGGCTTCGGCCTCCTAATCGTGATCAGGACAATGGACACGAAGACCAGTTTGGCAGGACTGGCCTCGGGCAGAGGAGACAGTCTTTGTCGAGTCATGCGGCTACAGCGTGATCTGGTTTAAGGTGCACGTGTCATGTAAGAGGTGAATCTCCGGCTAAGGCTACGTGTCCTTAATCGAAATGAAGTGATTAGAGGCTATTGCGTATGTGAGGGCAAGAAACACAAAATGGCGGCCATGATCTAAAATGGATGCCATGGGTAGATCAGAAATGTGTTTATTAAAGGAGTGCTCTTGCTCGTAGCGTAGCGAAAACACCAGGATATACTAAATGGATCATTTGCGGTTCGCTGATACCGATATTATGTATTTCCGACAATATTGAAAACACGGGTTCAAATCGTCACGGAACCTCAGCACGGGTGCTCTGGGATGGAGACCTCCTGGAGGGGCAGCACAGGTGCCTTGGGATGGAGACCCCTGGAGGGGCAGCACTGGTGCTTTGGGATGGACACCCCTGGAGGGGCAGCACGGGTGCTTTGTGATGGAGACCTCCTGGAGGGGCAGCACGGGTGCTTTGGGATGGGGACCTCCTGGAGGGGCAGCACGGGTACTCTGGGATGGAGACCTCCTGGAGGTGCAGCACGGGTGCTCTGGGATGGAGACCTCCTGAGGGGCAGCACGGGTGCTTTGGAATGGAGACCTCTCCTGGAGGGGCAGCACGGGTGCCTTGAGATGGAGACCCCTGGAGGGGCGGCACGGGTGCTTTTGGATGGAGACTCCTGGATGGGCAGCACGGGGGCTTTGGGCTGGAGACCTCCTGGAGGCGCAGCACGGGTGCTCTGGGATGGAGACCTCCTGGAGGGGCAGCACAGCTGCCTTGGGATGGAGACCTCCTGGAGGGGCAGCACGGGTGCTTTGGGCTGGAGACCTCCTGGAGGCGCAGCATGGGTGCTCTGGGATGGAGACCTCCTGGAGGGGCAGCACAGGTGCCTTAGGATGGAGACCCCTGGAGGGGCAGCACTGGTGCTTTGGGATGGAGACCCCTGGAGGGGCAGCACTGGTGCTTTGGGATGGAGACCCCTAGAGTGCAGCACGGGTGCTTTGGGATGGAGCCCTCCTGGAGGGGCAGCACAGGTGCTTTGGGATGGAGACCCCTGGAGGGGCAGCACGGGTGCTTTGGGATGGAGACCTCCTGGAGGGGCAGCACGGGTGCTTTGGTGACCCCTGGAGGGGCAGTACGGGTGCTTTGGGATGGAGACCCCTAGAGTGCAGCACGGGTGCTTTGGGATGGAGACCCCTGGAGGCGCAGCACGGTTGCTCTTGGATGGAGACCTCCTGGAGGGGCAGCACGGGTGCTTTGGCATGGAGACCTCCTGAGAGGCAGCACGGGTGCTCTTGGATGGAGACCTCCTGGAGGGGCAGCACGGGTGCTCTGGGATGGAGACCTCCTGGAGGCACAGCACGGGTGCTTTGGGATGGAGACCCCTGGAGGGGCAGCACAGGTGCTTTGGGGTGGAGACCCCTGGAGGGGCAGCACGGGTGCTTTGGGATGGAGACCCCTGGAGGGGCAGCACGGGTGCTTTGGGATGGAGACCCCTGGAGGGGCAGCACGGGGGCTTTGGGATGGAGACCCCTGGAGGGGCAGCACTTGTGCTTTGGGATGGAGACCTCTGGAGGGGTAGCACGGGTGCTTTGGAATGGAGACCCCTTGAGGCGCAGCACGGGTGCTCTGGGATGGAGACCCCTGGAGGGGCAGCACGGGTGCTTTGGGATAGTGACCTCCTGAGAGGAAGCACGGGTGCTTTGGGATGGAGACCCCTGGAGGGGCAGCACAGGTGCTTTGGGATGGAGACCTCCTGAGGGGCAGCACAGGTGCTTTGGGATGGTGACCTCCTGAGAGGAAGCACGGGTGCTCTGGGATGGAGAACTCCTGAGGGGCAGCACGGGTGCTTTGGGATGGATCCCTCCTGGAGGCGCAGCACGGGTGCTCTGGGATGGAGACCTCCTGGAGGGGCAGCACGGGTGCTTTGGGATGGAGACCCCTGGAGGGGCAGCACGGGTGCTTTGGGATGGAGACCTCCTGAGAGGCAGCACAGGTGCTTTGGGATGGAGCCCTCCTGAGGGGCAGCACGGGTGCTTTGGGATGGAGACCTCCTGGAGGGGCAGCACAGGTGCCTTGGGATGGAGACCCCTGGAGGGGCAGCACGGGTGCTTTGGGATGGAGCCCTCCTGGAGGGGCAGCATGGGTGCTCTGGGATGGAGACCTCCTGAGGGGCAGCACATGTGCTTTGGGATGGAGACCTCCTGAGAGGCAGCACGGGTGCTTTTGGATGGAGACCCCTGGAGGGGCAGCACGGGTGGTTTTGGATGGAGACCCCTGGAGGGGCAGCACAGGTGCTTTTGGATGGAGACCCCTGGAGGGGCAGCACGGGTGGTTTGGGATGGAGACCTCTGGAGGGGCAGCACGGGTGCTTTGGGATGGAGACACCTGGAGGCGCAGCACAGGTGCTTTGGGATGGAGACCTCCTGGAGGGGCAGCACGGGTGCTTTGGAGACCCCTGGAGGGGCAGCACGGGTGTTCTGGGATGGAGACCCCTGGAGGGGCAGCACGGGTGCTCTGGGATGGAGACCTCCTGGAGGGGCAGCACGGCTGCTTTGGGATGGAGACCCCTGGAGGTGCAGCACGGATGCTTTGGAGACCCCTGGAGGGGCAGCACGGGTGCTTTGGGATGGAGACCCCTGGAGGGGCAGCACGGCTGCTTTGGGATGGAGACCCCTGGAGGGGCAGCACGGGTGCTTTGGGATGGAGACCTCCTGGAGGGGCAGCACAGGTGCTTTGGGATGGAGACCCCTGGAGGGGCAGCACGGGTGCTTTGGGGTGGAGACCCCTGGAGGGGCAGCACAGGTGCTTTGTAATGGAGACCCCTGGAGGGGCAGCACGGGTGCTTTGGGATGGAGACACCTGGAGACGCAGCACGGGTACTTTGGGATGGCGACCCCTGGAGGGGCAGCACGGGTGCTTTGGGATGGAGACCTCCTGGAGGCGCAGCACGGGTGTTCTGGGATGGAGACCCCTGGAGGGGCAGCACGGGTGCTCTGGGATGGAGACCTCCTGGAGGCGCAGCACGGGTGCTTTGGGATGGAGACCTCCTGGAGGGGCAGCACAGGTGCCTTGGGATGGAGACCCCTGGAGGGGCAGCACGGGTGCTTTGGGATGGAGACCTCCTGGAGGCGCAGCACGGGTGCTTTGGGATGGAGACCTCATGGAGGGGCAGCACGGGTGCTTTGGGATGGAGACCCCTGGAGGGGCAGCACGGGTGCTTTGGGATGGAGACACCTGGAGGCGCAGCACAGGTGCTTTGGGATGGAGACCTCTTGGAGGGGCAGCACGGGTGCTTTGGGATGGAGACCTCTGGAGGGGCAGCACGGGTGCTTTGGGAGGGAGACCCCTGGAGGGGCAGCACGGGTGCTTTGGGATGGAGACCCCTGGAGGGGCAGCACCGGTGCTTTGGGATGGAGACCCCTGAAGGGGCAGCACGGGTGCTCTGGGATGGAGACCTCCTGGAGGGGCAGCACAGGTGCTCTGGGATGGAAGCTTTGGGATGGAGACCCCTGGATGGGCAGCACGGGTGCTCTGGGATGGAGACCTCCTGAGGGGCAGCACAGGTGTTTTTCGATGGAGACACCTGGAGGGGCAGCACGGGTGCTCTGGGATGGAGACCTCCTGAGAGGCAGCACAGGTGCTTTGGGATGGAGACCTCCTGAGAGGCAGCACGGGTGCTTTGGGATGGAGACCCCTGGAGGGGCAGCACCGGTGCTTTGGGATGGAGACCCCTGGAGGGGCAGCACGGGTGCTTTGGGATGGAGACCCCTGGAGTGGCAGCACCGGTGCTTTGTGATGGAGACCTCCTGGAGGGGCAGCACGGGTGCTTTGGGATGGAGACCCCTGGAGGGGCAGCACCGGTGCTTTGGGATGGAGACACCTGAAGGAGCAGCATGGGTGCTCTGGGATGGAGACCTCCTAAGGGGCAGCACAGGTGCTTTGGGATGGAGACCTCCTGAGAGGCAGCACGGGTGCTTTGGGATGGAGACCTCCTGGAGGCGCAGCACAGGTGCTTTGGGATGGAGACCTCCTGGAGGGGCAGCACGGGTGCTTTGGGATGGAGACCTCCTGAGGGGCAGCACAGGTGCTTCGGGATGGAGACCTCCTGAAGGGGCAGCACCGGTGCTTTGGGATGGAGACCCCTGGAGGGGCAGCACGGGTGCTTTGGGATGGAGACCTCCTGGAGGGGCAGCATGGGTGCTTTGGGAAGGAGACCTCCTGGAGGGGCAGCACGGGTGCCTTGGGATGGAGACCCTTGGAGTGCAGCACGGGTGCTTTCGGATGGAGACCCCTGGAGGGGCAGCACCGGTGATTTGTGATGGAGACCTTGTTAGACGGACCGGGAGGGTCGGCCGAGGTTACGGGGAGAGGTCTCCAGGGAGAGCCGTCTCCAACGACTGTACAGATAAGTAACTTCCCCCCCACAGACGGACACCACACAAGGTTGAAGGTTAACGAGACTTTATATGCAATTCTTAGGTTACGATGATGGATACAAGGAGGTCTGGACTCAGGGGTCCCCTCGGTTCTAGTCTCTGGTTTAGGAAAGGGGTAGCGGGACAGTCTTTGTTACCAACGAGTGAAAAATAGCTCTCAATCCTCGAGCTCGGCGTTCTAGATGATCGGGCCGCGGCGGAGCCAGGCAGGTCCCGAGATGGACGAAGGAAAACGACGGTCCGCGGCGGAGCCTGCAGGTCCCGGTGAAGATGACGGTTACAACGGTCCGCGGCCACGCCAGCAGGTCCCGACGACGATGAAGGTGATGAGGATTACGACGGCTGTGGCAGCGCCAACAGGCAGGACGATGGTGCACAAGACAGAGCTACGGCAGCGCCAGTAGTCCGTCCAGGATGAGTTCCTCTTTACGTCTCTCGACTCCAAGATACAACTGCCTTCCTGCTCTGGAGCTGCCCCAGTTATAGGGCTGGCGTGCTTTGATGTCCGGACCCTCGCACTTGGAGGTCGGGAGGTCCGGGATGAGGGAATCCAGACACCCAGCAGGGGGGTGGAGCCAGCGCCCGGGGAGGCGATGGGCGAGCGGCACTTGGTGGGGGAGAGCCATCGGCACCTCTTTCTCCCATTGACTTGCCAAGTAGCCCGCTCACCTCCTGGGTGGAGGGTGGTGCCGGAATGTCTGAGGCCGGGCCAGGCCCAGGGTTGAGGTCGATCGGGGGCCAGGCGGCCTCGTGGTGGAGTGTCCAAGATGGCGCCCCAGGCTGGGCGCGTGGGCCGGCAGTGGATCGGGCCCACGAGGTCGACATGCTCGAGGGCAGGGGTCCCTGAGGGGACGGAGGACGTGCAATGGTGGTGTGTGGTACTTGCGGGACTGGACTCAGGCCTGGTTGGGCCGGGGGAGAGCGGCCCTTCATGTGGCCTGTCCAACATGCGTCCCCCCCAGCTGAAGGCGGGGAGAGTTACCCATCCTCTTGGGGACTCTCCTCGTCGAGGCGGAAAAACCGGGACAGGCCATCCGCGTTGGCGTGATCTGGCCCAGGCCGGTGTTCGACTGTGAAGTCCATACCTTGCAAGGAGATGGACCAGCGTAGCAACTTTGGGTTCTCCCCCCGCATATGCATCAGCCATTGCAGGGGTCGGTGGTCGGTCTGCACCCGAAAGTGGGTGCCAAAAAGGTAGGGCCGGAGCTTCTTGAGGGCCCATACCACAGCGAAGGCTTCCCTCTCTATGGTGCTCCAGCGTTGCTCCCGTGGTAGGAGTCTCCGGCTGATGAAGGCCACCGGTTGATCAAGGCCTTCGGTGTTCACTTGAGACAGGACTGCCCCAATGCCCTGGTCGGAGGCGTCCGTCTGGACTACGAACTCCCGGCTGTAGTCTGGGGCCTGGAGCACAGGGGCGGAACACATGGCGGCCTTCAATTGTTCAAATGCAGTTTGACACTCTGGGGTCCAGGTGACTTTCTTGGGCTGGTTCTTTGACGTGAGTTCTGTGAGGGGCCCCACTATGGTACCATAGTCTTTCACGAACCTTCGGTAGTAGCCCGTGAGGCCCAGGAAGGCTCGTACCTCGGTTTGGGTGATGGGGGGCTGCCAGGCCTGGATGGCAGCAATTTTCAGCTGTAGAGGGGCCACTAGGCCGCTTCCCACCTGGTGTCCGAGGTAGGTTACAGACCCTTGCCCAATTTGACACTTGCTGGCCTTGATCGTGAGGCCAGCTCGCCGAAGGGCTTGCAGCACTGCTCGGAGGTGGTGGAGGTGCTCGGTCCAATGGTGGCTGTATACAGCGATGTCGTCTAGGTAGGCGGCGCTGAATCCTTCGAGCCCCGCCAGGACCTGATTGACGAGCCGTTGGAATGTTGCTGGGGCATTCTTCATGCCGAAGGGCATGACCGTGAAATGGTAATGGCCATCGGGGGTGGAGAAGGCAGAACGTTCTTGCGCCCGGGGTGTGAGGCCGATCTGCCAATAGCCTGCTGTCAGGTCGAAGATGCTGAGGTAGCGGGCAGCTCCCATTCGGTCGACTAGTTCATCTGCCCGGGGGATGGGATGCGCGTCTGTTCTGGTGACCGCATTCAAGCCCCGGTAGTCCACGCAGAACCGGAGTTCTGGTGTGGTGCCGGGGGCAGCTGCTTTGGGGACCAGTACGACAGGGCTGGCCCAGGGACTGTCTGAGGGCTCGATGACCCCGAGCGTGAGCATCTTGGCTATTTCTTCCTGGATGCAGGCCCGTACCCGGTCTGGCACGCGGTAGGCCCGGTGGCGGATAGGGGGGCTGTCCCCGGTGTCCACATCGTGCACACACCAGGGAGTGACACCTGGGGTGAGGGAGAACAGGCTGGCGAACTGTGATAGGAGGGCTTGACACTCTTGGCGTTGTTCTCTGGTGAGGGCCTCTGAGAGCCGGACCCCATCCACGGAGCCGTCTTGCTCTTGAGTCCGTAGGAGGTCAGGGAGAGGCTCGGAGTCTTCTTCAACCCCAGTGTCTGTGGCCATCAGGAGGCTGAGCTCTGTTCGCACAAAGTGGGGCTTTAGTCTGTTAGCGGGGAGGACCCGGAGGGGGTTCCGGGAGGATTCCATGTCGATGAGATAGGTGGCAGGACCCTTGCGCTCTATTACTTTGAAGGGCCCCGTCCATTTGTCTTGTAGGGCGCATGGCTCAGTGGGGGACATCACCCATACCTGTTGGCCAGGTTCGAATTCAATGGATGAGGCATTCTGGTCATACCATTTTTTCATGTCCTCTTGACTGGCCTCTAGGTTGGCCTTCGCTAGTTCTCTGAACCGCCGGGTCTGGTTGCGGAGGGTGAGGAGGTACCGGAAGACATCTGGTGGGTTCTTTAACGGAGGCATCTCCCAGCCTTCTTTGACGAGACTGAGCGGCCCTCGCACTGGGTGTCCATATAGCAGTTCAAATGGGCTGAAGCCCAGGGATTTCTGGGGGACCTCTCGATACGCGAAGAGGAGGCACGGCAGCAGCACATCCCACTGGCGACGGAGGGGCTCTTCCAACCCCCCGATCATTCCCTTTAGCGTGCGGTTGAACCGCTCAACGAGTCCGTTCCCTTGAGGGTGATAGGGGGTTGTGAATCGGTAGGTGACCCCGCACTGTTGCCAGAGGGACTTCATGTATTTGGAAATAAAGTTCGTGCCTCTGTCGCTGACGACTTCTCGGGGGAAGCCCACACGGGAGAAGATCCCCATCAGGGCCCGGCCGACTACCGGGGCTGTCACAGTTCGCAGAGGAACAGCCTCAGGGTAGCGGGTGGCGTGGTCCACTAGCACCAAGATGAATCGATGGCCTTGTTTTGTGCGTGGGTCCAAGGGCCCCACAATGTCTATTCCGACTCTCTCAAACGGGGTAGTGACCACGGGAAAAGGTTGCAGGGGGGCCTTTAGTTTGCGGCCGCTCTTTCCACTGGCTTGGCACGTGGGGCAAGATCGGCAATGCTGGTGCACATCGTTCCTCATTTTGGGCCAGAAGAAGTGGGTCACTAGGCGACTGTAGGTTTTATCTTGTCCCAGATGTCCTGCCAGGGGGACATCGTGGGCCAGGTTTAACAGGAAGTCTCTGAAACGGAGGGGTACCACTAGTACTCGGTTGCTCCCCAGCTCGGCGATTCTTTGCTCGCTGTACAGCAGGTCATTGTCCCAGTAGACCCAATGAGTTCCGGAGGTATCCCCTGCGCTTTGGGCGAGCGCTTGCTGGCGGAGTCCCTCGAGGGAGGGACAGGTCTTCTGTTCTTGGCGAAATTGCTCTTGCGTGGGCCCCCCTTCTTGAGGCCACTGGTCGAGGTTAGCGAGGTCGGTAGGTGGGGCTGGTTCGGAGGGAATGTTGCGGTCGGTGTTTTCGGCTGGGGCGACCGGAGGCGGTGGCGCCGGCCATTCGGGTTCTTCTGGCCGGTGGTTGGCACGGGCGGCCATGGAACGGGTGGTGACGCACGCCCAGTCTGGGACGCCCAACATCCCCAGGTGTTCCTTTCTCTCCACGGCGGCCCACGGAGAGCTTTCCAGGTCATTGCCCAGGAGGCAGTCTACGGGGGCATCGTCTCGGACCGTTACTTTCAACATGCCGGAGACCCCCCCCCATTCGAAGGGGACGCAGGCCATCCGACACAGGCTTTCCGAGTTATCGGCTGATCGTACAGGGCAGAGAATGTTCGGTAGATACTGTTCTGGGGCCACCAGGTGACAGCGGACGGCTGTTACACTGGCCCCGGTGTCACGAAGGGCTTCGGCCTGGTGTCCATTGATGCTCACCCATTGGCTGTACTTCTGGGTGTTAGCGGGTAGGGGGACCCGCGGGACCATGTCTTTCCCCCCTAAGCAGGCTAGAGCCATGGCGGCTGGCTCCCACTCTTGATGCTCTTGTTCGTACTCTTCCTGCTCCTCGGAGATCTGTTCTTCCCCTAGGGCTGCAGCGGCCACTTGGCGGGGTCTTGGGCTCTGGTACTGCGGGCAGTTTGGGTCGTTCGCATAGTGGCCGACTCGTTGACACCGGTGACACGTGACATTGGCTCTGTACCCCGGTCGCGCTGGGGTGCTGCCCCGGTTGGCCGGGGGGGTGGTGTTGGTAGTGGGGGCGACCGGGGCGTTGTCTCTTCCTCGCCCTTGGCCCCCTCCTCCTCCTCTGGGTCGGTGCTGACCATTGTTGTTCCGGTTCTGTTCGTAGGACCCATTCCGGCCCACTCTGGTGATCTCCCACCGGTCAGCTTCGGCTGCGAGCTGCCGGGGATCCGTTAACTTGCTGTCGAGGAGGTGCTGGCGGAGTTCAATGAAGCAATTGTTCGACAGATGTTCCCATACCATCAGATTAAATAGTTGCTCGTAGGTCGTGACGTTGCTTCCTCGGATCCAGCCCTCGAAGGCTCGGCTAAAGTATGTTACATAGTCCACCCAAGTTGTACCCGGGATGCGGGTGCAGTCTCGGAACCTCTGACGGTACATCTCGGGTGTGAGACCATAGCGGGTGAGGAGTGCCGCTTTCATATGGTCGTAGGAGGTCATCTGGTGGTCCGGGAGCTGTAGCAGGGTGTCGCGGCCCTCATTGAGGAATCTTCCCCAGAGACCGGCTCCCCAGTCGCTTCTATCGATCCGGTGTGCAGTCATAGCGATTTCATAGGCTTTAAACCATTGCTGGATGTCGTCCTCTCTGAAATATTCTCGGACAACATCTTTGGGGATGTGTACCTTTTTGTCTGTGGTCCCTGAGGTGGGGGGTCGCTCGGGCACCCCTGCTTCTTTATTCTGCTTGCGTAGGTTGATCTCGGCTAGGTTCCGTTCGTGTTCGTACGCTAGTTTCTTTTCCTCAAGCTCCCTTTGTCTCTGTTTCTCCTCTCTTTCTTCTCGGAGACGCAGGTGCTCTAAATTGATTTTTTGTTCGGCCAACTTAAGTTCAACGTCCATTTTAAGTCGGGCCATTTCTAGTTCGTGTAGTCGGGTTCTTTCTCTTTCCTGGATCTCGTCTTGCGAGAGACCCGTTCTTTGCCCTTCAGGGGCCGTGGTCGTTTTTTCTACGGTGCTTTGATCAGGGGTTCCGGCAGCCCCGGTCTCTGCCCAAGATTCTAGGGCATGCTTAAAATCGTCCTTGGTACTCAGTCCGGTGGTAGCGATACCCAGTTCGATGCAGAATTGTTTCAGTTCACGATGGTTGTACTCCTCCAATTTCTCCATTTGGAATTTCTCGGTTGATCCGCTCTCTTTCGTGGTCATTGTGACTTCGTCGTGGGGTGAGCTACTCTCTGTACGTTTATGCGGTGATTCGGATCGCGCCGCTGGCCACCAATGTTAGACGGACCGGGAGGGTCGGCCGAGGTTACGGGGAGAGGTCTCCAGGGAGAGCCGTCTCCAACGACTGTACAGATAAGTAACTTCCCCCCCACAGACGGACACCACACAAGGTTGAAGGTTAACGAGACTTTATATGCAATTCTTAGGTTACGATGATGGATACAAGGAGGTCTGGACTCAGGGGTCCCCTCGGTTCTAGTCTCTGGTTTAGGAAAGGGGTAGCGGGACAGTCTTTGTTACCAACGAGTGAAAAATAGCTCTCAATCCTCGAGCTCGGCGTTCTAGATGATCGGGCCGCGGCGGAGCCAGGCAGGTCCCGAGATGGACGAAGGAAAACGACGGTCCGCGGCGGAGCCTGCAGGTCCCGGTGAAGATGACGGTTACAACGGTCCGCGGCCACGCCAGCAGGTCCCGACGACGATGAAGGTGATGAGGATTACGACGGCTGTGGCAGCGCCAACAGGCAGGACGATGGTGCACAAGACAGAGCTACGGCAGCGCCAGTAGTCCGTCCAGGATGAGTTCCTCTTTACGTCTCTCGACTCCAAGATACAACTGCCTTCCTGCTCTGGAGCTGCCCCAGTTATAGGGCTGGCGTGCTTTGATGTCCGGACCCTCGCACTTGGAGGTCGGGAGGTCCGGGATGAGGGAATCCAGACACCCAGCAGGGGGGTGGAGCCAGCGCCCGGGGAGGCGATGGGCGAGCGGCACTTGGTGGGGGAGAGCCATCGGCACCTCTTTCTCCCATTGACTTGCCAAGTAGCCCGCTCACCTCCTGGGTGGAGGGTGGTGCCGGAATGTCTGAGGCCGGGCCAGGCCCAGGGTTGAGGTCGATCGGGGGCCAGGCGGCCTCGTGGTGGAGTGTCCAAGATGGCGCCCCAGGCTGGGCGCGTGGGCCGGCAGTGGATCGGGCCCACGAGGTCGACATGCTCGAGGGCAGGGGTCCCTGAGGGGACGGAGGACGTGCAATGGTGGTGTGTGGTACTTGCGGGACTGGACTCAGGCCTGGTTGGGCCGGGGGAGAGCGGCCCTTCATGTGGCCTGTCCAACAGACCTCCTGGAGGGGCAGAGCACAGGTGCTTTGGGATGCAGACCTCCTGGAGGGGCAGCACCGGTGATTTGTGATGGAGACCTCCTGGAGGGGCAGAGCACAGGTGCTTTGGGATGGAGACCTCCTGGAGGCGCAGCACAGGTGCTTTGGGATGGAGACCTCCTGGAGGGGCAGCACGGGTGCTTTTGGATGGAGACCTTCTGGAGGCGCAGCACGGGTGTTCTGGGATGGAGACCCCTGGAGGGGCAGCACTGGTGCTCTGGGATGGAGACCTCCTGGAGGCGCAGCACGGGTGCTTTGGGATGGAGACCTCCTGGAGGGGCAGCACAGGTGCCTTGGGATGGAGACCCCTGGAGGGGCAGCACGGGTGCTTTGGGATGGAGACCTCCTGGAGGCGCAGCAGGGTGCTTTGGGATGGAGACCTCCTGGAGGGGCAGCACGGGTGCTTTGGGATGGAGACCCCTGGAGGGGCAGCACGGGTGCTTTGGGATGGAGACACCTGGAGGCGCAGCACAGGTGCTTTGGGATGGAGACCTCTTGGAGGGGCAGCACGGGTGCTTTGGGATGGAGACCCCTGGAGGGGCAGCACGGGTGCTGTGGGATGGAGACCTCTCCTGGAGGGGCAGCATGGGTGCTTTGGGATGGAGACCTCCTGAGAGGGGCAGCACGGGTGCTTTAGGATGGAGACCTCCTGAGAGGGGCAGCACGGGTGCTTTGGGATAGAGACCTCCTGAGAGGGGCAGCACGGGTGCTTTGGGATGGAGACCCCCTGGAGGGGCAGCACTTGTGCTTGGGGATGGAGACCCCTGCAGGGGCAGCACAGGTGCTTTGGGATGGAGACCCCTGCAGGGGCAGCACGGGTGCTTTGTGATGGAGACCTCTCCTGGAGGGGCAGCACAGTTGCTTTGGGATGGAGACCTCCTGAGGGGCAGCACAGGTGTTTTGGGATGGAGTCCTCCTGAGGGGCAGCACGGGTGCTTTGGGATGGAGACCTCCCTAGGGGCAGCACAGGTGTTTTGGGATGGACACCTCCTGAGGGGCAGCACGGGTGCTTTGGGATGGTGCCCTCCTGTAGGGGCAGCACGTGTGCTTTGGGCTGGAGACCTCCTAGAGAAGCACGGGTGCCTTGGGATGGAGCCCTCCTGGAGGGGCAGCACAGGTGCTTTGGGATGGAGACCCCTGGAGGGGCAGCACGGGTGCTCTGGGATGGAGACCTCTCCTGGAGGGGCAGCACGGGTGCTTTGGGATGGAGACCCCTGGAGGGGCAGCACGGGTGCTTTGTGATGGAGACCTCCTGGAGGGGCAGCACGGGTGCTTTGGGATGGAGACCTCCTGGAGGCGCAGCATGGGTGCTCCGGGATGGAGACACCTGGAGGCGCAGCACAGGTGCTTTGGGATGGAGACCTCCTGAGGGGCAGCACGGGTGCTCTGGGATGGAGACCTCCTGAAGGGGCAGCACGGGTGCTTTGGGATGGAGACCTCCTGGAGGGGCAGCACGGGTGCTTTGGGACGGAGACCTCCTGGAGGCGCAGCACGGGTGCTCTGAGATGGAGACCCCTGGAGGGGCAGCACGGGTGCTCTGGGATGGAGACCTCCTGGAGGGGCAGCACGGCTGCTTTGGGATGGAGGCCTCCTGGAGGCGCAGCACGGGTGCTCTGGGATGGAGACCTCCTGGAGGGGCAGCACGGGTGCTTTGGGATGGAGACCTCCTGAGGGGCAGCACGGGTGCTCTGGGATGGAGACCTCCTGGAGGGGCAGCACGGATGCTTTGGGATGGAGACCCCTGGAGGGGCAGCACGGGTGCTTTGGGATGGAGACCCCTGGAGGGGCAGCACGGGTGCTTTGGGATGGAGACCCCTGGAGGGGCAGCACGGGTGCTTTGGGATGGAGACCCCTGGAGGGGCAGTACGGGTGCTTTGGGATGGAGACCCCTGGAGGGGCAGCACAGGTGCTTTGGGATGGAGACCTCCCGGAGGCGCAGCATGGGTGCTCCGGGATGGAGACACCTGGAGGCGCAGCACAGGTGCTTTGGGATGGAGACCTCCTGAGGGGCAGCACGGGTGCTCTGGGATGGAGACCTCCTGAGAGGCAGCATGGGTGCTTTTGGATGGAGACCCCTGGAGGGGCAGCACGGGTGCTTTGGGATGGAGACCTCCTGAGAGGCAGCACGGGTGCTTTTGGATGGAGACCCCTGGAGGCGCAGCACAGGTGCTTTGGGCTGGAGACCTCCTGGAGGCGCAGCACGGGTGCTCTGGGATGGAGACCTCCTGGAGGGGCAGCACAGGTGCCTTGGGATGGAGACCCCTGGAGGGGCAGCACGGGTGCTTTGGGATGGAGACCTCCTGGAGGCGCAGCACGGGTGCTTTGGGATGGAGACCTCCTGGAGGGGCAGCATGGGTGCTTTGGGATGGAGACCCCTGCAGGGGCAGCACGGGTGCTTTGGGATGGAGACCTCCTGGAGGGGCAGCGCAGGTGCTTTGGGATGGAGACCTCCTGGAGGGGCAGCACGGGTGCTCTGGGATGGAGACCTCCTGGAGGGGCAGCACAGGTGCCTTGGGATGGAGACCCCTGGAGGGGCAGCACTGGTGCTTTGGGATGGAGACCCCTGGAGGGGCAGCACGGGTGCTTTGTGATGGAGACCTCCTGGAGGGGCAGCACGGGTGCTTTGGGATGGGGACCTCCTGGAGGGGCAGCACGGGTGCTCTGGGATGGAGACCTCCTGGAGGCGCAGCACGGGTGCTCTGGGATGGAGACCTCCTGAGGGGCAGCACGGGTGCTTTGGGATGGAGACCTCTCCTGGAGGGGCAGCACGGGTGCCTTGAGATGGAGACCCCTGGAGGGGCAGCACGGGTGCTTTTGGATGGAGACTCCTGGATGGGCCGCACGGGGGGCTTTGGGCTGGAGACCTCCTGGAGGCGCAGCACGGGTGCTCTGGGATGGAGACCTCCTGGAGGGGCAGCACAGCTGCCTTGGGATGGAGACCTCCTGGAGGGGCAGCACGGGTGCTTTGGGCTGGAGACCTCCTGGAGGCGCAGCATGGGTGCTCTGGGATGGAGACCTCCTGGAGGGGCAGCACAGCTGCCTTGGGATGGAGACCTCCTGGAGGGGCAGCACGGGTGCTTTGGGCTGGAGACCTCCTGGAGGCGCAGCATGGGTGCTCTGGGATGGAGACCCCTGGAGGGGCAGCACTGGTGCTTTGGGACTGAGACCCCTAGAGTGCAGCACGGGTGCTTTGGGATGGAGCCCTCCTGGAGGGGCAGCACAGGTGCTTTGGGATGGAGACCCCTGGAGGGGCAGCACGGGTGCTTTGGGATGGAGACCTCCTGGAGGGGCAGCACGGGTGCTTTGGTGACCCCTGGAGGGGCAGTACGGGTGCTTTGGGATGGAGACCCCTAGAGTGCAGCACGGGTGCTTTGGGATGGAGACCCCTGGAGGCGCAGCACGGTTGCTCTTGGATGGAGACCTCCTGGAGGGGCAGCACGGGTGCTTTGGCATGGAGACCTCCTGAGAGGCAGCACGGGTGCTCTTGGATGGAGACCTCCTGGAGGGGCAGCACGGGTGCTCTGGGATGGAGACCTCCTGGAGGCGCAGCACGGGTGCTTTGGGATGGAGACCCCTGGAGGGGCATCACAGGTGCTTTGGGGTGGAGACCCCTGGAGGGGCAGCACAGGTGCTTTGGGATGGAGACCCCTGGAGGGGCAGCACGGGTGCTTTGGGATGGAGACCCCTGGAGGGGCAGCACGGGTGCTTTGGGATGGAGACCCCTGGAGGGGCAGCACTTGTGCTTTGGGATGGAGACCTCTGGAGGGGTAGCACGGGTGCTTTGGAATGGAGACCCCTTTAGGCGCAGCATGGGTGCTCTGGGATGGAGACCCCTGGAGGGGCAGCACGGGTGCTTTGGGATAGTGACCTCCTGAGAGGAAGCACGGGTGCTTTGGGATGGAGACCCCTGGAGGGGCAGCACAGGTGCTTTGGGATGGAGACCTCCTGAGGGGCAGCACAGGTGCTTTGGGATGGTGACCTCCTGAGAGGAAGCACGGGTGCTCTGGGATGGAGAACTCCTGAGGGGCAGCACGGGTGCTTTGGGATGGAGCACTCCTGGAAGCGCAGCACGGGTGCTCTGGGATGGAGACCTCCTGGAGGGGCAGCACGGGTGCTTTGGGATGGAGACCCCTGGAGGGGCAGCACGGGTGCTTTGGGATGGAGACCTCCTGAGAGGCAGCACAGGTGCTTTGGGATGGAGCCCTCCTGAGGGGCAGCACGGGTGCTTTGGGATGGAGACCTCCTGGAGGGGCAGCACAGGTGCCTTGGGATGGAGACCCCTGGAGGGGCAGCACGGGTGCTTTGGGATGGAGCCCTCCTGGAGGGGCAGCACGGGTGCTCTGGGATGGAGACCTCCTGAGGGGCAGCACAGGTGCTTTGGGATGGAGACCTCCTGAGAGGCAGCACGGGTGCTTTTGGATGGAGACCCCTGGAGGGGCAGCACGGGTGGTTTTGGATGGAGACCCCTGGAGGCGCAGCATGGGTGCTCTGGGATGGAGACCTCCTGGAGGGGCAGCACAGGTGCCTTGGGATGGAGACCCCTGGAGGGGCAGCACTGGTGCTTTGGGATGGAGACCCCTGGAGGGGCAGCACTGGTGCTTTGGGATGGAGACCCCTAGAGTGCAGCACGGGTGCTTTGGGATGGAGCCCTCCTGGAGGGGCAGCACAGGTGCTTTGGGATGGAGACCCCTGGAGGGGCAGCACGGGTGCTTTGGGATGGAGACCTCCTGGAGGGGCAGCACGGGTGCTTTGGTGACCCCTGGAGGGGCAGTACGGGTGCTTTGGGATGGAGACCCCTAGAGTGCAGCACGGGTGCTTTGGGATGGAGACCCCTGGAGGCGCAGCACGGTTGCTCTTGGATGGAGACCTCCTGGAGGGGCAGCACGGGTGCTTTGGCACTGAGACCTCCTGAGAGGCAGCACGGGTGCTCTTGGATGGAGACCTCCTGGAGGGGCAGCACGGGTGCTCTGGGATGGAGACCTCCTGGAGGCGCAGCACGGGTGCTTTGGGATGGAGACCCCTTGAGGGGCATCACAGGTGCTTTGGGGTGGAGACCCCTGGAGGGGCAGCACAGGTGCTTTGGGATGGAGACCCCTGGAGGGGCAGCACGGGTGCTTTGGGATGGAGACCCCTGGAGGGGCAGCACGGGTGCTTTGGGATGGAGACCCCTGGAGGGGCAGCACTTGTGCTTTGGGATGGAGACCTCTGGAGGGGTAGCACGGGTGCTTTGGAATGGAGACCCCTTTAGGCGCAGCACGGGTGCTCTGGGATGTAGACCCCTGGAGGGGCAGCACGGGTGCTTTGGGATAGTGACCTCCTGAGAGGAAGCACGGGTGCTTTGGGATGGAGACCCCTGGAGGGGCAGCACAGGTGCTTTGGGATGGAGACCTCCTGAGGGGCAGCACAGGTGCTTTGGGATGGTGACCTCCTGAGAGGAAGCACGGGTGCTCTGGGATGGAGAACTCCTGAGGGGCAGCACGGGTGCTTTGGGATGGAGCACTCCTGGAAGCGCAGCACGGGTGCTCTGGGATGGAGACCTCCTGGAGGGGCAGCACAGGTGCTTTGGGATGGAGACCCCTGGAGGGGCAGCACGGGTGCTTTGGGATGGAGACCTCCTGAGAGGCAGCACAGGTGCTTTGGGATGGAGCCCTCCTGAGGGGCAGCACGGGTGCTTTGGGATGGAGACCTCCTGGAGGGGCAGCACAGGTGCCTTGGGATGGAGACCCCTGGAGGGGCAGCACGGGTGCTTTGGGATGGAGCCCTCCTGGAGGGGCAGCACGGGTGCTCTGGGATGGAGACCTCCTGAGGGGCAGCACAGGTGCTTTGGGATGGAGACCCCCTGAGAGGCAGCATGGGTGCTTTTGGATGGAGACCCCTGGAGGGGCAGCACGGGTGGTTTTGGATGGAGACCCCTGGAGGGGCAGCACAGGTGTTTTTGGATGGAGACCCTTGGAGGGGCAGCACGGGTGGTTTGGGATGGAGACCTCTGGAGGGGCAGCACGGGTGCTTTGGGATGGAGACACCTGGAGGCGCAGCACAGGTGCTTTGGGATGGAGACCTCCTGGAGGGGCAGCACGGGTGCTTTGGAGACCCCTGGAGGGGCAGCACGGGTGCTTTGGGATGGGGACCCCTGGAGGGGCAGCACAGGTGTTCTGGGATGGAGACCCCTGGAGGGGCAGCACGGGTGCTCTGGGATGGAGACCTCCTGGAGGGGCAGCACGGCTGCTTTGGGATGGAGACCCCTGGAGGTGCAGCACGGATGCTTTGGAGACCCCTGGAGGGGCAGCACGGGTGCTTTGGGATGGAGACCCCTGGAGGGGCAGCACGGCTGCTTTTGGATGGAGACCCCTGGAGGGGCAGCACGGGTGCTTTGGGATGGAGACCTCCTGGAGGGGCAGCACAGGTGCTTTGGGATGGAGACGCCTGGAGGGGCAGCACGGGTGCTTTGGGGTGGAGACCCCTGGAGGGGCAGCACAGGTGCTTTGTAATGGAGACCTCCTGGAGGGGCAGCACGGGTGCTTTGGGATGGAGACCCCTGGAGGGGCAGCAGGGGTGCTTTGGGATGGAGACACCTGGAGACGCAGCACGGGTGCTTTGGGATGGAGACCCCTGGAGGGGCAGCACGGGTGCTTTGGGATGGAGACCTCCTGGAGGGGCAGCAGGCGCGCTTTGGGATGGAGACACCTGGAGACGCAGCACAGGTGCTTTGGGATGGAGACCCCTGGATGGGCAGCAGGGGTGCTTTGGGATGGAGACACCTGGAGACGCAGCACGGGTACTTTGGGATGGCGACCCCTGGAGGGGCAGCACGGGTGCTTTGGGATGGAGACCTCCTGGAGGCGCAGCACGGGTGTTCTGGGATGGAGACCCCTGGAGGGGCAGCACGGGTGCTCTGGGATGGAGACCTCCTGGAGGCGCAGCACGGGTGCTTTGGGATGGAGACCTCCTGGAGGGGCAGCACAGGTGCCTTGGGATGGAGACCCCTGGAGGGGCAGCACGGGTGCTTTGGGATGGAGACCTCCTGGAGGCGCAGCACGGGTGCTTTGGGATGGAGACCTCCTGGAGGGGCAGCACGGGTGCTTTGGGATGGAGACCCCTGGAGGGGCAGCACGGGTGCTTTGGGATGGAGACACCTGGAGGCGCAGCACAGGTGCTTTGGGATGGAGACCTCTTGGAGGGGCAGCACGGGTGCTTTGGGATGGAGACCTCTGGAGGGGCAGCACGGGTGCTTTGGGATGGAGACCCCTGGAGGGGCAGCACGGGTGCTTAGGGATGGAGACCCCTGGAGGGGCAGCACCGGTGCTTTGGGATGGAGACCCCTGAAGGGGCAGCACGGGTGCTCTGGGATGGAGACCTCCTGGAGGGGCAGCACAGGTGCTCTGGGATGGAAGCTTTGGGATGGAGACCCCTGGATGGGCAGCACGGGTGCTCTGGGATGGAGACCTCCTGAGGGGCAGCACAGGTGTTTTTCGATGGAGACACCTGGAGGGGCAGCACGGGTGCTCTGGGATGGAGACCTCCTGAGAGGCAGCACAGGTGCTTTGGGATGGAGACCTCCTGAGAGGCAGCACGGGTGCTTTGGGATGGAGACCCCTGGAGGGGCAGCACGGGTGCTTTGGGATGGAGACCCCTGGAGGGGCAGCACGGGTGCTTTGGGATGGAGACCCCTGGAGTGGCAGCACCGGTGCTTTGTGATGGAGACCTCCTGGAGGGGCAGCACGGGTGCTTTGGGATGGAGACCCCTGGAGGGGCAGCACCGGTGCTTTGGGATGGAGACCCCTGAAGGGGCAGCACGGGTGCTCTGGGATGGAGACCTCCTAAGGGGCAGCACAGGTGCTTTGGGATGGAGACCTCCTGAGAGGCAGCACGGGTGCTTTGGGATGGAGACCCCTGGAGGGGCAGAGCACAGGTGCTTTGGGATGGAGACCTCCTGGAGGAGCAGCACGGGTGCTATGGGATGGAGACCCCTGGAGGGGCAGCACGGGTGCTTTGGGATGGAGACCTCCTGGAGGCGCAGCACGGGTGCTCTGGGATGGAGACCCCTGCAGGGGCAGCACGGGTGCTCTGGGATGGAGACCTCCTGGAGGGGAAGCACGGGTGCTTTGGGATGGAGACCTCCTGGAGGCGCAGCACAGGTGCTTTGGAATGGAGACCTCCTGGAGGGGCAGCACGGGTGCTCTGGAATGGAGACCTCCTGGAGGGGCAGAGCACAGGTGCTTTGGGATGGAGACCTCCTGGAGGCGCAGCACAGGTGCTTTGGGATGGAGACCTCCTGGAGGGGCAGCACGGGTGCTTTGGGATGGAGACCTCCTGAGGGGCAGCACAGGTGCTTTGGGATGGAGACCTCCTGAAGGGGCAGCACCGGTGCTTTGGGATGGAGACCCCTGGAGGGGCAGCACGGGTGCTTTGGGATGGAGACCTCCTGGAGGCGCAGCACAGGTGCTTTGGGATGGAGACCTCCTGGAGGGGCAGCACGGGTGCTTTTGGATGGAGACCTTCTGGAGGCACAGCACGGGTGCTTTGGGATGGAGACCCCTGGAGGGGCAGCACGGGTGCTTTGGGATGGAGACACCTGGAGGCGCAGCACAGGTGCTTTGGGATGGAGACCTCTTGGAGAGGCAGCACGGGTGCTTTGGGATGGAGACCCCTGGAGGGGCAGCACGGGTGCTTTGGGATGGAGACCCCTGGAGGGGCAGCACGGGTGCTTTGGGATGGAGACCCCTGGAGGGGCAGCACTGGTGCTTTGGGATGGAGACCCCTGAAGGGGCAGCACGGGTGCTCTGGGATGGAGACCTCCTGGAGGGGCAGCACAGGTGCTCTGGGATGGAAGCTTTGGGATGGAGACCCCTGGATGGGCAGCACGGGTGCTCTGGGATGGAGACCTCCTGAGGGGCAGCACAGGTGTTTTTCGATGGAGACACCTGGAGGGGCAGCACGGGTGCTCTGGGATGGAGACCTCCTGAGAGGCAGCACAGGTGCTTTGGGATGGAGACCTCCTGAGAGGCAGCACGGGTGCTTTGGGATGGAGACCCCTGGAGGGGCAGCACCGGTGCTTTGGGATGGAGACCCCTGAAGGGGCAGCACGGGTGCTCTGGGATGGAGACCTCCTAAGGGGCAGCACAGGTGCTTTGGGATGGAGACCTCCTGAGAGGCAGCACGGGTGCTTTGGGATGGAGACCCATTGGGGGGCAGAGCACAGGTGCTTTGGGATGGAGACCTCCTGGAGGAGTAGCACGGGTGCTTTGGGATGGAGACCCCTGGAGGGGCAGCACGGGTGCTTTGGGATGGAGACCTCCTGGAGGCGCAGCACGGGTGCTCTGGGATGGAGACCCCTGGAGGGGCAGCACGGGTGCTCTGGGATGGAGACCTCCTGGAGGGGCAGCACGGGTGCTTTGGGATGGAGACCTCCTGGAGGCGCAGCACAGGTGCTTTGGGATGGAGACCTCCTGGAGGGGCAGCACGGGTGCTCTGGGATGGAGACCTCCTGGAGGGGCAGAGCACAGGTGCTTTGGGATGGAGACCTCCTGGAGGCGCAGCACAGGTGCTTTGGGATGGAGACCTCCTGGAGGGGCAGCACGGGTGCTTTGGGATGGAGACCTCCTGAGGGGCAGCACAGGTGCTTTGGGATGGAGACCTCCTGAAGGGGCAGCACCGGTGCTTTGGGATGGAGACCCCTGGAGGAGCAGTACGGGTGCTTTGGGATGGAGACCTCCTGGAGGGGCAGCACAGGTGCTTTGGGATGGAGACCTCCTGGAGGGACAGCACGGGTGCTTTGGGATGGAGACCTCCTGGAGGGGCAGCACGGGTGCCTTGGGATGGAGACCCCTGGAGTGCAGCACGGGTGCTTTCGGATGGAGACCCCTGGAGGGGCAGCACCGGTAATTTGTGATGGAGACCTCCTGGAGGGGCAGAGCACAGGTGCTTTGGGATGGAGACCTCCTGGAGGGGCAGCACCGGTGATTTGTGATGGAGACCTCCTGGAGGGGCAGAGCACAGGTGCTTTGGGATGGAGACCTCCTGGAGGCGCAGCACAGGTGCTTTGGGATGGAGACCTCCTGGAGGGGCAGCACGGGTGCTTTGGGATGGAGACCTCCTGAGGGGCAGCACAGGTGCTTTGGGATGGAGACCTCCTGAAGGGGCAGCACCGGTGCTTTGGGATGGAGACCTCCTGAGAGGCAGCACGGGTGCTTTGGGATGGAGACCTCCTGGAGGGCAGCACGGGTGCTTTGGGATGGAGACTCTGGAGGGGCAGCACGGGTGCTTTGGGATGGAGACCCCTGGAGGGGCAGCACGGGTGCTTTGGGATGGAGACCTCCTGGAGGGGCAGCACGGGTGCCTTGGGATGGAGACTCTGGAGGGGCAGCACGGGTGATTTGTGATGGAGACCTCCTGGAGGGGCAGAGCACAGGTGCTTTGGGATGGAGACCTCCTGGAGGCGCAACACAGGTGCTTTGGGATGGAGACCTCCTGAGGGGCAGCACAGGTGCTTTGGGATGGAGACCCCTGGAGGGGCAGCACGGGTGCTTTGGGATGGAGACCTCCTGGAGGGGCAGCACGGGTGCTTTGGGATGGAGACCTCCTGAGAGGCAGCACGGGTGCTTTGGGATGGAGACCCCTGGAGGGGCAGCACGGGTGCTTTGGGATGGAGACACCTGGAGGCGCAGCACAGGTGCTTTGGGATGGAGACCTCCTGGAGGGGCAGCATGGGTGCTTTGGGATGGAGACCTCCTGAGGGGCAGCACAGGTGCTTTGGGATGGAGACCCCTGGAGGGGCAGTACGGGTGATTTGTGATGGAGACCTCCTGGAGGGGCAGAGCACAGGTGCTTTGGGATGGAGACCTCCTGGAGGTGCAGCACAGGTGCTTTGGGATGGAGACCTCCTGGAGGGGCAGCACGGGTGCTTTGGGATGGAGACCTCCTGGAGGGGCAGCACCGGTGCTTTGGGATGGAGACACCTGGAGGGGCAGCACAGGTGCTTTGGGATGGAGACCTCCTGAGGAGCAGCACAGGTGCTTTGGGATGGAGACCTCCTGAGGGGCAGCACAGGTGCTTTGGGATGGAGACCCCTGGAGGGGCAGCACCGGTGCTTTGGGATGGAGACACCTGGAGGGGCAGCACAGGTGCTTTGGGATGGAGACCTCCTGAGAGGCAGCACGGGTGCTTTGGGATGGAGACCTCCTGGAGGGGCAGCACGGGTGCTTTGGGATGGAGACCCCTTGAGGGGCAGCACGGGTGCTTTGGGATGGAGACCCCTGGAGTGGCAGCACCGGTGCTTTGTGATGGAGACCTCCTGGAGGGGCAGCACGGGTGCTTTGGGATGCAGACCCCTGGAGGGGCAGCACCGGTGCTTTGGGATGGAGACCCCTGAAGGGGCAGCACGGGTGCTCTGGGATGGAGACCTCCTAAGGGGCAGCACAGGTGCTTTGGTATGGAGACCTCCTGAGAGGCAGCACGGGTGCTTTGGGATGGAGACCCCTGGAGGGGCAGAGCACAGGTGCTTTGGGATGGAGACCTCCTGGAGGAGCAGCACGGGTGCTTTGGGATGGAGACCCCTGGAGGGGCAGCACGGGTGCTTTGGAATGGAGACCTCCTGGAGGCGCAGCACGGGTGCTCTGGGATGGAGACCCCTGGAGGGGCAGCACGGGTGCTCTGGGATGGAGACCTCCTGGAGGGGCAGCACGGGTGCTTTGGGATGGAGACCTCCTGGAGGCGCAGCACAGGTGCTTTGGGATGGAGACCTCCTGGAGGGGCAGCACGGGTGCTCTGGGATGGAGACCTCCTGGAGGGGCAGAGCACAGGTGCTTTGGGATGGAGACCTCCTGGAGGCGCAGCACAGGTGCTTTGGGATGGAGACCTCCTGGAGGGGCAGCACGGGTGCTTTGGGATGGAGACCTCCTGAGGGGCAGCACAGGTGCTTTGGGATGGAGACCTCCTGAAGGGGCAGCACCGGTGCTTTGGGATGGAGACCCCTGGAGGGGCAGTACGGGTGCTTTGGGATGGAGACCTCCTGGAGGGGCAGCACGGGTGCTTTGGGATGGAGACCTCCTGGAGGGGCAGCACGGGTGCTTTGGGATGGAGACCTCCTGGAGAGGCAGCACGGGTGCCTTGGGATGGAGACCCCTGGAGTGCAGCACGGGTGCTTTCGGATGGAGACCCCTGGAGGGGCAGCACCAGTGATTTGTGATGGAGACCTCCTGGAGGGGCAGAGCACAGGTGCTTTGGGATGGAGACCTCCTGGAGGGGCAGCACCGGTGATTTGTGATGGAGACCTCCTGGAGGGGCAGAGCACAGGTGCTTTGGGATGGAGACCTCCTGGAGGCGAAGCACAGGTGCTTTGGGATGGAGACCTCCTGGAGGGGCAGCACGGGTGCTTTTGGATGGAGACCTTCTGGAGGCGCAGCACGGGTGTTCTGGGATGGAGACCCCTGGAGGGGCAGCACGGGTGCTCTGGGATGGAGACCTCCTGGAGGCGCAGCACGGGTGCTTTGGGATGGAGACCTCCTGGAGGGGCAGCACAGGTGCCTTGGGATGGAGACCTCCTGGAGGCGCAGCACCGGTGCCTTGGGATGGAGACCCCTGGAGGGGCAGCACGGGTGCTTTGGGATGGAGACCTCCTGGAGGCGCAGCACGGGTGCTTTGGGATGGAGACCTCCTGGAGGGGCAGCACGGGTGCTTTGGGATGGAGACCCCTGGAGGGGCAGCACGGGTGCTTTGGGATGGAGACACCTGGAGGCGCAGCACAGGTGCTTTGGGATGGAGACCTATTGGAGGGGCAGCACGGGTGCTTTGGGATGGAGACCCCTGGAGGGGCAGCACGGGTGCTTTGGGATGGAGACCCCTGGAGGGGCAGCACGGGTGCTTTGGGATGGAGACCCCTGGAGGGGCAGCACCGGTGCTTTGGGATGGAGACCCCTGAAGGGGCAGCACGGGTGCTCTGGGATGGAGACCTCCTGGAGGGGCAGCACAGGTGCTCTGGGATGGAAGCTTTGGGATGGAGACCCCTGGATGGGCAGCACAGGTGCTCTGGGATGGAGACCTCCTGAGGGGCAGCACAGGTGTTTTTCGATGGAGACACCTGGAGGGGCAGCACGGGTGCTCTGGGATGGAGACCTCCTGAGAGGCAGCACAGGTGCTTTGGGATGGAGACCTTCTGAGAGGCAGCACGGGTGCTTTGGGATGGAGACCCCTGGAGGGGCAGCACCGGTGCTTTGGGATGGAGACCTCTGGAGGGGCAGCACGGGTGCTTTGGGATGGAGACCCCTGGAGTGGCAGCACCGTTGCTTTGTGATGGAGACCTCCTGGAGGGGCAGCACGGGTTCTTTGGGATGGAGACCCCTGGAGGGGCAGCACCGGTGCTTTGGGATGGAGACCCCTGAAGGGGCAGCACGGGTGCTCTGGGATGGAGACCTCCTAAGGGGCAGCACAGGTGCTTTGGGATGGAGACCTCCTGAGAGGCAGCACGGGTGCTTTGGGATGGAGACCCCTGGAGGGGCAGAGCACAGGTGCTTTGGGATGGAGACCTCCTGGAGGAGCAGCACGGGTGCTTTGGGATGGAGACCCCTGGAGGGGCAGCACGGGTGCTTTGGGATGGAGACCTCCTGGAGGCGCAGCACGGGTGCTCTGGGATGGAGACCCCTGGAGGGGCAGCACGGGTGCTCTGGGATGGAGACCTCCTGGAGGGGCAGCACGGGTGCTTTGGGATGGAGACCTCCTGGAGGCGCAGCACAGGTGCTTTGGGATGGAGACCTCCTGGAGGGGCAGCACGGGTGCTCTGGGATGGAGACCTCCTGGAGGGGCAGAGCACAGGTGCTTTGGGATGGAGACCTCCTGGAGGCGCAGCACAGGTGCTTTGGGATGGAGACCTCCTGGAGGGGCAGCACGGGTGCTTTGGGATGGAGACCTCCTGAGGGGCAGCACAGGTGCTTTGGGATGGAGACCTCCTGAAGGGGCAGCACCGGTGCTTTGGGATGGAGACCCCTGGAGGGGCAATACGGGTGCTTTGGGATGGAGACCTCCTGGAGGGGCAGCACGGGTGCTTTGGGATGGAGACCTCCTGGAGGGGCAGCACGGGTGCTTTGGGATGGAGACCTCCTGGAGGGGCAGCACGGGTGCCTTGGGATGGAGACCCCTGGAGTGCAGCACAGGTGTTTTCGGATGGAGACCACTGGAGGGGCAGCACCGGTGATTTGTGATGGAGACCTCCTGGAGGGGCAGAGCACAGGTGCTTTGGGATGGAGACCTCCTGGAGGGGCAGCACCGGTGATTTGTGATGGAGACCTCCTGGAGGGGCAGAGCACAGGTGCTTTGGGATGGAGACCCCCTGGAGGCGCAGCACAGGTGCTTTGGGATGAAGACCTCCTGGAGGGGCAGCACGGGTGCTTTGGGATGGAGACCTCCTGAGGGGCAGCACAGGTGCTTTGGGATGGAGACCTCCTGAAGGGGCAGCACCGGTGCTTTGGGATGGAGACCTCCTGAGAGGCAGCACGGGTGCTTTGGGATGGAGACCCCTCCTGGAGGGGCAGCACGGGTGCTTTGGGATGTAGACTCCTGGAGGGGCAGCACGGGTGCTTAGGGATGGAGACCTCCTGGAGGGGCAGCACGGGTGCTTTGGGATGGAGACCTCCTGGAGGGGCAGCACGGGTGCTTTGGGATGGAGACCTCCTGAGAGGCAGCACGGGTGCTTTGGGATGGAGACCTCCTGGAGGGCAGCACGGGTGCTTTGGGATGGAGACTCTGGAGGGGCAGCACGGGTGCTTTGGGATGGAGACCCCTGGAGGGGCAGCACGGGTGCTTTGGGATGGAGCCCTCCTGGAGGGGCAGCACGGGTGCCTTGGGATGGAGACTCTGGAGGGGCAGCACGGGTGATTTGTGATGGAGACCTCCTGGAGGGGCAGAGCACAGGTGCTTTGGGATGGAGACCTCCTGGAGGCGCAGCACAGGTGCTTTGGGATGGAGACCTCCTGAGGGGCAGCACAGGTGCTTTGGGATGGAGACCCCTGGAGGGGCAGCACGGGTGCTTTGGGATGGAGACCTCCTGGAGGGGCAGCACGGGTGCTTTGGGATGGAGACCTCCTGAGAGGCAGCACGGGTGCTTTGGGATGGAGACCCCTGGAGGGGCAGCACGGGTGCTTTGGGATGGAGACACCTGGAGGCGCAGCACAGGTGCTTTGGGATGGAGACCTCCTGGAGGGGCAGCACGGGTGCTTTGGGATGGAGACCTCCTGAGGGGCAGCACAGGTGCTTTGGGATGGAGACCCCTGGAGGGGCCGTACGGGTGATTTGTGATGGAGACCTCCTGGAGGGGCAGAGCACAGGTGCTTTGGGATGGAGACCTCCTGGAGGCGCAGCACAGGTGCTTTGGGATGGAGACCTCCTGGAGGGGCAGCACGGGTGCTTTGGGATGGAGACCTCCTGGAGGGGCAGCACCGGTGCTTTGGGATGGAGACACCTGGAGGGGCAGCACAGGTGCTTTGGGATGGAGACCTCCTGAGGAGCAGCACAGGTGCTTTGGGATGGAGACCCCTGGAGGGGCAACACCGGTGCTTTGGGATGGAGACACCTGGAGGGGCAGCACAGGTGCTTTGGGATGGAGACCTCCTGAGAGGCAGCACGGGTGCTTTGGGATGGAGACCTCCTGGAGGGGCAGCACGGGTGCTTTGGGATGGAGACCCCTGGAGGCGCAGCACGGGTGCTTTGGGATGGAGACCCCTGGAGGGGCAGCACGGGTGCTTTGGGATGGAGACCCCTGGAGGGGCAGCACGGGTGCTTCGTGATGAAGACCCCTGGAGGGGCAGCACGGGTGCTTTGGGATGGAGACCCCTGGAGGGGCAGTACGAGTGCTTTGGGATGGAGACCTCCTGAGGGGGCAGCACGGGTGCTTTGGGATGGAGACCTCCTGAGGGGGCAGCACGAGTGCTTTGGAGACCCCTGGAGGGGCAGCACGGGTGCTTTGGGATGGAGACCCCTGGAGGGGCAGCACAGGTGCTTTGGGATGGAGACCCCTGGAGGGGCAGCACGGATGCTTTGGGATGGAGACCCCTAGATGGGCAGCACGGGTGCTTTGGAATGGAGACCCCTGGAGGGGCAGCACGGGTGCCTTGGGATGGAGACCCCTGGAGGGGCAGCACGGGTACTTTGGGATGGAGACCCCTGGAGGGGCAGCACGGGTGCCTTGGGATGGAGACCCCTGGAGGGGCAGCACGGGTGCTTTGTAATGGAGACCCCTGGAGGGGCAGCACGGGTGCCTTGGGATGGAGACCCCTGGAGGGGCAGCACGGGTGCTTTGGAATGGAGACCCCTGGAGGGGCAGCACGGTGCCTTGGGATGGAGACCCCTGGAGGGGCAGCACGGGTGCTTTGGAATGGAGACCCCTGGAGGGGCAGCACGGGTGCCTTGGGATGGAGACCCCTGGAGGGGCAGCACGGGTGCTTTGGGATGGAGACCCCTGGAGGGGCAGCACGGGTGCCTTGGGATGGAGACCCCTGGAGGGGCAGCACGGGTGCTTTGGAATGGAGACCCCTGGAGGGGCAGCACGGGTGCCTTGGGATGGAGACCCCTGGAGGGGCAGCACGGGTGCTTTGGAATGGAGACCCCTGGAGGGGCAGCAGCGGTGCTTTGGGATGGAGACCTCCTGGAGGGGCAGCACGGGTGCCTTGGGATGGAGACCCCTGGAGGGGCAGCACCGGTGCTTTGGGATGGAGACCCCTGAAGGGGCAGCACGGGTGCTCTGGGATGGAGACCTCCTAAGGGGCAGCACAGGTGCTTTGGGATGGAGACCTCCTGAGAGGCAGCACGGGTGCTTTGGGATGGAGACCCCTGGAGGGGCAGAGCACAGGTGCTTTGGGATGGAGACCTCCTGGAGGAGCAGCACGGGTGCTATGGGATGGAGACCCCTGGAGGGGCAGCACGGGTGCTTTGGGATGGAGACCTCCTGGAGGCGCAGCACGGGTGCTCTGGGATGGAGACCCCTGCAGGGGCAGCACGGGTGCTCTGGGATGGAGACCTCCTGGAGGGGCAGCACGGGTGCTTTGGGATGGAGACCTCCTGGAGGCGCAGCACAGGTGCTTTGGAATGGAGACCTCCTGGAGGGGCAGCACGGGTGCTCTGGAATGCAGACCTCCTGGAGGGGCAGAGCACAGGTGCTTTGGGATGGAGACCTCCTGGAGGCGCAGCACAGGTGCTTTGGGATGGAGACCTCCTGGAGGGGCAGCACGGGTGCTTTGGGATGGAGACCTCCTGAGGGGCAGCACAGGTGCTTTGGGATGGAGACCTCCTGAAGGGGCAGCACCGGTGCTTTGGGATGGAGACCCCTGGAGGGGCAGCACGGGTGCTTTGGGATGGAGACCTCCTGGAGGCGCAGCACAGGTGCTTTGGGATGGAGACCTCCTGGAGGGGCAGCACGGGTGCTTTTGGATGGAGACCTTCTGGAGGCACAGCACGGGTGCTTTGGGATGGAGACCCCTGGAGGGGCAGCACGGGTGCTTTGGGATGGAGACACCTGGAGGCGCAGCACAGGTGCTTTGGGATGGAGACCTCTTGGAGGGGCAGCACGGGTGCTTTGGGATGGAGACCCCTGGAGGGGCAGCACGGGTGCTTTGGGATGGAGACCCCTGGAGGGGCAGCACGGGTGCTTTGGGATGGAGACCCCTGGAGGGGCAGCACTGGTGCTTTGGGATGGAGACCCCTGAAGGGGCAGCACAGGTGCTCTGGGATGGAGACCGCCTGGAGGGGCAGCACAGGTGCTCTGGGATGGAAGCTTTGGGATGGAGACCCCTGGATGGGCAGCACGGGTGCTCTGGGATGGAGACCTCCTGAGGGGCAGCACAGGTGTTTTTCGATGGAGACACCTGGAGGGGCAGCACGGGTGCTCTGGGATGGAGACCTCCTGAGAGGCAGCACAGGTGCTTTGGGATGGAGACCTCCTGAGAGGCAGCACGGGTGCTTTGGGATGGAGACCCCTGGAGGGGCAGCACCGGTGCTTTGGGATGGAGACACCTGGAGGGGCAGCACGGGTGCTTTGGGATGGAGACCCCTGGAGTGGCAGCACCGGTGCTTTGTGATGGAGACCTCCTAGAGGGGCAGCATGGGTGCTTTGGGATGGAGACCTCCTGAGAGGCAGCACAGGTGCTTTGGGATGGAGACCTCCTGGAGGGCAGCACGGGTGCTTTGGGATGGAGACTCTGGAGGGGCAGCACGGGTGCTTTGGGATGGAGACCCCTGGAGGGGCAGCACGGGTGCTTTGGGATGGAGACCTCCTGGAGGGGCAGCACGGGTGCCTTGGGATGGAGACTCTGGAGGGGCAGCACGGGTGATTTGTGATGGAGACCTCCTGGAGGGGCAGAGCACAGGTGCTTTGGGATGGAGACCTCCTGGAGGCGCAGCACAGGTGCTTTGGGATGGAGACCTCCTGAGGGGCAGCACAGGTGCTTTGGGATGGAGACCCCTGGAGGGGCAGCACGGGTGCTTTGGGATGGAGACCTCCTGGAGGGGCAGCACGGGTGCTTTGGGATGGAGACCTCCTGAGAGGCAGCACGGGTGCTTTGGGATGGAGACCCCTGGAGGGGCAGCACGGGTGCTTTGGGATGGAGACACCTGGAGGCGCAGCACAGGTGCTTTGGGATGGAGACCTCCTGGAGGGGCAGCATGGGTGCTTTGGGATGGAGACCTCCTGAGGGGCAGCACAGGTGCTTTGGGATGGAGACCCCTGGAGGGGCAGTACGGGTGATTTGTGATGGAGACCTCCTGGAGGGGCAGAGCACAGGTGCTTTGGGATGGAGACCTCCTGGAGGTGCAGCACAGGTGCTTTGGGATGGAGACCTCCTGGAGGGGCAGCACGGGTGCTTTGGGATGGAGACCTCCTGGAGGGGCAGCACCGGTGCTTTGGGATGGAGACACCTGGAGGGGCAGCACAGGTGCTTTGGGATGGAGACCTCCTGAGGAGCAGCACAGGTGCTTTGGGATGGAGACCTCCTGAGGGGCAGCACAGGTGCTTTGGGATGGAGACCCCTGGAGGGGCAGCACCGGTGCTTTGGGATGGAGACACCTGGAGGGGCAGCACAGGTGCTTTGGGATGGAGACCTCCTGAGAGGCAGCACGGGTGCTTTGGGATGGAGACCTCCTGGAGGGGCAGCACGGGTGCTTTGGGATGGAGACCCCTTGAGGGGCAGCACGGGTGCTTTGGGATGGAGACCCCTGGAGTGGCAGCACCGGTGCTTTGTGATGGAGACCTCCTGGAGGGGCAGCACGGGTGCTTTGGGATGCAGACCCCTGGAGGGGCAGCACCGGTGCTTTGGGATGGAGACCCCTGAAGGGGCAGCACGGGTGCTCTGGGATGGAGACCTCCTAAGGGGCAGCACAGGTGCTTTGGTATGGAGACCTCCTGAGAGGCAGCACGGGTGCTTTGGGATGGAGACCCCTGGAGGGGCAGAGCACAGGTGCTTTGGGATGGAGACCTCCTGGAGGAGCAGCACGGGTGCTTTGGGATGGAGACCCCTGGAGGGGCAGCACGGGTGCTTTGGGATGGAGACCTCCTGGAGGCGCAGCACGGGTGCTCTGGGATGGAGACCCCTGGAGGGGCAGCACGGGTGCTCTGGGATGGAGACCTCCTGGAGGGGCAGCACGGGTGCTTTGGGATGGAGACCTCCTGGAGGCGCAGCACAGGTGCTTTGGGATGGAGACCTCCTGGAGGGGCAGCACGGGTGCTCTGGGATGGAGACCTCCTGGAGGGGCAGAGCACAGGTGCTTTGGGATGGAGACCTCCTGGAGGCGCAGCACAGGTGCTTTGGGATGGAGACCTCCTGGAGGGGCAGCACGGGTGCTTTGGGATGGAGACCTCCTGAGGGGCAGCACAGGTGCTTTGGGATGGAGACCTCCTGAAGGGGCAGCACCGGTGCTTTGGGATGGAGACCCCTGGAGGGGCAGTACGGGTGCTTTGGGATGGAGACCTCCTGGAGGGGCAGCACGGGTGCTTTGGGATGGAGACCTCCTGGAGGGGCAGCACGGGTGCTTTGGGATGGAGACCTCCTGGAGAGGCAGCACGGGTGCCTTGGGATGGAGACCCCTGGAGTGCAGCACGGGTGCTTTCGGATGGAGACCCCTGGAGGGGCAGCACCAGTGATTTGTGATGGAGACCTCCTGGAGGGGCAGAGCACAGGTGCTTTGGGATGGAGACCTCCTGGAGGGGCAGCACCGGTGATTTGTGATGGAGACCTCCTGGAGGGGCAGAGCACAGGTGCTTTGGGATGGAGACCTCCTGGAGGCGAAGCACAGGTGCTTTGGGATGGAGACCTCCTGGAGGGGCAGCACGGGTGCTTTTGGATGGAGACCTTCTGGAGGCGCAGCACGGGTGTTCTGGGATGGAGACCCCTGGAGGGGCAGCACGGGTGCTCTGGGATGGAGACCTCCTGGAGGCGCAGCACGGGTGCTTTGGGATGGAGACCTCCTGGAGGGGCAGCACAGGTGCCTTGGGATGGAGACCTCCTGGAGGCGCAGCACCGGTGCCTTGGGATGGAGACCCCTGGAGGGGCAGCACGGGTGCTTTGGGATGGAGACCTCCTGGAGGCGCAGCACGGGTGCTTTGGGATGGAGACCTCCTGGAGGGGCAGCACGGGTGCTTTGGGATGGAGACCCCTGGAGGGGCAGCACGGGTGCTTTGGGATGGAGACACCTGGAGGCGCAGCACAGGTGCTTTGGGATGGAGACCTATTGGAGGGGCAGCACGGGTGCTTTGGGATGGAGACCCCTGGAGGGGCAGCACGGGTGCTTTGGGATGGAGACCCCTGGAGGGGCAGCACGGGTGCTTTGGGATGGAGACCCCTGGAGGGGCAGCACCGGTGCTTTGGGATGGAGACCCCTGAAGGGGCAGCACGGGTGCTCTGGGATGGAGACCTCCTGGAGGGGCAGCACAGGTGCTCTGGGATGGAAGCTTTGGGATGGAGACCCCTGGATGGGCAGCACAGGTGCTCTGGGATGGAGACCTCCTGAGGGGCAGCACAGGTGTTTTTCGATGGAGACACCTGGAGGGGCAGCACGGGTGCTCTGGGATGGAGACCTCCTGAGAGGCAGCACAGGTGCTTTGGGATGGAGACCTTCTGAGAGGCAGCACGGGTGCTTTGGGATGGAGACCCCTGGAGGGGCAGCACCGGTGCTTTGGGATGGAGACCTCTGGAGGGGCAGCACGGGTGCTTTGGGATGGAGACCCCTGGAGTGGCAGCACCGTTGCTTTGTGATGGAGACCTCCTGGAGGGGCAGCACGGGTTCTTTGGGATGGAGACCCCTGGAGGGGCAGCACCGGTGCTTTGGGATGGAGACCCCTGAAGGGGCAGCACGGGTGCTCTGGGATGGAGACCTCCTAAGGGGCAGCACAGGTGCTTTGGGATGGAGACCTCCTGAGAGGCAGCACGGGTGCTTTGGGATGGAGACCCCTGGAGGGGCAGAGCACAGGTGCTTTGGGATGGAGACTTCCTGGAGGAGCAGCACGGGTGCTTTGGGATGGAGACCCCTGGAGGGGCAGCACGGGTGCTTTGGGATGGAGACCTCCTGGAGGCGCAGCACGGGTGCTCTGGGATGGAGACCCCTGGAGGGGCAGCACGGGTGCTCTGGGATGGAGACCTCCTGGAGGGGCAGCACGGGTGCTTTGGGATGGAGACCTCCTGGAGGCGCAGCACAGGTGCTTTGGGATGGAGACCTCCTGGAGGGGCAGCACGGGTGCTCTGGGATGGAGACCTCCTGGAGGGGCAGAGCACAGGTGCTTTGGGATGGAGACCTCCTGGAGGCGCAGCACAGGTGCTTTGGGATGGAGACCTCCTGGAGGGGCAGCACGGGTGCTTTGGGATGGAGACCTCCTGAGGGGCAGCACAGGTGCTTTGGGATGGAGACCTCCTGAAGGGGCAGCACCGGTGCTTTGGGATGGAGACCCCTGGAGGGGCAATACGGGTGCTTTGGGATGGAGACCTCCTGGAGGGGCAGCACGGGTGCTTTGGGATGGAGACCTCCTGGAGGGGCAGCACGGGTGCTTTGGGATGGAGACCTCCTGGAGGGGCAGCACGGGTGCCTTGGGATGGAGACCCCTGGAGTGCAGCACGGGTTTTTTCGGATGGAGACCACTGGAGGGGCAGCACCGGTGATTTGTGATGGAGACCTCCTGGAGGGGCAGAGCACAGGTGCTTTGGGATGGAGACCTCCTGGAGGGGCAGCACCGGTGATTTGTGATGGAGACCTCCTGGAGGGGCAGAGCACAGGTGCTTTGGGATGGAGACCCCCTGGAGGCGCAGCACAGGTGCTTTGGGATGAAGACCTCCTGGAGGGGCAGCACGGGTGCTTTGGGATGGAGACCTCCTGAGGGGCAGCACAGGTGCTTTGGGATGGAGACCTCCTGAAGGGGCAGCACCGGTGCTTTGGGATGGAGACCTCCTGAGAGGCAGCACGGGTGCTTTGGGATGGAGACCCCTCCTGGAGGGGCAGCACGGGTGCTTTGGGATGTAGACTCCTGGAGGGGCAGCACGGGTGCTTAGGGATGGAGACCTCCTGGAGGGGCAGCACGGGTGCTTTGGGATGGAGACCTCCTGGAGGGGCAGCACGGGTGCTTTGGGATGGAGACCTCCTGAGAGGCAGCACGGGTGCTTTGGGATGGAGACCTCCTGGAGGGCAGCACGGGTGCTTTGGGATGGAGACTCTGGAGGGGCAGCACGGGTGCTTTGGGATGGAGACCCCTGGAGGGGCAGCACGGGTGCTTTGGGATGGAGCCCTCCTGGAGGGGCAGCACGGGTGCCTTGGGATGGAGACTCTGGAGGGGCAGCACGGGTGATTTGTGATGGAGACCTCCTGGAGGGGCAGAGCACAGGTGCTTTGGGATGGAGACCTCCTGGAGGCGCAGCACAGGTGCTTTGGGATGGAGACCTCCTGAGGGGCAGCACAGGTGCTTTGGGATGGAGACCCCTGGAGGGGCAGCACGGGTGCTTTGGGATGGAGACCTCCTGGAGGGGCAGCACGGGTGCTTTGGGATGGAGACCTCCTGAGAGGCAGCACGGGTGCTTTGGGATGGAGACCCCTGGAGGGGCAGCACGGGTGCTTTGGGATGGAGACACCTGGAGGCGCAGCACAGGTGCTTTGGGATGGAGACCTCCTGGAGGGGCAGCACGGGTGCTTTGGGATGGAGACCTCCTGAGGGGCAGCACAGGTGCTTTGGGATGGAGACCCCTGGAGGGGCCGTACGGGTGATTTGTGATGGAGACCTCCTGGAGGGGCAGAGCACAGGTGCTTTGGGATGGAGACCTCCTGGAGGCGCAGCACAGGTGCTTTGGGATGGAGACCTCCTGGAGGGGCAGCACGGGTGCTTTGGGATGGAGACCTCCTGGAGGGGCAGCACCGGTGCTTTGGGATGGAGACACCTGGAGGGGCAGCACAGGTGCTTTGGGATGGAGACCTCCTGAGGAGCAGCACAGGTGCTTTGGGATGGAGACCCCTGGAGGGGCAACACCGGTGCTTTGGGATGGAGACACCTGGAGGGGCAGCACAGGTGCTTTGGGATGGAGACCTCCTGAGAGGCAGCACGGGTGCTTTGGGATGGAGACCTCCTGGAGGGGCAGCACGGGTGCTTTGGGATGGAGACCCCTGGAGGCGCAGCACGGGTGCTTTGGGATGGAGACCCCTGGAGGGGCAGCACGGGTGCTTTGGGATGGAGACCCCTGGAGGGGCAGCACGGGTGCTTCGTGATGAAGACCCCTGGAGGGGCAGCACGGGTGCTTTGGGATGGAGACCCCTGGAGGGGCAGTACGAGTGCTTTGGGATGGAGACCTCCTGAGGGGGCAGCACGGGTGCTTTGGGATGGAGACCTCCTGAGGGGGCAGCACGAGTGCTTTGGAGACCCCTGGAGGGGCAGCACGGGTGCTTTGGGATGGAGACCCCTGGAGGGGCAGCACAGGTGCTTTGGGATGGAGACCCCTGGAGGGGCAGCACGGATGCTTTGGGATGGAGACCCCTAGATGGGCAGCACGGGTGCTTTGGAATGGAGACCCCTGGAGGGGCAGCACGGGTGCCTTGGGATGGAGACCCCTGGAGGGGCAGCACGGGTACTTTGGGATGGAGACCCCTGGAGGGGCAGCACGGGTGCCTTGGGATGGAGACCCCTGGAGGGGCAGCACGGGTGCTTTGGAATGGAGACCCCTGGAGGGGCAGCACGGGTGCCTTGGGATGGAGACCCCTGGAGGGGCAGCACGGGTGCTTTGGAATGGAGACCCCTGGAGGGGCAGCAGCGGTGCTTTGGGATGGAGACCTCCTGGAGGGGCAGCACGGGTGCCTTGGGATGGAGACCCCTGGAGGGGCAGCACGGGTGCTTTGGAATGGAGACCCCTGGAGGGGCAGCACGGTGCCTTGGGATGGAGACCCCTGGAGGGGCAGCACGGGTGCTTTGGAATGGAGACCCCTGGAGGGGCAGCACGGGTGCCTTGGGATGGAGACCCCTGGAGGGGCAGCACGGGTGCTTTGGGATGGAGACCCCTGGAGGGGCAGCACGGGTGCCTTGGGATGGAGACCCCTGGAGGGGCAGCACGGGTGCTTTGGAATGGAGACCCCTGGAGGGGCAGCACGGGTGCCTTGGGATGGAGACCCCTGGAGGGGCAGCACGGGTGCTTTGGAATGGAGACCCCTGGAGGGGCAGCAGCGGTGCTTTGGGATGGAGACCTCCTGGAGGGGCAGCACGGGTGCCTTGGGATGGAGACCCCTGGAGGGGCAGCACCGGTGCTTTGGGATGGAGACCCCTGAAGGGGCAGCACAGGTGCTCTGGGATGGAGACCTCCTAAGGGGCAGCACAGGTGCTTTGGGATGGAGACCTCCTGAGAGGCAGCACGGGTGCTTTGGGATGGAGACCCCTGGAGGGGCAGAGCACAGGTGCTTTGGGATGGAGACCTCCTGGAGGAGCAGCACGGGTGCTATGGGATGGAGACCCCTGGAGGGGCAGCACGGGTGCTTTGGGATGGAGACCTCCTGGAGGCGCAGCACGGGTGCTCTGGGATGGAGACCCCTGCAGGGGCAGCACGGGTGCTCTGGGATGGAGACCTCCTGGAGGGGCAGCACGGGTGCTTTGGGATGGAGACCTCCTGGAGGCGCAGCACAGGTGCTTTGGAATGGAGACCTCCTGGAGGGGCAGCACGGGTGCTCTGGAATGGAGACCTCCTGGAGGGGCAGAGCACAGGTGCTTTGGGATGGAGACCTCCTGGAGGCGCAGCACAGGTGCTTTGGGATGGAGACCTCCTGGAGGGGCAGCACGGGTGCTTTGGGATGGAGACCTCCTGAGGGGCAGCACAGGTGCTTTGGGATGGAGACCTCCTGAAGGGGCAGCACCGGTGCTTTGGGATGGAGACCCCTGGAGGGGCAGCACGGGTGCTTTGGGATGGAGACCTCCTGGAGGCGCAGCACAGGTGCTTTGGGATGGAGACCTCCTGGAGGGGCAGCACGGGTGCTTTTGGATGGAGACCTTCTGGAGGCACAGCACGGGTGCTTTGGGATGGAGACCCCTGGAGGGGCAGCACGGGTGCTTTGGGATGGAGACACCTGGAGGCGCAGCACAGGTGCTTTGGGATGGAGACCTCTTGGAGGGGCAGCACGGGTGCTTTGGGATGGAGACCCCTGGAGGGGCAGCACGGGTGCTTTGGGATGGAGACCCCTGGAGGGGCAGCACGGGTGCTTTGGGATGGAGACCCCTGGAGGGGCAGCACTGGTGCTTTGGGATGGAGACCCCTGAAGGGGCAGCACGGGTGCTCTGGGATGGAGACCGCCTGGAGGGGCAGCACAGGTGCTCTGGGATGGAAGCTTTGGGATGGAGACCCCTGGATGGGCAGCACGGGTGCTCTGGGATGGAGACCTCCTGAGGGGCAGCACAGGTGTTTTTCGATGGAGACACCTGGAGGGGCAGCACGGGTGCTCTGGGATGGAGACCTCCTGAGAGGCAGCACAGGTGCTTTGGGATGGAGACCTCCTGAGAGGCAGCACGGGTGCTTTGGGATGGAGACCCCTGGAGGGGCAGCACCGGTGCTTTGGGATGGAGACACCTGGAGGGGCAGCACGGGTGCTTTGGGATGGAGACCCCTGGAGTGGCAGCACCGGTGCTTTGTGATGGAGACCTCCTAGAGGGGCAGCATGGGTGCTTTGGGATGGAGACCCCTGGAGGGGCAGCACCGGTGCTTTGGGATGGAGACCCCTGAAGGGGCAGCACGGGTGCTCTGGGATGGAGACCTCCTAAGGGGCAGCACAGGTGCTTTGGGATGGAGACCTCCTGAGAGGCAGCACGGGTGCTTTGGGATGGAGACCCATTGGGGGGCAGAGCACAGGTGCTTTGGGATGGAGACCTCCTGGAGGAGTAGCACGGGTGCTTTGGGATGGAGACCCCTGGAGGGGCAGCACGGGTGCTTTGGGATGGAGACCTCCTGGAGGCGCAGCACGGGTGCTCTGGGATGGAGACCCCTGGAGGGGCAGCACGGGTGCTCTGGGATGGAGACCTCCTGGAGGGGCAGCACGGGTGCTTTGGGATGGAGACCTCCTGGAGGCGCAGCACAGGTGCTTTGGGATGGAGACCTCCTGGAGGGGCAGCACGGGTGCTCTGGGATGGAGACCTCCTGGAGGGGCAGAGCACAGGTGCTTTGGGATGGAGACCTCCTGGAGGCGCAGCACAGGTGCTTTGGGATGGAGACCTCCTGGAGGGGCAGCACGGGTGCTTTGGGATGGAGACCTCCTGAGGGGCAGCACAGGTGCTTTGGGATGGAGACCTCCTGAAGGGGCAGCACCGGTGCTTTGGGATGGAGACCCCTGGAGGAGCAGTACGGGTGCTTTGGGATGGAGACCTCCTGGAGGGGCAGCACAGGTGCTTTGGGATGGAGACCTCCTGGAGGGACAGCACGGGTGCTTTGGGATGGAGACCTCCTGGAGGGGCAGCACGGGTGCCTTGGGATGGAGACCCCTGGAGTGCAGCACGGGTGCTTTCGGATGGAGACCCCTGGAGGGGCAGCACCGGTAATTTGTGATGGAGACCTCCTGGAGGGGCAGAGCACAGGTGCTTTGGGATGGAGACCTCCTGGAGGGGCAGCACCGGTGATTTGTGATGGAGACCTCCTGGAGGGGCAGAGCACAGGTGCTTTGGGATGGAGACCTCCTGGAGGCGCAGCACAGGTGCTTTGGGATGGAGACCTCCTGGAGGGGCAGCACGGGTGCTTTGGGATGGAGACCTCCTGAGGGGCAGCACAGGTGCTTTGGGATGGAGACCTCCTGAAGGGGCAGCACCGGTGCTTTGGGATGGAGACCTCCTGAGAGGCAGCACGGGTACTTTGGGATGGAGACCCCTCCTGGAGGGGCAGCACGGGTGCTTTGGGATGGAGACTCCTGGAGGGGCAGCACGGGTGCTTTGGGATGGAGACCTCCTGGAGGGGCAGCACGGGTGCTTTGGGATGGAGACCTCCTGAGAGGCAGCACGGGTGCTTTGGGATGGAGACCTCCTGGAGGGCAGCACGGGTGCTTTGGGATGGAGACTCTGGAGGGGCAGCACGGGTGCTTTGGGATGGAGACCCCTGGAGGGGCAGCACGGGTGCTTTGGGATGGAGACCTCCTGGAGGGGCAGCACGGGTGCCTTGGGATGGAGACTCTGGAGGGGCAGCACGGGTGATTTGTGATGGAGACCTCCTGGAGGGGCAGAGCACAGGTGCTTTGGGATGGAGACCTCCTGGAGGCGCAGCACAGGTGCTTTGGGATGGAGACCTCCTGAGGGGCAGCACAGGTGCTTTGGGATGGAGACCCCTGGAGGGGCAGCACGGGTGCTTTGGGATGGAGACCTCCTGGAGGGGCAGCACGGGTGCTTTGGGATGGAGACCTCCTGAGAGGCAGCACGGGTGCTTTGGGATGGAGACCCCTGGAGGGGCAGCACGGGTGCTTTGGGATGGAGACACCTGGAGGCGCAGCACAGGTGCTTTGGGATGGAGACCTCCTGGAGGGGCAGCATGGGTGCTTTGGGATGGAGACCTCCTGAGGGGCAGCACAGGTGCTTTGGGATGGAGACCCCTGGAGGGGCAGTACGGGTGATTTGTGATGGAGACCTCCTGGAGGGGCAGAGCACAGGTGCTTTGGGATGGAGACCTCCTGGAGGTGCAGCACAGGTGCTTTGGGATGGAGACCTCCTGGAGGGGCAGCACGGGTGCTTTGGGATGGAGACCTCCTGGAGGGGCAGCACCGGTGCTTTGGGATGGAGACACCTGGAGGGGCAGCACAGGTGCTTTGGGATGGAGACCTCCTGAGGAGCAGCACAGGTGCTTTGGGATGGAGACCTCCTGAGGGGCAGCACAGGTGCTTTGGGATGGAGACCCCTGGAGGGGCAGCACCGGTGCTTTGGGATGGAGACACCTGGAGGGGCAGCACAGGTGCTTTGGGATGGAGACCTCCTGAGAGGCAGCACGGGTGCTTTGGGATGGAGACCTCCTGGAGGGGCAGCACGGGTGCTTTGGGATGGAGACCCCTTGAGGGGCAGCACGGGTGCTTTGGGATGGAGACCCCTGGAGTGGCAGCACCGGTGCTTTGTGATGGAGACCTCCTGGAGGGGCAGCACGGGTGCTTTGGGATGCAGACCCCTGGAGGGGCAGCACCGGTGCTTTGGGATGGAGACCCCTGAAGGGGCAGCACGGGTGCTCTGGGATGGAGACCTCCTAAGGGGCAGCACAGGTGCTTTGGGATGGAGACCTCCTGAGAGGCAGCACGGGTGCTTTGGGATGGAGACCCCTGGAGGGGCAGAGCACAGGTGCTTTGGGATGGAGACCTCCTGGAGGAGCAGCACGGGTGCTTTGGGATGGAGACCCCTGGAGGGGCAGCACGGGTGCTTTGGGATGGAGACCTCCTGGAGGCGCAGCACGGGTGCTCTGGGATGGAGACCCCTGGAGGGGCAGCACGGGTGCTCTGGGATGGAGACCTCCTGGAGGGGCAGCACGGGTGCTTTGGGATGGAGACCTCCTGGAGGCGCAGCACAGGTGCTTTGGGATGGAGACCTCCTGGAGGGGCAGCACGGGTGCTCTGGGATGGAGACCTCCTGGAGGGGCAGAGCACAGGTGCTTTGGGATGGAGACCTCCTGGAGGCGCAGCACAGGTGCTTTGGGATGGAGACCTCCTGGAGGGGCAGCACGGGTGCTTTGGGATGGAGACCTCCTGAGGGGCAGCACAGGTGCTTTGGGATGGAGACCTCCTGAAGGGGCAGCACCGGTGCTTTGGGATGGAGACCCCTGGAGGGGCAGTACGGGTGCTTTGGGATGGAGACCTCCTGGAGGGGCAGCACGGGTGCTTTGGGATGGAGACCTCCTGGAGGGGCAGCACGGGTGCTTTGGGATGGAGACCTCCTGGAGAGGCAGCACGGGTGCCTTGGGATGGAGACCCCTGGAGTGCAGCACGGGTGCTTTCGGATGGAGACCCCTGGAGGGGCAGCACCAGTGATTTGTGATGGAGACCTCCTGGAGGGGCAGAGCACAGGTGCTTTGGGATGGAGACCTCCTGGAGGGGCAGCACCGGTGATTTGTGATGGAGACCTCCTGGAGGGGCAGAGCACAGGTGCTTTGGGATGGAGACCTCCTGGAGGCGCAGCACAGGTGCTTTGGGATGGAGACCTCCTGGAGGGGCAGCACGGGTGCTTTTGTATGGAGACCTTCTGGAGGCGCAGCACGGGTGTTCTGGGATGGAGACCCCTGGAGGGGCAGCACGGGTGCTCTGGGATGGAGACCTCCTGGAGGCGCAGCACGGGTGCTTTGGGATGGAGACCTCCTGGAGGGGCAGCACAGGTGCCTTGGGATGGAGACCTCCTGGAGGCGCAGCACCGGTGCCTTGGGATGGAGACCCCTGGAGGGGCAGCACGGGTGCTTTGGGATGGAGACCTCCTGGAGGCGCAGCACGGGTGCTTTGGGATGGAGACCTCCTGGAGGGGCAGCACGGGTGCTTTGGGATGGAGACCCCTGGAGGGGCAGCACGGGTGCTTTGGGATGGAGACACCTGGAGGCGCAGCACAGGTGCTTTGGGATGGAGACCTATTGGAGGGGCAGCACGGGTGCTTTGGGATGGAGACCCCTGGAGGGGCAGCACGGGTGCTTTGGGATGGAGACCCCTGGAGGGGCAGCACGGGTGCTTTGGGATGGAGACCCCTGGAGGGGCAGCACCGGTGCTTTGGGATGGAGACCCCTGAAGGGGCAGCACGGGTGCTCTGGGATGGAGACCTCCTGGAGGGGCAGCACAGGTGCTCTGGGATGGAAGCTTTGGGATGGAGACCCCTGGATGGGCAGCACAGGTGCTCTGGGATGGAGACCTCCTGAGGGGCAGCACAGGTGTTTTTCGATGGAGACACCTGGAGGGGCAGCACGGGTGCTCTGGGATGGAGACCTCCTGAGAGGCAGCACAGGTGCTTTGGGATGGAGACCTTCTGAGAGGCAGCACGGGTGCTTTGGGATGGAGACCCCTGGAGGGGCAGCACCGGTGCTTTGGGATGGAGACCCCTGGAGGGGCAGCACGGGTGCTTTGGGATGGAGACCCCTGGAGTGGCAGCACCGTTGCTTTGTGATGGAGACCTCCTGGAGGGGCAGCACGGGTTCTTTGGGATGGAGACCCCTGGAGGGGCAGCACCGGTGCTTTGGGATGGAGACCCCTGAAGGGGCAGCACGGGTGCTCTGGGATGGAGACCTCCTAAGGGGCAGCACAGGTGCTTTGGGATGGAGACCTCCTGGAGGAGCAGCACGGGTGCTTTGGGATGGAGACCCCTGGAGGGGCAGCACGGGTGCTTTGGGATGGAGACCTCCTGGAGGCGCAGCACGGGTGCTCTGGGATGGAGACCCCTGGAGGGGCAGCACGGGTGCTCTGGGATGGAGACCTCCTGGAGGGGCAGCACGGGTGCTTTGGGATGGAGACCTCCTGGAGGCGCAGCACAGGTGCTTTGGGATGGAGACCTCCTGGAGGGGCAGCACGGGTGCTCTGGGATGGAGACCTCCTGGAGGGGCAGAGCACAGGTGCTTTGGGATGGAGACCTCCTGGAGGCGCAGCACAGGTGCTTTGGGATGGAGACCTCCTGGAGGGGCAGCACGGGTGCTTTGGGATGGAGACCTCCTGAGGGGCAGCACAGGTGCTTTGGGATGGAGACCTCCTGAAGGGGCAGCACCGGTGCTTTGGGATGGAGACCCCTGGAGGGGCAATACGGGTGCTTTGGGATGGAGACCTCCTGGAGGGGCAGCACGGGTGCTTTGGGATGGAGACCTCCTGGAGGGGCAGCACGGGTGCTTTGGGATGGAGACCTCCTGGAGGGGCAGCACGGGTGCCTTGGGATGGAGACCCCTGGAGTGCAGCACGGGTGGTTTCGGATGGAGACCACTGGAGGGGCAGCACCGGTGATTTGTGATGGAGACCTCCTGGAGGGGCAGAGCACAGGTGCTTTGGGATGGAGACCTCCTGGAGGGGCAGCACCGGTGATTTGTGATGGAGACCTCCTGGAGGGGCAGAGCACAGGTGCTTTGGGATGGAGACCCCCTGGAGGCGCAGCACAGGTGCTTTGGGATGAAGACCTCCTGGAGGGGCAGCACGGGTGCTTTGGGATGGAGACCTCCTGAGGGGCAGCACAGGTGCTTTGGGATGGAGACCTCCTGAAGGGGCAGCACCGGTGCTTTGGGATGGAGACCTCCTGAGAGGCAGCACGGGTGCTTTGGGATGGAGACCCCTCCTGGAGGGGCAGCACGGGTGCTTTGGGATGTAGACTCCTGGAGGGGCAGCACGGGTGCTTAGGGATGGAGACCTCCTGGAGGGGCAGCACGGGTGCTTTGGGATGGAGACCTCCTGGAGGGGCAGCACGGGTGCTTTGGGATGGAGACCTCCTGAGAGGCAGCACGGGTGCTTTGGGATGGAGACCTCCTGGAGGGCAGCACGGGTGCTTTGGGATGGAGACTCTGGAGGGGCAGCACGGGTGCTTTGGGATGGAGACCCCTGGAGGGGCAGCACGGGTGCTTTGGGATGGAGCCCTCCTGGAGGGGCAGCACGGGTGCCTTGGGATGGAGACTCTGGAGGGGCAGCACGGGTGATTTGTGATGGAGACCTCCTGGAGGGGCAGAGCACAGGTGCTTTGGGATGGAGACCTCCTGGAGGCGCAGCACAGGTGCTTTGGGATGGAGACCTCCTGAGGGGCAGCACAGGTGCTTTGGGATGGAGACCCCTGGAGGGGCAGCACGGGTGCTTTGGGATGGAGACCTCCTGGAGGGGCAGCACGGGTGCTTTGGGATGGAGACCTCCTGAGAGGCAGCACGGGTGCTTTGGGATGGAGACCCCTGGAGGGGCAGCACGGGTGCTTTGGGATGGAGACACCTGGAGGCGCAGCACAGGTGCTTTGGGATGGAGACCTCCTGGAGGGGCAGCACGGGTGCTTTGGGATGGAGACCTCCTGAGGGGCAGCACAGGTGCTTTGGGATGGAGACCCCTGGAGGGGCCGTACGGGTGATTTGTGATGGAGACCTCCTGGAGGGGCAGAGCACAGGTGCTTTGGGATGGAGACCTCCTGGAGGCGCAGCACAGGTGCTTTGGGATGGAGACCTCCTGGAGGGGCAGCACGGGTGCTTTGGGATGGAGACCTCCTGGAGGGGCAGCACCGGTGCTTTGGGATGGAGACACCTGGAGGGGCAGCACAGGTGCTTTGGGATGGAGACCTCCTGAGGAGCAGCACAGGTGCTTTGGGATGGAGACCCCTGGAGGGGCAACACCGGTGCTTTGGGATGGAGACACCTGGAGGGGCAGCACAGGTGCTTTGGGATGGAGACCTCCTGAGAGGCAGCACGGGTGCTTTGGGATGGAGACCTCCTGGAGGGGCAGCACGGGTGCTTTGGGATGGAGACCCCTGGAGGCGCAGCACGGGTGCTTTGGGATGGAGACCCCTGGAGGGGCAGCACGGGTGCTTTGGGATGGAGACCCCTGGAGGGGCAGCACGGGTGCTTCGTGATGAAGACCCCTGGAGGGGCAGCACGGGTGCTTTGGGATGGAGACCCCTGGAGGGGCAGTACGAGTGCTTTGGGATGGAGACCTCCTGAGGGGGCAGCACGGGTGCTTTGGGATGGAGACCTCCTGAGGGGGCAGCACGAGTGCTTTGGAGACCCCTGGAGGGGCAGCACGGGTGCTTTGGGATGGAGACCCCTGGAGGGGCAGCACAGGTGCTTTGGGATGGAGACCCCTGGAGGGGCAGCACGGATGCTTTGGGATGGAGACCCCTAGATGGGCAGCACGGGTGCTTTGGAATGGAGACCCCTGGAGGGGCAGCACGGGTGCCTTGGGATGGAGACCCCTGGAGGGGCAGCACGGGTACTTTGGGATGGAGACCCCTGGAGGGGCAGCACGGGTGCCTTGGGATGGAGACCCCTGGAGGGGCAGCACGGGTGCTTTGGAATGGAGACCCCTGGAGGGGCAGCACGGGTGCCTTGGGATGGAGACCCCTGGAGGGGCAGCACGGGTGCTTTGGAATGGAGACCCCTGGAGGGGCAGCAGCGGTGCTTTGGGATGGAGACCTCCTGGAGGGGCAGCACGGGTGCCTTGGGATGGAGACCCCTGGAGGGGCAGCACGGGTGCTTTGGAATGGAGACCCCTGGAGGGGCAGCACGGTGCCTTGGGATGGAGACCCCTGGAGGGGCAGCACGGGTGCTTTGGAATGGAGACCCCTGGAGGGGCAGCACGGGTGCCTTGGGATGGAGACCCCTGGAGGGGCAGCACGGGTGCTTTGGGATGGAGACCCCTGGAGGGGCAGCACGGGTGCCTTGGGATGGAGACCCCTGGAGGGGCAGCACGGGTGCTTTGGAATGGAGACCCCTGGAGGGGCAGCACGGGTGCCTTGGGATGGAGACCCCTGGAGGGGCAGCACGGGTGCTTTGGAATGGAGACCCCTGGAGGGGCAGCAGCGGTGCTTTGGGATGGAGACCTCCTGGAGGGGCAGCACGGGTGCCTTGGGATGGAGACCCCTGGAGGGGCAGCACGGGTGCTTTGGAATGGAGACCCCTGGAGGGGCAGCACGGGTGCCTTGGGATGGAGACCCCTGGAGGGGCAGCACAGGTGCTTTAGAATGGAGACCCCTGGAGGGGCAGCACGGGTGCTTTGGAGACCCCTGGAGGGGCAGCACAGGTGCTCTGGGATGGAGACCTCCTGGAGGCGCAGCACGGGTGCTTTGGGATGGAGACCCCTGGAGGGGCAGCACGGGTGCTTTGGGATGGAGACCCCTGGAGGGGCAGCACGGGTGCTTTGGGATGGAGACCCCTCCTGGAGGGGCAGTACGGGTGCTTTGGGATGGAGACCCCTGGAGGGGCAGCACGGGTGCTTTGGGATGGAGACCCCTCCTGGAGGGGCAGCACGGGTGCTCTGTGATGAAGACCCCTGGAGGGGCAGCACGGGTGCTTTGGAGACCCCTGGAGGGGCAGCACAGGTGCTTTGGGATGGAGACCCCTGGAGGGGCAGCACGGGGGTCCTTGGGATGGAGACCCCTGGAGGGGCAGCACGGGTGCTTTGGGATGGAGACCCCTGGAGGGGCAGCACGGGTGCTTTGGGATGGAGACCCCTCCTGGAGGGGCAGTACGGGTGCTTTGGGATGGAGACCCCTGGAGGGGCAGCACGGGTGCTTTGGGATGGAGACCCCTCCTGGAGGGGCAGCACGGGTGCTTTGGAATGGAGACCCCTGGAGGGGCAGCACGGGTGCTTTGGAGACCCCTGGAGGGGCAGCACAGGTGCTTTGGGATGGAGACCCCTGGAGGGGCAGCACGGGGGTCCTTGGGATGGAGACCCCTGGAGGGGCAGCACGGGTGCTTTGGGATGGAGACCCCTGGAGGGGCAGCACGGGTGCTTTGGGATGGAGACCCCTCCTGGAGGGGCAGCACGGGTGCTCTGGGATGGAGACCTCCTGGAGGGGCAGCACGGGTGCTTTGGAATGGAGACCCCTGGAGGGGCAGCACGGGTGCTTTGGAGACCCCTGGAGGGGCAGCACAGGTGCTTTGGGATGGAGACCCCTGGAGGGGCAGCACGGGGGTCCTTGGGATGGAGACCCCTGGAGGGGCAGCACGGGTGCCTTGGGATGGAGACCCCTGGAGGGGCAGCACGGGTGCTTTGGGATGGAGACCCCTCCTGGAGGGGCAGTACAGGTGCTTTGGGATGGAGACCCCTGGAGGGGCAGCACCGGTGCTTTGGGATGGAGACCCCTCCTGGAGGGGCAGTACGGGTGCTTTGGGATGGAGACACCTGGAGGCGCAGCACGGGTGCTTTGGGATGGAGACCTCCTGGAGGGGCAGTACGGGTGCTTTGGGATGGAGACCCCTGGAGGGGCAGCACCGGTGCTTTGGGATGGAGACCTCCTGGAGGGGCAGCACGGGTGCTTTGGGATGGAGACCTCCTGGAGGCGCAGCACGGGTGCTCTGGGATGGAGGCCTCCTGAGGGGCAGCACGGGTGTTTTGGACAGCACGTGGCTGTTATCATAAATATTAAAAGCCCGGCTCTTACTCTGACTGCTCCCTCCGGAGTCCGCACTCCACCCCCCACCCTAATGATGCTCTACAAAGACTCATGCCCCTGGCTGTGGGGCAAGTAAGTGCAGCGCAGGGTAAGGGGGGCCGAACAGCAGGGCTTGGGGTAGGTTCATGTTTGGTATGGACGGTTAGGGTGTCATATACTCGGCGTCTACGTCACATGGTTATTGGGAACCAGAAGAGGGAACAGTAATGAAACCGGAAGTGGTCACTCAGGCAGAAAGAGTGGGAGACACGTGGAGCATGCCGGGATGGGGTTGAATGTATGGGCGGGTGGACAGGAGGAGCGGGGTGCACACCTGACCTTTCCTTCAACGGTGGACGGGTGGGGGGGGCGGGGTGGGGGGGGGCGAGACAGACCCATGGGAGGCTGGATGAAGAATGAAGGGGACTGCCAGGTGGGCCTGGAGAGAGAGAGGAGACCTTAACAATTGTAGTGTCTGTCACTGAGAAAGGAAAGCGACTTACCACTGGTCCCATTCCTGCCCCCCCCCCCCACACTTGACTGGGGGGGGGGGGGGTCTCTGCCATCCTCAGCAGCAGCCTAGATTACTTCCGGTCAATCATAGTTCACATATTTAGATACTCCCTGTTAGTAACCAGCACATTATTTTGCTTAAATTACAAATCAATATATCACTAATGTGCTTATCAATCCTCACCCTCTACCCAAAGTATCACTTTGAAAGGTTTAATGAGCAAAGGAAGGAAGTAATCGCCATTCAACGCGAAATAATATTTGTTTCCAATAACGTGGGGACATGGATAAAAGAAACAACGCTGAAGTGGAAGGGCGTTGGAAGCACGGTGAAGGCGTGGGAAGCACGGATGGTGGCGTTGAAAGCACGGATGAGGGCGTGGGAAGCACGGATGGTGGCATGGGAAGCACGGATGAGGGCGTGGGAAGCACGGATGGTGGGATGGGAAGCACGGATGGTGGCACGGGAAGCACGGATGGTGGCACGGGAAGCACGGATGGTGGCGTGGGAAGCACGGATGGTGGCATGGGAAGCGCGGATGAGGGCACGTGAAGCACTGATGAGGGCACGGGAAGCACGGATGGTGGCATGGGAAGCACGGATGAGGGCGTGGGAAGCACGGATGGTGGCATGGGGAACACGGATGGTGGCACGGGAAGTACGGATGGTGGCACGGGAAGCACGGATGGTGGCATGGGAAGCACGGATGGTGGCGTGGGAAGCACGGATGAGGGCACGGGAAGCACTAATGAGGGCACGGGAAGCACTGATGAGGGCACGGGAAGCACTGATGAGGGCGTGGGAAAGCTATTGCATGAATAACCCCCACCCACAAACACACCCGACAGCGATCTCTGAACTGCATGGATAGCAGGACCCGCTACGCGTCAGTATGAAGTAAGTCTGCCACCGACGCTATTTTTTTAAGCGCACGTTATCCGTTTTACTTTTTAAGCACACGCAATTAAAGCTCCAACACTACCCATTCCCTCACGTATCATTATCGCGGCACCAGTTAACTTCACTCGGGCAACTTGAAATGCACATTCCCCCACGTAGAGCACGAATAAGACCCAACCCCCATTTTTATTAAGCGTTTGAACTGCACCTCACCCTACTCCCTTTGGCTTCCTCCACAGCACTCCGTTACCAAGGGCATTTCTGCCCGAAATGCATTGGGGATAAGTTCATACATCAACCCAGTGGACTTACGCTGTCTCTGATATGTTGTTAATATCAGTTTAAATATTTTTGAATAAACTCTTCAAGAACTAATGAACTAAACATTTGTTTATGCTGTGAATCACATGACTGAACGCCCTCGGAGTGCCTCAACAGGGGATGTATCAGCAGTTTTCTGCATACACAACTCATTCATAATTTCTAGGTGTGTGGACGGACGACACCACCCTTGAGAGCACCCAAAACTTAACCTATACAATCTCAAAAATGTTATCGAACCCAGCAGTGCACCCCCTATTTTTTACATTTTTACATTTTTGTCATATGTAGAAGTGCCACTTCTAGGAGTTGGCATATTAGCGTAAAATGTGTCTGGCGTGTGATTGGCTGGAGCTGGCTGGTGAGCCTGGCTCCAGGAAGGCTGGATGGGTCTGCCCGGTGGTGAGTGTGAGATTAGCATGTTGATGGCTGGGGAGGAGTGCACCTGGTCCCTGATGGGCCTGGACTTTCCCCACACAATGCTGGCTCCACCCCCTGTGGTGCGACTGATGACCCTAGCCCTGCCAGTGAATGAAATAGGTGGTTGAGCAATCAAGAGTGCTCCAAAACCAGCTGCGACTGGTTTCTCCCCCACCCTGCACCCTTAGACAAAGGAATGTGGTGTATAAAAATGGGGCTGTGTCCCCACAGATGTTGTTCTCTTCCAGGATCCTGCCTGAGGGGGCTGCTGCTGCTGCTGGGCCAGAGGACCGCCACTTGGATTGTCTCCCTGCCTGGAGACCTAGTGAGCTGGCTCTGGGCCCAGCCTTGCCCCCCTGCCTTGCTGAAGGACTCTACCTGGACTTTGGGGGCCTGAACTTTCCCCTAGCGCTTGGGAGCGCTTGATTTCGGCCCCAGCGCTTAATTTGCTACTTATGCGCAGGAGGCTTGGGAGCCCTTTTTGGTCCTCGTCGGTGCCCACCCGGCATTGGACCCGTTTGTGCCGATCTGAAAGTCCCCTGACAGGTGCCCACCCTGCAGGGGACATTGCCGCCCTAATATCGAGTGCCCACCTCGATTTATTGTGATTTTAAATCAGCCGGTGCCCACCTGGCATTGCCCCTCGAAAATCACTGCCGCAGCCCAGGGGCATTGAATTCGTTGCCGGGCCGCTGCCTAGTGCGACCCGGAAGTGTCGCCTCCCCGTCCTCAGGGCCGCGCTGCTACTGGCTACCCTCAGCAGCGCGACCCGGAAGTGCCCGCGGCTCGCCTGGTTGAAGGCGGGGCCTCGGGACCGGAGTGCGAGGGAGCCTTGGAGGCTCCAGAAGAAGACCGCCGTCGCAGCCTCCGTCCCCGCCGCCAGCCTGAGAAAAGAGAAGCTGGTAAGTGCTGGGGCGGGGGAGAGCACAGCGAGCGGCAGAAGGGAGACCCTTTGAGCGGCCCCGGTTGTCAGAGGGTCGCTCCGACGAGCAGGGCATTTTCCTCAGAGCCCGAGGGCTCCGGCAGCATTTGCGGCATCTCGAGTCCCCCAGAGGGGGGGACTCCCAACAAAGCGCCCCACGTGTTCGCGGGTCCCCACTACCCCAGCGAGGCTCTAGGGTCCCAATTTTGCTTCGAGTCCCCAGGAGGGGGACTCCAACGGCGGCCATTGTTGAAATAGAGCCCGGAGGGGCTCAGGGGGCAGTTCGAGTTGCGCTGCAAAGCCCACGAGAGGCTCCAGAAGGCACCACAGTTGTTGGCAGAGCCACAGAGGCTCTAGAGGGCATTTCTTTGTTCAGGAGCCCAGCGAGGCTCAAATGGGGCCAGTCATTTGTGTAGAGCCCTGAGAGGATCAGGGGGACATTTTATTTGTTCAGAGCCTGCGAGGCTCCAGTGTAGGCCCTCCCCATTGTCTGCACCAGTTGCCCAGCACTTTGTGGGCAACTGCCACGTTTAGGCCCCCTGACATTGGACACAGGGCGTCCTAGCCCTAGAGAGGCCAGTTGGCCTAGGGACTGCCACAGGTAGTGGCTAATGTGATTTTTGCGCAATTGTTCATTTTCTACACCTCTGAATGTATTGTTGGTGCATCATGTGTTTTCCTCCCCTGCACCTCTGAATGTGTTTTAATGCGTCATGTGCCACGTTCTTGCACCCCTACAGGTATTGTGATACTTAGGTGGTTTTTCTCCTAGTACAGGTGGTGCTAGTGAGGTCCTGGTTACTAGTGATTACTGGTTGTGTACTTTATATTCTATGTTCTAAGTGCTAATTCTACCAAGTGCTAAGTTCTAAAAGTGCTGATTCCTGACAGTGGTCCAGGTGGCCCTGTCTTGTACATATCCCCTGTAAATTCTGCCCGTGCCTGTTGGCACATTGTAAAGTGTGTGTTTTTATCTAATGTGTTTTGGTGTAATACAAAGGCTATTTTTATATACCCTTGCGTGGAGTTTCCTTTGTGGTGGGCCTTGGGTGTTGTTGCTGGGGTGCGTGCGCAAAATACTTAACTCACATTGCCTCCAAGTTTAGCCTTGCTGCTCGCGCCACGTTACCTAGAGGGTGAGCAGGGGTTATCTTGGCGTGTAACTCCCTTGCCCTGACTTAGGAGTGGTGGCCTCTGACTGACTTTGGCGCAAGCCCTGGCCAGCCAGGGATCCCATTTCTAACAACCCGCATGCTTATTGCTCGGGACTAGGGACCATTCCTCCGCACTTAGGATGCTCAAGACTGATACTAGTACAAGCCTAGTGTGTGGGGTTGCCAAATTCCTGAGCTGGGCTTGGCTGATTAGATTAAAGGCTACGAGATGACCCTATTTTTAGCTGATTTTTTAATATTCACAAAGCTGCTAATGTTTAATATGCCTTTTAAACTATTTATTGTAATATGAATGTTTTTATTGTAAACCCATTTTGTAAATTGTAACCCTTATGAATTGTGGCTTTTAAATTTTATAAGTGCTTTTATGATATCGTGTATATCGAAATAAAGCTTTGAATGAATGAATGAATGATAACAAAACAACACCGGGCAAGAAAGCCACGCACAGGAGAGCGACTGTGGACGGACACTAGGGAATATCAAGAAACACAAGGAGTGCGTGGAAAGGTGACACGAAAGTAGATGGAGGGAGTCAGATGAAACAAAGAAGACCCCAATGCATATCAGCTCATTAGCATTAAATATTCAACATGACTTACAGGCAGGAATTGCAGAGGTGGGGGCTGCTTCAGTTCTATAGGAGAAGGGGGGTGGGGGGGTCAGTAGAGGTGGGGGCTGCTTGAGTTCTATAGGAGAAGGGGGGGTCAGTAGAGGTGGGGGCTGCTTCAGTTCTATAGGACAAGGGGGGGTCAGCAGAGGTGGGAGCTGCTTCAGTTCTATAGGACAAGGGGGGGTCACCAGATGTGGGGGGCTGCTTCAGTTCTATAAGACAAGGGGGGGTCACCAGATGTGGGGCTGCTTCAGTTCTATAGGACAAAGGGGGCTCAGTAGAGGTGGAGGATGCTTCAGTTCTATAGGACAGGGGGGTCGGCAGGGGTGGGGGCTGCTTCAGTTCTATAGGACAGGGAGGTCAGCAGAGGTGGGGGCTGCTTCCGTTCTATAGGACAAGGGGGGTCAGTAAAGGTGGGGCTGCTTCAGTTCTATAGGACAGGGGGGTCAGCAGAGCTGGGGGCTGCTTCAGCTCTATAGGACAAGGGGGGTCAGTAAAGGTGGGGCTGCTTCAGCTCTATAGGACATGGGGGGTCGGCAGAGGTGAGGGCTGCTTCAGTTCTATAGGAGAAGGGGGGTTTCAGCAGAGGTGGGGGCTGCTTCAGTTCTATAGGACAGGGGGGTCAGCAGAGGTGGGGCTGCTTCAGTTCTATAGGACAGGGGGGGTCGGCAGGGGTGGGGGCTGCTTCAGTCCAATAGGACAGGGGGGTCAGCAGAGGTGGGGGATGCTTCAGTTCTATAGGAGAAGGGGGGTGGGGGTCAGCAGAGGTGGGGTCTGCTTCAGTTCTATAAGACAAGGGGGGGTCACCAGATGTGGGGCTGCTTCAGTTCTATAGGACAAAGGGGGCTCAGTAGAGGTGGAGGATGCTTCAGTTCTATAGGACAGGGGGGTCGGCAGGGGTGGGGGCTGCTTCAGTTCTATAGGACAGGGAGGTCAGCAGAGGTGGGGGCTGCTTCCGTTCTATAGGACAAGGGGGGTCAGTAGAGGTGGGGCTGCTTCAGTTCTATAGGACAGGGGGGTCAGCAGAGCTGGGGGCTGCTTCAGCTCTATAGGACAAGGGGGGTCAGTAAAGGTGGGGCTGCTTCAGTTCTATAGGACAAGGGGGGTCGGCAGAGGTGAGGGCTGCTTCAGTTCTATAGGAGAAGGGGGGTTTCAGCAGAGGTGGGGCTGCTTCAGTTCTATAGGACAAGGGGGGTCGGCAGAGGTGAGGGCTGCTTCAGTTCTATAGGAGAAGGGGGGTTTCAGCAGAGGTGGGGCTGCTTCAGTTCTATAGGACAGGGGGGTCAGCAGAGGTGGGGCTGCTTCAGTTCTATAGGACAGGGGGGGTCGGCAGGGGTGGGGGCTGCTTCAGTCCAATAGGACAGGGGGGGTCAGCAGAGGTGGGGCTGCTTCAGTTCTATAGGACAAGGGGGGTCGGCAGAGGTGAGGGCTGCTTCAGTTCTATAGGAGAAGGGGGGTTTCAGCAGAGGTGGGGCTGCTTCAGTTCTATAGGACAGGGGGGGGTCAGCAGAGCTGGGGGCTGCTTCAGCTCTATAGGACAAGGGGGGTCAGTAAAGGTGGGGCTGCTTCAGTTCTATAGGACAAGGGGGGTCGGCAGAGGTGAGGGCTGCTTCAGTTCTATAGGAGAAGGGGGGTTTCAGCAGAGGTGGGGCTGCTTCAGTTCTATAGGACAAGGGGGGTCGGCAGAGGTGAGGGCTGCTTCAGTTCTATAGGAGAAGGGGGGTTTCAGCAGAGGTGGGGCTGCTTCAGTTCTATAGGACAGGGGGGTCAGCAGAGGTGGGGCTGCTTCAGTTCTATAGGACAGGGGGGGTCGGCAGGGGTGGGGGCTGCTTCAGTCCAATAGGACAGGGGGGGTCAGCAGAGGTGGGGCTGCTTCAGTTCTATAGGACAAGGGGGGTCGGCAGAGGTGAGGGCTGCTTCAGTTCTATAGGAGAAGGGGGGTTTCAGCAGAGGTGGGGCTGCTTCAGTTCTATAGGACAGGGGGGGTCAGCAGAGGTGGGGTCTGCTTCAGTTCTATAGGACAGGAGGAGGGGGGGTCAGCAGAGGTGGGGGCTGCTTCAGTTCTATAGGACAGGGGGGGTCGGCAGGGGTGGGGGCTGCTTCAGTCCAATAGGACAGGGGGGGTCAGCAGAGGTGGGGCTGCTTCAGTTCTATAGGACAAGGGGGGTCGGCAGAGGTGGGGGCTGCTTCAGTTCTATAGGAGAAGGGGGGTTTCAGCAGAGGTGGGGCTGCTTCAGTTCTATAGGAGAAGGGGGGTTTCAGCAGAGGTGGGGCTGCTTCAGTTCTATAGGACAAGGGGGGTCGGCAGAGGTGAGGGCTGCTTCAGTTCTATAGGAGAAGGGGGGTTTCAGCAGAGGTGGGGCTGCTTCAGTTCTATAGGACAGGGGGGGTCAGCAGAGCTGGGGGCTGCTTCAGCTCTATAGGACAAGGGGGGTCAGTAAAGGTGGGGCTGCTTCAGTTCTATAGGACAAGGGGGGTCGGCAGAGGTGAGGGCTGCTTCAGTTCTATAGGAGAAGGGGGGTTTCAGCAGAGGTGGGGCTGCTTCAGTTCTATAGGACAAGGGGGGTCGGCAGAGGTGAGGGCTGCTTCAGTTCTATAGGAGAAGGGGGGTTTCAGCAGAGGTGGGGCTGCTTCAGTTCTATAGGACAGGGGGGTCAGCAGAGGTGGGGCTGCTTCAGTTCTATAGGACAGGGGGGGTCGGCAGGGGTGGGGGCTGCTTCAGTCCAATAGGACAGGGGGGGTCAGCAGAGGTGGGGCTGCTTCAGTTCTATAGGACAAGGGGGGTCGGCAGAGGTGAGGGCTGCTTCAGTTCTATAGGAGAAGGGGGGTTTCAGCAGAGGTGGGGCTGCTTCAGTTCTATAGGACAGGGGGGGTCAGCAGAGGTGGGGTCTGCTTCAGTTCTATAGGACAGGAGGAGGGGGGGTCAGCAGAGGTGGGGGCTGCTTCAGTTCTATAGGACAGGGGGGGTCGGCAGGGGTGGGGGCTGCTTCAGTCCAATAGGACAGGGGGGGTCAGCAGAGGTGGGGCTGCTTCAGTTCTATAGGACAAGGGGGGTCGGCAGAGGTGGGGGCTGGTTCAGTTCTATAGGAGAAGGGGGGTTTCAGCAGAGGTGGGGCTGCTTCAGTTCTATAGGACAGGGGGGGTCAGCAGAGGTGGGGTCTGCTTCAGTTCTATAGGACAGGAGGAGGGGGGGTCAGCAGAGGTGGGGGCTGCTTCAGTTCTATAGGACAGGGGGGTCGGCAGGGGTGGGGGCTGCTTCAGTCCAATAGGACAGGGGGGGTCAGCAGAGGTGGGGGCTGCTTCAGTTCTATAGGACAAGGGGGGGTCACCAGATGTGGGGGGCTGCTTCAGTTCTATAAGACAAGGGGGGGTCACCAGATGTGGGGCTGCTTCAGTTCTATAGGACAAAGGGGGCTCAGTAGAGGTGGAGGATGCTTCAGTTCTATAGGACAGGGGGGTCGGCAGGGGTGGGGGCTGCTTCAGTTCTATAGGACAGGGAGGTCAGCAGAGGTGGGGGCTGCTTCCGTTCTATAGGACAAGGGGGGTCAGTAAAGGTGGGGCTGCTTCAGTTCTATAGGACAGGGGGGTCAGCAGAGCTGGGGGCTGCTTCAGCTCTATAGGACAAGGGGGGTCAGTAAAGGTGGGGCTGCTTCAGCTCTATAGGACAAGGGGGGTCGGCAGAGGTGAGGGCTGCTTCAGTTCTATAGGAGAAGGGGGGTTTCAGCAGAGGTGGGGGCTGCTTCAGTTCTATAGGACAGGGGGGTCAGCAGAGGTGGGGCTGCTTCAGTTCTATAGGACAGGGGGGTCGGCAGGGGTGGGGGCTGCTTCAGTCCAATAGGACAGGGGGGTCAGCAGAGGTGGGGGATGCTTCAGTTCTATAGGAGAAGGGGGGTGGGGGTCAGCAGAGGTGGGGTCTGCTTCAGTTCTATAAGACAAGGGGGGGTCACCAGATGTGGGGCTGCTTCAGTTCTATAGGACAAAGGGGGCTCAGTAGAGGTGGAGGATGCTTCAGTTCTATAGGACAGGGGGGTCGGCAGGGGTGGGGGCTGCTTCAGTTCTATAGGACAGGGAGGTCAGCAGAGGTGGGGGCTGCTTCCGTTCTATAGGACAAGGGGGGTCAGTAGAGGTGGGGCTGCTTCAGTTCTATAGGACAGGGGGGTCAGCAGAGCTGGGGGCTGCTTCAGCTCTATAGGACAAGGGGGGTCAGTAAAGGTGGGGCTGCTTCAGTTCTATAGGACAAGGGGGGTCGGCAGAGGTGAGGGCTGCTTCAGTTCTATAGGAGAAGGGGGGTTTCAGCAGAGGTGGGGCTGCTTCAGTTCTATAGGACAAGGGGGGTCGGCAGAGGTGAGGGCTGCTTCAGTTCTATAGGAGAAGGGGGGTTTCAGCAGAGGTGGGGCTGCTTCAGTTCTATAGGACAGGGGGGTCAGCAGAGGTGGGGCTGCTTCAGTTCTATAGGACAGGGGGGGTCGGCAGGGGTGGGGGCTGCTTCAGTCCAATAGGACAGGGGGGGTCAGCAGAGGTGGGGCTGCTTCAGTTCTATAGGACAAGGGGGGTCGGCAGAGGTGAGGGCTGCTTCAGTTCTATAGGAGAAGGGGGGTTTCAGCAGAGGTGGGGCTGCTTCAGTTCTATAGGACAGGGGGGGTCAGCAGAGCTGGGGGCTGCTTCAGCTCTATAGGACAAGGGGGGTCAGTAAAGGTGGGGCTGCTTCAGTTCTATAGGACAAGGGGGGTCGGCAGAGGTGAGGGCTGCTTCAGTTCTATAGGAGAAGGGGGGTTTCAGCAGAGGTGGGGCTGCTTCAGTTCTATAGGACAAGGGGGGTCGGCAGAGGTGAGGGCTGCTTCAGTTCTATAGGAGAAGGGGGGTTTCAGCAGAGGTGGGGCTGCTTCAGTTCTATAGGACAGGGGGGTCAGCAGAGGTGGGGCTGCTTCAGTTCTATAGGACAGGGGGGGTCGGCAGGGGTGGGGGCTGCTTCAGTCCAATAGGACAGGGGGGGTCAGCAGAGGTGGGGCTGCTTCAGTTCTATAGGACAAGGGGGGTCGGCAGAGGTGAGGGCTGCTTCAGTTCTATAGGAGAAGGGGGGTTTCAGCAGAGGTGGGGCTGCTTCAGTTCTATAGGACAGGGGGGGTCAGCAGAGGTGGGGTCTGCTTCAGTTCTATAGGACAGGAGGAGGGGGGGTCAGCAGAGGTGGGGGCTGCTTCAGTTCTATAGGACAGGGGGGGTCGGCAGGGGTGGGGGCTGCTTCAGTCCAATAGGACAGGGGGGGTCAGCAGAGGTGGGGCTGCTTCAGTTCTATAGGACAAGGGGGGTCGGCAGAGGTGGGGGCTGCTTCAGTTCTATAGGAGAAGGGGGGTTTCAGCAGAGGTGGGGCTGCTTCAGTTCTATAGGAGAAGGGGGGTTTCAGCAGAGGTGGGGCTGCTTCAGTTCTATAGGACAAGGGGGGTCGGCAGAGGTGAGGGCTGCTTCAGTTCTATAGGAGAAGGGGGGTTTCAGCAGAGGTGGGGCTGCTTCAGTTCTATAGGACAGGGGGGGTCAGCAGAGCTGGGGGCTGCTTCAGCTCTATAGGACAAGGGGGGTCAGTAAAGGTGGGGCTGCTTCAGTTCTATAGGACAAGGGGGGTCGGCAGAGGTGAGGGCTGCTTCAGTTCTATAGGAGAAGGGGGGTTTCAGCAGAGGTGGGGCTGCTTCAGTTCTATAGGACAAGGGGGGTCGGCAGAGGTGAGGGCTGCTTCAGTTCTATAGGAGAAGGGGGGTTTCAGCAGAGGTGGGGCTGCTTCAGTTCTATAGGACAGGGGGGTCAGCAGAGGTGGGGCTGCTTCAGTTCTATAGGACAGGGGGGGTCGGCAGGGGTGGGGGCTGCTTCAGTCCAATAGGACAGGGGGGGTCAGCAGAGGTGGGGCTGCTTCAGTTCTATAGGACAAGGGGGGTCGGCAGAGGTGAGGGCTGCTTCAGTTCTATAGGAGAAGGGGGGTTTCAGCAGAGGTGGGGCTGCTTCAGTTCTATAGGACAGGGGGGGTCAGCAGAGGTGGGGTCTGCTTCAGTTCTATAGGACAGGAGGAGGGGGGGTCAGCAGAGGTGGGGGCTGCTTCAGTTCTATAGGACAGGGGGGGTCGGCAGGGGTGGGGGCTGCTTCAGTCCAATAGGACAGGGGGGGTCAGCAGAGGTGGGGCTGCTTCAGTTCTATAGGACAAGGGGGGTCGGCAGAGGTGGGGGCTGGTTCAGTTCTATAGGAGAAGGGGGGTTTCAGCAGAGGTGGGGCTGCTTCAGTTCTATAGGACAGGGGGGGTCAGCAGAGGTGGGGTCTGCTTCAGTTCTATAGGACAGGAGGAGGGGGGGTCAGCAGAGGTGGGGGCTGCTTCAGTTCTATAGGACAGGGGGGGTCGGCAGGGGTGGGGGCTGCTTCAGTCCAATAGGACAGGGGGGGTCAGCAGAGGTGGGGGCTGCTTCAGTTCTATAGGAGAAGGGGGGTTTCAGCAGAGGTGGGGGCTGCTTCAGTTCTATAGGACAAGGGGGGTCGGCAGAGGTGGGGGCTGCTTCAGTTCTATAGGAGAAGGGGGGTTTCAGCAGAGGTGGGGCTGCTTCAGTTCTATAGGACAAGGGGGGTCAGCAGAGGTGGGGGCTGCTTCAGTCCAATAGGACAGGGGGGGGTCAGCAGAGGTGGGGGCTGCTTCAGTCCAATAGGACAGGGGGGGTCAGCAGAGGTGGGGTCTGCTTCAGTTCTGTAGGACGGAGGGCAGCAGTGGTGGGGGCTGCTTCAGTTCTGTAGGACAAGGGGGGGGCAGCAGTGGTGGGCTGTCTTGGAACAAGGTAAAATAAAGACTAAATACTATTCATTTGTAGGTACTCTTTAAAAAAGGGCATTTCAGAGGCAAACAAATCTAATACCTGACTGTGCAATCCTTTATTTCCTTCAGTTCAACCCTAAAAATACAACTTTCGTTTCCTGGTCTTACGCACAGGTTCCTTCAATGACATTGTTCCTCCCACTGCATGCAGTTTTGAAATATTGTCACTCTGAAAGCTTTGGCAAAGGCGGCCTCCCGTGGTGTGCTGCCCACATGGAGAAGGGGCAGAGATATGTACAAGAGGGGTGAGGGGGAGGGGTTTGGCGCCAGAACACGAAGGGGGGGGTGGGAGAAAGCTACAGACAGGAGGACGTCAGCTGCGGAATATAAACAAGCATTTGCAATGCAATAGGTCTCGCATTAGGAAAGTTTGAGCTATTGGTATTGTAAATGACAATTTTTTTATTTATGTGTTGGTTTTGAAAATTGCAAAATTAATAGCTTTGTCATTTACAATGCCATTAGTTATAACTTTCGCAAATGTGATACCGATAGCATTTGTAATGCACTATGTGTTGTATTTACGTGACTTACATGTATTGCTATTACAAATAATAATGGCTTTTATTTTTTTTAATAATTAATATTCAAATAAAAGTTATTGTAATTCATAATGGCAATAGCTTAAACTTTTGTAAATAACTTTTGTGAAGATTATGTTCAGTGTATTTTATTGTGACGAAAATCCAAGAACAGAAGTGAAATATTAACATCTTTTTGTAACATTTGTAATAAAGCTTGAAACATTGAGAGAACACTTTTGAACCAGTGATGCTGTGGTTGCGCTGAGTGATGCTGTGGTTGCGCTGAGTGGTGCTGGGGTGGTGCTGATTGATGCTGTGGTGGTGCTGAGTGGTGCTGTGGTGGTGCTGAGTGGCGCTGTGGTGGTGCTGCTGAGTGGTGCTGTGGTGGTGCTGAGTGATAATGTGTTGGTGCTGAGTGATAATGTGGTGGTGCTCAGTAATAATGTGGTGGTGCTGAGTGATGCTGGAGTAGCGCTGAGCGATGATGTGGTGATGCTGAGTGGTGCTGTGGTGGTGCTGAGTGGTGCTGTGGTGGCGCTGAGTGGTGCTGCTGAGTGTTAGACGGACCGGGAGGGTCGGCCGAGTATAAGGGGAGAGGTCTCCAGGGAGAGCCGTCTCCAGCAATCGTACAGACAAGTAACTTCCCCCCCACAGACGGACACCACACAAGGATAAGGTTAAACGGTACTTTATCAGCAATTCTTCGAGTACGGTTAAATGATACAAGGAGGTCTGGACTCAGGGGTCCCCTCGGTTCAGGTCTCTGGTGGGGAAAAGGGGTAGCGGGACAGTCTTGTTACCAATTGGGTAGATGGATAGCTCTCAATCCTCGAGCTCGGCGTTCTAGATGATCGGGCCGCGGCGGAGCCAGCAGGTCCCGAGTTGGTTGAAGGTAGCGACGGTCCGCGGCGGAGCCAGCAGGTCCCGATGAAGATGGTGGTACAAACGGTCCGCGGCCACGCCAGCAGGTCCCGACGACGATGAAGGTTCACGGAGGTTACGGCAACGCCAGCAGGCAGGTCGATAGTTCACAAGGAGGGACTACGGCAGCGCCAATAGTCCGTCAAGGATGAGTTCTTCTCTGCGTCTCTCGACTCCAGGATACAACTGTCTTCCTGCTCTGGAGCTGCCTCAGTTATAGGGCTGGTGCCCTTTGATGTCCGGACCCTCGCACTTGGAGGTCGGGGGGTCCAGGATGAGGGAGTCCAGACACCCAGCAGGGGGGTGGAGCCAGCGCCCGGGGAGGCTGGGGGCGAGCGGTACCTGGCGGGGGAGAGCCATCGACACCTCTTTCTCCCATTGACCTGCCAAGTAGTCCGCTCACCTCCTGGGTGGATGGTGGTGCCGGGATGTCTGAGGCCTGGCCAGGCCCAGGGTTAGGGTCGATCGGAGGCCACGCGGCCTCGTGGTGCAGTGTCCAAGATGGCGCCCAGGTCGGGCGCGCGGGCCAGTAGTGGATCGGGCCCACGAGGTCGATATGTTCAGAGGCAGGGGTCCCGGAGGGGACGGAAAACGTGAAGTGGTGGTGGGTAACACTTGAGGGACCGGGCTCGGGCCTGGTCGGCAGAGGGGGAGCGGGCCCTTCATGTGGCCTGTCCAACATGCGTCCCCCCCAGCTGAAGGCGGGGAGAGTCACCCATCCTCTTGGGGACTCTCCTCGTCGAGGCGGAAAAAGCGTGACAGGCCATCCGCGTTGGCGTGATCTTGCCCAGGTCGATGTTCCACAGTGAAGTCCATCCCCTGTAGGGAGATGGACCAACGTAGTAGTTTTGGGTTCTCCCCCCGCATCTGCATCAGCCACTGCAGGGGTCGATGATCGGTCTGTACCCGAAAGTGTGTGCCAAAGAGATAGGGCCGGAGCTTTTTGAGGGCCCATACCACGGCGAAGGCCTCTCTCTCGATAGTGCTCCAGCGTTGTTCTCGAGGAAGGAGTCGCCTGCTGATGAAGGCCACTGGCTGATCAAGGCCTTCGGGGTTCAATTGAGACAGGACCGCCCCAATGCCGTGGTCGGAGGCATCCGTCTGGACGACGAATTCCCGGCTGTAGTCGGGGGCCTGGAGCACAGGGGCGGAGCACATGGCGGCCTTCAGTTGTTCGAAGGCTGTTTGACAATCTGGGGTCCAGTTGACCTTCTTTGGTTGATTTTTGGACGTGAGTTCTGTGAGGGGCCCCACTATGGTACCATAGTCCTTCACGAACCGTCGGTAATAGCCCGTGAGTCCCAGAAAGGCGCGTACCTCGGTCTGGGTGATGGGGGGCTGCCAGGACTGGATGGCGGCGATCTTGAGCTGCAGAGGGGCCACCAGGCCGCTTCCCACCTGGTGTCCGAGGTAGGTCACGGACCCCTGACCAATCTGGCATTTGCTGGCCTTGATCGTGAGGCCAGCTCGCTGAAGGGCCTGTAGCACCTCTCGGAGGTGGTGGAGGTGGTCGGACCAGTGGTGGCTGTATACAGCGATGTCGTCTAGGTAGGCGGCACTGAATCCTTCGAGTCCGGCCAAGACCAGATTAACGAGTCGCTGAAACGTTGCTGGGGCATTCTTCATGCCGAAGGGCATGACCTTGAAATGATAATGGCCGTCAGGAGTGGAAAACGCAGATCGTTCTTGGGCCCGGGGTGTGAGGCCGATCTGCCAGTAGCCCGCCGTCAGGTCAAAAATGCTGAGGTAGCGGGCAGCTCCCATGCGGTCGATTAGTTCGTCTGCCCGGGGGATGGGATGTGCGTCTGTTCTGGTGACCGCATTCAAGCCCCGGTAGTCGACGCAGAACCGGAGTTCCGGTGTGGTGCCGGGAGTGGCTGCTTTGGGGACCAGTACTACTGGGCTGGCCCAGGGGCTGTCTGAGGGCTCAATGACCCCGAGCGTGAGCATCTTGGTTACTTCTTCTTGGATGCAGGCCCGTACCCGATCTGGTACGCGGTAGGCCCGGTGGCGGATAGGGGGGCTGTCCCCCGTGTCCACGTCGTGCACACACCAGGAGGTGACACCCGGGGTGAGGGAAAACAGGCTGGCGAACTGCAACAGAAGGTCTCGACATTCTTGGCGTTGTTCCAGGGTGAGGGCCTCCGAGAGTCGGACCCCGTCCACGGAGCCGTCTTTCTCCCGAGTCCGTAGGAGGTCAGGGAGGGGTTCGGAGTCTTCTTCGGCTCCATTGTCTGTGGCCATCAGGAGGCTGAGTTCTGAACGCACGAAATGGGGTTTCAGTCTATTAGCGTGGAGGACCCGGAGGGGGTTCCGTGAAGATTCCATGTCGATGAGATAGGTGACAGGGCCCTTGCGCTCGACTACTTTGAAGGGCCCCATCCACTTGTCTTGCAGGGCGCATGGTTCGGTGGGGGACATCACCCATACTTGTTGGCCGGGTTCAAATTCGATGGAGGAGGCATTTTGGTCATACCACTTTTTCATGTCCTCTTGACTGGCCTCCAAGTTTGCTTTCGCCAGCTCTCTGAACCGTCGGGTCTGGTTGCGGAGGGTTAGGAGGTATTTGAAGACATCTGGAGGGTTCTTTAGAGGGGGCATTTCCCAGCCTTCCTTGACTAGGCTGAGCGGCCCCCGTACGGGGTGTCCATACAACAGTTCAAACGGGCTGAAGCCGAGGGACTTCTGGGGGACCTCTCGATATGCGAAGAGGAGGCACGGCAGTAGCACATCCCACTGGCGACGGAGGGGCTCTTCCAACCCCCCAATCATCCCTTTGAGCGTGCGGTTGAACCGCTCAACGAGTCCGTTTCCTTGAGGGTGATAGGGGGTCGTGAATCGGTAGGTGACCCCACACTGTTGCCAGAGGGACTTCATATATTTTGAAATAAAGTTCGTGCCTCTGTCGCTGACGACTTCTCGGGGGAAGCCCACACGGGAGAAGATCCCCATCAGGCCCCGGCCGACTACCGGGGCATCACAGTTCGCAGGGGAACAGCCTCGGGGTAGCGGGTGGCGTGGTCCACCAGTACCAGGATGAACCGATGTCCTTGTGCTGTACGGGGGTCCAGGGGCCCCACAATGTCTATCCCGACCCTCTCGAACGGGGTGGTGACCACTGGGAATGGTTGCAGGGGGGCTTTTAGTTTGCGGCCGCTCTTTCCACTGGCTTGGCACGTGGGGCAAGATCGGCAATGCTGGAGTACATCATTCCTCATTTTCGGCCAGAAGAAGTGGGTCACTAGGCGGCTGTAAGTTTTATCCTGACCCAGGTGTCCAGCCAGGGGGACATCGTGGGCCAGATTTAGCAAGAAGTCTCTAAAACGGAGGGGTACCACTAGCACTCGACTGGCCCCCAACTCCGCGATCCTTTGTTCACTGTATAGCAGATCATTGTCCCAATAGACCCAATGTGTTCCGGAGGTATCCCCTGCGCTCTGGGCGAGGGCTTGTTGGCGGAGTCCCTCGAGGGAGGGACAGGTCTTCTGCTCTTGGCGAAACTGCTCCTGTGTGGGCCCCCCTTCTTGATGCCACTGGTCGAGGCCAGAGAGGTCCGGAGGTTGAGCTGGTTCTGGGGGGACGGCACGGTCGGTGTCTTCGACTGGAGCGACCGGGGGAGGAGGCGTCGGCCATTCAGGTTCCTCGGGTCGGGGATTGGCACGGGCGGCCATGGACCGGGTGGTGACGCACGCCCAGTCCGGGATGCCCAACATCCCCAGGTGTTCTCTTCGTTCTACGGCTGCCCACGGAGAGCTTTCAAGGTCATTCCCCCGGAGGCAGTCTACGGGGGCATCATCTCGAACCGTCACCTTCAACATGCCGGAGACCCCTCCCCATTCGAAAGGGACGCAGGCCATCCGACACAGACTCTCCGAGTTATCGGCTGAACGGACGGGGCAGAGAATGTTTGGTAGGAACTGTTCTGGGGTCACCAGGTGACAGCAGACGGCTGTTACACTGGCCCCGGTGTCACGGAGGGCTTCGGCCCGGCGTCCATTGATGCTCACCCATTGGCTGTACTTCCGGGTATTAGCGGGTAGGGGGACCCGCGGGACCATGTCTTTCCCCCCTAAGCAGGCTAGAGCCATGGCGGCTGGCTCCCATTCTTGATGTTCTTGCTCATATTCTTCTTGTTCCTCGGAGGTCTGTTCTTCCCCCAGGGCAGCAGCAGCCACCTGGCGGGGTCTCGGGCTCTGGTTCTGTGGGCAATTTGGGTCGTTTGCGTAGTGGCCGACTCGCTGGCATCGATGGCACGTGACATTGGCCCTATATCCTGGTCGTGCCGGGGTGCTGCCCCGGTTGGCCGGGGGAGTGGTGCTGGCAGCGGGGGCGGCCGGAGTGCTGTCTCTTCCTCTTCCTTGGCCCCCTCCTCCTCCTCCTCGGGGACGGTGCTGACCGTGGTCGTTTCGGTTCTGCTCATAGGACCCATTCCGGCCCACTCTGGTGATTTCCCACCGGTCGGCTTCGGCTGCGAGCTGCCGTGGATCAGTCAATTTGCTGTCGAGGAGGTGCTGCCGGAGCTCGATGAAGCAATTGTTTGACAGATGCTCCCACACCATGAGATTGAAGAGCTGTTCGTAAGTTGTGACATTGCTTCCTTTGATCCAACCCTCGAAGGCTCTGCTGAAATAGTTAACGTACTCCACCCAAGTTGTACCCGGGATGCGGGTGCAGTCTCTGAACCTCTGGCGGTACATCTCGGGTGTGAGCCCATAGCGGGTGAGGAGGGCTGCTTTCATGTGGTCATAGGAGGTCATCAGATGGTCCGGGAGCTGTAGCAGGGCATCGCGGCCCTCATTGAGGAATCTCCCCCATAGACCGGCTCCCCAGTCGCTTCGATCGATCCGGTGGGAGGTCATAGCTATTTCGTAGGCCTTGAACCATTGTTGGATGTCGTCCTCTCGGAAGTATTCTCGAACGACATCCTTGGGGATGTGTACCTTCTTATCTGTTGCTCCCGGGGTGCGGGGTTGCTCGGTCGCCCCTGATTCCTTGTTCTGCTTGCGTAAGTCTATCTCAGCTAATTTGCGCTCATGTTCATATGCCAGTCTTTTTTCCTCGAGCTCTCTTTGTCTCTGTTTTTCCTCTCTTTCCTCTCGGAGCCTCATATGTTCTAAGTTCAGTTTCTGTTCGGCCAACTTGAGTTCACCATCCATTTTGAGCCGGGCCATTTCTAGTTCATGTAGTCTTGTTCTTTCTCGTTCCTGGATCTCGTCTTGCGAGAGGCCCGTTCTTTGCTCCTCGGGAGCCGCGGTGTCTTTTTCTACTGCTGCGATATTTTGGTCCAGGGGTCTGACGGCCCCGGTTTCTGCCCAGGACTCCAGGGCCTGTTTGAAATCATCTTTGGTACTTAGGCCGGTGGTAGCGATACCTAGTTCGATGCAGAATTGTTTTAATTCACGATGGCTGTATTCTTCCAATTTCTCCATCTGAAATTTCTCTGTGGATCCGCTTTCTTTGGTCGTCATCGTGATTTCGTCGTGGGGTGAGCTACTCTCTGTACGGTTATGCGGTGATTCGGATCGCGCCGCTGGCCACCAATGTTAGACGGACCGGGAGGGTCGGCCGAGTATAAGGGGAGAGGTCTCCAGGGAGAGCCGTCTCCAGCGATCGTACAGACAAGTAACTTCCCCCCCACAGACGGACACCACACAAGGATAAGGTTAAACGGTACTTTATCAGCAATTCTTCGAGTACGGTTAAATGATACAAGGAGGTCTGGACTCAGGGGTCCCCTCGGTTCAGGTCTCTGGTGGGGAAAAGGGGTAGCGGGACAGTCTTGTTACCAATTGGGTAGATGGATAGCTCTCAATCCTCGAGCTCGGCGTTCTAGATGATCGGGCCGCGGCGGAGCCAGCAGGTCCCGAGTTGGTTGAAGGTAGCGACGGTCCGCGGCGGAGCCAGCAGGTCCCGATGAAGATGGTGGTACAAACGGTCCGCGGCCACGCCAGCAGGTCCCGACGACGATGAAGGTTCACGGAGGTTACGGCAACGCCAGCAGGCAGGTCGATAGTTCACAAGGAGGGACTACGGCAGCGCCAGTAGTCCGTCAAGGATGAGTTCTTCTCTGCGTCTCTCGACTCCAGGATACAACTGTCTTCCTGCTCTGGAGCTGCCTCAGTTATAGGGCTGGTGCCCTTTGATGTCCGGACCCTCGCACTTGGAGGTCGGGGGGTCCAGGATGAGGGAGTCCAGACACCCAGCAGGGGGGTGGAGCCAGCGCCCGGGGAGGCTGGGGGCGAGCGGTACCTGGCGGGGGAGAGCCATCGACACCTCTTTCTCCCATTGACCTGCCAAGTAGTCCGCTCACCTCCTGGGTGGATGGTGGTGCCGGGATGTCTGAGGCCTGGCCAGGCCCAGGGTTAGGGTCGATCGGAGGCCACGCGGCCTCGTGGTGCAGTGTCCAAGATGGCGCCCAGGTCGGGCGCGCGGGCCAGTAGTGGATCGGGCCCACGAGGTCGATATGTTCAGAGGCAGGGGTCCCGGAGGGGACGGAAAACGTGAAGTGGTGGTGGGTAACACTTGAGGGACCGGGCTCGGGCCTGGTCGGCAGAGGGGGAGCGGGCCCTTCATGTGGCCTGTCCAACACTGAGTGATGCAGTGGTGGTGCTGAGTGATGCTGTGGTGGTGCTGAGTGATAATGTGGTGGTGCTGAGTGATGCTGGGGTAGCGCTGAGCGATGATGTGGTGATGCTGAGTGGTGCTGTGGTGGTGCTGACTGGTGCTGTAGTGGCGCTGAGTGGTGCTGCTGAGGGATGCCGTGGTGGTGCTGAGTGATGCTGTGGTGGTGCTGAGTGATACTGTGGTGGTGCTGAGTGATGCTGGGGTGGCGCTGAGTGATGCTGTGGTGGTGCTGAGTGATGCTGTGGTGGTGCTGAGTGGTGCTGTGGTGGTGCTGAGTGATGCTGTGGTGGTGCTGAGTGATGCTGTGGTGGTGCTGAGTGGTGCTGAGTGATGCTGTGGTGGTGCTGAGTGATGCTGTGGTGGTGCTGAGTGATGCTGTGGTGGTGCTGAGTGATAATGTGGTGGTGCTAAGTGATGCTGGGGTAGCGCTGAGCGATAATGTGGTGATGCTGAGTGGTACTGTGGTGGTGCTGGGGTGGTGCTGAGTGATGCTGTGGTGGTGCTGAGTGGGGCTGTGGTGGTGCTAAGTGGTGCTGTTGTGGCGCTGAGTGGTGCTGTGGTGACGCTGAGTGGTGCTGGGGTGGCGCTGATTGATGCTGTGGTGGTGCTGAGTGGTGCTGTGGTGGTGCTAAGTGGCACTGTGGTGGTGCTGAATGATGCCGAGTGGTGCTGTGGTGGTGCTGAGTGATAATGTGGTGGTGCTGAGTGATAATGTGGTGGTGCTGAGTGATAATGTGGTGGTGCTGAGTGATGCTCTGGTGGCACTGAGTGATGCTGTGGTGATGCTGAGTGAGGCTGGAGTGGCGCTGAGTGATGCTGGGGTGGCGCTGAGTGATGCTGGGGTGGCGCTGAGTGATGCTATGGTGGTGCTGAGTGATGCTGTGGTGGTGCTGAGTGATGCTGGGGTGGGGCTGAGTGATGCTGGGATGGTGCTGAGTGGTGCTGTGGTGGTGCTGAGTGGTGCCGTGGTGGTGCTGAGTGATGCTGTGGTGGTGCTGAGTGATGCTGTGGTCGTGCTGAGTGGTGCTGTGGTGGTGCTGAGTGGTCCTGTGGTGGTGCAGAGTGGTGCTGTGGTGGTGCTGAGTGATACTGTGGTGATGCTGAGTGGTGCTGTGGTGGTGCTGAGTGATAATGTGGTGGTGCTGAGTGATAATGTGGTGGTGCTGAGTGATGCAGTGGTGGTGCTGAGTGATAATGTGTTGGTGCTGAGTGAAGCTGGGGTGGTGCTGAGTGATGCTGTGGTGGCGCTGAGTGATGCTGTGGTGGCGCTGAGTGATGCTGTGGTGGTGCTGAGTGATGCTGTGGTGGTGCTGAGTGATGCTGTGATGGTGCTGAGTGGTGCTGTGGTGGTGCTGAGTGATGCTGTGGTGGTGCTGAGTGATGCTGTGGTGGTGCTGGGTGATAATGGGGTGGTGCTGAGTGATGCTGGGGTACCTCTGAGCGATGATGTGGTGGTGCTGAGTGGTGCTGTGGTGGCGCTGAGTGGTGCTGCTGAGTGATAATGTGGTGGTGCTGAGTGATGCCGTGGTGGTGCTGAGTGATAATGTGGTGGTGCTGAGTGATGCTGGGGTGGCGCTGAGTGATTCTAGGGTGGTGCTGAGTGGTGCTGTGGTGGTGCTGAGTGGTGCTGTGGTGGTGCTGAATGATGCCGAGTGGTGCTGAGTGATAATGTGGTGGTGCTGAGTGATAATGTGGTGATGCTGAGTGAGGCTAGAGTGGCGCTGAGTGATAATGTGGTGGTGCTGAGTGATTGCGCTCGCACAGTGGCAGCAGCGACTTCAGAGTGGCATACAGCAACATTAAAACCCCCTGAAGTGAGCCCGTTCACTGCGAGCATGGTGCCAGCATGTACATAAACAAATGTCCTTGCACCTGAGGGCAAAGAAAACAGCGTGTGTCCACATCCTTCGCTGCAAGAATGGTCAAAAAATATTTTTTTTTAACCAATGCATTTTCAATAGACCTTTATAGAGGAACATAGTGCCAAAACCACTGAAGGGGGTTCATGAAATTGGGCAGTAAATATTTTATTTATTTATTTTCAAGATTTGTATTGCGCGGCAAATACCCGGAGGTGTCTCGGCGCATTTAATACTTTATGGGACAGAAGCTGGCTGGTGGAGTTATTGATCAAATAACCAGGTTTTCAAGGATCTGCAGAAGGCCATGAGCGTGGGACAAGTTTTAATATCTGTGGGGAGAGAGTTCCAGAGTCTGGGGGTTGCCACCAAAAAGAGTCTGTCTCCCCAGGTAGAAGTTCTAGTACGGGGGACAGGAAGTGCGAAGGTGGAAGCTGATCGCAGCAGTCTTTTGGGGGCATAGATCCTGAAGGCGTCTCTGAGGAAACGAGACCCGTTCTCATGTATGGCCTTATAGGCAATACAGAGTGCCTTGAATTTATTTCTGCTCCTGACTCGTAGCCAGTGCAGCTGTCGTATGGCCAGGGAGGTTGCATGACGTTTAGGGATACCAAGAAGGACCCTTGTGCCGCATTTTGAACAGACTGCAGTTTGTTTAGGATTTGTTCTTGAGCATTAAGAACAAGCATTTGCAATGCAATGGTCTCGGCATCATTAAAGGTAGAGCTATTGGCATTGCTCATGACATTTTTTTTTCTTTAAATCAAAAATAAATGGCATTGTCATTAACATTGCCAATACACAGCACTCTGCACTCAACAGCACACAATTCTCTGCACACTCACTCTGCACTCACTGCTCTGCACACTCACTCTGCACTCACTGCTCTGCACACTCACTCTGCACTCACTGCTCTGCACACTCACTCTGCACTCACTACTCTGCACACTCACTCGGCACTCACTACTCTGCACACTCAATACTCACTACTCTGCACTCACTACTCACTACTCTGCACTCACTACTCACTACTCTGCACTCACTACTCACTACTCTGCACTCACTACTCACTACTCACTACTCTGCACTCACTACTCTGCACACTCTCTCTGCACTCACTACTCTGCACACTCACTACTCACTACTCTGCATTACCACTCTGCACTCACTACTCTGCATTACCACTCTGCACTCACTATGCACTCACTACTCTGCACTCACTACTCTGCACACTCTCTCTGCACTCACTACTCTGCACACTCACTACTCACTACTCTGCACTCACTACTCTGCACTCACTACTCACTACTCTGCACTCACTACTCACTACTCTGCACTCACTACTCACTACTCTGCACTCACTACTCTGCACACTCTCTCTGCACTCACTACTCTGCACACTCACTACTCACTACTCTGCACTCACTACTCTGCACTCACTACTAACTACTCTGCACTCACTACTCTGCACTCACTACTCTGCACTCACTACTCACTACTCTGCACTCACTACTCTGCACTCACTACTCTGCACTCTGCACTCACTACTCTGCACTCTGCACTCACTACTCTGCACTCACTACTCTGCACTCACTACTCTGCACTCACTACTCTGCACTCACTACTCTGCACTCTGCACTCACTACTCTGCACTCACTACTCTGCACTCTGCACTCACTACTCTGCACTCACTACTCTGCACTCACTACTCTGCACCCACTACTCACTACTCTGCACTCACTACTCACTACTCTGCACTCACTACTCTGCACTCACTACTCACTACTCTGCACTCACTACTCTGCACTCACTACTCACTACTCTGCACTCACTACTCTGCACTCACTACTCACTACTCTGCACTCACTACTCTGCACTCACTACTCTGCACTCACTACTCTGCACTCACTACTCTGCACTCACTACTCTGCACTCACTACTCTGCACTCACTACTCACTACTCTGCACTCACTACTCACTACTCTGCACTCACTACTCTGCACTCACTACTCTGCACTCACTACTCTGCACTCACTACTCACTACTCTGCACTCACTACTCTGCACTCACTACTCTGCACTCACTACTCTGCACTCACTACTCTGCACTCACTACTCTGCACTCACTACTCTGCACACTCTCTCTGCACTCACTACTCACTACTCTGCACTCACTACTCTGCACTCACTACTCTGCACTCACTACTCTGCACTCACTACTCTGCACTCACTACTCTGCACTCACTACTCACTACTCTGCACTCACTACTCTGCACTCACTACTCTGCACTCACTACTCACTACTCTGCACTCACTACTCTGCACTCACTACTCTGCACTCACTACTCTGCACTCACTCTGCACTCACTACTCTGCACTCACTACTCTGCACACTCTCTCTGCACTCACTACTCACTACTCTGCACTCACTACTCTGCACTCACTACTCTGCACTCACTACTCTGCACTCACTACTCTGCACTCACTACTCACTACTCTGCACTCACTACTCTGCACTCACTACTCTGCACTCTGCACTCACTACTCTGCACTCTGCACTCACTACTCTGCACTCTGCACTCACTACTCTGCACTCTGCACTCACTACTCTAAACTCTGCACTCACTACTCTGCACTCACTACTCTGCACTCACTACTCACTACTCTGCACTCACTACTTGTTAGACGGACCGGGAGGGTCGGCCGAGGATAAGGGGAGAGGTCTCCGGGGAGAGCCGTCTCCGACGATCGTACAGACAAGTAACTTCCCCCCCCACAGACGGACACCACACAAGGGTAAAGTTCAACGATACTTTATAGGCAATTCTTTAAGTACGATGAATGGTACAAGGAGGTCTGGACTCAGGGGTCCCCTCGGTTCTGGTCTCTGGTTTGGGAAAAGGGTAGCGGGACAGTCTGGTTACCAAAAGATGGGAATAGCTCTCAATCCTCGAGCTCGGCGTTCTAGATGATCGGGCCGCGGCGGAGCCAGGCAGGTCCCGAGATGGACGAAGGAAGCGACGGTCCGCGGCGGAGCCAGCAGGTCCCGATGAAGATGGTAGTTACAAACGGTCCGCGGCCACGCCAGCAGGTCCCGACGACGATGAAGGATTACGAAGGTTACGAAGGTTGCGGCAGCGCCAGCAGGCAGGACGATGATGCGCAAGGCAGAGCTACGGCAGCGCCAGTAGTCCGTCAAGGATGAGTTCTTCTCTGCGTCTCTCGACTCCAGGATACAACTGCCTTCCTGCTCTGGAGCTGCCCCAGTTATAGGGCTGGTGCCCTTTGATGTCCGGACCCTCGCACTTGGAGGTCGGGAGGTCCGGGATGAGGGAGTCCAGACACCCAGCAGGGGGGTGGAGCCAGCGCCCGGGGAGGCGATGGGCGAGCGGCACCTGGCGGGGGAGAGCCATCGACGCCTCTTTCTCCCATTGACTTGCCAAGTAGCTCGCTCACCTCCTGGGTGGATGGTGGTGCCGGGATGTCTGAGGCCTGGCTAGGCCCAGAGTTGAGGTCGATCGGGGGCCAGGCGGCCTCATGGTGGAGTGTCCAAGATGGCGCCCAGGCTGGGCGCGCGGGCCAGTAGTGGGTCGGGCCCACGAGGTCGATATGTTCAGGGGCCGGGGTCCCGGAGGGGACGGAAGACGAGCAGTGGTGGTGTGTGGCACTTGTGTGACCGGGCTCGGGCCTGGTCGGGCCGAGGGGGGAGCGGCCCTTCATGTGGCCTGTCCAACATGCGTCCCCCCCAGCTGAAGGCGGGGAGAGTCACCCATCCTCTTGGGGACTCTCCTCGTCGAGGCGGAAAAACCGGGACAGGCCATCCGCGTTGGCGTGATCTGGCCCAGGCCGGTGCTCCACAGTGAAGTCCATCCCTTGTAGGGAGATGGACCAACGTAGTAGTTTCGGGTTTTCCCCCCGCATCTGCATCAGCCACTGCAGGGGTCGATGGTCGGTCTGCACCCGAAAGTGCGTGCCAAAGAGGTAGGGCCGGAGCTTTTTGAGGGCCCATACCACAGCGAAGGCCTCCCTCTCTATGGTGCTCCAGCGTTGTTCTCGGGGTAGGAGTCGCCTGCTGATGAAGGCCACTGGCTGATCAAGGCCTTCGGTGTTCACTTGAGACAGGACTGCCCCAATGCCATGGTCGGAGGCATCCGTCTGGACGACGAACTCCCGGCTGTAGTCGGGGGCCTGGAGCACAGGGGCGGAGCACATGGCGGCCTTCAATTGTTCGAAGGCTGTTTGACAATCCGGGGTCCAGTTGACTTTCTTGGGTTGATTTTTGGACGTGAGTTCTGTGAGGGGCCCCACTATGGTACCATAGTCTTTCACGAACCTTCGGTAATAGCCCGTGAGGCCCAGGAAGGCGCGTACCTCGGTCTGGGTGATGGGGGGCTGCCAGGACTGGATGGCGGCAATCTTGAGCTGCAGAGGGGCCACCAGACCGCTTCCCACCTGGTGTCCGAGTTAGGTTACGGACCCCTGACCAATTTGGCATTTACTGGCCTTAATCGTGAGGCCAGCCCGCTGGAGGGCCTGTAGCACCGCTTGGAGGTGGTGGAGGTGCTCGGGCCAATGGTGGCTGTATACAGCGATGTCGTCTAGGTAGGCGGCGCTGAATCCTTCGAGCCCTGCCAGGACCTGGTTGACGAGCCGCTGAAATGTTGCTGGAGCATTCTTCATGCCAAAGGGCATGACCTTGAAATGGTAATGGCCATCAGGGGTGGAAAAGGCAGAACGTTCTTGGGCCCGGGGTGTGAGGCCGATCTGCCAGTAGCCCGCCGTCAGGTCGAAAATATTGAGGTAGCGGGCAGCTCCCATGCGGTCGATTAGTTCGTCTGCCCGGGGGATGGGATGTGCGTCTGTTCGGGTGACCGCATTCAAGCCCCGGTAGTCGACGCAGAACCGGAGTTCTGGTGTGGTGCCGGGAGCGGCTGCTTTGGGGACCAGGACTACAGGGCTGGCCCAGGGGCTGTCTGAGGGCTCGATGACCCCGAGCGTGAGCATTCTGGTCACTTCTTCCTGGATGCAGGCCCGTACCCGATCTGGCACGCGGTAGGCCCGGTGGCGGATAGGGGCGTTGTCCCCCGTGTCCACGTCGTGCACACACCAGGAAGTGACACCTGGGGTGAGGGAAAACAGGCTGGCGAATTGCAACAGAAGGTCTCGACACTCCTGGCGTTGCTCCCGGGTGAGGGCCTCCGAGAGTCGGACCCCATCCACGGAGCCGTCTTTCTCCCGAGTCCGTAGGAGGTCAGGGAGGGGCTCGGAGTCTTCTTCGGCCCCATTGTCTGTGGCCATCAGGAGGCTGAGTTCTGAACGCACAAAGTGGGGTTTCAGTCTATTAGCGTGGAGGACCCGGAGGGGGTTCCGGGCAGATTGCATGTCGATGAGATAGGTGGCAGGGCCCTTGCGCTCGACTACTTTGAAGGGCCCCGTCCATTTGTCTTGCAGGGCGCAGGGTTCGGTGGGGGACATCACCCATACCTGTTGCCCAGGTTCAAATTCGATGGAGGAGGCATTCCGGTCATACCACTTTTTCATGTCCTCTTGACTGGCCTCTAGGTTGGCTTTTGCCAGCTCTCGGAATCGCCGGGTCTGGTTTCGGAGGGTGAGGAGGTATCGAAAAACATCTGGGGGGTTCTTTAGAGGGGGCATCTCCCAGCCTTCCTTGACTAGGCTGAGTGGCCCCCGTACTGGATGTCCATACAGCAGTTCGAACGGGCTGAAGCCGAGGGACTTCTGGGGGACCTCCCGATAGGCGAAGAGGAGGCACGGCAGCAGCACATCCCACTGGCGACGGAGGGGCTCTTCCAACCCCCCAATCATCCCTTTGAGCGTGCGGTTGAACCGCTCAACGAGTCCGTTTCCTTGAGGGTGATAGGGGGTCATGAATCGGTAGGTAACCCCACATTGTTGCCAGAGGGACTTCATATATTTGGAAATAAAGTTCGTGCCTCTGTCGCTGACGACTTCTCGGGGGAAGCCCACACGGGAGAAGATTCCCATCAGAGCCCGGCCGACTACCGGGGCTGTCACAGTCCGCAGGGGAACAGCCTCGGGGTAGCGGGTGGCGTGGTCCACTAGCACCAGGATGAACCGATGGCCTTGCTTTGTACGCGGGTCCAGGGGCCCCACAATGTCTATTCCGACCCTCTCGAACGGGGTGGTGACCACGGGAAAAGGTTGCAGGGGGGCTTTTAGTTTGCGGCCGCTCTTTCCACTGGCTTGGCACGTGGGGCAAGATCGGCAATGCTGGTGTACATCGTCCCTCATTTTGGGCCAGAAGAAGTGGGTCACTAGGCGGCTGTAGGTTTTATCTTGACCCAGGTGTCCAGCCAGGGGGACATCGTGGGCCAGGTTTAGCAGAAAGTCTCTAAAACGGAGGGGCACCACTAGCACTCGGCTGGCCCCCAACTCCGCGATTCTTTGTTCACTGTATAGCAGGTCATTGTCCCAGTAGATCCAATGTTTTCCGGAGGTATCCCCTGCGCTCTGGGCGAGGGCTTGTTGGCGGAGTCCCTCGAGGGAGGGACAGGTCTTTTGTTCTTGGCGAAACTGTTCTTGCGTGGGCCCCCCCTCTTGAGGCCACTGGTCGAGGTTAGCGAGGTCTGGAGGTTGAGCTGGTTCTGGGGGGACGTCACGGTCGGTGGTTTCGGCTGGCGCGACCGGAGGCGGAGGTGCCGGCCATTCGGGTTCCTCGGGTCGGGGTTTGGCACGGGCGGCCATGGACCGGGTGGTGACGCATGCCCAGTCCGGGATGCCTAACATCCCCAGGTGTTCTCGTCGTTCTACGGCTGCCCACGGAGAGCTTTCAAGGTCATTCCCCAGGAGGCAGTCTACGGGGGCATCATCCCGGACCGTCACCTTCAACATGCCGGAGACCCCTCCCCATTCGAAAGGGACACAGGCCATCCGACACAGACTCTCCGAGTTATCGGCTGAGCGGACAGGGAAGAGAATGTTTGGTAGGAACTGTTCGGGGGCCACCAGGTGACAGCGGACGGCTGTCACACTGGCCCCGGTGTCACGGAGGGCTTCGGCCCGGCGTCCATTGATGCTCACCCATTGGCTGTACTTCTGGGTGTTAGCGGGTAGGGGGACCCGCGGGACCATGTCTTTCCCCCCTAAGCAGGCTAGAGCCATGGCGGCTGGCTCCCATTCTTGATGCTCTTGCTCATATTCTTCTTGTTCCTCTGAGATCTGTTCTTCCCCCAGAGCAGCAGCGGCTACTTGGCGGGGTCTTGGGCTCTGATACTGGGGGCAGTGTGGGTCGTTTGCATAGTGGCCGACTCGTTGGCATCGATGGCACGTAACATTGGCTCGATATCCCGGTCGCGCCGGGGTGCTGCCCCGGTTGGCTGGGGGGGTGGTGCTGCTAGCGGGGGCGACCGGAGCGTTGTCTCTTCCACGTCCTTGGCCTCCTCCTCCTCCTCGGGGACGGTGCTGACCGTTGTTGTTCCGGTTCTGTTCATAGGACCCATTCCGGCCCACTCTGGTGATTTCCCACCGGTCAGCTTCGGCTGCGAGCTGCCGGGGGTCGGTCAATTTGCTATCGAGGAGGTGCTGGCGGAGCTCAATAAAGCAATTGTTCGATAGATGCTCCCATACCATGAGGTTGAAGAGTTGTTCGTAAGTTGTGACCTTGCTTCCTTTGATCCAGCCCTCGAAGGCTCGGCTAAAATAGTTTACATAGTCCACCCAAGTTGTACCCGGGATGCGGGTGCAGTCTCGGAACCTCTGACGGTACATCTCGGGGGTGAGGCCATAGCGGGTGAGGAGTGCAGCTTTCATATGGTCATAGGAGGTCATCTGGTGGTCCGGGAGCTGTAGCAGGGCGTCGCGGCCCTCGTTGAGGAATCTCCCCCATAGACCGGCTCCCCAGTCGCTTCTATCGATCCGGTGGGCTGTCATAGCGATTTCGTAGGCCTTAAACCATTTCTGGATGTCGTCCTCTCGGAAGTACTCTCGAACGACATCCTTGGGGATGTGTACCTTTTTCTCTGTTGCCCCTGGGGTGTGGGGTTGCTCGGGCACCCCTACTTCCTTATTTTGCTTGCGTAGGTCGATCTCCGCTAATTTTCGCTCGTGTTCATATGCCAATTTCTTCTCCTCGAGCTCCCTTTGTCTCTGTTTTTCCTCTCTTTCTTCTCGGAGACGCAGGTGCTCTAAGTTTATTTTTTGTTCGGCCAACTTAAGTTCGACATCCATTTTGAGCCGGGCCATTTCCAGCTCGTGTAGTCGGGTTTTTTCTCGTTCCTGGATCTCGTCTTGCGAGAGACCCGTTCTTCGCTCCTCAGGGGCTGTGGTGTTTTTTTCTATTGCTGCGATGTTTTGATCGGGGGTTCCGGCAGCCCCGGTTTCTGCCCAAAACTCTAGGGCATGTTTGAAATCGTCCTTGGTACTTAGACCGGTGGTAGCGATACCTAGTTCGATGCAGAATTGTTTTAATTCACGATGGCTGTACTCGTCCAATTTCTCCATTTGAAATTTCTCGGTGGATCCGCTTTCTTTGTTTGACATCGTGTTTTCGTCGTGGGGTGAGCTACTCTCTGTACGATAATGCGGTGATTCGGATCGCGCCGCTGGCCACCAATGTTAGACGGACCGGGAGGGTCGGCCGAGGATAAGGGGAGAGGTCTCCGGGGAGAGCCGTCTCCGACGATCGTACAGACAAGTAACTTCCCCCCCACAGACGGACACCACACAAGGGTAAAGTTCAACGATACTTTATAGGCAATTCTTTAAGTACGATGAATGGTACAAGGAGGTCTGGACTCAGGGGTCCCCTCGGTTCTGGTCTCTGGTTTGGGAAAAGGGTAGCGGGACAGTCTGGTTACCAAAAGATGGGAATAGCTCTCAATCCTCGAGCTCGGCGTTCTAGATGATCGGGCCGCGGCGGAGCCAGGCAGGTCCCGAGATGGACGAAGGAAGCGACGGTCCGCGGCGGAGCCAGCAGGTCCCGATGAAGATGGTAGTTACAAACGGTCCGCGGCCACGCCAGCAGGTCCCGACGACGATGAAGGATTACGAAGGTTACGAAGGTTGCGGCAGCGCCAGCAGGCAGGACGATGATGCGCAAGGCAGAGCTACGGCAGCGCCAGTAGTCCGTCAAGGATGAGTTCTTCTCTGCGTCTCTCGACTCCAGGATACAACTGCCTTCCTGCTCTGGAGCTGCCCCAGTTATAGGGCTGGTGCCCTTTGATGTCCGGACCCTCGCACTTGGAGGTCGGGAGGTCCGGGATGAGGGAGTCCAGACACCCAGCAGGGGGGTGGAGCCAGCGCCCGGGGAGGCGATGGGCGAGCGGCACCTGGCGGGGGAGAGCCATCGACGCCTCTTTCTCCCATTGACTTGCCAAGTAGCTCGCTCACCTCCTGGGTGGATGGTGGTGCCGGGATGTCTGAGGCCTGGCTAGGCCCAGGGTTGAGGTCGATCGGGGGCCAGGCGGCCTCGTGGTGGAGTGTCCAAGATGGCGCCCAGGCTGGGCGCGCGGGCCAGTAGTGAGTCGGGCCCACGAGGTCGATATGTTCAGGGGCCGGGGTCCCGGAGGGGACGGAAGACGAGCAGTGGTGGTGTGTGGCACTTGTGTGACCGGGCTCGGGCCTGGTCGGGCCGAGGGGGGAGCGGCCCTTCATGTGGCCTGTCCAACACTACTCTGCACTCTGCACTCACTACTCTGCACTCTGCACTCACTACTCTGCACTCTGCACTCACTACTCTAAACTCTGCACTCACTACTCTGCACTCACTACTCTGCACTCTGCACTCACTACTCTGCACTCACTACTCTGCACTCTGCACTCACTACTCTGCACTCTGCACTCACTACTCTGCACTCTGCACTCACTACTCTGCATTACCACTCTGCACTCACTACTCTGCACTCACTACTCTGCACTCACTACTCTGCACTCACTACTCTGCACTCACTACTCTGCACTCACTACTCTGCACTCACTACTCTGCACTCACTACTCTGCACTCACTACTCTGCACACTCTCTCTGCACTCACTACTCTGCACTCACTACTCTGCACTCACTACTCTGCACTCACTACTCTGCACTCACTACTCTGCACTCACTACTCTGCACTCACTACTCTGCACGCACTACTCTGCACTCACTCTGCACTCACTACTCTGCACTCACTACTCTGCACTCACTACTCTGCACTCACTACTCTGCACTCACTACTCTGCACTCACTACTCTGCACTCACTACTCACTACTCTGCACTCACTACTCACTACTCTGCACTCACTACTCACTACTCTGCACTCACTATTCTGCACTCACTACTCTGCACTCACTACTCTGCACTCACTACTCTGCACTCACTACTCTGCACTCACTACTCTGCACTCACTACTCTGCACTCACTACTCTGCACTCACTACTCTGCACTCTGCACTCACTACTCTGCACTCTGCACTCACTACTCTGCACTCACTACTCTGCACTCACTACTCTGCACTCACTACTCACTACTCTGCATTACCACTCTGCACTCACTACTCTGCACTCACTACTCTGCACGCACTACTCTGCACTCACTCTGCACTCACTACTCTGCACTCACTACTCTGCACTCACTACTCTGCACTCACTACTCTGCACTCACTACTCTGCACTCACTACTCTGCACTCACTACTCACTACTCTGCACTCACTACTCACTACTCTGCACTCACTACTCACTACTCTGCACTCACTATTCTGCACTCACTACTCTGCACTCACTACTCTGCACTCACTACTCTGCACTCACTACTCTGCACTCACTACTCTGCACTCACTACTCTGCACTCACTACTCTGCACTCACTACTCTGCACTCACTACTCTGCACTCTGCACTCACTACTCTGCACTCTGCACTCACTACTCTGCACTCACTACTCTGCACTCACTACTCTGCACTCACTACTCACTACTCTGCATTACCACTCTGCACTCACTACTCTGCACTCACTACTCTGCACTCACTACTCTGCATTACCACTCTGCACTCACTACTCTGCACTCACTACTCTGCACTCACTACTCTGCACTCACTACTCTGCACTCACTACTCTGCACTCACTACTCTGCACTCACTACTCTGCACTCTGCACTCACTACTCTGCACTCTGCACTCACTACTCTGCACTCACTACTCTGCATTACCACTCTGCACTCACTACTCTGCATTACCACTCTGCACTCACTACTCTGCACTCACTACTCTGCACTCACTACTCTGCACTCACTACTCTGCACTCACTACTCTGCACTCACTACTCTGCACTCTGCACTCACTACTCTGCACTCACTACTCTGCACTCACTACTCTGCACTCACTACTCTGCACTCACTACTCACTACTCTGCACTCACTACTCTACACTCACTACTCACTACTCTGCACTCACTACTCACTACTCTGCACTCACTACTCTGCACTCACTACTCACTACTCTGCACTCACTACTCACTACTCTGCACTCACTACTCTGCACTCACTACTCTGCACTCACTACTCTGCACTCACTACTCTGCACTCACTACTCTGCACTCACTACTCTGCACTCACTACTCTGCACTCACTACTCTGCACTCAGCACTCAGCACTCACTACTCTGCACTCAGCACTCAGCACTCACTACTCTGCACTCACTACTCTGCACTCACTACTCTGCACTCACTACTCTGCACTCACTACTCTGCACTCACTACTCTGCACTCACTACTCTGCACTCACTACTCTGCACTCAGCACTCACTACTCTGCACTCACTACTCTGCACTCACTACTCTGCACTCACTACTCTGCACTCACTACTCTGCACTCACTACTCTGCACTCAGCACTCACTACTCTGCACTCACTACTCTGCACTCACTACTCTGCACTCTGCACTCACTACTCTGCACTCACTACTCTGCACTCTGCACTCACTACTCTGCACTCACTACTCTGCACTCTGCACTCACTACTCTGCACTCACTACTCTGCACTCACTACTCTGCACTCACTACTCTGCACTCACTACTCTGCACTCACTACTCTGCACTCACTACTCACTACTCTGCACTCACTACTCTGCACTCACTACTCTGCAATCACTACTCTGCACTCACTACTCTGCACTCACTACTCTGCACTCACTACTCTGCACTCACTACTCTGCACTCAGCACTCAGCACTCACTACTCTGCACTCACTACTCTGCACTCACTACTCTGCACTCACTACTCTGCACTCACTACTCTGCACTCACTACTCTGCACTCACTACTCACTACTCTGCACTCACTACTCTGCACTCACTACTCTGCACTCACTACTCTGCACTCACTACTCTGCACTCACTACTCTGCACTCTGCACTCACTACTCTGCACTCACTACTCTGCACTCTGCACTCACTACTCTGCACTCACTACTCTGCACTCTGCACTCACTACTGTGCACTCACTACTCTGCACTCTGCACTCACTACTCTGCACTCACTACTCTGCACTCTGCACTCACTACTCTGCACCCACTAATCTGCACTCTGCACTCACTACTCTGCACTCACTACTCTGCCCTCTGCACCCACTACTCTGCACTCACTACTCTGCACTCACTACTCTGCACTCACTACTCTGCACTCACTACTCTGCACTCACTACTCTGCACTCACTACTCTGCACTCTGCACTCACTACTCTGCACTCACTACTCTGCACTCTGCACTCACTACTCTGCACTCTGCACTCACTACTCTGCACTCACTACTCTGCACTCACTACTCTGCACTCACTACTCTGCACTCACTACTCTGCACTCTGCACTCACTACTCTGCACTCACTACTCTGCACTCACTACTCTGCACTCACTACTCTGCACTCTACACTCACTACTCTGCACTCACTACTCTGCACTCACTACTCTGCACTCACTACTCTGCACTCACTACTCTGCACTCACTACTCTGCACTCACTACTCATTACTCTGCATTACCACTCTGCACTCACTACTCTGCACTCACTACTCTGCACTCACTACTCTGCACTCACTACTCTGCACTCACTACTCTGCACTCTGCACTCACTACTCTGCACTCACTACTCACTACTCTGCACTCACTACTCTGCACTCACTACTCAGTACTCTGCACTCACTACTCAGTACTCTGCACTCACTACTCTGCACTCTGCACTCACTACTCTGCACTCTGCACTCACTACTCTGCACTCACTACTCTGCACTCACTACTCTGCACTCACTACTCTGCACTCACTACTCTGCACTCACTACTCTGCACTCACTACTCTGCACTCACTACTCTGCACTCACTACTCTGCACTCACTACACTGCACTCACTACTCTGCACTCACTACTCTGCACTCACTACTCTGCACTCACTACTCTGCACTCACTACATTGCACTCACTACACTGCACTCAGCACTCTGCACTCAGCACTCTGCACTCACTACTCTGCACTCACTACTCTGCACTCACTACTCTGCACTCACTACTCTGCACTCTGCACTCACTACTCTGCACTCACTACTCTGCACTCACTACTCTGCACTCACTACACTGCACTCACTACACTGCACTCACTACACTGCACTCACTACACTGCACTCTGCACTCACTACTCTGCACTCACTACTCTGCACTCACTACTCTGCACTCACTACACTGCACTCACTACTCTGCACTCACTACTCTGCACTCACTACTCTGCACTCACTACTCTGCACTCACTACTCTGCACTCTGCACTCACTACACTGCACTCACTACACTGCACTCACTACACTGCACTCACTACACTGCACTCACTACACTGCACTCACTACACTGCACTCTGCACTCACTACTCTGCACTCATTACTCTGCACTCACTACTCTGCACTCACTACTCTGCACTCACTTCTCTGCACTCACTACACTGCACTCAGCACTCTGCACTCACTACTCTGCACTCACTACTCTGCACTCACTACTCTGCACTCACTACTCTGCACTCAGCACTCACTACTCTGCACTCACTACTCTGCACTCACTACTCTGCACTCACTACTCTGCATTACCACTCTGCACTCACTACTCTGCACTCACTACTCTGCACTCACTACTCTGCACTCACTACTCTGCACTCACTACTCTGCATTACCACTCTGCACTCACTACTCACTACTCTGCATTACAACTCTGCACTCACTCTGCACTCATTTAATAGGTCTCACCGTTTTCTGCATACTTTTGTGAGAGACTGTTCTATTTCCTTGTCACTATTTCGTTCCATACTTCGTCTTTTGTTTGTAAAATTCGGGTACATTTCCTGTTTGTCTCCAATGCCGTTGTTTTGTTTAGTCTGCAAATTCTTCTTTCAAAGAGATCTTTTAAAGGTTTACATCATAAAAACGTCTCGCAAAACATAATTTCAGGCCGCCTGTCACATTACGCAGTAGGAGGCACTTTAAATATAGAATTGAGTATGCCCCCGGAATGCCGCCGCGGCCGCCCCGGAAGTCAGGCACGGTCGCCTGTGACGGGGGCGGGGCCACGTTCAGACCGGAAGGAGGCGGCAGGCTGAGTCGTTGCGTCTCGCGGCCCGGGGCTCCTGTGAGCGGTGTGGAGCCCCGGGGCCGCGCCAGCAGGAGGTTGGGCGCCGCGTGGTGAGCAGAGTCCCCGACATTGGCCAGGTAAGTTCAAAAAAAGGCTGGGGGGGCTTGGTGCGTGTGTGTGTGTGCATGTATGCTCGTGTGTGTATGTATGCGTGCGACGGTGACGGCGGGGGAGGGAGGGAGGGAGGGGGGGGCCTCGGTGCACGTGTGTATGCGTGTGTGTGTGTGTGTGCGCGCGTGTGTGTATGTGTCAGGGGGGGTGTCTCTGTATGTATGTATGTGCGTGCGTGCATGGGCGCTTGTGTGTGTGTATGCGCATGCGTGTGGGGTGCTTGCGCTTCCCAGGAGACAGCGCCTGGCCACAGCGCGCGTTCCAGTTACAAATCGCCTGGAAGGATGCGCGTGGCCAGGACTGTCTCCTGGGAATGATAGTCGCTGACAAAAGATCTCGGCGGAGACGCGCTTCCGCGCGTTGACGCCGAGACCTAAAAAGGGCATTGCTATAATCCATTTTGGAGAAGACCAAGGTGGTCACCAATGTTTTCCCTGCTGAGGCCGGGAGATATGGGAGTAATTTTTTAATTTTCCTCAGCATGAAAAAAGCGGATGAGACCACCGAGTTGATATGATGTTTAAAGGATAGCTTGTCGTCAAAAACAACTCCTAGGTTTCTGACCTTGGCAACCGGGACAGGGGGAGGACCCATTTGCTTGGGCCACGAAATGGGAGACCAGTCCGGAGAAAGGTTGCCAAAGGTCATCACCTCGGTCTTGTCCGAGTTAAGTTTCAAGCAGTTCCCCGACATCCAGGAGCAGATGGCAAGCATCCCCTCCTGGAATCTCGAGGCAACTGCTGGGCCATTCTTATGTACAGCCAACACCAACTGCGTGTCGTCTGCATAGGTGGTTAGAGACAACCCGTGTGCCTTTATGACCCTCGCCAGATCCGCTACATATATATTAAATAATGTAGGCCTTAGCAAGGAGCCTTGGGGCACACCGCAGGGTAAGGTGAAAAAGGGTGAATAGAATTCCCCCAGTCTGACCGCCTGCGTACGGTTGGCCAGGAAGGATGTGAAAAGGTTTTTAGCCAGATGGTTGACCCCCAAGGATGCGACACGGTCGATCAATATAGAGTGATCAACCGTGTCGAAGGCGGCAGACAGATCTAAAAGTATAAGGACTGCCGCCCCCCCACTTGGTCTAAAATGGCCCTAATTTCATTGGAGGCCTTTATCAGGGCGGTTTCAGTACCATGGCCCTTCCTGAAACCAAATTGCGTGTCATCCAAGAGTTGGTGCCTATCTATGAACTCTGAGAGCTGCTGATTCATCAAAGATTCAAAGATTTTGGCAGGAAAGGGGAGACAGGCAATAGGTCTATAGTTAGCTGATTCTCCCGGGTCAAGAGAGGGTTTTTTTAACAGTGGTCTTATGACTGCTTTCTTCCATGTGTCTGGGTAAATACCGGTCTGGAAAATGGAATTGCAGATATCCGTCAGAGGAGGGGTAATAACCTCTGATATAGAGTTGGATATTGAAGGTGGGCAAGGGTCCAAAGGGGAGCCTGACCTGATGGCGGTGGTGAGTTTGCTAATTTCTTGTACCGAAACTGCTTGAAAAACAGAGAAGGTGGGTTTTGAGGAAGAAAGCAAGGAATGGGCAACAGGAGTTTCCGGGCATTTGGGGGGGGGAGAAGGTAGAGTATATATTAGTAACCTTAGATGCAAAGAAGGTGGCTACAGAGTTGCAAAGTGTTGGACAGGCCACATGAAGGGCCGCCCCCCCTCGGCCCGACCAGGCCCGAGCCCGGACACACAAGGGCCACACACCACCACTGCTCGTCTTCCGTCCCCTCCGGGACCCCGGCCCCTGAACATATCGACCTCGTGGGCCCGACCCACTACTGGCCCGCGCGCCCAGCCTGGGCGCCATCTTGGACACTCCACCACGAGGCCGCCTGGCCCCCGGCCGACCTCAACCCTGGGCCTAGCCAGGCCTCAGACATCCCGGCACCACCATCCACCCAGGAGGTGAGCGGGCTACTTGGCAAGTCAATGGGAGAAAGAGGCGTCGATGGCTCTCCCCCGCCAAGTGCCGCTCGCCCATCGCCTCCCCGGGCGCTGGCTCCACCCCCCTGCTGGGTGTCTGGACTCCCTCATCCCGGACCTCCCGACCTCCAAGTGCGAGGGTCCGGACATCAAAGGGCACCAGCCCTATAACTGGGGCAGCTCCAGAGCAGGAAGGCAGTTGTATCCTGGAGTCGAGAGACGCAGAGAAGAACTCATCCTTGACGGACTACTGGCGCTGCCGTAGCCCTGCCTTGCGCATCATCATCCTGCCTGCTGGCGCTGCCGCAACCTTCGTAACCTTCGTAAACCTTCATCGTCGTCGGGACCTGCTGGCGTGGCCGCGGACCGTTTGTAACTACCATCTTCATCGGGACCTGCTGGCTCCGCCGCGGACCGTCGCTTCCTTCGTCCATCTTGGGACCTGCTGGCTCCGCCGCGGCCCGATCATCTAGAACGCCGAGCTCGAGGATTGAGAGCTATACCCATCTTTTGGTAACAAGACTGTCCCGCTACCCTTCTCCCAAACCAGAGACCAGAATCGAGGGGACCCCTGAGTCCAGACCTCCTTGTACCATTCATCGTACTTAAAGAATTACCTATAAAGTATCGTTGAACTTTACCCTTGTGTGGTGTCCGTCTGTGGGGGGGAAGTTACTTGTCTGTACGATCGTCGGAGACGGCTCTCCCCGGAGACCTCTCCCCTTATCCTCGGCCGACCCTCCCGGTCCGTCTAACACAAAGGTCTTGTGTTGCCTCAATGGATGGGCCTATGGGGGGATTAAAAAGGGAATTAACAACTTGAAATAGCTTCTTAGCTGAGTTCTGTGCCGACTCAATTTGAGATGAAAAATAGGCGCTCTTCTGTGAGGCAATAGATTTTTTATATATTGCCAAAGCGTTTATATAGGCAAGCTTCGCAGTGGGGCAGTAGTGCTTTCGCCAGTGTCTCTCGAGGTTCCGGCAGTGCTGTCTATGGAGTCTGAGGTCCTCGGTGAACCATGGTGCGGAAGGCACTGCACGATTGGGGGAGACACGTTTGGTCGGGACTAATTGATGGGCCGCCTCCCGGATCCATTCTTGATACCTTGTGGACCCTAAGCATGGGTCGGGGGAGGCCTTGTATGGGGCGTTATTAAGGGTGACAGAGAGAAGTGGAATGTCAAGATTCTTCCAAACTCTGGTAATTATGAGGGCATGTGTTTTGAACTGAGGCGGGTTAGGATAATGAACTGGTAGGGTAAAGACCACCGCAAAGTGGTCTGACCATACCAGCGGAAGAACAGTAAGCAGAGAGATGTCCTGGTTATTAGTGAATAATCCGTCTAAAGTGTGCCCTGCTTGGTGGGTGGGGCAAAGACTAATTGTCGAAGTCCCGCTGACTGGAGATCATCTGTTAAGTGGATAGTGTCCTTATCACATGTAGCTTCTAAGTGAAAATTAAAATCACCAAGAATGGTGAAGTCACTAGGTTCTAGAAATAATTCAGTAAAATAATGTAAAGATGCAAGAAAGTGTGTGTGAGGACCAGGGGGGCGATATAGCAAAATGCCTTTAAAGGCTTGATTATGGTTAAATGATATAGAATAGGCCAGAGCCTCACAGCCGGCATAATGGATAGATTCTGTAGTAACTGAATATGTGGCTCTATAGATAATGGCTAGGCCGCCTCCCCTGCCTACTTGTCTATCAAGTCTTGTCACACAGAAACCATCGGGCGTGGCCACACAAAAATCTAGACCCGAGGCCGCGTCCCCCCTATGATTCTGTGATAAAAAGAATATCTAGTTCCAGGTCCGTAATACACTCCCTAATTTCCAGATGGTGTTTGGGAAGGGAGCGGGCATTGATCAATGCCATACGGTAAGGTGGTTTATGTTCCTGGGTTATAGATGGAGAACTGGTAGAGGATAGGGGAGGGTGGATTGTAAAGCCACAGCCTGGGCAAATTGTGGGGGCTGACGTGCAGAGATGGGGGAAGTGAAAGTATTATACACTGGTGAGAACTCTTACCATTGTTGAGATCCCTTAAGAGTTTCGGGGAATAGCACAGGAGAGTGCCAGTTGTGTAGGTAGTTCCTGGACCAGGGGATATGGCCCTAGGCCCGGAACAGGCGTGGACGCGCCCGCGGCGCGCCCGCTGCGCTCGTCCGCTGCGCGTCCTAGGGGGCATTCGGTTTTTATGCCGGCGGTGGTGAGCAGCTAGACTGCTAACCGCGGCGCAAACCGGAAGTGTAGTTTTCACACCTCCTGTAAGGCGATCAATCCCTCCACACAATCTGAAGGCTCAGTGGTGGACCGGGGAACACGCCTATCCGAGCACAAAGTAAGTTCGCAATTCAATTTACATAAGTGACAAGGCAAAATAAATGTGACATAGTTTAAAAACCGCTAGGAGTGAAGAGGATCCTTTTAGGCATTCCATTAAAAGTCGTTCAGTCACTTGGGACTTATAAGGCACCAAAACTGAACCTCGGCCTGAGGTATAACTACGTTTTAGTACCTTATAAGTCCCAAATGGATGGAAGTAATTTCCTGGGGGCTATGTTATTGGCAAGCAAAAATCTGAGGAATTCCTTTGACATGTTCCATAAAATCCTTGATAACATCACTGCAGCATCTGAAATTGCATCACTGATGACAAAACTCTGCATGCGGGGGCTCCAGTTAATATTCCTAAGGGCACAAGTTATAGTTAGTTGAGATAATTATAACTGAATGTATTATATATAAATGCATACATGCACTCATCAATATACACATACATTAACATTTCTGAATATTTATTCAAAAAGAAATTATTTATATAACAATGTGTGCATATATATTATGTATGTGTGAACCATGCAAAACACAATTACTTAAATATACACATTTAGATATATAGATAGCCAATTAAAGAAAATTACGGTTGTAAAACAGAGTATGCTGTTTACGTTCTGGCATGCACCTGTGGCCTGAGATACGTGGGAAGTACCAGGCTCCCGGTGCATGCCAGGATATTGCAGCATATTCGGGCAATCGTCAACAATGACAGCTCCTACCCGGTGGCTAGACACTTTAAAAGTGTACATGGGAATGATCTACAGTGTCTAAGCTACTTTGTCCTCTCCTCAGTTCCAAAACCCAGAAGGGGAGGTGACAGGGATAGGATGCTTCGGCAATTGGAATCGAAAATGATTTTAGAACTAGATTCCAAGGTACCAAACGGGCTGAATACCACGGAAGACCTATACCATTTCCTATAAATAAAGAATTTCCTTTTGGTACAGGTACCAGGTTATTTCACAGCCCAGTGACCCAGACCTACAGCAGAATTTTGGATAGTGCTCCTATTTAAGTCATTCTTTAATACTATTTATCCTTATACAGTCTTTGTCCAACACCCAACATTTATTTAATTCATTCTCTTCTTTTAACTTTTTTGCAGTGATGGATCCAAGATTCTCCTGCACCACATAGGTTGCACTTTAAATACAGAAGGAGAAGTGTGGCTCAGGGGTTAGAGGCGGCAGACCCGGAAGCTGATATCGGCCCTGGACCAGGGTTCAATTCCCCGCCCCGATGGGGGTTGGGCTCAATAATTCCACGGACTCGATAACTCTCGCTTCGGTGCCTACTCTACTCATGGGTTCACACTCTGCGACTCTGGGCAATAGCTTGCTTAATCTCCACAACGGCCCCTCGCGGCGGGATGCCTGGCTTTCACCTTGTGGATACCATGCCGGGGTATCTCACAGGGGAATACCAGGACGGGTTCCCTAAGCAAGCGCATAGATGCCTGCGTTGTGGGCGATTTGCGCTATATAAATACATGTACATTTACATTTACATTTACAGGAGAGAAAGGAAAGGAATTTTCCCTCCCTTAAGTAGGATACATCCAGTCATTTTCGAAGGGGTTGCCATCAGAAGTCGATGTCCCCAATGTTGGTTATTTTGTAGATATGAATGATGTATTTTTAATATAGACAGAGTTCTTGAAAGCACTTTAATCTTTTGCGTTGAGTTGCACATTGGTCGGTGAAGTTTACATTGCTATTGTATTGCACATCCTAATGGGACTATTATAATGATGAAATTTAAAGAAATTATATATATATTTTTTTAGGATGGTTTTAAGTATGTACATTATTACTTTTTAAACCATGAAGTGACTCACACATTTTTTATATACATATTTATAGAATTTTTTGTATTTATGTGTATATTTATAGTGTCTTATTTACAAATTGCAATGTATTTATATGCATTTTGCACATGTGTAACTGTATGACTGAAACACACTTTAAAAACTTTGCTTATATAGAACCATAGAACAGTCTATTTCAACAAGCATTTATGCAGGTATAGAAATTCTATCACATGTTTAACATCACCAGTATATTTACTATTGTGTAAAGGATGAAAAAAAAAACGCTGTTTACACTTTGACTTTACCTACTAGTATTTTGTTTATTTTTATTTTGTCACATGGTGTATACACATTCAGTTAAAAAGAGGGCATTGTGGGAAATATTTCTGATGTGAACAAGGGCAACTACCCGAAACACGTCGTCTGCCAAGCTGCTGTACTTCTCTCAGGAATAAAATATCCTTTGCCATCATCTGGGATTCGTTGGTCTTTTGTGTTTGATCGCCGAGGTACTGGTGATCCCAAGCCGACCTTCTGTAGCTGATATATAAATATATATATATATATATATATATATAAATAAATATATATATATACACATACATACATACAAAATATGTATATTGGAGACATTCATATTCTATATATATTCACGCTCCCCTTCTACAACTGTTTAGGAAGCACTCTCGGGCGGGTGCGGATATGCGGTTGTGAAAACCGCCTTAAATTATCGCTCCACTTTTCCAACCTCCAAAAGGAAAAGTCCGCACTTACGGGGCGCTTGATAAACCTTTATTTCAAGCGAACAACGAACGTTCGTTGTTAGCTTGAAATAAAGGTGTATCAAGCGCCCCGTGAGTGCGGACTTTTCCTTTTGGAGGTTGGAAAAGTGGAGCGATTATATATATATATATATATATATATATATATATATATATATCCAAAGGAACCCTCCTGAAAGAAAGGCAGAGGCCACAATGGGGAACAATATGAAAGCTTCTTTATTGCGAAGTTGGACGGCACTCCGGGCGTATGCATTTCCGCTGTGTAGCTTCGTCAGCGCCCAGCGTGGTACTCAGGAGAATGGTCGAGTGCCTGTTAATTAGTTGAAAGTTCATTCACTGCCCCATTTGTAGATCGCTCCGCCCTTGGTGATGCCTGACAGCACCAATCACAGTGTCTCTAGAGTGCAAAGCACTTCATATCCCAGCATGCAGTGTTTAACTAGGAGAGGGCAGCCAAATGGTAGCGCGACCCACAAAGTAGCACTCGATCACTTCTCTCACTGTTGCCGTGTCTCCTGCAACGTACAGCTTCCTTGGGTCCCCAACTGCACAACCTTCGTCATCAGGGATCAATTTTAAGGGGGTAAGTCCGACGGTGCGTCTCGCCCAATGCGGAGCTAGTCACTCCGACACCACTGTGTTTATCCCTGTTGGCTGGGGTGGGTCTGATCCGTTTCAATAGCTTGAAGAAAAAAGTTTTTCTCACCGAGGCAAGAAAGGACGCCAGTATGGATCAGGCCGACTTGCATGCAGGGAACTCTGTGAATTGCCGCTCGCTTGCAATTGTCAATATCCAAAGGAACCCTCCTGAAAGAAAAGCAGAGGCCACAACGGGGAACAATATGAAAGCTTCTTTATTGCGAAGTTGGACAGCACTCCGGGCGTATGCATTTCCTCTGTGTAGCTTCGTCAGCGCCCAGCGTGGTACTCAGGAGAATGGTTGAGTGTCTGTTAATTTTCAATAGACCTTTTTAGAGGAACATAGCGCCAAAACCACTGAAGGTGGTTCATGAAATTGGGCAGTAAATATAGATTATGGAGTGAAGAGGATCCTTTTTGGCATTCCATGAAAAGTCGTTCAGTCACTTGGGATTTATAAGGCACCAAAACTGAACCTCGGCCTGAGGTATAACTACGTTTTAGTACCTTATAAGTCCCAAAGGGATGGAAGTAATTTCCTGGGAGCTATGTTATTGGCAAGCAAAAATCTGAGGAATTCCTTTGACATGTTCCACAAAATGGTTGATAACATCACTGCAGCATCTGAAATTGCATCACTGATGACAAAACTCTGCATGCAGGGGCTCCAGTTAATATTCCGAAGGGCACAAGTTATAGTTAGTTGAGATAATTATAACTGAATGTATTATATATAAATGCATACATGCACACATCAATATACACATACATTAACATTTCTGAATATTTATTCAAAAAGAAATTATTCATATAACAATGTGTGCATATATATTATGTATGTGTGAACCATGCATATCATACAAAAACACAATTACTTAAATATACACATTTATATATAAATATATATATATATTACCTACTGGCGGTCGCCAGTAGGTATATATAGTTAGGATTTTTTCTCTATGGGATTTTTGAAAATTCTATGTCTAATAACTTTGGCGTTTGTGGACGGAATTGGCTGAAATTTTCAGGAAAATGGAACATTTTGTTTCTGAGCAGCCCCTGACAATTTGGGGGGGGTTTCATCAAGGGGGTGCCGAGAAAAAAGGGGGGTCCCAAAATGCGTTTTTCCCATGTTAATTTCCATAGGGCGGTTGGCCTCACTTTTAGCTCGAACGGCTGAATGGATTTGCACGAAACTTGGCAAAATTGTAGGGACTGTTAGCCCGATGTGCTTTTGCTAGGTCTCAATATATGTGCTCCAGTGGATTTTGAGTAATTTAGGTTCAAAAAAAGATATATATCTGGGCGGAGCCTAACCACACATCTGATCTGATTGGCTGTCAGCACTTCATCCAAGAAGTGTTGGCAGCCATCTTGGGACCAATATACATGATAGCACCTCATTAAAAAGCATTGTAGTTAATAGAGGGTTTTAGGACTTTAGTTACATTATAAATCATTTGTTGATGGTACCATACTCGTTTTAGGAATTGTGGTGGGTTCTAAGGTGATTTTACCATGTGAAAAAACCTTCTGCTGTGATATCATGAATATTGTTTGAAAGAAAACTAATATCTCATGATTTTCCCACAGTGGTTTGGAAGGGGATCTATAAGCTTAACTGAAAGCATATTTTCTGTAAATTCACATTATCTTTCTCAGTCATGTGAAAATGAAGTCTGACATTCTCAGTAAAACCTGTACATCCAACAAGGACAGAGACTGTCAGTTGATTCCTTTGTGTTCTACTGCAGCCTCCTAGAGTGTTCTAAAGAACAACTAGAGCGCTAACAGTCCTACTTATTACAAAGGTATGGCACACCTGAAGCCATCTTGATTGGAATAAAGTGGTAACTCTTAAAACATTTAATTTAAAAAGAAACAACATGAGGGGGTATATTTTGCCATAGAAAGTATGATTAGTGCTGCAGAATGAAACATTAGGGCACATTTTGAGTGACTTCTCAAATCCTTTTCTATTTCATTAAAACATTCTGACATGCAGTCTCCCAAAATGGCCACCAGAGACAAAAGAGCCCAAATGTAGCCCAAATATCACCCAGATGTAGCCCAAGTATAGCCCAATGACAGAATGTCCCAGAGTGTTCTAAAGAACAACTAGAGCGCTAACAGTCCTACTTATTACAAAGGTATGGCACACCTGAAGCCATCTTGATTGGAATAAAGTGGTAACTCTTAAAACATTTAATTTAAAAAGAAACAACATGAGGGGGTATATTTTGCCATAGAAAGTATGATTAGTGCTGCAGAATGAAAAATTAGGGCACATTTTGAGTGACTTCTCAAATCCTTTTCTATTTCATTAAAACATTCTGACATGCAGTCTCCCAAAATGGCCACCAGAGACAAAAGAGCCCAAATGTAGCCCAAATATCACCCAGATGAAGCCCAAGTATAGCCCAATGACAGAATGTCCCAGAGTGTTCTAAAGAACAACTAGAGCGCTAACAGTCCTACTTATTACAAAGGTATAGCACACCTGGAGCCATCGTGATGGGAATAAAGTGGTAACTCTTAAAACATTTAATTTAAAAAGGAACAAAATGAGGGGCTATATTATGCAATAGAAGGTATTATTAGTGCTGCAGAAAGAAAAATTAGGGCACATTTTGAGTGACTTTTCAAATCCTCTTCTATTTCATTAAAAAATTCTGACATGCAGTCTCCCAAAATGGCCACCAGAGACAAAAGAGCCCAAATGTAGCCCAAATATCATCCAGATGTAGCCCAAGTATAGCCCAATGACAGAATGTCCCAGAGTGTTCTAAAGAACAACTAGAGCGCTAACAGTCCTACTTATTACAAAGGTATGGCACACCTGAAGCCATCTTGATTGGAATAAAGTGGTAACTCTTAAAACATTTAATTTAAAAAGGAACAAAATGAGGGGGTATATTTTGCCATATGAATTATGATTAGTGCTGCAGAAAGAAAAATTAGGGCACATTTTGAGTGACTTCTCAAACCCTCTTCAATTTCATTAAAAAATTCTGACATACAGTCTCCCAAGATGGCCACCAGAGACAAAAGAGCCTAAATGTAGCCCAAATATCACCCAGATGTACCCCAAGTATAGCCCAATGACAGAATGTCCCAGAGTGTTCTAAAGAACAACTAGAGCGCTAACAGTCTTACTTATGACAAAAGTATGGCACACCAGAAGCCATCTTGATTGGAATGAAGTGGTAAGTCTGAAAACACTCAATTTAAAAAGGAACAACATGAGGGGGTTAATTTTGCCATAGAAAGTATGATTAGTGCTTCAGAAAGAAAAATTAGGGATCATTTTGAGTGACTTCTCAAATCCTCTTCTATTTCATTAAAAAAATTCTGACATGCAGACTGAAACATGCACTTTGAATACCAGCAGCAGATGTCCCTGGTGAGCAGTAGCTTTACTACAGTGATCTAATGTGCAACTAGAGTGCTAACATTCAGAATTTATGGCAAATGTGTGACACATCTGAATGCCTTCTTGATGGAACCAAAGTAAACAAGCATTGAAAATGCAATAGATCTCGCCCTCGTTTAAGTTAAAGCCATTCTGTTTGTAATGAGGTGGCTTTTTAGCTTTGCTTTTATTAGTGTTTTTTCAACTTTCATGTAAATAACATGCATCTGTATGCATATAAGTATATGTATGCATGCATTTATGTTTGTATTTATATAGATATACAGATGATATATGTATGTATATATATATATTCACTGAAAAAACCATAGGTTATAGACCATATATAGTTAGGAATTAGCATTTACAAAACCTTGAAAATTCACTGAAAAAACCATAGGTTATAGACCATATATAGTTAGGAATTAGCATTTACAAAACCTTGAAAATTCACTGAAAAAACCATAGGTTATAGACCATATATAGTTAGGAATTCGCATTTACAAAACCTTATTTTACTCACACAAAACCATTGAAATTCCATATATAGTTAGTTGCACTAACTATATATGGCGCACCCGCAATCCACTGCTGATGATGTCACATATTACATCATTCATGACATGGTCAGTGACATCACTGATGACATCACTGATGACATCTCAAATGACATCACTGATGACATCACTGATGACAACATCCAGTGACTGTATGTTTCTGTAAAGTTAAAATATGTCTTACATATTGAAGAATGAGTGGATGTATAAGTGTCTGGATGAAGGATTTAGTAGGTGCATGACTGACTGTATGAGTGAGTGATTAAATGTGTCTCACTGAGTGCATGGGTTAGTGACTAAACTGTCTTAATTTGTGCATCATTATGTCTGTTGTTCTGTAAACTGTTGCATGTGTTGATAAGTAGCTATATGAGTAACTATATGGGTTATTGATTGGTTGCCCAAGTATTTGTATGGGAGACTGAGTGTGTGTGTGGGTGGCTGGGAGGTGTATGACTCTGTGCATAGATGTGTGAGCAGTTGATTCACTAGATGTATGGTTTCAAAAGTGCATGTGGAAACAGCTGTATGGGCGGTTGACTGTGTGCATGAGTGTATTGGTGAGTGAATGGATATCTCAGTGCTACATGTCAAAGTAAGTACATATGTAAAACACAGTACATGTGAGAGTTGACATATATAAATAACTGCATAAGAGCCAGTGAATGTGTGAGTGGCTGTATGGATCATTGTGAACTTGTATCAGGGATTGTATAAGAGAGTAAATATGTGTTAGTATATGTTTGAATAAGTAAAGTTTGTATAACTGTATAGTTGAGGAAATGGAGGTGTGATTGATTCTTTGCATGACTGACTAGGTGTGTGAGTAACTCCATGGATGAGTGACAGTCTGTGAGTGTCTGTTTACACTGATTGTATCTAAGGTTATATTAGAGTCTGAAGAGGTTCATCGTATTATCACATGAATGATATCATCAGTGATGTGATCAGTAATGTCAAATGAGATGTCATCAGTGATGTCAAAGTGATGTCATTTGAGATGTCATCAGTGATGTCATTTGAGATGTCATCAGTGATGTCATCAGTGATGTCACTGACCATGTCATGAATGATGTAATATGTGACATCATCAGCAGTGGATTGCGGGTGCGCGATATATAGTTAGTGCAACTAACTATATATGGAATTTCAATGGTTTTGTGTGAGTAAAATAAGGTTTTGTAAATGCGAATTCCTAACTATATATGGTCTATAACCTATGGTTTTTTCAGTGAATATATATATATATATATATATATATACATATACATACATTCAAAATATGTATATTGGAGACATTCATATTATATATAGATTCACGCTCTCCCTCCACAATTGTTTAGGAAGCACTCTCGGGCAGGTGCGGATATGCGGTTGTGAAAACCGCCTTAAATTATCGCTCCACTTTTCCAACCTCCAAAAGGAAAAGTCCGCACTCACGGGGCGCTTGATACACCTTTATTTCAAGCTAATGGACTTTTCCTTTTGGAGGTTGGAAAAGTGGAGCGATTATATATATATATATATATATATATCTATATATATATATATATATATACATACATACACACACAAACACTCGCTCCACAATACCAGCATGGTGCACTCTCAAACGGGTGCTTCTCATAACTTACAGGTAGTCCCCAAGGAAGACAACACTCGAGGGGGGCCGGTTCCATCAGCTTATTTAAACAGAACACAGGCACTCTACAACAGATGCGTTTCGGCAACGCCCTTCATCCATGTTTACCGAAAATGCCGGAATCCACGTTAGTTAAACACATCACTTCCTTAAACAACACAAAAGAGGGACTATCGCGTAATCCCGACATATCCTCCAGAAGCACAACATTCGGGCCCCATTTTGGAATGTCCGTCTGCCTAAATAAACATCGTGGTTTAAACAATAAATCCAATATACATAATGTTAAATTCCCTGAGCATCAATACACATGTTAGGAAAATATATGACTTTCATTATCGTGGTACAACTCAAATCAATTAATTACGCCCTGAATGGTCACATATACCAGTCTGGCTCACCCTCACTGAATTCATTGTGCTTACTCAAACTCATCATGCCCTGAAAGGGCCAAATGGGCTTCACCAAAATTCGATGAAAAGTGTTGCAAATCTAGGAAAATAATAAACCAGACAGGAAAAGCCTGCCGGACAGATAAGAGACAATCTATATACAATGTACACGATATATACAATATATACAAATGGCACGCTCTGCTTCTCTGAACGTTAAATCACAGAAAAAGAGACGAAGAAAGTAAACAAGGAAAGAAAAAGAAAAAAAAAGAAAAAGAAGAAGAGGATAATGAGGAGGAAGAAAAAGTTAAAGTTAAAGAAAAAGTAAAAGAAGAAACTGAGAGAAGAACATCCTTTAAACACTACACCATCCTGTCAATATATATACACACTGCTCATAAGAACAAGACAATATTTCTCCTAAATGTATGGCAAGCTCTTCAGTACTATTAAGCCCCTGCGGTGCCTTTGTCTGAAGGTCAATTATACACCGTGACTCCAGCCTCCTTAACCTCAGAATCCGGTCACCGTCCCGAGGATAGCTCGCCACATGATCAAGGCAGAAATAGCTAAGCAAATCCCGTTGCATTGATGTTTATTATCAAAATGCCGCACAACTGGGTAAACCTCATCCCCGTTCACTAATGCCCGCATATGTTCCAATATCCTGATTTTAGTAGGCTGGATCGTGCCGCCTACGTAACGTAGGCCGCACGGGCATGTGAGACAATACACCATACAGGAGGGGTACAAGTCAGGAACTTCTTGATACTCCTCCGGGTACCTACAGATAGAATTTCATACATGAGGACCCTCTTGCTTCCCCTGCAGGACTTGCACTTCCCACAGGGGAAAAACCCATTCATCGAGCCAAAGGCGGATTTCGGAGTATCCATAAGATGACTATGGACAAGGTCGTTTTTCAGTGATCTCGCCTTCCGGAACGTGACAAGGGGGTTAGATGGAAGATCCCTCTCTATCACATTGTCTGTCTGCAAAATGGGCCGGTTTTTTCTCATGATTCTCTTCAAATCTTTAGCATTCCTCGAATAGGTGGTTATAAGGTGAAATTTCCCCTTGCCTTTTTTGGGGTCAATGGTCTGCTCATCCTTACTCATCAAGAGCCCCTCTCTCTTCAGATAATTAGCCCTACTGTATGCCTCATCTAAGACTTGCTGACTATAGCCACATATCTTAAAACATCTGATGCTATCCTTCGCAGCCACCTGAAACTCTATCATCTGAGCTGTTCCTCTTAATTCTGAGTAATTGCCCATAGTGGATACTTCTCACCAAAATTAATTGGATGACTGCTGGAGGCGCGCAGGACAGAATTCCCTGCAGTGGCCTTCCGAAAAAGCCATGTGTTGAGGTGCCCTCCTACCACATAGATGTTAAGATCAAGGTAATTCACGGATCCTGAGCTCACTTCTCCTGTGAACTCCAGATTGACCCCATTGCTATTCAGGACCCCAATGAAGTCCAGAGCGGTCTCCGATGACCCATTCCAAATGATGAACAGGTCATCTATGAAGGGGTACCAACTAACCACCCAATCGGTCCATTCTTTGTTAGCTGCGTGTTGGACAGGCCACGTGTAAGGCTTGCTCCCCCCCCCGCACGACCAGGCCCGAGCCCGTCTCTTCAGGTGTTACACGCAACAACCACCCGTTTCCCGTTTCATATGGGACCCCTGCCCCTGAACATCTCCACACCATGGGCCCGATTCCCTACCGGGCCTCTCGCCCGGCCTGGGCGCCATCTTGGACACAGCACCACGAGGCCGCGTGGCCTCCGATCGACCCTAACCCTGGGCCTGGCCAGGCCCCGACATCCCGGCACCACCATCCACCCAGGAGGTGAGCGGACTACTTGGCAGGTCAATGGGAGAAAGAGGTGTCGATGGCTCTCCCCCGCCAGGTGCTGATCGCCCCCAGCTCCCCCAGGCGCTGGCTCCACCCCCCTGCTGGGTGTCTGGACTCCCTCATCCCGGACCTCCCGACCTCCAAGTGCGAGGGTCCGGACATCAAAGGGCGCCAGACCTATAACTGGGGCAGCTCCAGAGCAGGAAGGCAGTTGTATCCTGGAGTCGAGAGACGCAGTGAAGAACTCATCCTTGACGGACTACTGGCGCTGCCGTAGCCCTGCCTTGCGAACTATCGACCTGCCTGCTGGCGCTGCCGCAAACCTTCTGAAACCTTCATCGTCGTCGGGACCTGCTGGCGTGGCCGCGGACCGTTTGTAACCACCACCTTCATCGGGACCTGCTGGCTCCGCCGCGGACCGTCGCTACCTTCAACCATCCCGGGACCTGCTGGCTCCGACGCGGCCCGATCATCTAGAACACCGAGCTCGAGGATTGTGAGCTATTTCATCTACCACCATATCCACCAGATTGGTAACGAGACTGTCCCGCTATCCCCCTTACCCAACCAAGAGACTAGAATAGAGGGGACCCCTGAGTCCAGACCTCCTTGTACCATTTCACCGTACTTAAAGAATTGCTTATAAAGTAACGTTGAACCTTATCCTTGTGTGGTGTACATCTGTGGGGGGGAAGTTACTTGTCTGTACGATCGCTGGAGACGGCTCTCCCCGGAGACCTCTCCCCTTGTCCTCGGCCGACCCTCCCGGTCCGTCTAACATTGGTGGCCAGCGGCGCGATCCGAATCAACGCGTAATCGTACAGAGAGTAGCTCACCCCACGACAAAACCACAATGTCAACCAAAGAAAGCGGATCCACCGAAAAATTCCAGATGGAGAAATTGGAAGAATACAGCCATCGTGAGTTGAAACAATTCTGCATTGAACTAGGTATCGCTACCACCGGTCTGAGTACTAAAGACGATTTCAAGCACGCCATTGAGTCATGGGCAGAAACCGGGGCCGTCAGACCCCCGGACCAAAATGTCGCAGCAGCAGAGAAAGACACCACAGCTCCCGAGGAGCAAAGAACGGTCTCTCGCAAGATGAGATCCAAGAACGAGAAAGAAACCGACTACATGAACTAGAAATGGCCCGGCTCAAAATGGATGGCGAACTCAAATTAGCCGAACAAAAACTGAACCTGGAACATCTGCGGCTCCGAGAAGAACGGGAAGAGAAACAGAGACAAAGAGAACTCGAAGAGAAGAGGCTGGCGTATGAACACGAGCGCAAACTAGCTGAGATAGACTTACGCAAGCAGAACAAAGAATTAGGGGTGCCCGAGCAACCGCGCACCCCGGGGGCAACAGAAAAGAAGGTACACATCCCCAAGGATGTCGTTCGAGAATATTTCCGAGATGACGACATACAGCAATGGTTCAAGGCCTACGAGATCGCTATGACCTCCCACCGGATCGATCGAAGCGACTGGGGAGCCGGTCTATGGGGGAGGTTTGTCAATGAGGGCCGCGATGCCCTGCTACAGCTCCCAGACCATCTGATGACCTCCTATGACCACATGAAAGCTACCCTCCTCACCCGCTATGGGCTCACACCTGAAATGTACCGCCAGAGGTTCCGAGACTGCACCCGGATCCCGGGTACCACTTGGGTGGAATACGTGAACTATTTCAGCCGAGCCTTCGAGGGTTGGATCAAGGGAAGCAACGTAACGACCTACGAGCAACTCTTCAATCTCATGGTATGGGAGCATCTATCAAACAACTGCTTCGTCGAGCTCAGGCAGCACCTCCTCGACAGTAAATTGACTGATCCACGGCAGCTCGCCGCCGAGGCTGACCGGTGGGAAATTACCCGAGTAGGCCGAAATGGGTCACATGAACAGAACCGGAACAACCACGGTCAGCACCGTCCCCGAGGAGGAGGAGGGGGCCAGGGACGAGGAAGAGACAACGCCCCGGCCGCTCCCGCTACCAGCACCCCACCCCCGGCCAACCGGGGCAACACCCCGGCGCAGCCGGGATACAGAGCCAATGTCACGTGTCACCGATGCCAGCGAGTCGGCCACTACGCAAACGACCCGAATTGTCCACAGAGTCAGACTCCGAGACCCCGCCAGATGGCTGCCGCCGCCCTGGGGGAAGAACAAATCTCCGAAGAACAAGAGGAGTGCGAGCAAGAACACCAAGAGTGGGAACCAGCCGCCATGGTTCTAGCGTGCCTAGGGGGAAAAGACATGGTCCCGCGGGTCCCCCTGCCCGCCAACATCCGGAAGTACAGTCAGTGGGTGAACATTAATGGACGCCGGGCCGAAGCCCTACGTGACACCGGGGCCAGTGTAACGGCCGTCCGCTGTCACCTGGTGACCCCAGAACAGATCCTGCCGAACGTTCTCTGCCCTGTCCGTTCAGCCGACAATTCGGAGTGTCTATGTCGGATGGCCTGCGTCCCCTTTGAGTGGGGAGGAGTCTCCGGCATATTGAAAGTGACGGTCCGAGATGATGCCCCCGTAGACTGTCTCCTGGGAAATGATCTTGAGAGTTCCCCGTGGGCCGCCGTAGAGAGAAGAGAGCACCTGGGGATGTTGGGCATCCCGGACTGGGCGTGCGTAACCACCCGGTCCATGGCTGCCCGTGCCATCCCCCGACCCGAAGAACCTGAATGGCCAGCACCTCCTCCCCCGGTCGCCCCACTAGAAGACACCGACCGGGCCGTCCCCCCAGAGCAAACTCCCGAGGGGCTCGTTCAACCTCAGGACCTTCCCGACCTGGCTCAGTGGTGTCAGGAGGGGGGGCCCACCCAGGAACAGTTTCGCCACGAGCAGAAGACCTGTCCCTCCCTCGAGGGACTCCGCCAACAAGCCCTCGCCCAGAGTGCCGGGGATACCTCCGGAACCCATTGGGTCTATTGGGACAATGACCTGTTGTACAGCGAAAAGAGAATCGCAGAGTTAGGGGCCAGTCGAGTGCTAGTGGTACCCCTCCGCTTTAGAGACTTATTGCTAAACCTGGCCCACGATGTCCCCCTGGCTGGCCACCTGGGTCAGGACAAAACCTACAGTCGCCTGGTGACCCACTTTTTCTGGCCCAAGATGAGGAACGACGTACTCCAGCACTGCCGATCTTGCCCCACGTGCCAGGCCAGCGGGAAGAGCGGCCGCAAGCTCAAAGCACCTCTGCAACCTTTTCCTGTGGTCACCACCCCGTTCGAGAGGGTGGGGATAGACATTGTGGGGCCCCTGGACACCCGTACAGCACAAGGACATCGGTTCATCCTGGTCCTGGTGGACCACGCCACCCGCTACCCCGAGGCTGTTCCCCTGCGAACTGTGACAGCCCCGGTAGTCGGCCGGGCCTTGATGGGGATCTTCTCCCGGGTGGGCTTCCCCCGAGAAGTGGTCAGCGACCGGGGCACAAACTTTATTTCAAAATACATGAAGTCCCTCTGGCAACAGTGTGGGGTCACCTACCGATTCACGACCCCCTATCACCCTCAAGGAAACGGACTAGTTGAGCGGTTCAACCGCACGCTCAAAGGGATGATTGGGGGGTTGGAAGAGCCCCTCCGTCGCCAGTGGGATGTGCTACTGCCGTGCCTCCTCTTTGCCTACCGAGAAGTCCCCCAGAAGTCCCTCGGCTTCAGCCAGTTCGAACTCTTGTATGGACACCCTGTGCGAAGGCCGCTCAGCCTAGTCAAAGAAGGCTGGGAAATGCCCCCTCTAAAGAACCCTCCAGATGTTTTCAAATACCTCCTAACCCTCCGCAACCAGACCAGACGGTTCAGAGAGATGGCAAAAGCAAACTTGGAGGCCAGTCAGGAAGACATGAAAAGGTGGTACGATCAAAATGCCTCCTCCATCGAATTTGAACCCGGCCAACAAGTGTGGGTAATGTCTCCCACCGAACCGTGTGCCCTGCAAGACAAGTGGACGGGGCCCTTCAAAGTAGTCGAGCGCAAGAGCCCTGTCACCTATCTCATCGATATGGAATCTTCACGGAACCCTCTCCGGGTCCTCCACGCCAATAGACTGAAACCCCACTTTGTGCGCTCAGAGCTCAGCCTCCTGATGGCAACAGACAATGGAGCCGAGGAGGACTCCGAACCCCTCCCGGACCTCCTACGGACTCGGGAGAAGGACGGCTCCGTGGACGGGGTCCGACTCTCTGAGGCCCTCACCCTGGAACAACGCCAAGGCTGCCGAGACCTCCTGCTGCAGTTCGCCACCCTGTTCTCCCTCACCCCAGGGGTCACCCCCTGGTGTTTACACGACGTGGACACTGGAGACAGTCCCCCTATCCGCCATCGGGCCTACTGCGTACCAGATCGGGTACGGGCCTGCATCCAAGAGGAGGTGTCCAAGATGCTCACGCTCGGGGTCATCGAGCCCTCAGACAGCCCCTGGGCCAGCCCAGTGGTACTGGTCCCCAAAGCGGCCGCCCCCGGCACCACGCCTGAGCTCCGGTTCTGCGTCGACTACCGGGGCTTGAATGCGGTTACCAGAACAGACGCACACCCCATTCCCCGAGCAGATGAACTAATCGACCGCATGGGAGCTGCCCGCTACCTCAGCATCTTCGACCTGACAGCGGGCTACTGGCAGATCGGTCTCACACCCCAGGCCCAAGAACGATCTGCCTTCTCCACCCCTGATGGCCACTATCACTTCAAGGTCATGCCATTCGGCATGAAGAATGCCCCAGCAACATTTCAGCGGCTAGTAAACCAGGTCCTGGCGGGACTCGAAGAGTTCAGCGCCGCCTACCTGGACGATATCGCTGTGTACAGCCGCCACTGGTCCGACCACCTCCACCACCTCCGAGAGGTGCTACAGGCCCTCCAACGAGCTGGCCTCACGATCAAGGCCAGCAAATGCCAAATTGGCCAAGGGTCCGTGACCTATCTCGGGCACCAGGTGGGAAGCGGTCTGGTGGCCCCTCTGCAACTCAAGATCGCTGCCATCCAGTCTTGGCAGCCCCCCATCACCCAGACCGAGGTCCGCGCCTTCTTGGGACTCACAGGCTACTACAGGCGGTTCGTGAGGGACTATGGCAGCATTGTGGGGCCCCTCACGGAACTCACATCCAAAAACCAACCAAAAAAGGTCAACTGGACCCCAGACTGTCAAGCGGCCTTCGAGAAGCTGAAGGCCGCCATGTGCTCCGCCCCTGTGCTCCAGGCCCCCGACTACAGTCGGGAATTTATCGTCCAAACGGATGCCTCCGACCATGGCATTGGGGCAGTCCTTTCCCAGCTGAACCCCGAAGGACTTGACCAGCCAGTGGCTTTCATCAGTAGACGGCTCCTGGCCCGAGAACAACGCTGGAGCACCATCGAGAGGGAGGCCTTCGCTGTGGTGTGGGCCCTCAAAAAGCTCCGGCCTTATCTCTTCGGCACCCACTTCCAGGTACAGACCGATCATCGGCCCTTGCAGTGGCTAATGCAGATGCGGGGGGAAAACCCGAAACTACTGCGTTGGTCCATCTCCCTGCAGGGGATGGACTTCACTGTGGAACATCGACCCGGGCAAGACCACGCCAACGCAGATGGCCTGTCACGCTTTTTCCGCCTCGACGACGAGAGTCCCCAAGAGGATAGGTGACTCTCCCCGCCTTCAGCTGGGGGGGACGCATGTTGGACAGGCCACGTGTAAGGCTTGCTCCCCCCCCGCACGACCAGGCCCGAGCCCGGCTCTTCAGGTGTTACACGCAACAACCACCCGTTTCCCGTTTCATATGGGACCCCTGCCCCTGAACATCTCCACACCATGGGCCCGATTCCCTACCGGGCCTCTCGCCCGGCCTGGGCGCCATCTTGGACACAGCACCACGAGGCCGCGTGGCCTCCGATCGACCCTAACCCTGGGCCTGGCCAGGCCCCGACATCCCGGCACCACCATCCACCCAGGAGGTGAGCGGACTACTTGGCAGGTCAATGGGAGAAAGAGGTGTCGATGGCTCTCCCCCGCCAGGTGCCGATCGCCCCCAGCTCCCCCAGGCGCTGGCTCCACCCCCCTGCTGGGTGTCTGGACTCCCTCATCCCGGACCTCCCGACATCCAAGTGCGAGGGTCCGGACATCAAAGGACGCCAGACCTATAACTGGGGCAGCTCCAGAGCAGGAAGGCAGTTGTATCCTGGAGTCGAGAGACGCAGTGAAGAACTCATCCTTGACGGACTACTGGCGCTGCCGTAGCCCTGCCTTGCGAACTATCGACCTGCCTGCTGGCGCTGCCGCAAACCTTCTGAAACCTTCATCGTCGTCGGGACCTGCTGGCGTGGCCGCGGACCGTTTGTAACCACCACCTTCATCGGGACCTGCTGGCTCCGCCGCGGACCGTCGCTACCTTCAACCATCCCGGGACCTGCTGGCTCCGCCGCGGCCCGATCATCTAGAATGCCGAGCTCGAGGATTGTGAGCTATTTCATCTACCACCATATCCACCAGATTGGTAACGAGACTGTCCCGCTACCCCCTTACCCAACCAAGAGACTAGAATAGAGGGGACCCCTGAGTCCAGACCTCCTTGTACCATTTCACCGTACTTAAAGAATTGCTTATAAAGTAACGTTGAACCTTATCCTTGTGTGGTGTACATCTGTGGGGGGGAAGTTACTTGTCTGTACGATCGCTGGAGACGGCTCTCCCCTTGTCCTCGGCCGACCCTCCCGGTCCGTCTAACACTGCGCCCCAGGCCATCTGCTCCTCCCACCAGCCCTCAAACAAGTTTGCGTAGCTGGGGGCGAAGCAGGTGCCCATGGATTTACCTGAGGTCTGTCTAAACCTCTGTGTCTGAAAGAGAAAAATGTTGTTATAAAGGCAAAATTTAGCAAAGTCCAGCACCAAAGAACTGTGTTTCAAATACTTCATACCTTACAGGTGGACGCTTATCCAAGAAGTATTTCATGGCCACCAGGCTATCTTGGTGTGCTATGGAAGTATACAGGCTTGTGATGGGGAGGAATATCAATTTATAGCCTTCTTCCCAGTGTATGGATGCAATATGACCCAACAGATCTTCAGTGTCTCTGATATAGGATTTAAGAACTTTGACATGAGTTAGAAGAAAGAAGTCCACATAGATCGACATGTGTTCAGTTAAGCTTCCTTGCGAGGCCACTATAGGCCTCCCTGGTGCTTCCAACTTGTTCTTGTGCACCTTAGGCAGGTGGTAAAAAGTCGGGATGGTTGGATTTAGTCGTCTTAGAAACAGGAATTCATCCATTTCCAATAATCCTTTATCATGCCATTTCGCAATCAAAAGATGATAGTCTGTAATGCTCTGATGATACTTATTCGCAGTGATGGCAACATAGTTCTGCTGGTTTGAAAGTTGTCGAATTGCCTCCTTGTCATAATTCCTTCTGGTCTGAAGAACGATGTTACTGCCTGTTGGACTTGGGCCTTCTGGCAGGTTCACCCCTGAACTTTTGGCATTGAACTCTGAGATAATTATAGTGATTCTGGTCTTTGCGCACTTTGACACTGGTGCAGTGTAAAGTGTGGGCGCTCTCTGAGTGCGTGTGTGAGATTGGCCTGCCCTCCCATAGGAATGCATGGGGAATGTATGTGTCCATGGTAGTTCCTGATGTGTGGGGAGTGCAGGCTCAAGTTTGGTATGTGCGAACTCGTGAGATTGAATGCTGCGCGATGATGTGTGCGGCATTCATGTGTCTAGTGTGGAAGTGCCACTTCTAAAAGTTGGCCTGTCTGTGCAGTGACTGTCTGGCTTGTGATTGGCTGGAGCTAGCTGGTGTGCCTAGCTCCAGGAGTCAGGATGGATCTGCCCCGGTGGTGAATGGGACATCTGCATGTTTATGACTGGGGAGGAGTGCACCTGGGACCTGAATTGGGCTGGGCTTTCCCTCCACAATGCTGACTCCCCCCCTGTGGTGTGTCTGATGTCCCTGACCCATCCTGTGAATAGGCAGTGGAGCTGAGCAAAACAAAGTGCTCAGGAACCAGTTGCATCTGGTTCGCCCCTTGCCTGCACCTTTGACGACAAAGGAATTCGCTGTATAAAAAAAGGCTGTGACCTCTTGTAAAATGTTCTTGTTTCTGACTGGAATCTACCAGGGGCGTGCTGCTGCTGGGGCCCAGGGGAAGGCTTGCCTCCCTGGGCCCTGCCCAGACCCTGGATACCCCTCTGCCTGGCCTGAGGATGGCTGGGAGACTTTCTCCTTGCCCTGGAGACCTTTTCCTGGATGTCCCCGCTTGCTGTTGGGACCCCTTTTGGACTTTTGCCCTTAAACAAGCTTTCCAGAACTTCTGGCAGCCTGGAAGCGCTCTATTTTTTAAATTCTCTGTCCTGGAGGGAGCCTACCCCTATTTGCTGCAATTATTGTTGGCAGCGCGATGCTGCCCTTTCCCCCGAGGGATTCCCCGGCGTGGGGATCCCCCCTTGGCTCATTTTTGGTGCGAGTGCCCACCTCGCTTATTTTCCATTTGCAGGAGCCTTAACGGGTGCCCACCCCGTTTCTACTTTTGTTTCACGCACCGATGGTGCCCAACCCTCGGTGCTGCTCCAGCTAAAAGATTGTCGCAGCAGCCGCGGCGAAACCGGAAACCAGGTCAGCGCCCGCCTGACTGTGGGCGGGGCCTGGACTGCGTCCCTTTTCCGCTTCCCCGTGCTGGGGGGAAGCCTTGGTCCCGCCTTTCCGGTCTCCCGTGTGGAGAGGGAGACCGGAGTTGCTGCCCGCCCACAATGCCAAAAAGAGAAGGTGGTGCTACGTGGGGAGTCTGGGAGCCTACCCCGCCTCCCCGGTTGGTCGAAGACATGCTGCGGTCCCCCAGTGAGGAGGGCTCCCCCGCACCACACACGCCTCATGAGCCGCACCGGTAAAGAGGAGCCCCGCGCTGCTAAAAGGAGTCAGCCCACAACAACCCAGGAGCGAGACGCCGCCCAGGAGTCCCGTGAATGGGGCTCTGTGCGAGGCGTTTGGGGGGTGTCGGGGCATGGTTTCGGTGCTCGCCCCCGTGGCCTGGACTTCCTTCTCCCTTCTCGCTGCCCCACTAAACAGTGGGCAGCAGCAGCACTCTGGGGCACAGTGGCACCTCAGGGCGAACTAGAGCCCTGTGGCTCCAACGTGGTTTGGCAGCCTTTGTTTAGAGCCTGAGAGGCTCCACCTTTTAAGGGGCCATTGTTCTTCGAGTCCCCCTAGCGGGACTCCCACATTTGGCCGTATTACATTTCCTCAGAGTCCACGAGGAACTCCCGGTGCCATTGTCGGTCCGAGTCCCCAGAGGGAGGACTCCAACATTTGTGGGCATTACTGAGGGTAGAGTGGCCCCGGTTGGCAGTGGCCGCTCCCACAGCGGGCAGTGTTGTTTCTAGAGCCCACAAGGCTCAAAGGGGGTACTGTGTTTCTAGAGCCTGCAAGGCTCCCCTGTTGTTTTGGCCCCATTGTTCGATTTGAGCCCCAGCGGAGATCCCCAGCTGCCCAGCACTTAGTGGGCAGCTGCTACGTTTAGGCCTGTTTCTTTTGCGCATTTCTCCTTTGGCTGCCTGCGCAGCCTGCCCTAACATTTTGGACAAAGAGCGTTTCAGCCCCTGAGAGGCCAGTTGGCCTGGGGACAGTTCATGTGTTGTGCCCTTGCGTGGGGTACATGTTTGGCCTCATGTGATCTTTGCGCAACTGTGATACCTGCCTAATGTCATTGCTGCATCATGTAAAGAGAGAGAGTTCTCCCAGTTGACTTTAGGTCCAGAGGGGGGGGGAGACAAAGACAGGCAAAATGTACAAGTTACCTCTATAAGGACCTATATTGCTTTAACATTGAATAAATCTTAACTATTTTTATAAAAAGATGCCAAAGAGGAAAGTTGAAACTTCAAAGTATTATCAAAACATATTTTTTATTTTTATTTTCTTTTTTCAGATAAATATATTTGAAGACATTTATACATCTGTGTATATCATTTTTATCATATATCATGCTCAACAGAAATTCATCACTATTACCAATACATTTTTGAAAATCCGTAAAGTGCAAATGCTGACAATAAAGCATAAGAAAATATGTGCCCCCTAGCAATATAAGATCCTGACATTCATACATACATGCTCGCATACCAATCATACCATTTCACTTCTTAAAATACATACCCAACACCATAAATACATAGACTAAGTACCACAAGACAAGGAAAAAAAGAAAAGACAACCCAAAGGTGTCCTTGATGGAATACAATGAGAACTTAGATGTAATAGTTCTGCCAATTAGCTTTTTGGTCTAGATGGAGTTGACCAATTTATATCCAAACAGTGGATGTTGGGCCGACGTACGTTTCGGTGATGATGTCACCTTCCTCAGGGCCAAGGACAACGTGTAAAAAAATATATATATAACATATATACAGATTCTCTACTTATTTTAAAAGAACAGGGGCATGGCTCAGTTTTCTATTAGATGAGAAATCAGTGATCAGGTTGCAGTGAGTACAGGCTCTGACTGTTTTTATTTTGTGAGACGTATACTTAGTTGCACAGAGTGTTTCTCGTATTGTAAGTCCGTAGGAGATTGTAGGCAGAGGACTACTGTATATCATGCGCTCCTTCTGATCAATTTAATTTGACTGAGCCCAGGAACCCCCGGTCGCGGAACCAGCCCTCTTAAAATCAGACAAAGAGGCTGGTCGATCTGAACTCTCTAAAATTTGGGACCTACAAATTAAATTGATCAGAAGGAGCGCATGATATACAGTAGTCCTCTGCCTACAATCTCCTACGGACTTACAATACGAGAAACACTCTGTGCAACTAAGTATACGTCTCACAAAATAAAAACAGTCAGAGCCTGTACTCACTGCAACCTGATCACTGATTTCTCATCTAATAGAAAACTGAGCCATGCCCCTGTTCTTTTAAAATAAGTAGAGTATCTGTATATATGTTATATATATATTTTTTTTACATGTTGTCCTTGGCCCTGAGGAAGGTGACATCATCACCGAAACGTACGTCGGCCCAACATCCACTGTTTGGATATAAATTGGTCAACTCCATCTAGACCAAAAAGCTAATTGGCAGAACTATTACATCTAAGTTCTCATTGTATTCCATCAAGGACACCTTTGGGTTGTCTTTTCTTTTTTTCCTTGTCTTGTGGTACTTAGTCTATGTATTTATGGTGTTAGGTATGTATTTTAAGAAGTGAAATGGTATGATTGGTATGCGAGCATGTATGTATGAATGTCAGGATCTTATATTGCTAGAGGGCACATATTTTCTTATGCTTTATTGTCAGCATTTGCACTTTACGGATTTTCAAAAATGTATTGGTAATAGTGATACATTTCTGTTGAGCATGATATATGATAAAATGATATGCACAGATGTATAAATGTCTTCAAATATATTTATCTGAAAAAAGAAAAGAAAAATAAAAAATATGTTTTGATAATACTTTGAAGTTTCAACTTTCCTCTTTGGCATCTTTTTATAAAAAATAGTTAAGATTTATTCAATGTTAAAGCAATATAGGTCCTTATAGAGGTAACTTGTACATATTGCTGCATCATGTGTAATGACTTGTGCCTATACCTCTGAATGTATTGTGGTGCTTAGGAGGTTGTTTTTCCTAGTATAGTTATGCTAGTGAGTTTATGGTTCCCTGCGTGATATTTTCCTAAGGCGGTTAGGGTTGCGTAGGTGGTACTTACCTTTTACCAGTGGTTACTGGTTGTGTGCTACATTTGTTATTTTGTGCTACAGTTATCATATGTTCTATGTGCTAAACCTTATTCCTACCAAGTGCTAGTTCTAAAAGTGCTTATTCCTGACAGTGGTCCATGTGGCCCTGTACTCCAACACTTGGGGTAACCTTTTACCCCTGACCACTGGCACAGAGAATTTGCGCTTTGCAGTATATTTTCATAGTTTTCTTCATTACTGAATCATTTTTTTGAACCGTCTATTATTCACTCCATTTTTCAACCACTCTTATATTCAAACATTTTCCAATCTGCATGCAGGGAATTACGGCAATTGTCCAACTTTCTAATGGTCCTGCTTGGCCCTCCGAACCTTTCATCAAGAACACGACATGAGCCAAAGTTCATATGTAGCAGTTTATTCAAACCCAATGCATTTCGGGCCTAAAGAGGCCCTTCGTCAGGGGAAACTGTAAATGGCAATTTGGCGATAATTAGCATTCAATATCACCAATGTGTAAACAAACATTTCATTTTGAACAATATTTTTCTACGCAGACTCAGCTATTCATAACCTTTAAATATATTGGTAACATTATTCAAACAGCCCCTATGCACCCCTAACCAAAGCTCTGTGTTTTCACTTGACATTAAAGAACTAGGTTGCACTCTGTTGATAATTACTGTGTTTACCCCGACTGCTCATTCCTACAGTGGTCCATGTAGGCCTGTCCCATGTATATAATCCCCTGTAAATTCTGCCCGTGCCTCTGGCACATTGTAAAGCGTGTGTTTACTATCTAATGTGTTTGGTAATACAAAGGCTATTTTTATATATAACCTTGTGTGGAGTTTCCTTTGTGGTGGGCCTTGGGTGTTGTTGCTGGGTGCGCGCGCAAATACTTAACTTACATTGCTTACGGGGTCAGCCTTGCTGCTCGTGTCACGTTGCTAAGGAGGTGAGCAGGGGTTATCTTTGGAGTGTAACTTCCTTGCCCTAACTAGAGTGGTGGTTTCTGCCTGACTTTGGCGCAAGCCTCAGCCAACCAGAAATCCCATTTCTAACACTGGAAGCAACGGAAGGATAAGGATTTGTGTTTGCGCAGTACCACAGCGACAACTGGCTCCACTACAAAACTCTGCAATTTAGATAGTCACATGGAAAGGGATTATTGTTTCTAAGTTTGTTCTAAATGTAATTTCTTTGGAAATGTGTTTCTTGTGCACTGTGAGTTAGGTGTCCCTAGCTCGGGAGCGTAGATCATCCCCTAAGTGCAGTATGAGTTTTTGGATTCACCAGTAGGGTGGGTTCCAGTGGAAGCAACAAAAGTGTGTGTCTGGATTCACCAGTAGGTGTGCGATCCAGTGGTAGCAGCGATAAGTGTGTCCAGTGCATGTGTTCCCCGTCCCGTTCCCGGAGTAATGGTACCTGTGTCACGTGGTGGTCAGGTTGAGAAATCAGGGGCGGTAGAAACTGTCTTACCAGTCTTAAGAGGGGTTTGGGGATGAATGTGTGATGCGCTGGATGAATGTGAACATCCCATTCCCCGTTCCCGGAGTAATGGTACCTGTGTCACGTGGTGGTCAGGTTGAGAAATCAGGGGTGGTAGAAACTGTCTTACCAGTCCGAGGAGGGGTGTGTGTGGATGATGGGTGTGAGTTCTCTGAAATAAGGAGCTTGCTGAATAATTGGGTGTGAGTTCTCTGGGATGGGGAGCTTGCTGATTACTTGTTGTGTACTCTTGTTTTTGCTCAGACACCTAGGTTCCTTGTGTTAAACTTTTCTCGAGAACGTCTGCAGAAGTGGAGCCTGCTTTTGATTTCTGTGGTCTGTTAAGATACAGTAGGTTAGAGTTGGTAAGGTTCTGTAAAGAGGGAGACAGAGGTGGAGTGATTCCAAAAGGAGTGGCTGAGTTGTCTTCCGGCCCAGTGTGGTGGAAGAGGTTCAGAGTAGCCCAATTAGGTCCCGGTGTAGGGTCCCACGTCCTGTCTCTGAGGAGAAGGAGTGGGTGGGACTGTGTGTCTCCAGGTGCCCGAAACCCAGTCTCAGGGCCTGGATTGTTTCTTAAGGGAACATCCGGTCATGGGCCTAGACTGTTCTAATAGGCCATTTGAGGAGGATCTCCCAGGGTGGAGAGAACGTGGAGCAGCTGTAAGCAAGGCTCTAGTAGTTCTGTTGTCTGGCAGTACCGCTCCAGTTGGGAGGGTACAGAAGTCCAGATGGAGGGGTGCGAGGGGGTGACCCCTCAGTGGAAGAACCAGTGGGTCAGGGGCCAACCGGAAGGGCTGTGTTGCCGGGGAGTGACCATGGTGATGCCATTTCTGTCCTGAGTGACAGGCAGACTTGCTACACGACACATTAGTTATGTGTCACCCTCAAGGAAGTCCTGGTCCGCCAGGCATCTGACCAAAGGGTACGTCCCTCCGTTGGGGAGCCAGTAGCTGGTGTTTCCGGATCTGGACCTAAGGGCAACTGTAAGTAGTGTCCTGAAGTTACAAGAAGAAACTTCTGCCTGAAGAAAAGGAACCGGGTAAGCTGTATGGAGGAGTACTGTCCCTGACCTGGGGGATTGGCCTGTAGTAGTTGCCTTGCTGCTGAAGGAGAGGAGAAAGTCTTAGATTTTGTTTTCAACTTGAAGAAGTCCTGTTGCGCCAGGCATGTTATGTTATGTTATGTTAGTATGAATTTGTAGAGCGCACGTTCACCCTGGGGTTTCTTGGCGCTGTGTACCGCTGGGGAACTCGTCCTGGCTTTCCCTGTGAGATGGTCCCTATTGGGCATCCCCAAGGTGAAGCCAGGCATCCCCGGCAGTGAGGGGGCCGTTGTGGAGATTAAGCAAGCTATTGCCCAGAGTTGCAGCGTGGGACCCATGGTTAGAGAGGCACCGAGGCGAGATTTATCGAGCCCGCTGACATTGGTTCCATACCCTGCCGCGTCGGGAATTGAACCCTGGTCCCGGGCCGACCTCTGCTTCTGGGTCTGCCGCCTCTAACCGGTGAGCCACACTTCTCCATCTAACCAAAGGGTAGCGTCCCTAGGCTGGGGAGCCAGGTTCAGGTGTTTGCCTGTCCTGGATGACAGGGCGACTGTAGCCAGTGTCCTGGCCGGTTTGTCTTCTAGGGGTACCACTCCAGTTGGGAGGGTGAAGAACTCAGGAAGGGGGTCAGAGGGAGTCTGTCTCCTGTGCATCCGGTGAATTTGGATCCCATGTGGTAGACCAGTTAAGAGAGCGGTGACCTATCCGTCATGACCAACCTGGTGTCCTGTAGGGACCGCACTGAGCCGCGTCAGCCTCGAGCCACGCAGCCTATTCCGCTCGCCGACCCCGTCTCAACGCTGTCCGTGAGCCGCCGCCTGCGCCGCCGCCTGCGCCGTGACTGGCAGGGCGCCGCAAAGTGCAACGCATCGCTACAACGTTCTTGTGCTGGTCTGACCGCGGTCACTGCGGCTGAGGAAGTAAGGTCCCGAACTGGTGGGAGAGTTGTGTTCTGGAGGGTGCTTCTCCTGGGAGAGTGCGCAACCCCAGAAGTAGAGGTAGGGTGGGGCATTCTTACCCGTGACCTCTGGTCAGCCTGAGGGTGCGGACCCTAGGTTGAAGGATCAGTGGTAGTTTGGAACTACACTGAGAAAGGGAGTGGAGAATGGCTATTGTATGCCAGGGGTTACCACCCCCCAATCTGTGGATGGGCAAGGACCAGTGGTATCTGGGTGGCCTAGGGCCTGGTCCTTGCCGTGGACAACTAAGGAGTACCAGTGGGGTAGCCTGGTTGGGCCTGATTTTTTAAACATTTTTATGTATGCTTGTTGTGGAACAATGTGGCATAGAACTGGAGGGTGTCCCTGCAGTGCGGGACCGCGTTCATGTTCTATCGCCCAAAGCATGGAAGCCCATCACAGTGGTGATTGGTCTGCCCTGCGTTTTGGCTGGAAGAGGGTTGTGTTGGACTTGGCCCTTCTGGCAGGTTCACCTCTGAACTTTTGGCATTGAACTCTGAGATAATTATAGTGATTTCTGGTCTTTGCGCACTTTGACACTGGCGCAGTGTAAAGTGCGTGCACTCTCTGAGTGCGTGTGTGAGATTGGCCTGCCCTCCCATAGGAATGCATGGGGAATGTATGTGTCCATGGTAGTTCCTGATGTGTGGGGAGTGCAGGCTCAAGTTTGGTATGTGCGAACTCGCGAGATTGAATGCTGTGCGATGTGTGCGGCATTCATGTGTCTATTGTGGAAGTGCCACTTCTAGAAGTTGGCCTGTCTGTACAGTGACTGTTTGGCTTGTGATTGGCTGGAGCTGGCAGGTGTGCCTGGCTCCAGGAGTCAGGATGGGTCTGCCCCGGTGGTGAATGGGAGATCTGCATGTTGATGACTAGGGAGGAGTGCACCTGGGACATGAATAGGGCTGGGCTTTCCCTCCACAATGCAGACTCCCCCCGTGGTGTGTCTGATGTCCCTGACCCATCCTGTGAATAGGCAGAGGGGCTGAGCAAAACAAACTGCTCAGGAACCAGTTGCACCTGGTTCGCCCCTTGCCTGCACCTTTGACAACAAAGGATTTCTCTGTATAAAAAGAGGCTGTGACCACTTGTAAAAAATTCTCGTTTCTGACTGGAATCTACCAGTGGCGTGCTGCTGATGGGGCCCAGGGGAAGGCTTGCCTCCCTGGGTCCTGGATACCCTTCTGCCTGGCCTGAGGATGGCTGGGAGACTTTCTCCTTGCCCTGGAGACCTTTTTCTGGATGTCCCTGCTTGCTGCTGGGACCACTTTTGGACTTTTGCCCTTAAACAAGCGTTCCAGCACTTTTGGCAGCCTTGAAGCGTTCTATTTTTTAAATGCTCTGTCCTGGAGGGAGCCTACCCCTCCTTGCTGTAATTATTGGTGGCAGGTCGATGTTGCCCTTTCCCCCCGAGGGATTCCTCGGCATGGGGATCCCCCCCAATTCCCCGGCGTGGGGATCCCCCCTTGGCTCATTTTTGGTGCGAGTGCACATCTCGCTTATTTTCCATTTGGAGGAGCCTTAACGGGTGCCCACACCGTTTCTACTTTTGTTTCACGCAGCAAGGGTGCCCACCCCTCGGTGCTGCCCCCGCAAAAAGATTGCCGCAGCAGCCACAGCGAAACCGGAAACCAGGCCAGCGCCTTCCTGACTGTGGGCGGGGCCTGGAGTGCGCCCCTTTTCCTCTTCCCCCGGCCGGGGGGAAACCTTGGTCCCGCCTTTCCGGTCTCCCGTGTGGAGAGGGAGACCGGAGTGCTGCCCGCTCGCACTGCCGAAAAGAGAAGGTGGTGCTGCGTGGGGAGTCCGGGAGCCTACCCCTCCTCCCCGGGTGGCCGAAGAAGAAGTGCTGCCGTCCCCCAGTGAGGAGGGCTGCCCCGCGCCTCACATGCCTCAGGAACCCCCCCGGTAAAGAGGAGCTCCGCGCTGCTCAAAAGAGTCAGCCCGCAACAACCCAGGAGTGAGACGCCACCCAAGAGTCCTGGTGAGTGGGGCTCTGTGTGAGGCGTTTGGGGGGGGGGGGTGTCGGGCACGCTTTCGGTGCCCGCCCCCGTGGCCTGGACCTCCTTCTCCCTTCCCGCTGAACAGTGGGCAGCGGCAGCACTCTGGGGCACAGTGGCACCTCAGGGTGAACTAGAGCCCTGTGGCTCCAACGTGGTTTGGCAGCCTTTGTATAGAGCCTGAGAGGCTTCACCTTTTAAGGGGGCATTGTTCTTCGAGTCCCCCGAGCGGGAAACCCACATTTGGCCGCATTACATTTCCTCAGAGTCCACGAGGGACTCCCGGTGCCATTGTCGGTCCGAGTCCCCAGAGGGAGGACTCCAACATTTGTGGGCATTACTGAGGGTAGAGCGGCCCCGGTTGGCAGCGGGCCGCTCCCCCAGCGGGCAGCGTTGTTTTTCGAGCCCACAAGGCTCCAAGGGGGCACTGTGTTTCTAGAGCCTGCGAGGCTCCCCCGTTGTTTTGGCCCCATTGTTCGATTTGAACCCCAGAGGAGATCCCCAGCTGCCCAGCACTTAGTGGGGAGCTACTACGTTTAGGCCTGTTTCTTTTGCATATTTCTCCTTTGGCTACCTGCGCAGCTTGCTCTAACATTTTGGACACAGGGCGTTTTAGCCCCTGAGAGGCCAGTTGGCCTGGGGACAGTTCATGTGTTGTGCCCTTGCGTGGGGTACATGTTTGGCCTCATGTGATCTTTGCGCAATTGTGATACCTGCCTAATGTCATTGCTGCATCATGTGTAATGTCTTTGTGCCTATACTTCTGAATGTATTGCGGTGCTTAAGAGGATGTTTTTCTTAGTATAGTTATGCTAGTGAGTTCATGGTTCCCTGCATGATATTTTCCTAAGGTGGTTAGGGTTGCGTAGGTGGTACTTACCTTTTACCAGTGGTTACTGGTTGTGTGCTACATTTGTTATTTGATGCTACAGTTATCATATGTTCTATGTGCTAAACGTAATTCCTACCAAGTGCTAGTTCTAAAAGTGCTTATTCCTGACAGTGGTCCATGTGGCCCTGTCCCATTTATATAATCCCCTGTAAATTCTGCCTGTGCCTCTGGCACATTGTAAAGTGTGTGTTTACTATCTATTGTGTTTGGTAATACAAAGGCTATTTCTATATATAACCTTGTGTGTAGTTTCCTTGGTGGGGGACCTGGGGTGTTGTTGCTGGGTGCGCGCGCAAATACTTAACTTACATTGCCGCCGGGGTCAGCCTTGCTGCTCGTGTCACATTGCTAAGGGAGTGAGCAGGGGTTATCTTTGGAGTGTAACTTCCTTGCCCTAACTAGAGTGGTGGTTTCTGCCTGACTTTGGCGCAAGCCTCAGCCAACCAGAAATCCCATTTCTAACACTGGAAGCAACGGAACGATAAGGATTTGTGTTTGCGCAGTACCACAGCGACAACTGGCTCCACTACAAAACTCTGTATTTTAGATAGTCACATGGAAAGGGATTATTGTTTCTAAGTTTGTTCTAAATGTCATTTCTTTGGAAATGTGTTTCTTGTGCACTGTGAGTTAGGTGTCCCTAGCTCGGGAGGTTAGATCATCCCCTAAGTGCAGTATGAGTTTTTGGATTCACCAGTAGGGTGGGTTCCAGTGGAAGCAACAAAAGTGTGTGTCTGGATTCACCAGTTGGGGTGGGAACCAGTGGTAGCAGCCATAAGTGTGTCCAGTGCATGTGTTCCCCGTCCCGTTCCCGTAGTAATGGTACCTGTGTCACGTGGTGGTCAGGTTGAGTAATCAGGGGCGGTAGAAACTGTCTTACCAGTCCGAGGGGGGGGGAGGTGTGGATGATGGGTGTGAGTTCTCTGAAATAAGAAGCTTGCTGAATAATTGGGTGTGAGTTCTCTGGGATGGGGAGCTTGCTGAATACTTTGGTGTGTTCTACTGTTTTAGCTCAGACACCTAGGTACCTTGTGTTAAACTTTTCTCGAGAACGTCTGCAGAAGTGGAGCCTGCTTTTGATTTCTGTGGTCTGTTAAGATACAGTAGGTTAGAGTTGGTAAGGTTCTGTGAAGAGGGAGACAGAGGTGAAGTGATTCCAAAAGGAGTGGCTGAGGTGTTTTCCAGCCCAGCGTGGTGGAAGAGGTTCAGAGTAGCCCAACTATGTCCCGGTGTAGGGGCCCATGTCCTGTCTCTGAGGAGAAGGAGTGGGTGGGACTGCGTGTCTCCAGGTACCCGAAACCCAGTCTCAGGGCCTGGATTGTTTCTTAAGGTAACATCAGGTCGGGGGCCTAGGCTGTACTAATAGGCCATTTGAGGAGGATCTCCCAGGATGGAGAGAACGTGGAGCGCCTGTAAGCAGGGCTCTAGTAGTTCTGTTGTCTGGCAGTACCGCTCCAGTTGGGAGGGTGCAGAAGTCCAGATGGAGGGGTACGAGGGGGAAACCCCCAGTGGAAGAACCAGTGGGTCAGGGGCCAGCCGGAAGGGCTGTGTTGCCGGGGAGTGACCATGGTGATGCCATTTCTGTCCTGAGTGACAGGCAGACTTGCTACACGACACATTAGTTATCTGTCACCCTCAAAGAAGTCCTGGTCCACCAGGCATCTGACCAAAGGGTACGTCCCTCGGTTGGGGAGCCAGTAGCCGGTGTTTCCGGATCTGGACCTAAGGGAAAATGTAAGTAGTGTCCTGAAGTTACAAGAAGAAACTTCTGTCTGAAGAGAAGGAACCGGGTAAGCTGTATGGAGGAGTACTGTCCCTGACCTGGGGGATTGGCCTGCAGTGGTTGCCTTGCTGCTGAAGGAGAGGAGAAAGTCTTATATTTTGTTTTAAACTTGTAGAAGTCCTGGTGCGCCAGGCATCTAACCAAAGGGTAGCGTCCCTAGGTTGGGGAGCCATGTTCAGGTGTTTGCCTGTCCGGACGGCAGGGCGACTGTAGCCAGTGTCCTGGCCGGTTTGTCTTCTAGGGGTACCACTCCAGTTGGGAGGGTGCAGAACTCAGGAAGGGGGTCAGAGGGAGTCTGACTCCTGTGCATCCAGTGAATTTGGATCCCAGGTGGTAGACCAGTTAAGGGAGCGGTGACCTATCCGTCATGACCACCCTGGTGTCCTGTAGGCGTCAGCCTCGAGCCGCGCAGCCTATGCCGCTCACCGACCCAGTCTCGACGCAGTCCGCGAGCCGCCGCCTGCGCCGCGACTAGCAGGGCGCCGCAAAATGCAACGCCTCGCTACACCGTTCTTGTGCTGGTCTGACTGCGGTCACTGCTGCTGAGGGAGTAAGGTCCCGAATTGGTGGGAGAGTTGTGTTCTGGAGGGTGCTTCTCCTGGGAGAGTGCGCAACCCCAGAAGTAGAGGTAGGGTGGGGCATTCTTGCCCGTGACCTCTGGTCAGCCTGAGGGTGCGGACCCTAGGTTGAAGGATCAGTGGTAGTTTGGAACTACACTGAGAAAGGGAGTGGAGAATGGCTATTGTATGCCAGGGGTTACCACCCCCCACTCTGTGGATGGGCAACGACCAGTGGTATCTCAGTGGCCTAGGGCATGGTCCTTGCCGTGGACAACTAAGGAATACCAGTGGGGTAGCCTGGTTGGGCCTTATTTTTTTTATTTTTTTATGTATGCTTGTGTGGAGCAACGTGGCATAGAACCGGAGGGTGTCCCTGCAGTGCGGGCCCGCGTCCGTGTTCTATCGCCCAAAGCATGGAAGCCCATCACAGTGGTGATTCGTCTGCCCTGCGTTTTGGCTGGAAGGGGGTTGTGTTGGACTTGGCCCTTCTGGCAGGTTCACCCCTGAACTTTTGACATTGAACTCTGAGATAATTATAGTGATTTCTGTTCTTTGTGCACTTTGACACTGGCACAGTGTAAAGTGCGTGCGCTCTCTGAGTGCGTGTGTGAGATTGGCCTGCCCTCCCATAGGAATGCATGGGGAATGTATGTGTCCATGGTAGTTCCTGATGTGTGGGGAGTGCAGGCTCGAGTTTGGTATGTGCGAACGTGTGAGATTGAATGCTACGCGATGATGTGTGCGGCATTCATGTGTCTAGGGGGGAAGTGCCACTTCTAGAAGTTGGCCTGTCTGTGCAGTGACTGTCTGACTTGTGATTGGCTGGAGCTGGCTGGTGTGCCTGGCTCCAGGAGTCAGGATGGGTCTGCCCCGGTGGTGAATGGGAGATCTGCATGTTGATGACTGGGGAGGAGTGCACCTGGGACCTGAATAGGGCTGGGCTTTCCCTCCACAATGCTGGCTCCCCCCGTGGTGTGTGATGTCCCTGACCCATCCTCTGAATAGGCAGAGGGGCTGAGCAAAACAAAGTGCTAAGGAACCAGTTGCATCTGGTTCGCCCCTTGCCTGCACCTCTGACAACAAAGGATTTCTCTGTATAAAAAGAGGCTGTGACCTCTTGTAAAATGTTCTTGTTTCAGGCGTGCTGCTGCTGGGGCCCAGGGGAAGGCTTGCCTCACTGGGCCCTGCCCAGCCCCTGGATACACTTCTTCCTGGCCTGAGGATGGCTGGGAGACTTTCTCCTTGCCCTGGAGACCTTTTCCTGGATGTCCCCGCTTGCTGCTGGGACCCCTTTTGGACTTTTGCCCTTAAACAAGCTTTCCAGGACTTCTGGCAGCCTGCAAGCGCTCTATTTTTTAAATGCTCTGTCCTGGAGGGAGCCTACCCCTCATTTCTGCAATTATTGTTGGCAGCGCGATGCTGCCCTTTCCCCCCGAGGGATTCCACACCGTGGGGATCCCCCCAATTCCCCGGCCTGGGGATCCCCCCCTTGGCTCATTTTTGGTGCGAGTGCCCACCTCGCTTATTTTCCATTTGCAGGAGCCTTAACGGGTGCCCACCCTGTTTCTACTTTTGTTTCACGCACCGAGGCTGCCCACCCCTCGGTGCTGCCCCCGCAAAAAGATTGTCGCAGCAGCCGCGGCGAAACTGGAAGCCAGGCCCGCGCCCGCCTGACTGTGGGCGGGGCCTAGAGTGCCTCCCTTTACCGTTTCTCCCTGCCGGGGGGGAAGCCTTGGTCCTGCCTTTCCGCTCTCCCGTGTGTAGAGGGAGACGGGAGTTGCTGCCCGCCCGCACTGCCGAAAAGAGAAGGTGGTGCTGCGTGGGGAGCCCGGGAGCCTACCCCGCCTCCCCGGGTGGCTGAAGAAGTGCTGCCGTCCCCCAGTGAGGAGGGCTCCCCCGTGCCGCACACGCCTCAGGTGCCGCGCCGGTAAAGAGGCGCCCCGCGCTGCTCAAAGGAGTCAGCCCGCAACAACCCAGGAGGGAGACACCGCCCAGGTGTCCCAGTGAGTGGGGCTCTTTGTGAGGCGGTTGGGGGGGTGTGTCGGGGCACACTTTCGGTGCCCGCCCCCGTGGCCTGGACCTCCTTCTCCCTTCCTGCTGCCCCGCTGAACAGTGGGCAGCTGCAGAACTCTGGGGCACAGTGGCACCTCAGGGTGAACTAGAGCCCTGTGGCTCCAACGTGGTTTGGCAGCCTTTGTTTAGAGCCTGAGAGGCTTCACCTTTTAAGGGGGCATTGTTATTCGAGTCCCCCGAGCGGGACTCCCACATTTGGCCGCATTACATTTCCTCAGAGTCCACGAGGGACTCCCGGTGCCATTGTCGGTCCGAGTCCCCAGAGGGAGGACTCCAACATTTGTGGGCATTACTGAGGGTAGAGCGGCCCCGGTTGGCAGCGGGCCGCTCCCCCAGCAGGCAGCGTTGTTTCTCGAGTCCACGAGGCTCCAAAGGGGCACTGTGTTTCTAGAGCCTGCGAGGCTCCCCCGTTGTTTTGGCCCCATTGTTCGATTTGAGCCCCAGAGGAGATCCCCAGCTGCCCAGCACTTAGTGGGGAGCTGCTACGTTTAGGCCTGTTTCTTTTGCGCATTTCTCCTTTGGCTACCTGCGCAGCTTGCCCTAACATTTTGGACACAGGGTGTTTCAGCCCCTGAGAGGCCAGTTGGCCTGGGGACAGTTCATGTGTTGTGCCCTTGCGTGGGGTACATGTTTGGCCTCATGTGATCTTTGCGCAATTGTGATACCTGCCTAATGTCATTGCTGCATCATGTGTAATGTCTTTGTGCCTATACCTCTGAATGTATTGTGGTGCTTAGGAGGTTGTTTTTCCTAGTATAGTTATGCTAATGAGTTCATGGTTCCCTGCGTGATATTTTCCTAAGGTGGTTAGGGTTGCGTAGGTGGTACTTACCTTTTACCAGTGGTTACTGGTTGTGTGCTACATTTGTTATTTGGTGCTACAGTTATTATATGTTCTATGTGCTAAGCGGTATTCCTACAAAGTTCTATTTCTACCAAGTGCTAGTTCTAAAAGTGCTTTTTCCTGACAGTGGTCCATGTGGCCCTGTCCCATGTATATAATCCCCTGTAAATTCTGCCCGTGCCTCTGGCACATTGTAAAGTGTGTATTTATTATCTAATGTGTTTGGTAATACAAAGGTTATTTTTATATATAACCTTGTGTGGAGTTTCCTTTGTGGTGGGCCTTGGGTGTTGTTGCTGGGTGCGCGTGCAAATACTTAACTTACATTGCCTCCGGGATCAGCCTTGCTGCTCGGGTCACGTTATCTAGAGGGTGAGCAGGGGTTATCTTGGTGTGTAACTTCCTTGCCCTGACTAGAGTGGTGGTTTCTGCCTGACTTTGGCGCAAGTCTCAGCCAACCAGAAATCCCATTTCTAACACTGCCCTTATCAGAGGGCTTACAGACAATCCCCTTGTCCCCACTCAAACCCTTTGAAGCCAATCGTTGTTTATAGGTAAAATTCCCGTTATTTCCATCCATATCCAGAAATTTTTGATTGCATCGTAACCGCACCAAATCGATTCCTGTCACTGCAAGTTGCTGTGAACGGCTGCTAGACAATAGAGCATTATCAGGAACTTCAGTTCTCAATTCCTCCAGTACCATAAGGGTGTTTAAATCTTGCCTTAACAGGCATCCGTGTCTTTATAGATACTTCCTCTCTTTTTGGGTCTTACCGACGTTGGCTTGATCTTAAATTATTTATGCAACTTCAACTTTTGTGTAAATTTAAACAAGTCTATACGTGTCTGGGTGAATTCCATTCCTTTTTGAGGGCAAAACGTTGACGTAAATAATTAATTTACTCTCTTAATTTCTATGCAGGTAAGTACTTAATCAATAATAACTCAATCAGAAGGAAAGAAAACAGAGTCCGTGGTGTTAGAGTTTCTAAGGGTTTTATTCCTCATAAAGGAATCAGGATATCATGTTCTGACCACCACAGGGGTGTCAGAAGGGATAGATGAGCGCGCTCACGTTTATTGACATTACATAGCTTATATACTTGATTGACATCATAAGTTTCAGTGTGAGAGGCGTAACAGCTGAGAGAAGACAAGATAACAGTATACACGTGGTACCAATACATCATCAAGAGGCGTAAACTAGGCGTGAACTAGAGGTGTGTGCTAGAAACGTCACTGATAGGTGACGAAAGTGGGTGGCACCAAGGGGTGGTGCTAACAGAATGTTGCAATGTCAGCAGAAATCGGAAGCTTGGATGCGCACGCAGCTGCATGACGTGTGATTGACGGGGTGCAGGGGTCTTGACATTTACACTGACAGGAAAGAGACAGAAGTCTGGCATGTCAGATCAACTTGTACTTCTATCATATCTGATATCTGATGTTTAGGAACTATACTATCTGGGCGGAAAGGTCTCTAGGGTAGAGGCTATTCTATGCTAACTGTGGATGCGTGTATAAGCGCCTGAGTGTCTACATGTGGAGCGTGGGGGCACGGGGCCTTCCATGGAAGCATGGCAACGGAGGCTATGAATTACTTGCATTGAGACAGGTCGGCCCTTTTGGCTCTTCAGCTGGAGAGGATGTTTACAGGATCTAGTAGGCAGGAATGTATTCTCGGGGAACGGAGCAGATAACTCGAAGGTTATAGTCAGTCTTGGCAGAAAGCAGGCTTGAGCTGAGCGCGAGGGGCCGCGCTGAAAGTAGGACAGAGTTCACGAGTAGAGAGGTAGCCTGGGCAGAGTCAGGAGCCACAAAAGAGGTTCAGATGGCAGGAATTCAGGGCCTACTCTGGCTAGAGCAGGAATACATGAAAAGTGTACTACAAAAAGACGGTGGCATAGCATACTTAGGAATGGACTATATAATCCATTCATGGTGGATCTGAAAGAGGACAAGTCAACGGTGGACGCAAATGTATTTGCGTCTTCATAGCTGGCACAGGAGGGAAGTTACATGCACTTTAAGCTGATACATGGAGTCGGTGGGGTACGCGCTAGGGAACACATCATGGCCAAAATTTAATTTACCTCATTCCCTCCTTGTTCCCTACGGACCCTTCATGAAATATCGATCCTCATGAATCGATCAGTCTGTTCTTGTAACATCATTTGTTCTTCTTTCTTTCGGTTACGTTTTGAGTGTAAACTGGAATGTTCAATACAAGAAGTGGCACACAGTCCACAGATCGCTGGCCCACACTGTAGGCATAGGCAGCAACTGAATACTAGGACTAGGCCAATGCCTAGGAAGGATAGGATCTTCCATCCCCAAGCTGTTAACGTTGTCCAGAACCAACCGGACCAAGTCCAGGTGCCTGGAGTCTGATGTATCTGATTTGCAATTTTATGAAGACGGGTGATGGCTTGATATACAGATGGTGCATTCTGTGGAATGAAAACACAGCAGCTTGACCCGATGACCTTACAGGCTCCACCTCTATCTGCCAAGATGACGTCAATTACGAGACGATTCTGAAGGACAACAACCCGCATAGCGGACTGCTCTTCTGTTAAGTTACCTAGGGCTGAGGTAGTTTCATTTACTACTGCCTCAAGTGTTCTAGTTAATCTGCGTATTAATTTACTATTCTGGACAGGACCTAAGAAGAAAAAGAATCCTTTATTAAAGTCAGTGTACTGTTCCCATGCCGTTTCTGTGTAGTCGACAAGGGGGGCATTTCTTCTGGGTCTATTCTTTACTAGATTGCTATTTCTATGGTAATCAGAAGGAGCTAGGAAAACAGGTGGCAGAAGGAATGCAATGTAACAGGTACCATCCCAATCTGGAGGTAGACAGATGTATGCGGTATGACCACACACAAAGTAAGAATGACTGATAGCTTTGAAAGATGATTTTCCATCATCACTGAATTCGACCACAGTAGTGCATTTACTATGACCTAAGTGTACGGAACCTTTCTTCTTGATACATAATTCACCAATGACTGGCAGTACTGACATAATAGGTAGAACTGGTGCGGCTTTGGATTCGACAGTAAGAATCATAAGGCTAATTGTGTAATTACCTAATCCATATACTTCATTTTCTAGATCAGTTCCTATTCTGATGGGGAGTCCCTCCTTATCCGGGTAACAGACGTCTAGTAGGACCAAGTTCAGGTTTCCCCAAACCCAACCCCCATCGAAAACAGCAATGTCGGGATCTAATGAATTAATTATCTTAAACCATGCTCCGCAGGAGCCATTGTGAGTGAACGGGTACGGAAAGAGAGGCAGGGCTCCCTTATAATTCTGGTAGGGAGGGAGTCGGCCACATATCCAGCAATTTGTAGCATTGTTAGTTTGATGAGAATGATGTAACATACTAATGAATGTATTGTTGCGCAGCGCAAGTCTGTAGGAAAGCTCATGAGGAGGTAATTCACTAAAAGTGTGTTCAGCAGAGACATTGTAAGCAGATTGTTCACGCTTGAAGATAGGGTAGTATATGGGTAATAAGATGCTAGCAACAATTATTAATATACTTAGAATAAACATAATTATTAGTGTCACTATGCAGTGACTACGAAGTGATTTGCAATATGTTCTTTTCTTTTCCTCTCTCTCTCTAACTCGATCTAGGGGATACATGTCAGAAACTATTTAACCGATTCACCTAGGGGAGGACTTAAACAATTAAACTGTCTGACTTGCTAGATCGCAACTTCATACGATATTGTTCTTGAGGAGTTTTTTCTCGTTTGGGTTCGGAAAAGTCTTTGATATCAGAGTCTTTGGTGGGGGTGGGTGTGTCTTGTTCTGGTTTCAGTCCTGGGAATGTTTTGATATGGCTTAGGTGGACCCACCCCTTTCTTCCTTCCAACTTGACGGCGGTCCTTGTTGTTAGTAGAACGGTTTTCGGAGACTTCCAGCGGGGCTCCAACGGACTTTTCCTGTCGAAGTTCCGGACTAAAACAACGTCACCGGGGCGGACATCATGCTCCTTCACATCGGTGTTGTCAGGGAAGGCTGCGGCAACCTGTGAACGACATGATTGGAGTGCAGACATCAAGGAGGCAAGGTAATCTGTCAACATATTAGAATCAACATCGGTTATCTTTTTAGGAATGGGCGTCCCCCACATATTCGGTGGTCTGCCAAAGACCACTTCGTACGGAGATAGCCCTGATCTCGAATGGGCGACCATTCTTATATAGAATAGTGCCACCGGCAGGGCGACTATCCAGTCGACCCCCTTTTCCTGACATATTTTGGCAAGGCGAATCTTTAATGTCTGATTATGCCTTTCAACAAGGCCTGCGGCTTCTGGATGTCGGACACAATGGAACTTCCACTGGTATCCTAATAACAAGGAAACTTCTTTCATTAGGGCAGATGAGAATGGCTGACCGTTATCTGAGTACACGACACGAGGCAAGCCGTACCGTGGGAAAAATTCACGAACCAACTGTTTGGCAGTGGTCGGAGCAGTGTAATCGGGAACTGGGTAGGCTTCGGTCCAGCGGGACAGAGCACAGACAACTACGAGAACATATTTGAATCCTCGACAACGGTCCATCTGGATATAATCCATCTGGAGGACTTCAAAAGGGTGATCGGGAGGATGAAATCCACCTTGTTCTACAGGGACGCTTTTACCTGGATTGAACTGACAACAGATCATGCAAGTACGCACTTTCTGTTTTGCGGCTGCTCGTAAGTGTTTATTGTACCAGAGATTTTGTAAACTGTCTAGCATGGCTTTCTCTCCCAGGTGGGCAGGACTATGTGCTGTATTTATCATGACTTGAACCATAGAGTCAGGGAGAAACCATGTAGATTTTCCCGTCATCCAACCTTGATCTGTCTGGATCCCTCCTAGTTCGGTCCATTTCTTTATTTCGTCTGCAGTAGCATGTGTCTGAATGTCAATAACATCTAGTGTGGGATCCCTGACTGTCATGCAGTTTGTCGGATCTGTTATCTTTGTCGTGTCAGTTGTCTGAGTGTGAGTCAGTGCTGTATGTTTTGCAGTTTGATCTGCCAGGTCGTTACCCTGGGAAACAGAATCTGTGGCTTTAGTATGTGCTTTACACTTCATGACTGATATGGCTGAAGGCAGATGTATTGCTTCTAACAGTGCTTGAATGAGAGGACCATGCTGTATTTTGGTACCATGAGAGGTCAGGAAACCTCGTTCCTGCCAGAGCATGCCGAAGTCGTGTACGACTCCAAACGCATAACGGGAATCTGTGTATATGTTAACATTTCTGTTCTTTGCTAGAATACAGGCTTGGGTCAGAGCGATGAGCTCTGCCGCTTGAGCAGACAGTGTATCAATACGATGTGTTTCTTTAACTTCAGTTTCAGTGGTCACGGCATATGCGGCCACTAACTCTCCTGTACTTGTTCTCATGCATGAACCATCCACATAAAGTGTCAGGTCTGGGTTTGTCAGTGGAACATCTGTTAAATCTCGTCTGGGTTTTGTTACTGCATTAATAATCTCTATACAATCATGTGGAGCTGGATCTGTCTTAACTGTAGGTAACAATGTTGCTGGATTCAAGATACTGCAGCGTCTGATTTCTATGTGTGGCTGGAATAATGTCAATTCGTAACCTGTCAGTCGTGCTATAGTTAAGTGTTGAGTCTGGGTTCTGTTTAACAGAACCTCTACAGAATGTGGAACTTGTACTGTTAACTGATGACCTAAAACAATTGAATCGCTTTGTCTGATTGCTAACGCTGTTGCTGCTACTGACTTTAAGCATGCAGGGAGTGCCTGTGCTACTGAATCCAATGTGCTTGAAAAATAAGCGCAAGGCTTATGCAAACCTGCTTGATCTTGAGTGAGGACAGACAACGCTGTACCATCACGTTCTGTAACAAAAAGTGTAAACGGTTTGCTGTAACATGGTGTCGCTAAAACTGGTGCTTGGCATAAAGCTTTCTTTAATTCCTCAAAGGCTTGTGTGTGTTCCTGAGTCCAAGGGAGGACAGTCGAAGTTGCTGCCTCCTGTGTCGTTAACTGGATGAGTGGTTTAGCTAGAAATGCATATTGAGGAATCCATTGTCTGCAGTACGAGGTGAGGCCTATGAAGGCCCGCACTTCTTTTTGTGTCTGGGGTCGGGGCATGTTTACAATTAACTGAATGCGATCGGGAGTGAGCTGTCTCCCCACTTTGGACAGCAAGTGACCCAAGTACACAACTTGCTGAACACAGAATTGTAGCTTCGAAGGAGACACCTTGTGTCCCTTATCGGCCAGAAAATGCAAAACTATCAGAGATGCTTGTTCACATTCGGGCTCACTTCGTGCGGTGATCAGCAGATCATCGACGTACTGTAGTAAAGCGGTATTAACTGGCATTTGAATACAATCTAGTTGTCTTTTCAGTGCTTGACTATAGATGCTGGGGCTTTCTGTAAATCCTTGAGGTGCGCGGGAAAATTTGAAACTTCGTCCATTTAAACTGAATCCGAAGAGATATTGGCTCTCCGGGTCGATGGGTACACTGAAGAAAGCGTTCTTGAGATCGATTACAGTAAAGAACGTTGCTTCTGAATCAATGGCAGTTAACAGGGAGGAGATATCGGGGACCACAGGATACTGTGGTACAATGCATTTGTTCAGTTCTCGAAGATCAATCACCAGCCGATATACTGGCGGTGCATTGCGGTCTGTACGTTTAAGAATTGGAATGATAGGCGAATTACAGATATTGGAGGCGGTCTCTACGACCACTCCTTGGGCAATAAGCTCTTCAATGATTTTCAGTAAAGCCACTACAGCATCGGGTGGTAACTTGTATTGTCTGATTCTGGGTAGAACAACACCTGTCTTGAGTGTAACACGATATGGTGTGATATGCATACAACCTACATCAGCTGGGCCTTTTGCCCATAAGTGATCTGGTACATTTTTCAATCTGACATCAAAGTCACGTAGAACATAATGACCCTTGAAATCCCGTAGAAAGAGTCTAACTCCCTCCGGGGAACAGCAAATTATAGCTCCTAGAGCCTTCAGTGTTTTAATTCCTAACAGATTTTCGGGACATGATTTCGTAAGTAACAAGTCTGTAACTCGAGATAATGGACCCACAGCTAGTGGTACTGGTTCTGATACTTCATTTACAATAGGCTGTCCTGAAAAACCAAGGGAAACATTCTGTGAGCCTGAGAGGGGTGCCCCTGGAACTTCATTATGACTTATAGTAGTGCGACTTGCCCCTGTGTCAATTAAAAACTTTCTGTCTTTTCCTAATACGTGACTATGTACATAAGGACCTTCTTGATCTACAGGAATTTCAATAAGAGGCAAATCACTTTCCCTCCCTAGGCTGTTTCATGTATAACGCTGATAATCTGGATATGCCGACTGGGCATACTGGTACATCTGTTGTGATACTTGTCGTGTTGCGGCAGCGGGCTGTGTCTGAACATGCTGTGGCTGCGGTACTGCTACTGTCTGTACTGTATGGGACTGATCATGCATAGGCTGTGTATTCTGCATTGGCTGTTCGTTCTGTGAGGTCTGTTGTTGACCCTGTTCATGTCTAGGCGGACGCGGTCTTTCTTTAGTTTTACCTGTCTCGATGTTATGTTTCAGGACTGGACATTCATGTACGTAGTGACCTGGCTGCTTGCAATAATTACATGTCCCTTTAACGGGAGCGGCAGAATGATTGGTCTGGGCCCCACCTTTTCTATGACCCTCGGCTGGAATTGTCTGAGCCACTAACATTTTCATTTTCGTGTCTTTCATACGTTTCTGTTCCTGCTCTTGTTCTTCCCTAATTCTATTCTGGTGATATTGTAACATTTGTAACATCTGTGATGGCGTATTTGCCTGCCAAGTACTTTCAACCTTGTACACTCTATTTTTAACCGGTGGTAGGGCGTTCTCTACTAATTTCGTTACAAAAAGGTGTGGATATGACTCGCTACTTGTTTTTAGACCACTATTGATAATGAAACATTTCTCGAATCTTGAATAAAAGTCACTAGTATCTTCATCTTGTTTCTGTTTGCAGGACGAGATTGCGTCCCAATCTTCCTTTCTAGTTGTCAATAATCTTGGCAGAACCTGTACTATTAAACCTGGTAATGCTTTAGTCAGATCCCCAAGGCCTAACCCTGGGACTCGTTTCTTTTCTTCGTCTTCTATCTCCGCCCATGCTATCTTTGACTCTCCCACTTCCCAATCCTTCTCCTTTAATTTCTCGTAAATGCCCGTGGGCAACAGTACTTTCAACATTTTCATAATATCATCATACGTGTAATCTCCCATCAGTAACATGTCTTTAAGCTCTCTGTGAAAACCCGCAGGGTCTTTATCATGGCACGGAACTAATTTCTTCATTTCTAACAGTTCTAACTTGGTCAGTGGTGTGTGAACATACACACGTTTCAGACGTTGGTCCGCACCCATAACTGGATGTACTTCTCGTAAGGGATTCTGACTTTCAATGCCACTACCGCATTGCATGTGGTACATTTTTCTTTCTGGAGGTGGGGCGGGAACATATTCAGGGCTCAGAAAGGTGTTATACTTGCGTCGTTGTTCTAGAATTATTTGTATTAGTTTGGTACTAAAACCTCTCCATCTATCCATGATTAGTGCTTCTAATGTTTCATGTAAGGGACCTGGATCAGAATGATGGTTTCTGAACTTGATGAGGAGGTGCTGAATCATGTATACACCTGCTATTTTCTGCTCTTCCGGGGAAAGGTTCAAGAATGTCTGCACTAACGTGTCATCATTATATATGTCTGCGTTTTCGGCCCACAACACGGCGGACCGGGCTAGTTCCTGTTCATCCATAGAATTGAGTATATGATACCCTACTCGATCTCGAAGCCTTTTATCAGTTTCCTGGAACTGATGTTCTGAAGAATTCGGATTTGTTAAAGCGGAGAAAAGAACTCTCTTGCTCTCCGGACGGACACCTTTCCTAAGGTAGTTTCCCCTACCTACATACGCTATTATATCTGTAGACTTTTCTGATGTTTCATCTTCATCTTCCTCCTCGGAGGAAGTTTTATCATTTTCTTCCTGATGTGCAGTTAATACTGCCTTTCTAATTTTCTGGGACATAGTGGCTATGCAAGTCCCCTTGTCATGTTTCGCGTCTGCTATATTTTGGCCCCACTTGTTTAATGCGTCTAACTCACTCTGATCTGTCCCGGGCCTGTCTCGTTCTCTTATCACACAATTTATGAAGAATCTTAAAATCTGTTTTTGAACGTCGACTTTCTGTTTATACATGGCAGCTTTAACACTGTCGGGGTCTTTCCCCGTCTGTATGAATTTGTATAGTCTGTCGAGAGCTTCCTGCATTCCTACATAGCATAACAAGCTATCGGTGGCAGATCTTAAGCGTAGTGATGCTAAGACCATCAGATCGTCTGTTCCGGGTACTGGATCATATCTGCAGAATGACATCCTATCTTTGAATGCGTCTAGCCGGGCTGAATAGGGAGACTGGGAAGGATTCTGTGTGTCCTTTAAATGTAATCTGTGTGTCGGTGGCGGGGTCTGTAGACCCGCTGTCGCACCTCCTGGGGCGGATGCTTGGGCATTATCTCTCCGCGGAGTCTGTATCTGGACTTGAGTCCGTCTTTTAGTAAGATCGGGTAGTGCTGGTTTCGGTAGATCCGTCTTGAGTGGAGGAAGTGGCGGAGGTGGCGGAACAGGGGAGGTCTGTCGCGGTACCGGTGGAACATTATCTGGGGGCGCAGTGCCACCCCCATCCCTGTCAGTAGGCAGGGCACGAACAGGCAGATTGGTGTAAGCTGGCGCTACATCCTCTAGATACGAATTCAGGAATATGTCTTTAGTAGTCTTGTGCATTACTTTAGTTGGAACTAATGGTGTCGGTAAGTTTTTCGGTATTTCTGATTCAATTTCGGATGGGCCATCTGCTGCGAGGTACATACCGTTTACAAGATTATTTCGGGCACGGTCTATTTGTTCTGTTTTTACTCGGATCCCTTCAGTAACTAATTCGTTTTCTCGCTCTTTATCTGATTCTTTAAGTCTGTCTTCTCTACGGAGTGCTTTGTCAGCACGCTTACGTGATTCCTTACGCCAAAATTCTATGGCGTCCTTCTGAGATTGCCTAGCTTTCTTTTTCCATAATGCTTCTTCTACCCTCATGATGCACTCGGCATCCCACGTTCCGGTAACAGGCCATCTGTGTCTTTCGTCTAGGTGCTTGGTGTAATCGGCCCATAAATCTAGATATAATATGGCATCTATGCCGTGCTTCTGATACATAAAATTGCCTGGAGTGTCCCTAGGGGGGATGGGAATTTCTTCCTCTAGTAACCCTTTCCTAGTTCCTATCTGTTTTAACTTGCTGAGGAACGGCATCTTGTTTGCTTATTACTTAAACGCTAGATCTTTATTCCTTGATACGAGTTGCTAGTTGATACAAGAAATACAATGATACACAATAAAACAGTCACATTCATACCACGACATTAATCACATGAAAACATGAAAACATTGGAGACATAGCTAACTACCCCCTACACTGAATGTACCGCTCAACGGTACGGATACACTGGTGTAACAGTGCAAAAATTCGGAATACTTTATATACTGCTAAACAGTACAGATACACTGCCTAAAAACAGTGCAGACCGGACTTGCGTACCCAAACCCGTCTAGATACGACCCAGCAATGGTACTCACCGGGAAGCACGGAAACAGAAGGCCTCGGAAACTCGACTGGACTCGACTCGGAACTTCGGAAAACTTCGGAAAACTTCGGAAAACTTCGGGAAACTTCGGAAAACTTCGGAAAACTGGTGGGCCTCTTCACACCTCGGACCTTGCTTCTTTCGGCTGGGCTCTGGTCGGGATCCTCCGCACTCCTCACCGCCTCGTCTGGGCACTGATCGCAGTCTTCGTCACCTCCGTGTGTCAGAGGGGGATGCAGGAAATCCTGCCAGTACACGTGTAGTCCGTCTAACTGATGGCAGGGGACACGGATTGCAACGCACCTTCCGGCGCGTGAGGTGGGGGAGGGGTCCCTGTTCGGGCGCCAAAATGACGTAAATAATTAATTTACTCTCTTAATTTCTATGCAGGTAAGTACTTAATCAATAATAACTCAATCAGAAGGAAAGAAAACAGAGTCCGTGGTGTTAGAGTTTCTAAGGGTTTTATTCCTCATAAAGGAATCAGGATATCATGTTCTGACCACCACAGGGGTGTCAGAAGGGATAGATGAGCGCGCTCACGTTTATTGACATTACATAGCTTATATACTTGATTGACATCATAAGTTTCAGTGTGAGAGGCGTAACAGCTGAGAGAAGACAAGATAACAGTATACACGTGGTACCAATACATCATCAAGAGGCGTAAACTAGGCGTGAACTAGAGGTGTGTGCTAGAAACGTCACTGATAGGTGACGAAAGTGGGTGGCACCAAGGGGTGGTGCTAACAGAATGTTGCAATGTCAGCAGAAATCGGAAGCTTGGATGCGCACGCAGCTGCATGACGTGTGATTGACGGGGTGCAGGGGTCTTGACATTTACACTGACAGGAAAGAGACAGAAGTCTGGCATGTCAGATCAACTTGTACTTCTATCATATCTGATATCTGATGTTTAGGAACTATACTATCTGGGCGGAAAGGTCTCTAGGGTAGAGGCTATTCTATGCTAACTGTGGATGCGTGTATAAGCGCCTGAGTGTCTACATGTGGAGCGTGGGGGCACGGGGCCTTCCATGGAAGCATGGCAACGGAGGCTATGAATTACTTGCATTGAGACAGGTCGGCCCTTTTGGCTCTTCAGCTGGAGAGGATGTTTACAGGATCTAGTAGGCAGGAATGTATTCTCGGGGAACGGAGCAGATAACTCGAAGGTTATAGTCAGTCTTGGCAGAAAGCAGGCTTGAGCTGAGCGCGAGGGGCCGCGCTGAAAGTAGGACAGAGTTCACGAGTAGAGAGGTAGCCTGGGCAGAGTCAGGAGCCACAAAAGAGGTTCAGATGGCAGGAATTCAGGGCCTACTCTGGCTAGAGCAGGAATACATGAAAAGTGTACTACAAAAAGACGGTGGCATAGCATACTTAGGAATGGACTATATAATCCATTCATGGTGGATCTGAAAGAGGACAAGTCAACGGTGGACGCAAATGTATTTGCGTCTTCATAGCTGGCACAGGAGGGAAGTTACATGCACTTTAAGCTGATACATGGAGTCGGTGGGGTACGCGCTAGGGAACACATCATGGCCAAAATGTAATTTACCTCAACGTGAGTCCCAACTTGAGGACAGATTCTTCAGTATTCGTCAATTGTTTATCTGTATGGTTAATGATGGTAAGATTGTCACCCATAATTGACGTTTCTGGTTGTTTATTTTCTTGCTTCGTGTAGCTGGTGGGGACAAGTTGCTTTTTTACGCCCCCTGTCCCCTCCTTGTCTTCCTCTTCCCGCCTGTTCCGGTGGCCTGCCTCTGCCGCCTCTTTGCCACAACTGGCGGATGAGCTTGAACTCCTCGCGAATAGGAGTACCGACCAAGCCAGATCACAAAGTACTCCGATTTTCGTCCTCAGAGGACTCATTCTCTGTCACTTCAGATTCAGAAGTAAGGGGTGCTTCTGCCATTGTTTGCACCTGTACCTTCTCGCTGTTCAAAAGCCCCTTTCTTGGGTTGTCATATCTCCAATTCCTAGAGAAGGTCAAGACCCTCCCCTGGGCATAATCATCTTCGTCCCAATCAAATTTACTCTGTTTTTGTAGTTTGATCTTCTCTTCATATGACTTCAATCGTTTCTTCATTTGTTCTTTAAATTCATGTATTTTAGTTGGATCTTCCTCCTGTTTGAACACTGAGCCCACAAAAGGCGAACAACCCACGGTGTTATAAAGACGTACAAGATCTAACTAACAACCATTGGATTAAAGGACTATTGTAAATTTGTGAATATGTATATAATCTTTCATAAAACTACCTAATGATTAGGAGTGACAAATGTGTAAAGAACCACAAATCCCACAATGCCTCCTTATGGGCTGATTGGGAGTTTGGGTATAAAAGAACATGAAAGATGGACTAATGCTAACTGTGAACAAGACCAGTTTGGTCGAAAAACGTTGGTTGTAACTTGTCGTGGTGATGGCCATCAACTGGATTAAATAAGCCTCTCTTTTTGAAAAGTATTTTGATGTGCATTTTTAAATGTTCAAGATACGTCTTATGAATTAGACAACATCATGTTTAGAAACAAATTACCTAGCGGGGTTGGTAACACACTGCAAAGGAAAGCACCTCAAAGTCCAATAACAGAACCAGGGATCCAGCACTGAAATAGCTCCTGCAGTCCATGGATATAGTGGGTCACGCTCCAAAAACATAGAAAAACCTTTCCTAGAAAATTATATAGCAGTAGGTAATGTATCCATCAATTTCTATACAACATCATTGTCCCACACAGAAAAATTTATAAGCAAAACATATAAATTTATTTTTTCAATTCCATCGGAAAGCACGAATTCATAAAAGACACTATTACATATGTATATAGTATGCACTTAATCAAATAAACATAGCTTATAACCCCCACTCAAGCTCACACATTCAGACATCCTCTCAACCAATCACAACGTCACATATTACAAAACAAAAAGCAATATCAAAATCACAACACCAAAACAGAAAAACTAGGACAGAAGATACAAACAAGGAACAAGGCGCCGACGGAGATCCATGGTCTGGCGAAGTAAACGGGCACACAGCACACTCTTCACCCACTAATAAATAATGTCCTTGGCAGCGGGACGCACAAGTCGAGTACGGAGGCTGGGAACAGTACGCAGGGAACGTCTCTCACAACTTCTGCAGATGTAAAGTGGGTCACGCTCCAACAATAATCTAACATAGAACCGCCACCCTCAGATAATGCTCACATTACTTAGTACATGTTCCACCAAAATGTGTTCCCGATAAATTACATGTGAGAATTACCATCAACAGTCCTGAATACAAACATAACCTCCGTACTTTATCGCAATGCTACTTCATTTATTTAAGACCAAACTTTATTAAAAAAAAGAGAAAAATAACACAATTTAAACAATAAAGAAGTAATTGGGCCGTGTGCAGAGGGGTAAATTAGATCATAGCCAGCGTAGTATGCGTTTAAGGTAGTCACAATGGAGTGAAGCTTCCCAAAGGGGCTGAAAGTGCATGGGGGGGGTGGGGGGGGGGCTCTCAGTTATTGACAACTCCACCTTGTTGGAGCAGCAGGTTACCAACCTTCATTGCCCCTTAGTTAGCCAGCTATCAGGCCAGCACCCAGCGCTATCTAAAGGCTCAGTAGGGTTCTCAGATTATGCATCTATGGAGCAGGGTCCCTGGCCTGGGTCCGGGTCCATCCCATCAGATGCGTGCCTCTCAGGATTCTCCCAGGTCACCATCACCTCTCTCCATAATCTGGCTATTGGATGCTTTCTCATTCCCTTAGATTCCTCCCAACTGAGTGCTCTACCTTCTGCCCCAGCCCACATGATGACTTCTCTATCCTAGTCCTCAAATTGGGGTCCTCCCGGGGATTTCCATTCTATTGCAATTTGACATTTAGCCAGGCACAGCGCAAGATCTATCAGCCTGTTTCCAACCTCACGCTTTGGCGGTCTGGGGAAGAGGCCCAGCAAACATGTCTGTGCTGTGGGAGGCAGTGCTCTGCCCAGCACAGACATGAGCTTGCCAAGCACATCCTTCCAGAAAGGCCTCAGGCTTTGACAATCCCAGGTCATGTGGCCAAAGTCCGCATCCGGGTGCATGCATCTTGGGCAGTGACGGACTTCTGCCCATAAGTCACATTAAGGCGGTGAGGCGTCATATATGCCATGTGTGTGTAGATGAATTGTATATATTTTATGCATTTATTGCGAGAGATCTTCTTAGGGTAGTGCAAGACCTTGCTCCACTCCGCGTCTATGAGTACTCTGCCCTCTGTCCTATCCCATTTCACCTGCAGCTTGCTCAAGGGTCTTACCGACGCCGATTGCAAAGCTACATAGAACCATTTCACTAGATGCCCTGCCGTCCCAAGCATGAACAGGGCATGCAGTACTGGGTGTGTCTCTTGCTCGTCTGGCCCTTTGTTCCATAGCTGTGCAAATGTACGTACCAGGGCCTCATATCGCAGGAACTAGCCCGGGGGAAGACCACAGTCTTCTACAAGTCTGTCAAACGGGACCAGGGACCTGTCGAGGAAGCAGTCCCCAACGTTGTCTAACCCTGCCTCTCTTCAGTGGGCCAATTGCTCGCTTGTGAATATAGTCTGTGGATCACCATGTGGCAGACCCACAAGTGGTAGCATAGGGGTGTACTTGGTAAGTCGCCGCCTCCAAGTTGGAGAGCTGTGCGCTGTAACAATGAGCAGTACGGGGTAGGCATTGGTGGCATTAATAATTTCACCATTACTAGGCTATGATGGGAGCCTGGGTGTGATAGAAATGGTCCATTCTTGTTTACGCCTTCCACCAATTGTGCCAGCCACTGTAGCTGAGCAGAGAATATATCATATTCAGAATTCGGTGCTCCCAGACCACCCTCGGACATCGGGCGTTGTAACGTTTTGAGAGACACCCTGGGACGCCCATCACCCCACACCAGGTCTTGTAGCAGGGCATTCAAGGGTCGGAACCAACTGCTGGGCACAAGGACCAGGAGATTGACAAAGAAATACAATAGGCTCGGGAGCATGACCCTTTTGGATAAGGAGACCCTGGCCATAACAGAGAGCTGTAGCGTACGCCAAAAGTGTACACATGAACGCAACAAGCTCAGCGCTCTACCCAAGTTTCCCTCCTTCAGATGCTCCAGTGAGTGGAATACTTGTATTCCCATGTATTTAAACGTATTCTGAGCCCAAAATATACCAGCCATCAATGCGTCAGGCCAATGTGTAGGGCCTGCTACCAGGAACAGGTATGTCTTGGCTTTGTTAACTGGCAGTCCCAAGAGGAACGCAAGTCATCCAAAGTACGTATAGCCGCTAAAGGTGCCCCCGACTGCATCCGTCCGACAAGTAAAGCAGCAGATTGTTTGCATAAAGGGAAACTTGATGCGTCCGCCCTCCGATAGCCAACCCAATCCCTTCCCCTCCCTGGTGAAAGCTCTCAGGGAGGGGCTCGAGGGCCAGAACGAGCAGAATGGGAGAAAGAGGACACCCCTGTCAAGTCCCTCGGGATACCTTATATTCTCTGGAGATCGGTCTGCCTGTTCTGACCCTTGCTGTTGGTGTAGCATACAAAAGCCACACCAATACCTCTCCCAGGCCCATGCACAGCATCACCTCATACAAGCATTCCCACCCAACCGTATCAAAGGCTTTTTCTAGGTCGACAGAAAGCACTGCCGCCTGGTGGTGGGTCAGGGCCTCAACATGATATAGAATAGAGTAGAGCCTGAGAAGATTATAAGAGGTGTTGCGAGAAGGGAAAAACCTGTTCTGGCCGGGATGTATTAATGTCCTCATGTGCGGGACTAACCTACCGGCCAATACTTTACTTTGTAGCAGGGATTCCATTCTCCTATAGAACTGTGCATAGAGATTTGGAACCTCAGTGAATTAGGATGGCCCAAAACTCACCTTAGTACCCAAAACCCCCTTTCCGAGCTAGCTACAGTGTCTCATTGGTCATAACAAACTCCCAATGTTTAGACAAACCAGAACATGAACTTAGAATACCTCAGGTCACGTGGAACACATAGACACTCTTTCGTTATATAATCATTTCAAACCAGAACGTGGAGTAAATGAGGACGCGTGCATATTTGAAATATTTATTTACTAATGCAGGGTTCTCAAATGCAGTATCTTAGATAATACAAGCAAACATATTATAAGAAACAAAGTAATCAACACAGTCACTAGTCCATAAAAACGGAAAGGCGACAACATGCTTAAATGTTGAAATGAATAGGAGTTAACAACACCTAATTCTCACCCTCCCTAACTAGCATATGATATTATATCGAAGAAGGTCTCTTTGGGCTTTAGCAGGGCGACCCCATACCTCAATCTCTCAGTGGCAGAGGATCACATCATCTTCCACCAGCTCTCTTCTTGCGAAGCACCATCAAGTGTGTTTATCTCTTCTTGTGCAGAGCCATGTACAACGCGCCTAAAGCCAGATTTGCCAGCAGCTGCATTTATGTTATGTCTAGGGAAGTGCGAAGATCAGACCTTACAATAACACCGTGTTTACTCATCCTTCAAGGCTTCAGCACTCACTGTACAGACCACGTTATGCTAAGCAATGTTATCAGAGCAATAACATATTATTCTCGTATAAATCACAACGCTCTTCTAGGCTGAAAGCTAAAGCAACAATTATGTGTTGTGTGCAGAAGCAGCAAAAAGGTAAAATGGCGTTTAAACATTTAATAAGCTCATGCTAACTTAACACAGTATATAGTTAAGCAGTAACAATATGACATCCCCCCATGATTGGAGCACGGATAAGATAAGATAAGATAAGCCACCGGGCACATGAAGAAGACCGAGTTCAAGAACAATGAGCCAGGTCAAATTACAAAAATTCAATGAAAAATGCACTTGTAAGTCAATTTAGAAAAAATCGAACTCGTCAACCCAGTTTTTATTTCTGCTCAAGTCAATAGGTCTGGGCAACGAAAAATTCACGCATAATTTCCCCAAAATTTTAAAAAATCACTGCAATCAAAGACGGGGCAATTAATCAATAGTCTTGAAGTTAAGTCAGGACAGGACTGAATATGCAAAATATGCAGCAACAGCCTCCAGCATGAAGTCACTGTCATCATCCGAAAACAGTTCAGCCATCCAATTCAATAGTGGGAAAGAACATACGTGCTCTTCAAGTACCGGAGCCTCTAGCATCATCAGAGGACAACTCGGTGGGTTCTCAATAAAGCTGTGTGCCAAGAAATCTTGCGCCGCTGCGAGTATGTTCCATGCATCGCTGCCATGGCCATAATCCCTCCGCCAAAACAAACCACTTCGTGAGCAACTATGGGACTCATCAGATGATTTAAATCGACGTCAGGAGACACCGTCTTGCAGAGACACAAATCAAGGGCCCAGTCGAAATCGCAGCTCAGGCAATGAAACACAGGCTGGACACAAGTAAAATAGGAAAATCGAAACGATAATCCATATGCCGTGCTTAAAGTCGTAAGCGGCAACGTGCCATAGTATTCAAGCATCCGGTTGCGGAACAGCGCCAGGTGGGGCTGTGCGGCGTGTAGCACAGGACGGGCATCCATTTTTAATAAAACAAAATATAACCAAAACGCCTGCAGCCAGCGCCAGCAAACCAGGAAAGCCACCAAACAAGCTTGAAAATATGGAATGGAAGAAAGCAGGAATGACTCCAAATATCTTCTCAAATGAAGTCACAAGACTACTGCTAACTATTTTAAAAAAGTGTGCAAGGCCAGAAGTGGAGGACGCATTAAAAATTGAATGTATCAATTAGCTGAAATGCAATGGTAAGTCAGTATTCAAAAGGGCCTGCACCTCTGTGCGGGTGTTAGCGATGTGAAGGACAAATGTTTCACGAGCCAAACTCAGGGCCACTTGTTTTTGAGACAAAAGGGCTCTTATTCTACTCATTCTATTGAACTCTGCTTTCAAGGTTGGGATTCGTGGCCAGATGGAAACATCTGAATTCCCATGTGGAGGAGGATACAGAACGTTTTTGTAACACACCACACGTTCAGATACAGTTATCACATAAGCGATGCCTCGAATTAACCCACAACAATCTTCATTATTCAAAAGTAAATAACTCCCGTTCGCCAGTAAAGTGAAAGTAGGGACATTTGCTGGAACGGGAGTACCATTTAAAACACAGGCTAAATTTGGATGATCCTGATTACAGGAACCATGTAATTGGATATGTCTACACATTTATGAGTGATCTGGCGTTTCGGTGCACTCTTCACCTTTTAAATAAACCTCCTGTCCATCTTTAAGACATCTATATGTAAATGGGAGGGACCAGGCCTCGTGCAAGAATGCACTACCAAGGGGTTCATATCGGCCTATTGCAATATATTGCATACAATTTGTAAATTTAAATAAAGCAAACGGGAGCGTGATTAACCCGTGGATAAGCCACGTTGCAGCAGCGGCTTCTGCCATAGAAAACGGTAAGGACTCCAGCCTCTCAATGTGTAGCATAGAAAAAGATGCATCCCCTCATTGAAAGTAAACGTTGCTTGTCAGTCAAATTAAAAGGGGCAAAGAGGGAGGACACGTTCATGTAATTCCAAGGCACTTTTCCAGAATTAAGTGTCTGCAGGGTCCACGCAAATTGCATAATGGAACGTAATTGATTCTGGCCATGGTATAACACAGATAATTCATCTTGTACAATATCAACAACAGAAGACACAATATTATCTAGCGTGTACATGCGGGAAGAAAGCATATTAATGCTATTATCTACAACTGCAAGCACTTTTTCTAGATTAGTCTGATCAATGGCCCTAAGGCGTTTAGCCGCCTCAATCTGTGAAGACTTCCAGATTTCATTATAAATTGCATATATCCATCTTTTACACCTACCACTAGCCGGGCCTTTTATGAAATCATTCAAATCTACATCATCTGTCAGCCTGGATAGATGCAGTTTAACTGATGCCAATGTAGAATGTTTGAGCCAATTCTGACATAGTTTGCCTACTGAATAAGTAGTGACCGAATGGTCAGTTTCAAAAAGAGGATCTGGCCTAACATTAGTAAAGCCATCAGTCAAACCTAGAAAACGAAGTTGGCAGGAATCTGCACTTCTGTGCCACACTAGCCAACCCTTTGGTTTGAAATGATTATATAACGAAAGAGTGTCTATGTGTTCCACGTGACCTGAGGTATTCTAAGTTCATGTTCTGGTTTGTCTAAACATTGGGAGTTTGTTATGACCAATGAGACACTGTAGCTAGCTCGGTAAGGGGATTTTGGGTACTAAGGTGAGTTTTGGGCCATCCTAATTCACTGAGGTTCCAAATCTCTATGCACAGTTCTATAGGAGAATGGAATCCCTGCTAAAGGACTTCGAATACAACAATTTAGTATCGGTAAGTCTACACTTGGACATGGACTTCTGTGTCATTTTAAAATAAAAGGACTCGGGATTGGACTGATTAAAGTCAGTAAAATAAGTGTACTTTTTAAAAAAAGTACCCGAACTGCCTTGTAAAGGAGCCGGGTAATGTTCCCACTGTGTATAATTAACAGAACTTCGCCTGGAACTTGTTTTATGCAAAAAATGATCACCAAAATTTTGGAAGCAAAATAAATCACCATAATTAGCAGATTCTAAGTACAAATCCTCAGCATCAAAAGCAACATAATATTTCAAATCAGAAAACAACGCTTCTAAGGCCTGAATATCCCAATTATCAGAACGTATGTTTTGTTTCACTACATCCCCCATGTTCACTCTGAGCACATTAGGGACACTAACAACTTCAGTTGGGCCATGGATTTGAAATTTAACCGCATCCCACACAATCCCATCAAGGACAGGCCAAGCAGTGATGTTAACAAAAGTTAAGTCTCTCTTCAGTCTGTGTACTGAATGTGATGAGGAAAGGGGGGCCAAAGTTCCATTAAGATGCCTAATGCATGTTCTTTCCTCGTCATAGTGTCCATTGACAATTCGAAAAAAATAAAATACAAAACCAATTGACATAAAAAGGTAAATTGAAAAAAGCACCAGCCAAATACATGTCCAAGGGGGAATTAAAAAATGTTTTTTAAATAGGGTGGTATAAATCGCAAAACGTGAGGGCTTGTTCGAATTATGTGAAACAGTGTCAAATGAAAACCTGGATTCTGTGGCCAAACGTGTTTGCAAATCAGGCATAGATAAGTCAGTTGGGTAAGGGTAATCAAGTTCAACGTTAGTACCAGGCAAAGTACTTAATAAAGGACTGGAAATTGTAGGCATCTCGTGGGCCACCTCTGGCTCAGGATCAGAAGTAGTGGCCAAAACAGAATTTCTCACAATCGAAGGACAGGAGACCGCTGGTGTCATACTATGAAGAATCGGCCACTCTGTGTATCTTGACATTGTCAATTGAGATAAACCTGTTTTCCATTCGACCTGGAAGTGGTGGTAAAATGACTGTTCTTGTGCCCTTCACTCCAAGCACTGGAACCGGAACTCGATATGAGGGACCAAATTCTTTCTTATTATCGATCTTCTCTCGAACCAGTTCTCCAACTTGGGGTAGCCAGCCAACTACCGGTATCTGCAACGCATCATCCGATGTGGAGGGCAAGTGTTCCTTTGCAAGACTGTCTCTCGTCTTTTGTAGATCCTGTAAAACATTGCAATGTCCATATACATCAAAGGCCGTGGCTTGGGCCACGCAGTCTAGACCGTCAAGGTCAGGGACATACATCTTGATACCAAAGAGCATCTCGTATGGGGTCCGCCCACCCAGAGACCTTCTAGGGAGATTATTAAGAGCACGCTGCACGCCATTGAGATGGGCCAGCCAGTTTCTGCCAGTGCCTATAACTCGAGCTGTCAATGATTGCTTTAAGTCACGGTTCATTCGTTCCACTACACTATTACCCTCAGGTCTGTATGGAGACGAAAACTTGACTTGGACCCCCATCAAAATCATTGCATCCTTGTACGCCTTAGAGGCGAAAGCCGGACCCTGATCCGAATAGAAGGTATCACAGGCAAAAATCCCTACAAAGACACGCAAATCTCTTATGACAGTCCGTGAATCAGCGCTGCGATGGGGCCAGACCCACACAAAGCGTGTGCATGGATCAACTGCTACTAAGATGTACTTATACGCAGTATCAGAAGAAAAAGGACCGCAGTGATCTAAATAAACGCAACCTAGCGGTTTATTAGATATGTACAACTGTGTCTGTGGCGGACGCGCAGCAGTCGAAGGCTTGATCTGCTGGCAAATGTCACATTGAAGGACATAATCGCGCGTCTGTTTGTACAGTCCCCGCCACCAGAAATGTTGTTGTAACTGTGCAACAGTGGCCGAGACGCCCGCATGTGCAGACGCCACACCTTCATGTGCCGCTGTAATCAAGGTATTCCTGCGGTCCGAGTTAGGAATCAACCGATCCCCGACTCCAGGAAGTTTCACATGAGGAACCTTATCGGGACTTAAGTGGTATGTGTACTTCGAAGGGAAACCCGTAGGAATTTTACCACCTTTCTCAGTGGCAGCCACCGCCGCCAAGATGTCATCATCTATCTTACTTTTGGACGTGTAACTGCTGCAACTAAATATGTAGATACCGCTGATTTCGCCGCTTCATCAGCAAGCGAGTTACCCACAGCGTGAACTCCAACACGCTGGTGGCCAAGAGTATGAATTACAAACACAAGTGGCAACCGCTCTTTAAGCTCAGCCACTCGGACCCAGATCATTTTATGTTTTATTGTGCTACCCTTGGAATCACGAAAGTCATTCTGAATCCAAAAGAACAAGTTCTCATTGTAAGACTGGACACAGTAATAGGAATCACTCACAATCAGAGTCGTCACACTAGGATCCGCATACTCTAATGCAAGCAAAAGAGCCCGAAGTTCTGCCAATTGTGCAGTGCAGTCCCCTAGAGTCTGCGTATGCACAACTCTGGACTTGAACTCATCGTTCACCATGGCACCGACCACAATGGCGCATGCGGAAACGTAGGCATGTTTAAAGCCATGCGCAACCTGTGCCGACCCATCAGTGTAAATGATGCAATGGAATCCTCCAAAGGCTGCATAGCTAATGGAGCCGGATGAACGAATTCATACTGTAAATATTCCTGCGACCGTATGAGATGTCAAAAATAAACGTGAGATCCGAGGACGTCAAGGAAGCAGCCCATTGTATCCACCGAGGGTGCAAAGCTTTCGAATTTGGTACACTGGCTTTCGTAACTGCCTCCAAGGCAGGAGCAGGGTAACAACCAACATGCACTTTCCCTGTGACAGTGCACGTTCCTTGAGAATCGCCATCTGTACAGCCGTCAAAACTTTCTCCACAGTGGAAAATCGCATTTCAGCCGAAGTGTACAAGTGTGACTTGTAAGCAATAGGTACTGTGTCTCCTTCGTTAAAAGTAAGGTTCGTGAAACCCACCGTCCCATGGATGATTCTTATCACAAGTTTGTTGTGGTTGTCACTAAGCATGGGCGGATTTCGCGGATTCACGATCCGCGAATTTGCGGATTCACGGATCCACAAAATCCGCAAATTTGTGGATTCGTGGATTTTGCTGATTTTTTAAATGGGGGGGGGGTCTTCTGTGAGAGTTCAAGTGCCTCTTGTGTGTATAAATGGTCTGAGACCGATCAGAGCAGCAGATGAAGAGAAAGAAGCTCCTGGTCACAGGAACAGCACGAGGATTGCACTCGTGAAAGTCAAGGATACAAAGGCCTCTATCCAGCATCACAACTGATTTTCGACGGTAGATTTGGGAAGAAGGCACATCTGCCCAGCCTCGACGACGCTCACGATTGTTTTTGGGCTGATGAATGAGTCACTGAATTTGAGCTTCAACTAGTTCCAGCGGCCATGTGTGTGTTACTATGCAATCGCACCGATGTGCGCAGGGGTCCCTTGAGTGAGCTGTCCATCATCCTGTAACTATTTTAGGATGGCGCCGGCAAGCTGCCAGCGCCATCCTAAAATAGTTACTAAGTTAGCTTCAACAGGAAGCACTAATAGATAAAATAAAGCAGGTGCTCGCAACTTCAAGCTTGAAGGCTTGAACTTTTGCCCCCCGGATCCGCCGCTCGCGGATTTGCGGATTTTCAGTAAATTTGCGGGAGTTCGCGGATTGCGGATTTACCGAAAATCCGCGAGCGGAACGGATTTTGAGCTCACACCTAGTTGTCACGAGTCTGTAAGAATTTAGAAGCGAGCAGATCAGCCTGCAAAGATTGCAGAATAGCCGAGTGCTCCGGCAGCCAGCATTATTTGGAAAAAGTTGGTGTATCAAAGCATACAAAGGCTTGATACGCTGGGCATATTCCGGAATGTATGTTCTCCCGAAATTGAGAAAACCCAGTAAAGACTGTAATTTTTTCAGAGTTGATGGAGCGCGCAGTTGTGCGCATTTCTCCAGAAAGTGAGGAGCTACACCTCTACCTTCATCATTGAGCTCGTAGCCCAAGAACAACACTGTATATTCTGCAATGTGCGATTTTGCTAAATTAAATTTGTAACCCATGTCTGCGAAGCTACAAATTAAGCGATCAACGCGACAAAGATGCTCCCAAAGTTCGTCGTCTGTGAGATAAATATCATCCACATACGAGCATGCATCCGAGTCCACTCTCTCTAAAAGAGAGACAATGCGGGCAGTGAAAATCCCAGGACTATTCTTATAGCCCATAGGCAAACGTCGAAACTGTTTTTTGACACCGCCGCAAGTAAAGGAGGTCCATTGGGAACTTAGACCATCCAATCGATGAGCATAAAAACCGTTGGAAATGTCAAGCGTGGTCTTAAAACGCTTACGCACAAGACTATCCAACAAAGCAGAGCTGTGAGTATTCTGTACTGCACAGGTACGGCAATGCGAGTTTAAATGCCGGTAATCCAATACCAAACGATATGAACCGTCTGGCTTGGTCACAGTAAAAAGAGGGTTATTCATAGGTGACACACATGTTTCAATTACACCTTGATATTCCAATTGTTCAACGATTGCCACGACGGAAGCCTTTGCTTCACGTCGAATGGGATATTGTGGTTGAGGCTGTGGCTGAGACCGTAAAGGAATCTCGTGGTTTGGGGAAAATTTATCCCAACCACAATGTGTACGGTACAGAGCCGGCGCCAGTGCCTTAGCCCACTCTTCTGCAAAATTCAGCGCATGCTCCTTCGAGACTGTGTGCGCGAAACTGGGGAGGATTACCTCCTCCCCTCGCGGAGCTGCGAGAACAAAAGGTGGGGGCCAGTCAGCCTCTGAAAGCAAAATGTCATACGTAGACGAAAGATTTTCCAAAAATACACCTTTTATGGTACGTTGTATGTCACCTTCAATAAGCAAGACTATTTCATAAAGTCTGTCAGGGGGAGCAACTCTAGTATCAGCTGTTTTGCTCACAACAGAACGATCAGTCGCTGTCACCTTCAGTAGTGGACGCAGGGCCTCCCGCACTATGGTAATCTCCGCCGCGCTGTCCAGCAAGGTCAGAGCCCACGTCAGATTCCGAAGCCGCATTCTCACAATCTGTGGCATATTTAACTGTCAAGGCGGCGACTCTCTTCTTTTGAAACTGCGGTCTTTTCGGCGTAGAGCCGTCCTGCTTTCCTGCACCTTCTTTCGGGCGGGGCTGGTCACGTCCTTGTTGGCCACCCGACCCCTTCCGCCTCCTCCTCCACCGGTTGTTGAGGCCGATGAGTCCTGAAAGGAACGAGGAGAGCGTTGATCAGAAACCTGAAAACGATCAGGTGTTTTAATCGTTGCGCGATCGCGCAAGTCATAGACACGTTCTGTAGGCGCAGGCAATGGAGACGCAGGACGAGATTCCTGTTTCTGTTGCTTTCCCTGTTTATGTTTTTTAGGTCAATTTTGTTTCTTGGACTTGGGCTGAACGTCCGTTTCAGACTTCTGCCCTTGGGGTTGCATTTTTTCTTTAGTCGAAAAAGGTTTTAGTCCCTTACTATTGCGACCCACGGTTTTATAAGCCGCCACAATTATCCTCGCTAACTGACGGGGTTTCTCAGCATCGGGAAGCGCCGCCAAAGCATTGGCAACCTGAAAGTTCACTGCATCCCCCTTGACATTAGCAAGTACGAGATCGCAAACCACATCAAAGGAGCCACACAGGCGCATACCCAATTCAACCGCAGACTCCGGTCCGTGGTCATCTTGAACACGTTTAATGACCGTAGGAAGGACAGCCATTGACGGAGTGCCGTAACACCTCGCATAGACTGCCGCAAATGTCTTACCCCAGGATTCACAGTCACCGAGTTCAGGGGTCAAGTCTTGGGGCATACTAATCGTTATAATCCTGTGTTTCTCACCAGGAGATGTATTAGGAAATACTGCTTTCAGCTGGTCAAACTTCTCGGCATGCCAGAATGGAAAATCATCCTTATCCTGGGGACGCTTGCCCATCACGGCGTTGACCATCACGGGACTGAGCTTCATACTGCCCTGTCCAGCCGGTAGCGCCGCACCCCCCCGGGGGCCCACCCGGAAGATTGCGGGTTATGTACTGCACCAAAGCTCGAATAACGCTAATGGAGACCACATGTAGTCGTCTCAACTCTGCCACGTTACATGCACCGTGCAGAGGATGAGGCGTAAATCCAGCCAAAACAGGCCAACTAGCGCCTGGAATGGACAAAGGACCTAACCTAGGAGCGGTCAAAGAATGGGGGAGGGCGCCACCAAACCAAACTCTATGCTGCCAAGCATCAATAGGTACTTCCAGTGCCCTGTACGGAGTATATTCATTTGGTACAGGAGAGGGAGTGTAATTGTGGAACACACCAGAATTCGCGTCCACAGCCGGAAACGTCACCGAAGATTAAAAGATTTCGTATGGGTAAGCTGTCTCCGCACTCACCACCATTATCACGGCCATGCCATCAACTGGGACTTGGTAATCCAGCAAATGATTGCGCACCGCAATGCGACTATGCAGCGGAATGTCCACTGCAGCCATGACGGCACAGAAATACAGAAGAACAAAGTAAACTTTGTAGCACAACTGGGTAGTAATTCAAGGAAACCGTTTAGTAAGAATCAAGCTTGAAAAGGACCTATTCCATAAATAGGTAGGTTTTTCCGACACCACCGTTTTCCGGAAACGACAGCGAAGGGGTTAAGGAATGAATGATAAACTACTTAAGTGTTATGATATAAGACCACCAGAAACGTTTAGCGCCATGTAGCAGGGATTCCATTCTCCTATAGAACTGTGCATAGAGATTTGGAACCTCAGTGAATTAGGATGGCCCTAAACTCACCTTTGTACCCAAAATCCCCTTACCGAGCTAGCTACAGTGTCTCATTGGTCATAACAAACTCCCAATGTTTAGACAAACCAGAACATGAACTTAGAATACCTCCGGTCACGTTGAACACATAGACACTCTTTCGTTATATAATCATTTCAAACCAGAACGTGGAGTAAAGGAGGATGCGTGCATATTTGAAATATTTATTTACTAATGCAGGGTTCTCAAACACAGTATCTTAGATAATACAAGCAAACATATTATAACGAGCAAAGTTATCAGCATAGTTATTAGTCCATAAAAAGCGAAAGGTGACAACATGCTTAAATGTTGAATTGAATAGGAGTTAACAACACCTACTTCTCACCCTCCCTAACTAGCATATTATATTATATCTAAGAAGGTCTCTTTGGGCTTTAGCAGGGCAACCCCATACCTCAATCTCTCAGTGGCAGAGGATCACATCATCTTCCACCAGCTCTCTGCTTGCAAAGCACCATCAAGTGTGTTTATCTGTTCTTGTGCAGAGCAATATAAAACGAGCCTAAAGCCAGATTTGCCAGCAGCTGCATTTATGTTATGTCTAGGGAAGTGCGAAGATCAGACGTTACAATAACACCGTGTTTACTCATCCTTCAAGGCTTCAGCACTCACTGTACAGACACCGTTATGCTAAGCAATGTTATCAGAGCAATAACATATTATTCTCGTATAAATCACAACGCTCTTCTAGGCTGAAAGCTAAAGCAACAATTATGTGTTGTGTGCAGAAGCAGCAAAAAGGTAAAATGGCGTTTAAACATTTAATAGGCTAATGCTAACTTAACACGGTATATAGGTAAGCAGTAACAATATGACAACTTAAGATCTTAAAGTCCATGTTAAGCATAGAAAGGGGCCTGTAGTCTTTAACTCCGGCCTCTGGCTTTTTAGTTTTCGGGAGGAGGATCACGAGGGCTGTCTGAATGGAGCTAGGCAGCTCCCCAGATTCATACAAGTAAGTGTATACCTAACTAAGTGCGGCCCTAACAAATCCGCAAAGCGTTGATAAAATTCCACTGGGAGGCCATCCGGTCCTGGTGTTTTGCCAGATGCCAATGCATGATTGGTGGCTTTAATTTCCTGCAAGGTTACCGGTTCCTCCAGTTCTTCCCAGTCCTCTTCCTCCAGCACCCAGAGTAGCAGTGGCCCCAAATATTCTCTTAGAGCCAGCCGGGGAGCCGCTTTCATGGCCATGTATAATTGTACGTAGTATTTGAGGAAGGAGTCATTAGCCTCATCCAGGTCATACACCATCTCCCCAGAAGCCAAGCCAATTTGTGTGATTGGGGACCCTCCTTATTCAGGTCTAAATAATCTTGCTAAAAGATGGCCCACTTTTCCTTCCTCCCTCTGCACTTTGTCTAAGTATACTTTGTGGTTATAACAGTCGTCCCAGTGCATCATTATATTTTGCCTCCGCGTCTAGTAGCGCCACTCAGGCCCCATCGCTAGTACCCTGAACCTGATCTAAGCTACAGGTGCTCTCCTCCAATTCCAGTTTTTCCAGCCGGAGCTCCCTATGAGCTCCCGCCGCCTGTCCCATACAATGACCCCGCACCACCACTTTAAACGCCTCCCACTCCCCTTGAGAGGAGGATGCTGCATTGGCGTTGATGGGGAAGTATGTGTCTAGGAGTGTTTGCAGTGACGTTCGAAAAGGAGCATCTTCAAGCAATGCCGGGTTAAGTTTCCATGTGGGGATCGGAGAGCACCGAGCCAGGGGCTGGTGTGTCATTACCAATGGACTGTGATCTGACAGTGTACATCCTAATTGTTAGAAATGGGATTTCCGGTTGGCTAAGGCTTGCGCCAAAGTCAGGCAGAAACCACCACTCTAGTCAGGGCAAGGGAGTTACACGCCAAAGATAAACCCTGCTCACCCTCTAGGTAACAGGACGCGAGCAGCAAGGCTAATCTCGGAGGCAATGTAGGTTAAGTGTTTGCGCGCGCACCCAGCAACAACACCCAAGGCCCACCGCAAAGGAAACTCCACACAAGGTTATATATAAAAAATAGCCTTTGTATTATACAAAACACATTAAATAATAAATACACACTTTACAATGTGCAATAGGCACGGGCAGAATTTACAGGGGATTATATACATGGGACATGGCCACATGGACCACTGTCAGGAATAAGCACTTTTAGAACTAGAATACTTGATAGAAATAGCACTTTGTAGGAATAACGCTTTGTAGAAATAACACTTAGAACATAGGACAGATCATAACTGTAGCATCAAATAGCAAATGTAGCACACAACCATTAATCACTGGTAACAATTAAGTACCACCTACGCAACCCTAACCACCTTAGAAAAATATCACGCAGGGAACCATGAGCTCACTAGTATCACTATACTAGGCAAAACAACCTCCTAAACAGGAAAACACATTCAGATGTGTAGGGCAAAAAGCATTATACATGATGCAGAAATCACATTAGGCAGGTACTCACGAATTGCGCAAGATCACATAGGGCATAAACACATGTACCCCACGCAAGGGCACAACAAAGAACTGTCCCCAGGCTAACTGGCCTCTCAGGGATTTACACGCCCTCTGTCCAGTAAAGTCAGGGCAGGCTGCGGAGGCAGCCAAAATTAGAAAGGCGCAAGAGTTCCCCGCCTAAACGTAGCAGCTGCCCACTAAGTGCTGGGCAGCTGAATCACCAATTGAGGTTCCGTGACGGTTCCGTGACGACTTGAAACCGTGTTTTCAAGTTTGTCGGAAATACATAATATTGGTATCAGTGAACCGCAAATGATCCATTTAGTATATCCTAGTGTTTTCGCTACGCTACGAGCAAGAGCACTCCTTCCATTTACATATTTCTGATATACCCACGGTATCCATCTTAGATCATGGCCGCCATTTTGTGTTTCCTTGCCCTCACATATGCAATAGCCTCTGATCATTTCATTTACTCCACTTTGATTAAGGACACGTAGCCTTAGCCGGAGATTCACCTCTTACATGACACGTGCACCTTAAACCAGATCACGCTGTAGCTGCATGACTCGACAAAGGCTGCCTCCTCTGCCCGAGGCCAGTCTTGCCAAACTGGTCTTCGTGTCCATTGTACCTGATCATGATTAGGCGGCCGAAGCCGGTAGCCTTGCCCATTTACGACCCACAAACATCCCTTATCCCACTTTTCTATCTTCCACACCTGGCTCTGTTTCTTTCTTTCTGAATCTTTATTAGGGGGAGGTAACGAACTTTACGATGGGGCGGTCCGGGTCCTGAATGCAATATTGACAGGGGATTGTGATGAACTAGTGGGAACCCCTCTTCGTAGATGTTTGGTATCAGATTTTATCGACGGTTCCTGTGTAACGTCAAATATTTATTGTTTAGAGACACAAAGGTTTGGGAATGAACCGACATGTGAAATATTTGCCTAGAGCACAATTTTTAGTATATAAGGAGCAACCCACTTTGTACAAATCGAACAGGCTCCTAGTTTCTGCCCGTGCGTAGATTCTGTGACTTCTGTGTCCCTGCAGTAATAAACCTTTGGTCTCTGACGCCACCATCGAGAAGCCCGTGTTTCTGTTCATTTGTGCACCAAGGCAGGTGGAACTCCGGGGTCTTTGGGTGTTGTACCCTGACACCTCTGGACGGAACCAAAAAGTCCAGAACTCCACAATGGGGCCAAACACACGTAGGCGCCTCGTGGGCTCCAGGCCTGAACAACTGGGCCCTTGAGAGCTTCGGGGGCTCTAGAAACAAAATGGGGCCTTCTGTGGAGTCCCTCTCGGGGGACTCGAAATAGACAAATGCCCCGAGCCCTCGTGGGCTCCTGAAACAATGCTGCCCGTTGTTGGAGTCCCTCCCTGGGGGACTCGAAATCACAGGATGCCCCCTGAGCCTCTCGTGGGCTCGACAGAAATGCTCCCGTTCGGTGGAGTCCCGCTCGGGGGACTCGAAACCACCACAATGCCTCAGAGCCTCTCAGGGGCTCTAAACAACTGCCCCCTTCGTGGGAGTGGCCCTCTGGCAGGTGGGGCCGCTCGGGTATGCAGGCATCGGTCCTGCGCTTCACCCTTGCTCCCCCTATCAACCTCACTCACTGGAGAGACTGCGGGGCTCCTCTGGCGGCCTCACGGGGGCCGCGGGCAGGCTCTCCTCCGCTGGGTCCTCGCTGGCGGGTTCAGTACAAGAGCTGGGAGGCGGCGAGGGCAGGCACCAGCTGCGTGTCTCTAGCCCACGCTCCGCTTCTCCCCCTTGATTCCTCCGGTCTCTGTGTCCAGCGGGGCTCTCCCTTCCAGACGGGAGCCCCAGGATTCCTCCAACGATGCTGGTCACCACGGGGCTCTCCCTCACTCCTGGGAACCCCGTGGGAGGCGGCGGCTGCAGGCTTCTTCTCTCTTCTTCCCTCACTGGAGCGCGGGGTGGGCTCCAGTCAGCTTCCGGTTTTGGACAGAAGCACTTCCGGGCCGCCGCGCTACCTGCAACGACCCGGAGCGGGGTGGTGGGTGGGGTAGAATGACTCGCAGCGGCAATCCGGGGTAGGCTCCCGGTGAATTAAATAAATAAAACAGGTTGGGCACCTGTTCTGGAATCGGCAAAATGCGGCGTGGCAGCCGCGAATCAAAAGCGGCCCAACGCGGGGTCAAATGCAGGGTGGGCCCCTGCTTCATCAATGGGCAAGAGGCCCGTAAAACAGCGCTCCCCAAGGGCACAAAGCGCTTGAAATAATTAAAAGAAAAAACGCTCACAGGTGCTTTAGAGAAAATAAAGCGCTCCCAGGCACTGGAGGGAAACACAGCCACAAGTCCAGGCAAAGTCCTGTAGGAAGGTAGGCAGGGGGGGGCAAGGCTGGGCCCAGGATCCAGCTCATAGAGAGGCAGTCCCAAGTGGCGGTATCCTCCTGGGGCCCAGCAGCAGCAGCCCCCCTCCAGAAAGGATCCAGGAAGAGAACATTTTGCAAGGGGACACAGCCCCTTTTTATATACAGAAACCCTTTGTCCTTAGGTGCAGGGTGAAGGTAAAACCAGATGCAACTGGTTTTGGAGCTCTTTGTTGTGCTCAACCACCCTTTCCATTCACTGGCCAGGCTAGGGACATTAGATGCCAGCATGGTGTGGGGAAAGCCCAGCCCTATTCAGGTCCCAGGTGCACCCCTTCCTCACATTAACATACAGATCTCCCATTCACCACCGGGGCAGACCCATCCTGACTCCTGGAGCCTGGCTCACCAGCCAGCTCCAGCCAATCACAAGCCAGACAGCCAATTCACATAATTTACTCAGACATGCCAACTTCTAGAAGTGGCACTTCCACACTAGGTACATTTATGCTGCACACATCATCGCGCAGCATTTAATCACACGAGTCCGCACATACCAAACTCGAGCCTGCACACCCCACGCATCAGGAACTACCAGCGACACATACCTTCCCCATGCATACCTATGGGAGGGCAGGCCAACCTTTACTACACGCACGCACTTTCCCCTGGGACACAGTGGTAAAGTGCGCAGAAGCCAAAAATCACTAACACTAAGTCACATATCAAAAGCAAAAAGTTTAGGGGTGAACCTGCCAGAAGGGCCAAGTCCAACACAACCCCCTTCCAGCCAAAGCGCAGGGCAGACCAATCACCACCGTGATGGGCTTCCTTGCTTTGGGCGATAGAACACGGACGCGGGCCCGCAACTGCAGGGACACCCTCCTGTTCTACGCCACAGTGAACCCATGGGGTTCCTTCTAAAACCACCGTCTGGAACAACTGGGCTACCTCACTGGTACTCCCAAGCTGTCCGCGGCCAGGACCAGGCCCTAGGCCACCCAGGTGCCACTGGTCCTTGCCTATTCACAGAGTGGGGGGGTCGGAACCCCTGGTACATAGTAGCCATTCTCCACTCCTCCTGTCTGTAAGACAGGGCTAGACTGCCACTGGTTCTCCAGCCTAGGGTCTACACCCTCAGGCAGACCAGGAGTCTCAGGGGAGGCTCTCCTCCCCCTACCTCTCCATCTAGGGTTCCTCCTCCTCCTGCGAGGGGTACCCTTAGAACGCCATTCTCCCAACCTAGGGTTTAACCCCTAAGGTTGCACCCGGGTCAGAGGCGGGCTCTCCCACCCTCTGCAACCCTTCCAGAGTTCTGCATCCTCCAAACTGGAGTGGTACCCCTGGAAGATGAACCGGTCAGGACGCTGGTTACAGACGTCCTACCCTTCAGGTCAGGTGGCTCCTGAACCTGGCCTTCCAACCTCTGGTCTAGCACCTTTGGTGGAATAATTGCCTGGCACTCCAAGACTTCTGGAGACTTACACACCATCCCCCTGAGGCTAACAAATGACTCACATGTCGTGTGACTGTCTGGCGCAGATCTCCCGTCCCCTGTCCACCTGACAGTGTGCGAAGATCCCCCAGAACAGAAGTGGTGTCACCCCAGAAACTACACAGGAACTTAGCCCAACTGGGTAGTCCCTGACCCACTGGTTCTTCCACTGGGGAACTCATCCCCCAATCACTCCTCCCTTCGGACTCCTGTTCCCTCCCAACTGGAGTAGCACTGGCGGACACTGGAACCCCTGGAACTCTATTTACAGATGCTCCAGGTTCCCTAGACACTAGGTGATCTTCCTCAAATGGACTAACAGGAGAGCCTAGGTCCCCAACCTGGTGTTCCCTTACAAAACCACCCAGGTCCTGAGACAGGGCTTCGGGCATCTGGGGACTCTCAACCACCCACTCACTCACTCACTCCCGCTCCACTGAGACAGGTAGTAAGCCCTTACACCCCCCTCGCTACTCTGGGACCTCGTTGGGCTACTCTAAACCTCTTTCACCACACTGGGCTGAAAGATACCTGAACCACTACTTTTGGAATCACCCAGCAAGGACTCTTCAGAACCTCTAGCACAGTCTGCTTCACCTGCAAGCTCCCAAGGATCCATGGCTTCACACCTCAACAGGTGCTGGCGCAACTCCGGCAAACAACGACTAAGCATTTGCTCTTTGAGAACCAAATTGAACAGAGTAGTAAAAATCAGAGCTTGTGTTAACCTCTATCCAATCAAACAGTGCACCATCACATTCATCCACAACATCCTCCCAAATTGGTGAGCCAGTTTCTTACTGCCCCTGAATTTCAACCTATACTCCTCTTCTTGGGAAACAGGTACCATACTCTGGGAACTGGGAATGGGACTTTCTGCACTGAAGTCTTTATAGCTGCCACCACTGGACTCAACCCTCCCTGGGGAATCCAGAAAACCATAACTGCGCTCAGGGGATAATCTACCCTCCAGAGCGAACTTCTCCCTGGCAAAGGCCCTCTCAGCCTCCGCCATCCTCTCCTGCACCCCCAGCTGCGCAATCTCCTTGGCATGCTCTAACCTGAGCTGTTCCAAAGCCAGCTGGTGCTCCCTTTCTTCCCTCCTATCTACCCACTCCTCTGGGGACAGGGACAGGGAAAGGGATGGGGTGCTGCACCTGACACTGGACCCAGCAAGGGACTCCCTATCTATGGGGTCTTCACTATCTGCTGGTGCCCATGCACTGTCATCTTCTTCCTCTTCTTCAGACTCTTCAGGGCTCCCCACAGACCCACCACCCTCATGGCGTGCCGCCCGGGCCCTTTCTTCCTCACTGTGCTCACGTTCCCAGTCCTCCTACTGCCATTGGATTAGGTTATCCATAAGCTTGGACTGGGTGTCTGACTCACTCACTGTGATGTCTCTCTCTTCACAGAACCTTACCAACTCTAACATACTGTATCTAAACAGACCACAGAGATCAAAAGCAGGCTCCATTTTGGCGGACGTTCTTGAGAAAAGTTTAACACAAGGAACCTAGGTGTCTGAGCTAAAACAGAAGTACACAATACACAAAATATTCAGCAAGCTCCCTATCCCAGAGAACTCACACTCACTTGTCTGGTTCCACACACCATTCATCCACACACAACCCCCCCCCCCCTCGGACTGGTGAGGTAATTTCTACCGCCCCTGATTTCTCAACCTGACCATCGTGACACAGGTACCAAACTCTGGGAGCAGGGCGGGGAACAAATGTACTGGACACAATTACGCTGCCACCACTGGATCCCGCCCTCTGGTGAATCCAGAAAAACTTACACTGCACTTAGGGGATAGAAACCACCCAGAGCTAGTGACACCTACCTCACAGTGCACAAGAAACACATTTCCCAAGAAATGACTTAGCATAAACTTAAAAACAATAATCCACAAAATGTGATTATCTAAAATGCAGAGTTTTGTGGTGCAGCCAGTTGCCACTGCGGTACAACGCAAACACAAATCCGCTGCAGCCAATGTTAGAAATGGGATTTCCGGTTGGCTAAGGCTTGCGCCAAAGCCAGGCAGAAACCACCACTCTAGTCAGGGCAAGGGAGTTACACACTGAAGATATCCTTGCTCACCCTCTAGGTAACATGACGCGAGCAGCAAGGCTAATCTCGGAGGCAATGTAGGTTAAGTGTTTGCGCGCGCACCCAGCAACAACACCCAAGGCCCACCACAAAGGAAACTCCACACAAGGTTATATATAAAAATAGCCTTTATATTGTACCAAACACATTAGATAATAAACACACACTTTACAATGTGCCATAGGCACGGGCAGAATTTACACAGGATTATATGCATGGGACAGGGCCACGTGGACCACTGTCAGGAATATGCACTTTTAGAACTAGAATACTTGATAGAATTAGCACTTTGTAGGAATAACGCTTTGTTGAAATAACACTTAGTTAGTAGAGAGAGACCCCTTCAACACACCAGGGGAATAAAGTACTTGCAAACAGTGAAAAAAACGAGAGGATCCCTTGGCGGACAAAACTAAGATTCAATCATATGCTATCATATGCTATCTTGCATACACCATAGTGGGCCCATGTATTAGCAATGGTCTCTAAAAATTTTGGTACACAAACAAAGACATTTTTATAAAAATCACTTTTTTATTTTTATGTTAAAAAAACAGGTTATGGATATTACACTTCATAAAAAAACAGATTATAATTTAATTAAAAACATTAAAAACATATACAATGTCATCACCACAATATTTGTCTAAAATTCAAAAAGTCTATTGCTAACACACTATTTTTCAGACAACAACTTGTTATCATACTGTATCAGCTGGATAAGAAGGAAAAGAGGGGGAGAGACAGACACAGACGTTTCTATTAGTCATAAGAGTTGCACATCAAAAAGAACCAATATTCAAAAAGAGCTAATCCTGGACCCGCCTAATTTCTCTTGTCTGCAGGATAGACTTGGTCACTTAATTATGCAGGTGTAGGCGTCGACACGTTTCGATGGCTTTTAACCGTAGTATACCATCTTTATCAAGACAAAATAATGGGTCTCTCCTAATAAAGGGCACTGGATGGTTACCACTGTAAAAGAAATCCTTATTGCATATTCCTTATCTGTATTTCTCTGGCTCCTATGATGTTTATATATGCAACCATCCTATTTATGCGTTAGTTCTTAAAGTCCTATAGTTTTTCTATGTGGCAATCGCTTCGTTGACTGCGATGTCACTTCGCATTATCTAGTTAAAAACCGCTTCCCCGTTTAATCTCTTCTTAATCACGGGAGGGCGGCGCGCTGTACCGGCAATTCGAGTATTCTCCAACCTTAGGCCAAACTGCCCTAGCTATCTCATCCAGTCTCAAATCGGCAATGGCATCCCTGGGGTGGATTTAGACTTCTCTCCTTTATTACTTATCATTTCTAGAGTTTCTAGAACCACTGTCCTCCACACCCAAAGCGTCTGCAGCACGAACCATCTGCACCCGAAAAAAACTGCAGACGGGAAATAATTGAAAGAAAAGCGCTCCCAGGTGCTTTAGAGAAAATAAAGCGCTCCCAGGCGCTGGAGGGAAACACAGCCACAAGTCCAGGCAATGTACTGTAGGAAGGTAGGCAGGGGGGGCAAGGCTAGGCCCAGAATCCAGCTCTCAGGGCCCTCCAGGCAGGGAGGCAGTCCGCAGTGGCGGTATCCTCCCGGGGCCCAGCAGCAGCAGCGCCCCTCAAGAAAGGATCCAGGAAGAGAACATTTTGCAAGGGGACACAGCCCCTTTTTATATACAGAAACCCTTTGTCCTTAGGTGCAGGGTGAAGGTAAAACCAGATGCAACTGGTTTTGGAGCACTTTGTTATGCTCAGCCACCCTTAACATTCACTGGCAAGGCTAGGGACATTAGACGCACCACAGGGGGCGGAGCCAGCATGGTGTGGGGAAAGCCCAGCCCTATTCAGGTCCCAGGTGCACCCCTCCCTCACATTAAAATGCAGATCTCCCATTCACCACTGGGGCAGACCCATCCTGACTCCTGGAGCCTGGCTCACCAGCCAGCTCCAGCCAATCACAAGCCAGACAGCCAATTAACATAATTTACTCAGACATGCCAACTTCTAGAAGTGGCACTTCCACACTAGGTACATTTATGCGGCACGCCACACCGCGCAGCATTTAATCACACGAAGCCGCACATACCAAACTCGAGCCTGCACACCCCACGCATTAGGAACTACCAGGGACACATACCTTCCCTATGCATTCCTATGGGAGGGCAGGCCAACCTTTACTACCCGCACGCACTTTCCCCAGGGACACAGTGGTAAAGTGCGCAGAAGCCAAAAATCACTAACACTAAGTCACATATTAAAAGCAAAAAGTTTAGGGGTGAACCTGCCAGAAAGGCCAAGTCCAACACTAAATATTCAGTACGTTTGATAGTGTTATCGAAGGCTGGGGAGCACAAGAACATGTTCAGTCGAATATGTACATGGTGCACCAGTGAAAAGAAAGAGAACTCCCTATTACTGTGGTGTTGTAACCTCCAAGTGTCTTCGAGTCCCCAATGTGTGATCCATGCACGGAACCCCAAGGCTGTGCGGAGCGGTTGTGACCCCATCAAGGGGGGATGTGACCAGTCAGTTTCGTCGGCTACACAATTTAAATCCCCCCAAGAATAAGGTTTCCCCTCAGGCTGTCTACCAAACAGCAGAAAAGGAGTCCAGAAAGCCAATCAGGTCCTGGATTAGCTGCCATAAATCTTAATATGCGGTACAAAAGGGGGTGGCGATGGACAGAGCATCTGAATCAATCAAACACTCACACCCAGTCAAAAGATCTGGGTTTAATCCATCACCGTTCTTTAGCCCACTCTGCCACACCAGTTCAGACATGGCTATATGCAAATCAGTCTGACCCTGTGCCTCATGGGAACAGTCCAGCCCGAACTGCCAAGCCATGTCTTCCCTGGACCGGAAACAAGCTTCCGAGGACCGGTCTCTGGCATTCCGGCCGTCTTCAGCCCGGCTTGCTTGAATCCAGTGGCAAAGTGAGCAAGGGACTCACGTCTGAGCATACCCTGCCACACTTATGGCGGCCAAAAGCGGTACAAAAGGGGGTGGCGATGGACAGAGCATCTGAATCAATCAAACACTCACGCCCAGTCAAAAGATCTGGGTTTAATCCATCACCGTTCTTTAGCCCACTCTGCCACCCCAGTTCAGACATGGCTATATGCAAATCAGTCTGACCCTGTGCCTCATGGGAACAGTCCAGCCGAACTGTCAAGCCATGTCTTCCCTGGACCGGAAACAAGCTTCCGAGGACCGGTTTCTGGCATTCCAGCCGTCTTCAGCCCGGCTTGCTTGAATCCAGTGGCAAAGTGAGCAAGGGACTCACGTCTGAGCATACCCTGCCACACTTATGGCGGCCAAAAGCGGTACAAAAGGGGGTGGCGATGGACAGAGCATCTGAATCAATCAAACACTCACGCCCAGTCAAAAGATCTGGGTTTAATCCATCACCGTTCTTTAGCCCACTCTGCCACCCCAGTTCAGACATGGCTATATGCAAATCAGTCTGACCCTGTGCCTCATGGGAACAGTCCAGCCGAACTGTCAAGCCATGTCTTCCCTGGACCAGAAACAAGCTTCCGTGGACCGGTTTCTGGCATTCCAGCCGTCTTCAGCCCGGCTTGCTTGAATCCAGTGGCAAAGTGAGCAAGGGACTTACGTCTGAGCATACCCTGCCACACTTATGGCGGCCAAAAGCGGTACAAAAGGGGGTGGCGATGGACAGAGCATCTGAATCAATCAAACACTCACACCCAGTCAAAAGATCTGGGTTTAATTCATCACCGTTCTTTAGCCCACTCTGCCACCCCAGTTCAGACATGGCTATATGCAAATCAGTCTGACCCTGTGCCTCATGGGAACAGTCCAGCCCGAACTGCCAAGCCATGTCTTCCCTGGACCAGAAACAAGCTTCCGAGGACCGGTCTCTGGCATTCCAGCCGTCTTCAGCCCGGCTTGCTTGAATTCAGTGGCAAAGTGAGCAAGGGACTCACGTGTGAACATACCCTGCCACACTTATGGCGGCCAAAAGCGGTACAAAAGGGGGTGGCGATGGACAGAGCATCTGAATCAATCAAACACTCACACCCAGTCAAAAGATCTGGGTTTAATCCATCACCGTTCTTTAGCCAACTCTGCCACCCCAGTTCAGACATGGCTATATGCAAATCAGTCTGACCCTGTGCCTCATGGGAACAGTCCAGCCCGAACTGCCAAGCCATGTCTTCCCTGGACCGGAAACAAGCTTCCGAGGACCGGTTTCTGGCATTCCAGCCGTCTTCAGCCCGGCTTGCATGAATCCAGTGGCAAAGTGAGCAAGGGACTCACGTCTGAGCATACCCTGCCACACTTATGGCTGCCAAAAGCGGTACAAAAGGAGGTGGCGATGGACAGAGCATCTGAATCAATCAAACACTCACACCCAGTCAAAAGATCTGGGTTTAATCCATCACCGTTCTTTAGCCCACTCTGCCACCCCAGTTCAGACATGGCTATATGCAAATCAGTCTGACCCTGTGCCTCATGGGAACAGTCCAGCCCGAACTGCCAAGCCATGTCTTCCCTGGACCGGAAACAAGCTTCTGAGGACCGGTTTCTGGCATTCCAGCCGTCTTCAGCCCGGCTTGCTTGAATCCTGTGGCAAAGTGAGCAAGGGACTCACTTCTGAGCATACCCTGCCACACTTATGGCGGCCAAAAGCGGTACAAAAGGGGGTGGCGATGGACAGAGCATCTGAATCAATCAAACACTCACACCCAGTCAAAATATCTGTGTTTAATCCATCACCGTTCTTTATCCCACTCTGCCATCCCAGTTCAGACATGGCTATATGCAAATCAGTCTGACTCTGTGCCTCATGGGAACAGTCCGGCCCGAACTGCCATAAATCCGAATTGCAATAAATCTTAATATAGTGTAAATATGATTTTTGACATCACGTTTTCGCCAATCAACATGCATTTCTTTTAACAGCGCACTATGTCACATGACCGCATGTTTTTATCTCGCCCCTGGCCATTTCATGGTAAGCATAGCGGGCTACTTGACCACGTGTTATTATCACACATGTGGCCAGCACTGCTACACGTCGCGCCACTTGACCGCATATTGATACTATACATGTGGACATTACCTGCTGCACTGCGCGCCACTTGACTGCATGTTTTTTACATTGACCAACATCTGTCCCGGCCAGCGCGCCCCAAGTTCAGCATGGTTTCACATGAAGCAAGTAGCAACTCACTTTAAGGCGCAGCATGCCACGAGTCATTGCACGTCGCCGTCAGCATGCGCCGCCACTTCCTCTTGACAAGACAAAACAATCACTGTGGTAGTCACCAAGACAATGACTACAGCACCTTTGAAGATTGCATTTTATGTTGTTAAAATCTACGTGTCTTGTCTTGTCCTTTCTTTCACCAACAGGTTTTTTGACAAGTGTCAATAAGTACGCCAACACTCGCGCAACACCAGCCTTGCTGTAATCAAGCATCGTAGCACAACCATGGGGCACTCGGCCACCCGGTTGGGACCCCAATGATGAAGCATGACACCAACCAGGTTGGCGTATGAGGGGTATTTTAAGTACACCTAATGGGTCCATGTACTTACCACATAAAGTGATTGCAACACATACTTATAGTGGGTTTGTACACATTGTTTAAGTCTAGCTTTACAATAGACCCCATTCCCCTGATGTTCCATGTTAAGAACCGTATAACATTACAGGCCTCTGCCATTTCCGTAAGGTATCACCAAGCAGCATGTGGAGGGAGCCCTCCCCAACACCCTCCCTGATCCTGTACCATCCCACCCCTCTGCAAGCTTCAAAAACCAACAAAAGGAACCTTAAGATGGTCAACTCCCCGACCCCAGGGCAGTCCGACAACGGTCGGCTGGCAAAACATTATGTGAAACAAGTAGTATCAAATGAGGCCCTACGCTAGTACGGCACTCAACGAGGGGTTAGCTAAGCGATCTTAGAATAGGACGCTCTCACCATTCAGAGAGCACCAGCCCATTATATAAGGAGGCAGCTCGGGGTCTAGAACAGCCAACTACAGCTCAGTGCCCCTCTGCGTGTGATAGTCACCTTAGCTTACCAATTATATGAAATAATATCATCCACTCTTGCGGTTGAGCCCCTAGCGGCGTGGGTTAGAGGTGACCCAGTGCTCTGTGGCTTTGACTGGTCTCAGTTGCGATCGGACCGTATTGCGTTATACGCAGACAATGTCCTCTTTTTCATGACAGACCCCTGGTATTCTGGGCCACGTATATTGGAAATTATTAGGGTGTTTGGGGGAACTACAGGGTTACACACAAACCCTTCAAAATCTGTGCTGTTTCCTGTGTGCAGTCATCAGGGTCGTGATGCTTGGGCTTCGCAGCGGTCCCAGGCGACGGAAGGCTTTAAATACCTCGGTGTGTGTCCAAGGGGCTGCGGGACACCAGCTACCTTCTATCACACCATGTGCGACTGTCCTAACATTATGCGCTACTGGAAGGGTATCATGGATACAATCACACAGGTTTGTGGACCCACTGTCTCCCCGGGCCCCAAGAGATGTCCCCTCAACGTTTGGGAACCAACAGATCTTAACCATGCGGCTCAGGACTGGGCGACTTTGGGTATGATGCTGGCTAAACGCAACATAGCTCAACTCTGGGGAGTGCAGGGCACCCCCACAAAGCGGCAGTGGATAGTGCAATGGTGGCTGTAAAGGCAGTTTTCGTACACAGAGGGTGCCCCAAGAAATGGACTCTAGTATTGGGGAAGAAGTGGAATGCTTTTAGAGGGAATATATGTACCCCACCCCCTGAAGAGTCGGATCCAGACCTGAGCGATTAATGGACACAGCTGGTTATTTCCGTGAGACCTGTCAATATTGTGTGTATAACGGGGGGGGGGGGCAAATGTGAGATATGAACAATGCAAACTTAGAATGCAGTTGTATAGGTGGTCGACACAGCTGTGTATTTTGTACAATATTTTAATGTTGGATTCCAGCAATCACTACTACTCATTATAAAAAAAAAAAAAATGGTTTTAAAATAAAATAAAAAAATACCTCTGTGTGTTCGTATCCCCATGCCCCACAGTCTCCTGGGCACATAATATTACCCAGGAGACTGTTTATTACCCCATTATTGGCTAGTCTCAATAGTGAAACAGCAATATGGTCCTCCCTCCCGCTGTCCTTATATGGGCGCTCTGCCATCTTTAAGATGATGTCGGTGCCCCGGATCTTGTATCGCCTCCAAAACTTCCCTTATCCTATTCCGCGCTCTTGGTTTGCACAGGTGAATACCATACAGAATAAATATCTCTGGAACAGTGGTGCGGTAAGGGTTGCTCTCCGCACATGTGCACAATCCACATATTGCGGAGGGAATTGCAGCTGCAGATATCTATTCGTATTATGTGGCATCGCTGTAGGAGGGTGGATACCCGACTATGGTTACCCCAGATTTTTTGCCTTGTGTTTAGCTGGTTTTCGACTTAGTTGGCCTGGTTCCCTGCAAATCAGGGCCCCAGGCTATCTGCTCTCTCTTTAAAATGGACTCCATGCACCCTAGGTGCATAACCAATCTGGTACTGGACACCTTATCAGCCCCTGTACAGTGCACTATAGGTGCCCAGGGCATAGGTGCATCCAAGGCCTACCAGGGGCTGCAGCATATCTTTTGCCACCCCTGGCTGGTCCTTAAATTGACACAACTGGCTGATCACTCAGCTGGGGCAAGGTGGTGTAATCACCCCTTGCTTAGATATAGTATACCTATATCTAAACCTATATCTGGACACATATATACCTATAAGTCACTCCTATGGCAGGCCTTAACAATCCTGGAGGCAGAGTGCTTGGTTTTATGCGAGATTGTGCTCTAGCATGAGCTGAGCCTGTCTGCAGCTGTCGGGACCAACTCCCTTAGCTGTTCCGGGGTATTGCCATACCATATACTCTTAAGTGCATTATAATCCATCGCGGTTATGTGCTAACTTTGGTTTGGCTTTATCAAAACATGTCGTGTAAGGTGTCATACGATTTGGAATACTACCCCCTCGCCATCCTGGCGACGGGGGAAGCATTCCACCCTTCTAGAGGGAGAAGACATGTTACTTTGCTAAAACGCGGTTAATTCTAACCAGAGCCTCAGCATCACAAAATGGATGCTGCTGCCACCGACAAGAGTCTGACCTCCTGCTGCTGACCGAAACTTGGCAGAGGAGGCCTGGACAAAGGGTTTCCTGTCGCGGGGAGGTGCTACACCACCCCAGACAGGAGATAGTGTTTTGGAGCAGGGAGGGCTGAAAGAATCTAGACACTGCATGGGGAGCACAAGGCTTCCCCTTGGATAATCCAGTCAAACCGGTTCTGGGGCTCACCAGCCCCAGTCCTGGTGTGAAGCTGGACAAAGGGAAAGGGGTGTAACCACCCCCTTCCCTGGTCCCACCCATCGGAAGGACCTAGCAGGTAATTCAACCCACAGATTGGTATTAGAGTGGGAGCAGTGCCAGCGCACATCAGATTATCCTGACTGAAACTTATGAAATGAAACTCTGGACCCTTCGACATCCCACTCGATGTGGAAGACTGAAGAATCTCCCTTGTGGTCAAGGAGTGACCACCCTGTGCAAACAGGCACCATCCAGCGCTTCACCGTTTGCTTTGTTGCAGTTCCCGCCGGAACTCGAGCAACAGAGATCGACAAGACCAACTTCCCTCGACTCCCAGCAGCCCGATCCACAGTACCAGCGAATCTGAGACCCGTGGAGGCGACGTGGAGCCGGCCATCTTGGAAAAACTACGAAGTGCTGACCGTGCAGCTTCCAAAGCTCCCTCGAAGCTGTGCATTGGGATTTGAGAAGCCCCAGCCCCGAGCAGCTTGTGCACCGAAGCTCACCCCTCCACACTCACCGAGTACTGCGTGGGGCCCTTCTGCACTTTCCTGCTCGACACGTTGGTCCGGTCGCTTGCCCGTTGGCTAGTGGCCCCAGAACTGACGAACCTTGAAATCTAACTTGTGAGTCTGGTTGCTCCAGACTTGCCCTCGCTCCCCTGAAAAGGAGCCACCGCTCTGACCTTGCTGGTCCGAGTAAGAAGCGATCTTTGAATCCTGCGTGGGTTGCGCTTGCCAAAGTTTGTTTGCTCCGATCCGGAAGCCGACACCACCGACAGCGAGAGCCTTCGTGGGACAGCTCGTGATCCACTCCTGGACATCCTCGGTGCCCCAAAGTCCATGTGGCAGCGGAGACAAGCTTCAGGACATCCACCTGATTGCGCCCGACATTGCCTGGTTCCACCCTGGTCACTGGCTTGTGACCCAGACTCTGTCCCCTCTGCTTTCAGGTACTCTTCATCTTCGATCCACCCTTGGATCGCACCGGACACTTCTCCTCTGGCCGCCTGCAGCATCATCATCTACAGGCTCCATAGATCTACACGACGAAAGCCGACACGACTTTGCACCTGTGCACCCGCTTCCTGTGGGTGAGGGTACTCTTGAACACCGGTGCTCCTGTAGTGGTATACACGTCTAGTGTCTAAGTCTAAAGTTTTGTCCTTCTAGGTCAGTCGGAAGACTCTTAAAACTGTAACTCGATAACTTTTACGCACCATTGACTTTGCATTGGTGCATGTGTGTGCTTTCAGCGCTGCACCCGATTCCCGCGGGCTTTTCCCGACTTCAGCATTGCTAGTCCCGATTGGTCCCAGCGATTCCCCAGGCCCTAGGCCTGACCACTGTTCGATTAGTGATACTTATACCACTATTTTAGTATATGGTTTGAGTGGCCAACCGGCCTTATCCATAATTGTGCAACTTTTATATGTTTAACTGTGCTTTTGTTTAAACGCTTGTGCCCCTTTGCTCATAAAGAGTACAGAGGATTATTCTAGTAATAAATACATATATTTTTATAATATATAACTTGTGTGGTGTCCTTTCATTTGATATTACAGGATTGTGATTGGTAAAACAGCTCGCTTCACATGCCCTCTTGAGTTAAGCCTTTGAGGCTGCTTAGTCTATGCTACCCCTAGGATAGCTTGTCTATAAGGTTGAACTTGTACTGTCAATTGGTGTCCTAGCACTATGGCATCGCTTTGTCTAATTGCTAGAGCTGTTGCTGCTACAGATTTCAAGCACGCAGGCAGAGCCTGGGCTACTGGATCTAATGTACTAGAAAAATAAGCACACTGTTTGTGTGACCCTGCTTGATCCTGGGTGAGTACTGACAATGCAGTACCCTCGCGTTCTGTGACAAAAAGTATAAAAGGCTTGCTGTAACATGGTGTCGCTAAAACAGGTGCTTGACATAAGGCTTTCTTTAATTCGTCAAAAGCTTGTGTATGTTCCTGAGTCCAAGGGAGGACAGTCGATGACGCTGCCTCCTGGGTTGTCAACTGTATGAGTGGCTTTGCTAGAAATGCATACTGAGGGATCCATTGTCTACAGTAAGAAGTGAGGCCTATAAAGGCCCGTACCTCCTTTTGTGTCTTGGGTTGTGACATGTTTACAATTAACTGGATGCGGTCAGGTGTTAGCTGTCTCCCCCCCTTGGACAGCAAGTGCCCAAGGTACACCACTTGCTGAACACAGAATTGCAGCTTCGAAGGGGACACTTTGTGTCCCTTGTCAGCCAGGAAATACAAGACTGTCAGTGATGCTTGTTCACAATCTGGTTCACTACGGGCGGTGATCAATAGATCATCGACGTACTGGAGTAGGGCAGTTTTAGCAGGCATGTGAATACTGTCAAGTTGTCTTTTCAATGCTTGGCTATAGATGCTGGGGCTTTCTGTGAATCCTTGAGGTGCGCGTGCAAATTTGAAGCTACGGCCATTTAAACAGAATCCGAAAAGATATTGGCTTTCCGGATCAATGGGGACACTAAAGAAGGCGTTCTTCAGATCAATTACAGTAAAGAACGTTGCCTCTGAATCAATAGCTGTCAATAAAGAAGAGATGTCTGGAACCACAGGGTACTGTGGTACAATGCATTTATTCAATTCTCGCAAATCGATCACTAATCGATAGACTGGAGGTGCATTCGGGTCAGTGCGTTTAAGAATCGGAATGATAGGGGAATTACAAACATTCGAGTCGGTTTCTACAACCACTCCTTGTGCAATGAGCTCGTCAATGATTTTCAGTAAAGCCACTACAGCATCAGGGGGTAACTTGTATTGTCGGATTCGTGGTAAAACAATACCTCGCTTGAGTGTAACTCGATATGGTGTAATGTGCATACAACCTACATCAGTGGGGCCTTGTGCCCATAAATGTGCAGGAACATTCTGTAACCTGGAATCAATATCTCTCAACACATAGTGACCCTTGAAGTCACGCAGAAACAATCTTACTCCTTCCGGAGAACAACAAATTACAGCTCCTAGAGCTTTCAGTGTCTTGATACCTAGCAAGTTTTCTGGACATGATTTCGTGAGCAATAGATCTGTAGTGCGAGACAACGGACCAACTGCAAGGGGGACAGGTTTCGATACTTCATTAACAATAGGCTTTCCTGAAAATCCAAGGGAAACATTCTGTGAGCCTGAGAGGGGTGCCCCTGGAACCTCGTCGTGACTGATTGTCGTTCTGCTTGCCCCTGTGTCAATCAAAAACTTTCTATCCTTTCCTAATACCTGACTATGTACATAAGGACCCTCTTGATCTACAGGAATCTCAATGAGAGGCAAGCCAACTTCCCTCTCTAGGCTGTTTCATGTGTATTGCTGATAATCTGGATACTCTGACTGTGCATACTGATACATCTGCTGTGTGACATGTTGTGTTGCAGCTGTCGGTTGCGGCTGTGGTACCGCTACGGTCTGTACTGCCTGTTGTGGAGCTCGCATAGGCTGTACATTCTGCGGAACGCGTTGTTGGACCTGGTCCTGTCTAGGTTGACGTGGTCTCTCTTTAGTTTTACCTGTGGCTATATTGTGTTTCAGAACTGCACAATCGTTTACATAGTGACCTGGCTGTTTACAGTAATTGCATGTCCCTTTAACAGGAGCTGCCGAATTATTGGACTGGGTCATACCCTTTTTCTGACCGTCAGCTGGAACTGACTGAACAACTAGCATTTTCATTTTCGTGTCTTTCATACGTCTTTGTTCGTGATCATGTTCTTCCCTGATTCTGTTCTGGTGGTACTGTAACATCTGTAACATTTGGGAAGGCGTGTTTGCTTGCCATGTGCTCTCGACTTTCAATACACGATTCTTAACTTGGGGCAGAGAATTCTCGACTAATTTGCTTACAAAGAGATGCGGGTGTGACTCGCTACTTGTTTTCAGGCCACTATTAATAATAAAACATTTCTCAAATCGGGAATAAAAATCCCTAGTGTCTTCGTCGGGTTTCTGTTTGCAGGCTGAGATTGCATCCCAATCCTCCTTTTTAGTTGCCAACATCTTGGCAAAACTTGTACTAATAATCCTGGCAGTGCTTTAGTGTGGTCCCCAAGACCCAAACCTGGGGTTCGGCCAGTTTCTTCTGTTTCTAGTACAGCCCAATTAATCTTTTTGTCTCCCACCTCCCATTCTTTTTCTTTGAGTTTCTCGTAAATACCGGCAGGCAATAATACTTTCAATATTTTCATAATGTCGGGATAGGTGTACTCTCCCATGAGTAACATTCTTTTAATTCACGGTGGAAACCTGCTGGGTCTTTATCATGACTAGGCACTATTTTCTTCATTTCTAACAATTCCATTTTAGTTAACGGTGTGTATACGAATACACGTTCTAGTGTGTCATCTGGCTTCCTGATCGGGTGTACTTCTCGTAAGGGATTCTGTCTGTCTATGTAAAACATTTTCCTTTCTGGGGGTGGAACTGAAACAAACTGTGGATTCAGGAAAGCCCTATATCTGTGTCGATGTTCTAAAATTATTTTAATTAAATCGGTACCTAGGCCTCTCCATTTATTCATAAGTAACTCTACTAGTACATCAGGTTAGGGACCTGGATCAGAATGTTGGCTCTTATACAACGTAAGGAGGTGTTGTATCATGTACATACCAGCTAGTCGCTGTTCGTCTGGGGAAAGATTCAAAAATGTTTGCGCTACTGCGTCATCATTATATCTATCGGAATTGTCAGCCCATTGTACTGCTGACCTGGCTAATTCTTGTTCATCCATAGAATTGAGTACATGGTACCCCATTCGTTCTTGAAGTACTTTATCGGTAGCTTGAAATAAATGTTCAGGAGTTCTCGGATTTGACATAGCAGTGTGAAAAAGTCTCTTGCTTTCTGGGCGTAACGTTTTATTAAAGGGTCTACCCTTACCTACATATGCCACCATTTCTGTATCTTCTGGCTCATCCTCCTCTGAGGACTTATTCTTGTCTGTTCCTGCTTCCCTTGCATCCTTCTCTCTTTCATGCATTACTATTATTTCTTTACGGATCTTTCTGTACATGGCCTCTATACATTTCTGTTTATCATGTTTCCCGTCTGCTATATTCTGACCCCATGTGGTTAGTATCTCCATCTCTTCTTTGTTTACCCCAGGCCGGTCTCGTTCTCTTATGAAACAGTTTATGAGGAATCTTAATATTAAACCTTGAGTGTCTACTTTCTGATGTGCCATGGCCTCGTGAATACATTCAGGACCCTCTCCTGTCTGAACAAAACGATATATCCTGTCTAGATAATCTGGCATTCCTGGCAATAGAACTAAAGAATTTGCAGCACGTCTTATACGGATTGAGGCTAACATCATGCAACCGTCTTTGCCTGGTACTGGATCATATCTACAGTCTGTAAGATATTCTTTAAGCTTTTCTATTGTGGCTGGTTTCGGAGTACGTTGCATTGCTAGTTCTCTAACAGTTAATCGCTGTACTGGTGGCGGGGTACGGTAACCTCCCCCGGCACCTCCTGATACGGAAGCTTGAGTATAACCTGTCTGTAGGGTCGGTGCCTGCTGTAACGGGGTTGGAACCTGGACTGTGCCAGTCCCAAAAGGATTAAATGGATGAATAGGGGGTGCAGGAAGCGGCGCAGGAATCGGTGCAGGAGGGGTCTGCTGTTGCGGACCCAGGGGCGGACGGTCAGCGGGTAGTACAGGTGCAGGTGGGACGGGTACATTGGTATATGCGGGAGCTACGTCGTCTAAATAAGAAGAAAGAAAAATATCTGCTGCGGTCTTGTGACGTAATTTAGTCGGAACCAATGGAGGGGGCAGATTCTTCGGTGTTTCCGGGGTCGCCTTGGGCAGGCCCTCGGCCAGGACTGGATACAGTCCTGTCATGATTACATTTCTCTGTCTTTCGTGTTGTTCTGTTCTGACTCTTTCTCCTTCTTCTAGTAGTTCCTTCTCTTTAGCTTTTTCAGAATCCTCTCTACTTTTCTCTACTTTTCTGAGTGCTTTCTCTGTCCGTCTATGTGATTCCTTACGCCATAATTCAATGGCATCTTTCTGTGACTGTCTGGCTTTCTTTTTCCATAATGCTTCCTCTACTCTCATGATGCACTCGGCATCCCATGTCCCTGTAACGGGCCATTTCTGATTCTCTGCTAAGTCTTTAGTATACTCCACCCACAAGTCTAGATATAATATGGCATTTAAGCCGTGCTTATGGTACATAAAGTGCCCTGGGGTGTCCCTAGGTGGAACAGGCACTGCTTCTTCCAGCATCCCTTTCCTAGTTCCTAACTGTCGTAACTTAGTAAACAGTGACATTCTGTAACTCGATACTTGATACTTGATACTTACTCGAACTTGAACACAACTAATACAATGAACACAGTAATGAAGATCAAACAATCACTCATACCACGACATTAAACACATTTAAACATTTCGAACAGATACTGAATATGAACTAGTTCCATAACGAAAACAAAACTGAATCGTTGCAATACTATATTACTTGATATGCTGCTAAACAGCACAGATACACTGCTAAAACAGTGCAGACCGGGTCTGTGTACCCAAACCCGTCTTGACCGGACACAAATTAATGCGCCCGTCTTGATGCATCCCCAGCAACGGTACTCACCGGGAAGCACGGAACGGAAGGCCTCGGAAACTCGACACTGGACTGGACCGGACTCGACTTGTGACGTAGTTACTTCGGTACTGGTGGGCCTCTAAACACCTCGGACCTTGCTCTCTCGGCTGGGCTCTGGTCGGGATCCTCCGCACTCCTTACCGCCTCGTCTGGGTGTCGATCGCAGTCTCAGTCACCTCCGTTGGCCTGAGGGAGATACAGGAAATCCTGCAGATGCGCATGAGTGTCCGTCCGGCTGTGGCAGGGGACAAGGCCTGCAACGCACCGCCGGCGTGTAAGGTGGGGGAGGGGTCCCTATTCGGGCGTCAAATTATGTGGTAAATAAAAATTTACCTATGCGGAATTTCTATGCGGTAAAGTTCAATAAAATAGCTCAATCAAAATGAGAGGCAGAGTCCGAGGCATCTGAGTTTATAAGGGTTTTATTCCATAAAATGGAATTGGTTCGAACCAGGTATCATGTTCCATCACCACGAGGGTTCAGGAAGGGATAGACAAGGGAATGGGGGGGTACTTTATTAACAGAGTACAATATATATAGTCAATGCATACAATGGTGATGGATACAGAAGGCGTAACAGCTGAAAGAAACGAGATAAGAACACATGTGCGTAACAGAAGGCGTGAAAAAGGGCGTACACGGAGGTGTGTGCTAGAGACGTCACATAAAAGTGTCACAGGTGGGTGGATCCATAGAAGAATCCTGCAGTGTCAGCAGAAATATATGGCTGGATGCGCGCGCAGGCAACATGACGTGTGATTGACGTGGGACTGGAGGGTGCAGGAGACGTGACATTTAGCACTATAAGTGGAGACAGAAGTCTGGCGTGTCAGAACAACCTAAACCCAATCATATCTGATATCTTGTGTTTGAGGAACTGTATTATCTAGAAGGAAAAGTCTCTCGGGCAGAGGCTATTCTATACTGACTGCTAGTGTGTGCATATGCGACTACGTGTCTACGTGAGATGCGAGGGGCCATGGGCCTACCATGGTAACGGGAGCAGTGAATTACTTGCATGGAGACAGAAAGGCCGGGCCCTTTGCTCCGCAGCTGGGGAGGTGTTTACCTAAATCTCTAGACAGGAATGTATTTGAGGAGCGGAGCAGATAACTTGAAGGCTGAATACTGTCTTTGGCAGGCAAGCAGGCCGAGCCGGGCACCGCTCGCCGCGCAGGGAGTAAGGTAGAGGTCATGGATGCAGATCCAGGCTGCAGCTTTCAGAGACAGAAGGCAGAAAGGGCTCGATGGCAGAAATCAGGGCCTAACTCGCCAGAGTCAGGAAAACGTGAAAGTGCACCATGTAAAGACGGTGGCACGGCATACTTAGGAACTGAATAATCGACCCATTCATGGTGGATCTGAAAGAGGACATGTTAACGTTGGACGCAAATGTATTTGCGTCTTCATAGCTGGTTGTGGAGGGAACATACATGTACTTGAAGCACGTACACAGAGCCGTTGGGGTACATAGTAGGGGACACAATTGACCATAAAAATTTATATTACCTCACGCTGTGTTTGGAGTCACCATCGGCAGCTTCACACGGTCACTGTGGGAGGGGGCTGGTTCATTGTCTGCCGTGTCTCTCGATGAGCCGTCCCCCGCCTCTGGGGTACAACTCCGACCCTGCATCAGTGCTTCCACTGCCTGCATCGCTTCAGCTCTCTTTCTCCATCTGCAATGAGGCCGGTTTCTTCGCGGTCCCCCTACAGGGTCGTCATCTCTGGCGTTTTCCAAGCTCTGTGGCCCTCCGTACGACAGCTCCAGGGCTCCTGTCTTGTGGTGTCTCACCCTCGTAGGTCTCCAACCTGTCCCAGGCGTCTTTGGGACAGTCAAAGTAGTGAGTGTTCCCCTCCAGAATTATACGCAGTCGGGCCAGGAAATCAGAGAGTAGTGAAGGCCCTCATCTCTCAGCGCCTTCTTGACCTCCAGGTATGAGGCCCGCTTCCTCTGCACCTCCAATGTATAGTCCGGAAAAAGGGAGACCTTACTGTTGTCTATAGTGAAGGGATCTGCTGCTCTCGCCTTTTGCAGGAGGAGGTCTCTGTCCCAGAAGAGAAGCAGTCTAGCTACCACAGGTCTCGAAGGCTTCCTAGGGCCAACTGCTTGGCCGATACCCTATGGGCCCTCTCCAGCGTATAAAATGTGGATAAACCCTCCGGTGCGAACACATTCCTGAGCCAACAAGCTCTCCAAGGATGATACCATATCACCGAATCCATCGTTCCGGCAGCCCCAGGACTCTGATGTTGTTCCTTCTATTGCACCCCTCAGCATCTTCTGCCCTGCGTTCTAACAAGCTCGCCCTGTCTGTATGCGCCCCCCTCTGTTGCTCCAACGCCTTCTGTGCCGGTGCTAAGCCCGCGACATTAGACTGTCTCCTTAACCTTGTATTCCTGCTAAGAATTGTTTTTAGACCGTTTTAAATACTTTGTGCATCGTGTAATTAATTACTTGCTGTGTGCTCGCTCACTCCCCGGTCCACCGCAGCTTCCAGTGCTGTTTGATGTGGAGGGAGGCAAGCAGCACTACTTCCTGGTTGCTCCATTGGAGGCGGCCATACTTGGTGGGTTGACGCGCTAGTCTCCCACTCCGCCTAACCTACTTAGTCCCTCGCTCAACCGCGCAGCGGTGACGCGCAGTGGTAGCGCCGTAGACGCGCCGGAGAGGCGCCAGAGAGAAGCCAGTCTGCGCCAGTCCGCGTCCAGACGCTACCTGCTACCTGCGGTAAGATTTGCTTATCATGGCTGTGGCTGCACCCACGATGGTTTATGACTGTTCCACACTCCATGCCCTACGTTACGCTACTAGTCCGGCTTGTGATCACCTGGTTCTGCCTACTCTTTCTGATTTTATTTGTAAAAACTGTAATTGGAGTCCCTCAATTCGCGTCAACCGACGCCCATTTTCTGTTCAGGAGTGGAGAATGTTCCTACTAAACTGTAGGTCTTTTAATAAACACCACACCGAATTACGTCTACTGATTGAGGAGCTCAATCCCCACGCCCTTTTCCTAACAGAAACCTGGCTTCAGGCAGACAACGACCCGGCCGTTGTCGGAGCCATCCCACTAGGATTTACTCTTAAGAGATTGGACCGCCAAATTGGGAGAGGCGGTGGACTGGCTATTGTTTATCGGAACAATTATAAGTGCCGAATCACCCCATTTACTTCATCGACCTGCGAAAGTCTTCAATTTTCGCTAGAACTCTCCCCCACCACCACCTTTTCTGGCATTCTGATCTACCGCCCTCCCGGCGCCCTTAGTGATTTTATTACTAAGATTACTGAGTTGGCTGCCAGTGTCGTCTTATCTTCACCTAATTTCACCCTGTTGGGGGATCTCAACTTGCACCTCGATGATCCTCTCGACACTGCTGCTAACTCGCTTCGTGCTAATCTTCAAGCATTGGACCTCTATCAAAAGGGATTCCATGTAACGCACAATAGAGGTCATCTCCTCGACACTGTCTTTAGTAATATCAACGACATTACAGTGGAGCCCCCCATCCCTTTACCTTGGACGGATCATTTTGGGATACCTTTCATCTGGCGCACAAATACCCTCCCCTCTGCCCACTGTCTCGCCAAACACCAAGCTAGGAAATGGTCCTCTCTCTCCCTCCCTGCATGGGAAGCTGCTTTGGCTAGAGACCCCCCCGGGAAAGTGATGCATGCCAACATAGCAGCCGACAATTTCGACGGCTGGATCACCTCTACACTTGATATGGTTCTTCCTGTTCAAAACAATAATCTTACAAAAAAAACAAAAGCTGCTCCATGGTATACCCCCGCACTTAAGAGTATGAAATTAGCCTGTCGTAAGCAGGAGAGAGCCTGGAGACAGGACTATTCCCAAATTAAGAAGGATGAATATAGAGCCAATATTAGGCTCTACAAACAGGAGATAAAACTAGCACAAACCTCCTTCTACGACAGCAGAATTCAAGCAGCTGCCAATGCCCCTAGGGAAATTTTTAAAATTGTGAAATCCCTCGTTTCCCCCCCAGCTGAATGCCCCGATACTGAGGGTGCTCAAAACCGCTGCAACGATTTGGCTAACTTTTTCTCTCAAAAGATTCTTACAATTTACTCCTCATTTGAGGACACAAATAACGAGCTGGAACCCTGCACCCCCCCAACCTCCGATGCCTTAGCTTCTTGTAGGCTAGACACAATCCCACCCTTGGATGCTTCGGCACTAGATAAACTAACTGCTAAAGTCACCTCTGGATCTCCCAATGATCCAGCACCCCCACATACTCTCAAACTGGCGATGGATATGATCCGCCCCATCATATTGGATGTTCTTGACACCTCCATCTCCTCCAAATCCGTTCCCCCGCCATGGAAGTGCGCAATGGTAAGAGCGCTGCTGAAAAAGCCCAATCTTGACCAAAGTAACATGGCAAACTATCGCCCCATCTCCCTGCTCCCCTGGTTGAGCAAACTGCTTGAGAGGCACGTAAACAACACCCTAACTAACTATCTGGAGTCAAACAGTCTCCTGCGTGCCTCTCAGACAGGGTTTCGTCCGCGACATGGGACAGAAACTGCTCTTCTAGCGGTCACGGAAGAAGCAAGAGCTGTGCTGGATCAGGGTGGGAAAGTCGCCATTATCCTATTGGACCTGAGTGCCGCGTTCGACACGGTTAACCATGTCACGTTGTTGCAACGACTGACGGACATGGGCGTGTCGGGCGCGGCCCTGGAATGGCTGACGTCCTTCTTGACCGACCGGTTTTTCCAGGTCTTTGAGGGTGAGGCAGTGTCCCCTAAACATTCTCTCAGGTGTGGGGTTCCTCAGGGCTCCTCCCTGAGCCCCACCCTGTTTAATGTTTATATGGAGCCTCTAGACAGGATAGTCCAACCCTTCGGTGTGCGTATTGTCACCTACGCGGACGATACCCAACTGGTGGTCTCTTTAGACCACGCGGAGGGTTCGTCCCACACCTTAGGTCCCTGTCTGGAGGCGGTCGCCAGATGGATGCATTCCTCCTGTTTAAAACTTAATGGGGAGAAAACGGATGTCATTCTGTTGGGGAATTCTTCCCCCTCCGCTTTTGCATCCATCTGGCCACCATGTCTGGGTGAGCCCCCCACTCCCAAGCCCCAGATAAAGAGCCTAGGGATCTGGTTCGACCCAGCCTTGAACTTCTCAGTACAAGCCACTAAGATTGCAGCCACCTGTTTTGGGTTGATGAGGATGCTGCGGAAGGTGCTCCCCCTGCTTCCTTTTCAGGCCAGGAGGATCCTGGTCCAGGCCCTGATACTATCGCGCCTGGACTATGGGAACGCTCTTTTTTTGGGAGCCCCTTCCTTTGTCATCCAAATGCTCCAAGTCACCCAAAACAGTGCGGCCCGCCTTCTCTACAATCTTCCTCGCCGACAGTCAGCTAGGAATGCCTTAAGAGAACTCCATTGGCTCCCTATTGCGGCGAGAGTGCAGTTCAAGGCTATGTGTATTTTACACAAGGCCTTCCATCACACTGGTCCCGCAATTCTGCAGACCTTGGTCACCCCCTACGTTCCTGTGCGTTCCCTCCGCTCTGGCTCCCTTCAGCTGGCCACCTCCGTCAGAGTCAAGAAGGCTCGATGGGGTGGTCGCTCCTTTTCACATACCGCGGCCAGGCTCTGGAACGCCCTCCCCCTATCCCTTCGGGAAACCACTAACCATCTTTCCTTCAGGAAAACCCTTAAAACACACTTGTATGCAAAAGCACGCTGATCTGCCCTGCTCCCGCGCTAATAAAGTGTCAGTCATGAGCGCTACGAGGCCTCCGGGTAGATAGCGCTATACAAGTGTAATTTAATAATAATAATAATAATAACCCTCTCCGACAGTTTCTTATGTCCTTCCCGCAGCAGGCCGAGCCCCACCGCAACAGTACAAATGTCTCGATGGACGGTAACCTTCTTGTCCGCTATGGCTTCCAGTATTTTGCTGCACATGGTCCTCCAGGGGAGATTGCGACTGTTCCTGGGCACTGTCCTGAAGAGCCCCAGTCTGGTGGCCCCTAGGTTTGCCTGTGATGCCAATGTCCCGCTAATTCGGATCTACGCCTCCTCCAAATAGGTTATAGGGAAGTCAGGGCAAGCAAATGGTAGTACAGAATGTAAGCTCCTCGCCTCGATCCAGTGCACCCTGCAACCCTCTGGAAAGGTCTGCTCAGGCTGCCTCCTTGTCTCATAGGTAATCCACACCAAGTGCAGCAGGCTCCGTACGGTGCATCTCCTTGCGATCTGTAGCCCTGCCCGGGTCTCGCTGGGATGCCGTTGCCCACACCAGCCTGATCTGCGTGGTCCACCAGGCCACAGGCGCAGCCAGTGCGCTGATTCCCGGTCACAATTTCTCCCCGGGTTCACTCTGGTGTACGATTCAATGTGACGCCACACTATTGTCCAAGTGAAGCCACCTCAAACTGACCATGCACTTTTCTGACAGGACCTTGCTACAGACCCCTGTTTCCAGCCCAGCTTGGCACGAGCTCCGTCCTGGGGCTCTCAGGCACCTCCACGGTCTCAGTAATCAACTAGGTACCGTGGCGGGCATCCCAATGCCAGAGTGCAGCCGTGCAACATAGGTAATTGGTCCCTTTGGAAGGGACCCATCCGCGGCACTCCAGGAAGGGTCAGACGCACCACAAGGTCGCAGCTGCCACCCAGCACATAGGGACCACCACCACGCCTCCGCTGTAAGCCTGTGTAACACACAACAAAGTGTGAAGGCACGAAATCACTCCGCGCACCCAGGCATGAAGGTAATCTTCTGGGGAACTCTCCCGCTTCTTGCCAGAGTCCCTGCAAAGGAACCTCCAGATCAGTCTAGTGTCGCCCGCTGCGTCAGTCTCACCAGCAATCTCTGCAGCACGGTTCCGGCCGGCCGGCTTCGGTCAGCTCTCTCGCGCATACACTAACCAGGTCAACAGTGGCTTTCGTGGAGAGCAGGGGGGGTGGCCACCACAGTGTTCAACAATACCCTGCAAGGCCTGTCCAAAAGAGGTCTCACCAGCCACAGCACCCCCAGGCCCACCTGTGTATCTTCAGTTGCCAATGCGCCTTCTCCGTCAAGGGCCTCAGGCGTGGCCGGTTCCTTCCGGGGCAGTCAGTCTCAGCCACAGACCTGGGGAACGGGTCAGACCTGTAGATGGTACCCCGGTGTTGAGACTCTGCCCAGCAGCACGCCAGTGACTACTACCCTCCGGCTGATCGGGTCTTCAAGGAGGCCCGTCCTCCCCGCTCCAGCAGTATTCGGGGTCTGCCCTGCTACAGCAACCTCTTTGTGCGCAGTGGCCTTCACCCCTGGTCTTGCCGCTTTCTCACTGAGTCCTGCACAGTTTGCAGGGGCATCAGCAATCACCCGTCTAGGGCCCAACGCCACACAAGGCGGGGCACCCAAGCACCACAGCACCAGTTGCGGCCACCAGTGCTCCGGCTGTCGTTGCGCAGCACCACCTGTGTGTCCGTGCCCCGGAGACCGCTGCTGCCACTTGCTAGAAGTTCGAGGCTCGCTACCACCTGCGCCTCATCCCTGGTGGCCAGTGGTAGGCCGTAGGTTCGTGCGCTCGCTCTGCCCCCTTTTGGCCTGTCTGCTTCAATGTGATTTTGCGGTCTGTTATTGTGCTATATTCTGTTTTGATTCTGTTATTGTGTTATATTCTACTTTATTCCGTTATTTTCTCCCTTTATTCCTCTTGCATTGTACAGAGCCCTTCTGTTTTTTCCACCAGTTGTAACCTCCCGTTTTTCCGCCCTTGCGTCCCTGACCCCCTGCTCGCCCATTCGCGGCCGTGCTCCCGCCCCCAGCTGCTCCTCCCTCCCACCTCCCCTTATATGGCGGCCGCTGTGCAGCACCTATGGCAAACCTGTCTGCGCCCATCCGCTCCTGGAATACGCCCAGCGCCAGACCCCCTGGACCCCGTGAACGCCACAACTACTGATGCCGCTACGACGCCAACCCCCTCAACGCACTCAACACCGGACATCCACACACCTGCTTCCTGGCCGCCCCAAAGCACACCAAAGGATCCTTCTCCTGCCGGAGCTGCAGCTTCATCAGCCTTTGAGCCGCCAAACTGCCCACCGTGACAGGACGCAACCATCTCAGATGCATACTACTGAACACCTGCTCCGCACGCAAACACGCCGTCGAACTCTGGGACCTGCTCGACAAATCCTCCCCGGAAGTTGCCTTCCTGACAGAGACCTGGATAAACACTTCCTCGGCACCCGCCAAAGCCAACCCGGAAAGCTACAAGATCCCCCGCAGGGACCGCAGCAACGGAGTAGGAGAAATCGCCATCATTGAAAAGAACACCCTCAGGGTCTCGACCAGCACCAATGACACCCTCAGTACTGCCGAACACCGGCATTTCCAGATCCACACCGATCCCAACACCACCCTCAGAGGAACTCCCGTCTATAGACCCGCCGGGCCCCGACCTCAGTTCGGTGACTCCATCGCTGACTTCCTCAGCAGGCATGCCCTTGCTTCCACAGACTACATCGTCCTCGGAGACCTGAATTTCCACCTCAAGAACAAAGACGGCACCAACTCCACTAACCTGATAGACAACCTTGCAACCCTCGGACTCAGACAGCTCGTAACAACGCCCACCCACTCTGCCGGCCACACGCTGGATCTCATCTTCTCCACAAGCCCCCACGTCACCTTCAGCCACACCACCGAACTCCACTGGATGACCATTGCTGTATCCACTTCACCTTCCGGAAAACCACCACGCACCACTGCACACAACAGATCCCCTGCCACAGCTGGATCAAAATCACTGAAGACCAGCTAAACACCACCCTCGCCCTAAGCCCACCCGCCGACCCCACCGACGCAGGCACCGCCGCCCGCAACCTCTGACGTTGGATCGACAACTGCGCCAACACTCTCGCCCTTATCAAGAAACCCTCCAACAGACACACTAACAAGAAAGCCAGCTGGTTCACTGCAGACCTGCAAGCAAACCTGCTGTACACTAGAGAAGAAATGGCACCGCGAATAGACACCAGACAGCTACGCAGCCCACAAGAACGCCATCCACAGACACCTTCACCTCATCAAATCTGACAAAAGGGCCTCCTTCAAGGACCGACTCGACAACAACGCGCACAACAGCAAAGAGTTCTTCAACATCGTGTAGGAACGCTCCAAACCCAGCTCCAACACCAACAACATCCCACTATCACAAGACCTGTTAGACTCCCTCGCCACCTTCTTCCATCGCAAGATCACAGACATTCACGACAGCTTCAACAACCTCACCACCCCAACAACCACCGACACCTCAGACCCCCACGGCCACCACCCACAGTAGTGCGCTGTACAAATGTACTGACTGATTGATTGAACCCAGTTAGAAATGGCTATTTCGGGTTGTCTGAGGCTTGCGCAAAAGCCAGGAAGAAACCACCATTCTACATCAGGGCAAGGAAGTCACCCACCAAGATAACCCCTGCTCACCCTCTTGGTAGCTTGGCACGAGCAGTCAGGGTTATACCGGAGGCAATGTGTAAAGCATTTGCGCACGCACCTACCAGCAACAACATCCCAGACCACCCACAAAAGGAACTCCACACAAGGTTATATATAAAAATAGCCTTTGTATTATACCACACACATTAGACTCAATCACAGGATGTACATTGTGCCAACTGGCACGGGCAATATTTAAAAGGGATTATATACACAGGACAGGGCCACATGGACCACTGTCAGGAATAAGCACTTGGTAGAACTAGCACTTTGTAGAAATAGCACTTTGTAGAAATAGCAATTAGAACATAGAATAATTGTAGCACCAAATAATCATGGTAGAACACAACCAGTAACCACTGGTAAATCACTGTACTTTGCAACAGTCTGCGCCATGAAATCCATCATACACAGTATCCCATCAGTCTCACTACATTAGACCCTCATCACCTAAGTAAAACCTTACACTAGGGGGGTAAATCACACAGGGAAGTACAATCTCCCTAACATACCTAAACAGGTAAAACAACCTCCTATGCATAAATCCTATCTAGAGGCATCAAACAGAGGGTGCGCAAAACATACTATACACAGTACATTTCCTAACACCCAAAGCATTAGCACATAATCACATTTAGCACATAACTCCCATCAAAGTCCAGGTCACGCCACTGCGCCAAAACCTAAACGTAGCAGCTTCCCACTACTTGCTGGGCAGCTGAGGACAAGAACAGGGCCTAAAAGCTGCAGCTGGCACTAAGTGCTGCGCAGCTGGGGAAGGCAAAGGTAGGGATGAAGGAGTGCGACTCACCCCTGAGTCCAAAGAACACATGTCCCTAGAGAGAAAACCTAAACGGTGCAGCTGCCCACTACTTGCTGGGCAGTGAAGCAAACTGCGACAGGGGCCCTCACTGGCCCTTAGGAGCAAAACTGTTGGAGCCCTCTGGCTCTAGAAATAACTGTGCAGCAGGTTGGAGCCAAATGGGCGCCAAATTAAATATGTACCCAGTCCCTCATGGGGACTTTCAAAATAACCAAGGGCCTTGTTTGAGCAATCGGGGCTCTGCAAAATATGTCCCCTGGTGGAGCCACTCTCTGGATACCTTGGGCTCGGGAAACTAACGGGGGTGGGGGAGCCACCTAGGCTCCATAAACAACATGCCCCAAACGTAGGAGCGGCCCGCTGCAAGACGGGCCACTCTTGACTGCTATGGGGCCCTCTAAAGCCCGCCCTGCCATGTTGGGGCGGCCCACTGTGCAACCGGGGCCGCCCTGACTCGATGCCCCATGCGGGACTACATCTGTTGCCTCCCCCCCCGGCCCTACTCACCGGCTCTGTCGGGGTGGGGGGGGGGGGGGGGGGGGGGGGGGGTGGGACTCTCTCTCTCCATGCGCGGCGGGGGTGGACACCGGCAGGGTGCCTCTCGCCCACTCCGCAGCGATAGGCGGTGGGGCTCTCTCTAGGCGCATGGCTTTGCACGGTCCCCCATCTCAGGACCGGGACTTGGGAGGTGGGGCCCTCAAGGCTCCGGGCTCCTCTTTTCCGGGGATCCCTCCTTCCTCATGGGAGCCCCGCAACTCTCCTGCTGCTTCCGGCGGCGGGACTTCCGGCACCCTTCTCATCCTGCTTCCGTCTGCAGGCCCCGCCTACAACCAGGCGGGCCGCGGTTCGCAGTAGCAGGCATCGGATCGATGAGGGGTGGGCTCCCTCTAAATTAAGAAGAGAAATGCAGGGTGAGCACCCGCAGTTATAAAATAATTAAGGCCATAACGCAGGGTGGGCACCTGCAATAATTAAAGTAATAAGCGGGGTGGGCACCCGATCGGCAACAAAAGGGCAGGAGCATTCCCCCAGAGGGAAAATGACAACGCTCTGCCCAACAATAAGGATAAAGCGCCCACGAGGCGCAGGGGTCCCAGAAATCACAAAAGGCCCCAGAAATGACCCCTACAACAAGAAGGGTCCTAGCAACACAGGGCAAGGCTTCTGGGACAAGGAAATGGAGCAAAACAGCTCCCAGCAAAGGAGAGTCCTCCAGGTACCCCAGAAATGGCAGAAGGGTCCCAGAGAGAAGTCCTCCAGTATCCAGGGCATCCAGGGGCTGGGCAGGGCCTGGGAGGCAAACCTTCCCCTGGGCCCCAGCAGCAGCATGCCCCTGGTAGATTCTAGTCAGGAAAAACAAGAACATTTAACATGAGGTCACAGCCTCTTTTTATACACTAAATCCTTTTGTCTCCAAGGTGCAGGGTGGGGGAAAAACCAGACGCAGCTGGTTTTGGAGCACTGTTGTGCTCAGCCCCTTTTCTCATTCACTGGTCAGGCTAGGGTCATCAGTCGCACCACAGGGGGCGGAGCCAGCATTGTGGAGGAAAGCACAGCCCTATACAGGTCCCAGGTGCAGCCCCTCGCTGCCATCAACATGCAGATATCCCCATTCACCACTGGGGCAGACCCATCCGGACTTCTGGAGCCAGGCACACCAGCCAGCTCCAGCCAATCACAAGCCAGACAGTCCATTCACATTTACTGCACAGGCAGGCCAACTTCTAGAAGTGGCACTTCCACACTAGACACATTAAAGCCGCACACATCATCGCGCAGCATTTAATCACACGAGTCCGCACATACCAAACTCAACCTTGCACTCCCCACGCACCAGGAATTTCCATGGACAGACACATTCCCATGGTAGGGCAGGTCAATCTCACACGCACTCAGAGAGCGCACGCACTTTACACTGCGCCACAGGGCTAAAGTGAGCAAAGACCAGAAATCACTATAATGAGGTAACCTTACAAGGCAAAAGGTTCAGGGGTGAAACTGCCAAAAGGGCCAAGTCCAACAAACCCTTTCTGCAGACTAGCACAGGTCGTGAGCGCCCTGCGAGTTGGAATATTTGTTGGGACATACATATTCGTGATTCTGTAAGCACAAGCCAAGCATCTGGACTTACTGCATGCCTTATATTAATAGTGCATGGCTCCTGGCAGATTATGTGCATCTTTGAAAGTTTTCATGTTAATTGCAGCGTTCGTCATGAACAGCAATTAACATGACAACTCTCAAAAACACACAGATGTTTTAAGGCATGGACAAATTGGACTCTATCCCAGGGCCCAAGCCTTTCAGCTCGTTTCTGCAGAGAGGCTTGCCCTGATGACTGTGAGAAGTTGGCCAGGTAAATGCTGTCCACTATTTAAAGTGGGCACCCAGTACCAGTCCAAACAACCCTTATTGATGATTAGGGTAAAGACAACCTTCATAGAAAGCTATTCTAGTGGTAGCTGTGGAGAGCAGCCTTCAGGCTAAGTCTCGAAGGAATGTAAAGCAGCTTGTTTTACCACCTGAGTGATCAAATGAAAAGAGAACCACACAAGTGTTACATAAAAATATGTATTTATTAGTAAACACTCTCTACTAACCTCTTTATGAGATTAGAGCACAAGGCACACAATACTTTAGCAATAGGACAGTAAATAGCACAATACACAGCGGGCTCCAGAGGGAGACCGAACCATATTCTAAAAAAATGGTATAAAAATGACTTCACTAGACACAGTGCCTAGAGCACATAGAATCGCTAGGACCCAAAGGAACCACCCAAAGGAGTGACACAGGGAGCCCACGGAGGACGGGTGTAGTGTGAGAACACAGACGCGAGCTCTGTACAACTCTATGGGAAAGTTGAGGTTGGAAAATTACAGTTTAAGGACACTTCAGAGAAGACTTCAAGCAACCCCTTAGGAACATAGAAGGTTATAAGGCCAGCACCCTTGTGAGAACCGAGGTTCCAGTGTCAAGTGGTGTTGGAAACCCTCGTTTTCAATGGCGTGATGCGAAGAAGTGCTGCTGCCGGGAAGATGAAAAGTGTCTGGTGGAATCCATGCCTGGATCCGAGGTGAGAAGAACCTGTAAACAGAGGGGACAGTGTCTGGGTCACTTCAGGGTGACCAGGAGCTCTGGAGACGAATGCCCACAATACTGGGTGCTTCAGGTGCGAAGAAGGGATGCTTGACTCTGCAGCCACAGGGACCAGGAGACGTAGACGACGACTAAAGTCCGGAGGTGAGCTGTCCTAGAAGGATGTCGAGTGCTGGGGGTGGGGGGGTCAGTGTCCGGATTGAACACCAACAAGCCTTGGCAACTGTAACAGAAGGGGGCGATAGAGTGGTGAAGGAAAATAGGAGGCAGAGGAAACAAGTTACGGTGTGGACCAGCAAGGTCGAGGAAATTCTTCAAGCTATGGGAAGTCAGGTCACGTTTGGAGAAACCAGGCAAGCCCACGAGAAATTAACGTTACCTTCACAGGGACCCACAGGCCAATGGACCAGGGATCGCGAAGGGACCTCGAGCTAAATCCCGAAATGCCAGCTCACGGAACACTCGTGGAGTGTAGGCTGGAAATCTTCAGTGGAAATACTGCTCGGGGTCAGGACTACACGTAGCCCAAAGCACAGAATCAGGGGTCGCCAAAAAGCATATGCTGCTGCAAAAGTACACAGGAGTTGGGGTTGCACGGTCACCACAAGGGATACTGGTCTCAGGATTGCTGAGAGAGCAGATCGACCTCAGAGACGCTCGGGAACCCAACTCCTATGTTGCAGAAATCTTTAGCGTCCGCAGGAGTTCGGGAGATGCAAACCGGTCAGATGCGTTTAGGTGCCTGCTGCTGCAGGGGAGTAACTCCTTTACTCCACGGGAGATTCTTCAGTCATCCAGCGTAGTGTAGATCATCAAAGTACTTGGTTTCTGCTTGCAGAGTTTAATCCAGGTAAAATCTAAAGTCCTGTAGTCAGGGTTCCTACTTTATACCCAAGGAAGGGGTTGAACAAACTCTGGGGACCCACCTATGGGAGAGTCAGGACTGAGGGGTGGCTACACCTATCTCCTTTGTCCAATTTCGCGCCAGTTGTGTGTTACATGTAACAGGGTTGTACCCATAAAGTCAAAGGGACCTGGGTGATTTACCCCAGCCTTTTTTCCTGGAAATAAGATTGTTCACAGAGCGAATTTGGACGCATCTGACGCCACCCCACTTGTGACTTTGGCAAGGAGGTTAGCCCATCGGCCCCATCCTCCCTTCCCCCACTTGTCCTGATGAAGACCCGCGCTGTAAGGGCAATCAACCCTACAATTCTTTAGGGTCGAAACGTAGACTACTGTTGCCTACCCTATCAGCTCCTATCATCAGCAGGATATGCACAGCCATTTAGGAGTTTGATTGTACATAATGCATTGAGATAAGCATGTTTTGTGTGGCCCCGATTTATGGGGACCATCCCAAGAGTATATACATGAACTTTGACTTATGTTGTTTATGTCACATACCATTGAATACTGAGTCTCAACTGTCTCACTCAACCCCCACACAGCACTCCCCTCCCCCCCTTTTCTCCTATGTGGGCACAAAATTATTTGATAAAATAAAAAAGTCCTTTTGGATATATACCGTTTTAACCATAAAAAGGTTGATATGAGTGCGTTGTGAATAAAAACATCGCATTTGTGATTTGTTCTTCCTTTCTTTTCTTTTCCATTTATAATTGAGTACTTTTATTGTATACTATATTCGAATTACTCAGGTCTGGGACCCCTCTGTCCAAAACCAATTTTGCACCAGAGCAGGAGCAAATGGCTATGAACAGGGACACCAAATGTGCCCCCAGTGCTGACTTTCTTGCACCCTCAGAGTGCACCCACCCAGCCCCAATACACTAAAGCCTGACTGGGAGGTGACAGGAAACCTATTGTCAGGCCTTCCTCTGCTCGAGCTTGGCTCAGCAGCAGGAGGGCAGACTCGTGTCTGTGGCGTGCAGCCTCCATTTTGTGATGCCCAGGTCAAGAAAGCTGGTACCGAGTGTACCTATGTTTCACATAAGCCCCTCTAGAAGGGTGGAATCATACCTCCCACACCAGTTACTGGTGGGGAGGTATGATTCCAAGGTGTTTCACACCAAACACAACATGTTTCTAAGCAGCCGTTTTAAAGTTAGCATTTACCGCGAGGTTATAATGCACTTGAATATTTATGGTTGGCTGCATCACAGACAACCACGGAAAATAGGTTCTGAAGGCTGCAGAGGGGCTCTGCTCATGCAGGAGTACCCTCTCACATAAAAACCAGCACCCTGACAGGATTGATAAGGCCTGCCATATAGGTAACTGATAGGTCTATATGTGCAGTGATTTAGAACAGATATTAGGTAACCTATATCTAAGTAGGGGGTGCATGCACCACCTTTCACAGGCTGTAGTAGCAGACCTGTTCTGTCATTTTGAATGGCCTTTAAGGGGTGCTACAATACATGCTTCATCCCTTGGGAGGCCTCTGGATTACCTATGACCTGAGTACATGCTGTACCATATACTAGGGACTGATGAGGGTACCCCAGTATCCAATCTGGAGTGTATCTAAAGCACATGCAATCAATTTAGAGGAGAAAGCAGATAGACTGACTGGGATCCTGCTATTCAGGACCCCAGTCAGTCTAAGTCAGAAACAGTGTTACATCAGCAAAAAGTGGGGGTAACTATAAGAAGCAGATCTTACTCTTCTACAATGACCTTGAATAAGATTCTTAAACAGATGGTTTTAAACAGTTTTCATTTAATTTATTTTTAATGTGGGTGATGTGTGAGAATCTGTTACAGATATTTTGCAGGCAAATGTGTTTTCGTTTCAAGCAACATTCATAAAAAAAAATTCTTTTAGATCCAAACAGGATCTCCGATATGAGAGCTGGGAGGATGTCACAGTGATTATTGGCAGTAGCATTAGTGAGCTTCTACTATTTAACAATATTGACAAAAATACATCACTATCCCGGAATATTAACTACAAACACGTTTCGAATTTTAACATGCGTGTCTGTGCACGGTTTGTGATCCGGCCAAAGAGGACACGAGAGAGCTGAAACTGGATCATAAATTGAAAGCTGAACCGCACAGGGGCCTCCAAAATACTTTTGGCCTAGAGCGCTCAAAATCATTTAGATGTCCCTGAGCCGCTGCTGTGTGATTAGTTGGGAGAGCAGAGGTTCACCGCCTCTGTGGAAGGAGGTAGGTCGCACCGGTTTCCTAATATATATTAGTGTAGCTTTGGCGTGGTTGCAGATACTTTGCACGGCACCTGTTCATTTCCAAAATGACGCAACCAATGTATGCCAGTCACCAACACGAAGGGCCGGACTGGCTTTAGCAGGCATCGGGCGGTTGCCCAGGAGGCTTGAAGGGTGGGGGGCAGTTTTGGTGCAGTGGGAGCCGTTTTTTAGGTCTCGCCTGAGCCAGCGCATGCGCAGCTCTGGCAAGACTTTTAGTAGGGGGGTTCAAAAAATGCTACCAGTGTGGCCTACAGCTTGCGGTTACACGCAGGGGCGCACGCTTATGAGCAGAGGCGCCATATGGCTTTCTTCATCATGCTCATTAAGCGCATCGCTCAGCCTGCTTAAATCGCTATCACGATCACTTTCACTTTCGCGGCTGTGTCACTTTCACGGCAGCGCGGCCAATGCTCGTTTACTCTTGCCTGCTTCTGCGTGCAGCTGGGTCCCTGGCTGCGCTCTTGCCGCCACAGCCTGAGCTTTTATTCAGTTCATTGCTTTTCCCACAAGCCTTAGAAGGGAACACTGACGTGTCATTTCAAGGAAAGTTTTGAAGACGTGTTTTCTTTCTTCTTGAATGATTTCAGGCAACCTCTGTTTCATAACGCGTGACATTGCACAACTTCGCATACTGACTCCTAGAATGTCTCCTTCTTGTGGGGCCGGGCACACGCCTTGAAGCGCACCAGCTCCTTTCATGCAGCCAGCGGGCCGTGGAGGGCTGATCATTTATTTAGGAGTTTACATTGTACAGATTATTAATTGTATGACACCTTGTCTCTGCTGAATATTTCATTTCATGAAAGCTGGCTCTCTTCCCCTCACAGTCTGTACTCACCACCCAGCTGTCAGAATTTCATTTCTTCTACACCAAACTTCCTCAGATCTCCCCCAGCACTGTCAGCTTCGCCCTCCCTCGCAAGTGGAACTTTCTTCACTCCTTCATGGCTTTATCCCTGGTGTTTCCTCTTCACTGTCTCTCTCAGTCCTGACTTCGTCAGAAGCGGTCGCTCCCTACAGCCCCTGGTCTCCTGTGCTTACTGCTGTGCCTCTCTACTGCCTGGCTTACGCTGTGCTGCCTGGGTATCGTAGCGCTGCTCTGCTGCCCTGCAATTGATAGCGCCTGACTGTGCCTGCTCGCATTGTATGTGCAAAGTGCCTTTATTGCCTGGAAAACGTAGCACTCGCATTACCTGATTGCATTAATCACTTGTGGCCCATTTCTTTAGTGCCTCTCTGCCCACAGCGTAATTTATTTATTTAATTCCCCCAACCGGTTTCCGGTTTAGTTTCTGCCGCCATTCTTGTTGTTGTTGTGCCCGGAGCCCGCCCTCTCCAACACGCACCCGCCTCCCAGCTGCTCCTTCCTCGCCCCTCCCCTTCCACTATCCATATATGACAGATGCCTTTGCGCGCAGCGTTGACGCGCAGCAGATGCGCCCCATGCGCGCCAAAGGTAAGCCCGTCTACGCCAGTACGCGCCTAGCGCCAGACCCCCTGGCCCCCGCAAACCGCACTCCTCCCGCATAACGTATGACTCCGCCACCCTCTTAGCCCTTAATCCCGGACGCACACCCCAATGCTGCGTAGCTGCCCCAGGACACACCCATGGACCCTTCGCCTGCCACTCCTGCAAGTTCGATTCAGAAAAGGTGGTGGTGATGGACAGAGTATCTGAATTAAACAGAACACTCATACCCAGTCAAGAGATCAGGGCTTGATCCATCACCGTTTTTTAGCTCACTGCACCATCCCAGCTCTGAACCTGGCTACATGCAAATTAGTCTGTCCCTGGCCCAGTGCATCATGGGAACAGGGCAGACCAAACTACCAAGCCAATTCTTATACTAGGAAGGAAACAAGCTTCCGGGGACCGGTTTCTGGCATTACAGCCGTCTTCGGCCCGGCTTGCTTGAATCCTGATGGTGCAATGAACAAGGGACTCACATCTGAGTATACCCTTCCACGCTTATGGTGGACAAAACGATTCAGAAAAGGTGGTTGTGATGGACAGAGTATCTGAATTAAACAGAACACTCATACCCAGTCAAGAGATCAGGGCTTGATCCATCACCGTTTTTTAGCTCACTGCACCATCCCAGCTCAGAACCTGGCTATATGCAAATTAGTCTGTCCCTGGCCCAGTGCATCATGGGAACAGGGCAGACCAAACTACCAAGCCAATTCTTATACTGGGAAGGAAACAAGCTTCCAGGGACCGGTTTCTGGCATTACAGCCGTCTTCGGCCCGGCTTGCTTGAATCCTGATGGTGCAATGAGCAAGGGACTCACATCTGAGTATACCCTTCCACGCTTATGGTGGACAAAACGATTCAGAAAAGGTGGTGGTGATGGACAGAGTATCCTGCAAGTTCGCCTGCATCAAGACCCACACCAAATCCATGACCTCCAAACACAGCTCCGACTCTAACCACCTAAAGTGCATCCTGCTGAACACCCGCTCGGTTCACAGACACGCCACTGAACTCTGGGACCTATCCACACTGCGTCACCGGACATCGCCTTCCTTACAGAAACCTGGATGAACGCATCATCAGCACCCGACATCGCCATAGCCATCTCAGACGCTTACAAGATCATCCGAAAAGACCGCACCAACCAAACAGGAGGAGGCATCGCCATCGTCTATAAGAACACCATCAGAATCACGACCAGCACCGACGATAACCTTGCAACCGCCGAACACCTCCACTTCCAGATCCACACCGACCCCAGGACCACACTCAGAGGCACCCTCATCTACAGACCACCAGGAACCCGTAAACAATTCTGCGAAGACATCACTGATTTCATCAGCCCACATGCCCTCCCCTCCGAGAACTACATTCTACTGGGTGACCTCAACTTCCACCTGGATAAGAAAAACGACTGCAACACCACCACCCTTCTGGACAACCTAGCCAATCTCGGACTCAAACAACTCGTTGACACCCCCACCCATGTAGCCGGACATACGCTCAACTCTATCTTCACCTCCTGCAAACACATCTCCTTCGATCACACCACAGCTCTCCATTGGACAGACCACAGCTGTGTTCACTTCAGCTTCAAAACTACCACGATCCACAACCCCCCACAACCTATTCCTCGAAGAAACTGGAACAAAATCACCACCGACCAACTCATCACATCGCTCAACCAAAACCCTCCCACCCTCTCATCGGACCCAAACGAAGATGCCACCAAACTCAAACAATGGATCACTCACAGCATAGACGAATTAGCACCCTTGAAAAACCACCAAACCAAACAGGGTAGCAAAAAGGCCCCCTGGTTCAACGATGACCTTAAGAAATCCAAGAAACTATGCCGTACTCTCGAGAAAACATGGAGAAAAAACCCAACCACTGACAACCTGACCACCCTCAAGACAGCCACCCGCAAACACCACCAATTGATCCGATCCACCAAGAAATCAGCATTTAAGGATCGACTCGACAACAACACCCATAACAGCAAGGAACTTTTCAACATCGTCAAAGAATTTACCAACCCCACCGCAGCCTCAAACGACATTACTCCCTCCCAAGACCTCTGCGATTCGTTATCCTCCTCCTTCTACAACAAAATCGCCGACATACATAACAGCTTTAAGAACATTTCCAAAGAACAGTCCACTCCGCCCACCTCCTAACCTAAACTGCTCTCTAGCAACCTTAGTGCCTGGAACCCAATCACCACTGAAGACACCATCCGCCTAATGAACTCCATTCATTCAGGTTCACCAACCGACCCCTGTCCCCACCACATCTTCAACAAAGCAGACGCTATCATCGCACCCCATCTCCGCAATGTCATCAACTGTTCCTTCACCTCCGCTACTTTCCCGGAAATCTGGAAACACGCCGAACTCAGCGCCCTTCTGAAGACACCCACAGCAGACCCCTCTGAACTTAAGAACTACCGCCCCATCTCACTCCTCCCATTCCCTGCCAAAGTCATTGAGAAAGCCGTCAATAGCCAGCTCGCCGCCTTCCTGGAATCCAACAAATCCCTCGACCCCTCACAGTCCGGCTTCCGAGCTGAACACAGCACCGAAACCGCCCTCATCGCAGCAACAGACGACATTCGCACTCTACTGGACAACGGAGAAACAGCCGCCCTCATCCTACTTGACCTCTCCGCCGCATTCGACACAGTCTGTCATAGCACCCTCATACAACGCCTCAGCAATGTCGGAATACAAGGAAAAGCCTTGGACTGGATCATCTCATTCCTCACCGGGAGAACCCAGAGAGTCCGACTCCCCCCATTCAAATCAGAGGCCACCGAAGTCATCTGCGGAGTACCACAAGGATCTTCACTCAGTCCCACCCTCTTCAACGTTTACATGAGCCCCCTCGCATCCATCGCTCGACAACACAACCTCAACATCATCTCCTACGCTGACGACACCCAGCTGATCCTCTCCCTCACCAAAGACCCAAACACCGCCAAAACCAATCTACACAAAGGAATGAAAGAAGTAGCCGAATGGATGAAATACAGCCACCTAAAACTTAACTCAGACAAAACGGAAGACCTCATCCTAGGGTCATCCCCCTCTGCCTGGGACGACTCATGGTGGCCATCGGCCCTGGGCACAGCACCCATACCCACAGACCAAGCAAGCAACCTGGGATTCATCCTTGACTCCTCCCTCTCGATGACCAGACAAGTCAACGCCGTCTCATCCTCTTGCTTCAACGTACTCCGTATGCTCAAAAAAATCTTTCGTTGGATCCCCACAAAAACAAGAAAGACTGTCACCCACGCACTGGTCACTAGCCGACTTGACTATGGTAACACCCTCTACTCCGGAACCACAGCCAAATTACAGAAAAAACTCCAACGCATCCAAAATGCATCAGCCAGACTCATATTGGACATCCCTCGCCAAGCTCACATCACCGGCCACCTGAAAGACCTCCACTGGCTTCCAGTCAACAAGAGAATAACGTTCCGTCTCCTCACTCACGCACACAAGGCCCTCTACAAACTAGGACCCGATTGCCTCAACACACGACTGTCCTTCTACACACCCACCCGCCAACTAAGATCCTCCAATCAAGCCCTCGCCGCAGTTCTGCGCATCCACAGATCCACCATGGGGGGGGAAGATCTTTCTCCTACCTGGCGGCCAAGACCTGGAATTCTCTCCCCACTCACCTCCGCCTCACACAGAACCACATTTCCTTCAGAAAGGAACTTAAAACCTGGCTATTCGATAAATAATGCACCCCATCCCACAAGCGCCTTGAGACCCTCTGGGTGAGTAGTGCGCTATACAAATTCCTGAACTTGAACTTCTGCACCGATGGCTCAGCTGGTTCTCTATCCGTCATGCCCCCTCCCCTCTCTTATCCGTCCTTTTCCACTCGCCTCCCCTCTCTCCTGCTCATCCATCTATCTATCTATCTATCTATCTATCTATCTATCTATCTATCTATCCTCTTCTTCTCCTCGAGCTGGCTCTCATCTTTCCCACCTCTTGCTTTCTTTTGTCTGATCTTCTTTCTTGTCCTTTTCTTCCCTCGTTCTCTCTTCCACTCCCTCTCACATCCCTTCCCTATTTACATCACATCCTTTGCTTTAGCTCTCTCCCTCTCAACAGCTCCAATGCCGCATCTCACGGTATCCCCCCATACTGCACCTCAATGGTGCACCTCAATGTGTGCTCTGTCTTTTCCCCTCTCATTTTCTCACAATGTCTATTTTCCTTCACCACTCTATCGCCCCCTTCTGTTCGGCTCTTCTTCCATCTCTCCCCCCAAACCTCCTCTCGTCTCATACTCTCCCTCTTTCTCTCATTCCTTGTCTCCCACCTATTTTTCTCGTCTTGCTCCTCTACATTGTATTGCCACTTTTTCCTCATGTAACGTATCGTTTGCTTTTGTAACATGCCCACTTGTAATTTTCTCCTCATGTAACATTACTGTTCCTATTGTGAAGCGTTCTGACACCTTTGGGTAAAGTCCGCGCTATATCAAAACGCATAAATGAATAAATAAATTGAACAACCTGGAGAGTAAACATTAGCTGACATGTCTGTATTGTTTTATATTTTTTATTCTGTGTCACAGTAGGCAAATGTTTCATGTAGTTAGTTAGGCAACTGATTGCAGTCAGTCGGTTTTTCATTTCCTTGGTTTTGGTTTTCTGGTTTGTTAAAAAAAAAAGTGATGGCGGTGCGCGCGCGGACTGGCGCTTGGCTGTTGGTGCGCGCGCGGACTGGCGCTTGGCTGTTGGTGCGCGCGCGGACTGGCGCTTGGCTGTTGGTGCGCGCGCGGACTGGCGCTTGGCTGTTGGTGCGCGCGCGGACTGGCGCTTGGCTGTTGGTGCGCGCGCGGACTGGCGCTTGGCTGTTGGTGCGCGCGCGGACTGGCGCTTGGCTGTTGGTGTGCCCCCTTGAACAGACGCTTGGCTGGCAGTGTGCCTGGACTGACGCTTGGCTGGCGGTGTGTGTGTGGACTGGCAGTGTGTTGGTGACTCATAGCCAGTATGTGTATTGACTTGCTTGAGGTGTGGTTGTCAGTTGTCTGATGTTTGGGTGCTTTCCCCACTTGTCCCGATAAAATTTCTACCCCACTTGTGTGCCTGAGCCTAGTGCCCACAACAGGAATGATCATACCAGTGTCATGAGGACTACTATTAACCTGTAGTTTATGCCCCAGAAAGGCATGAAAAAATAAGTATTGTTATTCAATGTTACATCTTTCGTTACATGCAGATTTCAGGACATTTCCCCAAAGAAATGCAAGGAAAATTAGTTTTTAGGCATAGTTTAAGCTTTGCACAGGATTCTAGGTAAAACAAACCTGGTGAGAGCCATACAAGTCACCCCACCCAGGACTCCCCTGGGTGTCTATTATTCAAATGTGCTGGTTTGGTGGGTTTCCCTATGTGCCGGTTGAGCTGGGGCCTAAAATCTACAGCTACCCACATTGCAAAATCACGTGTAAAGCACTTTTAGAAGTTGTTCAGCACCGTAAAAATTTGATATGATTAAAACATAGGAGAAAAGAAAAGTCAAACAAAAAAAGCAAAGCAAAAAAGGACAACATTTAAAAATACCTATAGATTATAAAACGAAAGATACTAAATTGGATTAGGAACAACCATGCTACAGACGAAGAGGGAAAACACAGGGTCAATTAGAAAAAAGTATCGCCTGTGGTGAGTAAATGGATATCTAATTCACACCATCACGCTCCTCCCACCACATACAAAACGTTGCACACCATCAGCCTTACACACCTCAACAATTGCATTAACTTACACATAGCTTTCAGACACCTCCACTGAGCCACTCTTACTCGCACACACCCCCCGAATACGCAAAACCATACTTGGCATCTAGCCTTTCTACTTCGCTCCCTAACCCTGAACCGATCTACCCTTGCACGTCAGAACCACCTTCCTCAAACCCTGGAATGACCTACCATGGCATGTCGGAGCCGCCTTCTCTCAAACCCTGGAACCACCTACCCCTGGACATCAGAGACACCTTCTCATTTCTTGAATTTCGTAAGAAACCAATAACATTGCTCTTCACCTAGCCTTGGGCCACGCCGCTCCCGATTTTTAACACCAGGACACACTCCCAGGTGAATCGTACACTTTACAACTACCCATAACATAACAAGCCGATTATCAGCTGTACACACAACACAAGGGCACAGTTCAGGTTCATTCTCCATCCAGAAACGCAAGTAAGGCTACCTCAAACGCAAACTTTATTTTTCTAACTGATACTGTTCTGGGTGGGGTTGCAAAGAAAATTCAAGAACTTTCACAAACAGAAATATAAGTGTGCATCATCTTTAATATTGTAAAAAAAACTGAGAACTACTGACAGATAACAGTCAGTGGAATTATCCTCTGAGAGACTTACACAGACAATGCTCTAAGTGAACATGGGAGATTCTCCGAGGGACATGCCAGCACACCAGTCCTCAGACACTACTTTATCATTATTAAAGAAACAAAGATTGTGTGACCCTTTAGCCACAACTCCAGACACCTTAAAATGCTTAATGTAGCTGCAGTCCTGGCCACAGGGCTCCAGCTGCTAAACATTCAATTCCATACAAGGTTAAAGGCTCTTCTCACAGGCTAAGGAAAATATTCAAGTCAGAAAGTGCTGAAATAAAAACAAGATTTCCAAGGCTGTAGCACATTCTCTGGCTCTAGATCCCAGGTCTTGCGTACAGTTTTTCGTCCCGCTATGAGGGCAGCATGCCGAGGTCTATTCTGGTCTTCACTGGGTGAGATGCAGAGGTCTTTTGGCTTCAGTTCCTGAGTGTAGCATAACACCTCTTACCTGGACCACAACTAGTCGGTACCCGTGAAAGTCAAGATGACAACTGGGATTGGCTCCTATGAGCGACACAATGGCAATTCATTAAGATACTAGATGGCCCACATCTGGCTGAGGAAACCTTTTGCTACACAGGTGACCACGGGTGGCAGATATCCCCTGGCTCCTGTGGGAGGATGCTGCTACACAGGTGACCAACAGGTGGCAAAGATTACTTGACTCCTGTTGGGTGAGCAGTGCCCAGTGAACACATCTCTAGGGCACCACAGTGCGCTTTGCCACTCTGCCCTCTTTATCTATGGCAAAGTTATAGGTCTTGGGATTGTCCAAAGCTTCTTCAATCTTCTGGTCCAGGTTTTCTGGTGTGATAAAATGCTTTACTTCTTCCTGCCGGACAGAAAGAGGGGAAATAAGAAGGGACTTGGTTAGCACTTGTTTTTATGGGAAAAGGGGCAGTCTTGCAAACAACCCAATGGTGTCTTCAAATGTGCTATTTATTCAGTGCTCAGTTGGCGAGAGCAGATATAATCAAGGGGTCGTACAAGTATAGTTTAATATCAACACAATACACAGCTTTACTAATTAGCAAAGATCAGAGTGGCCCCGCAAGCAGCTATCAGTGCTTTCTCTACAGGTTGCAAATCACTCAATCCAGGCCTACAAAGCCCCCTGCTATTCAAGAAAGAAATCCCACTGATCTGCTGAAATACCACAGCACCCCCGACAGAACCAGAACTGGACAAGAAACATGAAAAACAAAGCAAGCATGGGCACAAAGAAAGAGGGTATCAGAACAGTAGACAGGAGGACACAGCAGGGAGAACAGACAAACAAGGGGAAAAGAAACTCAATAGGGAGAACATGAACTGGTAGAGAAAGCAGCAGAACAGAGCAAGGGTTTAGCTGAGAGCACAAACAGAGAAAGTGTGGGTTTAGTGGGGCAACCAGAACAGAGCACAGGGTGTTTAGAAAGCAGCCCAAGGACAAAGGAACGACTTGAGGAGCAAGGACGTGAGAAGGAGGAGAGATGATCCAACTGGAAGGGCAGGTGAAAGAGGGACAGGCGGGATGGGAAGCCATGGACCGTGGACAAGACAGAACGGAAGATGAGCAAAGAACGGGAATAACATTCAGAAGACTGGAGAACAACAAAACAGTTGAAACAAGCATTAGCAAAGCCTGCAGGTTTCACCTTCCAGATCCACATCGACCCCAAGACCACACTCAGAGGCACCCTCCTCTACAGGCCACCAGGACCCCGTGCACAATTCAGTGAGGACATCACAGAATTTATCACCCCACACGCTCTCCCCTCCGAGGACTACATTCTTTTGGGAGACCTCAACTTTCACCTTAAAAAGAACAACGACCGCAACACCACCACCCTTCTGGACAATCTCGCCAACCTCGGACTTAAACAACTTGTCACTACCCCCACCCACATCGCAGGGCACACACTCGACCCCATCTTCACCTCCAGCAAACATGTCTCCTTCAACCACACCACGGCTCTCCTTTGGACGGACCACAGCTGCGTACACTTTATCTACAATAAGACCACAACTCACAACCATCCTCAACCTACTCTGCGAAGAAACTGGAACAAAATCACCATCGACCAGATCTCCTCATCGCTTCTTCAAAACCCCCCTGCCCACTCTTCGAACCCCAACCAAGCAGCCATTAACCTCACTCAATGGCTATCCAACAGCGCCGACATCCTAGCACCGTTGAAAAAACATCAAATCAAACTAGGCAGCAAAAAGGCCTCCTGGTTCAACGATGATCTTAAGAAGTCTAAGAAACTCTGTCGCTCCCTTGAGAAGGCCTGGAAAAAAGACCCTAACACCAGCACCAAGGACGCCTTCAAAAACACCACCAACTTATCCGGACTGCCAAGAAAACCGCTTTCAAGGGCCGACTAGACAACAACGCCCATAACAGCAAAGAATTATTCAACATCGTCAAGGAATTCACCAACCCCTCAGCCAACTCCAACGACATCACCCCCTCTCAAGCCCTCTGCGACTCCCTAGCCTCATTCTTCTACAACAAGATTGCTGACATCCACAACAGCTTCGACGACCGGCCCGAAAACCAACCCACCCAACCCTCTGCAGGACCCCCACCCCCCTTGAACATCCTCAAGGACTGGAACCCAATCTCCACTGAGGACACCATCCGCCTAATGAACTCCATCCACTCAGGATCCCCCACAGACCCATGCCCTCACCACATCTTTAACAAAGCTGACTCCATTATAGCACCGCACCTCCGAGACGTCATCAACTGCTCCCTCAACTCCGCTACCTTCCCGGAAAGTTGGAAACATGCCGAACTCAGCGCCCTTCTGAAGAAACCCACAGCTGACCCCACCGAACTCAAAAACTACCGCCCCATCTCGCTCCTTCCATTCCCGGCCAAAGTCATCGAGAAAGCTGTCAACAACCAGCTCGCCGCCTTCCTCGAAACCAACAAATCCCTCGACTCCTCACAGTCCGGCTTCCGAGCCAAACACAGCACTGAGACCGCACTCATCGCAGCAACTGACGACATTCGAACTCTGCTAGACAACGGAGACACGGTCGCCCTCATCCTCCTCGACCTCTCCGCAGCCTTTGACACAGTCTGTCATAGCACCTTAATACAACGCCTCAGAAACATCGGAATCAAGGGAAAAGCACTGAAGTGGATCACCTCATTCCTCACCGGAAGAACCCAGAGAGTCCGCCTTCCACCATTCAAATCAGAAGCTACAGAAGTCATCTGCGGCGTGCCACAAGGATCTTCACTCAGCCCCACCCTCTTCAACGTATACATGAGCCCCCTCGCAGCCATCGCACGCCAACACAACCTCAACATCATCTCCTACGCTGATGACACTCAACTGATCCTCTCACTCACCAAAGACCCTAACACCGCCAAAACCAACCTACATGAAGGAATGAAAGAAGTAGCCGAGTGGATGAAGTACAGCCGTCTAAAACTGAACTCCGACAAAACTGAAGTCCTCATCCTTGGTACCTCCCCCTCCGCCTGGGACGACTCTTGGTGGCCAGAGGCCCTTGGAAAAGCACCCATCCCGACGGACCACGCACAGAACTTGGGTGTCAACCTGGACTCCTCACTCTCTATGAACAGACAAGTCAACGCCGTCTCATCTTCTTGCTTCAATATTCTTCGCATGCTCAAAAAAACATTTCGCTGGATCCCCACCGAAACCAGAAAAACGGTCACCCACGCACTGGTCACGAGTCGCCTGGACTACGGAAACACCCTATACGCCGGTACCACCGCAAAACTCCAAAAAAAACTCCAACGCATCCAGAACGCCTCAGCCAGACTCATACTAGACATCCCGCGTAAAGACCACATCTCTGGACACCTGAAAAACCTCCACTGGCTCCCCGTTACCAAGAGGATTACTTTCCGCCTACTAACCCACGCACACAAAGCACTCTACGAACTTGGACCCGAATGCCTCAACTCACGACTTTCCTTCTACACCCCCTCCCGCCTCCTACGATCCTCCAGCCAAGCCCTTGCAACTGTACCTCGCATCAACAAAACCACCATGGGAGGCAGAGCCTTCTCCTACCTGGCAGCTAAAACCTGGAACTCACTTCCCACTCACCTTCGCCTCACTCAGAACAACCTTACATTCAGAAAGCAACTTAAAACCTGGATATTCGACAAGTAATTCCCCACCCTTCCTCAAGCGCCTTGAGACCCTCTGGGTATGTAGCGCGCTATATAAATCACTTGACTTGACTTGACCGTTTCTATGCAGCATGGATAACATTTTTTTTTTTTAAAAAGCCATTGACGCAGCCACCTGTTTAATAGGAACGCGGTGGAGCATGGAGAAAGCAAAATGCGGGAGGGTGGGTGAGAGAGTAACGAAGAAACACAGAGGGTGGGGGGGCGTTGAAAGCAACAAGGACGAGATGCAAAAGCAACCTTGGAGGGATGCAGGGGATGTAAAAGCAACTAGAGGAGAACAGGAGCAAAAACAGAAGAGTATGAGTAAAGCAACATGGGGGGCTTGAATGGGGCACTGTATGCAGGCGAGTGCAAGTGAGAAGGAGCAGGGAGAAACAGTCAGGAAACAGAGAGCAACATGGAGTGCAGGGGGAGAGACATATGAGGAAAATGGCTTAAGCACATACATTCCTAAGGAACAATTCACAAAAAAGAAAAAGTAGCTGCAAAAAAATTGCAGATTGACAAACTGGAGCATAAATAAGTAGTAGGTCAATAAGAGTGACAGAGAAAGTCAACCAATAGTGATCAATGGGCGGGCTCCAAGTAGGCCTGGGCGGTAAATTCCGTTCGAGGAATTTGCAAGATTTGGGTATTTTTGCATTCCGCGGAATTGCCCAAAATTCCGCGATCCAATTTTTTTTGTTTGTTCGCACTTTCAAAATGCGTGTTCGCGAGATATTTCTCCCCGAGCACGCAAACAGCTTTCGCGAACAGGAAAAAAGCATTGTGAACGGGCGGAACAAGCAATTCCATGTGTTTGCGGAACTTTTACGTGCTCGCAGAGATTTTTTACCATTTAGCTTTGCGTAGCGCGACTACGCAAACTCCACCCAACCCAAGCTCCAAGCACCTCTTTGTTCTCAGTAAGTTGCAAAATGCTTTGAACGGACAGAGCATGCGCGGTCTAATAACACAACCTAAAAAGAAAAACTGCATCTCATCCAGTAAGCCAGAAACGTCATACGGTTAAAGAAGTTAATCAAACCTAATCTTCTACTAATCATGTATGATGAAATTAAATGGGTCAATTAATTAGAACATGCCCCACTATTTACATCTATCTTTCACTTCGAGAGCATTAAAACAAAATCCTAGTTTGATTTTAATTCTTGTGAAATATTGCGCGGCTTGACAAACATGATTACAATTAAACATTTGAGCAAAAGTTTAAACATATATGAATCTTATTTGCGTCACAAGCATCAAGGGAAAATGTGACTCAGATTTCAAATGAGTTTAATGCGCAATTTAAGACCCTTCAAAGCAAACCGTCTGTAACATATGTGTTAGACGGACCGGGAGGGTCGGCCGAGACTACGGGGAGAGGTCTCCAGGGAGAGCCGTCTCCAACGACTGTACAGACAAGTAACTTCCCCCCCACAGACGGACACCACACAAGGTTGAAGGTTAACGAGACTTTATATGCAATTCTTAGGTTACGATGATGTGATACAAGGAGGTCTGGACTCAGGGGTCCCCTCGGTTCTAGTCTCTGGCTTAGGAAAGGGGTAGCGGGACAGTCTTTGTTACCAATGAGTGGAAAATAGCTCTCAATCCTCGAGCTCGGCGTTCTAGATGATCGGGCCGCGGCGGAGCCAGCAGGTCCCGAGATGGACGAAGGAAAAACGACAGTCCGCGGCGGAGCCTGCAGGTCCCGGTGAAGATGACGGTTACAACGGTCCGCGGCCACGCCAGCAGGTCCCGACGACGATGAAGGATATGAAGGTTGCGAAGGCTGTGGCAGCGCCAACAGGCAGGACGATGGTGCACAAGACAGGGCTACGGCAGCGCCAGTAGTCCGTCAAGGATGAGTTCCTCTTTACGTCTCTCGACTCCAAGATACAACTGCCTTCCTGCTCTGGAGCTGCCCCAGTTATAGGGCTGGTGTGCTTTGATGTCCGGACTCTCGCACTTGGAGGTCGGGAGGTCCGGGATGAGTGAGTCCAGACACCCAGCAGGGGGGTGGAGCCGGCGCCCGGGGAGGCGATGGGCGAGCGGCACTTGGCGGGGGAGAGCCATCGACACCTCTTTCTCCCATTGACTTGCCAAGTAGCCCGCTCACCTCCTGGTGGATGGTGGTGCCGGGATGTCTGAGGCCTGGCCAGGCCCAGGGTTGGGGGTCGATCGGGGGCCAGGCGGCCTCGTGGTGGAGTGTCCAAGATGGCGCCCCAGGATGGGCGCGAGGGCCGGCAGTGGATCGGACCCACGAGGTTGACATGCTCGAGGGCAGGGGTCCCTGAGGGGACAGAGGACGTGCAATGGTAGTGTGTGGTACTTGCGGGCCCGGACTCGGGCCTGGTTGGGCCGGGGGAGAGCGGCCCTTCATGGGGCCTGTCCAACATGCGTCCCCCCCAGCTGAAGGCGGGGAGAGTCACCCATCCTCTTGGGGACTCTCCTCGTCGAGGCGGAAGAAGCGGGACAGGCCATCCGCGTTGGCGTGATCTGGCCCAGGCCGGTGTTCAACTGTGAAGTCCATACCCTGCAGGGAGATGGACCAGCGTAGTAACTTCGGGTTTTCCCCCCGCATCTGCATCAGCCACTGCAGGGGTCGGTGGTCAGTCTGCACCCGAAAGTGGGTGCCAAAAAGGTAGGGCCGGAGTTTCTTGAGGGCCCATACCACAGCGAAGGCCTCCCTCTCTATGGTGCTCCAGCGTTGTTCCCGTGGTAGGAGTCGCCGGCTGATAAAGGCCACCGGTTGATCAAGGCCTTCGGTGTTTACCTGGGACAGGACTGCCCCAATGCCATGGTCGGAGGCATCCGTCTGGACAACGAACTCCCGGCTGTAGTCGGGGGCCTGGAGCACAGGGGCAGAACACATGGCGGCTTTTAGTTGTTCAAATGCAGCTTGGCACTCTGGGGTCCAGTTGACGTTCTCGGGCTGGTTTTTTGACGTGAGTTCTGTGAGGGGCCCTACTATGGTACCGTAGTCCTTCACGAACCTTCGATAATATCCTGTGAGGCCCAGGAAGGCTCGTACCTCGGTCTGAGTGATGGGGGGCTGCCAAGACTGGATGGCGGCAATTTTTAGCTGCAGAGGGGCCACCAGGCCGCTTCCCACCTGGTGCCCGAGGTAGGTTACAGACCCTTGCCCAATTTGACACTTGCTGGCCTTGATCGTGAGGCCAGCTCGCTGAAGGGCTTGCAGCACTGCTCGGAGGTGGTGGAGGTGCTCGGGCCAATGGTGGCTGTATACAGCGATGTCGTCTAGGTAGGCGGCGCTGAATCCTTCGAGCCCCGCCAGGACCTGATTGACGAGCCGTTGGAATGTTGCCGGGGCATTCTTCATGCCGAAGGGCATGACGGTGAAATGGTAATGGCCATCGGGGGTGGAAAAGGCCGAACGTTCCTGCGCCCGGGGTGTGAGGCCGATTTGCCAGTAGCCCGCCGTCAGATCGAAGATACTGAGATAGCGGGCAGCTCCCATGCGGTCGATTAGTTCATCTGCCCGGGGTATGGGGTGTGCATCTGTTCTGGTGACCGCATTCAAGCCCCGGTAGTCGACGCAGAACCGGAGTTCTGGTGTGGTGCCGGGTGCAGCTGCTTTGGGGACCAGTACTACAGGGCTGGCCCAGGGACTGTCGGAGGGCTCGATGACCCCGAGTGTGAGCATCTTGGCCACCTCTTCCTGGATGCAGGCCCGTACCCGATCTGGCACGCGGTAGGCCCGGTGGCGGATAGGGGGGCTGTCCCCCGTGTCCACATCGTGCACACACCAGGGAGTGACACCGGGGGTGAGGGAGAACAGGCTGGCGAACTGTGATAGGAGGGCTTGACACTCCTGGCGTTGTTCTCTGGTGAGGGCCTCCGAGAGTCGGACCCCATCCACGGAGCCGTCTTGTTCCTGAGTCCGTAGGAGGTCAGGGAGAGGCTCGGAGTCTTCTTCAATCCCATTGTCTGTGGCCATCAGGAGGCTGAGCTCTGTTCGCACAAAGTGGGGCTTTAGTCTGTTAGCGTGGAGGACCCGGAGAGGGTTCCGGGAGGATTCCATGTCGATGAGATAGGTGGCAGGGCCCTTGCGCTCGACTACTTTGAAGGGCCCCGTCCATTTGTCTTGCAGGGCGCATGGCTCAGTGGGGGACATCACCCATACCTGTTGGCCAGGTTCGAATTCAATGGATGAGGCATTCTGGTCATACCATTTTTTCATGTCCTCTTGACTGGCCTCTAGGTTGGCTTTTGCCAGTTCCCTGAACCGCCGGGTCTGGTTGCGGAGGGTTAGGAGGTACCGGAAGACATCTGGAGGGTTCTTTAACGGAGGCATCTCCCAGCCTTCTTTGACTAGGCTGAGCGGCCCCCGCACTGGGTGTCCATATAGCAGTTCAAATGGGCTGAAGCCCAGGGATTTCTGAGGGACCTCTCGGTAGGCGAAGAGGAGACACGGCAGCAGCACATCCCACTGGCGACGGAGGGGCTCTTCCAACCCCCCGATCATCCCCTTTAGCGTGCGGTTGAACCGCTCAACAAGTCCGTTCCCTTGAGGGTGATAGGGGGTCGTGAATCGGTAGGTGACCCCGCACTGTTGCCAGAGAGATTTCATGTATTTAGAAATAAAGTTCGTGCCTCTGTCGCTGACGACTTCTCGGGGGAAGCCCACACGGGAGAAGATCCCCATCAGAGCCCGGCCGACTACCGGGGCTGTCACAGTCCGCAGAGGAACAGCCTCAGGGTAGCGGGTGGCGTGGTCCACTAGCACCAAGATGAATCGATGGCCTTGTTTTGTGCGCGGGTCCAGGGGCCCCACAATGTCTATTCCGACCCTCTCAAATGGGGTAGTGACCACAGGAAAAGGTTGCAGGGGGGCCTTTAGTTTGCGGCCGCTCTTCCCACTGGCTTGGCACGTGGGGCAAGATCGGCAATGCTGGTGCACATCGTTCCTCATTTTGGGCCAGAAGAAGTGGGTCACTAGGCGACTGTAGGTTTTATCTTGTCCCAGGTGTCCTGCCAGGGGGACATCGTGGGCCAGGTTTAGCAGAAAGTCTCTAAAACGGAGGGGTACCACTAATACTCGGTTGGCCCCCAGCTCGGCGATTCTTTGCTCGCTGTACAGCAGATCATTGTCCCAGTAGACCCAATGAGTTCCGGAGGTATCCCCTGCGCTTTGGGCGAGCGCTTGCTGGCGGAGTCCCTCGAGGGAGGGACAGGTCTTCTGCTCTTGGCGAAATTGTTCTTGCGTGGGCCCCCCCTCTTGAGGCCACTGGTCGAGGTTAGCGAGGTCGGAAGGTTGAGCTGGTTCGGGGGGAATATCATGGTCGGTGGTTTCGGCTGGGGCGACCGGAGGCGGTGGCGCCGGCCATGCGGGTTCTTCTGGGCGGTGGTTGGCACGGGTGGCCATGGACCGGGTGGTGACGCACGCCCAGTCCGGGACGCCTAACATCCCTAGGTGTTCTTTTCGCTCCACGGCTGCCCACGGAGAGCTTTCAAGGTCATTTCCAAGGAGGCAGTCTACGGGGGCATCGTCTCGGACCGTTACTTTCAACATGCCGGAGACCCCTCCCCATTCGAAAGGGACGCAGGCCATCCGACACAGACTTTCCGAGTTATCGGCTGATCGTACAGGGCAGAGAATGTTCGGTAGATACTGTTCTGGGGTCACCAGGTGACAGCGGACGGCTGTTACACTGGCCCCGGTGTCACGAAGGGCTTCGGCCCGGCGTCCATTGATGCTCACCCATTGGCTGTACTTCTGGGTGTTAGCGGGTAGGGGGACCCGCGGGACCATGTCTTTCCCCCCTAAGCATGCTAGAGCCATGGCGGCTGGCTCCCACTCTTGATGCTCTTGTTCGTATTCTTCCTGCTCCTCGGAGATCTGTTCTTCCCCTAGGGCCGCAGCGGCCACTTGGCGGGGTCTTGGGCTCTGGTACTGCGGGCAGTTTGGGTCGTTTGCATAGTGGCCTACTCGTTGGCATCGGTGACACGTGACATTGGCTCTGTACCCCGGTCGCGCCGGGGTGCCGCCCCGGTTGGCCGGGGGGGTGGTGCTGGTAGCGGGGGCGACCGGAGCGTTGTCTCTTCCTCGCCCTTGGCCCCCTCCTCCTCCTCTTGGTCGGTGCTGACCATTGTTGTTCCGGTTCTGTTCGTAGGACCCATTCCGGCCCACTCTGGTGATCTCCCACCGGTCAGCTTCGGCCGCGAGCTGCCGGGGATCCGTTAACTTACTGTCGAGGAGGTGCTGGCGGAGCTCAATGAAGCAATTGTTCGACAGATGTTCCCATACCATCAGATTGAACAGTTGTTCGTAGGTCGTGACGTTGTTTCCTCTGATCCAGCCCTCGAAAGCTCGGCTAAAGTACGTTACATAGTCCACCCAAGTTGTACCCGGGATGCGGGTGCAGTCTCGGAACCTCTGACGGTACATCTCGGGTGTGAGGCCATAGCGGGTGAGGAGTGCCGCTTTCATATGGTCATAGGAGGTCATCTGGTGGTCCGGGAGCTGTAGCAGGGTATCGCGGCCCTCATTGAGGAATCTCCCCCATAGACCGGCTCCCCAATCGCTTCTATCGATCCGGTGTGCAGTCATAGCGATTTCATAGGCCTTAAACCATTGCTGGATGTCGTCCTCTCGGAAATATTCTCGGACAACATCCTTGGGGATGTGTACCTTTTTGTCTGTGGCCCCTGAGGTGTGGGGTCGCTCGGGCACCCCTACTTCTTTATTCTGCTTGCGCAGGTTGATCTCGGCTAGGTTCCGTTCGTGTTCGTACGCCAGTTTCTTTTCCTCGAGCTCCCTTTGCCTCTGTTTCTCCTCTCTTTCTTCTCGGAGACGCAGGTGCTCTAAGTTGATTTTTTGTTCGGCCAACTTGAGTTCGACGTCCATCTTGAGTCGGGCCATTTCTAGCTCGTGTAGTCGGGTTCTTTCTCTTTCCTGGATCTCGTCTTGCGAGAGACCCGTTCTTTGCCCTTCAGGGGCCGTGGTGGTTTTTTCTGCGGTGCTTTGATCGGGGGTTCCGGCAGCCCCGGTCTCTGCCCAAGATTCTAGGGCATGCTTAAAATCGTCTTTGGTGCTTAGTCCGGTGGTAGCGATACCCAGTTCGATGCAGAATTGTTTTAGTTCACGATGGCTGTACTCCTCCAGTTTCTCCATTTGGAACTTCTCGGTTGATCCGCTTTCTTTGGTTGTCATTGTGATTTCGTCGTGGGGTGAGCTACTCTCTGTACGTTATGCGGTGATTCGGATCGCGCCGCTGGCCACCAATGTTAGACGGACCGGGAGGGTCGGCCGAGACTGCGGGGAGAGGTCTCCAGGGAGAGCCGTCTCCAACGACTGTACAGACAAGTAACTTCCCCCCCACAGACGGACACCACACAAGGTTGAAGGTTAACGAGACTTTATATGCAATTCTTAGGTTACGATGATGTGATACAAGGAGGTCTGGACTCAGGGGTCCCCTCGGTTCTAGTCTCTAGCTTAGGAAAGGGGTAGCGGGACAGTCTTTGTTACCAATGAGTGGAAAATAGCTCTCAATCCTCGAGCTCGGCGTTCTAGATGATCGGGCCGCGGCGGAGCCAGCAGGTCCCGAGATGGACGAAGGAAAAACGACGGTCCGCGGCGGAGCCTGCAGGTCCCGGTGAAGATGACGGTTACAACGGTCCGCGGCCACGCCAGCAGGTCCCGACGACGATGAAGGATATGAAGGTTGCGAAGGCTGTGGCAGCGCCAACAGGCAGGACGATGGTGCACAAGACAGGGCTACGGCAGCGCCAGTAGTCCGTCAAGGATGAGTTCCTCTTTACGTCTCTCGACTCCAAGATACAACTGCCTTCCTGCTCTGGAGCTGCCCCAGTTATAGGGCTGGTGTGCTTTGATGTCCGGACTCTCGCACTTGGAGGTCGGGAGGTCCGGGATGAGTGAGTCCAGACACCCAGCAGGGGGGTGGAGCCGGCGCCCGGGGAGGCGATGGGCGAGCGGCACTTGGCGGGGGAGAGCCATCGACACCTCTTTCTCCCATTGACTTGCCAAGTAGCCCGCTCACCTCCTGGTGGATGGTGGTGCCGGGATGTCTGAGGCCTGGCCAGGCCCAGGGTTGGGGTCGATCGGGGGCCAGGCGGCCTCGTGGTGGAGTGTCCAAGATGGCGCCCCAGGATGGGCGCGAGGGCCGGCAGTGGATCGGACCCACGAGGTTGACATGCTCGAGGGCAGGGGTCCCTGAGGGGACAGAGGACGTGCAATGGTGGTGTGTGGTACTTGCGGGCCCGGACTCGGGCCTGGTTGGGCCGGGGGAGAGCGGCCCTTCATGGGGCCTGTCCAACAATATGGAACAAAGTACTTCAAATAAGGCTATTGTTTTACTCACATTTACCATCTTTCAAATGTAAATCTGGTGTCAAACACTTTTTAAACAACATGTACAGTTGCAAAGGTCGTCCATAAAGTATTTCAGAATATACTCTACAAACAAAATATTGTCACTAAAGAAGACTCCTCAAATACGTAAATCTGAAACGTTTTAGGGAGTTCACGATAGTTTTATGACCAAGTGCACTTTCAAACCAAAAAATGTAATATGTGGTCTTGCAGTATAAACCCATTGACAAACTGAGCACCAACAATTACATTATTGGAGAAGAAAAAAAATCACAAACTGAAAACATAAAAGATATCTTCAGAAAAGCAAAGAAGGAGCCGGCCGATTGTTTAAAGCAAAGACAGGGGGGGCGTGGCCAAAATGGCAGCGGGATAGGACGCGTTTCTTGCAGCTCCTGCCCGCCGCCTCCTGGAACAGCATAGCACAGGCCCCGCAGGGACCCTATTTGCCTGAGGAGTGACTGGGTCTCCCGTGGAGCGAACCGGATCCGGTCCGAGCCTGACAAGCGACCAAGGCGTGCAGCAGAGGGCATCCTCTTGACCCGGCCGGGAGACGGCCCCGGCGTCCCCGGATAGAGGGAGGCCTCGACAACACGGTGGTTCGCGCTGCGGACCACCGAGGCCAGCAATCAGTCTCCCGGCTCTCCTGACGCAGCTGGCATGCCCGACAGCTGGTGGGACGCAGAGGTCCACTGAGGGATTGGCCCCCGGGCGGAACCGAGGCCGGAGCTGCAGAGGACCCCCATGAGATACCCGCAACAGCAACCTTTGGGCTGCCGCTGAGGACCCCTGCAAGTCTGCGGGACGGACCTAGACACCCCCCGAGCGTTGCTGTTCTCAAGGCGCGGGTTGAGTGCTGCCTGCGGCCTGGTCCACGGGACATCGGACTAGGCCGCGCAGACCACCGGCCGGCGGAGTCCTAGGAATCCGACACAGATACGTGCAGCGCGGCCACGATCTACACGAGGCAGCAGCATGGCGGGGCGTGCAGAGTGCCGGTCGTCAGCTCTTTGCGCCGCCTCGCCTGGCCCACCACCCATACCGCGATCGGCGGGGGTGGCCATTGCACAGACCTGAGATTCAGCGGAGCCTGGAGAACCAGAGGCTGAGGGAGGGGGGAGGTGGTGGGGGGGTGGGAGGGGGCACGTAGCCCCACTCGGCCAGCATTGCAGGCACAGAGGAGTTCTACGAGCCGGGGGCGCGGACTGACCTCAGAAACTCGCCAAAGGGTACCGCACAGATAGGCACCTAATTGCAGCGGTACAGACGAGGCTGACATTGATGGGCAGCAGCACAACCTGAGCAAGGGCCTGCCTCCGTCTCCCGCAAGCTGTTTCCCCGAGATTGGACGAGGCCATGAGCCGCTACTGGGGTGACCCAGGTTGAGGGGGTCTCACACGCCAGGAGCCTGGGAGTGGGGTTGTTGGCGCCCCCCGCAGCCTACGACCCGTTTGCTGCATTCCAACATCCGCTGGCCCAGGATCACAGGGCGATGTCTGCTTCGCGGACCTGAGGATTAAGGATGGAACGCTAGCGTCAGACAGCTCACCGCGAGGACCCGTAACATTGCCTTGGCACCCTGTGCTCCCCAAGATAGGGGCCTCCCGTTGCTGGAGCGGGGACCGGAAGTGGCGGGGGTGGATAGAGGTGGCGCTCGGCCTACCTCCTCGGAGACTGGGCCGTGTCTGTCACCCAAACTCGGGTGGTGCGACAACTGGGGACCGACTGCACCCAAACAACGCGAAGGCCAGCAAGCTCGACAGAGAAGATTAGACTCTTCATCTTTGTCGCCATATCCAAGTCGCGGTGGATGGTGGGCACGGACACGAGACCAATCACTTCTTATTGCTTCGGGACAGGGGTCCCCCTGACCAGGGGGCTGGGACTCCAGGGCTACCCACCTGATCGACTGATATCCCAACTCAACCCACCGAGGAGAGCTGAGGAGCATGTCCAGATCTAGAGTCACGAAGCCGAAGACCCTAAAGGATATCTTTGGCCAGTCGCAGTCTACCCCCATGAAGGCCGTGGCAGCACCGACTGCCATATCGGATAGACTCTCTGCGACCCCCGGAGAGGAGCCCATACGAAATAATTTCTGGAATCACTCTTCCTCACGCTCAGGGAGGATATCCAGTCGGTGAAGGCTGAATTCGCTACTGAACTCAAAGAAGTCCGGAGAGATGTTGACAGTGTTGGGGAACGGGTGGCCACGCTGGAGGAGAAGAGCGACACCGCTGTCTCGGATCTGACAACTCTCCAGCAGGAGGTAATTCGGCTACAAGACCAGCATATAGACATGCAGCTACACCTGGAGGACATTGAAATCTGCTCTCGCAAGCACAGCATTTGAATCCGCGGGGTTAAGGCCTCGGACGACACCCATGACCTGTTTGCCTTTGCCACTGGTCTTTTCCGGCACATATTAGGGGACTCCTTTGAGGCAGACATCATATTGGTCAGAGCGCACAGGGTGGGCCCAACTCTCGGCCCCAACGCTTCGCCGACGGACATTAAGGGCTTTAAGACCAAATAATCCATTGTCTTTAAGGCGAGAACGGCCCACCCTATCTCATTCCAAGGATACTCTCCTGTGCTATACCAAGACCTAGCGTTGACCATGCTGCAACGACGCCGGCAGTTTCGGCCTGTGACGAAACCTTCTAGCGAAAGACCACCACAGAGTGAGATCTAAGGTATTTCCCACGCAGTTATTCTCCTCTAACACCTCGAAATCAGCAGGAGTAGCCATTCTGGTCTTTCGGTCCTTCCCCGGTAGAGTTTTGCAGAAGGAGGAGGACATAAAGGGTCGCCTACACACTTACCAATTTTTGCTTGGGAATTTGAACTTTGTGGTGGGTTCCATATATGCTCCTAACAAAGGGCAAACCAAATGCCTCCACAAGGCGCTTAGCGAAGCGGGCGCAACGCCGGATAGGCACTTACTACTTGGGGGAGATCTTAACATTGTCTTTGATAATGTCGTGGACTGCTCCTGCCAAAGAACGACGCAGGTAGGTGTACTGACACCCACGGGGCTGGCAAACCTCGTGACCTGGGACTCTTAGATTTATGGCGTCATTTCCACCCACATACATGCAGCAAGATGTATGTATGTCTAGATTATTTCCTCTGCTCCACCTCAATGCGGGCGTATGCGGAGAACGGGAGATCCTGACGGCCTCTCTTTCAGATCACTCCCCTGTCCTAGGTGCCTTCCAGCTGCCGCGCTCTCCTCGCCCTCCCAGACTCTGGCACCTGAGCGACACCCTGCTGCACAACCCGACAGTGGTCGATCAAATCCGGAAGGCCATCACTGATTTTGCCACCCAGAATGCTAACCCAGGCACCTCCTTAGCGACCTAAAGGACGGCCTTGAAGGCGGTCATTCGTGGTGAATTTATAGCCATATCTTCTGCTCATAACCGGGAGCGAAGTCGTAAGCGAGCGGAGATCATACAAAGAGTGGCAGAGCTTGAACAGCTGCACCAGGGGACGGGTGTCTCCAGGGCCTGGCAGCAGCTTTGCGCGGAGTGGAAGCCATTGGCAGCCCATGATTAGGGCAGAATATACGGCTCTCAGGCTTCGACACTCTTATTACACCGGAGGAGATAGGTGTGGCTGCCTCCTAGCGAGTAAACTGCGGGAGGTCAGACAACGTCAGGGAGTTTAGAGTATTCGGTCGCCCACAGGTGATTCCATCTCCGAAGACGCGGAAATTGCTGAAACGTTCTGAGACTTTTATGCAGACCTTTACAAGGGAGACTCGCTAGATAATCACCACAGCGCGAGATGCATTGTTGCAGCACACATGCCTTCCCTAACCCAAGCGCAGGCTGACTAGATAGAGCAATCCAGACAGAGGAAGTGATTTTGGTTATCCCTGTCTTAAACTAGGCAAATCACCTGGCCCTGATGGCTACACAGCTGTCTTTTACAAGACATTTTGCAACCTAATAGCTCCCACCCTGACAGCCCTGTTTAATACATTTGAACAGACAGGTACCATCCCGGGGGAAATGCTAGAGGTGGCGATAGTTGTTATCCCAAAGCCAGGGAAAGATAAGACTGTGTGTAGCGCCTATAGGCCTATATCGCTCCTAAATGTGGACATTAAATTGTACACCAGCTTCCTAGCGGTCCGTTTGGCGCTGTACATGGCCCAACTGGTGGAGCCAGATCAGGCCGGTTTTATCCCACAGAGGCAGACCAGCGACAATACCAAACGCATTTTACACCTCATAGAGAAGGCGTCCCGCACCCAAGGCGAGTACATGCTCCTGGCCATCGACGCAGAAAAGTCCTTTGACCGGGTGCACTGGCCCTATCTGGTGATGGTTTTGATGGCTGTTGGTCTCGGTGAGAGATTCCATAACCGGATTCTGAATTGCTATCGCTCTCCCATGGCAACGGTCCGAGTTAATGGCCACATCTCTTCCCGATTTCCCATTGGTAGGGGTACCCAACAAGGATGCCCCCTATCGCCCTTCCTATTCGCGCTCTATATGTAGCCCTTGGCGCTTAGGATACGACGGCAACCTCTTATAACTGGGATTAAATGGAGGGGGGGGGGAGGGGGGGACATCCACACCATAAGCCTATACGCCAACGATATCCTCCTTTCTCTATTGGATCCGATCACATCTCTGCGTTCCCTCTTCATAGAACTAGATCGATTTGTACGAGGTTCCGGCTTTAAAATCAACATGGACAAATCCATGGCTCTTGACATCTCCCTTTCCCCGCACACCCTCACTTACCTTCAAGAGGAACATCCAGTTCAATGGGCAGACACCGCGATTCCCTACCTAGGAATTCAGCTAGCTCCTACCATTCAAGCTACCATTGACGTAAATTATGTCACTCTCCGCACTCACATTCATTCGGAATTGAATAGATGGAAATGCTGCACGATTTCTTGGTTGGGTAGGATTGCAGTCACCAAGATGACTATTCTCCCCCAGATTCTATACCTCTTTCAGACTCTCCCCCTCAGGCCTCAGTTGGACTGGATTCAACTGACTCAAAGGGACTTATCACGGTTCATTTGGCACGGCCGCAAGCCCCGCTTCCGACACCAGATAGCGACTCTCCCATCTGAGAAGGGTGGAGTGGGGGTGCCAGACCTCCAGCTGTACTTCCACGCTGCCCACCTTAGATACCTTGTGGAGTGGCAGCGGCTGGAATCAGAGAAACACTGGCTGTTTCAGGACCAGGCAGTGGTAGGCAGACCACTAGAGGGTGTTCCCTTTCTCCGCAAGCATGACTGCCCGCCTAATCTATATGCCTCATTCATTACGAGCACTGTCATGGACCCCTGGGACCGCATCAACGTTGCCACCCAACTGACTACTTTCCCGCCGCCCCTTACACAGATATTTGAAAATCCAGATTTCCATCCCGGCACCGACAACCGATCCTTTCCGGCCTGGCGCGCTTCCCCCTGTAGGGCTCTAGGTCATCTCTTTGACAAGGATGGCAATATTGCCTTGCCCCAACTCAGGGAGCACTATGGTCTCTCGGAAATGGAAAGACTATCATTCTTCCAAATTCGGCATTGGGCCTTACACCCACAAGTCAAAGCCAAAGCACAGCGTCTACTGACCCCATAAGAGAAATGGCTAGTGACACGCACCTCACAAGAAAAATATTTCTAGCCAACACCACATTCACATATAATGCGGGGCGCGCACGCTGGGAAAAAGACCTTGGGAGATCATTAAGCCACAAGGAATGTGAAGGCATATACCACAGGGCCAGACACTCTGCCTACCATATGTGACTCACGGAGACTCTAACCAAGATTGCCACGTACTGGTACTATACCCCGGAGCGACTGCACAGCTTTGACCCCCGGCACAGTGATCTTTGAAGGCGGGAATGCGGAGAGGTGGGAACACTGGAACATATACTCTGGAGCTGCCCCTGCATACATCCATACTGGTCCCAAGTCTTTGACGAAATCAACCTACACCTTGAGACGCAGCTCCCGCGCTTTCCCTCATATATCCGCTTGGGCCTACCCAACCCACTGACATACCCAGTTAAATCCCGGAAGGGTCGACTGATTGAGATTGCCTTGGGAGCTGCCATACAAAACATCCCGATATAGTGGCGCACCACTCCGCTCCCTACACATACTGGCTGGCTCCAGAGACTTTGGCTGGTGTTGGTTATAGAGAAACTCACTCTTACGATGGCCGGCAGATGGTCAGAATTTGCCGACCTGTGGTGGCCCTTTCTTACGCTAATGGTGTCTGAATTTCCGGGAGCTGACGTGCCCCTGGTACCTTCGATTGCTTCAACTTCCAGACACACAGATTCCAGGCAGCGACTCCACGAAAACCCGTAAGCGGCAACGCTAAACACAGAGCGATTTCCTTTATCCCCCTCCCTTACCTTTTCTTCACCCCCCCCCCCTCTTTTTCCCTTTTTGGGTCCTTTTTCCCTGTTAGTTCAAGGTGGACGAGGAGTGGGGGGGGGGGGGGGGGGGGGGGGGGGAGGGTTACATTGTTCTTTTTGTTTACTGTCTCGGCCAGCTCCATGCTGCTTACCTTTGGTAATGTTATGCAACATGACTTCATGGTCTTATTTACACGATTCCTGAGGAGCTGAGGGCCTTATACTTTTGTATGTTCTTAAAATCATTCAATAAACAGATTTAAACCATAAAGCAAAGACAGAGTGTGTCGGCAGCCATTCTTCACAGGCACAAGGCACGCAAATGAAAACTTGCATTTGCAGACTCGTGTAGAACAGTTATAATGACGAAAAAAAATAGTTTTAACTACAGAAGGATAAAAAAGTATAGTAACGAGATGAAAGAAAATATAAAATGTAGAGTGTTGTGTTTAACGAGATACTATAACTAATGACTAGAAAGGAGCCTACATGCACCTCCTCCACCCTCTATTGCACAGCTGTGGGATATCACACCAGTCACATGGTGTTGCAAGGGCATGAATAAAGGCAGCCAGGTGAGGAGGGCGAATGAGGCCTGGTCCCACAGAAGAATTTACAGCAGACGGAAGTTCTAGGTCCGTTGCTTGAGAAGAGTCCGTCATGAGCTCAATATCCGACTGCAACTTCTGCCAGCCCATTGGCTACAAGTTACCCTTAGGGTAGTTATGTCTAACTCTTTTTTTGGGCAAAGCAGAATACTTAAATGCCCCCGTCCTTTAGGTCTCGCCTGTCGATGCGCATGCGCATCGAGCAAGCGAGACTATTGCGAGTTATCCACTCTTTATCCACACTGCAAGGAATCGTGGCGATTCCTTGCAGTGCCCGTGACTTTTAAGGTCAATGCGCATGCGCATTAAGCTTATGCGCATGCGCATTGACCTTAAAAGTCACGGGCGCGTGCATGTCCGTCTCTGTTTACCCGCTCCGCCCCCTCCCCTTCCCGCCGTGTCGCATTTCTCCTCCCCCCTCCCCTCTCTTCCCTCCAGCTTGTTGTTTGTATAATTTAACCCGCTCCGCCCCCTCCCCTTCGTGTCGCATTTCTCCTCCCCCCTCCCCTCTCTTCCGTCCGTCCGTCTTGTTTATAATGCCACCGTGGGTTCCCTTTCTGTACCGGGTGTTGATGGATGTTTTCAGATTTTCTGCCCGACCTCCAGTGCGGTTAAATTCCCATCTTTCCCTCCCCATGTGCTCCGATCCCCTCCCCCACCTCTTCTGCCCGTGATTGCCGCTCCGTCTCGCTCGGTAGTGGCAGGGAGATTTACTCTCTGTTAGGTTCCCGCGGGGAAAATGAAGGCGCACAACATAAGCACAGATAAGGAGGAGGCAACCTGCTCTGTGCCAACAAGAACGGACCAGCCCGAAAGAGGAATGTAGACTGACTGTTGCTTGCAGCACTGCAGATAAGGGTTCAAATAAATTGATAAATCGTGTTGCTGTTTTATTGTAAAACCGAATTACAGGAGAGGAAAACCGCGACAGTATCTTTAAATCTGTAGCAGTGTACTGCTCGTCTCCATCAGGGTGCAGGTCTTTGTAAAAATGGTTTAATCCTCTTCGTACCGACTGTTTCTGTTGCTAGTAGAGACTCCTTGCTAATAAAATATATCACCTTGTAGTGGATTTAATTGAACTCCACATTCGATGTTCTGTTTCCGGTAAAGCACCACGACAAACTATCTGCAAAAGTGTGGTGGGGAACTTGGGTTTAAAGCAATAACATGTTTGAGAACAAACTTTCGTGAAATAATATTTGTGGAACCTTCAAAAGATCGCGCCTTAAAAGATGGAAAATGTTTTGGAACCCAAGTATAACCAACAAGTTCGTGTTTACGTCCGTCCTTTCTGTGCTGCTTCCAGTTCCCATGTTATTATTAGGTCTGGCCTTTGAGACGCTTTAAGCGGTTTCACCTTATTGTTTTTCCACGAAATCCATACATGAGTTGCATACAAGGAGAGTGTTTGTCAGCACGCTTTATCTATTGGCCCGTTAAATTGTCATTCACGTTTTGCTTCCATCCACCACCGCACGGCATATCGCAAAAAGCCATGGGTCAGCCTACTTTACCCATTGGCTCCCTTCGTTTTGAGTGACTGCACAAGACCTGTGCACATTGTTCTTAGCCACCAAAATAATACTTTCTCTGCAATGGCCATGCAGGGGTGAAGTTAACTTTTCATTTAATGTATTCTTTTATATAATATAGCTAAAGTTCTGGCTGTTTATTTTTCCTGCACTTCGAGTGCTTACTTTATTGGGGATTTATTTCCTTACTGCTTTTTTAAGTGTTGACATTTTAACATTGTAGCTAACTAGGATTTGAGTGCATGGTTAATTCCTTTTTGTCTTTTTCACAAGTAATACAATGTATGGCACAACTAAAGGAGACCACTAGTAAAATGGCCACAATAGTGAATGTGTTTTTTCATTTTTATGAAAGCCTATGGTGGACACGTATAGGTAGCATTTTTTTGTGGTACATATTACAGTAAAAAGGTGTTAAACGTTTTATGTAATTAGAGTAACTAACTGCTAGCATTAAGAAATGTGAAAAAGAATCCGTGCTAGCTGTGAACCGAGTTTGGCTTTTAAGCCGTTCAGGTTGGTTTGTCAGACTTTTCCCAAAAGCACCAAATTTACTGTAGGCCGAGACCTATCCAGGAATGTGTAGCTCCAGAAGGGGTGTTTGGGTTTCTAACCAGGTCAATGTGCAGTTTGCAGCTGTTGGTGCTGTGCTGGTTTAGAAAGTGTCCGGTACGCACTTTCTGCAATATACTGTTTGTTGCCTAGTACAGCGGTTCTTTGTCCTATGGCACAAGGCTAGCCACCTGGGATGCAGAGCACTATCTTTTAATGCAGAAAGAGAGGAATAACGATAAACACAGCACCACCTTTTACAGGCAAAAAATAAACCTGCAGCTCTATAGGAAAGACATTTGTTACAGCAATCCATTTAGTCTTACATGAAAAACGTATGCAACGCTATGTCTGTGTGTGTACAGAGCAATAAGGCAGCAACTCGAAACATCCCCTCGCACAAGATGTGGTGTAACAGGAACTTACTCATGCTGGTAGATGGCAGAATGCCCTGTACTAGTCAATTGTTGGATTTGTGTTATCGGCATTGAAATACAGCCAGTGACCAGATTTGTAATGCCTGGGGAAATGCTGATAACAGCCTACTCTTGCACTGACCTTACTTAGGTTCCCTTTCATCTCTAATGTGATTAGAAAACAGTCTGGGGGAGAGACAGGTGGCAGACAGTTATTCGTCATTCATTTATTGCAGAAATAGCCAACAGAGTCTTTGTCAAACAAAGTACAAAAAGTAAAGTACATGCAGTAGACAGTCGCAAGATTAGCCTTTAGAAAAAGTTGCATCCTTCCTGAAGATAGATTCCCTTCTAGGCAAAATTCTCACAGAATTCCATCCAATCTCGGTTTAGTTAGAGTGCAGTTTGGCAAAACTCTGAACTGGTATTCTGCAGAGTCCCTGCCCAGAAGTTTTGCCCAAATATTTACGCTGTACACTAAAGAAACTGAGAGAGCAAAGACCAAGCCCACAAGCATTGGCAAAAGTCTCGCCTATGGGCAAGCTATTGGATTTGGCAATGAGTTGGGGGTGGTACACCAGAGGGCAGGTGGTCCTACTCTCTCTCACAGCCTCCCCCAGCTCCGCCCCCTCACTACTTGATTGCACGGCCGCTAGGCCGTGCCTCCCCTACTCTCCTCCCCCCTCCTCCTCTCCTCCCCTGCCTGCCTGCCGCATTTCTCCTCCCCCTCCCCTCTCTTCCCTCCGTCTCGTTTCACACACACCCTCTCCCCCGCTCCGCCCCCTCCCCGCCATGTCTGCCCCCTTCCCGCCGCCTATTCATGCCTCTCAGTTCACTGAGTACTCTACGCTCAGACCTCATATGTTGACCACCTCACTCACCCTCAACCCCTCACTCACCCTCAACCCCTCACCCTCAACCCCTCACTCACCCTCACTCACCCTCACTCATCCTCACTCATCCTCACTCAACCACCCTCAACCTCACTCACCCTCAACCCCTCACCCTCAACCCCTCACCCTCACTCACCCTCAACCCCTCACCCACTCACCCTCAACCCCTCACCCTCACTCACCCACCCTCAACCCCTCACCCTCACTCACTCACCTTCAACCCCTCCCCCTCGACCCCTCCCCCTCGACCCCTCCCCCTCAACCCCTCACCCTCACCCTCACTCACCCTCAACCCCTCACCCTCAAACCCTCACTCACCCTCAACCCCTCACTCACTCACCCTCAACCCCTCAACCCCTCAACCCCTCACCCTCAACCCCTCACTCACCCTCACTCAACCACCCTCAACCTCACTCACCCTCAACCTCACTCACCCTCACTCACCCTCACCCACCCTCACCCTCACTCACCCTCACTCACCCTCACCCTCACTCACCCTCACTCACCCTCACTCACCCTCACTCACTCACCCTCACTCACTCACCCTCACTCACTCAACCTCACTCACTCACCCTCAACCCCTCACCCTCACCCTCACTCACCCTCAACCCCTCACCCTCACTCACCCTCAACCCCTCACTCACCCTCAATCCCTCACCCTCACTCACCCTCAATCACTCACCCTCAATCCCTCACCCACCCTCACCCACCCTCACTCACCCTCACTCACCCTCAACCCCTCACCCTCACTCACCCTCACCCACCCTCACCCTCACTCACCCTCACCCACCCTCACTCACCCTCACTCACCCTCACTCACCCTCACTCACCCTCACCCTCAACCCCTCAGCCTCACCCTCACTCACCCTCAACCCCTCACCCTCACTCACCCTCAACCTCATGCTAAAGATTTACAAAAAAACCCATAAACAATTCTAAATGCACTAACTCTAATGCTGCGAGACCTATTGCATTTCTAATGCTTGTTTTGTTTTACTACTAAGCTTCACAAACACACAATTCATCACTGACTGCACCTGGTAGCTCCACTACTGAAAACATGTGAACAAAGGTTGCTGGGGTATATTATTGGCCAGCTGCCGTTCCGCTGCCCTCTAAAGTCTGCATATGGCACCTGATGGACCCCCTGTCACTCAAAGTTACAAAACAAAGTGTGATCAAGATATTTCGCCAGTTTGTAGAACGCACAATCAGGCGTGTGCCATTTGGGTCAATGAAGAGTCGTCCGCGCTCTCAGTGTCACCCCCAGCCTTGAATATATTCATACCACTTCTGGTCAAAGACATTGAAAGCAAAATGCACTAGAACATGATTTTTACATTCTAAGCTGGTCGCAAATATATACAGTATGTATTGTTTACAATTTCTTCCCCAAAGTTTTCCGAAAATGTTTTAAACAACTGATTTGTTGTGCACATACCACACATTTATCTATTCTGACAAGAACAGGAGAGGATGTGGCGCTACGGGCAGAGCTGCCAACACTGAACTGGGGAACTAAGTTCCAGCCTCAGTTTCAGCTCGGCATCTTCTGATCTGAGCAAATCACGTAATCTCTCTGTGAATTAAAACAAAATAATGTGTCTCAGTGTACTGTAACTGGTACCTTTGGATCAAGTCTGTGCTTTTTAAAATTGCATAATAAACCCCCTCAATCAGGTGACACACCAAGCATTTTGTCAGCAGTGTTTAATCTTATAGCAATACTTCGAAGGCAGTAAGGAAAACAACGGGGGCCAATCAAAGACAGGGGAGTGGCGGGCAATCTACAGTTCAAGATATGACTGAGATAGGAGGGAGCCAAGCAGCGACTGGAGAGAGGGAGGGAAGCACAAAGACAGCCTGCAAAACAATGTACTCTTATGGAGTTCTACACTAGAAAGCTAAAACAAGCGCCTGACACTGCTGTGATATGAAGCACTGAAGAGACGGAGCACATATACTCGTATGAAGTGCAGGCATAAAACAAAACAAGCAGGCTTGACATGGTGTAGCCACACTGAGGTCATGTAAACAAGCACAGTGCTAGAGTTGTGCAGGCAAAACATTACAAAAAGTTCCACAAAAGCAGATGAAAATATTAGTTGGGCCATGTGACACTGATAAGAGGAACAAAAGGAAACAATATGCTACAGCCAATAGAAACGGAGGAAAAGTAAGTGGCAAGCACACAATCCAATGAAAGGTAAGGGCGGGCATAAGCCTCTTTCAAGATTAATATTAAATACAATAGATTTCACAAGCAGTGCCGATGAAACCTAAAAAAGGTCGCAATAATCAGACTATTAGTCCAGGACACCTCGCCATTGAGAATGATTGCCTTGTAGTACATTACTCCACGTTGTGCTGCCCCTCACCTGAAGCTGCAGTATCTCTTGCTCCTTCTCCTTCAGGAACTCATCCAGGGAGGCCTCCACGTCAATCGCCTCCTGCCATTTGCGCTGCTCCTCCTCTTCCTGCTCTCGCACGTAGCGTTCTTCCCTGCGAAAAGAATTTTAAGCAAGTGATTGTCTACCCATTCTGTCCGGGCTCTGGTAGTTCAAAACACACCTAAAAAGCACAGAAAATGTTCTTTTGAAACCACAAAGATTCCACAAGAAAAAAACATATAAACGCTCCTTCTCAGGGATGGCACCCAGGATGTGGAATGCCCTCCCTCCAGAACCCAGACTTATCTCATCCACGGCATCCTTCAAAAAAGAAGTAAAATCGATCCTCTTGGCTAAATGCACATGAAAATAGGCTAAGGAAATACCGAGACTCGTTATTTTTCCTTTTACTACAATGACCACCTATGCACCTTTGCTACCTTGCATTGACTCTATTGAGAACCATCTGCTCTTCTTTGCACAAAATGCTTTGTTAATTATTCTTTGTCTTTATATCCCATATGTGTGTAAAGCGCTCTGATATCCGCGAGGATCTTGTTCGCGCTCTATAAACCTTTCAAAATAAAATAAATAAATAAAATAAACAATCGAGCTAGCAGGAATATGGCTCGAACGTCTCGATTTGGTCTAACAAGAAAATCAACAGCTTCCACTTGGATCTGGGCTCAGGGTCTGGCTTGACAATTCTGATGTCTTGGGTTCTGAATGCGTCCTGCACAGAAATACTCAGCAACTTGGAAGAGACTACCGTTTGGAAAGCTTGCCTGGAAAAAGGCGGAAGAGGTTGGAATTAAAGGGGAGCGGAGGGTGAGAGGAGCTGTAGGGTGTGTGTGGTGCGTGTGGGGGTGTGTGGAGTTGTGTGTGTTAATATTACCTATTGGCAGTTGTCACTAGGTAGTTATAGTTCGGTCTGCTTTCCCAAAAACAGTGTTTATTGGTTAGCTAATCACTTTGACCTGGTTTGATGAATCTTCACAAAACATTCCCCCCAAAGCCGTTCATCCAGCTCAGCTCCTTCGTGGAAGGTTTCGGGGTGATTCGTCATATTGGAGGGGGTGGGGGATTGGAGGTTAGGGAAGTTTCAGAGAAAGGGGGCTCCCAAAACTCAAAATCCCCATGCAATTTCCATAGAGTTCTTCCGAAAAGGCTACACCAGGAGGGTGGAATTATTTTAAAGATTCACTTGTCCAGGCAGCAAAGTGCTACGGAAACCTACTTGTCCTGTTAAGCCATCCATTTGTTCCACCTACTCGCTTTCACTTTTTGTACCACTTGCATTATTATTATTATTGACGTAACGGTTCTACTGTGCTTCCTCCTATGCCTTCCCCACCCCACTTATTACCTACAGTTACGCCATATCTTATTGCCTGTTATGTATGCTCTATAAAGCGCTCTGATATCTGCAAAGATCTGGTTCGCGCTATATATAACTTTAAAAAAAAAAAACATGCACTTTATACGACGGCTTTCATACATTCATATCTTTTTTTTTATAAAGATGCATCACAGTACCCTAAGAACTCTGTGAAAAGAGCCTGTGTAACGCATGGCGTCTATTCCAGCAGTCACACACACTCTCTGCTGACAGAGGTAGGCAAGCCAGCAAATCAATAGAAACAGACAAGTTCATGGTCTGACATGGAACAGCCAGAACACTGGCAGAGACATCAATATTTGGCATTAGATCACTGAACTGAGTGGCATCTATTAAAAGTGATAGTTTCAAAACATTCATGAACTGCCGCCCCCATGCCTCATTAGTCAACCAAGAGACGTCAGTTTTCAAGCGGGGTTTTTGTACAGCATGCAAGGTACTTTCAGACCTGAATATCAGTGAAATAGAGGCACAGTGACGTAAAGCATTGGTCAAGAATCACATAATTTGGTCAAGTGGGGAAGCTGGGATTCAACTAAAGTTTCCTGATTACACCTTGCAGAATTCAGCCACTGAATTGACATATCCTCCTTTCGCCTTTCAAAACCCAACGAACAGCGCTTCACGTTTCTTCTTTTCCAAGAGCCAACACAGCATTCGGATTTAAATAAGTACACACTTTGTTTATGTTAATTTGGTGGCTGATTGTGCAAAGGCTGCTGAGTGAGTGTGCTCATTCGCACTTTCACACCGCTCCACGTCATTTGCTTGATTTGTCCGATTAAAGCTCCTGCAGCCCCCCCCCCTGTACCCCTCTACCCCTGCGGTACGAGTGCCAAGCAGCAGCCACATCAATGCGCTGCTCATTGCCAGCTTCAGTTGTCCCTTTTATGGTTTATGGGGTCGGTGCCTGTCCGATCTGTGCTGAAGGCCTGAGGGAAAAGCGGTTTCTCACCACAGAATCACTAGAGGCAATGAAACGCTCATTGGCCACCCCTGCAAAGTGACGTGTAGGGAGTGTATAGAAACCTACAAGCAACGCCACTTGACCAGACTCTGAAAACCAAAATTAGAGACTGACATTTTAAAAAGATAGAAACTGGACTTCAGTTTTGCAGAATACATAATGACTCACTTGACAGCACAAACAGGGAGAAAACACGTGCACTCAAGAGAATTCAAATGCAACTTTTTTTAAACTGCATCATCTGAGTTGAATTGTTTTCTTCGCGTGGCTAGTGGACCTTTAATGAAAATGAGACAAGTATTTTGAAAAGGTGCAGGGCGACGGCACCTCCTACTCAAATCATGCTCATGTTTTAAAACTGTAAAGGTTTGCCCGATGCAGATACTTACCCTCAAAAGTTAATCAATACTGGGTAAATGAATCAGGGTTACCAGGTCGGGTACAAATCATCACTGACAGAACCCCTTGTTCTACCGAGGTACGGTCAGGCTGATTTGCAGAATTAGGTGGCACTGGCAGGCAGCAGCCAGTCTGTCTGGAGGCACACTGCTGTCTATGAGAAGGAACATTCAGACACTTCCTGCACTGCCCCTGGTCTCAGAAGACCCGTCTTATCACCGCACGGCCAAAGGATAGAGCTTAGCCAAGGACGTGAGCGATGAGAGACTCCCTTCTGGCCCCACCCTTCAGCCTCTCACCAGACAGTGGGACAATGACCCCAATGTTGCTGTGTTTTCTCTTATCCCACATGGGTCAGCCACTAACAGGACAGTCCCATACATGGAATGTTTTATCTGGGGCCGGGCTCAAGATAAACCCTTTACCCACAGCCAATCCAAGACAAGAGCCCAGTCAGTAACATCCAACTCAAAAAATGCTAAACGGATTTATGCCAAATCACAAAAAGCACAATCTGTGGACCAAGATCTAACTTCCTGGTCAATTTAGTGTAATTCCGTTTAGCAGCTTTTGCTCTAGCAGGGTGGGTGAGTTCCTATCGCCCGATGCCAGCGAGATTTGAGGAGGCAGGGTGGGGGAGGTCCTATTGCCCGAGAGAACTGAGGAAAGGGACAATGTCAACACAAATATTGTTGTATAATTGGGTTTAAATACTCAGACATTTTTAAGAAACATTTTGCAAACTGTATACCCTTTCTTGTTATATTACAATACAAACGCCATTCGCCTTTCAAAATAATACCCGCACACAGATTATATTATTTAGTTGTTCTACCATAGATACATTAACCCCTTCGCTGCGGGGGTTATTCCCCCGCTGTGCTGGGGGAGGGGGGCACGCACAGCGCTCACATGCCAATGACGAGCTGAGCTCGACATGAGGCATGGCGCTCCTAACGAGCTCAGCTTGTCACGGCCACACCCGTTCCTGTGGAACGCTCAGCACAGCAGGGGAATTATCCCCGCATGCGAGCGTTCCACGGCTCATGACGAGCTCAGCTCGTCATGAGCACTGGAGCGCCGTGGCTCACGACGAGCTCAGCTCGTCATGAGCATTCAAGGGGTTAAAAAAATAGTTGATTTAAACAAAAAAACTAGAAACTCACTGGGGGAAAAACAAAGGCTTAAGTAACGTTATAGTTAGATGAATAGGTCAGTGACAACACTAACATTTAAAAAAAAAATTAAAAACACAGAAATTCACCAGTTAAAGTTAAATGATCTCATCAATGGTGGCATTTGAAATGTCGTGAGTGATGTCATGTGTGAAGTCACAAGCGGTGCATGGCGGAGCGCAAGTTATAGTTAGCATTCAATGTGTGCTAGTTTGTTTTATTTATTTATTTTATTTATTTTATTTTCAGAGTTTTATATAGCGCGAACAAGATCTTTGCAGATATCAGAGCGCTTTACATAGAAGAGTACATGAGGGAACAAAGTCAAATAGGTAGGTCGATAGTTCACAGAGTACAGAAGGGAACATGAGGGAACAAAGTCAAATAAGTAAATCAGTAGATCATACAATACAAATAATACAATTGGGTGGCTGCAAAGCAATCAAGTGGGTGATAAGACAGCTCGTACAAATAGATAAGGGGTCAAGCAAGTAATAAAGATCATCGCAGGGTGTTGATAGGGTTCGAGATAGTAGTACAGGTGAATTTAGCCATGAGGATAGCTTTTACTTCTTTTTTGAAGAGTGTAGTGGAAGAGAGAAGCCTGGTTTCGGGAGGGAGTGAGTTCCAAATCCTAGGCGCCATTCCTGAGAAAGAGCGCTTGTATGTTTTCTCCTTCCGGAATCTTCGAGGTTTCAACAGAAGATTGTTTGCGCCTCTCGTGATGTGTGGTGCGTGGTGGAGCTGTCGCAGGAGCCAAAAAGGCAAGGTTACACACAGAGGACTTAACAGCAACAGCCTTTATGGGTGATGATGCACAAGGTGCGGCAAATTTGCGCAAAGACCAGTCGAGTAAACAAGGGGCATTAACAGCTGAAAGTGGTTCCTTAGGTGAGTTGTCAGAAGTCATTAGAAAACTGTTGGATAATTGGCATAAGCCTATTGGTACAAAGAAGGGGGAGGTGGTGGTGGTTGATGAAGAAACAACGAAGGGCGGGTCACAGGAGGGTTCCCCAATGCAAGTCTGGGAGGGAGGGAGCAGGGAACAGGGGGGCGTGGTAGGGGGGGGGGAGGAGAGGAGCGGCTCAGGCGCTAAAGAGTAGCAACACGATCCTGGGAAGGGATCCTTTGTCAAAGACATCACAAGATAATGACAGAAGTACAACGCTGCCAAGGAAGGTAGGGCTAGGGGGGCTGAACGGGACACGGTCAGAAGCATGGCACATACCTCTGGAGGTTAAAGAGAGAGTTTGGAGGAGGGAGTTCATGGATATTTTCACACTACTGGAGCATGTGCGCAGGGGGGTAGACACGCTACGGGTTGCTGGACCCGGCAAGGAAGGGAAGGATAGGAAGAGGATCAGGCCAGAGGAGAACATTAACAACTGGTTAGACGCATTTGCCCTGCTAGCAGCAATAATGTTAGAAAAGTTCCCTGAGCAGGGTCCAGCGTTGAATAGATACAACCAAGCCATCCTGGACAGGTTCAGGCGATACGGAGGCATGGGATGGCTGCAATATGACCTCAACTTCCGCCAACGCATGGAGGAATCACCGGCTATGTCATGGGACGAAAGAGAGGCTAAGGAATGGATGGAACAGATGGGGTCCAAAGCAGGTTATGGTTTAGGTTTGGCGGGCGCAGACAATGGTGTACAGCACTGGGGCGCAACGTCGGCGGGACAGGGTTGGCAGGCTAACAATACACAGGCGCATTCGCGGGTGAGTGCGCAGTATGGGTTGGGTCAACAAGTAGGGGCAGGATTCACACAGCAGCAAATAGGACAGGTGCAGTTTCAGCAGGGGGTAGCATACGCGGGCAATGGATCAATGGTGGGGTCCCAGCATCAAGGTGCGGTAGTTGGGGCATGTCAACAGTCCCCTCTGGGTGGCGGGGGGCAGCAATATACATGGACAGGTCCCATGCAGCATCAGGCAAGTGGAGGACAGACGCTGCAACAGCAATTGGGACCAATAGGGCAACAGTTCACACAAGTGGGGCCTGACCAGCAGGCGGGTACCGGTAGTGCAGCGTCCACAATGCAGGTGGGGGGGCAGCTACAGCAAGGCAGCAATGGGCTCGCAAATGGGCAATTCAACGCGGGCAGGGGCCAGCAGCCGCTGAGGGCGGTAGGCTTCCCAGTGGGCGCAGGGCAAACAACGGCAGGGCATCAAGGGGAGCAGAGTCAAAACTACATGAGGACAGTGGAGAATTCCTCAGGGTCAGGGATAGGACAGGGACAGATGATGGGTAGGCAGCAACAGCCCCAACAGGAGCAGCAGCAGGCATTTCGAGGGCCAAAGGGGGCAGAGGATTTCAAACAGCCGCTGCAACGTAAACAGAGGGATAATACATGTCGGCTGTTCAACGCTGGCAATTGCACCTGGGGGGTACAATGCAGATTTCGGCATGGGTGCTCCCAGTGTGGCGGAGACCATCCCGCTGTGGCATGCAAAAATAGTTTACAAAGTGGGGGGTAACTATCATATTACTTTTATACCTAATTTTGCACAGCCTGTGTGCAGCTAATGGGTGTAAGTGTTGACAAAACACGTGCTCCTAATGCACCATATGGAACATGTTATAAATCTTTGGATTCAAAAGTAACTGTGTTGCAGTGACAGCTGACGACTTGTGTTCATTATAATCCACGCAAGTCTTTTGGTACTGCAGAAAAATTCTCAACAGGAGTAAGAGTCTTCATAGTAGATACTAACTTTTGTAAGCAGCATTGAGGTATCAGACAGAAGTGTGTCTGCATGACAATTTCTACCTACCTGTGTACACCAGGTATGACCCTATACACATGTGCTTGATTTGCTTGAGAAGATGGTCTACTGATCTCAATGTCATTTCTTAAAATCGGTTTGGTGAGTTTCAGGTGTTTTACGCATCTGTGGTTGATTGTTAATGTGTACTAAGCTAGCTGTAAAGTGTGCGGTATAGGGTCAATGCTCGCATAATGCATGCGTTCTACACCAGAGGGATTTGTGTCTGTGCTGACACTAATGATGGCTGATATTCTTCTGAACTATTTTGTACTTACTACGAGTTCTCTGATGCCCTATTAATTTATGCACCAATATGCAGGAAAACAAAGCTTGGATGATGTCATAAGTGAGGTCAAAAGCAGAGCACGGCGGGCACAAGTTTCAGCTATCGCTGCTAACTATACCTGGGGAATTGCTTTTTTTTTAGTACAAAACGTTAATGTCATCACTGACCTATTCACCTAACTATAATGTTACTTTAAACTTTGTTTTTTTCAAAGATATACACTCACGCACACCCACACACACCAACATTTCTTATATTCATCAGTTTAAAAAAAAAAAAGAACAGCAGAGTCAGATTAAAGGCAATACAAAATATATGAACTCAAGTAATGTACAAAAACTCCAAGTGACCCCTAAATATTAATGTAATAATAAAAAAAATTAACTGTCAAAGCTAATGATAAATCCATCCAAATGATTGAACTCCATTTCAGGTTCCTAATCTCGAGAGGATTCTTGTGTGTCCAGTAAACACCCCAAGTTCACAACCCTCGGACTGTGCACAGGTTTTCAAAAGCAGAGGGTCTGCAATCGAAACCACTCCAAGCTCTGTGCATTCTAATCACTCATTTACTACAGAAGACATTAAAGAACATGTGGCCTACAACGAAACCCTCTCAATTGCGCCTGGGGCAAAGATAAGGCAAACACCTACATACCTGCGGCGACCACGCACAGTCCAATTGCCATGTGATTGCTGTGGGTGAGACTAGAATAGTGAGACTCACCAGCAGTAAAGGTCCTAAGTTTGAAATCATTTTTAACTATATTGTATTCTATTGATGGATTACTGAATAGATAAATCTGTACACCAGTATAATAAGCAAGTATCAAGGGACTACTTTAGACGTATTCGCACACGAGCTGATCTTGGGAATGGACAGACAAACACCTCCTCCTCTACACGCGGATCAAAAGCACAACAGTGAAATATCTAGATGAACTTTTAGAAGCCTATTAATGCCACTAGTTGATTTTAAATTGATTGATTTGTCTAAGTTGTTTATGATTTTATGTAACTGATTGTGTCTTATTGATTTTTGCTGTATTTGTATGATATGAATTTTCCTTTTTATATATATATATCTAAATTAAAAATAATATAATTTTTTAACGGATTTGTGCCTCGGTTGTTCTTTCTTATTACAATCCTGTTTCCCTCTATGTCGTTATAGCATGCCTAGGTTTTATACACACATTTTCTTTTACAAGTTCCCACCAGCCAGCGAACGGTGCAACCAGGTGCAGCTGTGCAAGAATACATTACAATGCGGACTGGTTTCAAAAACCTAGGTCAGATAAGCAAGTAGGGTACATGATGATGACATTCTAAAACAGAGTCCATCACCCTGCAATGCACAAAACATGCTTGGAAAGCTAAAATTCAGTGTTTAACGGAGTACGCTCATGGGGTGTGGGGGGATTGGGGTGGCTCATGGTGCAGCAGCAAATGAAGCCTTACCTCAGTTTGCGTAGACGTGCATTCTCTGCATCATTCCAAGCCATGAGCATCTGGTGCTCCTCCGTCTCATGCTTGCGTCTCTCAACACCCAGGTGACCCTCCTTCTCCTCGTACTGCCTTCGCAGGACCTCTTCCTTAAACTCAGACCTGCAGGGGGGGAAAGAAACCTGTTAGAGCTGGATGCTTCCACGCATTGGACTGCGCTCTCCACGCTTGGTTGTGATGCTGTATTTCCTATATTCCAATAGTATTTTCAAGTGACACTATCCCTTACTTGATACCGGTACTAGAGGTTGGTATAGAGATCTCACGCACAGTCAGCTATGACGTCAAGTCACAGGCGACTGTGCGTTTCTTCTAAACATGCTTGACTGCGAGACGGGCAGTAGGAAATCTGGTGAGTAGTATGCGAGGCCCGCGGAAGTAATATGTCCACAATTATCCCATCATTGGGAACCAAGCACCCCACTGTATCGCTTGACTCTCAGGGTAGCGGAGCAGAACAGTCCAATGCCTGCTCACAGATGGTGCTGTGCTCTAGTAATCAATCTTCACTGGTAAGCAATAATAAAAATCAAATGTCCAGTCAGTGTGTTTTGCTAAAAAAAATGCATTTATAACACACAAACTACGAAATACTACACAGTAATTTAGAAATATTTAGATATGGTAGGTGGTAATACATTTGGTGGCATATTGAAATCACAGTTGATCCATACTGGGTCACAAATCCCAAATCCACATTATCCCCCTCCCATATCAGACAGAACATTTCCACAAAAGGGGGTGTCATTTTCAATGCCACAGGCCTATTGACTTTGTCAGGCAGTCACAACAGCGAGCTTACAGGCTTTGTAAAGGGTCACCACAACTACGCATCCATAGCCACATACTCCTGCAACCCCGTAATACTGTCACATTGACAAAAGGCCTGGAAATAAGATTCTAAACGAAGTCAGAGAAATATGACAATCCTGGCCACCCCATACGGTGTACATGCATGTCCTTGGGTTCTACATACTCAAACTTGATGTATATTTTAGATCCCAGTTTGACACCACACTGGACTGTGTAGGTCTTCAGGGAGCAAAACTGCAATTTGAGGAAGATTTCCCCCAGGTGTATAAACAGTGACACTCCAGATAATCCAGTCAGCCCTACTGACCGATCTAGCAGTGCCCACTAATATTTAAAGTGTTTCTGCAAACAAATGATGGCCGGAGTGCTGACAATGCAAACATTCGCCCCCAGTCAAGGGATCTGGGTCAAATCCATTGTTCTTTTGCCCACTACGCCACCCCAGTTTGGACCCAGCCATATGCAAATCAGTCTTGACCCTGTGCTCCATGGGAACTGCCAGGCCAGGTCCTCCCTGGACTCGACAAAAGCATTCTGGGACCGTCTTCAGGGTAGGTCACCCTTCTTCAGCCAGGCTAGCTTGAATCCATCATTAAATCAATGGGGTATCACCCATAGAATCAAAGGACCTGGGTATGAAATAGTTAAAGAAAAAACAATGGTCCTTGACTATCAATCAGAAAAAACCTTACGTGAGAATCATTTCTGATTCGGAAAATGCAATTAAATTTGCATGCTTTAACTCAAGCTTTATGAGGGAGATATAAGTAATTTCTCAATGACTTTATACACATTAAATGCAAATGAAAAGATACCCTGATAGATCAGAAAAATAAAGGATTGCAACCACACTATGGATACTTGTACTACCAAAATTTACATATTTATTTACAATATTCATAAAACAGTAATGATCATAAACGGCGCAAGGACTATAAAGTATAGTCAGTGAGAAGAGAAAGGGGTGCTCAAGTGTTTACAGGCACACTAGTTGAAAAGCGCTTTTCAACTAGTGTGCCTGTACCTATATTGTCCCACCCCTTCCTCCCCTCCAAACCGTGTGGACAGGCCTATATAAACAGCGGAAGGTTTCCCGCTTTGTTCTTTGTAAATATTAGAATTGTATATTATAAACGCTTTTCTTTTTCCTTCTAAACACTTGAGCACCCCTTTCTCTTCTCACTGACTATACTTTATAGTCCTTGCGCCGTTTATGATCATTACTGTTTTATGAATATTGTAAATAAATATGTAAATTTTGGTAGTACAAGTATCCATAGTGTGGTTCCAATCCTTTATTTTGCTGATCTATCGGGGTATCTTTTCATTTGCATTTAATGTGTATAAAGTCATTGAGAAATGACTTATATCTCCCTCATAAAGCTTGAGTTAAAGCATGCAAATTTAATTGCATTTTCCGAATCAGAAATGATTCTCACGTAAGGTTTTTTTCTGATTCATAGTCAAGGACCATTGTTTTTTCTTTAACTTTTTTCTTTTTTTTTTTCTTTAACAAGCCTGAATCCATGGCACAGTGAGCAAGGGACCTGGTAGACATAGCAGCATGGCCCACAACTAAAAGCACTACTTCCTGGTTACTACAGAACAACTATTAGCCCCCATGCATAGTAGCAAACCTGAAGGAAACGTAAACCTCCAGCTGGAGATGCACAATTTGAGCCAATGGCATAACATATTACACTATATTTTATAATATTTAGGTCATGTTTATACGTTATCCAATATTTATTATGTGCTTGTTCAACTGAGGGTATTATGGCGCTGTCAAACCCGGAGTGGTAAAAGGACATTTCAGTCGGAGAGCCATCCTTGGAGTTGATACACAAATGTTTCCTAGAGAGTCAGGCTTTCAAGACTTATCTGAAAGATTTCAGTTCAGGTAGAGAGCAGATAAGGGATATGCAAAGGGCAGGAGTTCCAGGCAAACGGGTGCTATTAAGAACCTGCGCCCTCAAACCCTTGAACCATGAAATCTCCGATTCATCAAAAGACTTGCTGCACAGAAGCGCATCTTGTTACTCGCCTTGTCACAAAGTCAGGGGCCATACCGCGCTAGGCCTTAAAGACGAGACTGCAAATTTTAAATTGAATGCGCTACTTCACTGGTAACCAGTGAAGCCGTATCAAGAGGCAAAGTGTGTGACCCATGAGGGACCTTACACGCAAGCCTAGCCGCTGCGTTTTGCAGTAGCTGTAATCTAACTATATCATAATCTGGCAGACCAAGAATGATGCTATTTGCATAGTCTGATCTATCGCTAATAGTCGCTGCCATAACAGTCGTCATAGTTTCAGCTGGCAGAAACGGCAGGAAGTTTCTTGATGGTCCGTAGAGTAAAAACACATTTTGAGACACATTGTTAATTTCCAGGCTTAATGACAGCTGCGGGTCAAGTATTATTCCCAGCCTTTTGGCTAATGCCTTAGGTTTCAAAAGTGGTTCCATTTCACTGGGCCAATAATGGTTGGTCCAAGACTGCGAGCTACAACTGAAAATCCCTATTTCGGTTTTCTCCTCATTCAAACTTAGAAAAATGCTCTTAATCCAACCACAAATTAAGTGCATCATGTCTTGGAATAAAAAGGGAGAAGCAACATGTTCCTCACAACATAAGAGGCTCTGCGAGCCATTGGATTAATTAAAATCCAACACCCTTTTGTGGGTCAATGTCTTTATCAATGGTTGATGTAGATGTTAAATCGATGAGGGGAAGGGCCGACCCTTGAAGAACACCACAGTCAACGTTAACCTCCACCGCTCTAAATGAGGATAACTGTACTGCCCGAGGTCTATTATTCAAGAATGAGCCAGCCATCCATGTGCAAAACCCCTGATCACCTATATCAAAGCCTGCAGATAAACCAAGTAGGACTAGTGCCTGCCCCAAGTCCAAATCCGTCCTGAGGTCATCAATAACCAACAGTATCACCGGATTAGAGTTATATTTAGGTCGGAAGACTGCTTGCGGAGGTCAAGGAACGTAGAATGATAGACAGGACATCAAAAGTAGTGCTACGTTCCTGGGCTAAGAGAGATTCTAGAATTTGGCACAATAAAGCAAGAGAGAGAGAGATCGGCGGCAAATCTTCAGTACCTTCGGGTCATCACCACGTTTCTTCAAGATAGGTAGTACTGTGGCTTTTTAAAGACATCGGGGGCTATTCCTGTCTTTAAAGAGGTGTCATTAAGCGGCTCATTACAGTTGGGCTTCAGCCTGCATGACTCTAGGAGGACATGGGTCACAAGGAGAGCCTGGCTTTATTTTATAGTCATCAAAAGATGTAAGGTCGTTCCATTTCGAGGAGTAAATGCTCACTCTATCGTATGACAACGAAATTAAATGAAAATGCTATTTATATAGCGCACTAATTCCCAGAAGCTGCCAAGATTGGAGAACCAAATCTAGGTTGTAAATACCCAGGTTTAGAGGGTTTTCTAAACTGTATGTGGCTCACAATAACGTTAGAATTTAGAAGTCGAATATTCCTCAGTTTCACTGGTGCATGAAAAGCTTCTTCTGCCCCAACACAGACGGGTTTCCTCCAGGTACCACCACATTACCGACAAAAGAAAAGCAAAGGTTTCTGCTGGGAAAATACTGTTTAAATTTGGACCGGAAGCACTCCGGCTCAGATTTATGCAAAGCTTTGTGTGCGAAGCATAAAGCTTTGAAGACGATTCCCAGCGATGTTTGGGTAAATCTTGGGACACAGACTGGAATTTAGGAATGTTCAGAATCAAGCGAGCTGCTGCATTTTGCAGAGTTTGCAGCTATTCAGCGAATGGTGCAGTGAATTCATGTACAGAGCATTGAAGATTAAAGCAACTACCACCATCTTTTGCAAATGGAGCAGAATGAAAGGAAATGTTTCCTTAAGAATTCTCAAAATATAGAAACAAGTTACCGGATTAATTGATCAAAAAAGGTGAATCGAAATGCACCCCCAGATTCCTTTCCTTTCTGGTTGGAATAGGACGAGTGCCCCCTCGTACAGCCACCACGAGAGGATCCAGGAAGAGGTGTTATTGCCAAACAGAAGGACCAACATTAAGTTTTAGGCAGTTATTCTTCATCCAACTTCAATTTCCTGCACACATTTATGAAACTTAATAGCCCTCTCTGGTCCGGGTCTGGTGGCTCAGCGGACTAATGCACTGCAGTGGCCTGTGTTCGACCTCATGGTCACAGGTTCAAATCCCGACGGGTCCACTGCACCTTTCATCCATCTGAGGTCGATAAAAGAGTACCATTGAGCTGGGTAACAATAAACATCTGTTATTCAGGGCAAAGATACCCTTCGGTGAACGTGTGCTTTACAAATACACATGTTATGTTATGCTGGAAACAGAATGATTTAGGTGTCTTCGGAGCATGACACCACAGATAAGCCAAAAGATCTGATAAGAGTAACAAACATTAAACAAGGTAGGGCTGAGGAATGAGCCCTGCGAAGCTCCACTAGGGAGAAAAGGTCTAAGAAGCAAAACTATTCAAGGTGACAAATTGATCTCTGTAAGAGAGAAAAGAGATTAAGAAGTCAATTGCCTGATCTTTAATCCCTAGCTTCCCAAGAAGGCTGATTAAGACCATATGATGTAGCGTTATAGCCCGCAGTAGCCGGCTATATTGGCCATTAACCCCTTGTGTGCTGTTGACAAGCTCAGCTTGTCATGAGTTGAGCTGCCCTCATGACGAGCTCAGCTCGTCACAGCCGTTGGAACGTTTGCACGCGGGGATAATTTCCCCGCTGTGCTGAACGTTCTAAAAACGGGTGTGGTGTGACGAGCTCAGCTCGTCACGAGGGCAGCTCGTCAACAGCACAGCGGCGCCGCGCGCGCCCCCCCTCCCCCTGCACAGCGGGGGAAAAACACCCCGCAGCCAAGGGGTTAAAGGCCCACTCCAGCATTCAAGAGGTGAGCCGAAATAAAACAAAGGCGTCTCAGAGGCTGAGGGGGTTTAAATCCCCTCTGGCTCCGACAGGCTTTTGTTCACAGCAACAGCTGTGAGCAAAAGAAACACTTAAATATTTATCTGTGGGCTTTTACCGGCTGTAGAAGCACGGAGCACTCCATTGTATTCAAAGCAGTGCTCCACAAACCAATGGTCGAATCAACGGTATTTAATGCTGACAAAAGGTCTAACAAAATGAGGGCGACCTTAGCCGCCCCATCCATAACTGATCTCATTTCAGCAGCTCTGTCAACCAGCCCTGACTCTGTACTATGTCCTGGCCTAAAGCCAAACTGGGATGGACCCTGGAGCTCGTGCTCGTCAAGAAATGGAGTGAGTTCTAGATTTATCACCCTCTCAAGTGCTTTAGCTGGTAAAGGCAGGAGAGAGATAGGGCGGTAATTCCTTCATTCCAGCGGTCTTATCGAGTGCTTCCTAATGAAAGGAAAACTGCAGGCATTTTTCAAAGTTTAGGAAATCTTCCTGTCCTAATGACATTATTAAACAGCTCAGTGTAGCGAGGTCTTCTCCTCTAGCTCCATAATCTCTCTCTTAGAGCTATCGGTAATAGACTCTTTAATTGATCTAAATACCTGTTCAACTCATTACGACACTCTGGAGAGACCACCGTAGGTTGGATAACTGTCAACAGAGAGGTCACGCATAATCTTAAAAGTTTCACTCTAAGAGTTACAGACTTCACAGCCCCTTTTGGAATAGTAAGCAGTCTTGGCTTGTATAATCAACTTTTTGTACTTTAAAAGGGCCGTCTTGTAATTAGCTTTACAATTTCCATCAAGTTACACTTGTTGCGTGCTAATCCAGACCATTTTTTGAGAACCGAGGTGCGGAAGGCTTCTTTTTGTTTGCCGCCTACTAACCACAGAGCCAGTCTTGTCCCTGTCCCATCAAGCCAGCTATTAAAAGCTGCAGCAGCTTCCTCAATGTGGTAACTAAGGCCAAGTCCCTTTCACGCCTCCATCATCCTCTCCTCATCAAGTTCATCGTACTTCCTGCAGACCGTAGATTCAGTTATCTGACTACTATTTCTTTGTGGGATTGGTAAGCCGGTCTGAATAGGTACCGGTCGGACCAGGCCCATGGTGCTACATTAGAATGCCTCAAAAAGCAATAAAACGACCAAACAAGGTCTAGCAAATTACTTTTTTGATGTGTGTTTTTTTAAATACATTGCGCCAATTTGAGAAAGGCCAGGAGCTCCATAAATTGTTGCCATTGAGGGATAGCTTCAAATTCATCCACCCAGTATTTAAAATCTCCAACAACATTCAATTTGTTAATCATAAATTATTATAGGGAAGTCACTCATAGAATTCGGGGGACGATACACAACTAAAATAGTGCAGGTCAGATCCCCAGTCACTAAATTAAACAACAGATCTGTCTCCTCAATTGATAGTTTGCAGCTTTATTATTGCCTCTACACCTCCGCCCTCTTCAGCTTAGGGACGGTTAACATGGAGTAGGGAATAGCTCTCTGGGACCGTCTCTAAGAACGACAGAGATGTGACTGTTCGCCACGTTTCTGTTATCAGCAAAACATCAGGCTGAGCGGAGTACAAATAAAACATACAATATGTCAAGGCTATATTTCACTAAAGATCTGGTATTTAAATAGCACAGTTTACAACAAGGAGGGACAGGAAGGGGACAATATTTATAGGGGTCCAGTGTGCTCGTCCCAATTAGCTATATTCAAAACAGATGCACAAAGTTCCCCTGGGGGTAGAGTAAGTCTATTGAGGAGTGGTCTGTCTTCCTCTCTCCAGGAGTGGTTGTATGTGGAAATCAGGGGCAAGTGTCCCTTTTCGGAATTAGGGAAACCTCACACAACAGGCTGGTTTTACGGCTACTGTCATATCACCAACCGATTGTTTCGTGTCATCATCGGCTTCCTGCTCCTGCGTCAAGCCGGCGCTGCAATGCCTGACGGGTAGCACATGGTGCAACACTTTATTGGAGATCTTTTATTCCTTGGCCGATGTTTGAGTGAGTGTGAGGGGCCCTAGTGACAAAGTAGTGAGCGTGGAGTGTGGTGATTTAAAAAAAGTTAGTATAGTCTACTCTGGGCATTTTATTCCTGTAGCTACCTACTTTATTAAAACTAAGAGGGGTATGGGGTTTCAACCAAACAATGTGTGGGAGGCCCGTTCACCCTCAAAAGTGTTCAGGTCGACATGTTTCATGCCATCACGGCAATTCATCAGGACCAAAAAGTGCTCATAAACTTGAAAAGGAGCCCAAATGGGCTGCGAAGTTAGGTGAATACAACCTGAGGGGTCAGGATCTGGAACAGGAGGAGTTCCTGTATCGTAGTCCGCCCTATGGGGAAATAGGATAAAGACAATTGGTGGTGACTAATTAGTCAAGGGTTATCAAATAATCCTAAACACAAGGTCACTGGTTATGTTTTCATCTGGATTGTGAATAACTATAACGGAGGTGAAGTTTGTTTACAGACTGTGTTCAAGAAAAATCGGGAATAGCATACCATGCGGAATTACCGCCACGCCCCTTCCCAATCAGTGTGGTTAAGAGAGTAAATTCAGTAGGCAATTTGGTAGAGTTGTGTGCCAAAAGGGAGATCTCTTGTGAACTGCTTACCCTAAGTCGCTGTTGTCGGTCCCCACAGACTGCTTTAGGTGGGACCTGCGCTATCGCCTGGTGATCTGCAGGGATGGGGTATGGTTAGAGGATTCTAGAGAGAGTATAATAGACTTAACTCTAGGCGTTTTGGGTTCATTGCCGTAATGGGACAATGTAAACAAACAGACAGGCAGTCCCGCTGGGATAATACAAGTCAGACGGGGACATCAGCGGCAGCGTACCACTCATGGTGAACTGCAGCCCAGCCGAGGGTCCAGCCGGATCGCCCCGGGTTATCACAGCATCCACAGTGCCCCCCGGTGGGAATCCGCAGTGTCTTTTAAAACCGACACGCCCGAGCAGACCATCTCACCACATCCACAGTGGCCCAGAGTGGGGTAGGTGTAAGTGGCGGGCCGCCAGTACTTAGCGGCTCACGGGGGCGGCTGCTGTGGCGGCCAGACACCCGGGCCCCACAGCGGCCCCAAGCCTGCGCCAACAGCCCAGTAGAGGGCCACTCCCCCATAATAATCCCCCCGTGGCAGCATATCCGTGGAAGGCGGACCGGTCCGCAAGCCTACAGCGTAACCACTCCGGAATGGAGTTTACCTCAAGCCCGATCAGCCCTTTACCTCGGTAGCGCTTGGAAGTTACCTCTGTACCTAGGTCCGCATGACCGGCGCCGCTCTGTCGTGGAGCAGCTGGTGGTGCAACTGAATTCTAAACGCCCTTAAGTCTCGTGGTTTTTGATGGGGGCGTGTTGAGATTATCCGTTGCTAGGCGACCCATTAGCAGACCTGTGCAGAAGCCCCGTGTATGGAATTGACTATGTTTACCTTTCAGCGTGTCAATATAGGCGCCATCTTGGGATGGGATGAGGGAAGCGTTGCGCTTAATAATGTGTGGAACAAGTGCGGGCGGCAAAAGCCAAAATAAGCATAGTTTTTTAAGGGAACCAACCATCGTGGTGTGGTACCGCTATGCCCACTTGTAAAGGCGCCCTATTCAAACACCGATATGTGGTGTCGGTATGGGGCGTCTCGATGCTCTGGTTGTCAGAACGCCGTCTTTACCAGGAGGTACAACAACCCGGTGTGTGGATGACAGCGTGGTACTATCACCATATCAGTGAGGGCCTCATCTACGGGTGGGATAAGGGAGTGTCACATTTGGACGTGTGTGGGATGCAAGACGTCTCGTACTGGCAGAGTGCCAGGGTCCCTTGATTATCATGATTATCAAACAGGGGCGTGAGACAGCCCAGTGGAGACTTATCGGGTCAGTGTGCTCCAAGGGACAGTGTCGTTTAAACCCTCCGTGTCTAAATGCAGGCGGTGAACCCATCTCTGTTCAATTTTGAACAGGGCCTGTTGGTTTGATGAGGGATGCCACTCCAATACTACCCACCGCATGTCCTCTGCAGCATGACTCTGCTGGTTGCAATGTTCATACAGACGGGTATGGGTCTTGTGACAGCGGATATTGCTGTTGTGCTCCATGATGCGTGTCTTAACTGTGCGTGTTGTCATTCCGATATGTTTCAGATCGCAGGGGCATGTCAACATATAAATGCACTTGCTGCTGTTGCAGTTCGTGTGTCTGTTGAGGTGCCAAATGAAGGTATCAGAAAGTTGGACAGTTTTGGTTTGGATAGTTTGAGGGCAAACGACACAGTTGCCACAGCGGTAGTGTCCCGTCACAGGAGGCAAATCCCAAAGTGTGTTTTGAGGACGGGTACTAGTCTTTTTTGGGCGGGTATGGACCAATTGATCCTTCAAGTTGCAAGTTCTTTTAAATGCGAAACGTGGACGGGGGATGTCTAAATTGACAGAGTTCAGAATGCCCCAATGGGAGTTCACCGTTTTCTTGATGAAAGAGGAGTTCTTCGTGTAGGATGTTACGCAAGTGATAAGATCCTCCTTTTCCTTGGTGTGGGTTTCTAGCAGGGATTCCCTGTTATTGTTTAGGGCTCTCTTCGCCGAACGTTGTAGTAGTCTTGTCGGGTATCCCCTCTCTTGGAGTTTATGTTGAAGGAGGTTAGCTTCCCGTTGGTAGTCGGAAGTGGTCGTGCAGTTCCTACGGAGTCTTAAAAATTGACCAAAGGGGAGATTATCCCTTAGTGCTCTCGTATGGTGGCTGTCATAGAGCAACAGACTATTTCTGTCAGTCTCCTTTTTATACAGAGTGGTCGAAATCTCCGATGGGCCCAGTACGATGGTCAGATCTAGGAAGGGTATGGATGTCTCAGAGATGGTTCCTGTGAATTTCAAATATGGATCTTGGTGATTGATTCACGTGCAGAACGCGTCGCAACTAGACCGATTGCCTCTCCAAAAGATTAGGATGTCGTCTATGTAACGACACCATAAGGTGAGGTTTTCATGAAATGGGTTGTTTTCCGGAGGGTAGATGTAAGTTTTCTCGAAGGCAGCCATGTAGATACATGCTACACTCGGCGCGAAGGTAGAACCCATAGAAGTTCCACGGATTTGATGGAACAGTTCTGATTCGTATTTGAAGAAGTTCTCTTTGAGGGCTATACTGGCTATAGCCCTATATATACTGTGATAGCACAGCTTTAAAGTGCTATCACAGTTCACCCCAGTACATGGCTGTATTACTAAGGTACCACGTCTGGAGTTTCAGTAGCTTTTGGACTTTTCCTGACAGCATTAAACATTTTCCTGAGGCTCAACATACTTAAGTTACATCACACAACAGAGGATCCGGATTGGAGGTAAGCACCCTGCCATAACAGAATTTCACTCTAGGGTTATGCTTTTTTTTTTTTTTAGCAAATCAGTCACGTAGTTTCAGAAATTAGTGTATAAACAAGGGCTTGGTAGGAGACATGAAGGGGTTAAACTTTCAGAACATTTTAGTGATATCTGGACCATTACAAATCTGCAGATATCGCCCAGTCCAGGAATTAAAAAAATACTAGTCAAATCCTGTTGGCCGAGAGAGCCTTTTCTCCTGTTGGCCATTTCAGATCTGCGGATCCTGAGAAACAACAGTAGATCTGAAAAGATCCCATTGGCAGGCCACAACATGAGTGAAGAACCTTGCAGCCGCCACCACCGGATTTGGGGACTCAGTTACCAAGTCCTGTAAAGAATTCTGAAATGGTATCTTAGGGAACAGGTTGAGCACACCCTCAGCCAAGGTTTTTATTAGGGGTGAGGTCGCCAAAGGGACTACTCCCCCAGAATTTAGTGTTTATGACCTCACAATATTTATACCAATAGATAACAACACTGCACTTGGTGTGAGAGTTATGGTCTGCATGGCTGTTGAGCGAGTTATGGAGTCTGATCCTAACCATAGCTTACAAATTGAAAAGCCACTTAAATGTGCAACTATTACTGTACTTTAACTGTTTTTTGTGAAGAAAAAAAAAAACACACACACGAAAGTTCCTATGTTATGGTTATGTGGAGAAGTGTGGCTCAATGGTTAGAGCGGCAGACCCTGATGCAGAGATCTGGCCCGGACCAGGATTCAATTCCTGCCTCAGCGGGTCTTGGGCTCAATTTCCGCGGACCTGATAATTCTCGCCTCGGTGCCTATTCTAATCATGGGTCCCACCCTGCAACTCTGGGCAATGGCTTGCTTAATCTCCACAACGGCCCCAACAGCGCTAGGATGCCTGGCCTCCACCTTGTGGGTAACCAGGAGTGGACACCTCACAGGGAAAGGCCAGGAAGGGTTCCACAGCGGTATGTGCACAGCGCCTTGAGACCCCTTCGGGGGTGATTCGTGCGCTATATAAAAGCACTACATTTACATATATATGTCAGGGATTCCATTGAAAATGTATTCTTGGCTTTCTTAATAACTTTAGCAAATAGATAGTACATTTCCATTAAACTTTCCATTAAATAAAATGTCATCCGCTTAGGGTTCCTCAAGGCAAGATTCGTGCTGATCCGTCAAGGGCGCCATTTTAACACCCATTGGATTATTTGCTCCTTGATACAGCTCAACAGAATGACCCCAAATGTGGCGCAAACTACTCGCGGAGTGCCTTTGCTGGGCTGTTGTAAATCTTGTCAGTTGATTGGGAAATAAGTGTTTAAAGTGTCAGTCTGGGCATGAAGAGTGTAAACTATAAAAATGTATGCACCGCATGGTGTGCTAAAAAAAATGTTGTTTCCTAAATGCGAACATTGGAATATTACAAGTCATCCAATCAAAGGGATGGCGGAGAAATGATACTCAAGCAGGGAGACAAACTCAAGAGAAAAGCTAGTAACTAAATAAGCAAGGAAATGAGTTTGACAAGAAAGCCCAACAATGGTAAGCAATGAGCCGGCACAAAGCCCGATGCTAGTATTGGAAATCTGAAATGCACCTTTGACAAAAGCAGCGTCGGTCCTCCACTAAGGTGGTGGAGCGTCACCCCACTGCTCTTAGAGCAGTGGAAAAAGGAAATAGAAAATGATAAGCAATGCTTGTATCGTTTTATTTTTAGTACAGGCTACAACGCCAGGTTAGGGCAGGTCACAGGGAGGAGGAAATATGTATGCGCCATAAGTGTGCATGGCAGTTTGGCCGGCCGAACAGTCATGCGCACTTAGCATTTCTTTACCTGGCTGTGTAGCGCAGCTGGGTGGAGAACAGTCCCAAGGCTCCCAGGCACTGTCTGAGCGGCCACTCAGACCAATCACGTTGTGTCTGTCAAGCTTGTGACAGCAGAGTCGTGATTGGCTTAGGGGACCCTGTGTGCTGCCGGGAGTCAGGAAGAGAAGAGGACAGAGGAGAAGCTGCGGCCATAATCAGGCAAGTGATATTTTTTACTGTTTTTATCCTCCCCACCCCCTTTCCATAGCAGCCACTACTGGACAACAGATAGCTAAAAGCTTTCTGTAGGTAAGACCTGCAAATGGGTGGACAACAAAATGTTCACCTGTTAATAACTTTGATTTTGTGTGATGAATATGAATGACACATGGCACTTCCAGTGCAGGTATTTCATGTATCCTGCAGATCCAATAGGAGGAGCAAAGTTAAATAAGGCGGAGGGTGGGTTATCAAATACATTGGATTTGCTACTAAATTTGGTACGGTTTGACGAAACGTCATGAGACTTGGAATGTTTAGCTTACTCTTGGTGTCTGATGGGTCGATCAATGGGAGTGGGCATGTTTACAAAGAGATCAAAGAGTTAAATCTGCTAATAAATATGGCTATTTTATGAATCCCATTACATCTGGCAGACATTTAACATGTTTAGTTTTCTATTATGTAAAGTTTTGAGCACATCTGTCAAAGTAAATGTGGAGCAATAAACGTTATTTCACTAATAATTGTATTGATGAAAGATGAAGTTGCATCAAATTTGGCAGACAGCAAAGTAATCCGAGGGCAAGAATAAAATGTTTCATGGAGGTCAGAAAGGGGTGGTGGGGAGCAAGGCCCTTCGGCCACCCCAGCTAAACACAATCAAAATCCTAGCATAGCGTGGGTGTTACAGAGGTGGGAGCGAAGTTCAGGGCTTCACCAGGTCATGCAGCCAATCATGTATAAGCACAGCCAAAGACTGGGTGCAGTTTGAAATGTCATGTGAATGCAGTACATCATTAAAAAAAATCTTGAACTTCACTGGAAAAAGTTAAACATTAGTTACGGCTCAGTAAACACAATCAAAAATGTCATGAAATTTGCCAATTATCTTATGCAACGTAAAATGCACACTAACTCATGCCATCCGCCATTCTCTGTATGTCACTTTGCTGAGGATAAATCGAAAAAAAGGTGCCCAACATAAAAGGAGAACATTGGTGGAGGAGGGCGAGTACCATTCGAGGTGTAGCGTCTGTACTTCAGGGATCACTACTTTTAATCCTTTTATTTGTAGGTCGTCTTAGAAATTAAGATACCTTTGATTGGAAACAGTCAGTAATTTGGAACCCACAATAGTACTGCATAAAAATATAGTACTCAAAATTATCGCAAATCGGCTGTGCCCGGTCCTACAGTCTCTGATTCATCCGGACCAATTGGGCTTTATGCCTCATAGATGCATGAGGCTCATTTTATGACGTTTATATGGAGTCATGTACATGACTCTGGGCCAGCCCGACGTTCCAGCCGCTCTGCTCACGTTAGACGCAAGGCTGCTCGGAGGGGCGCCAGGAGAACCGACGGACAGAGCGATGCTCCACTTATCTGAGCTGCAGCCAGGTGAGGCGATGCTTTATCCTCCTACCTAATAGTTCTCTAGAGGAGACTTTCCATGACCTAGGATGACCAGGTGACATGGTTACCAATTTTTATCATTTTCATGTTCTTGCAGTAGTGAATACATGGTCCTGACGAAAGCAGTGGACAAATAGTATCCACATCTGCTGAAACATGTTGACCTATGACTCTCAAATGCAGTTATTTGGTAAATCTGCTGTTATTTTGCACTGTTTTTAAAATTTGGAAGATCTGAGACATACTAATACATTTTTCTTCTCTCTCTTCTCTCTAATTTTATACACTTCACAATTTCTTAACTCTTACTCATTCACGCACTGCAAATCAGTTACCCTAACACGGAGGCCACGCCCCTTTTCCAGAGCCCACGCCCCCGGCCACCGCCCTACTTAAAGGCGCTGATTGCTAGCGCCAGACCTGTAAGCACTGAGCTCTTGAGGCGAAAAGCCGGGAGCGAGACTCGTGTTTTAAATTGTGTTTTAAACTGTATTTTAATATTGTGTACAGATAGTCACTGAATACTTGCTTCACCACCTACCTACTTCTCTCCCACTCAGTACTGGTTGCGCAGCGGATTTAGCGCTGCAGCGGCCCCCCAAGCAAAACTTCTCTCGCCGCCATCATGGCGAGCCCAGAGGCCACGCCCCTTTTCCAGAGGCCACGCCCCCGGCCGCCGCCCTATCTTTCCATAAACCATGTGCATCTTCCGGACGCGCAGCGGACGAGCGCAGCGCAAATGTAAGCCCGTCTGCACCCGTCCGCGTCCAGGGGCCCTCCATCATGGCCAGACCATTCCATATTCATCTGTACAGTTGGTTAACCTCCAAGGCCCGTGGCCTCTGGACGATGCTGTGATTGCACGAATCGATAACTTGGGCTTGGCTGCCCCGCGCTCCTCTTCCCACCCACCCCCCCACCATCGTTCCCTGTCCAGACCCACCGGCCCCTCAGGCCCCCTCTACCTTATCCGCCTACTACCTCAACACTAGGTCTGCAGTCAAACACTGCCACAAACTCTTCATTTTATTGGATCTGCATAAACCTGATCTCCTATTTCTCACAGAGACTTGGTTCTGCGACAACTCCCTTCCCTCTTTACTAGCCGCACTTCCCGACTCATATTATGCCTTACGTGTTGACCGACCGTCCGGCAAATCGGGTGGCGGCGTCGCTCTGATCGCCCGCAAAGAAATTTCCTTTCGACCTTTAGTCTTCCCCTCCATCGCCGCATCAGACTTCCTAGTGGCTCGCTCACTTTCCTTTAGTACTCCGCTCACCTGTCTTCTTATGTACCGCCCCCTCCCACCCTCTCATCTCTTTCTTCCTAACTTCCAAGACTTGGTGGCCACTCTAACAGTCAACAACTCCCCATCTTGGTGCTAGGAGACTTTAACTTCTGGCCCTCAGACCCGGCTGAGTGTTCCACATCCAAAGAATTCTCGGAGACCCTTTGTTCCCTCAACTTCGTCCCTCACGTTCATTCCCCCACACATATTCAGGGACACACCCTTGACCTGATTTGGACCCTTAGTTGCCCTTTAACTTCTCTGTCCATCTCCCCTTGTACTTGGTCCGATCACTTCCTGATTTCATTTTCCCTACCCATTAGCCCAGCCGTTAAGCCCTCTCTTCCTAGAAATATCTGGGCACGCTCCTGGAAGCATGCAGATGTGGACTCTCTGTCCGCCACTGTTGGACAGGCCACGTGAAGGGCTTGCTCCCTCCCCGCAGGACAGGGCCCGAGCCCCGGCCCTCCAGGTGTTACCCACAGAAGCAACCCGCTTCCCGTCTCATACGGGACTCCTGCCCCCGGACATCTCTGCATCATGGGGCCGAATCACTACCGGCCCCCTTCGCCCGGCCTGGCCGCCATCTTGGACATTGCACCACAAGGCCGCGTGGCCTCAGATCGACCCTAACCCTGGGCCTGGCCAGGCCCCGACATCCCGGCACCACCATCCACCCAGGAGGTGAACGGACCACTTGGCAGGTCAATGGGAGAAAGAAGTGTCGATGGCTCTCCCCCGCCAGGTGCCGATCGCCCCCAGCTCCCCCGGGCGCTGGCTCCACCCCCCTGCTGGGTGTCTGGACTCCTTCATCCCGGACCTCCCGACCTCCAAGTGCGAGGGTCCGGACATCAAAGGGCGCCAGACCTATAACTGGACTGTGAAACAAATAAGGTTTTGGATCCTACATCTACCTAGCCCGGATCTCAACAACAGGGTAAACAGAACAAAATGGCTGGATAGGAAAAATTCATATCGTGAGTAATAGCGACGCAGTCAATATGTACTACGTAGCCACAGTCATAAGTACCAAAGCAAATTTATTTTCTTTTTATATGGTTTTTCAAAATTTCAAAAACACAAGGGCAAACCAAAGACTGTCACGACAGTGATTTCATGAGTACAATATCTACACATATACAAAAGTACAAATATACAATATTTACAATATGAATGAAGCAAAACAAATGAAAGCAAAAAAGCAGAAGTGACACACCAAAAACAATGAATAAATACAATATTCACAAATTAATTGCATAATCCATCCTCCTCCCGGACCTCCCGACCTCCAAGTGCGAGGGTCCGGACATCAAAGGACGCCAGACCTATAACTGGGGCAGCTCCGGAGCAGGAAGGCAGTTGTATCCTGGAGTCGAGAGACGCAGTGAAGAACTCATCCTTGACGGTCTACTGGCGCTGCCGTAGCCCTGCCTTGCGAACGATTGTCCTGCCTGCTGGCGCTGCCGCAACCCTCTGAAACCTTCATCCTCGTCGGGACCTGCTGGCGCTGCCGCGGACCGTTGTAATCACCATCTTCACCGGGACCTGCTGGCACCGCCGCGGACCGTCGCTACCTTCGATCATCTCGGGACCTGCCGGCTCCACCGCGGCCCGACCCTCTAGAACGCCGAGCTCGAGGATTGTGAGCTATCCATCTGATCATCGATTCTGCCAAATTGGTAACAAGACTGTCCCGCTACCCCCTTTCCCATCCAAGAGACTAGAACCGAGGGGACCCCTGAGTCCAGACCTCCTTGTACCATTCGACCGTACTTAAAGCTTACTTATAAAGAACGTTAAACCTTATCCTTGTGTGGTGTACATCTGTGGGGGGGGAGTTACTCGTCTGTACGATCGCTGGAGACGGCTCTCCCCGGAGACCTCTTCCCTGTCCTCGGCCGACCCTCCAGGTCCCGTCTAACAGCCACACTTTCCGCATCCAGCCCCGATCTTCACGGACTGTCGTCTTCCGCGCAAGCCGACTCCCTTAACTCTTGGATTCGATCAGGCTGCGACTTAGTCGCCCCCTTTAGGCGGGTGTCTTCCAAGCGCACCAACGATGCAAACCGCTGGTTTAATGATGAACTGAAGGCTCTCAAGCTCAGTGTCCGCCGTGCGGAACGGACCTGGAGGCGATACTATTGCCCGAACCTTAAAACTCAGTACATCTCCCTTCTGGCCTTGTACAAAAAATCTTGGCGACTAAGAAGGCCCATTTCTCCGCCAAAACCCTAACTGCCGAAAATCAGCCCAGAGAAATCTTCCCTATCGTGCACGATCTTGCCTACTCTGACCGTGTCACCCTTAAGCCCGCTCCTTCCCAGCGTCTATGAGATTCCCTTAACTCCTTTATCCTAGACAAAATTTCTAACATTAAAGCAAACATCCCCGCCCTCTCCCTCCTTTGTTGACCCCCAGTGCCCGCCAGTCTTAGCTCGTTTTGACTCCATCCCCCTTCTTACAGAAGAATCCTTCCTCTCCCTCCTGTCTATGGTCAAATCAGGCTCCCCTCTGGACCCTTGCCCCGCTCACATTTTGAAACAGAACTTTTCTGCCTGTGTGTCACCCCCTCTTAATTTTCTCAATAGCTCACTCTCACAGGGCATTGTCATTCCACCTCTCAAATCGGCCGTCATACTTCCCATTCTCAAAAAACCAGGCGCTGACCCATCCGTTCTTGTCAACTATCGCTTCATCTCCCTACTGCCCTTTCTGGGGAAGGTACTAGAGCGCCATGTGACCAGAGCGCTTGGTACCTTTGTGGAGGAGAACAGGGTACTAGCCCCCCGTCAGGCTGGGTTCCGCCCGCACACTCCACGGAGTCCGTTGTGCTATCGGTCCTTGACAACCTCAGAGAGGGTATGGACACTAACCATCCCCAGGCCTTGGTCCTCCTCGATCTCTCCGCCGCCTTTGACACAGTTGACCATTCCATCTTAATGTCCCGTGTCAGGGCGGCAGGGATCGGAGGTTCGGCCCTGGTCTGGCTATCCTCCTTCCTGTGCGACCGCACCCAGGCAGTGCGCCTGGGCGACTTTTCGGCGGACTTCCGTGCAGTCCAATGCGGGGTCCCCCAGGGCTCCTCCCTCTCCCCTCTTATTTAATTTGTACATCGCCCCCCTTATCTTTGCCCTCCAGCAGATGGAGGTCTCCGTCTACAACTACGCGGATGACCTCCAGCTCATTTTTTCTTTATCCACATCCCCCGACTCCACTTCCAACTTCCAGTCGGTGATGCTTTTCATCCGGGACTAGATGAATTTCAACCACCTGAAGTTAAACCCCGACAAAACGGAGTTGGTTTTGACAGGTGGTTGCTCCAGTCCCTGGACCCCCCTTTTCTGGCCCCCTTCCTTAGGCCCCTCCCCCGCCCCCTCTCCATCTGTAAAAACTCTCGGCTTCAAACTGAACAACCAACTTACCCTTCACTCCCAAGTCAGCTCTGTCATATCCTCATCCTTCCTTTCACTCCGCACCATTCGCAAAGTTTCTCATTTTTTTCCTTCCCTGCTCTTAAGCTCATAGTCCTGGCGATGGTAACCTCTCGCCTGGACTATGGCAATGCCCTTTACTGCGGCATGCCCGCCTACAGCATGCGACGACTCCAGCTGGTTCAAAACCAGGCTGCCCACCTGGTTTTTAACTTGGCCAAATCTCATCATGTCAGTCCCCTGCTCAAGTCCCTACACTGGCTCCCCATCCGAGAACGAGCCCAGTTTAAGTTGGGCTGCATCACCTTTCAGGCTCGTGCCGGCACAGCCCCATTCTTCATTTCTTCAGAACTCAAACCTTACGCCCCTGTCAGAGAGCTACACTCATCCGCCCAACAACTGCTCGCAGTTCCTCGCTTCAAACGCAAAAAGTGGGGTGGCATGAAATTTGCTACACTTGCCCCTGCTTTCTGGAACTCTCTTCCCCTTCATCTCAGGTCCTGCACCCAATACACACTCTTCCGCAAGGCGTTAAAAACCTTTCTTTTTTCTCTCAAGCCTTCTCTCCATAACTTCCTTCCCCTCTCCTTCCTCCGTCTTTTTGCCCTCCTGAGCTCAGTACTCCACAGCGCCAAGAAACCACCAAGTGTACGCGCGCTCTATAAATATTTTTAAACTCAAACTCAAACGCTGGCATTCAACAGCATCCAATGGCTGTACCTCTTCGCGGTTTTGGGAAAAGTGGGCATTGGCCTGCAGCTGCAAAGGTGGATCCGGTTACTATACACTGGCCCGATGGCCCGTGTTCGGGTCAATGGGGTCGTTTCTCGAGTCTTCGCACTGCATAGGGGGGACGAGTCAGGGGTGTCCTCTGTCCCCAATGCTATTTGCACTGGCCCTGGAGCCCTTGGCGGCGTGGATCAGGAGGGATCCGGTGCTGAGGAGGATTGACTTTGGGGGAGGCTGGGAAGAGAGCATCTCGTTGTATGCAGGCGATATCCTTCTTTATGCACACCGGCCTCGAAAAACGTTCCATCGCCTCATTCATAAAATAAAAGGTCATTCAACTCCTATTCCGGATACCGCATTAATTGGGACAAGTCCTAGGTCTTTTCTCTAGCTGGGGACCTGCCGGTTCTAACATCGGTGTGTTCGGAGTTGGTATTTCAGGATATGTTTAAGTACTTGAGTATCTGGATAACCAAGACTTAGGCAGAGTTTATGCGATTGAACTTGCAGGTGCAGCTCTCTAGGTTGCGGGAGAATACACTGCATTGGCGGGGGCTCACAATCTCTCTAATGGGACGGGCAGTCCTCTTCAGGATGATGGTCCTACCGTGCTTACTGTACGCCATACAAAACACGCCTTATCGCATTTCAGACTTTCTTCTGGACCGTGCCAATTACTGTGGGGGGTGGGCGTGGGGCAGCCCCTGGATTGCACTCAGGAAATTGCAGAAGGGGATGTTAGGAGGGGGGCTGGCAGTCCAGGACCTCAAGAAATATTTTTGGGTGGCCCATCTCATAAATGTATTGGGTGGGTCTTCTCCCCAACAGACGAACCGGCCTACAGGGTGGACAGGATGGTTTTGGGTGAGTGCAGCACTTTGGGGGAGTTGTACCGCAGGGGTAGGGGCTCCAGTAATTTGCCACCACACACTAAAATGATCATAGATATCTGGCATGCAGCGACTAGGCTGATGGGGTGGGAGTTGATGCTCATGGAACAAACCCCACTGTGGGAGGGTAATTTCCTGAAGGAGGTACATAGACTGCAGGGCTTTCGGAAGTGGAGCCTCATCTGTATAGACGTGCTCGGGAACATCTGGAAAGGGGGCAAAATGGTGACATTTGATAGTTTGAGGGAGGGCTTTCAAATGGTGGTTCGTGAATTTCTTCGGCACAGACAGTTGTGGTCAGCACTTCACTCCCAACTGCCAGAAGGGAGTGTGATTCCAGAATATTCACCTTTAGGGGACAGGCTTCTTTTGGATCCTATGATTCAGAAGGCGGTGTCATTGACGTACAAAAAAACTGGTGAACAATACCCCGGACAACCTGGGTCCCCTGCGGGAGGCCTGGGAATCGGACATTGGCCTGTTGGAAGATGACGATTGGTTGGAGGCCCTCCATGGTCCCCCGGATATTGCTATCAGGGCGCGCTTTTGACTTGTTCAGCTGCGTATATCCTCCATAGGTCATATGCTTCGAGACTGGTGCTAGCCCATATTAAGGGCGGTGGCTCGGAGTTGTGTGCCAGGGGGTGTGGCGAGAGGCGATCATTCTTTCATATTCTGTGGACCTGCCCTAGGATTCAGCAGTATTGGAAGGGCATAACTTGTGTGATGGAGGCTGTGGTGGGGGCACCGGTCCCACTTGAATCTCGGTGGCATAATCTTGGTGTCACAATAGAGATCACGTAGCCGAAGTGGGCTAAGTTATGGTTGGCCCTGGCGGGCGTGTTGCAAAAAGGAATATTGCACGTGCCGGGGGGTGGAGTCTCCGACTGTGGCCGCTTGGTTCTGTGATTTGGACTGGTGCTGTTGAGCAGAGCAGGTGGTGGACCAAAGCAGCGGATTTCCCCGTAAATGGCAAAAGATATGGGGGCCCTGGACTTTGTACAGGGGTCTGAGATGGGTCCCACGAGGGGTTCTGAATGGGTTTTCTGGGAGGGTTTAGAGACGTACTCCAGTGGGTTGCGGGCCGTATTGCCTTACATAAAAGTGTATTCTGTGTTTTATAATGGGTGCCATGGCCAGGATTGGCTAATGCTTTGTATATATATCCTTGCACTGCTTGTATCTGAAGCTTGTTTTGATTTATTAAAAAAATAATACAATTTTTTTTTTACAAAAATCAAGCCGCAACATTACATCAACTTTGTAAGACGATGGCTGGATGACTCAGTGATTTAACACTCACGGCAGTAATATTCATATCAAATTTAAATCTACACCCTGTGACTCAGCCATCTATCCTTCTGCGGTTGGTAAACAGAGTACTACTGAATTGGGTAATAAGAACGTTATGTACTAAACAGTATTTAAAAACAGAAATGTTACACAAAGCAATACATTTTTTACAGTCCTCCAAACATCCATGTTTAAGATTGCTATACTTTGGCCCCAATTGTGGTGACAATTTTGGCAACATGTCAGAGTAGCCGGACCTGGGAATTCTCTGGAAGGCTCTGCATCAACTGTGATCCTCCCTCGGCCATGAAATGAATGGCCTAGACACAGCCTACACAACTTAAAACACCATTGTATACCCTAGCCACATCATCTGCTTTTTGGCACCAACCACAGTCATACTCTGCAGACATATCTCTTACTGCCATTGTGTGAACTGAGGAGGTGACCCAGGGGTGACCTTCGACCAGCCTAGTTCATAGCTGCCAAGTTTCAGATTGCTTATGTGTAATGTTTCCATTGTTTACGGGCGACATTCCATGCTTTATGTGCGATACTATGAGTGAATATAATTGTGATTGAAAGCATGCAAAAAAAAAACAAACCTGTAAAGATAAATATTAGAAATTGCCCCACTTGGTGCTATATGAAGCTTTAGAAGTAAGCTCCACTTTTTGTTCAAATTTATGACAGTCTGCAAGTGCAGACTCCTGTCACCAGGTAGAGCAGACAGCCAACTATGGAGCTCTGCAGGCACACCTCTGCCCAGCAGTCAAACAAATCTCACATTTTCGCTATGGGTTAGTGTAACACTACTTCTTAGGCTGAGTTGTCATAATGCTTGTGACGTTTCAACAAAGGTTATGCATTATATAGCTGCGTTGGAAAGTTTAGAACTGAGGATTTTCAAATGTCCGTCTTAAGCTACAGACACAAAGCGGTCTTATGCCGTGCTTTTTAAGAATGCTCTTCCTCACACACTTACGACATTGTAACGTTGATAATATGCAAAGTTGAGGGGCATATAGTGAGGAGAGTTTGGGAGAGAGACTGACTAGCAGAGAAGCTGCTGAAGAGCCACCAGTGCAGTGGGAGTTGAGGACTAGCCGGGCCAAAGCCGGCCCGTGAGGAGAAACGGGTGTATGAGGAGTGTCCAGGGCCATGTGGAGACATGCTGGGGGCTGGCAATGGACTGGGCAACCGGTCCATTGGATGGCTGGACTCAACAAAGGGAGACATGGCAAGGAGAGGGGATCCTTCCGGGATGTTGCCCGTGTTCTTTCTGGATATGTTATGGAAAGCAAAGGAAATTAAATGGTACCCAAATGGCATCACGTTATACACGCCTTAGCATTGAAGGACTTTAGGGAACAAGACTGGACCTCATTTTGAATTGCTGATTAATGTTGTTGGGTAATCAAGCACAAATCCCCAGAAGACCAAAATGAAAATCCCCATTCCTTTGGTGGACTGCAGTTACAATACATCGACTTGGGCACACAGTGCAATATTATCTAAAGCAAAGAAAATCACGCTAACTTTTTTCTTGGCTTCGTGTTGCTGACTTGAGCTGCATTCCCTCGATGGCACAACATCACTTAACCCTTCTCCACAGTACAGAGAGCACTGCAAGGGCCTTGTGCAGGACAAAGGCAGCAGTTGTGTGCTCATGAGATTAGCTGCGGCACTGTTAGACAAAAAATAATAATAATAATAATAATAATAATAAAGCTACTACCTATGTGTCTGCCTGGGTATTCATCTTATTCCTGTCGGGACCAGTGGAGTGGTGCCTGCCACTGGAAAACAAGGTCATTAGCCGCCTTTGCTTCTGTCTTCTGAAACTATCTTTCAATAGCTAGGAGTGGTGTATCTTTTACCACATGTCCACGTCTGCCCCAATAGACTCAGCGTTAGCTTGGTCTGAAGCCCGGCTCATATTTAATCGTCAGCGCGCGGAAACAACACAGAGCGCATTTAATGCAATACAAATGATTTTTATAAAAATGAGACAGTTATGCAAGAGGTACTCTCCGGTTAGCAGCAGGAAGAAAGGGCAATTTTACTGCACTGACGACTTCATTATTAATGTAGCTCTGAAGTTAAAGCACCTCGTAGGGGGTGGTCTATGACGTGTGACTAATGCGTGTTAGTGCGGCGATGCGGACACCTGCACTAAAATGTGTTTGTCTAACCCCTGATGCGCGGTACCTGACAGGGCTGCTGGTTATTGTTAACAAATGGAGCCAGACTCAGAGTTCAGTCATTCCAGGATGGTGAACAGTGGAACAGTCACAAACCACATACTGCGGCTCAACGGCCCCATCCATTACGTGAATAGAACTACTGTATCATACTCAGGATAGAGTGTCACTCGAAATGTCACGCAGATACCATGACGATGTCACGCCGAAGCCATGAAAATGTCACGCATGCGGAATGTAAACAGAAAAGAGCGTCTGACGGAAGCACCCTGACCTCCACCTCCTGCCCGTCCCCCCGCCCGTTACCTGAGCGCCCCCAGCGCGGCCGTGTACGCCCGGTACCGGGCCTTCACCACCAGCAGCTCCTCGGGGTCCACCGGCGGCGGCTCCTTCAGTCTCCCGGCCTTGGACTTGGCGGGGGGGTCATTGCGGGACTTGCGGCCGCGCTGCGGGGTGAGGAGCGGGGGCCGCAGCTGCAGGAGGCGGGGCGCGGCCCGCAGCATGTTCCACCGGGAGGACAAGCACCAGGAGGCCGCCATCTTGGGCAGCACGGACCGGAAGTGCGCGTCGGGTCAAAGGGCAGGGACAGGCGGCGGCCATCTTACTGTGACATCACTGGAGGGGCCGGGGTCTGGGGGTGCGGAACGGGCGCACCCCGGTAGGAAAGGCTGCGGGATTGAGATAGTTTACGCCCAGACCTGTCCGTCTTCTAGTTCTATCACTCAGGGCGTGTCCAGGGACAGCGCAGCACACCGCAGGTGATCGACAGAGAAGAAGGACGAGAACAGGAAGAGCTGTGGGCAGCGAGGACGGACTCCAACTACGAGCGCCATAGACATCAAAGACAGACTAAAGCAATAGGCCTCACACAGTGGTGTCTCCAAAGAAAGCTTCAGGGGCCCAGGGCCCCGACCCGGTGCTCCTTATATGTATACAGATAGTACTTTAGCATTGTACCATTGGTGTTTGCTTCCCTGCCTGCTAAGCAGGCATCAATTATTGGACAGAGAGGAAACATTAACGGGTGCAAAGATCAAAAGATGCCGGAGAGCAGGAGCTGAGACCTTTGGACAGACAGGGAAGGTGCGGCTGCGGCAGGAGAGAGGTGGATGCTTCGGAGCCTGCCTCTGCTGTCTGCTGTGAGGACAGGCTGCAGAGAAGCACGTCAGAGTGCCTGGAGATGCATGTATCATAGTCTGGGAGCATGAAGTGACAGCAAGAGGCCACTGAGACACCCCTGAGGAAGGACACAGCAAAGGAGAAGCCACTGAGACACCCCTGAGGAAGGATACAGCAAGAGAGAGGTCACTGAGACACCCCTGAGGAAGGATACAGCAAGAGAGAGGCCACTGAGACACCCCTGAGGAAGGATACAGCAAAGGAGAGGCCACTGAGACACCCCTGAGGAAGGACACAGCAAAGGAGAGGCCACTGAGACATCCCTGAGGAAGGATACAGCAAAAGAGAGGCCACTGTGACACCCCTGAGGAAGGATACAGCAAAGGAGAGGCCACTGAGACACCCATGAGGAAGGACACAGCAAAGGAGAGGCCACTGAGACACCACTGGGGAAGGATACAGCAAGAGAGAGGCCACTGAGACACCACTGGGGAAGGATACATCAAGTGAGAGGCCACTGAGACACCCCTGTGGAAGGATACAGCAAAGGAGAGGCCACTGAGACACCTCTGAGGAAGGACACAGCAAGAGAGAGGCCACTGAGACACCCCTGAGGAAGGATACAGCAAAGGAGAGGCCACTGAGACACCCCTGAGGAAGGACACAGCAAAGGAGAGGCCACTGAGACACAACTGGGGAAGGATACAGCAAGAGAGAGGCCACTGAGACACCCCTGAGGAAGGCCCAGGAGGATACAATGAGAGAGAGGCCACTGAGACACCCCTGAGGAAAGACACAGCAAAGGATAGGCCATTGAGACACCTCTGAGGAAGGACACAGCAAAGGAGAGGCCACTGAGACATCCCTGAGGAAGGATACAGCAAAGGAGAGGCCACTGAGACATCCCTGAGGAAGGACACAGCAAAGGAGAGCCAACTGAGACACCACTGGGGAAGGATACAGCAAGAGAGAGGCCACTGAGACACCCCTGAGGAAGGATACAGCAAAAGAGAGGCCACTGAGACACCCCTGAGGAAAGACACAGCAAAGGAGAGGCCATTGAGACACCTCTGAGGAAGGACACAGCAAAGGAGAGGCCACTGAGACATCCCTGAGGAAGGATACAGCAAAGGAGAGGCCACTGAGACATCCCTGAGGAAGGATACAGCAAAGGAGAGGCCCCTGAGACACCCCTGAGGAAGGATACAGCAAGAGAGAGGCCACTGAGACACTCCTGAGGAAGGATACACCCCTGAGGAAGGATACAGCAAGAGAGAGGCCACTGAGACACCCCTGAGGAAGGACACAGCAAAGGAGAGGCCACTGAGACACCACTGGGGAAGGACACAGCAAAGGAGAGGCCACTGAGACACCACTGGGGAAGGATACAGCAAGAGAGAGGCCACTGAGATACCACTGGGGAAGGATACAGCGAGAGGCCACTGAGACACCCCTGAGGAAGGATACAGCAAAGGAGAGGCCACTGAGACACCTCTGACGAAGGACACAGCAAAGGAGAGGCCACTGAGACACCACTGGGGAAGGATACAGCAAAGGAGAGGCCACTGAGACACCTCTGAGGAAGGATACAGCAAGAGAGAGGCCACTGAGACACCCCTGAGAAAGGATACAGCAAGAGAGAGGCCACTGAGACACCTCTGAGGAAGGATACAGCAAAGGAGAGGCCACTGAGACACCCCTGAGGAAGGATACAGCAAGAGAGAGGCCACTGAGACACCCCTGAGGAAGGCCCAGGAGGATACAATGAGAGAGAGGCCACTGAGACACCCCTGTGGAAGGCCTCCAAGGATACAGCAAGAGAGAGGCCACTGAGACACCCCTGTGGAAGGCCTCCAAGGATGCAGCAAGAGAGAGGCCACTGAGACACCCCTGTGGAAGGCCTCCAAGGATACAGCAAGAGAGAGGCCACTGAGACACCCCTGTGGAAGGCCTCCAAGGATACAGCAAGAGAGAGGCCACTGAGACACCCCTGTGGAAGGCCTCCAAGGATACAACAAGAGAGAGGCCACCGAGACACCCCTGTGGAAGGCCTCCAAGGATACAGCAAGAGAGAGTCCACCGAGACACCCCTGTGGAAGGCCTCCAAGGATACAGCAAGAGAGAGGCCACTGAGACACCCCTGTGGAAGGCCCAGAAGGACACAGCAAGAGAGAGTTCACTGACACACCATTGTGGAAGGTCTTGAAAGATCCCGCGAGATAGAGACCTCTGAGACAGCGCTTTAGAAGACCTTGAAGGATACAGCTAGAGAGAGGCCACTTAGACACCCCTTACGAAGGTTTCCGTGAATACAGCGAAACAGATAGGCCACTGAGACATCCCTGTGGAAGGCCTCGAAGGATACAGCAAGAGGGATGCCACTGAGACACGCCAGTGGAAGGCCTCTGAGGATATAACAAGCGAGTGACCACTGAGACACCACTGAGGAAGGCCTCCAAGGAAACAGCAAGAGAGGGGCCACTGAGACACCCCTGGGGAAGGCCTCGAAGGATACAGCAAAAAGCTGCCACAGACCCCTCAGATACTAAACAGCTGTACAACCTTGAGATACAACTGAAATTTACTGAGCGTGTGTGTTGTGTGGCAGCAGAAAGGTGTGCTGGAGGGACAGATGGACCTGCCCACCTCCATCTGGTGGGTGTCCCACCTTCTGAATCCTATTAACTTTAAAGGGCTCTCCAGACTGTAATTGGGTCATCCTCTTTCAAGTGTGCACCACCCTTCTGATACAGATTATCCCAATGCCTTAAATAGGATCACTCCATTAAACATCTGACATCAGCTCGTTCGAGAGGAGACCACTGCACAATTGGTGGTACTTCAAGGAGGAACCCATGAACTGTACTCTCGTGGCTCATAACAATACAAGAGGACAAAGCCAGGACATTGCTGCAGGAGGAACAAGATGCCAGAGATCAAGATCAAGAGTGTGGTATCCTGCAGCAGCCAAGATGTCATACACAACGCAGAGAATCTACTGAAGGCAGACACCTTTCACAAATGGAGAGCGAGCAAAGCCGGTGAGAACGAGGTTTCAGTGGTGTTGCATCTGGAGAAGTCCGAGAAGATCCACAGTATAGAGATTGGAAATGAAGGGTCTGCGTTTATAGAGGTGCTAGTCGGTAACTCTATATCCACCAGCAAAGAGGGTTATGAGGTGATCCTGCCTCCATCCCTCTTCATGACCAGGACTGAGGCCAAAAATAGATTCAACCTTAGCCGTTTGCTGATGTTTGGCCCAGATGTGCTGGTGAAAGAAATAGCAAGTAAGACATGGGACCGAGTGAAAATTGTGTGCACGCAGCCATACACCAAAACCCTAGCCTATGGACTCTGCTTTGTTCGATTATGTTCCCCTTCTGAGTCCAATGAAGCCTCAATCCATCCCTTCCCTCAGTCCAAAAGAAAAGGGGAACGCTTCAGTAACTCAGTGAAAAGCGCTGCATTGAACTATCCGGACAGTAAGCCATCCTGCTTAAAAACCAGTCCCACACCTGCTCTCCCTAAGAAAATGAAGACAGACTTGTTTGTTTCACACATTGAGACCTCTGTCCATGAGCCCCATAAATACCCAACTAAGGTGAAGATCAGCCAGAAAAAGGAAAAGTCAGGCACAGAACTGTGTGCGCTCCTAAAAGGCACAGTCTTGGTCCTGAGTGGTTTCCAGAACCCCTTCCGCACTGAACTACGTAATAAGGCCCTTGCCATGGGTGCCAAGTACAGACCACACTGGTCTCAAGATTGCACCCACCTTATATGTGCATTTTCCAACACTCCAAAATACAGCCAGGTGAAGGCAACAGGAGGCATCATCGTGCACAAGCAATGGATACTGGACTGCTATAAGAGGAAGCAGCATGTGCCGTGCAAAGAGTATCTGGTGGATTGCAAGAATTCCAGTACAAGCGATTCGGAAAGCGAGGATAAAGTACTTCAGAGATTTGACTTGCCAACCTTAAGCCATGAAGCTGAGTGCATTAGCCCTGTCCTGACCAACACAAAGGAGTACTTTCCATGCAGTGAATTAAAAGAGCATACTAGTAGTTCAGGATCAAATTCCAGCTTCTCGGTGGAGGAAGACAACAGGGTATCAACAGAGGAAGATGTAGCATAAGACAGCGCAGACGAGACTCCCTTCAAATTCAAGAAGAGTAGCTAAGAGGGAGTGCAGAACAGATTTAACAGGGTGGGACGGGGGAGAGAAGTGGCCAAGCTACGCAGTGTGAGCATTTGGAAAAGGAGACTTATGCTGGGCAGGGGATGATAACAGCTAGTGAGATCATCTGACCACACAGATTCTGCCAAATTTCTATTCTAGCACTTTGTGATCCACGAAGTCATGTCACATCACTGCATTCAAGATAACTTGTTTTTGCTATTCTTTTATCAGCAGCCGTATTCTGTTTTCCAGAACTCTTAGTGTCATTTAGTGCCAAGTGTGGCTCTAACCACGCAGATTCGATATTGGACACTAGATTTTAGAAGCTGTCGTTGGGGAGAGGAGTTGGCCTAATGGCTAGGGTGGTCCACCTCGAATCTGGGGAACTGGGCTCAAGTCTCGGCAACGATGCAGAACATCCTGTGATTCTGGGCAAGTCACTTAATCTCCCTGTGCCTAACAAAAATGAATGTGTCCTCATGTAATGCAACTGGTGCTATGTAAAGCGCTCCGGTACCTTCGAGTCAAGTTTGCGCTATATAAAACTCCGTAAAAAAACTAAACTTTTCTGTTACTCTGTGTGTTTCACTTCATACTTCACCCCTGTTCATCGCTCTTCCCAGTTGTGTTCCTTGGGGATGCCTGTTATGCCAGCTCCCCATACTCTTGTTTGATATCTACCGGTGTCCATCCATCACTTGATTCACAGCTTTGGGTCATTATTTCACTATTTTACAACCAATATTTTATCTTCAACTTGCAACTAACGCAGACCAAAACCACAAATTCTCTGCCTGCGTGGTTGCTATTGAGGCCTGTTTGGAGACAAGTTTGTTACAAGTCAGTCAATATTTAACAGTTGTTTTTTACTTTTGGCCAAATATTCTCCTGCCAAACTCCATGCACACCCACCTCTTAATTGTTTTACTCATCATCTCATTACCCGGACATGAGCAGTCACTCTGGGTTTCTCTGTAATCAGCAGATCTCCCGCCTTCCCTATAAAGATAAAGGGCCAGATGTAGGTAAATATCATTTACTGATGCTAAAATACCGAATTTTACCGATTCGGTATTTTAGAATCGGTAAATGGTATGTAGCTAATGATTCGGTAAATTTTACAGAACCGGTAAAATTCTGTAAATACCGACAGTATTCCCCATTCAATCCTATGGGCCTTGAGGCCCTTAGGAATGAATGAGAATTACTGATTCGGTAAATACCGAATCGGTAATAGGGGGTAGAGTTACAGGGGTGGCAGGGTGTCACATTGACACCCTGTTGCATCCCTGAATAGTGCATGGGTGCACAAGTGGCACACATACATGCCCTTAGGGCATGTATGTTTGCCACATGGCACTGTTAAAAAAGCACAAAATTGCTTTTTTAACGGTTTTTGTTATTTACCACCAACTTTTAGTTGGTGGTAAATAACGAATCCTTAAATGAGAAAAGCACTCACTTGAGTGTTTCCTACATTAAGAATTCGGTAATTTACAGATTCCTTAAGTTACTGATTCAGTAAAATACAATACTGAATCCTACAATCCTGCCACCTACATTCCAAATGCCCAATACCGGTCGGTAACGGCCGAAATTCGGTAATTTCGGCCATCACCGACCGGTATTGGGCCTCCTACATCTGACCCAAAATGTCCACAGAGAACAAAAATAGAGCCTCTTATCTAATTCACATTGAGCATGATAATGTCATTAGTGAAAGGCCTGTCAATGTAGGGCGTTCAATTTTGTCCAATGGTATAAGTCAAGACGGAAAAAAAATCTAAAAAAGATAATGATCTCAAAACAGTTAAAGATTATACAAAGAATGGATAGCCTAAGTTGAAACCTGAAATTGAATAACCTAAAACTATGTGGGAATCAAACGCTGAAATGAGTGTGCAGGTTGACAAGGTGCTTACAGGTTCCAAGATGATACTACCGCTAGGCCTTAATAGTAAGATTGTAGATTTAGCCCATGAAGGTCATCTTGGTAGAGGCTTGATGAACAGTTGAGTAAGGGAACACTGTTGGTGGCCAGGCATGAACACCACTATTGAGTTAAAAGTAAGAACTTGTTAGGAATGCGCATCTAGTGACAAAGTCAAAGTTACATACAAATAAAGTATTGCTTTTACCAGATAAACCCAGGTGTAAACCTGTATGGGATATATAGGATGTAAGGTGCAGGTGTGGATGGGAAATGTATTTATTGCTTAATTGATTATCATACTTGGATTATTACTTGCATTGTTCAGAATACCACAACACAAGCAGTTGATTTTTTGACTTGCATATTTAATGATGAAGCATTTCTGCAATATTAGTAACTGACAATAGAGTAAAATTTACATACAAAATTATCAAAGCGTTTCTAAAAAACACATTCAATTGTTCACCATTACACAGCATTCTACTGCATCAGAGCTAATAGGCTTGTGGGAAGAATACATAGAGTAATAAAAGAATGGTTAAAATTGCAAAGAATCAATGGTATATCAGAAAAAAAGCATTATCTGACACGTGGGCATACAGAACAACACCTAATTAAATCACAGGGGTTTCTCCCTTTACATCCCTAAAAGGGAGATATCCTGGTGCCAAATTGATGGCTTCTTAGTTATTTCTTAAAGAAAAAGTACTTACTAACACACGCCTCAATAATCATTAAAATGTTGCTAGACCTGCAGGTCTAGTGACGTGAATAATCTACTCGACCTAACTGTAATGTACGTGACCCCTAATCTGGTCTCAAATTGTGTGATCCTAGCAAATATTTTATTTTACAGAACCACTTTTTTGTTTATTATAACATATGAGAGCACCTTCAAATATACAAGATCAGTATTTCTGCTGTACAAATAATGATTTTCTTTAATTTAATAGTTAAAACGTTTGCTCCCTATATAATAATAATCTAGCCCACATATGCCTCTTAGTTAACTAATATCATTGTCATCAGGCCGGGAAGGGGGGGGGGGGGTAGGAATGTTTCTCAGTTCATGTTTAAAAACTCTCTTTTAATAAATGTATGATTAAAGAAAGCATTGATTTGGTAGCGCACTGTAATTTACAAGCAGCATATTTTTCATGCAACTTTCCCACTAACAAGCAGTTTTACTGATAAAACTATAGTCAAGTCAAGTCATAGAATTTATATAGCGCACTACATACCCAGAGGGTTTCAAGGCGCTTAGGAAGGGGAGGAGGATTACTTGTCAAATATCCACGTTTTAAGTTGCTTTCTGAATGCTGGGTGGTTCTGGGTAAGGCGAAGGTAAGCGGGGAGTGAGTTCCATGTTTTAGCAGCCAGGTATGAAAAGGATCTGCCTCCCATGGTGGTCTTGTTGATGCGAGGTACAGTGGCGAGGGCTTGGCTGGAAGAACGTAGTTGGCGGGGGGGGGTGTAGAAGGACAGTCGTGAGTTGAGGCATTCTGGTCCGATGTCGTAGAGTGATTTGTGTGCGTGGGTAAGCAGTCGGAAAGTGATCCTCTTATTGACGGGTAGCCAGTGGAGGTCTTTAAGGTGACCAGAGATGTGTTCGTTGCGTGGGATGTCTAATATGAGCCTGGCTGAGGCGTTTTGGATTCGTTGGAGTTTCTTCTGGAGTTTTGCGGTAGTACCTGCGTAGAGGGTGTTTCCGTAGTCCAGTCGGCTCGTGACCAGAGCGTGGGTGACTGTTTTCCTTGTTTCGGAGGGGATCTAGCGAAATGTTTTTCTGAGCATGCGAAGAATGTTGAAGCAGGAAGAGGATACGGCGCTGACTTGTCTGTTCATTGAGAGTGAAGAATCCAGGATGACGCCTAGGTTCCGTGCGTGGTCTGTCGGGATGGGTGCTTTTCCGAGGGCTTCCGGCCACCAGGAGTCGTCCCATGCAGAGGGGGATGTACCTAAGATGAGGACTTCTGTTTTGTCTGAGTTCAGTTTCAGACGGCTTTGTTTCATCCATTCGGCAACTTCTTTCATTCCTTCGTGTAGGTTAGTTTTGGCGGTGCTGGGGTCATTGGTGAGAGAAAGGATCAGTTGAGTGTCATCCGCGTAGGAGATGATGTTGAGGTTGTGTTGGCGTGCGATGGCCGCGAGGGGGCTCATGTATACGTTGAAGAGGGTGGGACTGAGTGAGGATCCTTGTGGTACGCCGCAGATGACTTCAGAGGCCTCGGACTTGAATGGTGGAAGGCGGACTCTCTGGGTTCTTCCGGTGAGGAACGAGGTGATCCATTCAAGTGCTTTTCCTTGGATTCCGATGTTATTGAGGCGTTGTAAAAGGGTGCTGTGGCAGACTGTGTCGAATGCTGCAGAGAGGTCAAGGAGGATGAGGGCGACTGTGTCTCCATTGTCCAGTAGAGTTCGAATGTCGTCTGTTGCTGCGATGAGGGCGGTCTCAGTGCTGTGTTTTGCTCGGAAGCCAGATTGTGAGGGGTCGAGGGATTTGTTGGCTTCGAGGAAGGCGGCGAGCTGGTTGTTGACAGCTTTCTCGATGACTTTGGCCGGGAATGGAAGAAGCGAGATGGGGCGGTAATTTTTGAGTTCGGTGGGGTCCGCTGTGGGTTTTTTCAGAAGGGCGGTGAGTTCAGCGTGTTTCCAGTCTTCCGGGAAGGTGGCGGAGTTGAAGGAGCAGTTGATGACGTCTCGGAGGTGCAGTGCTATGACGGAGTCTGCTTTGTTGAAGATGTGGTGAGGACATGGGTCTGTGGGGGATCCTGAGTGGATGGAATTCATCAGGCGGATGGTGTCCTCAGTGGAGATAGGGTTCCAGTCGTTAAGGGTGTTCACGGGGGGAAGATGATCAGCAAATGGTAGGGTGGGTTGGTTTCCGGGTTGGTTGTCAAAGCTGTTGTGGATGTCTGCAATCTTGTTGTGGAAAAATGAGGCTAGGGAGTCGCAGAGGGTTTGAGAGGGGGTGATGTCGTTGGAGTTGGCTGAGGGATTGGAAAATTCCTTGACGATGTTGAAAAGTTCCTTGCTGTTGTGGGCGTTGTTGTCAAGTCGATCCTTGAATGCTGTTTTCTTGGCTTTTCGGATTAGTTGGTGGTGAGTGCGGGTGGCGTTTTTGAAGGCGTCCTTGGTGCTAGTCTATAATCAATAATCTGTGGAAAATGGGTTTCAGCAATATTGTTTATCATGTCCACATCACAAAGTAAAGTGTTCAGAATTGTTCATTTGTTTTCATCATCTTAAAAACTTTTGTTTCATCACCCAGAATTACAAAACAGTGATTTTATAACTACTAAAACATATTTTGAAGTGTTTGTACAGTTCATTTAAAATCTATTTAAATATTGTGTGTTAGAAAAAAGACCCGACATTCTACAGCCCTTTATTTCACAATCTTTGTACAGCACGATTGTCAGACAGCTCACTTCCTAATCTTCCAACTTTGCTGCTTATTTTATCCTGGAGGTTGTGTTTACTATTCCTTCTCTGACTGCAAATTGCAAGACCTCTGTCTCTGAATGCAGAGCAAATGTGACAAGATAAAAACAAGATTTAAAGGCATAGTTATTGCTCATTCATGTTCCGAGAGAACAGAACACCTGTTCTTTATCAGCTCACCAGAATGGGCTAGTAGGCCTTCATGAAATCTGGCTCTCCATAGCGAGCGGGCAAGTAGATTTCTTGAGGCCTGTAACAGAAACACTTTAATAGAAAAAATAAGTAGAAATCAGAAAAAATATACTGCCAAGTACAATGCAGGATGTGGTGCAAAAAGCAAAGAACGGAAGTTTGGGGATATTGTGCAAATAAAGTGGCCTTTTAAGCATGATAAGGAATTATTGGTTTACTTTTCAACAAGAAGGATTGTAGAAGGTAGAAGAAATGTGGTGAAATTAGACAATGGACAAAAATGGAGTATAGATAGACTTTGCAGGGTCCAAGAAAAAAAGTGATTTTTTCTATAACAAATGAAGTACACGGAGCAGGGAGTGCTCTTAGGAAGTCAAATAGAATATCAAAACCACCAAAATGGTTGGATGAATATACGTCATAATTCCATTGCACTTCGGGTGTGCGGTGTTTCATCCTATAACTGCTTATGATTGGTTTCCGTTCACACTTGTACAATTTTAATTGTCTCCTTTACACCTCTATTTTCATTTTACTATATACATCAACATTCTAGGATTGCTATACATAGAATGTGTTCAGTATATGTATACCTTGTTAATTGTTGCATAATTTTAAAGTTAGTGTCATACCTTTCATATTTATTGTATATATTGATTTACTGTATTACCTCCTTTGTTTATTTCATCCATAGGAAGGAGATGTGTTAGATTCTATTGTATTTGCCATTGCATTTTTACTTGTATAAATGGATTGGGCCATTCCACTCCACATGTATGGTTTCGTCACCCTTAGAGCTCTGTGTACCTGGAGTTCTAAATTTGACAGTTGGAGCTGGAGGCTGCAGTGAATGGGAACTTTTACACCATGTGCACACCTGATGTTGTGTTTTCTACTTCAATAAATCAACTTTTAAAGATTCACTCAAACGTGTTGTCTCCCATAACACTAGTGAAGTCACCAAGAGAAAATATGAAGCGCTATAAAAAACATTAGCAATAATTCAATCTTCACAGTATGTGTATGAAACATGTTTTCTGTCATAACCTCATAAAGTTGAGTTTTTAGCCATTAGCTCTTTTAACTGTGGTTCCTGTAGTTTTAAATTTTTATATTTTAAATATGTATTTTCCGTTAAGTGGAAATGGGTAAAGGAAAGACTGATGGAATCACTATCATAGACGCCAACATGCCACTGTATCTTGCAGCTCACCTCACACACATTTCATAAACAAAAGTAAGTGACAGAGCTGCCCAGGTTTAATTTGACCTAGGTGTGACATTTCCATCTTTTCAGTGAGCTGGTGTGTGACATTTCACTGCCACATGTGTAACTCAATGAAAGAGAATTTTATTTTGAATAAAAGGAATTATGATCGGGCTACACTTGAATCATCTTCTGTGTAACATGGACAAAGAGCTCCTTTTATTTGGGACTTTTCAACCTGACTGGTGGTCTAGCTGTTGACCTGATAGACGTCCTTCTCCGCATTCTCCTTCGGTGATGGTTAACTGTGAGGTCAAATTTGATGATCAGTTGTCTTTTCTACCCTAGGTGTCCACAGTGGTTGGACCCTGTTTTGGTCTGTTTTGCTCATACCCCTATTACATCCAGGCTGGACAATGACAATGTTCTCTACCTGGGCCTACAAGATTACTTGATTAAGCATTTCCAGACTGTTCATAATGCTGCCGCTCGGCACATCTCAAACTTCCTTTTAGGACACTGTTTTCCGCTCATCTAAGCTCTTTGCACTGGCTACCTGTAAAAAGGTGTATTCTTTCTAAATCTTTGGTACTGGCCTACTTGGACTTTTTGTTGACTGATTTCAACCCTATATTCAGGCTATAGATTAGGGCTGGGCTCGGGCCTCCTTTGCTGTGGTGGTGAGAACTAAGCAGGTTGGAAGGATTGTTTGCACCTTCTTGATGTTCTTGCATGAAACAAGCTCCCACTTGAGCTTCATTCACTCTCTTCCAAGCCTTCTTTCAGGTAAAAAATCAAGGGCCATATTATCAAGAAAGGGCGATACATTATCGCCACTTTTATCGGTAGGAAACTGCCGCTAAAGCGGCGATAATGGGCTTGATAATATGCCCTTGTGAATTCCCATAGAAGTTCAGGTTCTGGTGTTAACCTAGGCTTCTATGGGAATTCACAAGGGCATATTAACAAGCCCATTATCGCCGCTTTAGAGGCAGTTTCCTGCCGATAAGAGCGGCGATAATGTATCGCCCTTTCTTGATAATATGGCCCCAAGACTTTGCTTTTGGTGCAGCCATAACTCCAATTCCTCCTATTTATTAGTCTTGTAGCGCTAGGATACTCTTCGGGGCAGCTGTGCGCTATATAAGATCCTATGATGATCATGCATGTAATCGGACAGATTTCACATTTCGGTCCCTTTTTTATATAATAGCCTAAAAAGTACCTTGAAACTGCTGCAAGGCACATGACTGAGGTTCTCATACATACATTCTCTGACAGGGAGGTTCTGGGTGGATGTATGGCCCCATCATAGATTTAATCCCACTGCTGTCTATGGCAGTTTTACACTCACAATAACAATGGACAGCCTACTATCCTTCATAGCCAACAAGCGGCCCCATGAGCAGAAATGTACGAACCTGGCAAATTAAAATGACCAATCGAAAGCTTTGCAGATAAGCGTACAGCTGCTGGGCAGATTGAAAAAGAGGTATACGTATAAGAAATGCATTTATTTCTAGTAGGTTGTGCCTTCCACTCCAGTCATGGTTATTACAGGTGAGATGACTGGTCGAAGGGGGCTGGCAGGCTGGGAGTATTCCAAGCTTGCTGTGGTCTGTGAGCTGATGGTATTGAGGCCTCCAGTGTACTGAGCGCGCTCTCATTTAAAGTAACCTGTTCGCCTGCTGCGCGCTCTGCGCAGCAGTAGAGCTCTCAGAGCTCAATCTGTCTTTACATCAACAGAGTAGAAAGGGAGCACACATCACAGGTGTGTTTATCTACAGTGACATGAAGCTAAAGCTGAGTGCCTGTCTAAGTTGATTTGCGTGATGGATCTCAGGTAGTGTGGGGAAGCCGAGAAGTTAGCGATATAAGTCAGTATATCCAGAGAAGCGTGGCACTTGGCAGGGCTGGTATTGTGGGGTGCAGGCAGTGTTGGGGTACCCTGGAGAAGCTGGCACTTGGCAGGGCTGGTATTGTGGGGTGCAGGCGGTGCTGCAGTACCCTGGAGAAGCGTGGCACTTGGCAGGCCTGGTATTGTGGGGTGCAGGCCGTGCTGGGGTATCCTGGGGAATCCTGGCGCTTGACAGGGCTGGTATGGTGGGGTGCAGGCAGTGTTGGGGTACCCTGGGGAAGCCTGGCTCTTAGCAGAGCTGGTATTGTGGGGTGCAGGCAGTGTTGGGGTACCCTGGAGAAGCGTGGCACATGGCAGGGCTGGTATTGTGGGGTGCAGGCGGTGCTGGGGTACCCTGGAGAAGCGTGGTACTTGGCAGGGCTGGTATTGTGGGGTGCTGGGGTACCCTGGAGAAGCGTGGCACTTGGCAGGGCTGGTATTGTGGGGTGCTGGGGTACCCTGGAGAAGCGTGGCACTTGGCAGGGCTGGTATTGTGGGGTGCAGGCGGTGCTGGGGTACCCTGGAGAAGCGTGGCACTTGGCAGGACTGGTATTGTGGGGTGCAGGCGGTGCTGCAGTGCCCTGGAGAAGCATGGCACTTGGCAGGGATGGCCACAGGCAGTGTCGGATTGGCAGTACGGGCAATCGGCCATTGCCTGAGGGTACTGGGGCAAAGGCCATTGAAAATAAACTCCAAACATTTGCTTTGGCCATTGGCATATAACCTTAACGGCTGCTGCAGGCGAAGAACACAGGTCAGACCTCAGTATGACCAAGGACAGACGCTGGGTACTCACTGTCACGTGCAGACGCTGGGTACTCACTGTCACGTGCAGACGCTGGGTACTCACTGTCACGTGCAGTAGGACCAAATGGGCCCAACTGAGGAGGCACAGCCTGCAGTGGATCCCCCCACCACTCCCCACCACTCCCCTGATTCACTGGGCGCGACAATGAAGCTTCTCGGAGTGGCGATGCTGTTTTGGGGAATCACATCTAGCACTAATGTCACATGGGAGTGGAGTGAAAGGGGGTGGTTGTGCATGCAAGGAGACAGATTACAAATGGTGGCCAAGTAAGTGTCTCTACTTTTGATTCCAGCAACAGACAGATGAGCCTCGGGTGTCTGCTGCCACCTTGTCATCTTCAAAACTGCGAGGGGCTCCTGTTATTCATTGAGAGAGAATAAAAAAATAAGGCTAACAACTACACTGAGCAAGAAGAAAACTCTTTGGAAAATCAGAACAACTGCTTTTGATTACATTACTGTGAAAAACGTTCACCCTGAGAAAAAATGGCAAAAGAAAGGGAGTTAGAAAGCGGAATAAGCACAGTGTGCAGACAAAAGTATGGTGTCTCTTTTCTCTTATTGTCTCTGCTCGCGCTGCTGTTCCCGCTCGTGCTTTGCCCTGTTTGCGCAGTGATTATATTTAAATGTGTTGATGTTCCCTATGGTTTTAGATGCCTTTGGCTGCGAGTGCCCATCCAGTAGTAGAGTGTTTGGTTTGTAAGTTGACTACCGATCTAGTCTGGATGGGAGCTCGCCATCCTGGGTCCTCACATAAATAAACTGTGTGTCAGGCTCCTCCTTCCACAACCCTCGGAGTGGTGTTGATGCTCTATGGGGTCCACCTCTCGATAATCCCAAGTCTGGAATATGATACTCACAGGCTGTTGGGATCATCAAGAGGGGGAAGGAAAGGGTAGGAACAGCTGGGAGGGAGATCTGAGGATGACACAGCAACATGATAAGGACATTTACTCCACTTCTCCTACATAGAAGTAGAAAGATGAATTTCCATACACCAATTCTGTTAAGTCTCATATACCCTACCTGAAATAATAAAGAAGTGAGTGAGCAATGCCAGAAATGAGCAGGGTAGTTGCTAGTTCCTTGACCTGAAACTATTGGGAAAAGAGGGCATACATATGTAAAGAATTCCTGTCTCGCATGTTACCTTATTTAAGCATGTTAACGCAACCCATGTAACACCTAACAATCACCTCAGGAAGTTTTGGCCATATCTGTACAATGATTGACAACTACAACCCCTTCGTGTATTCTCTCTTCTGGGAAATAAGAAAACAAAGAACAACTAATCATGAAGTGAAAATGGTGGGCCAAGTAACCATCACAGTCTTGCACAATGCCCAAAAGAAATAATCCCAGGTAAGTTAATGCTTCACTATATCCTTGGCAGGATATGCTCAGACGTGAGTCCCTTGCTCACTTTGCCACTGGATTCAAGCAAGCCTGGCTGAAGACGGCTGGAATGCCAGAAACCGGTCCTCGGAAGCTTGTTTCCGGTCCAGGGAAGACATGGCTTGGCAGTTCGGGCTGGACTGTTCCCATGAGGCACAGGGTCAGACTGATTTGCATATGGCCATGTCTGAACTGGGGTGGTAGAGTGGGCTAAAGAACGGTGATGGATTCAACCCAGATCTTTTGACTGGGTGTGAGTGTTTGATTGATTTAGATGCTCCGTCCATCACCACCCCCTTTTATACCGCTTTGTTCGCCATAAGTTGGCAGGGTATGCTCAGACGTGAGTCCCTTGCTCATTTTGCCACTGGATTCAAGCAAGCCGGGCTGAAGACGGCTGGAATGCCAGAAAACGGTCCTCGGAAGCTTTTTTCCGGTCCAGAGAAGACATGGCTTGGCAGTTCGGGCTTGACTGTTCCCATGAGGCACAGGGTCAGACTGATTTGCATATAGCCATGTCTGAACTGGGGTGGCAGAGTGGGCTAAAGAACGGTGATGGATTAAACCCAGATCTTTTGACTGGGTGTGAGTGTTTGATTGATTCAGATGCTCCGTCCATCACCACCCCCTTTTATACCGCTTTGTTCGCCATAAGTTGGCAGGGTATGCTCAGACGTGAGTCCCTTGCTCACTTTGCCACTGGATTCAAGCAAGCCGGGCTGAAGACGGCTGGAATGCCAGAAACCGGTCCTCGGAAGCTTGTTTCCGGTCTAGGAAAGACATGGCTTGGCAGTTCGGGCTGGACTGTTCCCATGAGGCACAGGGTCAGACTGATTTGCATATAGCCATGTCTGAACTGGAGTGGCAGAGTGGGCTAAAGAACGGTGATGGATTAAACCCAGATCTTTTGACTGGGTGTGAGTGTTTGATTGGTTCAGATGCTCCGTCCATCACCACCCCCTTTTGAACCGCTTTGTTCGCCATAAGTTGGTAGGGTATGCTCAGACGTGAGTCCCTTGCTCACTTTGCCACTGGATTCAAGCAAGCCGGGCTGAAGACGGCTGGAATGCCAGAAACCGGTCCTCGGAAGCTTGTTTCCAGTCTAGGAAAGACATGGCTTGGCAGTTCGGGCTGGACTGTTCCAATGAGGCACATGGTCAGACTGATTTGCATATGGCCATGTCTGAACTGGGGTGGCAGAGTGGGCTAAAGAACGGTGATAGATTCAACCCAGATCTTTTGACTGGGTGTGAGTGTTTGATTGATTCAGATGCTCTGTCCATCACCACCCCCTTTTATACCGCTTTGTTCGCCATAAGTTGGCAGGGTATGCTCAGACGTGAGTCCCTTGCTCACTTTGCCACTGGATTCAAGCAAGCCGGGCTGAAGACGGCTGGAATGCCAGAAACCGGTCCTCAGAAGCTTGTTTCCGGTCTAGGAAAGACATGGCTTGGCAGTTCGGGCTGGACTGTTCCCATGAGGCACAGGGTCAGACTGATTTGCATATAGCCATGTCTGAACTGGGGTGGCAGAGTGGGCTAAAGAACAGTGATGGATTAAACCCAGATCTTTTGACTGGGTGTGAGTGTTTGATTGGTTCAGATGCTCCGTCCATCACCACCCCCTTTAGAACTGCTTTTTTCGCCATAAGTTGGTAGGGTATGCTCAGACGTGAGTCCCTTGCTCACTTTGCCACTGGATTCAAGCAAGCCGGGCTGAAGACGGCTGGAATGCCAGAAACCGGTCCTCGGAAGCTTGTTTCTGGTCTAGGAAAGACATGGCTTGGCAGTTCGGGCTGGACTGTTCCCATGAGGCACAGGGTCAGACTGATTTGCATATGGCCATGTCTGAACTGGGGTGGCAGAGTGGGCTAAAGAACGGTGATGGATTCAACCCAGATCTATTGACTGGGTGTGAGTGTTTGATTGATTCAGATGCTACGTCCATCACCACCCCCTTTTATACCGCTTTGTTCGCCATAAGTTGGCAGGGTATGCTCAGACGTGAGTCCCTTGCTCACTTTGCCACTGGATTCAAGCAAGCCGGGCTGAAGACGGCTGGAATGCCAGAAACCGGTCCTCGGAAGCTTGTTTCCGGTCCAGAGAAGACATGGCTTGGCAGTACGGTCTGGACTGTTCCCATGAGGCACAGGGTCAGACTGATTTGCATATAGCCATGTCTGAACTGGGGTGGCAGAGTGGGCTAAAGAACGGTGATGGATTAAACCCAGATCTTTTGACTGGGTGTGAGTGTTTGATTGGTTCAGATGCCCACGTCCATCACCACCCCCTTTTGAACCGCTTTGTTCGCCATAAGTTGGTAGGGTATGCTCAGACGTGAGTCCCTTGCTCACTTTGCCACTGGATTCAAGCAAGCCGGGCTGAAGACGGCTGGAATGCCAGAAACCGGTCCTCGGAAGCTTGTTTCCGGTCTAGGAAAGACATGGCTTGGCAGTTCGGGCTGGACTGTTCCCATGAGGCACAGGGTCAGACTGATTTGCATATGGCCATGTCTGAACTGGGGTGGTAGAGTGGGCTAAAGAACGGTGATGGATTCAACCCAGATCTTTTGACTGGGTTTGAGTGTTTGATTGATTTAGATTCTCCGTCCATCACCACCCCCTTTTATACCGCTTTGTTCGCCATAAGTTGGCAGGGTATGCTCAGACGTGAGTCCCTTGCTCGCTTTGCCACTGGATTCAAGCAAGCCGGGCTGAAGACGGCTGGAATGCCAGAAAACGGTCCTCGGAAGCTTTTTTCCGGTCCAGAGAAGACATGGCTTGGCAGTTCGGGCTGGACTGTTCCCATGAGGCACAGGGTCAGACTGATTTGCATATAGCCATGTCTGAACTGGGGTGGCAGAGTGGGCTAAAGAACGGTGATGGATTCAACCCAGATCTTTTGACTGGGTGTGAGTGTTTGATTGATTCAGATGCTCCGTCCATCACCACCCCCTTTTATACCGCTTTGTTTGCCATAAGTTGGCAGGGTATGCTCTGACGTGAGTCCCTTGCTCACTTTGCCACTGGATTCAAGCAAGCCGGGCTGAAGACGGCTGGAATGCCAGAAACCAGTCCTCGGAAGCTTGTTTCCGGTCTAGGAAAGACATGGCTTGGCAGTTCGGGCTGGACTGTTCCCATGAGGCACAGGGTCAGACTGATTTGCATATGGCCATGTCTGAACTGGGGTGATAGAGTGGGCTAAAGAACGGTGATGGATTCAACCCAGATCTTTTGACTGGGTGTGAGTGTTTGATTGATTTAGATGCTCCGTCCATCACCACCCCCTTTTATACCGCTTTGTTCGCCATAAGTTGGCAGGGTATGCTCAGACGTGAGTCCCTTGCTCACTTTGCCACTGGATTCAAGCAAGCCGGGCTGAAGACGGCTGGAATGCCAGAAACCGGTCCTCTGAAGCTTTTTTACGGTCCAGAGAAGACATGGCTTGGCAGTTCGGGCTGGACTGTTCCCATGAGGCACAGGGTCAGACTGATTTGCATATGGCCATGTCTGAACTGGGGTGGCAGAGTGGGCTAAAGAACGGTGATGGATTCAATCCAGATCCTTTGACTGGGTGTGAGTGTTTGATTGATTCAGATGCTCCGTTGTTAGAATTGGGGGTCTCTGGTTGGCGCAGGTATGTACTTGCGACAAGCAGGGACCCTCTCCTCTAAGTCAGTGCAAAGGATTACTCCCAGAAATAACCCCTGCTCACACTCTAGGTAGTGTGGCGCAAGCAGTCTAGGCTAAACTCTGGAGTACATAGGGTTAAACATTTGCAACATCACACACAATGACCACTAACCCACCACACAATGACACCAAACTGTATTTTAGTAAAAATATATCTTTATATATATATTTAACGTAGGCTTGTAAATACAGTCTTGTTACTTTCAATGCGAGGTTCCAGCAACTTGTAAATATGCCACTGATCTTATTCAGCGTTTCAAAAATAGTCTTAAAAGGTGTTCTTGGGGCCTTCTGCCCAGTTTCAATAAGGTACTGTGTCCCCTAGCGCTTCTGTGCGCGTCCCCGCGCCTCTGTTTACTTCTTGTGAGGAAATCGGGCCCGGCCTGCCAAAGCTCACGCTTCTCGCGTGAGCGGCGAAAGGCACGACTGGGTCTGCTCTTAGAATGAGTCACCCTTCTGTGCGCGACTCGAGGCAGAGGGGGCGCCGGCCACAGGGAGTGTTAGGGGGGGGCCTCGGGGGCCAGGAGCAGGGCGAGCCTCTGTCACAGGGGCGGCTCGTACCGCAGGGCAGGCTGCAGCTGCGGGGCTCCCGGGGTGGCCGAAGATCACACGGCGCAGTGCCAGCCTGGATGGCAGAACGCTCGCACCGCGAGGGGGCAAAACACAGTACCTTGGTAACTTTTCTGATTCCTGAAGCGGACGGCTGGAAGGGGAGCTGTCCCACGTCGCGTTGCTTCCCTGCAGGGCGAGGCGAGCTGCGGCTCGAGGCTGTTCAGGTCACGGGTCACCCGGGGCGGCGGTGCTTAATGGGGTCAGAGGTCCTTCCCTCGGTGTTCGCTTCAGCCCTGAGGGAGGCGGCTGTGTGATGGCGGCAAATGGCAGTACGGTCCCCAAGTGCGGGACGTACCCAGCCAAAGTGCCGATTGCAGCTGTGCGCTCACAGCTGAGCTGTCGGGCCGGATGCCGATCGGAGGGGGGTTGACACAGGGCGGCAGTCCGTCTTTGCAGAAAGGTCTACAGCGCGAGGCACAGTCGACTCGGGTGCTTGGACCGGACGGGTCCTCCTTCACGTTGCTCTCGGGGGCTCACAGGCAGGTGCAGTCATGGTGTTCGGGCCAGCGGCGGCTGGGCCTCACGTTGCTCTTGCGGTCCACTTTAGGCCCCGGTCACGTTGCTTAGGGGATATCGATGTCCTGGATCACGGGGAGCGCGGCAGAGACGCACAACGCTCTCAGACTCCTCAGTCAGCGCTGCAGCGATAAGCAGCACACACAGCAGTTCCTTGATCAGGGAGGGTAGCGCCCACTGTTCCTGGGGCGCTGGTCAGGGGGCAAGTTCCACAGCAAGCCCTTGGAGATCTTTAGTAGAAGTTTGGCACAAAGTTCGAAAATAAAGCAAAAGTCTCTTTCAGTCTTTTCTTTTCTCTCCTTCTGCAGCAAGGCACCCGACACACTCCAGAGACAGCACTCCTCCTTGTAGTCCTTCCAGGTCCTTCTCTTCGGGCAGAGTTTCTTCTGTAGCGCAAACAGGATCTAATTTACAAGGAGCAGGGCTCCTACTTTTATACAGAGTTTTCTTTGTTCTCCCAGACCAGGGGGGCCTTTGCATAATTTCTTTCAGTCTCGGAGCACTTGTTGGGTGTACTCTGGTGTCTTCTTTCAGTGTGAGGGGCAGCCACATCAGACGCTCCGCAGGAGGTGGAGCCAGCATTGTGTGGCCAGGGGCAGCCAGGAGTACCTTGTTGATAATGCTTCGCCCTTCCTGGGCCAGGTGCAGGCTGAGTCATCAGTCGCCCCCCAGGGGGTCGGAGCCAGCATTGTGGTGGGAGAGCACAGCCTGATTAGAAGTCCAGGGCCACTCCTACCTCCCACTAAGGTGTAATCCTTGCATTCACCACCTGTCATCCCCCAGCCCTGTCACTCACACATCCCAGACAGTCAGATACACATACTAGCAGAGGCGGGCTGAAATGGTTAGGCAAGCAAATGCTAACTTTCTAAAAGTAGCATTTGCAAACACAGGATATTAAAATAAACTTTACTAAAAGATGTATTTTATTATTCTGAGTTCAGGCATACTAAACATTATTTTCTACCGTGTTCCCTGAGCCTGCTGGGATTATTGAGTGTAATAATTCCAGCAGCCCATCTGGCCTAAAGGGAGCAGGTAGCCCTGCAATAGTGAAAAACGAATTTGGCAGTAATTCACTATTAGGACATGCCACACACATCAGAGCATCTCCTACCTTACACTTACAATGCACCCTGCCCTAGGGCCTACCATAGGGGTGACTAATATGAAGTTAAGGGAAGGTTGAGGGGCTGGCAAGTGGGTGCACTTGCCCAGCCAGCATGAAAGTACCAGACTGCACACAGGTTCTGCCATGGCAGACCCTAGACACATTTTGAAAGGCTGCTTCTGTGGGTGGCGCAACCAGCGCTGCAGGCCCACTAGCAGTATTGGCATTTACAAGCCCTGGCACTCCTGGTGCACTCTACTGGGGACTGATAGTAAATCCAATGACCCAATCAGGAATATCAATTACAGATACACTTTGTACAGGGAGAGCATATGCACTTTAGCACTGGTCAGCAGTGGTAAAGTGCCCAGAGTCCTAAACCAACAAAAACAGGTCAGAGGAAATATAGGAGGAAAAAGGCAAAACGTTTAGGGATGACCCAGCAGGAAGGGCCAAGTCCAACATCCGTCCATCACCACCCCCTTTTATACCGCTTTGTTCGCCATAAGTTGGCAGGGTATGCTCAGACGTGAGTCCCTTGCTCACTTTGCCACTGGATTCAAGCAAGCCTGGCTGAAGACGGCTGGAATGCCAGAAACCGGTCCTCAGAAGCTTGTTTCCGGTCCAGAGAAGACATGGCTTGGCAGTTCGGGCTGGACTGTTCCCACGAGGCACAGGGTCAGACTGATTTGCATATAGCCATGTCTGAACTGGGGTGGCAGAGTAGGCTAAAGAACGGTGATGGATTCAACCCAAATCTTTTGACTGGGTGTGAGTGTTTGATTGATTTAGATGCTCCGTCCATCACCACCCCCTTTTGTACCACTTTTGGCCGCCATAGGTGTGGCAGTGTATGCTCAGACGTGAGTCCCTTGCTCACTTTGCCACTGGATTCAAGCAAGCCGGGCTGAAGACGGCTGGAATGCCAGAAACCGGTCCTCGGAAGCTTGTTTCCGGTCCAGAGAAGACATGGCTTGGCAGTTCGGGCTGGACTGTTCCCATGAGGCACAGGGTCAGACTGATTTGCATATGGCCATGTCTGAACTGGGGTGGCAGAGTGGGCTAAAGAACGGTGATGGATTAAACCCAGATCTTTTGACTGGGTGTGAGTGTTTGATTGATTCAGATGCTCCGTCCATCACCACCCCCTTTTGTATCACTATATCCTTGGCACAAAAGAAACAAGCATTTACAATGCAACGGTCTCGCCTTTGCAAAATTTAGAGCTATTGCATTGTAAATGACAAATTTATAATTTATGTGTTGGTTTTGAAAACAGATAAATATATGGCATTGTCATTTACAATGCCAATAGCTTAATCTCTTGCAAATGCGAGACCTATTGCATTTGCACCCCCCCACACACACACACAGAGACACACACACACACACACACATAGATGTGGTGGATGTGGTGGATGTGGTGATGGTGGATGTGGTGGATGTGGTGGTGGTGGTGGTGGATGTGGTGGTGGTGGTGGATATGGTGGTGGTGGTGGATTTGGTGGTGGTGGATTTGGATGTGGTGGTAGTGGATGTGGTGGTAGTGGATGTGGTGGTGGTGGATGTATTGGATGTGGTGGTGGTGGATGTGGTTTATGTGGTGGTGGTGGATGTGGTGGTGGTGGATATGGTGGATGTGGCAGTGGTGGATATGGTGGATGTGGTGGAAGTGGTAGTGGATGTGGTGGTGGTGGATTTGGTGGTGGTGGATGTATTGGTGGATATGGTGGTGGTGGATGTGGGGTTGGATGTGGTGGATGTGGTGGTGGATGTGGTGTTGGATGTGGTGGATGTGGTGGGGTAGTTTGTTGCAGAAAGTTGACCGCGGGTTAGTTCCATTGTATTGTGTCGAAGAATTAGCGTGGGGATTCGAGTGCATTATTTGGGAAGTAAATATAGCAAAACAGTAAAGATCAAAAAAGAAAACGAGTTGCAGTTGTTCCGCCGTTGTTCCCCACTGTAGTGCAAACTTGGTAAATGGTGGCGGTAACATGCATCCTGCGGTGGGCCAGACCATGTGATAAAACTGCAACACACACCCCAGGCACAAGGCGCGCAGAGAGATGGGTGCGAGTCACAAGCGTCCAGTGTGTTTCATAAGGGGGAAATTCTAAGATGTGTGTTATGCAAACACAATCTACAGTTAACTATATGTTAGTTTATAACACTTATTTGTCATGTGTAACGCGGCACCTTATCTCTAATTGCATTAATCGGACTTAAAATGTGTCTTTATTTGCGACATGATACATATGATTGTGCCTTTTAGTCGCTGTCATTATTGGGAAAAAGATCACAATAATTAAACAAAGGACAGCGGGGTCAAAATAATAAGGAATAAATCTCAGAGCACCGCGGGGAAAATACAACTTTCCAGTCTCCAAGATTGATGCCTGTCGCGCTGCTTGGTGGATTTATGACTGCGATTTTCAAACAAAACAAATATCGAAAACCTTATGCTACACGCTATCCGTCTGCTCTCGCTTCCACGCAGTGGCATTGATTTTTAAGAAAAAGTTTGAAAAGGATTGTCCGTGGCGGGGATAAATCAAAAGGGGTCTTTTATGGAGGCGCATTATCCAAAGTGAACCAATTTCGTACAATTACTGAAACCGATAAAAATTCAATTATTGGCCCGGGGGAGAAGTGGTGAGGGGGCCTGGAGGATAATTGCATCAACAGGCAGGAGATAACCGGGAAACATTAGCGAAGGCTTTTCATCTGCCTCAGACTGAAACAAGCATTTACAATGCAATGGTTTCGCCTTTTGAAAAGTTTGAGCTATTGGCATTGTAAATAACAAAATTTTTTATTTATGTGTTGGTCCTACTGTCTTAGGATGACCAAATTTACATACGCACTGACATCTCCCCAACCCGAGCTGCTATGCCAGGGGTGGAGAACAGTAGGCACAGGCTCCCAGTCCCTGTTGGAGAGCAAACGTAGACTGCTAAGGCCAATCCGGGCACTGTTCTAACGCTGGGTAATAGTTTTACCAGCATGAGAGCAACATGTAAATGTAAATGTAAATGTACAGGAATTTATATAGCGCAAATCACCAACTGGTCTTTAAGCGCTTGCTTAGGGAACCCGTCCTGGTATTCCCCTGTGAGATAACCCCGGCAGGGTATCCGCAATGTGAAAGCCAGGCATCCCGCCGCGAGGGGCCGTTGTGGAGATTAAGCAAGCTATTGCCCAGAGTCGCAGAGTGTGAACCCGTGAATCGAGTAGGCACCGGAGCGAGAATTGTCGAGTCCATGGACATTTTAGGACTCAAGACCCCGCCGAGCCGGGAATTGAACCCTGGTCCCGGGCTGACCTCTGCTTCCAGGTCTGCCTCCTCTTACCAGTGAGCCACACTTCTCCATGTGGATTACCACCCCCCTCCCCCCCCCCACTGCATCACCGCCTCACCACTCTCACCTGATAGCAGCAGCTAATTGGGTGGTGTGGGGGGGGGTTGTAAAACTAGTGAACATGATGGACAACAGCATCTGCCGGACACAAGACTGAACTTTCATTTCCTTCCACATTAGAAGGTATTTTTATTGGGACTCTGCAGTTCCCGCTCAATATGGATGTACCCGAGCCGCTTGCTCAGAGGTCAGTAAAAGCTGGACGCTCGTTTGTGAGGCCGCTCTCTCTGTAGCAGGGCATTACGGGAACCCAGGAGGTTTGCTTCCTGCCAGGAGAAGCAGCCCTCACAAAACAGCAGAGTCCAGAGAGAGGAAGGCAAGACACACCAGCCTAGCACACACACTCACTTGTGCTTAGTTGTAGAGTCCGATCTGACTCCATCCTAAGAACACAGAACATGTTACATAAATATCACTGTGAGAAGGAGACCGGAATAGGAGAGAACTATACCTTTCGCTACCCTCAAGGCGGACTGCAACAACCACGCTCCTTTGCTGTCTCTCCTCAGGCCCTCGGACGCGGTGAAAGGAATGACCCGGAAGTGCAGGAGGAATCACCCGGAAACAACAAGGCAGGACAAATAGGAGACGCCTACAAAGAGGCGAGGGTGGAACAAACATTTGTCCACGCGGAAGACGGAGGAAGGAGTTTATCGGCAGAGACGGAGAGAGAAGACGCGGGACCCGTTGAAGAGGCAGGAGCCCTTGAAGAATACATGGAGCCAGTGCAGGAAGACGCGGGACCCTTTGAAGAGTTCCAGACAGCCTACGAACCGGACGTCGACGAAGACAGCTGGTGTGAGGACTGGTGGTGTCCGGTGGATGCTGGAGAGCGGCCGTGACTCTAGGAAGAGTTACGGCAGGGTCGGTGAGTGACATCGGCTCTAGGGAACTGAAGCGGGTAGCGGGTGGGAACGGTACGGGGAGGGATTGTTTAAAGTGGATGTATTTGGTTTTGCTTCTCAGTGTTGGCGCGTGATATATGTAGTGAACTACTCGAAGCAAACATGCGCAGCGCACTGTTCTTCATTTACTTATAATTGGCAATATATGAACACTCTTACCATCTTCTCTTAAGCACTATAAAACTGTGAGCACTCTTATTGTTCTACCCCAGGCACCATAAACTCTTGCCCCTAGCCCTAAACCTACCTCGGACTTCTCTATTATTTGCGTACTCCATCACCCTTCTATTAACTGGCAGTGAACACAAAGGTGTGGTGAAGGGAAACAACGTCTCTCTAAATTATTTTAGTTATCCTCATGAACCCCTCATTTATTCCTTCCTTCTCTTATGAGCCACCGGGGAAACCTACCACGTCCAGAAGACAGGGCGAAGACCACCCGTGACCATTCATCACCTGACACTTCCCCGGAAACCTCAGAAGAAGAAGACCACTTCGAAGAAATCTTACAAGTTCCTATCACTTCGTCATTTACTTTCAATAAACCTTCTTCCTTTAAACTACCACTACCGCCTCCACGCCTGTTTATCAAACCCGCCCTCTTACAAGTGGTGTCAGAAGTGGGATCACAAGGCAAGATGGAGGCTGCCATGGCAAAGATGGCTTAGAACTAAGAACACCTGGGAAAAATCATGGAACGATTTTTGAATGTTGTGGAAGAAGACCGGGATAAGATCCAAAAGGTCATATCCGGACAAGGTCAAACACATGAAGCAGCTATGGGCAAACGTACTGAAGTATTAGGACAACAAAGAGGCCCTACCACTTTACCTTCAGTAGTGTTGCAACGATACGTGGCAGGAGAAGACCCCGATTTTTTCTTTAATAATTTTGAAAGAATGGCCACTGCAGCATCCTGGCCGGCCGAGAAATGGGGCCAATATTTGGGACCTTTGTTATCAGGCGACTTACAGGCCGCATACCAAGCTGCAACTCTACAAGGAGCAGTCCCCAATGCTGATATCAAGAGATGTATACTGGAGAGACTAGGAATAGATGAGGAAACTTATAGGGTGAAGTTAAGGCAAATGAAAGAAGGACCTCAAGAAACCCTGCGTGCCTTATACTTCAGAGTAAAATATATGACAGATCGGTGGCTCAAACCTGCTACTACGGATAAGGATGGGATCATGGCCAAGATCTATCTAGAACAATATCTGACTTCTCTACACCCTCCAATTCAAAGATGGGTGTGACAGCAGGCAAACCTCACTTTAGAAACCGCTGTCGAGATAGCTAGTGCCTACCACAGAGCATTCGATTTTCAAAAAGAAAAAGATGAGTCCACAGGGAAAACAGGAGGACATATGGGAGCTAGACATCCCCAACCATCGCTAGTAAAGAAACCCGAATCCCTGACTTTCATGCCAAGTACTCCAACTCTCCCTCATCTTCCTCTACGTCCACCTTCTGCAGGCCCACACTGTTTTCAGTGTGGAGGAATGGGCCATATAGCTAGGTTCTGTACCCAGAAAGAGGAACCCATGGAGATTGGGATGGCACTACTACTAGTGTTCACCAAATGAGAAGCCACCCCCATACAGGTGTACGGTTTCAGTAAACGGACAACCTTTAACTGCTTTGGCTGACACAGGTTGTTTACATAGCGTAGTCAGGCCTCAAGATTTGGGGACATGGTTAGGACCTATTGATGGAATGGTGGCCATTAACTGTGTTCACAGAGATACTAAACCCTACCCCACTGTTCAGGTTCAGATCCAACATTCTCATGATGCTGGTACAGGCCTTATACCCCGACTACCAGAACAAGTAATCTTAGGAAATGATTATCCCAAGTTGGCACAGTTATTGCAAAACGATCCTGCACCCGAAGAAGAATGGCTGTCCACCGCACCTTTTTCCAATGACACAGGGAAAGAATGGCCTTCAGCCAAACCAAAGAAAAGTAGGAGACAAAGAAGGGCGGAAAAAGGGAGAGAGCTCATGGTTATGCCGGTAATACCTGAAGAGAATCCCTGGGAAACAGACAGGAATTTCCATGCTGCTCAAAGAGAGGACCCTTTACTCCAAGAAGCATGGAATAAGGCTCATGAAAACGAAGAACCACAACATGTATGTCCTTATTTCTTTGTAAAAGGGGGTTTGTTATATAGAAAAGGAGGACCTCATCAGAAAGCTCAGTTGATAATCCCCAAGCAGTTTCAAGACAAAGTGTTATACCTCGCTCATAGTCATCTATTAGGGGGACATTTTGGGGGAGATAAAATGTAGAAAACCATTCTAGAGCGGTTGTATTGGCCAGGGATATACCAGCAGGTGAAACAATATTGCAGGGAATGCCCAATTTGCCAGAAACACAGTCGATATCAGCCCCCTAGAGTGCCTTTGCGTCCTCTTCCTATTATCGATGAACCATTCAGTCGAGTAGGCATGGACATAATAGGACCCTTACTGCCATCACGTAGTGGTTGTCGATATGTTTTGGTGCTTGTAGATTATGCTACACGATTTCCCGAAGCGATACCCCTTCGCCGTCCAGACACTGCCAACATTGCCAAAGCCATGATTGGCATTTTTCCAGAGTAGGATTCCCCAAAGAGATCCTGACCGACCAAGGTACCCCTTTTGTTTCTAAGATGATGCGAGACATATGTACCCAGTTGGGAGTGAAACAAATAAAGACAGCAGCCTATCACCCCCAGACAGATGGCTTGGTTGAAAGATACAACGCCACCATTAAGACCACATTAAAGAAACTACTGGCGTTAGAAGCACGGAAGTGGGAAGACATTCTCCCTCTAGCTCTTTTTGCCATTAGGTGTAAGGAGCAGAAAAGTACTGGATATTCTCCTTTTGAGTTGTTATATGGACATAAACCCCGCACCTTACTTGTTATGGCTCAAGAACAGTGGGAGAATGAACCGGACAATACGAAACCCCTTCCAGAATATGTCTCAAACTTAAAGACACATTTGAGACAAATACGAGATATTGTACGAACTAACCTGGAAAATGCTCAGAGTAACCAAAAGGGTCAATATGACAAAGGGACTAAGAATAGATCATTCCAAATAGGAGACCTCGTTTTGCTCATGATGGCTACCTCAGACCAAAAGTTGTTAGGACAATGGCAGGGACCTTATAAAGTCATTGCTCAGTTCACCCCAGTTACCTATCGCATTGAAACAGATGCTGACAAACACGTCACCCAAATTTACCACATTCATTTGCTTAAAAAATGGGAAGGACCGGCCCCAGGGACAGTGAATGTGGTAGAATCCCCAGTCCCTTTGTTTCAACAGAGTATTGACCCAGAACTACCCCTTCCTCAGAAAGGAGAGTTGATTCAGAAGTTACAGTCTTTGTCACATGTCTTTTCTACCTGTCCTGGGAGGGTAACTCTGATTGAACACATCCTTAAAACTCCACCGGGTAAAAGAGTCAAATTAAGACCATATCGTATCCCAGAATCACGCCGACAAGTGATACGTGAAGAGATACAAAACATGTTACAGATGGATATCATTGAACAATCTAGGAGCGAATGGAATTTGCCCATTGTGCTTGTACCTAAACCGGATGGTTCAGTCCGATTTTGCATAGATTTTCGCGAAGTCAATAAAATCTCTGATTTTGATACCTACCCCCTTCCAAGGGTGGACGAAATGGTAGAGAGGATAGGAAGAACCAAGGACATTAGTACCCTCGAACTATGTAAGGGGTACTGGCAAATTCCTCTCAAGAAGGAAGACAGAGAAAAAACAGCTTTTTCTACCCCTGACGGGTTATATCAAATCAAAGTAATGCCGTTCGGCTTACATGGGGCCCCGGCAACGTTTCAGAGAGCCATGAACATAGTGTTGAGACCTCATAGCCATTACGCTGCGGCTTATATCCACGACATCGTGATATATAGCGATAGCTGGGACCAGCATCTATCACATCTTTTTCAGGTGGTTCAGACCTTGGGATCATATGGATTACGAATAAATCCCGCCAAAAGCCATTTGGCTGCACAGACAGTGAAGTACCTAGGATACCTGTTAGGAGAGGGAGTGATACGACCTCAGACATCTAAACTGACAGCCATTTCACAAATTCCAATGCCCAGAAACAAAAAGGATTTGAGAGCTTTTTTGGGATTATTGGAATACTATAGAAGGTTCATCCCAAATTTTTCTCAGGTGGCGGCCCCCTTAACCGACCTACTACAAAAAAACAGTCAAACCGAAACAGTCTTGAGATCTCCACCTGCTGATGTAGTAAAGTCTTTCAACACTCTAAAACATTCTCTAACTTCAGATACTGTTTTGATAAGTCCCGATTATACCTGGCCCTTTATTTTGCAGACAGACGCTTCTGACCAAGGCCTGGGGGCGGTTCTATCACAGGAAACTCAACAAGGGGAGAAACCAATTTTATACATTAGTCGCAAACTGTTTCCACGAGAGAAAAACTATGCGACTATTGAAAAAGAGGCCCTGGCCATCAAATGGGCCATTGACTCCTTGAGATACTATCTAGAGGGAAGGGAGTTTACGCTTTTTACTGATCATGCACCTCTGGAATGGCTAGCCAGAAATAAAGGCCATAACGAACGGGTACTTAGATGGTTTCTATCATTACAACCATATAGGTTTATGTAGGCGTGGGAGGGGGTGGGGTACTGGTTTCTGGGTCAGGTAGAGGCGGTACACCGGTATAACGTTTTAAACTTGGCTTTATTTTTATGGTTCTCTTTGTCCTATACGTCAGTCTTTCCCTTGCGAACTCCAGGTTGTTCATGGTGGCGGTGTCTTCGGCTTTTGGAGACTCCACGCTGTCTTGACAGGCGTAGTTGTCTTCTGCTTCGGTTCTCCAGGCCGGTATACCGAGGGAAAAGGAGACCAACAGAGGGAGCCGTTAGTTTAAGGTTTGGATACTTCGGACTGTTCAGGGGCCCAAGTGAAGTGAGGAATCACCCGTGTCTCTCGCTACCTAGCCGTGTTTGTGAAGAGTGGCGGGATAAGAATGTGAGGGTACCAAACGGGTAGGGAGGGTGGATGGGAATCGGGGCACACACACAGGAAAGGCACGCACAAGGCTAATTACAAATTTACACAGGGGCGATCTTCTTCCCCACCCAGGCCGCCAAACGTCTCCGTACCTGGGAAAGCCACACTCCTCCCTCGGGAGTGTGGCACGGCTGTGCACAGGGTCGTTGGCCTCCTGGCTCTCCCTCACTCTCGGTGCTCTCGTCCTTCTTCTCCGCTCCGCACTTCCACGCTTGCTCGCCTTCACCGCTTCCGTACTTCCTCGCTTGCTCGCCTTCTCCGCTTCCGTCCTCCGGGGTGTAAACACACCCACCATACAGGATATCCTGCTCTTTGTCCAGTCCGGGTCCTCTAACGTCGGAAAGGGGCGGAGTCGCGTCCTGCTCCACGAAGGTCCAATTAAAGGCGCCGCGGTCTCTGTCTTCCTCCTGTTCTGAAACGCTGTCCCACTCCGCCCTTGGGTTGTTAGTCTGCAGGGAATGAGGGGAATTAGGGACAGGCAACCACCAGTTAGTGTGCTTCTCCACCTTGACCTCCACCTTGACCTCGCTACACTCCTCCCCCCTTGGATTCTCCCGTTCGGGGAGAATGGGTGCCCTCGACAGGTAGTCAGCATTACTGTTTGTTATGCCTTTCTTGTGTACTATTTTAAACGTAAAGGGCTGCAGGTACAAAAACCATCTCTGCACTCGTGCGTTCTGGGACAGGTTCTTCTGCATCCACTGCAGTGGAGCGTGATCGGAGTGCAGTGTGAAGGGTCTCCCTTCTAGATAATATCTTAGCTTGTCCACGGCCCATTGTATCGCTAGGCATTCCTTTTCTACAGTTGGGTACTGTTTTTCTCTGGGATGTAGTATCCTGCTTATAAAGAGAATAGGATGTTCCATCCCGTCCTCCCCCTCCTGTGACAGGACTGCGCCTACTCCTGTATCCGAGGCATCTGTTTCCAGGATAAAAGGTTTCTCATAATTAGGGGGAATTAAGACCGGGCTGGACGTGATGGTACTTTTCAGTGCTTCAAACGCCAGTCGTGCTTCTTCGGGAGGGGGTTTCCCTCTGTTGAAGTTGGAATTCTTTCAAAGGAGATTGGTTAAGGGGGCTGCAATTTCTGCGAAGTCCCTAATGAACCGCCTGTAATAGCCTATAAGGCCCAAGAAGGCACGCAGTTCTCTGATAGTGGATGGAAACGGTGTTTTGGTTATAGCGCTTACTTTCTCTTCCTGGGGAGCGATAACGCCATCTCCTAACATGTACCCGAGATACTGTACTTTGGGGAAGGCCGCTCTCGATTTTTTTGAATGACATGGAGCCTGGCTTTTAGTAGGGCAGTGAGGATTCTCTCTACATGTACTAAGTGATCCTCCCATGTGAGACTGAAAATAACAATATCATCAAGATATACTGAGCTATACTCGGAGTGTGGGGCTAACACGGTGTTCATTAATCTTTGGAACGTTGCCGGGGCTCCATGGAGCCCGAATGGTAAAACGTTGAATTCCTATAAACCGTCATCTGTGGCAAAGGCTGTTTTGTGCCGGTCGCTTTCCCTCAGTGGCACCTGCCAATAGCCTTTTGTCAGGTCCAGCGTAGTGATGTACTTTGCTTCTCCTATCCTTTCTATTAACTCGTCCACCCTGGTTATAGGGAAGGTGTCGAAGGAGGAGATTGCGTTTAGAGCCCTAAAGTCCATACAAAAACAGGTGGACCCGTCTGGTTTTGGGACCATAACTATGGGTGAAGCCCAGTTGCTTTTTGATGGACGTATGACGCCTAGTTGTAACATGTCCCTAACTTCCTTTTTAACGTTGGCTCTCCTTGCGGCTGGAATGCGATAGGGTCTTTGCTTGACCACTTTTTCTTCTTCTGTCTTTATACAGTGTTCGGCTAAGTGGGTACACCCTGGTTTGTCTGAGAACATGGAGGAGAACTGCTGTAATCTGTGTACCAGCTCCGCACGCTTATGGTTTGGCAATTCCGGGTTAATCGGTAGTTGTTCCAGGGTTGACCTCTCATCTCGTCCTGGTAGTGCTAGCTGGATTGTTTTGGGAGGGGGACTGTAATGGCCGGGTTTTCTGATTAGATGGGATCAGCCCCTAGGGGCCCCTCCAACCCAGCCAGAACGTAACCACATCCCTCCTCAGGACCATCTATCCAGGCACCTGGGTACCTACCTGAGGATGGGGAACTCGCAATATACAAGCTCATATTATTAGAAACACCACTAAATCTATAGGGATACTAAGAATACTCACTGATTACTAAGGATATCCCTGCCCTACACCACACTCATACATCAGTTAGTCTCGCGGCCACTCAGACCCAGACTGATCTACCCCAGGGCAGACATGACACACAATCCGGCGTGTCTACACACGGGCCTGCAGAACCCAATGCTCTCTTTTCCAAATGATCTACAATCCGGCAGATCTCCACGTTGGTAATCCCCCCCAACGCTCTCATTTACACACGGGCCGCAATCCGGCAGCCCTCCACGCTGGTAATCCTCCCCAGCGCTCTCATTACACACCAGTATCCTCCCTGGTGTTCTCATTAACGCCACTTACCAATGACGACCACATTCCTATGAGCACCTTCAGTTATATGTTGGGAAGTCTCTCTCTCTCTATTCACTAAGGGCTTGCTACTACAATATTAGGAGTTAGCCAATTAATATAATGTACCTCTTATTCTTGGCATCATAGGTCCACTCGCTCCCTATTTATGTGATCACCACTTACCTGATTGGGGTTACTCATCCATTCATAAAAATAATAACCACCTAGGAGATACATTTACCTGGATTGAACAAGAATACAAGGCACATTGCAGTTTGCTACAAACTGGGGTTTTTATTAGAACAATATAAACACCTACACAGATCTGTAACTGACAAAGACTATAGATAGAACACATCGCTGAAAGGGAAAAGATTAGCAATACAATAATAAAGACAAGATTAAGATGCAAGTGTAAAGTAAACTAATGTGACAGAATCAATATCACCTGATTAGTGTGAAGTCTTGTTCTAGCTGTCATCTGGGTTCCTCTCTCGTCTGTGCCTTGGCTCATCTCAGACTCTCTCCCTCTCCTGCACTCTTGGATACACCTCTGCGCTGATCACTTTGCACTGGACTCCTCTCCCCCACGAACTGTCTCCACCTTCCAACTTCAATCTAATGGTTTCTGCCGCTCTGATCACCGTTCATTCCACTAGCTTGTTCATTCTGGGTACGATCTCTGTGCCAATGTCCAAATAACTCCAGCTGCTCCCACAGGTTAGTCCACGATCTCTCCTCCGTCTCTTTTAAAAGGCATTACTTCAGACTCCAGCTATTCACACCTCCTCCTGATAAGTAACTGCTTCTGACTGCTTCCTTCAGTTCCAGCTCACTGACTGTCTGTTTGTCTTCTCTCTGTTCCAAGCATGTCCTGTCTCTTCTACTCTTGCAATTCCACTCCTCCAACTCTACCAACACTCTCTGCTCCTTCAATTCAATTCAGCTCTCTCTAGCTTGAACCCTCTCTGCTCTGCCAACTCCACTCGACTGCTTGGCTCCGCCATCTCCACTCGACTCCTTACCACTCCTCCACCTCAACACGACTGCCTGACTCCGCCTCTGCACTTCACTGATATAGAATGCTGTTTCCTCATGGAAAGTTCCAGCCAGCAGCTTCCTCCCACCAATCCCATGCACCAGGCTCCTTGCGCTAGACGCTCCCACAGTGACCAGTCTGCTTGTTTCGTCTAGAGACCTGAGCCCGGGAACAATTCCTGATTAGATTCAGCTCTGGCCGGTTCTCTCCGGTTCGCTTAGGGCGAACAACAGCTTTAACTATAAACTTTACCTTTACTCTAAAAAGCCTCTCAGCTCCCTCAAGATGGAGTCCCTCTAGTTCTAGGCCTGTAGGCCTGAAAGGGATGAAATACCCCTTAGCTCTGTCAGAATACCTACATAAACCATACCAATGTGTCTAATATAAGCAAGTATGTCAAAGCCAATAGGCAATAGACAGGTTAGAGTCAAGAATAAGGGATCTATCATCATATTAAGCAGCTATCCTCTTCTAGGTCTGGAAGAAAGGGCTTAAAAGGGCCAACACAAGCTAAGAATACCTATCCTAGATGTGAGCAAGATCAAGATCTATATCACTGCTAAATAGAGCCAAAAACCCTGCCATTACAGGGACCTATCCATTTTTTTAACAGATTGATGTGGAAGGTCTGTTGACGTGATGGAGAGACTTGTAGCTTGTAAGTGGTTTTTCCCAGGGTCTCTGTGATCAGATAGGGTCCCTTCCATTCACTCCTAAACTTCTGAATGGACGATGGTAGAAGTACCAAGGCCCAGTCCCCTTTGTGTAGAATCCTCCATTTCTTCCCTTTGTCGTAATGTACTTTCTGTTGGACCTGGGCTTTTTCCAAATTGGAATAAGCTAAGTCTCTTAACTTGCCTAACCGGGATTTCAGTTGAGTCGTATAATCCAATAAGGACCTTTGTTCTGCCGCTTCTTCTCTTTCCCAGGCTTCCCTTGTGATTTCTAACAGGGATCTGGGCTGTCGCCCATAAAGGAGTTCGAAAGGCGAGAACCCTAAACTACTTTGCACTTGTGACCGTAACACATAAAGGGCCAAGGGCGGCAATTTGTCCCAGTCTTTGTTTTCCGCACTTAACATTTTCTTAAGGGTGAACTTCAGTGTGCGATTATACCTTTCGACCAACCCATCTGTTTGTGGGTGGTAGGCGGATGTGCGTATATGTTTCAGATCTAACAATTTGCATACTTCAGACATCATTCTGGAAACAAAAGGGGTTCCCTGGTCTGTAAGTATCTCCCTAGGGAATCCTACCCTAGCAAATAGTTCAACCAGCTTTTCTGCCACGTTTTTTGTGGTAGGAGTACTCAGGGCAAAGGCTTCCGGAAACCTGGTGTTGTAGTCCACTATGACTAAGGCGTATGTGTGCCCTCTCGGGGTGCATGGGAGGGGTCCTATTAAGTCCATGCCCACCCTCTCGAAGGGGTTACCTATTATAGGTAAGGGTTGAAGCGGTACTGCTGGGGGCCTGTACATGTTCTTCTTCTGGCAGACTTCGCATTGTTTACAATACATCTCGGCTGTCTTGTAAATACCAGGCCAAAAGAATAAACGGACGATGCTTTGTAGTGTCTTTTCGGCCCCGCTATGCCCTGCTGTCAAGTGGGTGTGTGCATAGAACAATATCTGCTCCCTGAAATCCTGCGGGACAACCAGCTGAAGGGGTTCGCCTGCCTTCCCTTCCCTATACAGTAGGTCATTCATGATCCTGAACTTGGGATACCCCTGGGAAGGTGTTATTTGTTCTCTATGTCCTGACTCCCAGGCGTTCATAAGAGTTGTATCATTGGCTTGTGCGAACTTAAACCCCTTATCTAACTCCCAAGGTTCAGTTGCTAGATATGCTTCTCGGGGTTGGCCCTCAATTCTCTCCTGAAGAGGGCAAGGAAATCAGGGTTATCTATTCCCACTATCAGGTCCTCTGGTAGGGAGTCCACCACCCCCACTTTTACCTCACATGGGTCTCTGCCTATTGGGCGTAAAGTGACTTGGGCTACGGGGTAGGGCTTCACATCCCCGTGGACACATCTGATATGCACGATAGCCTCTGGGCCTAACTGTGAAGATAGAACAAATTTAGACTGTATCACGGATTGTCGACATCCTGAGTCTAGAAGGGCTTTAACGCATTGACTATTTACAAACATCCTTACGTAAAAAGAGGGCCCCATCTCGGCTGTGTACATCACGGCTCTCGGTATGTACCCGACCTCCATTGGTTCTTCTACAGTCTTCTTTCGTGGACACATTCTGGCAATGTGGCCCCACTCCCCACACTCAAAACACTGCGGACCCCTATGAGGAGGAGCATCTACTCTTATTGGTCGAGGCCTCCCAATGTCCGGGGTTGGTTTGTTTATTTTCTTGTCTTGTTTCACTGGTCCCGTGCTGGATTTGTTGCCCTTGTCAGAGTCCCAGGGAAACGTGCGGGGCATCGCTCGGTTATAATTAGAAGCCATCTCGATGGCTTGGTCTGGAGTTAGCCCGGAATGTTGTCTCAACCAACGTTGTGTTCCGTATGGCAGAGCCTCCATGAATTGTTCGAGATAGATGCTGGCCATTACTTCTTCTTTGGTACGACTCTCGGGTCTCAACCATTTATCCGCTGCCATTTTAAGCCTGAGGTACAGGGTCTTCGGGTGCTCTCCTGCTATGCCTCTTTCTTTCCTGAACCGGAGTCGGTATGCTTCGGAATATAGCCCCAAGTGGTCCAAAAGCACTGCTTTGATGGTCAAGTAGGGCGTTACTCCGGTATGGTTGGCTACTTGGTAAGCCGCCTGGGCTTCGCTATATAGGAGGGGAGCCAAAAAGAAAGGCCACTTATCTTCCGGCCATCCACACGCTCTGGCTGTTCTTTCAAAGTTGACTAGGAAGGCGTCTGGGTCTTCCCCCGGAACATATTTTTGTAAATGTACCCCCGAGGGTCCGAACTGTCTTCTCTCCATCGGTATAGGTGCACCTGGGCTCTGCACCACTTTCTGAAGGCTGTCCATCTGGGCGGCCATTGTTGATTTGAACAGGTCTCTGTCCGCATCGGCTACTGACATCTGCTGTCCTACAGCCCACTCCAATTTCTGTTGCCCCTCAATGAGCTGCTGGATCACCTGTTCCATCGCTGGGTCCGGCAGAGAAGGGGCGGATCCCACTTCTGACACCAATGTAGGCGTGGGAGGGGGTGGGGTACTGGTTTCTGGGTCAGGTAGAGGCGGTACACCGGTATAACGTTTTAAACTTGGCTTTATTTTTATGGTTCTCTTTGTCCTATACGTCAGTCTTTCCCTTGCGAACTCCAGGTTGTTCGTGGTGGCGGTGTCTTCGGCTTTTGGAGACTCCACGCTGTCTTGACAGGCGTAGTTGTCTTCTGCTTCGGTTCTCCAGGCCGGTATACCGAGCGAAAAGGAGACCAACAGAGGGAGCCGTTAGTTTAAGGTTTGGATACTTCGGACTGTTCAGGGGCCCAAGTGAAGTGAGGAATCACCCGTGTCTCTCGCTACCTAGCCGTGTTTGTGAAGAGTGGCGGGATAAGAATGTGAGGGTACCAAACGGGTAGGGAGGGTGGATGGGAATCGGGACACACAAACAGGAAAGGCACGCACAAGGCTAATTACAAATTTACACAGGGGCGATCTTCTTCCCCACCCAGGCCGCCAAACGTCTCCGTACCTGGGAAAGCCACACTCCTCCCTCGGGAGTGTGGCACGGCGGTGCACAGGGTCGTTGGCCTCCTGGCTCTCCCTCACTCTCGGTGCTCTCGTGCTTCTTCTCCGCTCCGCACTTCCACGCTTGCTCGCCTTCACCGCTTCCGTACTTCCTCGCTTGCTCGCCTTCTTCGCTTCCGTCCTCCGGGGTGTAAACACACCCGCCATACAGGATATCCTGCTCTTTGTCCAGTCCGGGTCCTCTGACGTCGGAAAGGGGCGGAGTCGCGTCCTGCTCCACGAAGGTCCAATTAAAGGCGCCGCGGTCTCTGTCTTCCTCCTGTTCTGAAACGCTGTCCCACTCCGCCCTTGGGTTGTTAGTCTGCAGGGAACGAGGGGAATTAGGGACAGGCAACCACCAGTTAGTGTGCTTCTCCACCTTGACCTCCACCTTGACCTCGCTACAGTTTCATACTAAGCATAGAAAAGGGAGAGACCAAGGCAACGCTGATTACCTGTCTAGATATCCCCAAAGTACAAACTCTAGAAGAAGGACAACAAGGGAAAGGGGATGTGAGAAGGAGACCAGAATAGGAGAGAACTATACCTTTCGCTACCCTCAAGGCGGACTGCAACAACCACGCTCCTTTGCTGTCTCTCCTCAGGCCCTCGGACGCGGTGAAAGGAATGACCCGGAAGTGCAGGAGGAATCACCCGGAAACAACAAGGCAGGACGAATAGGAGACGCCTACAAAGAGGCGAGGGCGGAACAAACATTTGTCCACACGGAAGACGGAGGAAGGAGTTTATCGGCAGAGACGGAGAGAGAAGACGCGGGACCCGTTGAAGAGGCAGGAGCCCTTGAAGAATACGTGGACCCGGTGCAGGAAGATGTGGGACCCGTTGAAGAGTTCCAGACAGCCTATGAACCAGACGTCCACAAAGACAGCTGGTGTGAGGACTGGTGGTGTCCGGTGGATGCTGGAGAGTGGCCGTGACTCTAGGAAGAGTTACGGCAGGGTCGGTGAGTGACATCGGCTCTAGGGTACTGAAGCGGGTAGCGGGTGGGAACGGTACGGGGAGGGATTGTTTAAAGTGGATGTATTTGGTTTTGCTTCTCAGTGTTGGCGCGTGATATATGTAGTGAACTACTCGAACCAAACATGCGCAGCGCACTGTTCTTCATTTACTTATAATGGGCAATATGTGAACACTCTTACCATCTTCTCTTAAGCACTATAAAACTGTGAGCACTCTTATTGTTCTACCCCAGGCACCATAAACTCTTGCCCCTAGCCCTAAACCTACCTCGGACTTCTCTATTATTTGCGTGCTCCATCACCCTTCTATTAACTGGCGGTGAACACAAAGGTGTGGTGAAGGGAAACAACGTCTCTCTAAATTATTTTAGTTATTCTCATGAACCCCTCATTTATTCCTTCCTTCTCTTATGAGCCACCGGGGAAACCTACCACGTCCAGAAGACAGGGTGAAGACCACCCGTGACCATTCATCACCTGACACTTCCCCGGAAACCTCAGAAGAAGAAGACCACTTCGAAGAAACCTTACAAGTTCCTATCACATCGTCATTTACTTTCAATAAACCTTCTTCCTTTAAACCACCACTACCGCCTCCACGTCTGTTTATCAAACCCGCCCTCTTACAATCACATTAAATGAACATGTGAATACTGATATGCATGTAAACCCACAAAGACATATAAAAACCCTTGCAGGTATGCAGGCACTGACACAAGGACTGTACACCACAAACACACAGGCACTGACCCACTTTTTCACAAACAGAGCTAAGCATGTATACAACACAGAGGCACACATATTCAAACATACACATACACACACAACAACAGGCACAGTACTGAATCTACAGTCAGCTGCACCCTCTGAACAGAGCTGAGAGAAGCTGCTGAGAGAAACCCAGTGTGCCAAAGCCGAGTGTGTTGCATGCGCCACGCGCTGTCCCATACCTAGGTCGAAGGACTAGTGCCAATGTGGGGTGTATGCAATGGACAACTAAGGTGGTAGTGCCCTGTGTGCAGACGGAGCAGCCCCATGCCTAGTTCGCACGATTTGTGGCAGGGGTGTAGTGTGTGCAGGGGCGGCTGGAGTGGTGCACGCCGCTGGTGTTTGTACCCAGTGTGCAGCAGGTGAGTGTGCAGGCGGCACAGCACCTTACCGAGCTCGCAGGACTTGTGGCAATTTGCAGGGGGGCGGCGTATGCCGCTAAGGTAAGTGCCCAGTATGCAAGAGGAGAGTGTGATGTACCCGCCGCACGCAGCCCCTCGCCTAGCTCGCAGGATTAGTGGCATGGTGCAGAGTGTACAGGGGGCGGCTGAGGTGGTGCACGCCGCTGGTGTTAGTGTGCAGGAGGAGAGTGGTGCACACGCCACGCGCAGGACTTGTGGCAATGTGCAGGGCGGCTGAGGTGGTAGTGTGCAGGTGGCGCAGTCCCTTCCTCACCTAGCTCTCAGGACTTGTGGCAATGTGCAGGGATGGCTGAGGTGTGCAGTGTACAGGAGACGCAGCCCCTTCCTTACCTAGCTCGCAGAGCCAGCTGAGGTGGTGCGGGTTGCAGCACACTAGCTCAGGCTCAGCCTTGCCGGGGCTCTCGCAGCCGCTGAGCCGCTTCAGCTCGCAGGAATCCCTTAGGTCGGGCCATCGGAAGAGGCGGCAGAGCAGGAGCGGCAGGGCGGCCCGCGGCCGGGCCTCGGCGGGCAGCAGGAGGCAGGCGGTCCGGGCGCCCCCGCGGCTGGGAGTCCAGAAGGGCGCAGGGTTCAACATGGGGCCAGAGGGGGGCACCCAGGGGAAGATGCAATGTTGCAAAGAAAATAAAAGTGGCTGCACAGCAATCCGGGGCGTCACATGCCCCCCGCGTTCGGGCTCCGTGTGCACATGATCCTGGCGTGGACGTGGGGTGCGAGAGGGCCTTCCAGGCGCTGTGCTGGTACTGGTTCCCCCCGTTAGATTCAGCATCCCTCCTTTCACGGGGGGGGGCGGGAACAAAGCGCGAGGGGGGGTGCAGACTCACTGCATTTCCTGGGGAGAACGGAACATCTCGAGCATCCGCTCAACCCCAGCTCCACGAAAAAATGGCGGCCGCATTGCCAAGGAAAAAAAATAAATTACCAACCGCCCACCGGCGCATGACGTTTTCAAAGGGGCGGAAAGGGAAAAAATCGGCGGAACGCCCACCAATCGCCTCGGGAAATGATGGACAGTTCTCTGTTCCAATTGCTAGCCTCCATTTATGGAGCTAGCCAATGGAACAGAGAGGCGGATCTAAGGCCACATACTGTAAACAAAAGTTTTCGACTGCGCGAACGCTGCTGCGCAGCAGACGCCAGGCGAAACCTAAAAATGACTTTCAATGATGATTGAAGCAGACAAACCCTCTTTCCCCCTCCCCTGCCTTCTCTCAGGACGTGACGTCGAGAGACACGGTTGAGGGGCTTTATGCGAGCTATGAATAACCAGCCACTGGCACTCGCGGGCGGCCGGCTGGCGTCCAGGGACATGCTGCCTCATCACGCTCACAGGGCAAGAAGACAGTGGAGCCGAGGAGACTATATGCACACAGACACGGACTGCCACACACGCACACACACATATACATAATACACTCACTACATAAATGCACAGGCACACATGTTTACACGGGTATACTATACACACATACGCTTGTGTACAGACGCTGAGGCACTCAGAGGAAATAAGAAAGTTAATGATGCGGCTGCCATTGTTAAAGTTGTAGCGCGGCGCGTCTATATTTATTTTAAAAAAGATGAAATGTTGCCATCCATATCTTATGGTTAAGCCTCGCATTATAAAAAAAAACACTCCATGCGCGCGTTGTGCCCTTCGCGAGCACATCGCCTGCAATGAAGACAAGGAGGGAGGGATGCCAGTCCTGGCCGCGGCGTCCTTCTTCTCTGCTCACAGGGAGGCTTCGGGTATGATAATTCAACCCTGGGCTCTGTATGCAGCCTCCAGGGAGCAGCAGGTGCTCCAACCCTCGAGCTATCTCAGCATCTCTGCCTGGATTTCTAAGACACATGACGCGGAACACAGCTCACCGGCTGACTCGACGTGTTCTTGTGCCAAGGAGCAGTGCCCTTCGTTGCGGGTGACACAGCAGGTAGGGGTTCGCAGCCACGCAGGGCCCGGTCCCGCTGAATCAGCCGCATCGATAGGAGCCATTAGGGGCAGGCGACGCTGCCGATCAAAAAATGGCGGCTTTCACTGCGAGCTACTGGAAGTCATCGAAAGATATTAATTGTAATTCAAGTACAACACAGAATAAATGCTCCAGCTGCAAAACACTTTAGTAAAAAGACAGGCAAACTCAGTCAAACAAATGCCTTATGGTTAAGGGTCAAAGGCAGCCATCAGCAACTGACCTCAACTCACTTTCGGAAATGCGAGCAAGAGCTAAATGGACGGTCACGTGCCTAATTCCAGTACGAGAGAGGAGAACCCTGCCGTAGATAAGAAGGCCCTATGCTAGGGTCCTGTATATTTAGATACCTTAATGGACCAGAGAGCAATACCAATGGAGACAATTACCACATTTGTATAGAGTCCATATTTCTCTTTATTTTTTTCTTTTACTATTTTATCATTAGGTTCATACAGTGGTGCAATTAATTTAATCTTTAGTAAACATATTCAACACTTTGAACATGTAGAATTACAATTCATAGAAAATTCATAGTTCAATGTGAAGTCCCACACAGGACCACTCATACCTCATCAATCCTCACTCAAGACTCAATCATACAACATCATTCATACTTCATAGCTCTAATTTAAAAACCAAATCATGGTAGACAAATGTCTGAATAGAAGGTCAGATGGAAATACTCCTTGCATACAAAGGGGCTAAATCAGATGGAAAAAAAAGGGGCCGATCCAAATGATAGCTAAGGATATCTGTCTTGAACACCATAGATGCCTACGTGCGTTTCGGTGAAGCGGCCAGGTCAGGCCACACCTTCATCAGGGCCAAGAGGTACCGTGGGGTGGGGGAACAACACTATGAAACCAAGAATAGATGGGATCGTATTGCGTGGGTTCAGATTCACAAAAGTTTCGGTGACCTTGTATCGTTTATTGGAAAGTCCAAGCAGGTTTATGGTGTTCTTTCGCAATTCAAGGGAGTTTCTGGGGGGTTCACTGGTTTATATCATAGGTGGCTGGGCTTAGGCAGAAAAGGGATATCAGTCTCAGTGTTTATAGGTGGATGAAGGACGGTAGGTTCATCTCAGATAAGCAATTCCTGTTTTATATACAATGGAGGCAATGACGTGTCTAATTCCAGACAGCACCGCACTGCAAAAGGCCCCGCTACGTCAGACATCAAAACTCACATGAAACCCTGCGCCAGGACCTCGTCCAACTCGCACTTCCTGAGCAGGTACCGGACCTGTCAGCACACGCGTTGTCCCTGCCAACTTCCAATAAACGATACCCCACCTTTTACACACAGCACAAACGCACCAGTATGCCAAAGCGACGAGTCACGCCTAATGCAGCTGAATCAGCCCAGCTCCATAAGAGGGGCATTCACGGAATACAGAGTTTAATTGAGCCTTTAAAATGAGATAAATGCTGTGGTGCTGTAAAGACTTCAGGAAAATGTCACTTAAACTGGGAACTATTCTAGCACAGAGCAAAATCTAAGAACGATGAAAAAACACACAATTACCAAGCTGTTTCCTGGTGAAAGACTCAAGATAAAATGCGTGTGCATTTACAAAAAGCAAGAGAGGAGCCTCCACACGACCACGTTTCTCTGAGGCGAAGCAGGAATGCCTCGGAGAAACGGAGCCTCATTTTGGGATTCGGGGGCGTGTTTTTCTTTCTCTCCTGTTCCCATTGGCTGGCAGGTAAATTTCCAGCCAATGGGAAGAGGAAAGAAAGAAAAGAGAAAGAAAATTAAAAACACACGCCTAAATCCCAAAAAGACGGGGCTTGAATGGAAAGACGCCCCTCTCCTCCAATGGCTGGCCTCCGTTTAGGAAGCCAGTCAATGGAGAAGAGGGGCGGGCTTCAGATGCTTACACAAGAGTGAAGGAGCCCTCCAATACAGCCCTGAGACGTGCTGCAAAATTGTTGCAGCTTGTGCCATGCTCCACAACATTGCAACCAGGAAAGGGACACCTATGGAGTTGAGTGACTCCGAATCCTCTGACGTGGAGGGACCTGGACCCATACACATGGAAGCTGGCATAGCTGCTGCTGCAGCTGGCCGACAGAGGCGTGATGAGATCATGCGAAACTACTTCTAGGTGAGTGAAAATGATACACTGACAACTTCTTGCTTTGCAAACGTGTTTACTACCCAATTGCAACAATGTAACACATCCAAAAAAACATGGATGAACTCTCCCAAACAAAAGCACGTTTCCATCACAGTGCTACTCAATCAGTCATTAGTGCAGCAAGCGCTACACTGTTGCTGGCCCCATATCTCCCGTGTGTGGTATTTTCTTTTTGATACAGTCCCTATTGTAGTGTGGCAGGCCTGGTGCTCCGGCCACTACGGCGCCTCTCAACAGTGGGTGGTGGTGTGTTTGAGCTCCGCACCGACTGTGAGTCCTCCTCACTGGGGGTAAGCACCCCGGGACCAGCAGTGCGCACCGCACGCAGCTCATCCAGGGTGGCAGTTGACTGCACCACCACAGTGGCTATGTCCTGGATACCATGCGAGAATTCACGCTGGGTCTCTATGGCACGCCTTGCCAGCATATTGGTGGAGGAGGCCAGGCGATTAATAGCACGCGTGTAGTGGTCCATGCGGGCCATTTCTTTGCGCCTGGCTGCACGTTCAGCTCTCAACTCTGCAGTCAGCTCCTGCATAGCCCCCCTGATTTCCTCCCGTATTCCTCTGTTCCCTGCCCTGATCTCCCTCTGAATGGCCTTCATGTGCTTGGCTTGCAGGCGGTGAACCTGCAGCATGTGCATTTCCAGGCCTGCGAACACAGATTCCTCTTGTTGGACATTGGAGCTGATGGCCGTGCGGGGTCTACGCCTGCCTCTGGACATTAGTCTAGACTCCTGCTGCTGGGGTACTGGTGCATCAGACTGCACATTTTCATTTTCATCCTCATCGTCATCCATAATCCTGAATGGCCTGACGTTCCTCCTACTGTGTCCCTGTGGCCGGATGAAAGGACTGTCCTCCCCATCTGATTCATGGCCATGGCTGCCTTCTCCTGAGGCTTGGGGTCCTGTCTCAGTTGCAGTGGCTGTAGCCTTCCCACTTACAGGTGCTGTGGATAGAACAGCACACATTAATTTTTTTGTAATTATATGTGATGTTCAAATACATTGTTTCACAGTGTTCCCTGACTTTACTTGTGTCATTCACCTTTCCTGACCTGAACATTTGTACAAAGTGAAAATCTGTTGCTACAATCAACATTACAGACTATGGTGACTACATCTCCCATAATGCATTGCTGTGACTGTCTGTGTAATTGCTCTAGCCTGCCATGTGGTTCCCCTAATCCCTAGGTTGCTGCAGGGGGTTGCTGGGGGTGGTTTAGGGTGGGGAGGCATGCTTCTTACCTGGTCTTGCAGCTGGTTGTGCTGAGCTGTCGAGCACGGACACGCCTGCAACACTCTGTGGAGGCAGTGTGGCCTCTACCAGCTCCTCCAGTTGTGTAGAGTCAGGGACGTTGGAGGTTCCCCCACCGGTGAGCTGGGACTGCTCCAGCCTGGCAGCCAACTTCTCCTTGGAGTGCTGTCGCAGGTCATACCAGTGCTTCCGCAACACTTCCACTGTCCTGTGGGTGACTCCTAGGGCATTCACTTTGGCTTGGATGCCCTCCCAAATCCTCCTCTTGCTGGCTTCTGGCACCTTGTGGGAACTCCTCCCAAATAATGCATCATGGTGTGGCACCATTTCGGTGATGAGAGTCTCTAGTTCAGCCTCTGAAAATTTGAGCTTCCTCTTCCTGCCTGCTTCCCCTTCTTGCTGCTCCTGCTGGCTTGCTGGGACATCCTGGCTTCCACCTTCTGCCATGGCTCCTGAGTTCCAAACAACACTCTCACATTCTCTGTCTCTATCCTGAAGCACCATGGGAAATCACTCACTTCCTGGATGGTGATGTCATCATTATGCAGCAGGATTGCGATTGGATGTTTCCAGAAAATCGCCAAATTGCGATTTTTCGAGTGGGAACATCGCAATTTAGCGATTTTCGGGCTGCGATCACGCTATTTTGCGATTTACCGGTTGCGAACTCGCTAATTTGCGATTTTTAACGTTTAAGGAATCGCTTAATTGCATCGGGCAAAAATTTAGCGATTTTGGGCGAATCGCTAAAAATTTGCGATTGCGTTGTTACATCCCGATTTGCGATTCTGAATTAGCGATTCGGTAATAATCGCTATTTCAGAATCGCAAATCGTTTTCTTGATACATATGGCCCATAGTCTGGCTACACCGGCTAGGATTTTCATAACTGAAACTGCTCCCTGTTGCGCTCTTCTTGACTGAGAAGCCGAGGTTTGAATTCAAACATTGTGAACTTTGTTTATGCTCAAGTTTCTGTGCTTGTCATTTCTTTTGAACTCTGGTAAGATTTTCATTATTTAATGTTGCTGATTTAGGTACTTGCTTTCTTTGTTTGGCCTTTTGCAGGATTACTTTAGATTCTTGTTTGACTGGTCATGGCCACTGCCCAAGTTGCATTCAGCCACCACCTTTCCTTCTAAAAACTGGAAAACCTGAAGTCAAATGCGTGGAGTGGCACAGGAACTTTGAGAACTATTGGACTGCCATTGATGCGGACAAGTACACTCCTCCTAGGAAGATGGTTTTATTATTTAATTATTTGGGTGTGGGCAGTCAGAGGGGTTTTGACAATCTTGCTCCAGTTCCTGCACCTGGAGGAGAAGGTGCTCCTTAGAATCCTTATCTTGAAGGCAGAGAAAGGATGAAGAAACAGTACTCTGACAAATCAAGTGTTTTGCTTAAGGGGTTTAATTTTGCAAAGTGCAAACAATCCAGTAATGAATCAGTTGAAGACTATGTGGCTGCCTTGAGAGTCTTGGCAGGGAAGTGTGAATTTGGGGCAAATGTTGATGTTTATATACGGGATCAATTTGTGTTCTTTTGGTTTTAAAAAAAAATTAGGAGCGCCTGCTCACGTGAATAATCCTACTTTAGCAGAAACGATAGATATAGCCAAGAGTATTGAGAGATCCATTATAACCTTGAAGGTGCTGTCCAGTCACCCAGGGCAATTGCAGGCGGTCATCAACTTTGTTACTAATGAGGAGGTAGTATGTTCTGTGAGTAACAAATTCTCACATGACAGGAGAGTTCAGAGAGGTCAACAAACTTGTGGGCAAATATGTGTTTTAGATCTGGGTCCAGGAAATACATTGGTAATAGTGCATCTTGCCCGCTGTTGGGAAGAGGTGCAACCGTGCCGTAAAATGGGCCATTTCCAAGGCGTATGTAGGGAAGCAGCTGTTGGGGGAAGTTATCATAACAGAGTCAAGATTAGCAATGTGAATGTGAAAGATGTTGAGAATGAAATGTGTGAAATCCTCAACAAATTTTCAAATGTTTTGTTAACTGTGGAATTGCCCGCACTGGCGTCTCTTACTTCAGAACAGACAATCAAAGGGCCTATTGTAGATGTAATAATAGATGGGAAGTAAGTCCATGTGATGGCAGATTCGGGGGCCCCTGTCACCCTATTGGCTGACCACGCATTTTCAGGTTATGGCAGGTTGAAACAGCTTTATGGTCTCATGACATCACTCCCAAGGCATTTGGGGAGCAGGCCATTGACCTTCTGGAATTTTTTCTGGTCCACAACAGCGTGTTTGAGAAGGTCCATCACCACAAAGGTGTACATGGCAGTGAAAGGGAGAGATTGTGTTCGTTGGAAGGATTTGGCAAAGCTTGGCATCATCTTGTGTCCGGGACAAGATCCTAACAACAAAAGAACCGGGGGTCTATAACGGAGCTTCAAGTACTCCGAGCTGCTGCAAAACTCCTACATAAGTGAGTTAGGCGCTAATAGAGCTACAAAAGTCTCTATATCAAAATGTGTGCCAGGACAAACCTGTCGAAGGACCTACTGAGATTGTTGGTAAGACCCGTACAGAGATGTGTTGGATTCCCATCAAATAGGTATGTAGATCAAGTGTTCTCATTTGGTCATCCAAAAATGGGGTGGTATGTCTCTTGATCAATGAGACCCATCCATCGCCCTTACTCAATTGGGTCGCACCATCAATCGCTAAGGTACCCATGAACACATGATAAAGATGGGATCGAGTGCAGTGCAAAAATCAAAAGATGTGTGAGTTAAAAACAAGGGGTAAAAGGATCAATAGGCGAAAAACTCTAATGTAATTTGTCCTTTCCCTCAAACAAACAAGAACAATGCAGAGGAAGCAGTCTAAACATATAACTGCATTTACAAGGCCAACATGTTTCAGCCGGTAGGGACAAGATCCCATGGCTTTCTTCAGGGCCAGAGTTCTAAGCATTAGCTACTGCATACATAAAGTGAACGTAACGACAAACTGTAAAGGATATACATAAATAGTCCAAAATCGTGTTCCTCTGTACCAAACGGTGTCTCTTACATCTGAATAGTACAGGGAGTGTACCTCACCTTTCCCGGAACCCAGCTCAGGAAAAAGGAGGCCCCGCTCTGTCCGGCGTTGTCTCATCGCAGGACCCGAGCTTTGTGAGCTTTTAATATGTTTGGAATGTATTTAATAAGTGCTGTGGACCTCTGGGTGTTTGAGATATCAATATAGTATCATCTGCGAATAGGAGGGCTGGAACGCTTTCTCCATTCAGTTTCGGCGCATCGTTGTTACAGGCCTCCAAATATGTAGGGATGTCATTAACAAACATTGAGAATAATGTGGGTGTCCGCACGCAACCTTGGCGAACTTTCCTCTTAATAGGGATAGCATTTGTTAGTTCGCCGTTCGGGCCCCATCTTACTTTTGCGTAATTATTTTCGTGCAACCTTATAATCTGCTGCAAAAGGCAAACTGGAAGCCCTTGACAGTGTAATGACTCCCATAACAAATCGGGTGGAATAAGATCAAAAGCTGCCGTAAGGTCTACAAAAGCAACATACAAATGCCCCTTCCTTATCTTAACGTACTCCCAACATAAACAGCAAAATCTAAAAACCTGGTCTATAGTACTTATTTTGGGTCTAAAACCTGACTGGAACTTCGTGAAGACAGTTTCCTCCTCTATCCATGTGTTCATATGATTTAAAATATGCCTTGCATACATTTTTTGTAAGATATCCATTAAACTAATAGAGCGGTAGTTAGCTGGTTCACTCCTAATGCCCTTTTTAAAAATCAATACGATTTCCAACGCCCTCAGGGTATCTGGAAAATCCACACCTGCTGCTAAAGCATTACACAAATAATGAATGTAAGGTGCCTAGACGTTAATTTCGTGTTTATAAATAAATCGCCTGGAATTTTATCCAGTCCGGGTGCCTTTTTGTTTTTACCGCATTGATAGCTAACACTGTTTCCTCTAGTTCAAACTCCAATTTTGGTATACTAGGGTTTAACAGTAAAACATCCTTATTTAGAACCCTAACATTTTCGGTGCCCTGTAAAGCTGGGTCAAATTTTCAACCCAGGTTGTCTCATCAAGAAGGACATCCTTGACTACTCCTCCGGTACGATTCCCCTTAGTCACTAATCTCCAGAAGCCCATTTGGTCCTTGTTCTTAGCAGCCATCAACAATTCTGACCAAATTTCCTCATCCCAATTTGTTTTTGCCTTCTCTTGTGTTTTCCTATATTCCTTTATGGCTTCCTTGATTTCTATGGGTTTCTTATTTTTTATTGTTTGTAATAGTCTAACCTCGCCATTACGGCAATCCTTGTCATACCAAGGTTTCCTACTTAACGTTAAATTTGCATTTTTGGTGATTTTTTTGGGCATTTTTGTTACCAATGGTATTAATGATTTAAAGAAGCCCTTGTGCAAATCTACAAAGACACTCCCTTCAAGTGGTATACTTAGGTGTCTACGGAAAGTGTCAGCTAGTGTACTGTATATTTCTGCTAGTACTTCGCCATGTTCCAGCATGTGGGCCCATTTCAATGAGCGGCGATTATTACTGGTTAGTATGACGTCATTAGTTTCATTGACTAATTTACTATTGGTAGTTAAGCCAGGCACTAAACTATTAAGGAATAACAATTGGAGCGGGCAATGGTCCTCTCAATTCTAACTACAACAAAAAGGGGAGAGGAGAGAAACAATGGGGTGGATTCAGTCTCCCCAGGCATAATTTTGTAAACAAAAAGAATCCACACCGGGAGTGTCTAGAGTAATCCCCGTATTGGTGGAGAGCACTCAGCGTTCTTTTGATACCCCTCACACACCAAAAGGACCCTTGGTGTCATGCTTCATCATTAGGGTCCTCGCACCCCTCTACGGGGTGCGGCGTGCTACTAACCAACGAGATACGCGGGAGCACTTAAAGATGACCCTGTGTGGTGTGCAAAAGGGGTTGTGTCATTCAGTGAGTGGTGGGTTTGAAGTGAAAATAGTGAGAGAAATTAAAAAGGGCCTGGCACATGAAGGTTAATTAATTTTAATATGCTTCAGTGCTGGCACTGTTAAAAGATATGTGTCGAGGTGTATGTGTATATTAGGGTACAACACCTCATTTAGTGCCTCAACATGTTTCGATGCAAAGCATCTTCTTCAGGACGGGGGTGCACAATCCCCACCTTACTCACAGTTGGATGTCAAAGGACATCAGTAGCCTACCAACAAAATTCATTTAGGTCGGCTTTCCGAGGCTAAAATGTGCCTACTTTTTAAAGTTTCCTAAATATCATCAATGTGTAGGAAATAGAAAACAAGAACACAAAAAGAGAAAGAGGCAAATGGCATTATATTAAATGGTTTTCCAGATTCTGGTATAGTGACCTAAAAAAGTTGTGGGGGCATCAATAGCTAGACAACATTTGTCATTCTAGTACCGTGATGTGCTCTGTAAAAAAGAAGACAGACACAGTGGGACACACACACACATAACATAAATCACACACTCTATTTCCATATCCATTGAGTTTGGTGGTTTTTAGTCTCAGTTGTATGATCATAGATAGGAATGAAGGTGGAACATACTTGCTGCCAAACACTTTGCTTGTACCATGAGCCTGTTTTTCGGGAGGGGTGATATGCTCATTGGCGTACTGAGTTTCGGGAAAAGGAAAAACAGGGGAAACAATCGCAAAAAGTAAATCTCTTCATGTTCTTTTTGACTTACTCGGTGTAGTTTTGCTGATGAATCCCTCTTTTGTCTATTGGCTGTGCCGTACTTACAGAATCACGGAGAATCCCTCTCTGTGTCAACCCCTGTCCGCGGCTCCGTCGGTAGTGGTAGACAGGATGAGCTAGGTTTTTTAACGGGCTGCCAATTAGCATTTAATTCCAGAAAATAGCCCATACTCTTCAGTACACGGCAGACGACGCATGCGCATCAGCCTGCCACATCGTTTTACACATGCGCAGCAGCACCCTACCATCGAGACACTTCTCGCGAGCGTGACCGCTACTGCGCATGCGCCCCGCTTCCACACTGCCATCCTCAGAAGTTCGGCGCACGCGACAGGCGCTGCTCACTCGAGATTAGAAACAGGTGAAGGGCTCATCCGGTATAACCATGTATGGGGGGAAAAGGAGGCAAATGATTAAACCAGGGGCGAAGGAATATATCAGTTAATGTTTTACAATCGGCAAGTATCTAGGGAAATAGCAGCCATATTTATATAAATAACTTAAAAGAAAATGTAGACTATTACAATACAATCCAGTTCACCGAAAATAAATCTGCATACAAAATATTATAAAACTAAAAACCAATATCTTAAGCAGCAATCTAGAAGTCAAATAAACAAATGTTCTGCCGATACACATTTTATAGCTTTATTCTCTTTTGGATTAAAGCCATCTCCTTTGCAAAATAGTGTTTAGATATTGTGAAACGGCAAACACAATGGGTTTAGATGTGTTGTATTTTAAGACCCGAAAAGCCTCCCTAAAATGGACTAAGCCCAATTGCAGCAGAGCTGTACAAGCAAGTACCGTCTCGCTTGTTGGTTACCAGGGCAAAAGAATAAAATATGCATTTCTGTTTCATCATGTGTAATGCATACAGGACAACCCTCCTCTTTCTGCCCAGCCCATTTGTTGGTGACCGCACGTACTGGCAAAGTGCTATATCTAAACTGTAGATACAATTTTCTTGCCACCTAAGGCAGGATATCGTCCAAAAAGGTTTCTAGGTCGTAGTTGTCCTTTACTGTAAGAAACTGTGTCGTTAGGGAACCCAGTTTAGGATTTGTCTGCATGGCTTCGAGTTTTAGGGTGCGATAGGTCTTAGGAAGTAAAGCTCGGGGAACTAAAATACTAGTAGTGCCTGGAGTGCTCCACAAAGAAGGTTGGCCAAGCTTTTCACATTCATGTTTCACGTGAGCAAACCAGGGGACCCTTTTCAACAAACCCGGATAGGATAAAAGCTCTTTGGTCTCTACCTGATATGCTGCTAGTTCGGGAGTGGCCCAAAGTCTTCGCCAGAAGGTTAGTGGTTTTAGGGCACTCTCATCTTCGATTGTCGAAATACCCAGTTCTAGTCGTAGGGGAATTAACGGGGTACCCATTGGAAGACCCGTTATTTGTCTTAAAAATCTGTTCTCAACTACAGCTAAGGTAGAAGACGAACAGTGCCCCCATAGTTCTGCCCCATAAAGAGTTGCTCCACACACTTGAGCACTGTACATTTCTAGCACGGGACCAATAGGTTTAAAGGGTGATTCCCTGGCTATTTTGGCTATATTCCCGGCAATCTGTGATAGCTTGAGCTTGGCCTTCGCTATTTGGGGCGCCCACTGCTATCTTCTGAGAGGGTTACGCCACTTGTGGGACACCCCCGTGCCGCACGGCCACCAGCTGCTGCGTGTGCCCCATTGCCTGCCTTCTGCCTCGCCGCCGGCCTCGCTGCCACCTTGGTCGCTCCCCTTTGGTTTTCGCCAGTTGTTTTTCCCTAAATTTGTGCTTGTTTCTTTTGTGCCGTGTGATCGTTTCTTTAGCTGTTTTTACCATTGTTTTGCCCGCCATTTGTGCCTGTATTTTTTGTGCCGTGACATCGTTTTCCTTCCTGTTTTGCCTTTTATTTTGCCCTCCATTTGTGCCTGTTTAATTTAATGTAACCTCTGTGCCGTGTTTCAGTTTCCTTCCTGTTTGCCCGCCTACCTCGCCGCCCTCCGCTCTCCCTCCCCGCTTCCCGCTTCCCGCCACCGCCATTTGCCCCGCCCCTTTTCTATTCTGTTCCCTCCCCGCTCCCGAATCCCAGCTGCTCCGCCCACCCGCGCACTTCGCCTTAAATGGCGACCGTGCGAACGCGCAGCGGTCACGCGCAGCGGTCACGCGCAGCGGGCGCGCCGATTGTGCGCCGAAGGCGCGCCAAAGGTAAGCCCGTCTGCGCCCGTCCGCGACCGGATCGCGACCAGCGCCAGGACCCCTGGCCCCCGAAGACCCCGACCGACCCGCCTGATGTACTCCGCCGCCACCCTCATCGCACTCAACACCGGCCGACTCCCAGAATGCCATCAAGCCACTCCACGAAGTACCCACGGACCTTTCAGCTGCCACGCCTCCAAATTCACCTGCATCCGGACCTGCCTCGCACCAGCACCCGCCAAGTCGAACACCAGCAGCACCCACCTCAAGTGCATCCTGCTCAACACCCGCTCCGTCCACAGACACGCCATCGAACTCTGGAACCTTCTAGACGCCACAGCCCCTGACGTTGCCTTCCTCACGGAGACCTGGATGAACGCCTCTTCAGCTCCCGACATCGCCATCGCTATCCCAGAGGGCTACAAGATCGTCCGGAGGGACCGCAACGCCAACCAGATGGGAGGAGGCATCGCCATCATCCACAGGAACACCATCCGTCTCACGACCAGCACCGACAACACCCTGACCACCGCCGAACACCTGCATTTCCAGATCCACACCAACCCGAACACCACCCTCAGAGGCACCCTGATCTACCGACCCCCTGGACCACGCACACAATTCAGCGAGGACATCGCCGACTTCGTCAGCCCGCATGCCCTCCCCTCCGCTGACTACATCCTCCTGGGGGACCTCAACTTCCATCTGGAGAACAACAACGACCGCAACACCAGCACCCTGCTCGACAACCTCTCCAATCTTGGACTCAAGCAACTGGTGTCCACCCCCACCCACCTCGCCGGACACACACTCGACGCAGTCTTCTCTTCCAGCACAGACATCGACTTCAGCCACGCCACAGAGCTTCAATGGACGGACCACAGCTGCGTCCACTTCACCTTCAAGAGAACGACGACCCACCACCACCAGCAACAGGCCGCCCGCAGAAGCTGGAACAAGATCACAGCAGACCAGCTCGCCACCTACCTGAGCCAGCACCCTCCTGCCAGCTCAGCGAACCCCAGCCAGGCCGCCGACAACCTCACGAAGTGGATCAGCATCTGCGCGGACGAGCTCGCCCCGCTGATGACCCCGCCCAGCAGACCCGGTAGCAAGAAAGCCCTGTGGTTCACCGACGAACTCAAGAGCTCCAAGAAGAACTGCCGAGCCCTCGAGAAAGTCTGGAGAAGGGAACCTACACCGGACAACAGGACCTCCTTCAAGCTTGCCACCCGGAAGCACCACCAGCTGATCCGCGCCGCCAAGAAAACAGCATTCAAGGACCGGTTGGACAACAACGCACACAACTACAAGGAACTCTTCAACATCGTGAAAGAGCTTTCCAACCCCAGCGCAGGAAACAACGACATCACCCCATCGCAAGACCTCTGCAACTCCCTCGCTTCATACTTCCACAACAAGATCGCGGACATACACAACAGCTTCAACAACCAACCAACGCACACCATGGCCGAACAACCACCCCCCACCACCACCCTCCACGCCTGGACCCCGATCAGCACCGAAGACACCATCCGCACGATGAACTCCATCCACTCCGGATCACCGACCGACCCCTGCCCTCACCACGTCTTCAACAAGGCCGACGCTGTCATCGCACCCCACCTGCGAGACATCATCAACACATCCTTCGACACCGCCACCTTCCCTGAGAGCTGGAAACACGCCGAACTCAGCGCTCTACTCAAGAAACCAACAGCGGACCCCACCGAACTCAAGAACTACCGCCCCATCTCGCACCTCCCGTTTCCAGCCAAAGTCATCGAGAAGACCGTCAACAAGCAGATGGCCGCCTTCCTCGAGACGAACGGATCCCTCGACCCCTCACAGTCCGGCTTCCGAGCCAATCACAGCACCGAGACCGCCCTCATCGCCGCCACCGATGACATCCGAGCCCTGATGGACAATGGAGAAACAGCGGCCCTCATCCTCCTAGACCTCTCCGCGGCATTCGACACGGTCTGCCACCGCACCCTAGTACAGAGCCTCAGCAACATCGGAATCCAGGACAAGGCGCTGGAATGGATCATCTCCTTCCTCGACGGAAGAACACAGAGAGTCCGCCTACCACCGTACAAGTCAGAGGCCTCCGAAGTCATCTGCGGCGTCCCTCAAGGATCATCTCTGAGCCCCACCCTCTTCAACGTCTACATGAGCCCCCTCGCGGCCATCGTACGCAAACACAACCTCAGCATAATCTCCTACGCCGACGACACCCAGCTGATCCTCTCCCTGACCAACGACCCCGCCTCCGCCAGAGCCAACCTGCACGAAGGGATGAAAGAGGTAGCCGAGTGGATGACGACCAGCCGCCTGAAACTGAACTCTGACAAGACGGAGGTCCTCATCCTGGGCTCTTCACCCTCCGCCTGGGACGACTCCTGGTGGCCTCCCGCCCTGGGCACCGCACCCAAACTGACAGACCATGCACGCAACCTGGGCTTCATCCTGGACTCCTCCCTCTCCATGACCAGGCAAGTCAACAACGTCTCCTCGGCGTGCTTCAACATCCTACGCATGCTACGGAAGATCTTCTGGTGGATCCCCACCGAGACCAGGAAGACCGTCACCCAGGCCCTCGTCACCAGCCGACTGGACTACGGCAACGCCCTCTACGCCGGTACCACCGCCAAGCTCCAGAAGAGACTCCAGCGGATCCAGAATGCCTCAGCCAGACTCATCCTCGACATCCCACGAACCAGCCACATCACCGGACATCTGAGAGACCTTCACTGGGTCCCCGTCAACAAAAGAATCACCTTCCGCCTCCTCACCCACGCACACAAAGCCCTACACGACCAAGGCCCGAGCTACCTCAACAGCCGGATCAACTTCTACGCTCCCAAACGCCTCCTCCGATCAGCCAACCACGCCCTCGCCGCCGTCCCCCGCATCCGAAGAGCGACTACAGGAGGAAGGTCCTTCTCCTACCTGGCCGTCAAGACCTGGAACTCCCTCCCGACCGACCTGCGCCTGACCCAAGACCACCTCTCCTTCAGGAAGAAGCTGAAGACCTGGCTGTTCGAGCAGTAGCGGCACCCCACCACCCCCCTCCCAGCGCCTTGAGACCCTACGGGTATGTAGCGCGCTATATAAGTGTCACTGTTTGTTTGTTTGTTTGTATTCGAAGACAGACACCCTTTCCAGACATGAACCATTCAGTTGTGGATTGGGACGTGTTGACTTAGGAGGGTTGACGATCATAAATTTTGTTTTTGTAGTATTAATCTTCAAACCCTTTGTGCTGCAAAATGAGGCAAAGCTATCGAGCAACCTCTGGATGCCCATCGATGTTTTTGACAAGAGGAGGGTATCATCAGCAAACATCAATGCTGCCACCTTGGTATTTGCTAACTTTGGGGCATCGTTATTTGGTAGCTCAGCCAGAAGTGTAATTAATGCGTTGACAAAGAGGCAAAACAGGGTCGGTGCAAGCACGCAGCCCTGTCTTACAACTCTGCCAACTGAGAACCTGCTAGTTAAACCTCCTCCCTTTCCACATCTGACTTTGGCATAAGTATTATCATGCAACCTGATCAGGATATCCAGTAGATATGGAGGGATCTCCATATCTCTTTGAACCCCCCATAGTTTGGGTCTAGGAACAAGATCAAAAGCAGTTTTCAGGTCCACAAATATCAAATAGAGGCTGTCACCCTCTATTGATACCGTCTTCCACGTGATTAGTTGTAATCTAAACACTTGGTCGAGTGTGGAGTTATTTTTCTTGAATCTTGCTTGGTAGGAGCTGATGATGTCATTTTCTTCCAACCAACCCTGGATTTGATCCAATAATACCCGAGCAAACAGTTTTTGTGTGACGCCGATCAAGCTGATCGGTCTGTAGTTTGCTGGGTATAATGGAGAACCCTTTTTAAAGATTGGATCAATTTCTGCCCCGGCCCAGGTGTTAGGGATGGGCATACCGTTCATGATGGCATTGAACAGAACTAAAAGATAGGGGCCCCAGATTGCAGGTTCTTCCCGGAACATGTCTCCAGGGAGTTTGTCCAACCCTGGTACCTTTCCGGTTGGTAATCTTTCTATTGCTGAGGTGACCTCTCGAAGCGTGATCACTTCGTAGCTAGCATTTGCCTGTGTGCTCAGTGGTGTAAATTAAGGTTCTGCACATGCGTTACCCAAGAAGGACGTACCCTTGGGGTCTATTTGTAGATCCTTTTCAGGGTCATTTGCGGACAGAGCTGAAAAGTGCTCGGTCCACACTTCAGCAGGAAGATTAGATTCACAAACGGGGATACCCTCCTTAGACCCCGTTCTAATTAGTGACCAGAATGTTTTCATATCCCGAGTCAATAGGGCGGATGTAAGATTTAGCCATTTGTTTTCTTCCCAGGCTAATTTTGTACTTAAAACTACTTCTTTATAGTCAACCCGTCTACTCTTTACCAGTGACTTTTTGCCCCCTTTGATAGCCTCCAGAAGCTCTGTTTTGGCTTTACAACATTTATTGTTATACCAAGAGTATGGTCGATCATCGGTTCTCTTTGTTCAGCTAATCGGATTTAAAATGTCAGCTAGGTTATCAATAAGCTGATTGTGAAGTGATGCAACCGAATGTAGATGGACGGGGTTAGTTCCATCAGCCCCAAGCATAGTTAATTCCTGCAGTTTTGGAATAACCGTTTGGTAGAGCTCCATCAATTTCTCCGGGGACTCTTTCATTGCCCCCCATTTTAACCTTCTCCTGTCATTAGTCAGAGTTAATCTATCATCTAGTGGGGTTCCAGTGGGGGGAGCTATACCAGAATCTGGGACCCCAAGGAATAGAGACAGGGCGTTATGGTCACTATCCATCCGTGTGATGACCTCAAAGTCCTTCACCCGGTGCCAGGACCTACACTTAACCAGAATGTAATCTATTTGGGAGGCCTGGCCAATTCTATTAAATGTCGGCCTACTCGGTCTATCTGAAGGAGTGCGGCCGTTGCAGGCCCTCAGCGAGTGGGTTAGTGCAATGGCATTAATTTGTAGGACCAAAGGTGACCAGGCTTTTGGTGGAAACGTTTGGGGGTCAGGTATAGCCCACTGCAGGTCCTCCTCATTAGTAATAGCCTCAGGTGTAGCTATGAGGGGTTCAAAGTGGCAGTTTAAATCTCCACCAACTATCATGACTGAGTTTGATGGCACCCTCGGGATGAGGAGGTTTAATTTCTCCAAGGTTTTAGATTCCTGGCTAAATGGTAAGGGCGGGAATAGATGTTAATAATTGCAAGTTTCAGTTTAGATGGAAAGGTGAGGAGTACCAATTGGATATCTGGGGAGTGGGTATTCAGGGACAAATGGGTAACAACCCACATGGGAAGCCACCCACACAGACAATCCACCAGACGACCTTCCTCTCCCCCCGTACTAGCAAGTATATTATGAGTAACAAAACCCACCCTTGCAAAATCTTCTCTCACCCATGTCTCCTGGAACAGGCAGACATCAAACTGGTCAACGAACAAACCCCTTTTGGGGGCAGATAGTTTAGCCTTAATGCCTGCCAGATTCCATGAGAGAATCTTGAGGTTTCCACAATGCCTTGATGTAACATCAGAGCGACTAAAATCGATTACTGATGGCATTTGGAGGTTACTGGAATCTAGGACGTCCGTAGATGAATTGATGGGAGAAGAAGTTGGAGCGGCCAACGGCAGTTTAGATGATAAAGGTGCCCCTGTTTCCGCCCCAAGGATAATCCCATCAAATATATCCAAATCCTGATTCACAGTGAGCATGGATGCCCCTGGGGGGCATCCATGGGTGGATTAATAGGAATAGTTGTTAGGGTTGCCAACAGTAGCTTAGGTGGGGTAAGTGCCCCTATTTCCGCCCCAAAGATGGTCCCCTCTGACATATCCATTTCAGGGTTCACAATGGGCATACATTATCCCTGGTGGTCATCCACCACATTCCCATCCTGACTGTCCATACTGTTCTCACGTAAACTCCTATCTGGTTTTGATTTTAGTCAACCCACTTCTTCTAGAGGGCATAGCGGTTGCCAACAGGCAAATTATAAAACAGCGGCCTAGTGGTGGAATAGTTTCAAATCGGCCGTTGACCCTCCATCCTCTGGGAGTTGTAACCTAAGAGCGGCATCAGTCGCTCCTCTCCAGCATAATTGGGATAGAAATAGTCTATGGGGAGCATTCTAATTCCTTTGTCAGATTCGTTGGGGGGACTTCTTTGATGTAATAGGGAGCTTACTATCTGGGGGTTTTTAAAATGAATAATAACACAATCACCCCTAGTATTTTTCTTGTTGGGTCCCACCAAGTCTACCCTCCTTACCATCAATATATCCTCTGCCCTCTCGTTGGGTAAATGCCTGTGCGTTGCCAGCCAAGATAGGCTCTTGTTCCAAAGATCCAGCTGTGACTCCCTCTGGGAGGCCTTTAGAGATGGAACCCCTGCTAGAACCACTACATAGGGTAGTGATTGGAGAGGGAGATCAATTGTTGGCAACACATCAACACATCAACTCCCTGGTCACATCTCATCCTTGGCTTCTTGTTTGTAATCACCCTCCCCATTGTTAGCTTATGCTTCCCCTTTTTTCGTGCAACCATGCCCTTGTTAGGTGATAATGTTACACTTAGTACACAATCCAGATGTACTGGAGATGGTATTATATCAACTACAGGGGATGGCGGAGTAGCAGATGGATTCATTTCAGTAGGGGGTCTGGTGAGGAACAGCAAAGCTCCGGGGTAATGGAAAGCCGCCTTTCAGTCCGTTGTATTTCTGAGGTAACAACACCCAGGGCCCTTTGCAGCATTTTATCAATTGAAGTTACTGGCGGTGGTATTGCGGCCGGTAGTGAACCCTTTGCAGCATTTTATCAATTGAAGTTACTGGCGGTGGTATTGCGGCCGGTAGTGAACCCTTTGCAGCATTTTATCAATTGAAGTTACTGGCGGTGGTATTGCGGCCGGTAGTGAACCCTTTGCAGCATTTTATCAATTGAAGTTACTGGCGGTGGTATTGCGGCCGGTAGTGAACCCTTGGCTGCATTTTTCTTTGCGATACAAGGTTTCCCCAAGGTTTTTTAGCTGAAAGGAAGACTTTAGAGGGAGGCACACTTTAGTCTCAAGTACTGTAAGATGTATTTCTACTCTATATGGCACCCCAGTTTGCAAAATAGACCAGGAAGTATAGGCAATAATATCTTAGTTTTGATGAGCCCAACTAAAGTCCCCAAACATAGCAACTCTCTACCCCTGGGTTAGTAGCTACAAATCAATTCACTGTAGACAGAACACCATAAATATATTCCACGTTCCCACAGGGGGACTAATTACTTGCTGATTGTTGGATAGTCCATAGATATCGTCCATAAGGAACCTTTTCTGTTGGTTGTGTCCTGTTGAAGAGACAAGGGATATGGCCCTGCCCTGCCTCTTCCTGTCGCGGGACGGGCCTGCCCTTGGCCCGGGCACGTCCCGCGCTTCGGGAGTCTGGCGGCAGTTTAGTAGCGCCTCCTGGCGCGAAAAGGTGACGTTATGAGCGGGCGCCTCCGGGGACTCTGGGAAATGGAGTCCAACCTGGGTTACCCCTCGTGATGTTTTTACAGCAGGTAAGCGGCGGTGGAGTTCCCCGTGAGCTCAGGAGATGTTGTGAATTGCGGCGTTAGCAGGGACCCCACTTGTTTCAATATACTCATTCCACTCCGTGTCACTAACATTTTTCCTGAGCCCGGCTATATTCCATGAGATTAAGTTTAATCCTGGGCAATTACTATCCCTCACGGCTACCAAAGATTCATTTAACACAATATGACTTGTATTTGCAGTTTCCCTTGGCAATGCTGCTTCGCTAACCAAGTTCGGTGTAGTTTTTGTAACACTAAATCATCCCCACCCATATCAACCTCATGCACTATAGGTACGTTGATCTGTGATACAGTGTGAGAAACAACCTTATCACCCTTCATATCTAGTTCTATTGGTGTGGCTAACTTTTCATCTCCCAGAGCTATTGGTAAATACAGTAAATCAACTGCCTCAAAGGAAGAAAGTTCTTGAAATCTGTTAGCAATAGGGAGGGGGGACAAATTATCACAGTTCCAAGTTATTTCTCCAACAACTGGTCTATAAAAGTACCCAAGAGGGAGGGCATGGATATTGGTATTCTGCGGTAAGGTCTCCTCATGTATTCTTAGCAAGTTGCGCCTAAAGTTTACGACTATACAGTCGCCTTGAATATTTTTCCTGTGGACCCCCACCCACCCTACCCTACGAACCATTAGCATTTCATTCATTTTTTGTGGGTTGAATCTTTTGAACTTTTGAAGTCAGTCTACAACTTTGGTTCTTAGGTTATGCCATGTTTCGGTTTGGCCCTGCCTTAGAGCCGGCACACCAGTTAGTATTAGAACATACGGGCATGCAGCTGGGGGTAGATTTAAGTTATCATGATTAGGGATTAAGTCGGTTTCACTTAAACTAAATACTGACCCCCTTATGTCAACATTGTCAGGGTGGTCTGCTCCCTTCACAGTTGGGTCTGTTCTTCTCTCTCCTGGACGGTTATTCTTACTTTGAGCATCTTTATTTCCTAGTGGTTCAACTCTTTTTTCCACAGCGCCAGAACTATTCGGGAAATCTGTTCTAGGTTGCGCTAGGGTATATCCGTCAGCACTCACTTCCTTAATTTTGGGATAATTATTTCTGTACTCAGCAAGTAATTTGGTTCCTTCATCAATGATGCCACTTCCCTTTTCAAACATGATATCTAGTTTCGCTATAGCCTGGTTTATTTGGGCAATTTTATCATCTATGTCCTTCATTCTAATGCCCAGACAGTCCTTTATTTGGGCCTGGACGGAGTCCAAGGTGGTCTTAAAAATATCTGCAATGATTTGCTCTAACGTCTCAATCATGCCATCTACTCTATTAGGGTGAGGAGAATTTTCAATCTCAGTTTGAGTACCAAAGGTCCTTCTTGAGGTCCCCTTATAGTCAATCAATTCCGTATCCCCTTTATTTGTTGCCCCTAACCGCCTAGCATCCCCATTATTTTTGGCATTCCGTTTTCCCCGCGATGTAATCTTTGATCTTTCTTTTGTCAATCCCTCCTGCCTTAGCCCTCGAAGCCTTGTTGTTATTGATGGTGTTGTTGATACATCCACATCAGGAATGTCATTATGGCTAAGGGCCGGGTTTACCACAGGGCTGCCTACAGTCAGAGAAGAGGATACAATACTATTGGTCGTGGGCATTTGTGGGGGATCGAGTAGAGTTGGTAAGCCACATTCCTTATATATTGGCAGTTGGGATGGATCAAGAGATAATCTTCTTTCGACAAGTTCGATTTCATGGGTTATGAGTGATTCTGCCCTTAGGATAAAGTTATCCAGTGTCCCTGCTGTGCATGTTCGTTTACTCATGATTGCGTACTAAGTGCAGCTTCTCAACTATGCAGGGTTTCTACTCGAAACTACACTAGCAAAAGTATACCTAACTCACAGTCAAAAGGTGAAAGAAACCTACGGCTACTTGATGATCACAACTACACATCTAAGTGGACAGTAAAGAAAAAGGAAAGAAACACTCCCTCCCTCCCTTTTACTTCCAATACCTAGTTGATAAGGACCGGTTAAAGTAGCCACCCAATGCCTAAAGCCACAGTTCAATAAACGTTTGCTTTTTGTCCGTACACACTCTGACTTACAGTAGAACCAACACAGATCTGGAATAATTGACTGTAACTATCGACATACCCTGTTGGTCCATAAAAAAACAATGTCCAAGAGGGATGGCCCGGCCCGGCCTCCTTCGGCCTCTGACGGGCCAGCCCTTGGCCCGCCCGCGTCCCGCGCAGCGGGAGCTTGACCGTCCTTTTGGGTGCCTCCTGGCGCTCTCTGGATGTGTCAGCAGAGTGCGCGCCGCAGGGGGCGCTGGGAGGCGAAGTTCTCCTTGCCTACGGAGTCACGTCCACACAGCAATGGACCCCAGTGACTCTCGGCGGTGGCGGCTCCCTCTCAGGCAGTGCCCCCACAAGATAGCAAAGATTCTCGGCGGTGGCGGCTCAGGGCAAGGTCTCAGGTGAGTTTGCAGGTTCCAGCGAGCTCCCACCCACCCCTCCTTTAGTATTTACAACATTCGAGGCTTGTTCATAATATATTATACCCCGTAATGGCCAGTAACACCATAATTTATAGTTATTAACGCTAATGGTAATGACACGCTTACCGTGACATGTGGTATTCTTGGTTCGTGAAAAAAGGACTTTCATCCGATTTCCACATTGTTCTACAACTGATTAACTGCCCATCAATTCCTTAACTTTTTCATAGTGAGCCCCTGCACATCTCTCACTTATCAGTGATAATATAGACTGGAAAAAGTAAGTTGCAATTTATGTGAAAATGAGGGGAGCAAATGCTGCCGCTGATGATTATAAATAAGCAGTTGAGAAACTGCTTCAAGATGGCCGCTTCGGTTATTTTCGTCATCGACCGCATATTCGTGGGGAATCCGGGAGAGGATTGTGAAAATGCATCCACATCTATTGTGATGAAAGTGGCAGAAGTATTGATGTTACTGGTTTTGCATGCCGTAGCTGCTTAAAATTTGTAAATAAAATCGACTAAGAATCAGTAGTGATTTGTGATTGAATTTAACGTGTCAAACCATGTTGCAAGATGGCCGTGGCTGATAAAAAGGTTTCAGACTGTCGTTGGATAACCTCGAGAAACAGATTGAACCAATTGGCTCAATGGGTGCAGTATTTAAATTGCTCCATGGCACCCACTCGGTTGCACACCCTTGACATTGGATGTCCTGTGGCCTACTCATGCAGGTAAGCGATTATAGTCCAACTGGGGAACCACGAGTAGCTTGGGGCGCGTCTCTAATCCTTTCTGCTTTGCATGTTTAATGGTTTTAATTAGTTTCATATTGCACTAAATAGCTGCTGATGCTGCTCATATAATCAGAGCTAGCAATAACGGTGTTTAAAAAAAATTATAGTTGGAGCTGGATTGCCTAATGTTGGAGCAGGAAATGGGTTTTTGCAAGATTGATTGGTCAGGCTTTGAGTGGTAATGCTTATTAACAGACACCCAATGATACATGATTGTTGTGTGACCTTAACACATATATACTAGTTTAAGATGATTTGTTGCTTTATAAACATGAGGCACGTTGTTATTATTCTGTAAATAATCATTTAGGTAGCGTCGAAAAGCTTATCAGGCGTAATAAACTAAGGACCGACGTAATTACGTGGCCTTACGACCTACAGTGGGGAGTTTAAAGTTTTGCAGTAACGACGAAAGTGAATAGAAACTGGTACGTGCATTACAGGTTTTATGGGCTGGGTTCTTTGTTATTATGTCAGGGACAACTAATGTTATTGTCATTTCACTTACAGACCACGGTGGATAGCAATTGACTTGGATCACATGTTGGATGGCCTTAAGTTTGGATTGTGAAGTGAATATAAGTAAGGGTGACGATTAGTGGGCGAGCGGGCTTTCGAATAGTGTTTGGTTAGTTATTGCACTCTGGGGAGATTTGTTTGATGTCGTCTTTATCACTTTATAGTTACAAATTGAAGAAAATGTCTTTTTGTTTTATTGTAAGTTGGATAACATATCCGAAAAGGTTGGTAAGTTTAGTTTGCTTACTATTATGGCATGACTACATTTAACAGGACGGTGTACCTACCTATATTAATGCATTTGGAATACAACAGGTCAGTCTCAATGATAGGCTGAATGGGAGCAACATGACATGGTTGAGAAAGGAGGCTTTAGAATTCATCCCAAATTGGAGAGCATATATCTTTAAAAATGATGGCTAAAATCAAACACATCAGTAATGGGTAGATAAGTCAAAGCTTATCAACACTTCCTGATTGGGAAGAGACTTGGGGTACGAAATGAGGATATTATCATGCACATCGAATAGGTACTGCTTTTTATATCATGGTCTATGTATAGTCCTAATGAAATGGGTTGCATATCTGTCTCTTACCAGATTTAAAATACACACTTTTTGAATGGTCACAATATGTAATGTGTCTTTGTATGAGTTTTATTGTAAATTTGTCATACTTTATTAATTTGAATATGTCCTATTTTTGCTTTTCATGAAGGGTTTCTTGATGTTTGTTTATATATCTTGTATATAATCTGTTAAATGTGTATCATATCTTTTGCGTTATTGTTTGTATTTGTTTTAGTCATATTGGGTTTTGGTTTTAAAGTTGTTTCTTGTATGTGTTTTTAAACAGACCTGAAGAAGTCCTGTGAAACAGGGACGAAATGTGAAGTCTGTGAACTAGCTGTGTCAAGTCGTTTGTATCACGTACTTGCGATGCATGAATAAAAAGAAAAAAGAAAAGAAAACATGGAAAATGTTTCCTCCTTTTGTTGGGAAATGTGTTTATGTTGTCCTGTGCATTGCATAAACTTTTTGTTTATGACCTTAGTATACACATTACAACAGTGAGAATTATCCTTAAATGAATTCTGTTATAGTTGAACAAACAGGTTAGGACGTTCAAAGTTTATGTGCTCCTTCACTTTGCTCATTTGCTCAATCAAAATTGGGGGGTTTACGTAACGGTTGTCCCTGTGAGTGAGCACTCAATAAAATAAATAGGACTGACAGTGTGCAGGCAAGTTTAGACCACAACCGGTTTTGCAAACACTCCTTTTGCTATCAATGATTGAATGCTCATGAAAAAAACATGTTTAGAGTCAGCAAAGGAGAATCCACATTTTCTGTTCCAGTACGTATTGTAAGAGTCAGCAGGCCTTCTGTTTTTTTAATATATTTTATTTATTTATTTAATTCTATTTTATATAGCGCAAACTTTACCCGAAGGTCTCAGAGCGCCTTACATTAGAACCAGTTTCAATACATAAGGATTTAGGATTATGTGTGTTACATAAAAGATACAAGCAGAAGAAATTGCAAATGTACAAGTTGTAAGGCCACACAAGGAAGTGATACAAATGGATGGAATAAGGACAATGTGGTTCGCTTAAAATCAAGCGCACATGGATATTTTTAAGCGTGTCTATGCTGAGAAGGAAGAGGTTGAGGACTGTACCCCGAGTTATGAGGTTGAATTTGGGTCTGAGCAAGTAACCAGAACTCCAAGCATTATGCCCAGTAATAGTGAAAATGGTTCTGGGTCCATTCTGAAAACAGTAGTAACAGTGACGCATTTCAGGCGTGCGCGATGAAGTGGAGCAGGTGGGCGTGTTTTCTCGTAGTCGCCGTTCCATCAAATTGTCCTCAAAGTTTCGCGACTATGTTCTGATGTGAAATTATATTCTTGCTCAAAGGGAACGTGGTGATGTTTTATGAGCTTTTCTCATTTGTCACACTTAGTGCTGTGTCATAGTGTAATTTTTATATATATAAGAAGGGAAAAGAAAAGGCAGAGAAAGGGAAGAAACCCCCCTGATACGACGTAGGCCGCATTTTATGAAAAGTAGTGTCCAGCAGTGGGGGCACCTTTCGTCTGGGGCCTGGGCTGACTCCCCCCGTGGCCAGGGGTGCGGCTCATGGAGCCACCCTCAGGACTACAAGGCCCAGAATGCACCGGCGGAGCCCGCGTGGATGAGGCGTGCGCGCCCCCGCTGAGGGCTCGGGTCAGGGTCCAGAGTGAGAGTGCACACCCGCCGGGGCCCCTCGGCCGCTCTGCCCCCCGTGGGGCGGGGGGAGGAACAGCCCCGCAGCCTCCTGCGCGTGCCTCGCCCTCGGTGCCCCCGGGGCGCCTCTGCTGCTGGCGCTGCCGTCACTGACCCGGAAGCGGATCCAGCTATTCGTCCGGCCAATCACAGCTGAGATAGGCGCAGCCAATCAGAGTCCTCGGCGGAGCGGAAGTGAAGCTGCGAGCGTAAGCCGATCAAGAGCGGCTTAGAGGGAGGAGGAACCGAGAGGGCGAGAGTCTGTGTCAGAGCCCCCCCGGAGATAAAGAGAGGCCCCCGAAGAGGAGCCGAGCCCACCCGACCCCGGAGAGGAGGAGGGACCGAGACAAAGAGAGCCCCCCCCCCTCGAGGACCGGAGCCCCCACCCCTCCGGAGAGGAGCAGAGACCCACCGGAGTCAAAGAGAGCCCCCGGAGAGGAGGAGCGACCGGGAGGGCGCAGCTTGAAACTAAGTCCCCCTGAACAAGAGGAGCAGAGCCCTCAGCAGCAAGGAAGACAGCCCCCCTGGAGAGAAACAGAGACAACCCCCCCCCCCTCCCTCCCTCCAGTAGAAGAGCCTGACTCTAAGGAGCTGTCAGCTGCCTCTAAGAGCCTGAGCTCCAAAGCACTGCCATCCAGGGCTCCTAGGCGCTATCTTCGTCTCATCCAGTGCTGACGGACTCTAAGACGCTATCATCCAGTGCTGACGTGCTTTAAGGCGCTATCATCCAGTGCTGACGTGCTTTAAGGCGCTATCAACCAGTGCTGACGTGCTTTAAGGTGCTATCATTCAGTGCTGACCGACTCCTAGGCGCTATCATCCTCTCATTTATTGCTGAACGGGCTCTAAGGAGCTATCACCTAGTGCTGATGAACACCTAGGCACTGTCCTCCTCTCATCCAGTGTTTCTGGACTCCCAGGCGCTATCATCCTCTCACCCAGTGCTGAACAGACTTCTAGGCCGTATCACCCAGTCCCAACAAGCTCGAAGACTGTAGCTTCCATTGCTCTTGTGCTCACGCGCCCTCCCCGCCCTAAGGAAGTGCTGCCAGCTCAGTGTGATCCATTGACGGAACCCCAAGCCCAGCTGCCTGGAAACCATGACCACTCTGGACGACAAGCTGTTGGGTGAGAAGGCCCAGTACTACTACAGCAGCAGTGAGGATGAGGAGAGTGAGAAAGAGGAGGAGCATGAGATGGAGCCCGCGGTACAGGGCCAAAGCTCAGCGGAGCTGGAGCCAGAGGTCAGCCAGGACGGCCTGTCCATCAACACCGGCCCCAAGGGCGTCATCAACGACTGGCGCCGGTACAAGCAGCTGCAGACCGAGCAGCAGGCTGCACAGCGCCGCGAGATGGAGCAGCTCATCAAGCGCCTCTCCATGACCTGCCGGTCCCACCTGGACGAAGAGAAGGACAAGCAGAGGCAGAAGGATCTGCAGGACCAAATAGATGGCAAGGTGAGCCCCCAGGACACCAGCAGCCCCAACCCCCCGGAGGACGAGGAGGACTTCTTGCAGCAGTACCGGCGCCAGCGCATGGAGGAGATGCGCCGACAGCAGCGGACTGGCCAGTGCTTTGGACAGGTCCTGGATATCTCCAGCAGCGAGGACTTCCTCGATGCCCTGGACAAGGAGCCGCGGCACACCCTGGTGCTTGTGCACATCTATGAGGATGGAGTGCGGGGGGTTGAGGCTCTCCATGGCTGCATGGCCTGCCTGGCCACTGAGTACCCAGCCATCAAGTTCTGCAGAGTCAAGAGCTCCCTGCTAGGCACCAGTGCCAGGTTCACTGGCAGTGCCCTACCTGCCTTGCTCGCCTATAGGGCAGGGGAGCTGATCGGAAACTTTGTGCGCCTCACCGACCAGCTGGGCGAGGACTTCTATGCCGTGGACCTGGAGGCCTTCCTGCAAGAGTTTGGACTGCTGCCTGACAAGGACCTCCCAGTGCTCAGCGCCATTCGTGACACTGCGGCCGAGTGTAACAGCGAAGATAGTGACCTGGATATAGACTAATCTTCACCATCACTGCATCCTGAAGGCGACCCTAATACAGAGTAACATATCTGTCATGGGCTGCAGCTTGTGTCCTCCTGCAGGACGGCCATCAAATGCCTGATAAAGACCTCTCAAAACTCAGCGCAGTCCGTGAAACAGGGACAGTCTGCGACAATGACTTCGAAATGGATAAATATCTCAAAGCTTCACTTCCAACATTAGATACCTATAGATAGATTAGCATGTCCTTTTATGTGGAAAGACGAAAACCTTGATGTACACTAACGTGTTCCTACTATGCAGCCACTGCCTGTGATGGCAGACCGCACCCTACATACAGACTGACTAGTTCCTTTTACAGAGCCCTGGCAGTGGGGAGTTTCTGCAGGAATGCAGTCTGCTGCATGAGGAAGAACTCAAAACTCTGTGCCACCTATAACACACACATAGCTATGGGTCCAAGAACATCTCCATGTTGACATCTACTGAAATGTTCCCAGATTGCAATCCATGCCACTGCAACAAAGCAAGGCTTGCGTCCACGCAGATGGATGTGGTGTTTTACAATAACTAGCAAAAGGAAAGGCTGCTGTTTAGAGCTGTCCGTCACATCCCTTTAATCTGGCCTTCACTTGACATCAAAGGCCTTGATCCAGAAATCAACAGGGATGTGGTGTCTACACTGACTGTGGTGGTAAACAGACTCCACATTACTTTCATGGTTTGAGCGAGAAGACACCTTAGAGACTGAGACATTTCTTTCGTGGACTATTTATAATGTGCTTTTTTATAGGATGAGATGACGTAACCAGCCCTGTACCTAGCTGAGCAGCTGAAGGCGGATGCCAGTTACTGCTATGAAATGTACTAGATTTTTAGTTGTTTGACAAAGAACGATTTCTATCTATAGATTTTGTTTTACTTCCCTTTGTTCTTTTTATATTAGATTGTCCCGCTGGCCAAGCAGCGGTAGAATCAGTACCCAAAAGGTTTTAATAAATATTCCCTACAAGGGAGTAATCCTTCTTGTGTTTTTTTTTCTTTTTACACAAATTAAAGCTGCTGTAGATGGTCTCCTGACTTACAGGATGTGAGAGGTCGGTGTCGGAAGTGCTTTTCAATGACTTCCAGTAGGGCTGTCCTTAAACCTTTACTGTGTAACATTGGATCGATGTCCCAAGGTAACACATCCAATGCTCATTCACTGCCCTTTCAAACCCAAGCTCCTTAATGTGGACTTATTCACAAAGCCTTGCATGCTGTTTTGCCAGCAGTATATAACTTTACATTCTTTCATACTGAATTTTTCACGAATTGCTTTATTGCAAATGTATTTTCTTAGCTGCCTTCTACTCATTTATTATTTTTAATGTAAGGCCAGACACCAATTTTTGCTTTTTAAGTTCATCAGTCCTGTAGCTGATTTTGTCCACCATCTTTGTAGTTAAATTATTACTATAAATAGCAGAGGACTTTGCTTCTCCCCATTTTAGGATCTGCATACCAGAATCTGCATGATTGAAAACTGCATAATTAAGTACTATAACGTCAAAAAAAGTTGGGCCCACATGGTTCGCCTCACTGAAGGCACTTTCAAGAAATAAGAAAACCTGGCTTAGTAGCTTTTCTCGGCAATCTGTTAGATGGGTTTCTGGGCCCTGGGATGATGCGCATCATGAGAGGTGGTTCCGCAGCAGAGGTGCTCTGGGTCCTGCTATTTAGAGCACTTATACCCTATAGTTGTATTCGTTCAATGAGTTTAAGCAATATTAAAACATGATTTCATAAGATAAATAGTGAAACAACAAATACCATAATTCCTAGCAAACCACACCTGTCCCGCCATACAAATGACCCAAATGTGTGTGCCGCAGCAATTCACCTCACTAATGGTCATTTTTTTTTAAAACAACGTTTTATTAGCAGTTTTTTCCATATTGTACAGTACAATTCAATTATTATTCGACACATACATACTTACAGGATGGTGCCCCCACCCCGGGGCCATAGCTGTTACATATACAGTCTATACTTTCGCATTACCAGAGAGGTTATCAAGCATCTTACATCATTATTCGCAATATTACTTCCCACTCTGTTAACTGGACATAGGTAGGTCGTAGTATCAACACCCAATATATACCTGGTAGCGTCCGAATGTCCATGTTCACTTACTCTGGCTTATATGTGTCATCAGGTAATAACATTGTCTGTATTAATAAAACAGAACTACCCCAACAACAATTCCCTCCCCCCACCCTCCGGTCCTTTGAACACATTTATATAGCAGAAAAAAGGATTGTCGTCGGCACAGAGCCAGGACTAATGGTCATGAGCTCTACACCTGGAGGCACTGTGGCCGTGTGGGAATGCTGTAGGATTTAGAGGCAGCAGGATGTATTTTCAGGACTTGGCTCATGAGTTTGACTTGCGTTGTTAATTTTAAAGTCTTCACTTGAGGTCAAGCTCTGCATTATGACGGACCAGGTGAATATAGGCCCCTCTGTGAGGATTGCTTGTGTTTAGGGCCTTTCTATGTTGCACCTCTGTGTGTTCAAATATCTTGATTCAGTGTGTAAATGTCTTTGTGGGCTCCAGTGAATGCACCCTAGTTTGTGAATTTCTGTCCTGTATAGCACTGTTGCTTGTCACTGTTATGTGGCACAATACACAGCTTAGCTCATGACTTTCTTTCTCTGTGGATTATATTAGAAGTACGGCTCCCGGTTTTATGGGATTTATTTTTTTACATTTCCATCTGTTTTCATCCATGTTTCTTTTTTGGCCATCTTATTTTTTTTTAATTTGTGTTTTGAGAATAAATGGAGTCATAAAATGGTATATTTCCACATGTATTTTACTCTTGGACGTGTACGCATATGTGGATGCTTGAGGCGTTTTAGCAAGTTAAGCAGCCACATAAAACAAAACACTATATCCACACGGTCATATTAGCGTTCTACTACACACATATGTTCAGATATGCCTGTATGTAAAAAATCTCATCCTGTTTTTTTAACTCCCCATGCTGTCTCACTGCTCAGCTTTTGCCTTGAGTTCATGAAAGACCGCATAGAGATTTGCTCACAAGAACCACACTTTTCAGTATTTTCCACTTTCAAAGATAAATACAGTCAGGAAACATTGTTTTCTGTCTGTATTTATCTGTAAAATTCAGTAAAAACGGAAAACTGGGTGCCTTAATTATAACCCAGATTTTGGCTCTAATGTCTTTTCAATCATTGTATAAGCTTTTTCTCCTAGATATTTGTGTTTCCAAAGCTATTCAATTAATATATAATGAAACTGTGCTCCTAAGTTGGAAAAAAAGTATTTATTTACTATAGGTGATCAGAAACTACACGGTATTAATGTGTTTCAACCCAGAACTAAGAGTTCATGTTGATATGAAATGTAAAAAAAATTGGAAACACAAATGTTATGAGAAAATAAAGATTATTCAATGAATTTAAAACACATGGAAGAAAAACTAATTGTGGCTACAATATGACAGCAAAAGTTGTGCACTGATACAGCTGGGCTCAGCAAGGCACGCTACAAGTAGGTGACTGCTTTATATGTACCATGGAGGGGCTCCATGTTTACTTCACTAGGCCTAAAGAGACATACGATACAAATGTCGGTCTTGCTGGTGTACAAATTACGTAGCGAAGGGGGGGGGGGTTTAGGATGTAAGGGAAACAATTTAAATGCCTCCAGGGTATAAATACAGCAGATGTGGGGTGCACAAGAAATAAATGAGATATTTAAATACCCAAGGTATTCACTACGAAGAACCCTAAATATGTTACCGGGTGCTGTTTAAAATTATTTTCTGCATGTACTTTTAGGTAGGCCCCTGCCCTTCATCCTCCTTATGTTTTTATTTTATTGCTTCGCTTGTCTTCTGATACCCTTGCAGCAGGGATTTTAGAACCTTTCCTTCTATGTCTGTTTCTGTAGTGCATTTTGGACTTCCCTTCCTCGTGCTCCAGTGCTCACCCAACCTGTTTGACTGTGGAAACGTACATTTGTGTTTCTCTCAAAACCCACACCTGTTTTGTTGCAACAGACATTGAAAAGCTGCAATCTTTACTACTGTTATTATTCTCATGTTTTTGCTTTTCAGTGTTTTCCAACTCTGTATGTTTATGGCACAGCATGAACAAAACAGCTAAGAACTGCCAATATAAATGTAGCAGTGGAGTGGAAATGGGTAGTAGGCTAGGGCGTGGGTGTGTCTGAAGAATGAGCTTAGCTGGGTAGGTGAGATGGGGATATAAAAGTTCTGAAATGCCTGGGAGTGTTGCGGCTGGAGGTGGATATTTGTTTGCTTCACTTGACGTCTACAGTGGTACCCGATGTCGGCCACTAAAGCTGCCCCCCACTCATCACCCAAATGGCCAGTGGCCTCTAGATTTCCCACTATCATTATCCTTCCCCAGGACTTTCCTACCTGCCCGTCTCTAGTACTATTAACAATCTCGCTGTATGACGAGTTCTGTGATGAGCCCTTTTGCAATGCTGCTCTCTGAGCCCACTAAAAGCCATACTTCATGGTTCCAGCTTTTCAACCCTTTCCTTGAAAATGGATATTTAAACCATCCTCCCTCCAGACTCCATTTTTATGTCCAAAAGCCTGGTCAAACTGACCTGTTCATAGTCAAACTGCTTTCTTGGTCCTTTAGTACGCCAAGTTCTAAAGTGAAGTGCACCCTCAGAAGACTCGGAACGGGCGTCCAGTGCAGAAGTCTTTGAATTAGAATGAGAGGAAGTCATTGGAGTTTTGATTGGTCGGTAATGGGTTGTGGATAGTAGAGTAGTGGAATGGTAATGGTAATCAATGATAACTGATGTATAGACTTCAATACCAGTGTTCAGTTTTACTGCAGAAAGGACCCTGTTTTTGGTAGAGATCCAGCCGTCTCAATGACCAGGAAATGAGGTGGTCCTGTGTTTTATGAGGTTCTAAAAGGTTCTAGTAGCGAAGTTCAGAACCTTCCCCAGTAGGAGAAACAAGTGCTCAGGGAGACCAATTAGTAGACTAGTCTGCCTCACTGAGTACTAGTTAGTTGAGTGCATTGGCGGTGTGATAATAAATAAAAGGGTGCTTTTTAATCTTTTTAGAAATTGTTAATCCACTCAAGTGGTGGTTGTGATCATAAAAAATAGACAAATGGGCGGGTGGAATAGAGAGCCAAAATATCTGGCAGAGGATAAAGGTCAGTGAGCCGCTAGGTAAGTGGATTGAGCTGGATGATGGAATATGTGCAGATGAAGAAAGAAACATCAGGACCTCAGCCTGGTACACTCTCCTGACAATATCAGTAAAGTGTACTGTTCCGGAATGAGAGTCCAGGTTACTGTGTTGGGTAACTGAGCCCCATCCGGTCAGGGGAAGCGTTTACTTGTTGGCGCACAACCCCTAATCCACCAAAGAGTGGCATGCTTCATGTGAGAAGTTGGCCCGATATGCAACGTTCGCTATTCTAGCGACCGCTATGTATCGTTCCAACGACCCTTATGGTGTTTGGTTGTAAGTCAACCTATAGACCAGCTATCCTAGTAGCGTGGATACGAGCAGTCTAAGGCTAAAGACTCGAGAGGGCGCGTTAAGCCAGCTGTTTACCACACATGTACCCTTGAACACCCAGTGAAAGGACACCACACAAGTGTTATGAAAATAAACAGTATATTTATTAAGAATCACAACAGCCCTGTACTCTTTATGAGGACAGGGTACTAAGCACAAACCAAATCTCTTTAGCAAATACTTCAAGTGCACAATTAAAACAAGTGTCCGAGGACACGGAAAGGTTAAGGTCTCGGGCGGACCCGATAAGGCAAGTCGGAAGCGAGGGACTCGGGACCCTAGAGTAAAGAGGCTATGCAGGCACCGAAATGCCGAGTTACCTAGCCACGAGGGCTGCGGCTGCACAAGTCTTACAGGCGTCGGGGTCTTCGCTGACGAGCCAGGAGCCGGAAGGAAAGGAGTTGCTGGCCGGCGACCAGTGATGAGTAGTTCGTAGAGATCCAAGCCTGGATCGGAGATTGATGATACCTGAAAGCAGAGGGGACCAAGTTCGTACTACTAGCCAGTAGTCAGAGGGTACCAGGAAGGCACCGGTTGGCCGTCACCTCGACCAGGTGAGTGGGCGACGCTAGGCTCGGCAGTCTCACGGACCAGGAGGCGTTGTCGGCGACCACGGTGGAGGTGCGAGCTGTCCCACGAAGGATGATGCTGTCGGCGTCGCTGGGCCCAGGATGGGGCAACAAGCCTTGGCAAATCTCAGGGCCACGTGGTGGGCCTAAGATGGCGTCTTGAGTGGACCAGGAGGGTCCGGGGTGCTTCTCGAAAAGATGGAAGCAAGGGCCGGTCTGGAGCAACCAGACCAGCAGTGTTGATTTCCAGATGTCGTCACAGAAGGGCACAAGCCAGCGGCTAGTGACCAGACAACGTGCTGAGCAGCGAGCAGAAGGGCCCCACGCAGATCGTGGAGATGCTGGGAGACTGCACTTTGATGCTGGAGCGGCTCAGGGTCGGGGCTTCTCGGACCCCAGAGCACTCACCAGAGAGTTACCTCGATGGTCGTGCTGGTTAAGAAAGCGTGCAGGTTTTGATGATGGCCGGTCCCTCGAGGTCTCGTCGCACCCACAGATCACAGCTGAGCTGATGACGTGGGTAGAGGTCAGAGGTGCCAGGGAAGCCGGTTCTCGTCGAGCTGGGCCGTCGGATTCCTTGAGGAAGGACTTACAGCAAACCGCAGAGTTCTTAGATGGTGCCCGCTGATGCAGGGTGACTACTCCTTAGTCACAAGGGAGAAATCTTGAGAAGAGTCTTGAGTGTCCTTTCGTAGAAAGTAATTCTTGATTCAAAGATGATCTAATTTGGAAGGGTCCCCGCTCCGGCCTTTATTCTAAAGAAAGGGGTGGGTACATGACTAGGTCCTGCCCTAAGGGTGGGACCAGGAAGGGGGGTAGTTACACCCCTCTCCCCTGCCGGACTTTCCCCAGGCCAGGGCTGTCGCCCCTGGAACTGGTTCTAACCGGCAGATGCGTAGTGAGCACCGGGGTGCCACTCCGCAGTCACCTTCTCGCAAAAGCCCTACCTACCCAGAATACACAAACCCTGTCTGGGACGGTGCGAACACCGCCCTCGACAGGAAACCCTTTGTCCAAGCTCTCCTCGCTGGAAGGACTCCCAGCAGCAGGAGGTCAGACTCGTGTCTGTGGTGGCAGCATCCATTTTGTGGAGCTGAGGCCTTAGTTAACTTTAACCGGGGTTCACAGTTACGTACATGTCGTGTCCCTCTAGAAGGGCGGAATGCTAACCTCGTCGCCAGAGTTGGTGAGAGGGCAGCATCCCGATTCGTATGACACCTTACTCGACATGTCTTGATAACGCGACACCGAAGTTACCGATGTGGTACGCGTTATCATGGAACAGCCATTGGGTCTTGATTCCGCAAGCTGCAACCGGGCTCGGCTCGGGCCTGAACCTAGCTCACACGAGCCCACGCACTCTGCCTTCAGGATTGTTAAGGCCTGCCATAGGAGTGACTGATAGGAACTCGAGTGTCCATTGTATGATTAGATATAGGACTACTATACCTAAAGCAAAGTGTGTGTACACGACTTCGCCCCAGCTGTCACGCAGCCAGTTGTGTCAAATTTAGGAGGCCAGCCAGGGGTGGCATAATCCATGCTGCAGCCCCTGGCGGCCCTGGGTACACCTATGCCCTGAGTTACAGGGTCTGATAAGGTGGCCCAGTACCAATTGGTAAATGCACCTAGGGTACATGTCGTAATTTTAGAAAGAGAACAGCCAGGCTGTGGGTCTGATTAGCAGGCCCACAGCCAGAGAAAGTCGTAAACCAGTGAAACAAAAGCGAAAAATCTGGGTGATCATGGGATTGCAGACCCTACTCTCCTACATGACCCCCCCCCAAACGTCGGAACAATAAGCTAACCTTGACCAGGTGAGTCTTCTTGTTCTAAGTGGAAATATCTGGAGAGCCCATCGGCATTGCCATGATCAGTACCAGGTCTATGTTCCACTGTAAAGTCCATCCCCTGTAGGGAAATGGACCACCTAAGCAGTTTGGGGTTTTCACCCTTCATCTGATTTAGCCACAAGAGGGGCTTATGGTCGGTCTGAATCTTGAAGTGAGTGCCAAACAAGTATGGCCTCAACTTCTTCAGAGCCCAAACCACAGCAAAGGCCTCCCTCTCAATAGCTGACCAATTCTTCTCTCTAGGGGTCAGCCTCCTGCTTATAAAAGCAATGGGCTGGTCTTGACCATCAAAATTCAGTTGAGAAAGAACAGCTCCCACACCCAACTCAGAAGCATCTGTTTGGACAATGAATGGTTTGGAGTAGTCCGGACTCTTGAGGATAGGCGCCGTGCACATGGCCTGCTTTAGGTCATCGAATGCTTTTTGACAGCTCGCTGTCCACTGAACCTTTTTTGGCATTTTCTTACTTGTCAGTTCATTTAATGGTGTCACAATTGAACCATAGTTCCTGACAAACTTCCTATAGTAACCAGTCAGGCCCAAGAAAGCTCGAACCTGAGTCTGGGTGGTTGGAGGAGCCCAGTCCCTGATTGACTGTATCTTGCTCTCCAGTGGCTGAACCTGGCCTCCACCTACAAGGTGGCCCAGGTATACAACCTGTGTCTGCCCTATCTGGCACTTGGTGGCCTTGATAGTGAGGCCTGCGGCTTGCAGAGCCTCTAACGCTTTCCGCAGGTGGACCAGGTGATCCTCCCAGGTGGAGCTAAAGACAGCAATATCGTCAAGATACGCCGCACAGAAGTCATCCAGCCCGGTAAGGACTTGATTCACCAACCGTTGGAAGGTGGCAGGTGCATTTTTCAGACCAAAGGGCATCACCACGAACTGATAATGCCCACCAGGGGTTGAAAATGCGGTTTTAGGCTTGGCGTCCTCAGCTAACCTGATTTGCCAATACCCAGCTGTCAGGTCAAACGTACTTAAGTAGTTGGCCGAAGCCAATCTATCGATAAGCTCGTCTGCCCTTGGTATTGGGTGGGCGTCAGTCTTAGTGACTGCATTGAGACCCCTGTAGTCTACGCAAAACCTCATCTCTCTCTTACCACCCTGGGTGTGAGGTTTCGGCACTAGAACTACGGGACTAGCCCAAGGGCTATCCGAGGGCTCAATGACTCCCAGCTCCAACATTTTCTGCACCTCACTCTTGATGCAGTCTCTAACGTGATCAGGCTGCCGGTAGATTTTACTCTTAACTGGCAAGCTGTCACCAGTGTCAACCTCATGGGTGCACCAATCGGTCTGACTGGGTGTTAGAGAAAACATATGTCTGAACGACTGAAGAACCTGTTTACAGTCGCTCTGTTGATGTTCGGAGAGGCTGCCACAAAAGACAACACCATCTACCGATCCATCGTCAGGATTCTGAGTGAGCAGGTCGGGGAGAGGGTCACTCTCCTCTTCCTGTCCCTCATCTAGGGCCATGAGCAAACTCATGTCCTTCCTGTCGACATATGCTTTTAGCCTGTTGACATGAAGCACCCTGTGGGGGCTCCGGGGAGTTCCCAGGTCGACCAGGTAGGTGACCTCTCCCTTTTTCTCCAGGATGGTGTGGGGCCCGGACCATTTGTCCTTGAGTGCTGCTGGGGCCACTGGCTCCAACACCCACACCTTCTGTCCGGGCTGGTAAACAGTCAAGACAGCCTTTTGGTCATGCCAAGCTTTTTGGAGTTCTTGACTGGCCTTAAGGTTTTCAGATGCCTTCTCCATGTATTCAGCCATCCGCGAGCGGAGGCCAAGCACATAGTCCACTATGTTGGCTGCAGGCTTTTTGAGAGGTCTCTCCCATCCTTCCTTCACCAAACACAGGGGTCCCCTTACAGGATGTCCGTACAAAAGTTCAAAAGGGCTGTAGCCAACCCCCTTCTGTGGGACTTCTCTGTAGGCGAACAAGAGGCAGGGGATCAGGACGTCCCATCTACGCCGAAGCTTTTCTGGTAGTCCATGAATCATCCCTTTTAGGGTCCTGTTGAATCTCTCAACAAGCCCATTGCCTTGTGGGTGATAGGGTGTAGTGAACTTGTAGTTGACACCACATTCCTTCCACATAGCAGTTAAATAGCTCGACATAAAGTTTGCACCTCTGTCGGAGACGACCTCCTTAGGGAAGCCCACTCTGGAGAATACTCCAACTAGGGCTCTTGCCACAACAGGTGCTGTAGTGGTCCTAAGGGGAATAGCTTCAGGATACCTGGTGGCATGATCCACTACCACCAGTATAAACTTGTGCCCTGATGCTGTAGGTGGTTCCATGGGACCGACGATGTCGATCCCCACCCGTTCAAAGGGCACCCCCACCACAGGCATTGGTATAAGGGGGGCCTTTGTCGTGCCACCTGACTTACCACTGGCTTGGCAAGTGACACAGGAGCGGCAAAACTCCTTGGTATCTTCGTTCATATGAGGCCAGTGAAAGTGCGAGACGAGCCTGTCCCACGTTTTCGTCTGGCCTAAGTGACCTGCTAAGGGAATCTCGTGGGCCAAGGTAAGTAGGAAACCACGCTGAGACAAGGGTACAACCAGCCTCCTGGTCATGCCAGGCTTGGGGTCTCTTGACTCAGTGTACAGGAGTCCATCTTCCCAGTATACCTTGTGGGTACCTGTGGCGTTCCCAGCAGCCTCAGCAGCAGCCTGCTGTCTGAGGGGTTCAAGAGAAGGGCAGTCTAACTGGTCCTTCCCCAGGTCTTCCCTTGAGGGTCCCCCTGAACCCAAGAATTCAACTTGATCAAGTTCGAACTCCCTAGGCTCAGTTTCCCTCAATTCCTGTAGGTCAGCCTCCTCTGAGACTTGATCCTCGACCTGGGGCAAGGGGGAAGGCGCAGCCTTAACCCTACTGCTCTTTTTCTTGGGAGGTGTCTGGTCCGTTGTTCCAGGATCCAGCACCTGTTCAGTGGGGCATTTCCTGACCTGTGACCTGGTCACAGCGAACACATGTGCTGGCAAACCTAACATTTCCATGTGAGTCCGGTGCTCCACTTCTGACCATTGTGATGACTCCAAATCATTGCCCAACAAACAATCCACTGGGAGGTCTGGACTAACTACAACCTTCTTTTGGCCAGTTACCCCTCCCCAGGAGAAAGCTACAATTGCCATACTGTGATTGGTAGTGACATTGCTTGCATTGGTCACCAGGAATTCTGTACCTGGCATGATCTGTCCAGGGTCCACAAAGTTAGGCGTCACCATGGTGACGCTGGCACAAGTGTCCCTATAGGCCTGAGCCATCTTTCCATTTATGAAAGGCGTCTGTCGGTATTTGCCCAAAGTATTGGGGCTTACGTCAGGGGACACGTCCACGTCCCCTGTACTGACAAGGACAGCCTGAGTGAGTGTGCCAACTAAGTTGTCACTCCCCTCAGATCCCAGGGTTAACCCTACTAAACCCTTGGGAGGCGCACTACCACTGCTGACTGTACTAGGGGGCACAGGTGCCTTAGGGGCTGCAGTGGCAGGAGTCTGCCCTCCTCCTTTCTTGGTGCACTCACTAAACCAGTGAGATTTACTTTTACAGTACTGGCACCATCTTTTGGATTGGCCTTCTTTCTTCTTTTGGGGAGCCTGACCCCCACCCTCTTTGGGTTGTTGGGGACCTGTCGAAGACTTCTGGTCATTTTGTTCCCCCTTAGAATCTTTACCCTTCTGGTCTGCTTTCTTCTGACCACCTTGATTCTGGCCCTGGTTCTGTTTAACTCTCGTACGAACCCATCTGTCTGCCTTCTTTCCCAATTCTTGGGGAGAGGTCAGATCCGAGTCGACAAGATGCTGATGCAACAACTGGTTCTGACAATTGTTTAAAATTTGTTCTCTCATCATCAAATTATACAATCCTTTGTAATCAGTAACCTTACTGCCCAGCAACCAGCCCTCAAAAGCCTTAGTGGCACAATCGACAAAATCAGACCAATCTTGAGACTGCGTTTTCTGGGTATCCCTGAACAGCACCCTGTACTGCTCAGTGGTTAGGCCGAACCCTTCAACGAGTGTATTTTTCAAGACTTGGTAATCGTTAGCGTCCTCCACCCTTGTGGTGAGGAGCTTGTCTCTTCCTTTTCCTTCAAAGGAGAGCCACAAGATAGCTGCCCACTGACTCTGGGGAACACCCTGCACAGTGCAGGCCCTCTCCAAAGCAGTTATCCATTTGTGGATGTCGTCCCCTTGTTTAAAGGGGGGCACTATCTTACCAAGGTGTTTCGTATCGAAACTCTTTTCCCTATTGCTAGGTACATTGCTGCCACCAGTGGGGACTACCCCACTTAACTGTTGCTCTCTCGCAAAGGCAAGCCTTTCTTTGGCCAGGGCAAGTTCTTCCCTTTCGATCCTCAGATTAGCTGCCCTTTCCTTAGCTTCGTACACTCTCCGCTGAGGGGACGTCATCCCTCTCTGAGAAGAGTTGCGAGAGCCATTGGTTTGAAGGGATCTGCCAGAGTCTCTTGACAGAGATCGGGCTCGTCCATTCCCAATGTTAAGCTGACCTGATAGTGGCCCCAGGGGTCCCCCAGTACCGCTATCATGTTTGCTTAAGTTGGACCTGCTTAGTCTGACGACTTCTACCTGTCCCTTATCTGCCTCATCCCCAGAGGGATCCTCATCCTCATCGTCCTCCGCATCTTCGTTCTCAGTTGCGAGGTGGATGAGGTCAGGATCGTCTCTGGTTCCCTCGAGGGGAGGCATGTCTCCTTCTGGATTAGAATGGCTAAGAAGCTTCTCAGCCTTTCTGGCATCATAAGTCTCTAGGAGACCAATCAGAAAGGAGGTGGTGGGGTTAGCCCCTTGCTTAATCTTCCTAGAGGTACATACTTGTCGTAACTCATGGAAGTTAAGCGCAGTATATCTTGAAGGGATGACCTGTGGAGGGTCAACTGACACAAGGGGAGACTCAGAGTTTCCTCCTTTGTCCGACATACTGTTTCTAGTGTGGTGTAAGTGATGCACCTACCTACACTACGTGTTTACCTACTGTTCCCTTGCTAAGAGTTGCAGCCAAGGTGTGCTAAGCCTTGAGGAGCTACAACAGCTGGTTCAGTAGAACTCAGAGTATTCTAAGCTTTAGTTATATGTACTAACAGTACTTGTGTGATCTTTCAACAAGATATTCTTAGGATACGTGTGGTAAAACAACAGCAAGCTCAAATCCCAACCGCTGCTCATCAATGTGAGAAGTTGGCCCGATATGCAACGTTCGCTATTCTAGCGACCGCTATGTATCGTTCCAACGACCCTTATGGTGTTTGGTTGTAAGTCAACCTATAGACCAGCTATCCTAGTAGCGTGGATACGAGCAGTCTAAGGCTAAAGACTCGAGAGGGCGCGTTAAGCCAGCTGTTTACCACACATGTACCCCTTGAACACCCAGTGAAAGGACACCACACAAGTGTTATGAAAATAAACAGTATATTTATTAAGAATCACAACAGCCCTGTACTCTTTATGAGGACAGGGTACTAAGCACAAACCAAATCTCTTTAGCAAATACTTCAAGTGCACAATTAAAACAAGTGTCCGAGGACACGGAAAGGTTAAGGTCTCGGGCGGACCCGATAAGGCAAGTCGGAAGCGAGGGACTCGGGACCCTAGAGTAAAGAGGCTATGCAGGCACCGAAATGCCGAGTTACCTAGCCACGAGGGCTGCGGCTGCACAAGTCTTACAGGCGTCGGGGTCTTCGCTGACGAGCCAGGAGCCGAAGGAAAGGAGTTGCTGGCCGGCGACCAGTGATGAGTAGTTCGTAGAGATCCAAGCCTGGATCGGAGATTGATGATACCTGAAAGCAGAGGGGACCAAGTTCGTACTACTAGCCAGTAGTCAGAGGGTACCAGGAAGGCACCGGTTGGCCGTCACCTCGACCAGGTGAGTGGGCGACGCTAGGCTCGGCAGTCTCACGGACCAGGAGGCGTTGTCGGCGACCACGGTGGAGGTGCGAGCTGTCCCACGAAGGATGATGCTGTCGGCGTCGCTGGGCCCAGGATGGGGCAACAAGCCTTGGCAAATCTCAGGGCCACGTGGTGGGCCTAAGATGGCGTCTTGAGTGGACCAGGAGGGTCCGGGGTGCTTCTCGAAAAGATGGAAGCAAGGGCCGGTCTGGAGCAACCAGACCAGCAGTGTTGATTTCCGGATGTCGTCACAGAAGGGCACAAGCCAGCGGCTAGTGACCAGACAACGTGCTGAGCAGCGAGCAGAAGGGCCCCACGCAGATCGTGGAGATGCTGGGAGACTGCACTTTGATGCTGGAGCGGCTCAGGGTCGGGGCTTCTCGGACCCCAGAGCACTCACCAGAGAGTTACCTCGATGGTCGTGCTGGTTAAGAAAGCGTGCAGGTTTTGATGATGGCCGGTCCCTCGAGGTCTCGTCGCACCCACAGATCACAGCTGAGCTGATGACGTGGGTAGAGGTCAGAGGTGCCAGGGAAGCCGGTTCTCGTCGAGCTGGGCCGTCGGATTCCTTGAGGAAGGACTTACAGCAAACCGCAGAGTTCTTAGATGGTGCCCGCTGATGCAGGGTGACTACTCCTTAGTCACAAGGGAGAAATCTTGAGAAGAGTCTTGAGTGTCCTTTCGTAGAAAGTAATTCTTGATTCAAAGATGATCTAATTTGGAAGGGTCCCCGATCCGGCCTTTATTCTAAAGAAAGGGGTGGGTACATGACTAGGTCCTGCCCTAAGGGTGGGACCAGGAAGGGGGGTAGTTACACCCCTCTCCCCTGCCGGACTTTCCCCAGGCCAGGGCTGTCGCCCCTGGAACTGGTTCTAACCGGCAGATGCGTAGTGAGCACCGGGGTGCCACTCCGCAGTCACCTTCTCGCAAAAGCCCTACCTACCCAGAATACACAAACCCTGTCTGGGACGGTGCGAACACCGCCCTCGACAGGAAACCCTTTGTCCAAGCTCTCCTCGCTGGAAGGACTCCCAGCAGCAGGAGGTCAGACTCGTGTCTGTGGTGGCAGCATCCATTTTGTGGAGCTGAGGCCTTAGTTAACTTTAACCGGGGTTCACAGTTACGTACATGTCGTGTCCCTCTAGAAGGGCGGAATGCTAACCTCGTCGCCAGAGTTGGTGAGAGGGCAGCATCCCGATTCGTATGACACCTTACTCGACATGTCTTGATAACGCGACACCGAAGTTACCGATGTGGTACGCGTTATCATGGAACAGCCATTGGGTCTTGATTCCGCAAGCTGCAACCGGGCTCGGCTCGGGCCTGAACCTAGCTCACACGAGCCCACGCACTCTGCCTTCAGGATTGTTAAGGCCTGCCATAGGAGTGACTGATAGGAACTCGAGTGTCCATTGTATGGTTAGATATAGGACTACTATACCTAAAGCAAAGTGTGTGTACACGACTTCGCCCCAGCTGTCACGCAGCCAGTTGTGTCAAATTTAGGAGGCCAGCCAGGGGTGGCATAATCCATGCTGCAGCCCCTGGCGGCCCTGGGTACACCTATGCCCTGAGTTACAGGGTCTGATAAGGTGGCCCAGTACCAATTGGTAAATGCACCTAGGGTACATGTCGTAATTTTAGAAAGAGAACAGCCAGGCTGTGGGTCTGATTAGCAGGCCCACAGCCAGAGAAAGTCGTAAACCAGTGAAACAAAAACGAAAAATCTGGGTGATCATGGGATTGCAGACCCTACTCTCCTACACTTCATCATCAGGCTGTGCAGCCCAAGACCTGTTTAGCCCTGTTTGAGGCCTTTCAGTCGGGTGTGGCTTGGTTCCAGTGTGCAGTGAGTGCTAGAAAATTATATACGATAGTGGCGGGCGGTCATCTTCTGTGCCAACTGACTTGAGTGACTGTTCGTTACCTTATAATGTTTAAAATCTACATAAAGTCCATGATGAACTTGCATTAACTCCTTAAGCGCGGCGCGAATTCCGCCGGGGTGCAGGAGTTTTATTGAGTGGGCGGAGCTGCATCGGCCAACTGACATGCGCAGCACTAGCCAGGTAGTGCTCGTGACGGCCATTGACCGATACCCGCACGGAAAGGGTTAAGCTCGGGATCTATATTGAGAAATTATGTGAGCCCAGTTCTTAAATGATGTCTGCCAAAAAATTGAAACTGCAAATAATCAGAACTGCTGTTTTTGGGTCTCGCCTAAGAGCGCACATGCAGTTGATGCAAGGGGTATTGTATAAAGTAAAGGGCTTGGAGCCCGTCCATTGCATACCATTTGTTGGCTTATTTGTCATTCTTTTTTGGCTGCCTCCTAATTGGCAGCATATGGCATACATGACTCCCTTTTATTTCTCTGGAGCATGGACCAAGTACTAAATAATTTATTTTGTAATTTGACGCTTCCTTTTACGCCACCAACCAAAAGGCAGGGACTATTAAAGCAGTTTATGACTTCGTTTTACAGTTCAGAACCATTTTATAGCAACCAAATAAATGGCATGGAATATTAAAACAGTACCTGTGACTGCATGTGCTTGTAGGCTGCGCCTCTTCTCTGCACATACAAATATGAGTCTGTTTAAAGCATACACTATAGTCTTTCTAGACAAGCAGTCCAGTCACATACTTCATGCCGGGCAGCCACTAAGTAACATTTCGCAGGAATCCTTCCTTGCCCTTCTTGGGAAGGTCAAGTCAGGCTCCCCTGCTGACTGTGGTCCGGCTCGTATCTTACGACAGCTGTTTTCTGGCTGCCCTGACCCCCCTTTATCCCTCCTCAATGCATCTATTTCCCAAGGTAAAGTTCCCTCACTGTTTAAATCAGCTGCAGTCATTCCCATTCTGAAAAAAACAGGTTCTGACCCCACCCTTCCCGCTAACTTCAGACCCATTTCCTTGCTTCCCTACCTAAGCAAAATTCTGGAGAGCCACATCACTTCGTGCCTGTCGACCTACATAGAGTAAAATCATCTCTTAGCATCCCATCAAGCAGGCTTTCGCCCAGCCCATTCGACCGAATCTGTGGTCATTTCCGTCCTTGATGAGTTGAAGAGCAAGGCGGATTCCAATTCTCCCCAGGTGCTGGTGCTACTCGATCTCTCCGCTGCCTTCGACACGGTCGACCATTCTATTCTTCTCGACTGTGTCAGGCCAGCGGCCATCCAGGGCACTGCCCTCTCCTGGCTCTCCTCATTCCTCCAGGGCAGAACGCAGGCTGTCCGTCTCTCCGGTTTCTCTGCTCCCTCCCGGTCTGTGCCTTGCGGGGTCCCCCAAGGCTCGTCCCTGTCCCCTCTTCTTTTTAATCTTTATATCTATCCCCTCATTATTTCTCTACTCAACATGGAGGTCTCTGTGTATAATTACGCAGATGACCTCCAGATTGTTTTTGACCTCGCCCCAGCCCCTGATTCTCTTCTCAAATTCCAATCTGTCCTTATTTTTATTTCTGATTGGATGAATCAAAACTCCCTTAAGCTCAACCCGGACAAAACGGAGCTGGTCCTGACTGGTGGTGCCAACAGTCCCTGGACTTTATCTAAGAGGGGGGTTATACCCAATGAAATCCACATGGGACCTGGGTGCTATATGGTGTATGAAAGAAGGGTCCCTGTAGAACTAAGTAAGTTTGCTCGAATTTATTATAGATAAATCAAAATAGTATATACACACAAACACTGTCAATTGATCACAATGAATGAACCATATCATTTGGTAAATAAAAGTGCCCCAAGAAAGGAAATGGGAGTGGGATAGCGTGATGCTGTGAAGGAAAAGGACAGTGAGGGAATAAAGTTGGTGACAACTTATGTATTTCGAAATTAATTCAAAATGCAGTACAGTTTCGAGGCTTCAGATCCCTGAGCCGAAACAAGGGATCATAACATAACCCGAATGTTTTAAACAATTTCTGTTGACACAGAAGTATTCAAATTAATGCGGGCGTGTCAACTGAACAAAAAATGAAGTAGCCGTCGACGTTTCGACCCCACGCTACATTGGTAGGCGTGTTTGTTGCCTTACATCGGAGTCTTCATCAGGACAGGGTAAATAACAGGGGTGCACTACAGTATCTAAAAAATGTAAGAACAGTATAAAGTATAAATTAAGGGGCAAACAATCAATGTCAAGTTACCGTAGTGAGTGGTAAACACGTTACTTGTACTGTTACCATGGCTACTTAGAAGCAAAAATGCAAATAGTGTGCCTATTATGAGTGTTACACCTTTAGAAAAGAGAGATAAATCAAAACTTTGATACAAATTTGAACATTATCTAACAATTTATACACAACCTATAATTGGTATCTCACTTTATCGTATTTAAGCTGACAAACACCGGATTCCTGACTCGGCCAGGGGAAAACCAAGCGGTCCAATGAATATTTTTAACCCCATAGAGTAGAAGGGGTTGACCTTTATGGGAATGTTTGACTCGAAATGACATGTTGGCATCGATTGGATAGATTAAAAAGGGAGGGAAAATATCATGGCGTGGGTAAAGAGGTAATTTACAAAGGGAAAACCTGTGGTGTATATAGAGTATTACAATCCACAAAGTAGGATGGCCATACATTTCTAAACGGTTGAATCACTAACTAAATTGTAACAAAGAACACGTACCTGCTCAGAACGAGCAAGGGGCATGACTGTATCCAAATCAGTCCCGTGTGTCCAGAAGGCTGTATCTGTGGGCAGGGGGACGAGTATTAATGAATCAACCACAATTTCAAAACTTAAATTCCCGACATCGAGTGTGGATTCGGGCTTACCTATACAGCCCGTGAGGATTAGCTGTCTCCAATTTCATTAGTCTTTTCACCTCGTTTCTACACAATTAGGCCAGACGGCGGTGCGTCGCAGAGGATCGCATCAATCTTGCCGCATCTATGGGTGGTGAGAAGTTGTAATTAGAACCACCTAGATGACAGGAATCCGTGCGGGGGGCGCCTTTGGAAAGTAAAGTGTCTTACCTTCTCTGTGAAAACACGGAGCTCTAGGTTGCAGCCTTCCCAAGCTTGCTGACTGCAAACTAGTGGGCGTGTAATGTTTAGAGAGTTTATGAAAACAAAGAAAGGACACTGAATCCGGATCGTTGCTAATAGCAACCTGACGCTCATGGGGCTTTTCCGGGTTAGTCAGAAAGGTAAACAACCGCAGCGCCGCGGTAAGGGGCATGAGAGCGATCCACTTGCTCGGGTGGGCTGGTGTGTGAGCACAATATATCATGGGTACACTGACGGCCAAGGTATTAGGGAGGGTCCGCTGTGTTATAAGGTAGCATGCAGATACTTATATTCTCAATACAGAAAACAATATATATTCATGAATAGATGCCCCTCTCAAACATGAGGGTGAAAATCTCTTTCTATGAATACATATGACACTGAATTACATTCTATACAAAAATGTCTAAGTTGTGAGATGTAAGTGCCTTTCCCCATAGGGGGACGGTCAACAGCTGTTGTCATTTGTTACCATTCTGTAGTGGACAAATTCTGTACTTTCTATGTTAAAAACATTTATACAGTGTGATTATCCTATGCTCAGGACCTCTCTCACAGGAGGGTCAAAAGCAATTAGTTACTGCTGTCTTCTAAAGTAACATTTCAGGAGCGACAGCGTGTTTGTAACGTCCAGATATCAGATATGATAATACAGATCGGGCACGTCAGCGACCAAAGTTGGCACTGGGCATGGCTGCTCTCTGACTCATTTAAGCCATTTTGAATCGTATCCAAGATTGTCATCCATTTGGATTCTCTCAAGGTTAGGATTCGTGCAATGTCCCCACCCCTAGGGCCCAGATTGATTTTCTCTAGTACTAGCCATTGTAAGGTGTCTGGGGTGTGGCCTTTCAAAGTGCAATGATCTACTAGAGGGGCACCTTGTACTCTGCATCTGATTCTACTGCCATGTTGTAGAATACGGGCTTTGACCTTTTGCTGGGTCTGGCCTACATATGCTAAATCACAAGGACACTTGATCCAGTAAATTACATTCGAGGAGTTGCAATTGGTATTTGATTTCAATGTGTAGGTTTTACCTCTGTAGGTCAAGTCTTTGGTCTGAATTGTGGTTGCACATGCCGTGCATGATCCACACCTAGTGTGTCCCACAATCGGAGGAAGATGCCATGATGATTGGATGGTAGGATTCGGAGGTATCGGAAGGAATGATTGCACAACCTGGTCCCTGATATTACGTGCTCTTTTAAAAGAGTGTAATGGTGGTGCTTGTTGTCCAATATCATCTGCCACTAGCCGCCAATGTTTATTAATGATTTTCTTAATGTCATTCCTGCGGGTGGAAAATGTGGTAACACAGATGACTCGTTCCCCAGCTCGATCCTCTTTTCTTTCGCAGTTCAGTAGGTGCTCCCGGGGGCTATACCAGGCTCTTTTTCGTGCACGTTTGACTAAACGTGTGGGATAGCCTTGTGCTGTAAGTCGGTCTGTTAGGTTCTGCGATTCCACCATGTAGTTCTCTTTGGAGGAGCAATTGCGTCGAATTTAAGGAATTGGCCCACAGGGAGGTTATTGCGTAATCCCCTGGGGTGATGACTATTATATTCAAGTAATGAATTCCGCTCGGTAGGTTTGCGAAACAAGGTTGTTTCCAGTAATTTGGTCTCATGATTGACAAAGATAGTGATATCCAGAAACACAATTTTCTCCTTATTGGCTTCAAGGGTGAACTGGATGTCTGTGCTTTGTGTATTCAGCCAAACATGGAATGACGTGAGATCATCTTTGGTGCCATTCCATAGACAGAGCACATCATCAATGTATCGGACCCACATGGTCATGTGGTGTCTGAATGGGTTCATGTCACTAAAGATGACCATTGGGTATAACCTCCCTCTTAGATAAATTATCTGAGCAGGTGCATACCTGCAAGGTTTTTTTGGTTCTCTCAAATTAATACCTTTAGAATTCTCTTCTCGAGACCATGGTATAGAGTGAATTACTTTCGTATACGGAAGACTACATCAACACACTCCTGCAAGACCAGAATAACCAATTCCTGTCCAATACCAGCTTGCAAGTGGATGTCACTTTGAATGACAAAATCACCAGATTGGAGAGACTTGAAAAAAAGCTTATTAGAACACGGCTTCACGGTTACTTGTTTACAAAATACTTGCAAGAAAACATCATTCCGGTAGGTCTCCAAATTAAAATAGAGCCAGCTATCTTTGTCGACATACCTAAATTCAAAGAGGGATTTAGCTACGTCGCCAATAATTGCTCCCGACACTGGATGGTGTTGGGAGTTGAGACCGCTGCTGAACAAGTACAGACTCTCACCAAAGAGATCGGGCCCTAAGAGTTGAGATACTTGGGGACAGCACTTCGACAAATGCTAAATCTGCTTTGGAGACTCTAGACGCCACACTAAAAGAGTTTGATGTCACCACTCAAACTAAGAAATTAGAAAAATTGGCCAAGGATCTGAGAGCCTTCGACAAAAAAAGTGTCTATCCATATCTCCAACCCGACTACTACAAACAAGATAACCAAGGCCGATTCGCCAACCGAGGCAGAGGTGGATATAGAGGCAGGAGAGCATACACCACGTTCTCCGACTCTTCCTACAGTTCCGGAAGTGAATCTGAACCTCTAACACCTGGCCCCTCATACAATTATCCATACTCGGATTTCAACTACCCACCATACCCACCACCACCTCCTCATTTTTTAGGCAGAGGTCAGATGCAACGGAGACCCCCGCGAGGCCGGGGCAATTGGTCCGGAGGACAACAACGTGGACAGCAATCCAACACGGGGAATCAGAACGCAGGTCGGGGCCGTGCCCAGAAACAAGTCACCTTCCGCCCGAGCACCATGGGGAAATATCAACAAGGAGAAACACCTATCGGTGGTGACAAGTGGACCCACACATGCTACCACTAATCCCATAGTGAACATTTCAAAATATCAACTATCTGAGGAAGAACAAAAGGTGTTGAGCAAAGGTCTCTCTTACGTCCCAACTACCCTCCCGAATAGATTTCAACTAAAAACAGAACTCTATAACTTTTTCAGAAAGATTCGTCTCAGGTACTTCTTCAGACATGCTACTGCTCCATTGAGATCATCTGTAACTGGACTGAGGGAACCATCAACCTTCTTTCCCCCATCCTATGCAATCAGTAACAAAATTCTTGCATTTGAAGACTTGGTCATCCAAGAAGTGGAGAACATACAGCCTGATTCATGAAGTAAAATTGCGCCCACAATCGCTGCGAAAATGCAACTGCGGGCGCAATTTCCGTAATCGGCATTCAACATCAAAATAGCGAATTCGCAAACACAGAATAGCGAATTCGCTATTATATTCGCAGAATCCCGGCAGGTGAGCATTAGCGAATCGGGAAATGCGAGAAACCACGGAATTTGCGAAAAAAATAGCGAATTCGCTAAATAATCGCAATCGGTATTCAAGAAAAATCGCTAATAGCGAAAAACCCAAAAATCGCATTTTGCGCTGCGCAAAATAAGGACAACTCAAAGCAGGTGGTAACCATAAAAGCCATGCAAAAAAAACTTTCAGAAAACCGTTGTCCTATCACCAACAGGAATTAAAGTTGATATATTTGATTAATGTCTATATTCAGCCAACAGGCCTAAGTAGGGAATCAACTTGTGGCATACTGTATAACCTTCTCGTGGATTTAGTGCTGTCAGAGCCCCTAGCGGATTTTATTGTGTCTGGGGACTTTAACCTTAACTTAATGCCATCCTTCACAAGGGATGACACCTCTCAAACACAGGATTATCAATGGTCTATCCCACAACAGGATTTAGGGAGAGAAAGCTTGCCGTACAGCAATAAAATTGCAATATCCTTTGTCAAAGATATGGAAGCAATGGGCCTGCGTATACTAAATGGTCGATTTAAGGAAGATTCACCTCCAGCGTATACATATTTTAAGAACAAGGCAAGGTCAAGGATTGACTACACAATGATATCTCTTAATGCCTTCCATAATATCATTGCATATCAGATAAGGGAAGTTAGGGATAGTGATCACTGCCAGCAGATAACAACGATTAATCTAATGGATAAGACAAATCAACCATATGAAACTGTTCCAGGTCATATTGGAACAGTAAACTATAAAAAACTAATTTGGACTATTAAGAACAAAGATGTGATGAACGATCATGTTAGCCAAATAATAGAATTATGCTTCAATGAAAGATCACCTGAAACCTTGATAGAACAATGGGTAAAATTTACCATGATGCTGGTTAAACCCCAACCTCAGCTGCGACGGGAGAAAAGTAATCAAAATGATGATCGAAAGGAAAACAAATCATACATAAACCTGCCATATACCATTACTAAACTAAAAAGAGTACGGAATAGGATGATAAGGCAAATCAAGAAATCTATTCCTAACGAGGAAACACCAGGCAAACTGAAAGCTGTGAATCAAAATCTAAGGAAATTAATATGGGATGAGAAAAATCAGGCAAAACAAGCCCTCTGGGCAAAAATATACCACGCAAGCAAACTGATAAACACAAGAGAGTTCTGGAAAATTATAAATGGTCTGGCTAGACCAAATAAAAGGGTTGTTTCCTCTGTTCTAACTGAGCAGGAATGGGTGACATTTCTTAAAAAACATTTAAACCAAAATAGTATGACAATAGAGAAAATTGAATCCCAACCGACAGATACACACGATGGAGATATGGAAACCCCAATTGTAGTAACAAAGGATCAACTAAGAAAACTAATTATAAAACAGAAAGATGGAGCACCAGGACCCAACGGCATCCCGTTTGCCCTATTCAAAGAGAATCCAGATCTATGGGCAGCACATTTAGAAAAGGTATTTAATGAAGTTATTAAAAAAGGAGTTATCCCGGAGTCATGGCGAGGATCATTAATAACGCCAATTTATAAAAAAGGGAACTGGTCGCTTGCAGAAAATTACAGGCTCATCACACTTCAAGATACAGATGCCAAGTTGTTTGCTAGGATCTTACTGAATGAGTTGAGTGACTGGGCAACAGAAAGTAAGATCCTGCCACTGAATCAAACGGGCTTTATTAAAGGATTGTGGACATCAACAAACATCTTGGCTTTATCTTTAATAATGGACAAGTCAATTAGTCTTAAAAAGCCCTTGTATCTTTGCTTCGTTGATTTTAAATCAGCCTTCGATTGTGTTCAAAGGAACTTACTGTGGAAAAAGCTCAGAGAAAAGAACATTCCAACGGCCCTACTGAAAATGATCCAGCTATTGTATAGCAAAACTTGGGTTAGGGTAAGGATGGGGGATGGGCAAACGCTGTCGAAGGAAATCCCTGCCAACGAAGGATTAAAACAAGGCTGTGTACTGGCCCCCCTTCTTTTTAATATATTCTTGGCAGATATGTCAGGGACTTTAGATGAATTAAATGCTCACCCCCCGAAATTAGCGGATAGGCATATTTCAAACCTACTGTATGCCGACGATGCCATCCTGTTAAGCCAAACAAAAATTGGGCTGCAGCGACTAATTTCTGGAACTTGCACCTACGCAAGGGAAAATGGGATGGTGATCAACGAAACCAAAACAAAGATCATGATTGTCGCAAAGAGCAAAAAATTAAGAAAAAAATGTAATTGGTATATGGAAAACACCAAACTAGAACAGGTTGGAGTATATAAGTACCTGGGCGTTCTTTTTGATGAGAAGGGTAGTTACCAGCCACAAATAAAAGATATTTAGAGGAAGTCCAACTCCCTAACAGCCGCATTTAGAATCTTGCAGAGATCGCTGGGCAACCTCACATATGGGCCATTTTTAAAGGTTATAGCGGCAAGATTGCTACCAACAATCACATACGGCAGTGAGTCGTTAATGGGAAGGGATACAGAAACAATCAATAATGCTGTATCTAAAACATACAAATTACTATTTCATCTCCCAACAAATGCCTCACCAGCTCAAATTAGACTTGAGTTTGGTTTAACCAACCAATATTATGCAAGGAAGGGACATTTTATTAAAACCTGGAATCGGATTAAAAATGATCAAGATAACCTAATCTCTCAGTTATTATGGAAGGAGATAAGTAATAATACAAAGGCACTACCATGGATTTTTCTTAAAGAGGCTATAGAAGAGTTTGCACTCACCGCAATTTGGAATAATACCATAACTAACGCTTCCTTTAAGAAAATAATTAATAGAACGTCAAATCAACTATCAATTTTAAATGATAAAGATAGTCTGACAAAAAGAAAACATGCCTGGACAATAATAAATGGATATAAAACAAAGAAGGTTCAAGACTATTTAGAAATACCATGGTCAGGAAACAACAAACAAATCCTTCTAAAAGCAAGATTTGGAATCCTTCCGGGAAACTGTCACCTCCCGCCTTGGAAAATCTCTGAAAGGAGTTTAATATGTAGACTATGTAACAACGGAAAGGAGAATATTGTCCACTTGCTCTGTATTTGTCCGGGACTACGAAATGAAACGACAAAACTACTCAAAGTCCCTTTTATTGTTCGCGGAATACGATCATGTAGGCAAGCCCTGAAATGTTGTCTTCAATCAAATGATATAGCCATGAATGCTACCTTTGTAAAATTTTTATTAATGGTAAAAACAAAATTAGTAGACTAAGTCCTAAATGAAGTATACTAAGGATATATTTTAATGAATTTTATGATGAAAGTTTTATTGGTTTTATACTAAAAGTATTTTTGTAACTGTATATTGTAAGATTTTAAATAATCAAACAATAAAGTAATTTACCTACCCAACAGGTTCTGGCCTGACCAATCATACATAAGGACAATCATCATCAGCAGCATTAGGAGTCCCACAATGCCAGGAATGTACATGGTGGTGAGGCGTCGAAGGCTACAGCGATTAGCACGGAGGAGACGCATGATCCAGGACAGGATATTCCGCCAGCGGGTCACCTTGCTGGGCCAAACCAGAGAGCAGATATATGCTAAATACAGGCTGAATGGGGAAATGATAATGCAGCTAATACAGGATCTTGACCCCTGATGCAGCACCCAACAAGCCGTACCAATGCGGTGCCTACACATGTGCAGGTATTGTGTAGCCTGCACCTCCTGGCCTCCGGGAGTTTCCAGGGGATAGTAGCGGCTGCTGGGGGGATATCCCAGCCCACCATGTCACGCTGCCTCCACAGTTTTGTTGACGCCATGCTCACCCAGCTACACCGTCACATCAAATTCCCCGCCAGCCAACAGGAATTGGACATGACCAAGCTACAATTCTACAATGTAGCCCATTTTCCACATGTGCTCGGTTGCATAGACTGTACCCACGTCGCCATCTGCCCACCAGCTGGCATCGAGTATATGTTCCGCAATAGGAAGTCCTACCACTCCCTCAACATCCAGATGGTCTGCAATGCTAAGACATACATCACTGACATTGTCGCACAGTACCCAGGGAGTACCCATGACTCCTTCATCCTCCACACACGACTGGTCAGGGGAGAGTTTGGGGAAGGACACCTACTTGGTAAGTACACTTTGTCGAAAATGTCCCATTGCTAAGATGTAACAGCGCAGCACAGGCAATCACCATCTGCTCCTCTCATTCAGGTGACAGTGGCTACGCCCTCCGTGAATACCTCCTGACCCCATACCTCAACCCTGCTACACCCCAGCAACGGCGCTACAATATTGCACACATACGGACAAGGAATTGCATAGAAAGGACATTTGGCCTACTCAAGAGCAGGTTCCGCATACTGCACAAGACAGGTGGGGCCATGTATTACAGTCCTGCAGTGTGCTGCCGCATTGTGGCTGTCTGCGCAATACTACATAACATTGCAACCAAGCGCCGGATACCTGTTGACATCTCTGGCAGTGAATCTGAAGGGGACAACCGGCCACCTGCACATGCGCGCCATGCACAAGGGGAGAACCCAGCAGAAGGGCACAGACGTCGCAGCCACATCACAGTGAACAGTTTCTAGTACAACCTCTTCCATCACCCCACAAATCAACAATGCATGCAAAATGTAATGATGACACAACGCTAATGTGTGTAGCAAAATAAATGTATTTGTTCAATTCACAACAAAAAATAAGGTTCCAGTACAAATAACTCCCACTAACAGTATTACAGCATACTGCTGTGTATTAGAACATGGCAGGCTTAACGTCAGCCTGTGCCAATGAAAGTCAAAAGTTCTCAAGTGCGCCAACTGCGCGTTGCGCCCAAGCGCCTTTGAGGGGCATCCTCCTCCGGGGCTTCAGGACCTGGCTTGGGCCTGGTGCTGCGGCTGTGTGGTGGGATTTGTGAGGCTGAGTGGCTGCTGACGCTGGACGCCCCCTCACTAGCATCATCACCCCCCACAGTGGATGGTATTGCTGGAGGGTGTAGTGCCATGACGGCCGTGGTGAGGTGTTCCAGGACCCTGGTCATGTCCTCACTGCACTGGACTAGTTGGTGCTGCTGTGTTAGGGAGCGCCGCGCCAACAGAGAAGTTGCATTTGCAGCAACATAATTCGCCCTGCTGTATGAGGCCAGCCGGCTCATGAGTTGGCGGTGGCGGCGGCGTGCTGCACTGCGCTGTGTGGACATCGCAGCGGTGTTGGCCTCCATGGCTGCAGCCATGCGGGCCATTCCCTCACCCACACCTGCCATGGCTGCAGTCATGTTGTCTAAGCGCTCCCCCACACCTGCCATGGCCGCCCTCATGCCGTCCATGTGGTCTGCAACTGTGGCCACATTGCGCCCTATGTTATGGAGCTGCAGCTGAATGGCTCCTTGCTGTCGTGCCTGGCGCTGGTGTATCCGTAACATGCGTCTTTCAACGCTGAGACGCGCCAGTCTCTGTCCATTGGCCCGCCTGCTTGCTGGAGTGGAGTGCTGGCGCGACCTGCCACGCCTGCCCTGCTGGCCTGAGTCTGTGGCTGGCCGCTGTGTGGCAACTGGCGCGGGCCCGGATGTTGTGGCGACAGCTGCTGGGGGTGTGACAGCTGGTGTTGCTGGTGCGCCAGATGCAGGGGGTGTGACAGCTGGCGTTGCTGGTGTGCCAGATGCAGGGGGCACAATGGTAGCTGCCCTGGCTGCGGCTCTAGGTGGTGCAGCAGTAGCAGGGGGCACAATGGTAGCTGGCCTCGCAGCGGCTGTGGGTGCTGCACCAGTCGCAGGGGGGACACTGCAGGTGGATCTGGCTGCGGGTGTTGTAGCAGCGGCAGGGGCTGGTGCCTGGGTTGGTGGTGGCACCTCCTCCTCATCAATTTGCAGCCTTTCACTATCGCTGCTTTCGCCACCTGTGGGGGTAAGTGGAGGATCATTAGTTGCATGTATATGGCAGACGTGCAGTTGCTACATGCATGCTGGGTGACATTCCCTGAATGGCTGTGGCTTTGTGTGCTTTGGGACCTGTCTGGCTGCATTGTGGTACTACTACATTGTGGCCACACTACATCTCCCACAATGCATCAGGACATTCCTTGATGTGCAACTATGGCATGCCTATGGGACATTAGGGGAGCCTATTTGGTCATGGACATTCATAGGGGGCAGGGTCGCAGTCGCATGCCACTTACCTTGGGTGTCTTGGGTGGTGCGGGATGAGTCGAGTCGTGTGAATCCTATACAGGCCTCCCTCTCTAGGGTGTCCTCCACCTGGTCCTCCATGGCACTGTTGGGAGGGACTGTTGGTCCACCACCTCCAGTGCCCGACGACTCTCCAAGGCGCGCCGCCATCTTCTCCTTGGCACGGCCTCGGAGGTCATATCAGCGTTTCTTTAACTCCTCTAGGGACCTGTCCGCCACTCCCACGGAGTTAACAGTGGAGGCGATCCCCTGCCATATCTGACATTTCTCTTGTTCAGGGACCCTCCTGGAATCATTTCCGAATAGTTTCTCATGGTTGGCCACCACCCCCTCAATCAAGTGTTCTAGCACCTGCTCGGAAAATTTCAGCTTCCTTTTGCGACCAGAGGAGCTGCTGGTGCCAGGTACAGGTTCCTCTGACATTGTACCAAAGTTGTGGAGGTGTAGTAATCTCCTGTATTGCAGCAGCTCTCCCACTTGCTCCCTCTCAGTCAGCCTCAGTGTGGAGAATGGGGTTGGGAACTGGCAGCTTCCTGGTTGTGATGTCATCACTGGGCTCGAAATGCGACTTCCCGTTTTCCCGATCTCGCGAGTTTGCGATCTCGCAAATAGCGATATCGCAAATAGCGATATCGCTATTTGCGAGTTCGCAATCCCGGCGCGGGGACCCGAAAATAGCGATTTTTCTGTGATTATCGGTAATCGCTAACGGAATTTGCGATCGCGTGCGAATCGCTTTTTTTATCGCAATTCTTCATGAATTCGGATTTGCGATTTCTGAATAGCGATTCGCTTTTTTCACTATTACAGAATCGCAAATGCCGTTTTTCATGAATCTGGCGGATAGTCAACAAACCGAAATACATCAGATTCAACCTAAGTGCAAACCAAAAATTGGCACTTAAAAGTTTGAAAGACAATGCTGATATAGTCATCAAGCCCGCCGACAAAGGCGGGGCTATTGTGATTCAGGACACCATTGCTTATAAAAATGAAATCTATAGGCAACTCAATGATGGAGTCAGCTATAAACTCATTCACAGTGACCCTTCAAAAGATCTAGCCTTACTGATACTGCAAACTACACAAAAAGGCCTGGATGAAGGTTTTCTATCGCAGCAAGAATTCAAATTTCTGAATCTCAGTCACCCACGGCTAGCAACGATTTACACCCTACCAAAGGTGCACAAAGGCCTCGACAATCCTCCTGGACGCCCAATAGTGTCCAGATGTGGATCTATGCTAGAACCACTTAATCAATATGTTGACTTTTTCCTAAAGCCTCTGGCCATAAGAACCAGGACATACCTCCGGGACACAACCCAGGTCATCAATCTGATAGATCAAAGACCATTTGATCCAGACTTTTTCATGTTCCAACACGAGTTCTTTCTCCAAATCAAGGGAGTAGCGATGGGGGCGACATTTGCCCCCAATCTGGCAATACTGTATATGGACGATTACGAGAATCGGGTCATCTTTAGTGACATGAACCCATTCGGACACCACAGGACCATTTGGGTCCGATATATTGATGATGTGCTCTGTCTATGGAATGGCACCAAAGATGATCTCACGTCATTCCATGTTTGGCTGAATACACAAAGCACAGACATCCAGTTCACCCTTGAAGCCAATAAGGAGAAAATTGTGTTTCTGGATATCACTATCTTTGTCAATCCTGAGACCAAATTACTGGAAACAACCTTGTTTCGCAAACCTACCGAGCGGAATTCATTACTTGAATATAATAGTCATCACCCCAGGGGATTACGCGATAACCTCCCTGTGGGCCAATTCCTTAAATTCGATGCAATTGCTCCTCCAAAGAGAACTACATGGTGGAATCGCAGAACCTAACAGACCGACTTACAGCACGAGGCTATCCCACACGTTTAGTCAAACGTGCACGAAAAAGAGCCTGGTATAGCCCCCGGGAGCACCTACTGAACTGCGAAAGAACAGAGGATCGAGCTGGGGAACGAGTCATCTGTGTTACCACATTTTCCACCCGCAGGAATGACATTAAGAAAATCATTAATAAACATTGGCGGCTAGTGGCAGATGATATTGGACAACAAGCACCACCATTACACTCTTTTAAAAGAGCACGTAATATCAGGGACCAGGTTGTGCAATCATTCCTTCCGATACCTCCGAATCCTACCATCCAATCATCATGGCATCTTCCTCCGATTGTGGGACACACTAGGTGTGGATCATGCACGGCATGTGCAACCACAATTCAGACCAAAGACTTGACCTACAGAGGTAAAACCTACACATTGAAATCACATACCAATTGCAACTCCTCGAATGTAATTTACTGGATCAAGTGTCCTTGTGATTTAGCATATGTAGGCCAGACCCAGCAAAAGGTCAAAGCCCGTATTCTACAACATGGCAGTAGAATCAGATGCAGAGTACAAGGTGCCCCTCTAGTAGATCATTGCACTTTGAAAGGCCACACCCCAGACACCTTACAACAGGGTTCTTCAAACTGTGGGGTGCGGCACCATCCCAGGGGGGGCGCGTGCTCCACTCCGATCTTCCCTTTGTGCAGCGCGATGCAGAGACTCTCTGTGAGGGCGGGCGATTTCCGTCAGAGTGGGGCTGCAGGGGCCTAAGAGCTGAACAAAGCTCATTAGCATGCGAATGGTCTCTTAAAGAGGTGTGAAGTGCTCGGGTGCGGCTGGCTGGCTGAGAGTGTGTGTGTGCCCAGAAGCTGTGTCAGCCCGGGCACACACAGGCATGGTGAGATGAAGAGGGAGAGGGAGGGAGGAAGGAGACAGAGACAGACAGACAGAGGGAGAGCGAGGGAGGGAGACAGGCAGACAGAGGGGGAGCGAGGGAGGGAGACAGGCAGACAGAGGGAGAGCGAGGGAGGCAGAGTGAGGGAGAGCGAGGGAGAGTGAGGGAGGGAGACATGCAGACAGAGGGAGAGCAAGAGAGACTGAGGCAGACAGGGAGAACGAGGGAGAGTGAGGGAGGGAGACATGCAGACAGAGGAAGAGCGAGGGAGGGAGACAGGCAGACAGAGGGAGAGCGAGGGAGGCAGAGTGAGGGAGAGCGAGGGAGAGTGAGGGAGGGAGACATGCAGACAGAGGGAGAGCGAGGGAGGGAGACAGGCAGACAGAGGGAGAGTGAGGGAGGGAGACAGGCAGACAGAGGGAGAGCGAGGGAGGGAGACAGGCAGACAGAGGGAGAGCGAGGGAGGCAGAGTGAGGGAGAGCGAGGGAGACAGAGTGAGAGAGAGCGAGGGAGACAGAGGGAGAGCGAGGGAGACAGAGGGAGGGAGAGCGAGGGAGAGTGAGGGAGGGAGACATGCAGACAGAGGGAGAGGGAGGGAGGGAGACAGGCAGACAGAGGGAGAGCGAGGGAGGGAGACAGGCAGACAGAGGGAGAGCGAGGGAGGGAGACAGGCAGACAGAGGGAGAGCGAGGGAGGGAGACAGGCAGACAGAGGTGGAGCGAGGGAGGGAGACAGAGGCTGACAGAGCGAGAGCGAGGGAGGCAGCGCGAGGGAGAGCGAGGGAGACTGAGGCAGACAGGGAGAGCGAGGGAGAGTGAGGGAGGGAGACATGCAGACAGAGGGAGAGCGAGGGAGGGAGACATGCAGACAGAGGGAGAGCGAGGGAGGGAGACAGGCAGACAGAGGGAGAGCGAGGGAGGCATAGCGAGGGAGACATAAGGAGAGCGAGGGAGACAGAGGCAGCTAGAGGGAGAGCGAGGGATGTCGGGTGGAGCCGGCCACCAGACGTCCGTTATGTTGCCATGTGGGTGAATAGATGTATGGGTGGAGTGGTGGATGTATGGGTGGGGTGATGGGTGGAATGGTGGATGTGTGGGTGACATGGTGGATGTATGGGTGGGGGGGTGGATGGATGAGTGAGGGGATGGATGGATAGGTGAAGGGGTGGATGGATGGTGGGAGAGAGGATGGATGCATGAGTGGAGGGATGGATGGGAGTGGATGGAATGTGTGTATGGTTGGAAGGGTAGATGGATGGGTGGAGGGATGGATGGATCAGTGAAATGGTGGATGGATCAGTGAAATGGTGGATGGATCGATGGGGGGGGTGGATGGTGGACGAGTCGGTGGGTGGATGGATGAGAGAGGTGATGGATGGATGTATTGATGTATTGATGGGTGAAGGGGTGAATGGATGGATGGATGAGTGAAGGGGTGGATGTGGGGATGGATGGGTGATTGAGGAGGGGGGATGGATGGAGGAGTGAAGAGGTGGGTGAGAGGTCAATGGATGGATTCATGAGTGGATGAGTGGATGGATGAGTGGTTGGATGGATGAAGGGTGGATGGAGGGATGGGTGGCTTGGTGAGGGGGGAATGGAGAGAGAGGGGGAGGATGGATGGATGGATGAGTGAGGACATGGATGAATGATTGGCAGAGTGGATGGGCAGGTGTGTGCATAGATGGGTGAGGAGAGGAGCATGGAGATGGATGGGTCAGAGAGTGCATGTATGAGTGGGGGGAGGGTGGAGAGCGGGAGGGATGGATGGATGGATGGGTGGATGGATGAGTGGGGGGTTGAGTGGGTGGACGGATGAGTGACTGGGTGGATGGATGAGTGGGTGAGGGGATGGCTGGATGGGTGAGAGGGTGGGTGGTTGGATGGATGAGTGAGTGGATGGGTGGAAGAGTGGATGGATGAATGGAGGAGTAGATGGATGGATGAATGGAAGAGTGGATGGATGAATGAATGGAGGAGTGGATGTATGAGTGGGAGGATAGCTTGGGTGAAGGGGTGAGTGGTTGGAATGATGGGTGGAAGAGTGGATGGATTGGTGAGGGGATGGATTGGGTAAAGGGATGGATGGATGGATGATGGATGGATGGGTGAGGGGGTGGATGGAGGGATGGATGGTGGATGGGTTTGCAAGTGGTTGAAGGGGTTTGGATGTGGATGGGGCACAGATGGAGGGAAGGAATGAATGGTAGGGGAGTTGGTGGATGACAAGGTGTACATGATGGATGGGGAGGGTTATGGTGACTTCCTTTGCCTTGGAGGATTGTGTTTTGAGCTGTGTGGTACGCCTCTGTCGTTTCGCCACACCCACTCACAGGCCTGCAGTTTGCTAGGCACTCTTGTTGTGTTGAGCATTGTTTGCCGGATATGGCCCGTGGTGTGCGCGTTGCAGTCGATCATGTGGTGTGCCGCATTCCCGAGGTTTCGGTCGGGTGGTGGGGGGGGGGGGCCCAACATCTGGGGGAATTCAGCTGGGGGGGCTCAACCTGGAAAAGTTTGAATACCTCTGCCTTACAATGGCTAGTACTAGAGAAAATCAATCTGGGCCCTAGGGGTGGGGACATTGCACGAATCCTAACCTTGAGAGAATCCAAATGGATGACAATCTTGGATACAATTCAAAATGGCTTAAATGAGTCAGAGAGCAGCCATGCCCAGTGCCAACTTTGGTCGCTGACGTGCCCGATCTGTATTATCATCAATCAATCAATCACAGACATTTATATAGCCCACTACTTACCCGGAGGGTCTCAAGGCGCTATCATATCTGATATCTGGACTTTACAAACACGCTGTCGCTCCTGAAATGTTACTTTAGAAGACAGCAGTAACTAATTGCTTTTGACCCTCCTGTGAGAGAGGTCCTGAGCATAGGATAATCACTCTGTATAAATGTTTTTAACATAGAAAGTACAGAATTTGTCCACTACAGAATGGTAATAAATGACAACAGCTGTTGACCGTCCCCCTACGGGGAAAGGCACTTACATCTCACAACTTAGACATTTTTGTATAGAATGTAATTCAGTGTCATATGTATTCATAGAAAGAGATTGTCACCCTTATGTTTGAGAGGTGCATCCATTCACGAATATATATTGTTTTCTGTATTGAGAATATAAGTATCTGCATGCTACCTTATAACACAGCGAACCCTCTCTAATACCTTGGCCGTCAGTGTACCCAGGATATATTGTGCTCACACACCAGCCCACCCGAGCAAGTGGATTGCTCTCATGCCCCTTACCGCGGCGCTGCGGTTGTTTACCTTTCTGACTAACCCGGAAAAGCCCCTAGAGCGTCAGGTTGCTATTAGCAACGATCCGGATTCAGTGTCCTTTCTTTGTTTTCATAAACTCTCTAAACATTACACGCCCACTTGTTTGCAGTCAGCAAGCTTGGGAAGGCTGCAACCTAGAGCTCCGTGTTTTCACAGAGAAGGTAAGGCACTTTACTGTCCAAAGGCGCTCCCGCACGGATTCTTGTCATCTAGGTGGTTCTAATTACAACTCCTCACCACCCATAGATGCGGCAAGATTGATGCGTTCCTCTGCGACGCACCGCCGTCTGGCCTAATTGTGTCGAAACGAGGTGAAAAGACGAATGAAATTGGAGACAGCTAATCCTCACGGGCTGTATAGGTAAGCCCGAATCCACACTCGATGTCGGGAATTTAAGTTTTGAAATCGTGGTTGATTCATTAATACTCGTCCCCCTGCCCACAGATACAGCCTTCTGGACACACGGGACTGATTTGGATACAGTCATGCCCCTTGCTCGTTCTGAGCAGGTACGTGTTCTTTGTTACAATTTAGTTAGTGATTCAACCGTTTAGAAATGTATGGCCATCCTACTTCGTGGATTGTAATACTCTATATACACCACAGGTTTTCCCTTTGTAAATTACCTCTTTACCCACGCCATGATAATATTTTCCCTCCCTTTTTAATCTATCCAATCGATGCCAACATGTCATTTCGAGTCAAGCATTCCCATAAAGGTCAACCCCTTCTACTCTATGGGGTTAAAAATATTCATTGGACCGCTTGGTTTTCCCCTGGCCGAGTCAGGAATCCGGTGTTTGTGTTTGTCAGCTTAAATACGATAAAGTGAGATACCAATTATAGGTTGTGTATAAATTGTTAGATAATGTTCAAATTTGTATCAAAGTTTTGATTTATCTCTCTTTTCTAAAGGTGTAACACTCATAATAGGCACACTATTTGCATTTTTGCTTCTAAGTAGCCATGGTAACAGTACAAGTAACATGTTTACCGCTCACTACGGTAACTTGACATTGATTGTTTGCCCCTTAATTTATACTTTATACTGTTCTTACATTTTTTAGATACTGTAGTGCACCCCTGCTATTTACCCTGTCCTGATGAAGACTCCGATGTAAGGCAACAAACACGCCTACCAATGTAGCGTGGGGTCGAAACGTCGACGGCTACTTCATTTTTTGTTCAGTTGACACGCCCGCATTAATTTGAATACTTCTGTGTCAACAGAAATTGTTTAAAACATTTGGGTTATGTTATGATCCCTTGTTTCGGCTCAGGGATCTGAAGCCTCGAAACTGTACTGCATTTTGAATTAATTTCGAAATACATAAGTTGTCACCAACTTTATTCCCTCACTGTTTCCTTTCCTTCACAGCATCACGCTATCCCACTCCCATTTCCTTTCTTGGGGCACTTTTATTTACCAAATGATATGGTTCATTCATTGTGATCAATTGACAGTGTTTGTGTGTATATACTATTTTGATTTATCTATAATAAATTCGAGCAAACTTACTTAGTTCTAAAGGGACCCTTCTTTAATACACCAACAGTCCCTGGACGTCTGCCTTTTGGCCTTCCACCTTCGGCCCCCCTCCATCTCCTTCAGGGACAGTTAGAACTCTGGGCATCAAAATCATTCAGGACCCATACATGCGCCCCCAGGTTAGCTCTGTTGTTTCATCCTGCTTTCTTTCCCTTAGGATCATTCGCAAGATCTCCTGTTTCTTCTCTACTGATGACCTTAAAATAATTGTCATGGCCATGATTCTCTCACGGTTGGACTATGGGAATTGCCTTTACGTGGGCATCCCTGCCTACGTGCTCCGGCGCCTTCAGACCATCCAGAACCAGGCCGCCCGCCTTATCCATCGGCTTCCCAAGTCCCACCATACCACCCCCCTCCTCAAATCCTTTCACTGGCTTCCCATCCTACAGAGATCTCTCTTCAAGATGGGATGCCTAGTCTTCAAGGCCGGGGACGCACTGCCCCCACTTTCATCAACTCCTTGATCACCCACTATCATCCTCGCCGTAACCTTCGCTCTTCCAGTCAGGCCCTCCTCTGCATTCCCCGCTTCTGCAAATCCAGAATCGGCGGCACCAGATTTTCCAGTCTTGCCCCCCGCTTCTGGAACAGTCTTTCCCCCACCATTAGGTCCATTACTGACTATCTGCAATTCCGTAAGGCGCTCAAAACTCATCTGTACGCCCAAGCCTTTACTAACCTCTAATTTCCGTGCTGCCTCTACCATCAGACACTATCATCCCTCCAGCGCCAGGAAACCGCTTGGTCACAGAGCGCTTTACAAATACTTTCAGCTTCAGCGCGAGACGCGCTGCACCTTTCATTAATCAACTGTGCCTTTTTTTTTTACAGCGCGAGACGTGCTGCAACGTTTCTTACATCAATCTCCTATGCCTCATTTCGTCCAGCGCGAGACGCGCTGTAACGTTGCTTACATCAATCTTCTATGCCTCATTTCGTCCAGGGCGAGACACGCTGTAACGTTGCTTACATCAATCTCCTACGCCTCATTTCGTCCAGCGCGAGACGCGCTGTAACGTTTCTTACATCAATCTCCTACGCCTCATTTCTTCCAGCGCGAGACGCGCTGTAACGTTTCTTACATCAATCTCCTACGCCTCATTTCGTCCAGCGCGAGACGCGCTGTAACGTTTCTTACATTAATCTCCTACGCCTCATTTCGTCCAGCGTGAGACGCGCTGTAACGTTGCTTACATCAACCTCCTACGCCTCATTTCGTCCAGGGCGAGACACGCTGTAACGTTGCTTACATCAATCTCCTACGCCTCATTTCGTCCAGCGCGAGACGCGCTGTAACGTTTCTTACATCAATCTCCTACGCCTCATTTCTTCCAGCGCGAGACGCGCTGTAACGTTTCTTACATCGAGACGCGCTGTAACGTTTCTTACATCAATCTCCTACGCCTCATTTCTTCCAGCGCGAGACGCGCTGTAACGTTTCTTACATCAATCTCCTACGCCTCATTTCGTCCAGCGCGAGACGCGCTGTAACGTTTCTTACATTAATCTCCTACGCCTCATTTCGTCCAGCGTGAGACGCGCTGTAACGTTGCTTACATCAACCTCCTACGCCTCATTTCGTCCAGCGCGAGAAGCGCTGTAACGTTTCTTACATCAATCTCCTACGCCTCATTTCTTCCAGCGCGATGTAATGTTTCTTACATCAATCTCCTACGCCTCATTTCGTCCAGCGCGAGACGCGCTGCAACGTTTCCTTTAAAGACATCAGCTGTGCCAAACAGTTAGTAGCGCGAGTTGAGCGCCAACGTCTTAGTGCAAGAATTTTTTATCTTTTTTTTTTTTTTGTACATATTGAAAGACTTTATTCAGCGCTGTGGCGCGCTGTCACGATCAGCTCTCCCGGCCCTAGGGGGTCATAATTGGTTTTCCTTTTACATCAACTTCATCATTTTGAACAAAAACCTAATTGTGGTAACCCTGTTGTGGATCTCCATTCCTTCTGGAGTATTCTGACGCAAGCAGTGGCGCCAGCCTGGCAAACGGAACTCCTGACTGCAATTCCATTGCTGATCCCCTGTATTTTCAGAGTACTCTTTTTTGCTCAAAGTTTTATGTTGGTTTCAAGAGACCAAGGATCGTTTCCCTGAAAACTCCTGTGAGAATCTTTGCAGCTGAAGCACAAGTAAGTGTGGGATGGCACACAATAAAGGGTAATAGCTTGGGGAATTATTATTATTGACTTAGTGGACTTTTGTTGCAAATTTACCTATTTTGTTTATTTTGCACAGGGGTTTCACTTCCGCCTGGCTTGGACCCACCTCATTTTGGCTATTGACTACTTATTTTGACGTTCTTCCTTGGTCTCTACATTTTCTGGGGTTACTTGCCCTTCTCTGGTGTGTTCTTTGGTGACACAGAGGGGGTGGTACCTTTGGGAAAGGTAGAGAACTTAGCTTCGCTCCTGGGGAACGTTCCCTCTTGGCTGGAATACCTGTGGCACCCGGCAAGAGCCGAGGGTGATGGCATAGTCAGAACACCTTCTAGGCAAAAGAGAAGACGACACAGCATGCAATATTAGGGACGGTCTTATTCCACTGCCCCTCCCCTCCATTTTTGAAGGGGTGACGTGAGACGCCACCAGACGTGTGATCGGGAGAAGCAGGAAGGCCGTAGTATCTAGATACAGACTGCAACTTGAAATACGACGAATACCGGGAGGACATCCCACGTACATCGTTGGTTCAGGAGAGTAGCAGGACTAAGCCTGCTATAGACAGACTGCTTTTGTGGCCTGCCGCCTACCTTTTAGGACAATAATCCCTAACTAAAAAGTGGACAATTCCCCCTTTTGTGAAGAATCTCCATAACATATCCAAAGGTCATCAAATAGTGACTATTCTACATAGGAAAATCAAAAATTGAAAAGGAGGGAAGAGGAAAAAATAGAGTCCATTCGTTTCCCCTTTATAAGTTACTGGTAATCAAAAGAGAATGGACACTGGTATCCGCAAAAAAACAATAGTTTTTTTATCGAAAACCCTCATAGACTTCCTGGGAAATGTCAAAGCGGTATATCTTTTCTCCGCCCCATCAGGAGTCTTGGCATAGTCATTGGGTCTACGATTGACGTGCAAGATGCCTGCCTCACCCGAGGCTACTTCTGATATTTGCAGAAGTGTCCAGAGATGAAAAAAGAGAAGTTTAAAAAAGTAATGGCTACATCAAAAAAAAAATGAAAAACTTTAATGAGTGCAAAGAAATAGCCACTCTTAATAGAAAACAATAGTGATATATGAGTAGCTGAATTATGGGGCTACTATATCATTCCAGAGGTGTCGACATGTTTCAGCTCTCGGGGCCCACAGGGGTCAGGGGAGCTTTCGTCAGGACAATAACAAACACAAAACAAAGTATAATCGCTATGTCTAACGCACACCCCTTATGTGTGAGTTACATTATTGATACGCTGGAATTTCCAAGCTGTAAAGGAAAGAAAACCAACAAATACTACTATCAGTTGGTGCAGTAGTAAAGCTTGGCAAGCATAAGCAAACAGTGACAAAGCATTAATTAATGCTAGTAAAGACTAACCTTAATTTCGAGGTTAATCATTAAATAGAGACAAATAGAGAGAGTAGGAGAAACAGTGAGGGCTGGTCAGGGAGTGATCATAAGAAACTGCCCATGGTGTTATTTGGACAGCAGACTTGGTAATAGGTAAACTTGAAAGCTCTCGGTTGTGACTAGTTAAACCACTAAGCTATCAAGGGACAGGGTTCTGATTTGAAAAGGTGAAAACTGATGACTGCAGTATAAGTATCGTTTTCACCGTGAACTAGCGTACTAAATTCTTCTCATAGAGTCAGAAAAGAAGGAATCAAAAGAGTTGTTTTAACACAGTTTGAAAATCTAAACATCGTTGATCAGTGCCACAATCGTCAGCAGCCAGTCTCGTGCATGCGATATTATTTCTAGTTTAAACATACATAATACAATCTGTTATCACGGCCCTCGTTCTGCCTATGGTGGGTTGAATTGATCTAAATACTCGTAGTCATATTTTTGATGCTCTTTGTATAGTGCTTAATAGTCAACGGACAGATATTGTGTTCCGCCCCATGCATGACCCAAAGTGTTACCTTGTGCAATCCACAATCGGACTTCAGCGGGGAGTCAGGGTCGCTGCTGGAATTTGTACTAGGTAGAAGACAAAGGCGTCTCTCGTTAGTTGCGAGGGCTGGTCTTACCTGATGTCTTGATACGGGTGATGTAAACGCCATTCGTACCCATGCGGCGTGTCTCTAGTGCCTTGTGCTGACTCTGCCCCCGGTTATGGGCGGGTCTAAGGTGACTGCTCTTTTATCGTGGTCATGGGCACTAAAAAAGGACTAGTATTTCATCAGTAAGATGGTGAACAGTTGTAAGGTAGACAGAGGGGATTACCAAAACTATCCCAAAGGGCGATTTATATTTATGAGCTCTAAGGTCAATGTCATTAGGTTCTTGATGATTTTAAACCTGATGGAGAGCTAGAAAAAATCGTCAAATTTAAGCAGTATCTAGTAATACTCTATTACGAGTGGGTGTTTAGATTCCTTCGGTATGTTTTTACGTAGGTAAATGGATACATGTGTTCATCTTGTATGGTCTTAGTGCTGACTTGAAGTAACAGAGTAAAATACAGTTTATATCACTTCTCAAACGTCAGTACAGTTGGTGCCATGGAATGCGGTCATTCATTCCTACTTCATCAGTTTTTAGACGGTCGACCCATCTTTGTTCTTTATTAAAAAGGATCTGTTCAGCGTTGTGGTCTTTCACTTGTAACATTTCTAGTACAGTCAATTTCAAATCGTCACATGTGTGGCCCGCTTCTACAAAATGTGTGCATAATTTTGTTGTACTTTTTTTCAGCCTGACATTACTCCGGTGTTCCCCTATCCGGAGTTTGACTTTTCGACAAGTCATGCCGATATATTGTTTTTGGCATGGGCATGTGATAAGATATATCACATGTGTTGAGTTGCAATTTGTATGGCTCCTCTGTGTCCATAGTAACTTGTCATTCAGTTGTAAGGTCTTTGTACAGGTGGTGAATTTGCAGACTCCACACGTGCCACACGGGTAATGTCCGGTGACTGGCATCATATGTACATCTCTCAATGTTGTTTTATTTGGTGTTTTCTTTGGTCTCGTGTGGACAAGAACATCTTTGATATTCTTCGTTCTTTTGTTTGCAAACCTGGGCTTCGGCCAATTAAGAGTTCCTGAGGTTAGAATCTGCCAATTCTTCTTTATGAGTCTTTGGACATCATAAGTATCAGGACAGAAAGTGGTAACACATGTGACCAGATCTTTGACTGGTTCTCTGGTTGTACTTTGTAAAAGGCAGTCTCTGGGTTGGTGCTTCGCCCGTTTCTCACATTTTGATATTATTGCCGGTGTGTAGTTCCTCTTTTTTAACTTCTGGCACAGTACTTTCGCTTGTTGTTTATAATCTTCCTTTTTGCTGCAGTTTCGCTTGTGTCTAAGGAACTGACTATATGGGAGATTGTCTCGTAAGGGACGAGGGTGATAGCTGTAATAAGACAGCAAGCAATTTTTAGCTGTCGGTTTTGTGAATGTCCTCGTTTCCAGTCTACCATTTTCAGTGAAAATGGTCAGGTCTAGGAAGTCAATTGTTTGGCTGTGTGATGTAAACGTGAATTTCAGCCAAGGGTCTCTGCCATTGAGCCATTCCATGAAAACCGTAAGGTCAAGTTGTTTATCCCATATGAGCAGAACGTCGTCAATATAACGTTTCCAGTATTTTATGCTGGAAAAGTAGGGATTGGTGTTGTTGAGAATGCAGTTCTGTTCTAAGCGGCTCACATAGAGTCCTGCCACCGACGGCGCGAAAGCACTGCCCATAGAGGTACCATGGCATTGTAGAAATAGTTGGCCATTGTACTCGAAATAGTTCTCTTGTAACGCCAGTCTGCAGCATTCAAGTATGAAGTGCCTGGGGGTCTTATATGTCCACTCTTCCATGAAGAGGAGATCCTCCAGCATCTTGAGGGTATCTCCTTGTGGTAGGCTGGTGTAGAGGGATTCTACATCCAGCCCTACCAGTAGCATGGTGTCTTGGTTGAATTCTACATCTGCAATTTGGTTAAGAAGGTCTCTGGTGTCCTTTAAATATGTGGGCGTTTTCTGAACCAGTGGTTTTAAATATTCGTCAGCAAATTTAGACAGTGGTTCCAACAGGGATCCAATACCCGATACTATCGGGCGTCCAGGTGGGGGAGTTTTGTTCTTGTGAGTTTTGGGTAGTGAGTAGAAAAAAGGGGTTCTGGGCGCCCTTGGTGTTAAGAATTCTGCCTCTTTTTTTGAAATCCATCTGTTTGTTTCAGCCTCATGAATCATTACTGCTATCATGTTGGTTAGCCTCTCGGTCGGATCGGTATCCAGTTTTTTATAGAACGTTTCATTAGATAGTAATGCCAGACACTGTTCGTTGTATCCTTCCTTTGTGAGGATCACCACCCCGCCACCTTTATCTGCGGGTTTGATTATAATATTGTCATTGTCTCGCAGTTCAGATAAGGCTAATTTTTCTTTGTTAGTCATGTTTTGAAAAGTTTTTTTGTGGTCCATGTTGTCAATCCCTTTCATTATTGCTTGTTCAAAGGCTTGAACTTCAATGGGCACTGCAGTAGATGGTGGGCAGAATTTGGACTTGCGTCCTAGATTGGTATCCCCTTCCATCAATTGGTCAGGGGAATTACTGAAGAAGGCTTTTAACTTCAGGGTCCTACAGAATTCTGATACTTCACACTTCAACTTAAATCGGTCTGTGGTCGGTGTTGGGACGAAACCTAGTCCCTTATTGAGGACGTTCTTCTGGTCTTCTTCAGGATTATTGTGGTCAGGTTTACTATTAATGAGTCTTCTTGCTCGGTCCCGGTTGAGCTGAGGCCATGCTCCTCGTTTGCACACTGGGCTGTTGGTCTTGCCACCTGAGGTTTTTCTTTTTTCCTCTTGAGAGATTCTGGCCCCTCCCTAAAAAAGGCTGTGTTTGATGTTGGATCGCATTTTCTGTCATATGGTGGTTTTCCATCTGATGATGTTGATTGGCGTTAGGGTGGAAGGGATTCATCCAGCCAGCGAAGGGTGGCATGTAGGGAGGGTAATATGGCATCGGGTTACCGTGGTAGAAAGGTGGTCTTTGCCATCTATTGCCTCGTCGTGGGCGTTGAAATCTAAAGTTGTTACGGCCTCTTCTAGATGTTGACCCATCAAAACTCGCTTCAGAGCCTTCAGAGGAGGTCCCTCCTGCGGAATCTCCATCTGATCCAAAGTTGGTACTGACAAAATCCTCTTTCGAGTAAGGGTGCATTTTCTCTTGGCTGAATTTTTTCAGCTCTCTTGACAATTTCTGGAGTTTGTTCTGTTCTTTTGATTACCAGTAACTTATAAAGGGGAAACGAATGGACTCTATTTTTTCCTCTTCCCTCCTTTTCAATTTTTGATATTTAAGCAGCGCACAGCTGCAGGGATCATTGCAGAACTAGTCTTTCTGGACTAAATTCTCGATTCTTAAAGAGAGGAACTATGGAGAACAATATTGGTCTGAGTTTTACAGGGAGTGATATAGACGAGATTCTAGCAGGCCATTCCTTACTACAAAATCAAGAACTTGTTGAAGCAATTGCACAGACGGATGAGTGGGACACTCTGACCAACAAAAAACGTGAACAAATTCGGACAGCAATACATGGAATTATTATGACGGAATACTTAAGGTCTAAATCTGCTCCAAAGGGTCTATGGGTCACTAATGCACCAAGAATTTTTTTACATGACCTCATCTTTCGACGTGACTGGTCTTCCATTTCATGGAAATGTACACTAGACTATTTAGTCCTAATAGTCAAAACAGCGAAGAGACTATCGGACGCTCTCTTGATAGAAATACAAGAGTGTGAGAATGAACTGAAGAAAAATATCAACCCGCAAGTGTACAAAAAACGCCTGGACGAAATTACAAAAGAAATGGACGATATGCAAGAATACTTGACACAGAACAAACTCCAGAAATTGTCAAGAGAGCTGAAAAAATTCAGCCAAGAGAAAATGCACACCTGATATTATATTGTAGTATATTTTGTGTAGACCGCATTATATGAATTGGTGTAGCGGGAACTACGTTATGATTGCGAGTAGCAAATAATTACATAGTGTGATATAGTTTACATAATCGAGGAAGGGATAATGTATGATATGTTTGTATAAGAGTATATAGGTGTGCCTATCTTTCCGTCTTCCCACTTAGAACGCGGTTCCTTATTCCCCGCCTTCTATTAACATTAGAATATATTATATTAATAGTACTAGGATCAGCTACATATAAACATATATCTTGCCGATAAATAGTATTGCCCTTTAAGAAACACACATGGGTTACTCTATCCAATGGACAATGTCCGTATAAAAGAACGCCTCAAACCTCCAATCGGAGTCGTTCTTTTTCGCAACCTGACCCGTTGGCAGACACCCGGATGCAGCTGTTTATCCTTAGCGCTCACGGTAAGAGAACGCGGCATCCAGTTAGATTAGCTTTAGTATCTTAATTCTTGCCGTCCCTTTTGCTAAAACTGCCCCCCTTTTTTAACAGGAATTGTATGCGCATAGAAAGGATTTCATGCGTTTGAATCCAAGCCGTACTCTACAGCAAGTCGGCTCTAAAGCATCGATTTTTAATACTTAACGTCTGATGAGCGAGGCTATATCAAGTCGGCTTAAAATCATCATGTCTTCAATCCTGAACGTCTGACGAGCGAGGCGTGCACGCTGGTAGCGCGTATAATTGACCCATATAAAGGTATATTTCTACAATATGGCCTCCATTTCCTTTTTGGGTTAGGCCATATCATTTACTCGTGTTTCTTTTGAGTATCATGTTAATAGGACATAATCATCTAATAGGGGTACACACTTTCTTTATTAGGAGCCATCACGCGTCCAACGGCCCATTACTTACGCCCTCGGCCTTCCATTTACTCGTCACAAGAAAGGAAGGTCCTATCAACAAGCAGCGTTTACTTAACCTTTTAGGTAAGCGGACTATACGTGCACCTAAATATAAACTACAGATTACTCGATTCCATCCCACAATGTGCATCTCTTTCTTCTTCCATAGGATTTTAATACTACATTTCTAAAGTCTTATGGTACTGGTCAACCAGTTGCCTGGAACCCACATTTTGAATAGACAAAGTCCATTTTCATGGTAAGAACGTTACAGTAATAGTCTGCCCTTGTATCGAACCAATAATAGCAACTAGATTTGTACTAATGTAATCACTCAATTTACTCGTAGGCACTGCGATCCCGTTTTTTTTATATCATAGCCTAAATAGAAGAGAACTGTAGCACTGCTCACGTATGCTGCCCACTTATACGAGTATTAGGTAAGAGAATATTAACTTTGTGAATGTACTTTAGGTTACTTTCTAGAAATAGGTTACACCTTTTCCTCTGTCTACCAAAATACAACACCCTTTTATTTTAGGTTTAATAATCTAATAACACCCAGTAAATTAATAAGCCACTACTCAACTACCCATCAACGTAGCAATTCCTGATTACCTTTCCTTCTTTTTTTCATCCTTTCCTTTACCTTCATTTTTTCTAACTAGTACGACTGATTGAGTCCTTTTCACAGTTTAGGAACAGTCATATGTTAATATTACTGTGAATATGTTCCCTGTAAATTGTATTTAGTTAATTCAAATAGTTATTGTTTTATCTGTAACAACATTTATCAATGATTATCAGCAAAACTCTATTGTTTATCCCTGATATGAATACAAAAAAGGATAGCTTATATCCATACCATCTTGGTCATTGGTCCTGAGTGGAACTAAAAACTGCTGTCCTGTTATCATGTATTTTGCTGGGTTTTGAGAACACAATTTATATCATGTTTTGTTCCTAATATCTACACCATATACACGAATTTAGTCATGTGTTGTTTCTGAGACCAAAGTCCATGCATAGGTTGTTTAGCTGTTCAGTTGTTTAATTAAAGCGGTATATCAGAAATTTGGAATGGAGATTATCCTTCTACCAATAGAATGTAGCAACAAATTGTTAACTAGTTCAATTGTAAATATGTCACGATAGGAATCTAATAATAGTAATACTATGTTATGATTATGTTTTACAGAACTTTTTGATGGTTAAAGTCCTGATGAAGACATATTGTATATGTCGAAACGCGTCGACCGGATGCCATCTAACCTCTTTTTAATCTGTTTCGTGAATACATATGTATCATTTTTATTAATTGTGACTAATGCACTTACTTTTTATCCCTTTTTATCAAATTAAAAAATAATAATTTTTCTCACTGAACTAGTTTGTTTGTTGTATCTATTGTGTATTTCCTCAGTGTATGCCTGGGATTGTTATTTCTCACATATTGTTTACCCTGTCCCAGGATATCTATCCTCATCAGGGGGTCCTTGTTACCCACAGTATTTTCGGAACGACGACATACAGCAGTGGTTCAAGGCCTACGAGATCGCCATGACCTCCCACCGGATCGATCGAAGTGACTGGGGAGCCGGTCTATGGGGGAGGTTCGTCAACGAAGGCCGCGATGCCCTGCTACAGCTCCCGGACCATCAAATGACGTCCTATGACCACATGAAGGCCGCCCTCCTCACTCGATATGGGCTTACGCCCGAAATGTACCGCCAGAGGTTCCGCGACTGCACCCGGATCCCGGGTACAACTTGGGTAGAATATGTAAACTATTTCAGCCGAGCCTTCGAGGGATGGATCAAGGGTAGCCACGTAACAACCTACGAGCAGCTCTTCAACCTCATTGTGTGGGAGCACCTCTCCAACAACTGCTTCGTCGAGCTCAGGCAGCACATCCTCGACAGTAAATTGACTGAACCACGGCAGCTCGCCGCTGAGGTTGACCGGTGGGAAAGCACCCGAGTGGCCCGGAGTGGGCCCAACTAGCAGAACAGAACCAACCAAGGTCAGCATCGTCCCCGAGGAGGAGGAGGAGGCCAGGGCCGGGGCAGAGACGCCGTCCCGGCCGCTCCCGCTAACAACACCCCGCCCCCGGCCGGCCGGGGCAACCCCCCGATGCGCCCGGGGTTCCGAGCCAATGTTACTTGTCACCGATGCCAGCGAGTCGGCCACTATGCCAGTGACCCGAACTGCCCAAAGAACCAGACTCCTGGGCCCCGCCAGGTGGCTGCCGCCGCCTTAGGAGAAGAGCAAATCTCCGAAGAGCATGAAGAGTACGAACAGGAGCAGCCCGAGTGGGAACCTGCCGCCATGGTCCTGGCTTGCCTAGGGGGAAGAGACATGATCCCGCGTGCCCCCTACCCGCCAACACCAGGAAATACAGCCAGTGGGTGAACATAAATGGGCGCAAGGCTGAAGCCCTGCGTGACACGGGGGCCAGTGTGACGGCCGTCCGCTGTCACCTGGTGACCCCAGAACAAATCCTGCCAAACGTTCTTTGCCCCGTCCGATCGGCCGACAATTCTGAGAGCCTGTGTCGGATGGCCTGCATCCCCTTCGAATGGGGAGGAGTGTCCGGTATGCTAAAAGTGACTGTCCGAGATGATGCCCCCGTGGACTGCCTCCTGGGAAATGATCTCGAGAGTTCCCCGTGGGCGGCCGTTGAAAGAAGAGAGCACCTGGGGATGTTGGGCCTCCCGGACTGGGCGTGCGTAACAACCCGGTCCATGGCCGCCCGCACCATCCCCAGACCTGAAGAACCCGAATGGCCAGCACCTCCTCCCCCGATCACTCCAGAGGAAGACACCGTCCATACCGACCCCCCGGAACAAACCCAAGAAGGGCCCGCTCAGCCCCAAGACCTTTCAGACCTGGCTCAGTGGCGTCAAGAAGGGGGACCCACCCAGGAGCAATTCCGGCAAGAGCAGAAGACCTGTCCCTCCTTCGAGGGACTGCGACAGCAAGCACTCGCCCAGAGCGCCGGAGACACTGCAGGGGCCCACTGGATCTATTGGGACAATGACCTACTGTACAGCGAACAAAGAATCGCGGAGTTGGGGGCCAGTCGAGTGCTGGTGGTGCCCCTCCGCTTCAGAGACTTCCTGTTGAACTTAGCCCATGATGTCCCCCTGGCTGGACACTTGGGGCAAGACAAAACCTACAACCGCCTGGTAACCCACTTTTACTGGCCAAAAATGAGAAATGGCGTCTCCAACCACTGCCGATCCTGCCCCACCTGCCAGGCCAGCGGGAAGAGCGTCCGCAAACTCAAGGCACCCCTGCAACCATTCCCTGTTGTTACCACCCCATTCGAAAGGGTGGGCATAGACATTGTGGGGCCCCTAGACCCCCGAACAGCACAAGGGCATCGATTCATCCTGGTCCTGGTGGACCACGCCACCCGCTATCCAGAGGCCGTCCCCCTTCGAACTGTAACAGCGCCAGTGGTAGGCCGAGCCTTAATGGGGATCTTCTCTCGAGTGGGCTTCCCCCGGGAGGTCGTCAGCGACAGGGGCACGAACTTTATTTCGAAGTATATGAAATCCCTCTGGCAGCAGTGCGGAGTCACCTACCGATTCACAACCCCCTATCACCCGCAAGGAAACGGACTGGTCGAGCGGTTTAACCGCACTCTCAAGGGGATGATCATGGGGCTGGAAGAACCCCTACGACGCCAGTGGGACGTGCTACTCCCGTGCCTCCTTTTCGCCTACCGAGAGGTCCCCCAGAAGTCCCTCGGCTTCAGCCCCTTCGAACTCCTGTACGGACACCCCGTTCAAGGGCCCCTCAGCCTAGTTAAAGAAGAATGGGAAATGGCCCCCCTGAAGACCCCTCCAGACGTCTACAAGTACCTCCTGACCCTCCGCACTCAGACCAGGCGATTCAGAGAGATCGCCAAAGCCAATCTTGAGGCCAGTCAGGAGGACATGAAGAAATGGTACGATCAACATGCCTCCTCCATCGAGTTCGAGCCTGGTCAGCAGGTATGGGTGATGTCCCCCGTCGAGCCTTGTGCCTTGCAGGACAAGTGGACGGGGCCCTTCAAGGTGGTCGAGCGCAAGAGCCCCGTCACCTATCTCATTGACATGGAATCCTCCAGGAACCCCCTCCGGGTCCTCAACGCCAACAGACTCAAACCACACTTCGTGCGCTCGGAGCTCAGCCTGCTGATGGCTACAGATAGTGGAGCGGAGGAAGACTCCGAGCCCCTCCCTGACCTACTGAGAACCCGTGAAACAGATGGTTCAGTGGACGGGGTCCGACTTTCCGATGCCCTGACCCCGGAACAGCGCCAAGACTGTCGGACCCTCCTGTTGCAATTTGCAAATCTCTTTTCCCTCACTCCCGGAGTCACCCCCTGGTGCCTGCACGACGTGGACACTGGGGACAGTCCCCCTATCAAACACCGGGCGTACCGAGTACCAGATCGGGTGCGCGCCTGCATCCAAGAGGAAGTCTCCAAGATGCTCGCACTCGGAGTCATCGAACCCTCGGACAGCCCCTGGGCCAGCCCAGTCGTACTGGTCCCCAAAGCTGCTGCCCCGGGCACCACCCCCGAGCTCCGATTCTGCGTCGACTATCGGGGTCTGAACGCTGTCACCCGAACCGACGCTCACCCCATCCCCCGAGCAGATGAACTGGTCGACCGCATGGGGGCTGCCCGCTACCTAAGCATCTTCGACCTGACAGCAGGCTACTGGCAGATCGGCCTCACCCCCAGGGCCCAAGAACGATCTGCTTTCTCCACCCCGGATGGACACTACCATTTCAAAGTGATGCCATTCGGCATGAAAAACGCTCCAGCCACTTTTCAACGACTTGTGAACCAGGTATTGGCGGGCCTCGAAGAGTTCAGCGCCGCCTACCTGGACGATATCGCGGTATACAGCCGCCACTGGTCAGACCACCTCCGCCACCTCCGAGAGGTCCTGCAGGCCCTCCAACAGGCCGGCCTCACAATCAAGGCCAGCAAGTGCCAAATTGGCCAGGGGTCCGTGACCTACCTCGGACACCAAGTGGGAAGCGGTCTGGTGGCCCCCCTCCAGCTCAAGATTGCTGCCATCCAGTCCTGGCAGCCCCCCGTAACCCAAACTGAGGTCCGAGCCTTCTTGGGGCTCACCGGATACTACCGGCGGTTTGTGAAGGACTATGGCAGCATTGTGGGGCCCCTCACGGAACTCACATCCAAGAACCACCCAAAAACAGTCAACTGGACTCCAGACTGTCAAGCGGCCTTTGAGAAGCTGAAGGCCGCCATGTGCAAAATCAAGATCAAAGCTCAATCTAGGAGTAAAACATTTTAGAAAAAGCTTCAATTGAGAGGTAGACCAGGTGAGCAAAATGTCTTTGCTAAGTTTAGCAATTTCAAATGCCGCTGTCATGTTCCTATAAAAAGTAAGCTTTGTTGCATCTGTTTGAAAGTTCTCAGTCTTTAGCAAAGAACGCAATGATCCTTCCTTTGCGTGCAGAATATGATAAGCCCATTTGATGACATTGGCGACGGCTGTAGCATACGTACTTGTTAATGAAAATTCAAGTTTAAGCGCCTGAACTGGTGTTGACTTTGAAACCTTCAGGATTTTTTTCAAAATTTTCCCTTCATTTAGATCCATATAAGACCATTGTTTGATTGGAATGTGCTCAGTAGCATAAGATAAAACCGGAGGAATTTTTACTCTATACACTTATAACAAAGTAGAGAAATGTCTGTTTCCTGTGGCAGAGTACAATTTGGAGAGTGCCCGGGTGTGTATTTTTGATTTTCTCTTTAAGTTATTTATCTGTTTTGAATTTAGTAAATTCTTTGTGAAAATCCTGCCGAGGTAGGTATATTCGTCCACTTCTTCTACTTTTACCCCGTCAAGTTTCCAACAGTATTTAACACTTTGTTTCTTACAAGAATAAGCTACCACTTTGGTTTTTGTTAAGTTTGGAATAAAAAATGGGCTTTAGAGTAAATGCTTAGTATAAAATGCACACAGCTCTGGGGCGCATCGCTTGCCTTTATAGCTCATCCAAACAGTAGTTGTGTCATTTTCTGCCTCTTGCCTACTCAATCTAATAGAAATATCGCAGTCAATCGGTGCTCGGCCTTCCTCATCTGGAGCCTTTCAGCGTCTTCACAAACATGACTGTTCCATTACACCATTTAGGGCCGCACAGCTGTGTACTTCAGCAGGCAGCAAAAAATACAAGTCGGGGCTGGGGGGCGGGGGGGATAGTGCACAGAACGGAAGAGACGCCCTTGGGATGCTTCTGATTACACCTAATTGTTTTAAAGAAAATATAAACTCAAAACCAGCATTCAACTTCAATATTTTACATGATGTGTGACGACAAACCGTGGAGAACCAAAAAAAAACAAGGACGGAAATCCGTATAGAGGAGTGAGGGAAGTAGGTAGAAAGCGTCAATGGCAACAGCTAAGTATGGGCTTTTGCAGGGAAGGAAGACGGCGGGGAAAGGGGATCTCAGCAGTGGAGGGGGAAGCCTGTGATTGGGTGTGTGCAGCGGGTGGACTAGGTGGTGGGATTTATGCAACTGGTTACACAAGGAGCTACTCAGTAAGGCAAACCACGGAAAGTGGGACAAGGGGGTGGGGGAATGTAGGTGTTCATTCATTACCAGTCCATCAGAAAGGCATGGTATTAACAGGCCTGTGGATCCAAGCATTAACTCTCGCTCCATTCAAGATAGTGGTTTTGATAGGGTGTGAACTGGTACACACACTCACACACTGTGTCCTAAGCCTTTGATCATTTACAAAAATGGACTGTTTAGATTCTCACACCTGGGCACACATTATCTCTATGTTCTAAAACCGGAAGCAGCCACTGTGTGAAGAAAAGCAGATGTCAGTCAGCACTCACAGTATGTGACACAATAACTCAGCCCTCGCAATATCCGACTGAGCCTCTCAGCCAGCGCTTACATTATGAGGCATTCAACACTCACTCACTGAGTGGAGGAGACTGTCTGAAGCAAGCAGCACACTTTGTTGCTGGCAGCCTGTCTTACCGCTCTCGTGTGACGGCTAGCCTAGTTGAAGCAGGGGACGCTCCCTGTGTGAAGGACAGCTTCTTTCAAGCCGCACTGGCTGGGTGTGACGGCTTCAGACAGAGCCCGCAGTATGTGAGAGAGAGGGCTTCTCTCGAGCACCATTTTGTGTGTGAGACGGACAGCACCTTAGCCAGAGCTCAGTGTTTCTTGAACAATCTCTGCGACCCTCACTCTCTGGAGTGCCACGTACTGCAGCAAGTGTGTCATGGACAGCCTCACGCAGACCTCACTCGCGGTTCATGGCGGGCGGAGCTTGCTGCTTGTGGTGAACAGCTTTAGACAGGCGTCAGTCCCAGTATGTGACACACAGAGTGTAGGAAGGTGGCTACCTGACTATGGTTACCCCAGATTTTTTGCCTTGTGTTTAGCTGGTTTTCGACTTAGTTGGCCTGGTTCCCTGCTAATCAGGGCCCCAGGCTATCTGCTCTCTCTGTAAAATGGATTCCATGTACCCTAGGTGCATAACTAGATTGGCTTGGGTCACCTTATCAGCCCCTGTACAGAGCACTATAGGTGCCCAGGGCATAGGTGCATCCAAGGCCTACCAGGGGCTGCAGCATATCTTTTGCCACCCCTGGCTGGCTATCTAAAATTGACACAACTGGCTGATCACTCAGCTGGGGCAAGGTGGTGTAATCACCCCTTGCTTAGATATAGTATACCTATATCTAAACCTATATCTGGACACATATATAGCCTGTAAGCCACTCCTATGGAAGGCCTCATCAATCCTGGGGGCAGAGTGCGTGGTTTTATGTGAGATGGAGCTCTGGCATGAGCTGAGCCTGTCTGCAGCTGTCGGGAACAACTCGCTAAGCTGATCCGGGATAATGCCATACCATATACTCTTAAGCGCCTTATAATCCTCGCGGTTATATAGCAACTTTGGTTTGGCTTTATCAAAACATGTCGTGTAAGGTGTCATACGAATTGGAATACTACCCCCTCGCCAGTTCTGGCGACGGGGGTAGCATTCCACCCTTCTAGAGGGATAAGACATGTTACTTTACTGAAACGCGGTTGATTTAAAATGAGCCTCAGATCCACAAAATGGATGCCCCTGCCACAGACACGGGTCTGGCCTCCTGCTGCTGACCGAAACTCAGCAAATGGTGGCCTGGATAAAGGGTTTCCTGTCGCGGGGCGGTGTCAAACCACCCCAGACAGGAGATAGTGGATTGCAGCAGGGAGGTTTCAAAGAAACCAGACACTGCCTGGGGAGCACAAGGCTGCCCCTTCATAATCCGGCCAAACCGGTTCTGGGGCCTTCCAGCCCCAGTCCCAGCGCGGCCTGGATCAAAGGAAAACGGTGTAACCACCCCCTTCCTGGGTCCCACCCATAGGAGGGGACCTAGCAGGATGTCCAGCCCACCAGATTCGAATAAGAGTGCGAGCAGTGCCAATGCAACTCAGATCTTCCTGAAGAAACATAAGAAACGAATACTGGACCCTTCGACATTCTATTAAACATAGAAGCCTGAAGAATCTCCCTTGTGGTCAAGGAGTGACCACCCTGTGCAAACAGGCACCATCCAGCCCTCGACCCTTGTTTTGTTGCAGTTCCCGCCGGAACTCGAGCGTCAGAGATCGACGAGATCAAGCTTGCCTACCTTCTCCCAGCCCGATCCACAGTCCCTGCAGAGCTGAGACCAGTGGAGGCGACCGGAAGCGTGGGGCACGCCATCTTGAAAAGGCCTCGAAACGCTGACCGTGCAGCCCACGAGTGATCCTCGAAGCTGTGCACCGGGGTTTGAAAAGCCCCCACCCCGAGCTACACTTGCACCAAAGCTACCCCCTCCACACTCGACGAGTGCTGCGTGGGGCCCTTCTGCTTGTGTTGGCTCGACGCGTTGGCCCGGTCACTTGCCAGCTGGCTTGTGGCCCCTGTGCTGACGAAACTTTGAATACGACTTGCTTTTCTGGTTGCTCCAGATCTGCACCAGCTCCTGTGAAAAGGAGCCCCCACTCTGACCCTCCTGGTTCGAGTGATAAGCAATCTCCCGGTTCCGCGTGGATTGCTTTTGCCAAGTGCTGTTTGCTGCAATCTTGAAGCCGACGGTGCTGACGGCGAGAGCCTACGTGGGACAGATCATGACCTGCTCCTGGACGTCGCAGATGCCCCAGAGCCCACGTGACAACGGAGAGAAGCCTATCGACAACCACCTGATTGCGCCCGACGTTGCCTGGTTCCGTCCTGGTTCCGCCCTGGTCACTGCTGAGTGACCCAGACTCTGTCCCTTCTGCTTTCAGGTACTTTTCTACTTCGATCCACCCTTGGATCGCACCGGACACTTCTGCTTCCCATCGCCTGCAGCATCTTCAGCTCCAAGCACCAAGATCCTGCGTGTCAAAACCCGACCGCACTTCGACCCTGTGCACCCGCTTCCTGTGGGTGAGGTAACATTGCAACGCCGGTGTTCCCACACTGGTACACACCTCTAGGGTCTGTGTCTTGAGTTTTGTACCCCTAGGTTCAGCGGAAGTATCTTTTAACTCACTTTGTGTAACTTTTACGCACCATTGACATTGCATTGGTGCAAGCCGCACTTTCCGTGCTGCACCCGAATTACGTGGGCTACTCCCGACTTCAGCATTGCTAGTCCTGACTGCTACCAGCGAATCTCTAGGCCCTAGGCCTAACCACTGTTCGATTAGTATCTCTAATACCACTTTTTTTAGTATATGGTTTGAGTGGCCACCGGCCCTCATCCAAAATTGTGCAACTTTGTATGTTATACTGTGCTTTTGATTTAACGCTTGTGCCCCTTTCCTTATAAAGAGTACTGGGGAGTAATTTAGAAATAAATACATATATTTTTATAATATATACTTGTGTGGTGTCCTTTCATTTGATTACAGGATTGTATGTGGTAAAACAGCTCGCTTAACACGACCTCTTAAGTTAAGCCTTTAAGGCTGCTTAGTCCATGCTACCTCTAGGATAGCTTGTCTAACAAGGTTGACTTACAACCAGACATCTTTGGGGTTTGTTTGGACTGATACCAAGCGGTTCCAGAATTGGAAACACTACATATCAGGCCAACTTCTCACATTGGTGCGCAGCGGTGCGGATTTGAGCTTGCTGTTTTACCATTGCAATCTTTATATCAAATTGAAAGATCACATCAAGTACCTTAGGTACATATAAATCAAAAGCTTAGCATATTAAGTTCTACTGAACTTAGTAGTTGTAGATTAAAGGGAGTAGCACACCCTGACTACAACTCACTAGCAAGGTACAGTAGGAAAACACTTAGTATAGGTAAGTGCACCACTTACACCTCACTAGCAGTCATGTCTGATACAGGTGGAGCCTCAGGCTCTGCTCCTGTAGCAGTTGACCCTACCAAGGCAACTACCAGATATGACAACCTTAGCCACAAAGACTTGAGTGCCTTGTGCACAGCAAGGGGGCTAAAAAGGGGCAGAGGCCCTACCATTCCTTCCCTGATAGCTATCCTGGAAAAGGATGACTTAGATAAGGTGAGTCAGGCTCCCTTAGATTCATGTGAGGGGATAAACTCCCCTGAGAATGAGGATCTTCCAGATGAGGAAGAGGAAGGCTCAGATGTAGAAGAGCCTGAAAATCAGGATCAGAGGGTGACCCAGTTACAGGTTGGCAGGCTTAACCAGGCCAATCTAGACCTACATGGGGGTGGAGAGGGCCAGCACCTCCCCAGATCCCATAACCTAATTCTCCCAGACAACAGAAGGGTGAGATCTCCATCAGGGGACTCTCATGTTTCTAGTGTCTCAAGAGAATCTCAAAGGGGAATGACTTCCCCCCAGAGGAAAGAGCATAGGGCCAGGATGAGGGCTGTCCAACTCAAGATAGAGAGGGAAGAGGTAGCCTTGGCTCAAGCTAAACTTGCTTTAGCAAGAGAAAGAAAATTGTGTGGCTTAGATGCCACTGGTGGCAGCAATATTCCTAAAGAGAAACCCAGGTCCTATGATAGTAGAAACCTGACAAAGATTGTGCCCCCCTACAAGGAAGGGGATGACATCCACAAATGGATGACTGCTCTTGAGAGAGCCTGCATGGTACAGCAGGTTCCTGAGGAACAGTGGGCAGCAATCTTATGGTACTCCTTTTCAGAGAAAGGGAGAGATAGGCTCCTCACTGTCAGACATGAGGATGCCAACAATTACAAAGTCCTGAAGAGTGTTCTGATAGATGGGTTTGGCTTAACCACTGAGCAATACAGGTTAAAGTTCAGAGACACCCAGAAGACACAGACTCAGGACTGGACTGATTTTGTTGATTGTGCAACTAAGGCTCTGGAGGGTTGGCTAAATGGCAGCAAAGTACATGACTTCACAGGATTGTATAATTTGATTATGAGGGAGCAGATCCTAAGTAATTGTCAGAACCAGCTCTTACACCAGCACCTGGTGGACTCAGATTTGACCTCTCCCCAAGAATTGGGAAAGAGGGCAGATAAATGGGTCAGAACCAGGATTAGGCCTAAGAATCAGGACAATAACCAGTAGAAGGAGTCTACCAAGCCTCAAGATAAGGGTGGGGATAAAAGTAAAGAAAAGACTTCCACAGGGCCCCAAAATTCCAATGAAAAGGGTGGGCCCCGCGACACTTCTTCAACAGAGAAAAAGCCTTATTGTCATGCCTGTAAACAGGTTGAGCATTACAAAACAGACAGCTGTTGTCCCAAGAATGGCAATAAAGAAAACATACCTCCAAAGCCAGCTCCAACACCTCCTGTTACTGTCAGCAGTAATCCCCCAGGAAGTGAGAGCACACCCAGGAATCTGGGTGGGTTTACTTTTGGAGCCCAGGAGGACCCTGGCCTATCCAGGTCCCCATCCCCAAATGACCTTGTTTATGAGACTGGCATGGGGTTTGCCAACTTCTCTGATTGCCCAAATACCTTGAGCAAATATAGACAAGAACCCATCATCAATGGTTTGAAAGTTGAAGCCTTTAGAGACACAGGGGCTAGCATCACCATGGTGGCTGACTGTATAGTCCCCTCTAAGCAACTTTTACCTGGTGCCACATACCAGGTAACAAACATTGATGGCATCCAAACAAATCATCCCATGGCAGTAGTAAGTCTCAGCTGGGGAGGTGTCACTGGCCCAAAGAGAGTGGCAGTGTCACCAAACTTGCCTGTAGACTGTCTACTGGGTAATGATTTAGAAATCTCAGCCTGGGCTGAGGTTGAACAGGAAATCCATTCTAGAATGGTAAACTCCAATGGAAAGGTTAGTGGGGCTGTAATAGCTACAGCCCCAACCCAAGATGTCCTTCTTGAAAAGGTTGGTAGGGCTGAGCAACTCTCTGCCCCATCTTTACCAGAAGCTCTTCCAAAACAGAATAGCAAAGCTGTTATGATAACAGCAGAAACCCAAACTGAGTCTCCTCCTGAAAAGGTTGGTGGGGCTGTGATGGCCACAGCCCAAACTCAAACAGATATGTGTGTTGTGAAGCCTGAAATGATGGATCACTCCACCCAAACTGAGAGCATGGAGGAGGAAGAGAAATCTCCCCCTCACCAGACAGTAGGACAGGATCAGCCTCCTCAGGGAACTGATCTTACCCCTGATGAAGGAACTGCCCCAGAGGTTGTTAGGCCTGACCTGACAGAGCCTCTGATGGCAGTGGACCCTTCTCAGGTAGGATCCAGTCTGGAGCAGGTAACCTGCCCCTCTCTACCTTGCCTTAGTCAGCCCAGGGCTGCAGAGGACAAGAAGGACAGTGAGACCCAGAGGGCCCCCTGTCAAATAAAGCACCCCCATCAACAGATTAGGGGCACCAAAACTAGTAGCCCTAGTAAGGTGAAAACTTTAAAAACTCCTGAGGGAGCCCCCTTAAAAGTAGTTAGGGACCTCCCACAGATGGATTCTGTTGGGCACAGCCAAACCTGGGACCCAAAGGGCCCAAACCTGAACTGTCCCTCCTGCAAACCAAACAGAGGGACCCAGCCTCCAGCTTTAGGTAGCCAGAGGTTGACCCTGAGAGCTCAGTGCAACTCAGTTGAAAAAAGAAAGGCACACATGGTGGAAGATAATTGGAGGAAGTTGAGCCCAAAATTAGTGGAGCCTCACTTCAATACTCCATATCCAAACCAGCCTTTAACTTTGCATAAACACACCCAAGGTAGTGATTCCCTATGGTGGAGACCCTCTAATACCCCTAGGGTGAGGGACTGCTTAGTGGACCATGAGACAGGGGGTACCCATGCTAGTGCAGGTACTTCCTTATATGGCCACTCAGGCAATATAGGCTTACCTGGCCAAGGATAGCCTTATCTCCTTTCGTTTGGGGGGGGGGGGGGGGGGTTATGTAGGAAGGTGGCTACCTGACTATGGTTACCCCAGATTTTTTGCCTTGTGTTTAGCTGGTTTTCGACCTAGTTGGCCTGGTTCCCTGCTAATCAGGGCCCCAGGCTATCTGCTCTCTCTGTAAAATGGATTTCATGTACCCTAGGTGCATAACTAGATTGGCTTGGGTCACCTTATCAGCCCCTGTACAGAGCACTATAGGTGCCCAGGGCATAGGTGCATCCAAGGCCTACCAGGGGCTGCAGCATATCTTTTGCCACCCCTGGCTGGCTATCTAAAATTGACACAACTGGCTGATCACTCAGCTGGGGCAAGGTGGTGTAATCACCCCTTGCTTAGATATAGTATACCTATATCTAAACCTATATCTGGACACATATATAGCCTGTAAGCCACTCCTATGGAAGGCCTCATCAATCCTGGGGGCAGAGTGCGTGGTTTTATGTGAGATGGAGCTCTGGCATGAGCTGAGCCTGTCTGCAGCTGTCGGGAACAACTCCCTAAGCTGATCCGGGATAATGCCATACCATATACTCTTAAACGCCTTATAATCCTCGCGGTTATATAGCAACTTTGGTTTGGCTTTATCAAAACATGTCGTGTAAGGTGTCATACGAATTGGAATACTACCCCCTCGCCAGTTCTGGCGACGGGGGTAGCATTCCACCCTTCTAGAGGGATAAGACATGTTACTTTACTGAAACGCGGTTGATTTAAAATGAGCCTCAGATCCACAAAATGGATGCCCCTGCCACAGACACGGGTCTGGCCTCCTGCTGCTGACCGAAACTCAGCAAATGGTGGCCTGGACAAAGGGTTTCCTGTCGCGGGGCGGTGTCAAACCACCCCAGACAGGAGATAGTGGATTGCAGCAGGGAGGTTTCAAAGAAACCAGACACTGCCTGGGGGGCACAAGGCTGCCCCTTGCATAATCCGGCCAAACCGGTTCTGGGGCCTTCCAGCCCCAGTCCCAGCGCGGCCTGGATCAAAGGAAAGGGGTGTAACCACCCCCTTCCTGGGTCCCACCCATAGGAGGGGACCTAGCAGGATGTCCAGCCCACCAGATTCGAATAAGAGTGGGAGCAGTGCCAATGCAACTCAGATCATCCTGAAGAAACATAAGAAACGAATTCTGGACCCTTCGACATTCTATTCAACATAGAAGCCTGAAGAATCTCCCTTGTGGTCAAGGAGTGACCACCCTGTGCAAACAGGCACCATCCAGCCCTCGACCCTTGCTTTGTTGCAGTTCCCGCTGGAACTCGAGCGAGAGAGATCGACGAGATCAAGCTTGCCTGCCTTCTCCCAGCCCGATCCACAGTCCCTGCAGAGCTGAGACCAGTGGAGGCGACTGGAAGCGTGGAGCACGCCATCTTGAAAAGGCCACGAGACGCTGACCGTGCAGCCCACGAGTGATCCTCGAAGCTGTGCACCGGGGTTTGAGAAGCCCCCACCCCAAGCTACACTTGCACCAAAGCTACCCCCTCCACACTCGACGAGTGCTGCGTGGGGCCCTTCTGCTTGTGTTGGCTCGACGCGTTGGCCCGGTCACTTGCCAGCTGGCTTGTGGCCCCTGTGCTGACGAAACTTTGAATACGACTTGCTTTTCTGGTTGCTCCAGATCTGCACCAGCTCCTGTGAAAAGGAGCCCCCACTCTGACCCTCCTGGTTCGAGTGATAAGCAATCTCCCGGTTCCGCGTGGATTGCTTTTGCCAAGTGCTGTTTGCTGCAATCTTGAAGCTGACGGTGCTGACGGCGAGAGCCTACGTGGGACAGATCATGACCTGCTCCTGGACGTCGCAGATGCCCCAGAGCCCACGTGACAACGGAGAGAAGCCTATCGACAACCACCTGATTGCGCCCGACATTACCTGGTTCCGTCCTGGTTCCACCCTGGTCACTGCTGAGTGACCCAGACTCTGTCCCCTCTGCTTTCAGGTACTTTTCGACTTCGATCCACCCTTGGATCACACCGGACACTTCTGCTTCACATCGCCTGCAGCTTCTTCAGCTCCAAGCACCAAGAGCCTGCGTGTCAAAACCCGACGCCACTTCGACCCTGTGCACCCATGGCCTGTGGGTGAGGTAACATTGCAACGCCGGTGTTCCCACACTGGTACACACCTCTAGGGTCTGTGTCTTGAGTTTTGTCCCCCTAGGTTCAGCGGAAGTATCTTTTAACTCACTTTGTGTAACTTTTACGCACCATTGACATTGCATTGGTGCAAGCCGCACTTTCCGTGCTGCACCCGAATTCCGTGGGCTACTCCCGACTTCAGCATTGCTAGTCCCGACTGCTCCCAGCGAATCTCTAGGCCCTAGGCCTAACCACTGTTCGATTGGTATCTCTTATACCACTTTTTTTAGTATATGGTTTGAGTGGCCACCGGCCCTCATCCAAAATTGTGCAACTTTGTATGTTATACTGTGCTTTTGATTTAACGCTTGTGCCCCTTTCCTCATAAAGAGTACTGGGGAGTAATTTAGAAATAAATACATATATTTTTATAATATATACTTGTGTGGTGTCCTTTCATTTGATTACAGGATTGTATGTGGTAAAACAGCTCGCTTAACACGACCTCTTAAGTTAAGCCTTTAAGGCTGCTTAGTCCATGCTACCTCTAGGATAGCTTGTCTAACAAGGTTGACTTACAACCAGACATCTTTGGGGTTTGTTTGGACTGATACCAAGTGGTTCCAGAATTGGAAACACTACATATCAGGCCAACTTCTCACACAGAGGTCCTCACAAGCATGCAGCACTCACTGTGTGTGCCGGACACGGATCTTCCTGTGTGACATGCACGCCGTTTCAGGCATGCAGATTTCGTAGTGTGACGGGCAGCGTGTGTGTGGCAGGGAGGCAGCCCTCACCGTATGCGACAGAAGCCGCTCTCGCAGTGTCTAGATCAATATGCCCCGGGGCCTCCTTTATTAAGTGTGCGCTGAGCGCTCCCTGGAGCCGACTTTTCCTGTATCATGCATCACTTCCCGCAGCACACCTCAGAGCCTCTGCGGCACCGGGAGCGTCACATCTAAAGCCCCTTACAATCACTGGCAAGCCTGCTTTCCGCATGATTAACATGCTGCGAAGAAGGCGGGCTGTGCTGTGCGGCAGTGTGGACGGGAGACAGCGCCTTCTGTTCCCGGGAGGTAACGGCGAGTGTCACAGGGCTGCACCGGAAGGGACGGGGCTGCTTATACAGAGGCCGGCCTGTATGCATGGAGTGCAGGTGTAGAAAAGGCAATCCAGGTCATTGGTGACTGCCCTCCTTGCCTTCATCTTCAGCCATTTTTCAGCAGAGGCAGGGCGTGAGTGTGCGGTCAGTGAAGTGTAAAAATGTGTGGGGAGGGGCGGGACTGAGATGTGTGCGACAGAGCTTCTAAACAGCTGTAATTCTTGGGGAAATGAGTGTCATTAATAAAGAGTGCCACCAGCTAAAAGATGTGCGTTGAAGAGAGCCGGGCGCATTCCCTGCCTAAGCTGTTGAGAGGGGTTCCCTTGCGCTGCTAGTTTAACCTCGCGAGATAGTAAACAAGCAGATAGTAAACAAGCATTGCCCGTGAAAGTGAAACTGATATTGGAGTGCAAGGACGGCAGGGGGCGGGGCAGCTGAAGCCTTTGATGTGGCAAATGCTGCTGGCAGGGGGAAGCCTGTGTGGAAATGCAAGCTCGTGCACGAGGAGCTTGTCACGTGATTAGCTTCTCGTGAACTGTTGAAAATCCTTATCGTAAAAAGTCAGCTTTGTGGATGTATGGCAAAGGTCTCTCTACGAGACCTAAAAACAACCAAATGAAACTTAGCTAAAGGGTTTCTCTGGACCCTACTCAATGTAACTTGAATCTTTAACCACTGGCATAAGGCATCCAGAAATGTTATTAAAGGCAGTTCAAGCAGAAAGTTCATCACAACACGAATAGTCCCATACAAGGTCTGGAAAGTGATAACAAAACTTATACCAAGAAAAAATGTCACTTAATTCCAAGCTATTAGGTCATAGCTGGAATTGTCTTGGATGCATATTTTTCCCTGCATGAAACCGGAGGAACTATGGTTTCTCCAACAGGGAATACCGCAACCCAAGTGCCGTACTAGGCACCTAAACTCCCCTGCAAGAGGCTGCATCGCGCAATAACCACTCCACGCATCAGTTTGCATAAAAGGCCATTTATTAGGACAGGCACGACATTCACAATAAACATAACATCATTAACTTAAACAATCCCCCCAACATCCTACCTTTCAACCGTCATCCACTCACGTGCTCCACCAGCCACTCCCAAATCACACCACGACCTCTTTGCATCTCATTCACTTCCCCTTTTCACTTTCCAACTCCTCCGTCATTTCCATCCATCGCACTCCCGTCTACCACTCTCTCCCATCCTGCACCTGTAACTCCCTCCCTGGAAGGGTGATTCTGCCCGTCATGGACTCCCCACCCCTCCCAGTTCCCGGAAACACCCCTTATTGTGCCATCCTGTCCTAAACTGCCATGTTGCCCAACTTGGCAACGTCAACAAAACACCCAGCTTCCCCTTTCAGCTATGTAGGGTGGGTGGGTGGCAAAAACTGACTTCTCCCTGAGGCACCGGGGACAGGAAAAGGAAGTCGTTCCCCTTCTGTCTCCCTAAATAGCCTCCTAACTAACTCCTCCCACCCCTGACCTAACCCTAACTACTTTCTGCCTGTCCTTAGCCTCGCACGAACTCCCCGGGGAAAAGACTGGTCTGCCGACCTGCTTTCCACCGGGGGCCACAATGCACGCGAGTCTCGTCCAACACGGGAGTCCAAGGAAAACACAGGGTACTCACCTCCGTGTGAATGCTGTGGCGGGCTGCAATATAGGAGTGAGTGCAGGCACTCACTTAAGCTCCCCTGCACAAGACCGCGAATCGTGCGTGTCTCAACCAACAGGGGAGTCCGTAACGGAACACACAGTGATCTCACCCCCGTTTAGAAGTAAACAGCAGGCAGTCGTAGAGATGTGCATTAGCAATCTTACCGCCCAAAGATCGAAGGATTTTGTCCGAGGAGTCCGACTGTGAGAAATCGGAAGAATAATCGTCAGCATTCCCAGGCAGCTGCCATTCTTATTCTTCCCCCGGCATGACGCCTGGCATCCCGAGAAATCGAGGGGCATATTACCAAGCAATAGCGATAATTATCGCTATTGCTCGGTTAGAGACAAAAATTTACCGCTGAGCTGCGCCGATTTTTACCGCAAATAAACCTTGGTATCACCAAGGTTTATCGCAAATGCAATAAAAATCGCCGCAATGCATGAATATCGCTGAAAAGTCCGCGATATTCATGCATTACCGAGCTAATGCTCTTAGCCATGTTATCCACCTCCCATTGGATAACATGGCTAAGAACTGCTCAGGGCAGGTGTTAGTTTTTGGAGATATTCGCGCTTAGCGCGAATATCTCCAAAAGTTGGTAATAGGAGATAGCGATGTTAGCGACTGTTTTCAGTCGCTAACATCTTGGCACGCCCACTTTGCATGTCATTAGTGATAAATATCACTGACATGCAAAGTAAGGCCCAAGATGGTCGCTATCTCCTACTAGCTGTCGCTAACTAGTGTTAGCGACAGCTAGGTAATAGGGAGATAATTTTATCTCTGCTTTCTTGGCTTTTAAAGCCAAAAAAGTGGAGATAAACCCCCTTGATAATATGCCCCCTAGTTTTTTCTGTCTTTTTGCGGGTTTCCGTACATGACGTGCAGAGAGTGTAAACCTGCTATGATTCTGACAGCACATCCCTCCTCCCAGGGAATGCTATCTGCGCGAGGGATTCCCAGGGTGTAGACGATGGAACCTGGCCACTAATTTAGGTGCATGTATTGCCCCACTGGTTCCCAGGAATTTTCTTCTGGCCCATAGCCCTTCCAGGCCACCAAATAAGAGAGCTCACCCTGAATCCAAACAGGATCGGGCTTCTTCTTTGCTGGACCATGTGAGGGTTTCAAGAGGGATATGTGAAACACCATAATAATCCGAAAATGGGATGGCAACTTTAGCTTCACTGCCACGGGATTCACCAGCTTAATCACTCGATAGGGGCCAATAAATTTGGGGTTAAAAACACTGTACCATTTAAATCCGATTTTGTACGAAGGCCCAGGTCTCCAATTCGGCCTGGACCGTGTACCGTTCCTTTGCCTTGAGCAAGTTGTTATGTGTGGTCAACAGTGTTTTACGCATCAGCTATAATCTTTTGTGTAGATCTGAGTGTGTGTTGTTAGTGCTCGTGACGATTAAGGGAGTAAACCGATGGTGAAACCCATAGGTGCTATAAAGGGGGTGAACTGTGTGGAAGAGTGCTTGGTGCTGTTGTATGCAATCTCCGCCACCCACAACCAATCCACCCATGCATCAGTATTAGTATCGACGTAGCACCTGAGAAACTGCTTGAGGGTTTGGTTAAGCCTCTCGGTTTGCCCATCGGTCTGAGGGTGGATATTCATCGAGAGCGAAGAGGTTATCCGTAGCTCAGAGCACCAGTGCTCCAAAAACCCACTATAAACTGGGCTCCCCGGTCTGAAACGATAACTTTTGGCTGGCCAAGAAGCTGGACGACGAGGATTAGCAGCAGTTTGGCCAGCTGACTTGCCGAGGGTGCTTGTTTGCACGTGATGAAATGACCCATCTTAGACAAATAATCAATGACCAGGATGATCGATGTGTTTCCCTGGTCTCTAGATAGACCCACAATGAAATCCACCAAAATTCTTTCCCCCGGGTTTTCGGGTGTGGGCATGATTTGTAGGAGCCCCTGTGACTTTTGATGGTCGTTTTTTATTTGGGCACACGTGGAACATTCTTGTACTCATGTTAGAATGTCCGGACGGACGGACGGCCACTATCATTGACGCAGCACTTTCCACAGAGTTTTTGTACCTCCCAGATGCCCTGCACACAGAAGGTTGTGACACCTTGAGAATACGGTTCTGCGTAGGTTGTTGGTAGGGACCAATACTTGTTGACCTTGTATGGGGAGACCTTGCCGCATGTGCCAATCCGGATGTCTTTTGAGCCAGCTTCTCCAAGCGAACGTTTGTATGTCTTGTCGTACCTTGTGAAGGAAGTCGTTGGTTTGTATAACACCCACTACCTTACTGGGTTCGATGATGTACTCTTCTGGAGTGACAGATGGAAACGGGTAAGAGTCTTGTCTTGTGAGGGCGTCCGCCTTTTTGTTGTCGAGCCCGGTCAGAATGTCACAACAAAATGGTATTCAGCAAAAAATAACATCCACCGGAGCTGGCGGGGCGTAAGGTGGCGTGCAGCCCGCATAAACCGAAGATTACGGTGGTCTGAGTAGACCGTTACCTGATGCACTGCCCCATCAACCAATGCCTCCACTGTAGGAATGCGTCCTTGATCGCTAGGAGTTCCTTTTCGGCGATGGTGTAATTCTGTTCTGCTGTATTCAGTTTCTGGGACATGAATGCTATGGGGTGAAGGCACCCAGTGGTTTCATGTCGTTGAGAGAGCACTGCTCCCACCACTACATCGGAAGCGTCAGCCTCTATGATGAGATCTGGGTTGGCATGCATTAGAATCAGAGCTGATGTGAATGCCTGTTTAAGGTGATCGAAAGCCTGTTGAGTTTCTTCGGTCCACAGGAAGGGTGTCTTTTTCCTTGTCAGCTTGGTCAGGGGTGCAACCATGTCTGAGAATCGTCTTATGAACCTTCGGTAGAAGTTTGCGAATCCCAGCAGACTCTTGATTTCCTTTACATTGCGAGAACAGGGCCAGACCATAATGGCCTTCACTTTTCTCTCTGCCATAACCTGCCCTGAGGGAGTGAGCATAACCCCTAAAAACTCCACCGTGGTCACATGGAATTTCCATTTTGTGATCTTGCAGAACAGATGATGTTTCCGCATAGCTTGTAATACCAGTTGTACATGTCCCATGTGTTCTTCCTCTGTCGTGGAATATACAAGGATGTCGTCTATATAAACCACGACAAAGAGATACAAGTATCTTCTTAGGAATTCATTCACGAAGAATTGAAACGCCACAGGGGCATTACAAAGCCCAAAGGGCATTACCAGGTATTCAAAAAGTCCATATCTTGTTTTGAATGCGGTCTTCCATTCATCTCCCTGGTGGATTCTGACCAAATGATAGGCCGCTCTCAAGTCTAGCTCCATGTAGATGACCGCTGACAATACCTGCTCTAAAAGTACGGGGATCAAAGGGAGCGGGTATTGGTTCCTTATAGTTATGTCGTTCAGTGCTCTGTTCTCGATGCAACATCTCAGAACTCCATTCGCCTTTGGTATTGTAGCAGGGATTCTGCTCCTACACAGAACTGTGCATAGAGACTTAGAACCTCAGTGAATTAGGGTGTGCCAAAACTCACCTTAGTATCCAAAATCCCCTACCAGACTAGCAATCAGTGTCTCATTTGTACTTACAAAACCCCAATGATTTAGACAACCCAGAACATGGACTTAGAACACCTCAGGTAACGTGGAACACATGAACACTCTTTTGTTATACTAACATATCAATCCAGAACGAGGAGTCAATGAGGACACGTGCAAGTTTGAAATGTTTATTTCTAATGTAGTGTTCTCAAACGCAGTATCTTAGCTAACACAAGCAAACATATTATAAAGATCAAGGTTGAAAGCATAGTTACTATTCCATTAAATACAAAGGGTGAAAGCATGTTAAAATGCTAAAGGAAACAGGTCTAAATAGAACCTCAGTTTACCCTCCCTAGCTAGCATATTATATTATATCTACAGAAGGTCTCTTTGGGTTTAGAAAGGCGGGCCCATACCTTTAGGTTCAGTGGAAATGGATCACATCATCTCCTACACCAACACTCTGCATTCGGATATTCATCAAGTGTGTGTCTCCTGCCTTCTGCAGTGCAGTATCATTAGCGCCTAAAACCAAAGTTGGCCACAGCTGCATCCATATTATGTCCACTCAGTGCGCTGATAAATCCAAACAATAAGCGCTGTGTTGAAATAACCTTGAAGGCCTCAGCACTCACTGTACAGACATTGCTTACCAAGCCAGACTGATATTATAAGCAAACATGTTATTCTCGTGTAAAGCAAAATACCTAACTAGGCGAAAAGCATTAATAACAAAATGTGTTGTGTGCAGAGGCAGCAGGAAAGGAAAAATGGCGTTTGAACTCCGTGCATCGCTGCAAAGGCCTTAATCCCTCCACCAGAACAAAACAATTCATGAGTAACTAAGGGACTCATAAATTGATTATAATCTGCATCTGAGACACCGTATTGCAGAGACACAAATCCAGGGCCCATTCGAAGTCGCAACTCAGGCAACGGAAAACAGGCTGAACACATGTGAAGTAGGATAATCGAAACGATAATCCATACGCTGCACTCAGTGTAGCAAGCGGCAGCGCACCATAGGACTCAAGCATCCGGGCGCAAAGCAGCCCTAGCCGAGACAGCCCATCTTGCAACACAGGATGTGCATCCATTTTGACATAGACAGAACAGCAATAGCATGCCAGCAGCAAGAGCCAGTAGTAAGGGAAATCCACCAAACAGGCTGGAGAAAATAGAATGGAAGAATGCTGGAATGACTCCGAAAATATTTTGGAAGGAAGTCACTAAGCCACTGCTTACAACTTTAAAAAAGTGAGCCAGCCCCGAAGTGGAGGACGCATTGAAGATTGTATGAATTAATTCACCGAAGTGCAAGGGCAAATCAGTATTTAATAAGGCATGCACTTCTGTGCGGGTGTTAGCCACGTGAAGGACAAAGGTTTCACAAGCAGATGTGAGGGCAACTTCTTTCTGGGACAATAGAGCTCTTATGCGACTCATCTTATTGAACTCTGTTTTCAAGGTCGGAATCTTAGGCCAGATGGAAACATCAAGTTTACCATGCGGGGGTGGATACATTACATTCTTGCAACAAACTACACGTTCACTGACTGTAACGACATAAGCATCCCTTTAATTAACCCACAATAATCCTCATTGTTCAAAAGTAAATGACTCCTGTTAGCCAGCAACGTGAATGTGGGAACGATAGCAGGCACAGGTGTACCTTTCAAAACACAGGCTAAATTAGGCTCGTTTTGGTTGCAAGAGCCATGTATTTGGATATGTCGACACCTTAAGGAATGATCCGGTGCTTCAGTGCATTCTTCACCATTTAAATAAACTTCTCTTCCTTCCCTAAGACATCTGTATGTAAAAGGAAGCGACCAGGCTTCATGGAGATAAGAACTTCCTAGAGGCTCGTATCTGCCAATGGCAAAGTACTTCACACAATTTGTAAAAGCAAATAAAGGAAACGGAAGAGTAATCAAACCATGAATAATCCTTGTAGCAGCATTGGCTTCCGCCACAGAAAAAGGTAAAGGCTCCAACTTCTCAATGTGTAACATGGAAAAATAAGCATCCTTCATTGATAGTAAGCGTTGCTTGTCAGTCAAATTAAAGGAGGCAAACAAGGGGGACTTATTCAAGTAATGCCACGGCACTTTAGAGGCCTTAAGGGTTTGCAACATCCATGCAAACTGCATAATGGAACGCAACTGATTCTGACCGTGGTACAAGGCCGACACCTCATCTTGCACAATATTCACAATGGATGACACAATATTATCTAATGTGTAAATGCGGGAAGAGAGCGTGTTAATGCTGTTAACTACAACTGCTAGTACTTTTTTCTAAATTAGCCTGATCTATCGTTCCGAGGCAGGTAGCCGCCTCAACCTGGGAAGCTTTCCAGATTTTGGTATAAACAGCGTATATCCATCTTTTTGATCTACCTTTAGCCGAGCCTTTAATAAAACCATTCAGATCAACATCATCAGTCAGTTTAGATAAATGCAGCTTAACTGACGCCAAGGTGAAATGTCTGAGCCAGTTCTGACACAGTTTGCCTACAGAATAGGTAGTTACAGAATGGCCACTTTCAAAACGGGGATCCACCCTGACCTGTGTAAAGCCGTGAGCTAAACCCAGAAAACGATGCTGGCATGAGTCAGCACTTCTGTGCCAGAGCAACCAACCCTCGGGATCCAAATCGGATATGTTAAAGGAGGAATTCAATAATAGAGTTTGTAACTCTCTCATGGAAAATTTAGTAAAATTTCCCCAGCTGGAATATTCCTCTAAATCAGGAAAGGAAGGAGCATTCAATCTTTTAGGAGTAGCCAATCCAAAGCATGTTGTTTGTGAAATAGTAGAATTCAAAAACAACATATGGTTCGGGATGAGGCATGCACGGTGCAAAGCCTCAGTGCCTTGCACTTGCCAGCTTTTAGAACCCCAAACAGATTTAAGGTCAATGGTATCCTTCCACAACTCATAGCCCCCAACAGCCAACTGGTCTAGAAAGGACTTCGAATACAATAATTTAATATCGGTAAGTCTAACTTTGAAAATTGACTTTTCAGCCATTTTAAAATAAAAGGCATTAGGATTAGATTGATTAAAATCTCTAAAGTAAGTGAACCTTTTCAAAAAGGTAGCAGAACTGCCTTGTACATGAGCTGGGCAGTGTTCCCACTGGGTGTAATTTACAGTGAGTCTCCTGGTATTAGCTTCATGCAGGTAGTGATTGCCAAAATGTTGATAACAATACAAATCACCGTAATTAGCAGACTCCAAGTACAAATCTTCAGCATCAAAGGCAGCATAGTATTTAAAATCAGAAAACAATGATTCTACGGCCTGAACATCCCAATCATCAGAACGTATATTTTGTTTACCCACATCCCCCATAGACACTCTAAGCACATTAGGGACATTTATAACCTCAGTGGGCCCATGAATTTGAAATCGAACCGCATCCCCTACAATCCCATCTAGGACAGGCCAAGCTGTGATGTTAACAAAAGCTAAGTCTCTCTGCACTCTGTGTGATGAGGAATGGGGAGCCAATGTTCCATTGATATGTCGAATGCAAGTTCTCTCCTCGACATAGTGTCCATTGACGAGACGGAAAAAATAAAATACAAAACCAATTGTCATGAAAAGGTAAATCGAAAAAAGCACCATCCAAATATAAGTCCAAGGGGAATCAAAAAATATTGTTTAAACAGTCTTGCCCATTTAGAAATCTTCGAGGGCTTTTTAGATGTGTGGGATACAGTGTCAAATGAAAATCTGGATTCTGTAGCCAAGCGAGTTTGCAAATCAGGCATCGATAAGTCAGTAGGATAAGTATAGTCAGTTTCATCATGTTGAGTACCAGGCAGCATACTCAATAAAGGACTGGACATTGCAGGCAACTCGAGAGCAACATCAGGCATAGGATTGGAAACCGGGGCCAAAACAGAATTTCTCAAAATCGAAGGACATGAGACTGCCGGTGTCAAGGTGCCTTCTCCAAACTGTAGCTTCCAGGGGAGCCGATGACTATACCTCAATTCCCAACTTCCCTAGCCGCGAGTTTTAACACTCACCGATAGGAGAGAGGGGGAAAGGGGAGTTGGAATGTGAAAGAGAGACAGCACCGCTTCTTGTTCTTCAGGTTGGACTTGCGTCGTCAAACTGTAGAACCCTGAAACAACAACAATGGCATATAACACTGTACTTCACTATTGTCAGCTAACCCCCAATTTTACCTTGCATTACCTGACTCTTAGCAGTGTGAAGCCGCTCTCTATTGTGGAAGATCGTTTTAGGTTTTGATCTTGTTCTCACTATTCTGGTTAGGTGTCTACTCATGAGTTGATCTCTAGAATGTAACTCTGCTCTAGAATATGTTTATATGTATATATTATATCCTGCCACTCGAGTATTCTATTACCTTCTAACTCCAGAACCTAATGTTGATCCTATTCTTATTCCTACGAGTCTTGTAAGTAGTAGATAGTTGCCTACTTCTTTCTTTTCAATGTTGTGAGTCTTGGTCTTTTGAGTTAGATGGTAGGTACAATTATATATATATAATTCTAATTACTTTGTATTCCTGTCACAAAGGTAAGTCTCTTATTTGTACTTGAATATTCAATGAGAACCTTGAGTTAGAAAATGAGGTTCTAAACTCTCCAGTTCACAAAACGCTGGTACATCTACTTTCTCGCTTAGATATGAAAATAAACTCTGCACATAAATTTCATTTCTATAATCTCAGATACAAGGAATTATGTTGTCATGACTTAGCTGTCCTCCGAACTTCTGCCTGAAACTCTGAATCGCCAAATTCTTCAATGTAGTCAGGAAATGCTCGTCAACCCTCAGAAAACCGTTGAAGTGCGCAGGAAAAATTGCGAGCGAGCGTCTTCACAGCTGCGCTCGCTCGTGAGGGATAGACTGGACCGCTAACTTCCACTGGGACTGGAAGGCGGCCAACTTGGATTTCCGCAAAAGAATCCCAAACAGGATTTGCAACAAAAGGGAAACAACTGCAATTGGAATGACTCGACGCAGTCTGCAATAGACTACATTAGAGAGCCGAGGTCGGGTTGAGCGCCCATAGTGTGTGGAAGCTTGACTAGAATATGGACTTCTGACAGTACCTCCCACCGAGGCCCCCTTACCTATCGCCTTTGGTTTACTAGGATGTGATCTATGAAATTCCTTCAATAACCTGGAAGCATGCACATTGGATGCGAGCTCCCAGGTTCTCTCCTCTGGACCATAGCCCTTCCAGTCAACCAAGTAATACAAACTTCCTTTCCTGAATTTGGAATCTAAAATTCTCTTCACCTCAAATTCCTCTGAAGCCTGAATCTGAATTGACTTTGGAGGAGCCTCAACTCTCAGCCCTGCTGGACTTTTTTTCAACAGAGAGACATGAAAAACTGGATGCAACCGCAACCTGGGTGGTAATTTAATCTTAACGCTCACTGGATTCACCATTCTCTCAACTAGAAAAGGACCCACAAAGCGAAATTGAAATTTCAGATTTACCTTGAGGCGCATATTTCGAGTCGAAATCCACACCTTATCTCCAGGTTCATAAATTGGGCTGACCCGTCTCTTCTTATCTGCCTGTTTCTTATAGGATTTCTTAGCCAGAGTTAGATTATTTGTAGCTGTCTCATAAGCCTTTTGTAACTCTTGGACCACTTCTTCTACCGCTGGGACCTCACTTTCCTGTATACCCACTAACGTATTAGGATGTCTACCTGAGTTCAGACATGGATGAATGAGTGGCGTTGTTGTAAGCGAATTCTGCAGCCCAAATTAAGTTTGGCCATTCTCCCTCATGATCCATCAAGAACAAACGCAAAAATTGCTCCAGCTCTTGATTCACCCGTTCTGTCTGACCATCCGTTTCCAGATGGAAACTGGTAGACAGATGAGAATCTATTTCCAATCTCTTGAGAAAAGCTCTCCAGAAACAAGAAACAAATTGAGTACCCCTATCTGAAATAACCACCCGAGGAATGCCATGTGCTTTTACTACATGTTGTGTGAACAAAGAAGACAATTGTGTGGCATTGGGAATGGATTTCAGGGGAAAAAAAGTGACTCGTCTTAGTAAAGTGATCGACCACCACCCAAATAGTTGTATTACCCAAACTAGAGGGAAGATCCACAATGAAATCCATGGAAATAGTAATCCAATCGATAAGGTGCAGGTGGCAAATGTTGCAACAATCCCTGTGGGGCAGTTATAGAAGATTTTCCCTTAATACATTGCTCACAGGAAGCCACATATTGTTTTACTTGAGTTTCCATCGCCGGCCACCAAAATTCACGCTGAATCAACTCCAAGGTCTTTTTTACTCCCTTGTGGTTGTAAGTACACCTCAGCTAGGCCTACTTAGTGCAAGGGTTCGCCCTTCTCTGCACAGAGTCCTCGGACCTTCGGAAGAATTTGGCAATGAAACTGGAAATACAAAAATAAAGTTTATTAAACCTTTAAAGGTGGTACTAAAGTCCACACAACACTCTTCAGTATTGTATCGAGTAGTACAAAGAGCTGAAGCACATGGCCCCTTTTATACACAATGAGGGGGCGCAAGAAAAGGCGGTACAAAAGACAAGAGCAGATTTATGACCATACAAGGACATTTTAGAAGGCAGAATCGATAGATGGGCGGAGCTAACAGTCTCCGATCGCATTCCTGTCTGGAACCAATTAGGTAACGGTCACTGATTCTACTGCACATGTCAGGACATGTTTGAAGCGGGGACTGCTAAAAATAGCCTGTTGCCGGGCAGACTCCAGGCGCAATGAACAAGGAGGTAGGACCAAACGCATGGCGAGCACATGGTAATGTATGGCACACAAAATGGCCGCTACAAATTCAAGATGGAGTTGGCACATTTGTTACGATAATGGTTAAACGAAACATGTCTTCTGCTAATGCTTAACTTAATCGCCGTTAATTTACAACATTGTGACCTGCCATCAGATTGTCATGACAATGCTGGATCACTTTCAAACGAAGTACATCATTGGGTACAAATAGTTTCTTCAAATAATATGGTTTCCCATCCTTGATCGTTCTTTCAGCTCCTTCTCTGACCCAATTCCTCTGTTCCTCCTGAGAAAAAGAATCCTTTAGCTGATCATCAAATTCTGGGAAGGAAATTGCTCCAATTATCCTTTCAGGAGGAATGATCAACCCTTCATTCTTCTTATTCTCTTCTTCATTCGAACTTAAACGTGATAAAGCATCTGCCTTTCCATTTGCAGAACCAGGTCGGTAAGTCAACACAAAATTATAATCAGCAAAGAACAAGGACCACCTAAGTTGTCTGGGTGTGAGTGTCCGAGCTGATCTTAAAAATTGCAGATTCCGATGGTCTGTGAAAACCGTAACTTCATGTTTTGCCCCCCAGCAGATAGTTATGCCACTCTTGAAATGTGTCTTTCACAGCTAACAATTCCTTGCCAGCTATGGAATAGTTCAGTTCCGCAGCAGATAATTTTGGTGATCGATATGCAACTGGATGAAGCTGCCCTGTAACCTTATGTCTTTGCGACAAAACTCCTCCAATGGCCAGATTAGAAGCATCTGCTTCCACATAAAAAGGTTCCTCTGAATTTGGGTGTTTTGCAAGACTGTGGCGGTAACAAAAATCTTCTTTAAATCCACAAAAGCTTGTTCTATTTTTGCACTCCATTCAAATTTGATTCCTTTCTTGAGCAGTCATGGGGCTCACTTTTTCTGAAAATTTAGGGATGAACCGTCTGTAAAAGTTTGCGAACCCAATGAAACTCTGCACTTTCTTTACACACTGTGGGGAAGGCCAATCCATTATTGCAGTTACTTTAGATTGATCCATTGAAACCACGTTGGGTGACAAGACAAACCCCAGGAACTCGACTTGTTCGGAGTGAAACACACATTTCTGTAACTTGACAAACAACTGATTCTCCAACAATCTGTTCAAAATGGCACGAACATGTTCCACATGTTCCTTAATATTGGCTGAGAAAATGAGAATGTTGTCAATGTATACGACAACAAAACGATCAATCAAGGTACTCTCTCAGCACATCATTTACAAAGTGTTGGAAGGCCGCCAGGGCGTTGCACAAGGATCTATGACAGAATATCGACTACAAAAATATCGACATACAAGAATATCGAGTCAACAATATCGAGGGCAAAAATATCGACATCCTATCTACAACATGGTAAGTACAAAAATATCGAAAAAATAATATCGTTGTAAAAAATATCGATTTTTTTTTTAATATATATAAATGTAAAAGTAAGTATATAACACTAATAAATAAAATAAACATATTTAAAAGTATCTAATAATGTTTAAAATTAATAAATAAAAATATATACAGTAAAGATATAATATATATGTACTAAACAATAAGTATTAATAATTAATTTACTAAAAATACCCCTTTACCCAAAAACTGAAAACTGACCCTGAACCCTAAAAATACCCCTTTACCCAAGAACTGAAAAATGACCCTGAACCCTAAAAATACCCCTTTACCCAAGAACTGAAAACTGACCCTGAACCCTAAAAATACCCCTTTACCCAAAAACTGAAAACTGACCCTGAACCCTAAAAATACCCCTTTCCCCATGAACTGAAAACTGACCCTGAACCCTAAAAATACCCCTTTACCCATGAACTGAAAACTGACCCTGAACCCTAAAAATACCCCTTTACCCATGAACTGAAAACTGACCCTGAACCCTAAAAAAACACCCCTTTACCCAAAAACTGAAAACTGACCCTGAACCCTAAAAATACCCCTTTACCCATGAACTGAAAACTGACCCTGAACCCTAAAAATACCCCTTTACCCATGAACTGAAAACTGACCCTGAACACTAAAAATACCCATTTACCCATGAACTGAAAACTGACCCTGAACCCTAAAAATACCCCTTTACCCAAAAACAGAAAACTGACCCTGAACCCTAAAAATACCCCTTTACCCATGAACTGAAAACTGACCCTGAACACTAAAAATACCCCTTTACCCATGAACTGAAAACTGACCCTGAACCCTAAAAATACCCCTTTACCCAAAAACTGAAAACTGACCCTGAACCCTAAAAATACCCCTTTACCCATGAACTGAAAACTGACCCTGAACACTAAAAATACCCCTTTACCCATGAACTGAAAGCTGACCCTGAACCCAAAAAATACCCCTTTACCCAAAAACTGAAAACTGACCCTGAACCCTAAAAACACCCCTTTACCCAAAAACTGAAAACTGCCCCTAAACACTCAAAATACCCCTTTACCCAAAAACCCAAAAATGACCCTGAACCCTAAAAATACTCCTTAACCTAAAGTTAAATAATATTTTTTAATTAGCAATTAATAATTAATTAACAATAACAATAAAGTAAATATATTAGCACATAAGCTGTAATTAATATAATTTAATAATTAATATCATTTTCCCCCAATTAATTAATTAACAGTAACTAAAAATTATATATAAATAAATTACTCTAATAATGTAATTAACTAACTAATATTATTTAATTACCAATTAATTACTAATTTAAAATATGTACCAAATTATATTAATTAATTAACTAATTAATATTAATTATTTGCCAATTAATTAGTTATAAATATTTAAAAACATATATTAATTAATTAATTATTATTAAATTACTCCCCACCTTATTCCCCTATAAACCCACATCCCGCTACAGAAAATATATATCAATTAATCAATTAATTATTTCCCAATTAATCAATATTAATTAGCAAATAATTATAATTAATTAATTAATCCTACTAATTATTAATCAACTTACCATAATTAAATTACTTCCCACCCTATTCCCCTATAAACCCACAACCCGCTCCGGTACTAAAACATCAAATTTACTTATAAATTTCTATATTATTATAGAAAATGTATACACATATAATAGTAATTATTTTAAATACTTAAATTAAACATATAACACATACATAATAAAAAACTATAAAATAATACAAATATCGATATTAGTGTCATCGAAATTATTAACATCGATATATATGCTATCGATATTACTAACTTCGATATTACTTACATCGATATTAAGTATTTCGATATTACTTACCTTGGGTCGATATTCTGTCCTACGATATTCTTGCCTTCGATATTATGCTCCTTCGATATTACAGACTCGATATTATGGTAAGTCGATATTTACAACTCGATATTTTGACTGTCTACCGTTGCACAAACCAAAAGGCATGACTTGATATTCGAACAGACCCAATCGAGTTCAGAAAGCAGTCTTCCATTCATCCCCTTCGGCTATGCGCACAAGATGATATGCTCTGCGCAGATCCAACTTAGTGTACACTTTCGCTCCTTTTATTTGGTCTAGCAATTCAGAAATTAATGGCAAAGGGTATCGATTTTTCTTGGTAACTAGATTTAAAGCCCTATAATCGATACATGTTATCAATTTGCGATCCTTCTTTGGAATGAAAAATAGGGACGAAGAAACAGGAGACTGAGAAGGGCGGATAAAACCGTTAGCCAAAAATTGCTCCACATATTCTTTTAAATGCTGATTTTATGCTTCAGAAAGTGCATATATCCGACTACAGGGCAACGATGCTCGTTACGACAATCATATTCTCGATGAGGCGGCAATTTCTTAGCTTCTTGTTCATCAAAGACTGCAACTAAATCCTGATATTTCACAGGGATCGATGGCACTGCTAAGGCACAAATGGACTGCGTAACACTCGCCAAACACGTAGATGGAGAAGTCGTTGGAGTCAGACTATCTTTCCCAAAACAATGTTGTAGACAGTAATCCGAACTCATGTCAATGGATCTCTTCGCCCAATCAATTCTTAGATTGTGTTCAGTTAACCACGGCAATCCCAGAATTAACTGGAATTGTGGAGCGTCGATGAGATTAAATTGCAAAACACTAAGATGATTCCCGGACCTTTCAAAGAAATGAGTTCTGTATAAAATACAATTGGACCAGAGGAAAGGTTGGTTCCGTCCACCTCTCGAACAGCTTCTGGTCGTTCCTTCTTTAAAAATGTAATCTTCATAGATTGAGAAAATCTGATATCACAAAAGTTTCCGGTAGCCCCTGAATCAATCATTACCGAGATCTTATCAATTTCTGTATTTCCAAATCTGATTTGAACGGATATTATCAAATGCGGGGCAGATGACTGCAATGAGTTCACAATACTTTGAGAGTCTGGAGTTGACTTACCAACAGCTTCCACCAGAGCAACCCCTCCTACTGGTGGAGCCTGTCTCTTACCCACGTGTTATTTTTGGGCTTCCTGGGGCACTCCTTTAAAAATGCCCAGAATTTCAGCAATACATGCATAACTTGCCAACTCTTCGTTTTTCTCTTTCCTCTTGAGATAATGGTCCCCGTACAGACCCAATTTGCATTGGTTCCTCTTCATTGGTACCTTCCTTGGTCTTAGGAATGTCTGACTTAATTCGATCAAAACTGGGCGGAAAGAATTTCACATCCTTACGTTGCTCACTTCTTCTTTCACGTTGACGTTGATCGATTTGCAAAACCAAATCAATTAATTCAGAAATTTCAGTAGGTCGCTGAGGAATTTGTGCCAGTCCATCTTTCAAATCGTCCTTTAGACCTCTATGGAATGTGGCAGCTCTTTTGGCCTCAGGCCAATTGGTTTCTACAATCAGTTTGTTATAGTGCGCCAAATATGCCACCAGATCTCGATTTCCCTGCTTAAGATCCAATAACTCGTCAACCGTGGTTTGTGATATAGACCGTCTGTCAAAAATTCGAAGAAATTCTTTCTTAAAGGCCTCAAAATCATACAAAATAGAGTCATTATTATTTACCAGGGGCAAGGACCAAGCGGCAGCGTCTCCACTCAAGTAAGACAATATAAACGCCACCTTAGACTGATCTTCCTTGAATATAATAGGTCTACAGAGAAAGTGTAATGAACACTGAGTAAAGAAAATTTGGGCTTTATGAGGATCCCCACTAAATCGTTCCGGGGCGGCCAAGGTAATTGTGGGTGAGATAGCATGTATGACTTGGGTTGTCAACTCAGTGGCGGATGGAGCCGGGGAAAGGACTGTGGTTTGCTCTCTTTTACCTCAGTAGGATTACTTAACGAGAATTCTTCAAAACGTTGTCTCCTGTCGAGACTTTTTAAATTTGTTCCTTAAGGGCCTTACTCTCCTCCATGGTATCTCCCAATTGCTTCTGTATACTATCCAAAACTGATGCTAAAGCCTTAACATCTAAACCTTCTGCCATCCTGCTCAGGTGGAAGTTTGTGAGGGCACTTCAATCTGTCAATGTACCTTCTCCAAACTGTAGCTTCCATGGGAGCCGATGACTATTCCTCAATTCCCAACTTCCCTAGCCGCGAGTTTTAACACTCACTGAAAGGAGTGAGGGGGAAAGGGGAGTTGGAATGTGAAAGAGAGACAGCACCGCTTCTTGTTCTTCAGGTTGGACTTGCGGCGTAAAAACTGTAGAACCCTGATACAACAACAATGGCATATAACACTGTACTTCACTATTGTCAGCTAACTCCCAATTTTACCTTGCATTACCGGACTCTTAGCAGTGTGAAGCCGCTCTCTATTGTGGAAGATAGATTTAGGTTTTGATCTTGTTCTCACTATTCTGGTAAGGTGTCTACTCAGGAGTTGATCCCTGTAAATATAAATAGAATGTAACTCTGCTCTAGAATATGTTTATATGTATATATATATCCTGCCACTCGAGTATTCTGTTACCTTCTAACTCCAGAACCTAATGTTGATCCTATTCTTATTCCTACGAGTCTTGTAAGTAGTAGATAGTTGCCTTCTTCTTTCTTTTCAATGTTGTGAGTCTTGGTCTTTTGAGTTAGATGGTAGGTACAATTATATATATAATTCTAATTACTTTGTATTCCTGTTGTAAAGGTAAGTCTCTTATTTGTACTTGAATATTCAATGAGAACCTTGAGTTCGAGAATAAGGTTCTAAACCCTCCAATTCACAAAACGCTGGTACATCTACTTTCTCGCTTAGATATGAAAATAAACTCTGTACATAAATTTCAGTTCTATAATCTCAGATACAAGGAATTATGTCGTTATGACTTAGCTGTCCTCCGAACTTCTGCCTGAAACTCTGAATCGCCAAATTCTTCAATGTAGTCGAAGAGCACTCAGGAAACGCTCCTCAACCCTCAGAAAACCTTTGAAGTGCGCAGGAAAAATTGCGAGCGAGCGTCTTCCCAGCTGCGCTCGCTCGCGAGGGATAGACTGGACCGCTAACTTCCGCTGGGACTGGAAGGCGGCCATCTTGGATTTCCGCAAAAGAATCCCAAACAGGATTTGCAGCAAAAGGGAAACAACTGCAATTGGAATGACTTGACGCCTTCTGCAATAGACTACATTTGAGAGCCGAGGTCGGGATGAGCGCCCATAGTGTATGGAAGCTTGACTAGAATATGCACTCCTGACAGCCGGTGTCATACTAAGAAGAATCGGCCACTCTGTGTATCTTGACATTGTCAATGGAGATATACCTGTTCTCCTTACGACCTGGAAGTGGTGGTAAAATGACTGTTCTTGTGCCCTTCACACCAAGCACTGGAACCGGAGCTCGATAAGAGGGACCAAATTCTTTTTTGTTATCGATCTTCTCACAAACTAGTTCTCTAACTTGGGGTAGCCAGCCAACTACCGGGATCTGCAACACATCATCCAAGGTGGAGGGCAAATGTTCCTTTGAAAGACTGTCTCTTGTCTTTTGTAGATCCTGTAAAACATTGCAATGTTCATCTACGTCAAAGGAGGCGGCTTGAGCCACCGTGTCTAGACCGTCAAAGTCCAGTACATACATCTTGATACCAAAGAGCATTTCGTATGGGGTCCGCCCACCCAGAGACCTTCTAGGGAGATTATTAAGAGCACGCTGCACACCATTGAGATGGGCCAGCCAGTTCCTGCCAGTGCCTATAACTCAAGCCGTCAAAGACTGCTTTAAATCTCGGTTCATTCGTTCCACAACACTATTACCCTCAGGTCGGTATGGAGACAAAAACTTGACTAGGACCCCCAACGAAGTCATGGCATCCTTATACGCCTTAGAGGCAAAAGCCGGACCCTGATCCGAATAGAAGGTACCACAGGCAAAAATCCCTACAAAGATACACATGTTTCTTAAGACAGTTCGTGAATCAGCGCTGCAGTGACGCCAGACCCACACAAAGCTTGTGCATGAATCAACTGCTACAAGATGTACTTATACGCAGTATCAGAAGAAAAGGGACGGCAGTGATCTAAATAAACACACCCAAGGGGTTCATTAGAAATGTACAACTGTGTCTGTGGCGGACGCGCAGCAGTTAAAGGCTTAATCTGCTCGCAAATGTCACATTGAAGGACATAATCACGCGTCTGTTTGTACAGTCCCCGCCACCAGAAACGTTGTTGTAACTGAGCTACAGTAGCCGCAGCACCCGCATGCGCAGACGCAACACCTTCATGGGCTGCGGTAATCAGAGTAGGCCTGCGGTCCGCGTTGGGAAGCAATCTCTCACCAACGTCAGGTATTTTCACATAAGGAACTTTATCAGGACTTAGGTGGTATGAATACTTTGAAGGGAATCCTTTTAGATATTTACTTCCCTTCTCAGTTGCAACAACAGCTGCCAAGATATCATCATCAATCTTTCTTTTGGAACGTGTAACTGCTGCAACCAAATATGTCGATACTGCTGATTTTGCTGCCTCATCGGCAAGCGAATTGCCAACAGCTTGGACTCCCACGCGCTGATGACCGAGAGTATGAATCACCAACACGAGTGGCAACTGCTCTTTAGGCTAAGCCACTCGGACCCAGATCCTTTTATGTTTTATTGTGCTACCCTTGGAATCACGAAAATCATTCTGAATCCAAAAGAAAAGATTTTTATTGTAAGACTGGACACAGTAGTAAGAATCACTCACAATAAGAGATGACACACCAGGATCAGCGTACTCCAATGCAAGCATCAGAGCACAAAGCTCTGCCAATTGTACGGTGCAGTCCCCTAGAGTCTGCGTGTGCACGACTCTGGACTTGAACTCTTCATTCATATGGCACCTACCACAATAGCGCAAGCGGAAACATATGCGTCTTTAGACCCATGCGCAACCTGCGCAGAACCATCAGTGTATATGATGCAATGGAAGTCCTCCAAAGGCTGCATAGCCAAAGGGGCAAGATGAACAAATTCATACTGCAAAAACTCCTGCAACTGTAAGGAGGCATCAAAAATAAACGTGACATCTGGAGACGTCAAAGATGCTGCCCATTGTATCCACCAAGGGTGCAAAGCTTTAGAATTTGGTACACTGGCTTTCGTCACTGCCTCTAACACAGGAAACGGGGTAACAACCAACATGTGCTTTCCCTGTGATAGTGCACGTTCCTTGAGAATCGCCATTTGCACTGCTGTTAAAACTTTTTCCACAGAGGAAAACCGCATTTCAGCCGAAGTGTACAAGTGTGACTTGTAAGCAATAGGGACTGTGTCTCCTTCGTTAAAGGTAAGGTACGTGAAACCCACCGCCCCAGGGATGATTCTTATCACCAGGTTGGTGTGGTTATCATGGGTCAGTAAGAACTTAGATTCTAGAAGAACGAGGAGAGCGTTGTTCAGAAACCTGAAAACGATCAGGTAATTTTATCGTTGCGCGATCGCGCAAGTCATAAATACGTTCTGTAGGCGCAGGCACTGGAGATGCAGGACGAGACTCCTGTTTCTGCTTTTGTTGTTGTTTACCCTGTTTTTGTTTTTTGGTCTTGGGCTGATCGTCATTCTCTGACTTCGGCCCTTGGAGCTGCTTTTTCTCCTTAGTGGAAAAAGGCTTGACACCCACGCTATTGCGGCCCACGGTCTTATAAGCCGCCACAATAATCCTCTGTAACTGACGGGGTTTGTCGGTATCGGGAACCGCCTGCAATGCATTGGACACCTGAAAGCTCACCGCATCCCCCTTGACATTCGCAAGTATGAGATCGGAAACTACATCAAAGGAGCCGCATAGGCGCATACCCAATTCAACCCCTGCCTTAGGTCCGTGCTCATCTTGAACACGTTTAATGACCGTCGGAAGGACAGTCATGGACGGAGTGCAAAAGCACCTCGCATAAACTGCCACAAAGATCTTCCCCCACGACTCACAGTCACCAATTTCTTGGGTCAAGTCATTAGGCATGCTAATTGTCAGAATCCTGTGTTTTTCACCAGGAGTCGTGTTAGGAAATACTGCTTCCAGCTGGTCAAACTTCTCGGCAAGCCAGAAAGGAAATTCATCCTTATCCTAGGGGCGCTTGCCCATCACAGCGTTGACCATTACAGGGCTGAGTTTCATTCCGCCCTGTCCGGCAGGAAGCGCTGCACCTCCTGGGGCCCCGCCCGGCAGATTGCGGGTAATGTATTGTACTAACAACCTAATTACATAAATAGCGACTACATGTAGTCGTCTTAACTCAGCAACGGAACACGCCGAGCTGAGGATGAGGTGTAAATCCAGCCAAAACAGGCCAAGTCGCGCCTGGAATGGACAAGGGACCTAAGCTCAGAGCTGTTAAAGAGTGGGGTAGGGCGCCATTAAACCAAACTCGGTGCTGCCAAGCATCAGTCGGAACTTCCTGTGTCCTATACGGAGCATAGTCCTGCGACACATCAGTGGGAGTGTATCTGTCGAACACATTGGTATTAGCGTTCACCGCCGGGAAGGTCACCCATGAATAAAATATTTTTTATGGGTAACCCATCTCTGCACTCACCACCATAATCACGGCCATGCCATCCATGGGGACATGATAATTCTGCAAGTGATTGCGTACCGCAATGCGACTATGTTGCAGAATGTCCACCGTAGCCATAGTGACTCAGAAAGAAAAAGGTACAACAAAAATACGTAGCACAACTGGGTAGTAATTCAAGGAAACCGTTTTGAAAGAATCAAGCTTGAAAGGACCTATATTAATATATGCAGGTTTGTCCGCACTACTGTTTTCCGGAAACAATAGCGAAGGGTGTTAAGGATCGATATAAGTACTACTCAAGTGTCATGTAATAAGACCACCAACGATCGGGCGCCATGTAGCAGGGATTCTGCTCCTACACAGAACTGTGCATAGAGACTTAGAACCTCAGTGAATTAGGGTGTGCCAAAACTCACCTTAGTATCCAAAATCCCCAATCAGTGTCTCATTGGTACTTACAAAAACCCAATGATTTAGACAACCCAGAACATGGACTTAGAACACCTCAGGTAACGTGGAACACATGAACACTCTTTTGTTATACAAACATATCAATCCAGAACAAGGAGTCAATGAGGACAAGTGCGAGTTTGAAATGTTTATTTCTAATGCAGTGTTCTCAAACGCAGTATCTTAGCCAATACAAGCAAACATATTATGAAGATCAAGGTTAAAAGCATAGTTACTATTCCATAAAATACAAAGGGTGAAAGCATGTTAAAATGCTAAAGGAAACAGGTCTAAATAGAACCTCAGTTTACCCTCCCTAGCTAGCATATTATATTATATCTACAGAAGGTCTCTTTGGGTTTAGAAAGGCGGGCCCATACCTTTAGGTTCAGTGGAAATGGATCACATCATCTCCTACACCAACACTCTGCATTCGGATATTCATCAAGTGTGTGTCTCCTGCCTTCCGCAGTGCAGTATCATTAGCGCCTAAAACCAAAGTTGGCCACAGCTGCATCCATATTATGTCCACTCAGTGCGCTGATAAATCCAAACAATAAGCGCTGTGTTGAAATAACCTTGAAGGCCTCAGCACTCACTGTACAGACATTGCTTACCAAGCCAGACTGATATTATAAGCAAACATGTTATTCTCGTGTAAAGCAAAATACCTAACTAGGCGAAAAGCATTAATAACAAAATGTGTTGTGTGCAGAGGCAGCAGGAAAGGAAAAATGGCGTTTGAACACCGTGCATCGCTGCAAAGGCCTTAATCCCTCCATCAGAACAAAACAATTCATGAGTAACTAAGGGACTCATAAATTGATTATAATCTGCATCTGAGACACCGTATTGCAGAGACACAAATCCAGGGCCCATTCGAAGTCGCAACTCAGGCAACGGAAAACAGGCTGAACACATGTGAAGTAGGATAATCGAAACGATAATCCATACGCTGCACTCAGTGTAGCAAGCGGCAGCGCACCATAGGACTCAAGCATCCGGGCGCAAAGCAGCCCTAGCCGAGACAGCCCATCTTGCAACACAGGATGTGCATCCATTTTGACATAGACAGAACAGCAATAGCACGCCAGCAGCAAGAGCCAGTAGTAAGGGAAATCCACCAAACAGGCTGGAGAAAATAGAATGGAAGAATGCTGGAATGACTCCGAAAATATTTTGGAAGGAAGTCACTAAGCCACTGCTTACAACTTTAAAAAAGTGAGCCAGCCCCGAAGTGGAGGACGCATTGAAGATTGTATGAATTAATTCACCGAAGTGCAAGGGCAAATCAGTATTTAATAAGGCATGCACTTCTGTGCGGGTGTTAGCCACGTGAAGGACAAAGGTTTCACAAGCAGATGTGAGGGCAACTTCTTTCTGGGACAATAGAGCTCTTATGCGACTCATCTTATTGAACTCTGTTTTCAAGGTCGGAATCTTAGGCCAGATGGAAACATCAAGTTTACCATGCGGGGGTGGATACATTACATTCTTGCAACAAACTACACGTTCACTGACTGTAACGACATAAGCATCCCTTTAATTAACCCACAATAATCCTCATTGTTCAAAAGTAAATGACTCCTGTTAGCCAGCAACGTGAATGTGGGAACGATAGCAGGCACAGGTGTACCTTTCAAAACACAGGCTAAATTAGGCTCGTTTTGGTTGCAAGAGCCATGTATTTGGATATGTCGACACCTTAAGGAATGATCCGGTGCTTCAGTGCATTCTTCACCATTTAAATAAACTTCTCTTCCTTCCCTAAGACATCTGTATGTAAAAGGAAGCGACCAGGCTTCATGGAGATAAGAACTTCCTAGAGGCTCGTATCTGCCAATGGCAAAGTACTTCACACAATTTGTAAAAGCAAATAAAGGAAACGGAAGAGTAATCAAACCATGAATAATCCTTGTAGCAGCATTGGCTTCCGCCACAGAAAAAGGTAAAGGCTCCAACTTCTCAATGTGTAACATGGAAAAATAAGCATCCTTCATTGATAGTAAGCGTTGCTTGTCAGTCAAATTAAAGGAGGCAAACAAGGGGGACTTATTCAAGTAATGCCACGGCACTTTAGAGGCCTTAAGGGTTTGCAACATCCATGCAAACTGCATAATGGAACGCAACTGATTCTGACCGTGGTACAAGGCAGACACCTCATCTTGCACAATATTCACAATGGATGACACAATATTATCTAATGTGTAAATGCGGGAAGAGAGCGTGTTAATGCTGTTATCTACAACTGCTAGTACTTTTTTCTAAATTAGCCTGATCTATAGCTCCGAGGCAGGTAGCCGCCTCAACCTGGGAAGCTTTCCAGATTTTGTTATAAACAGCGTATATCCATCTTTTTGATCTACCTTTAGCCGAGCCTTTAATAAAACCATTCAGATCAACATCATCAGTCAGTTTAGATAAATGCAGCTTAACTGACGCCAAGGTGAAATGTCTGAGCCAGTTCTGACACAGTTTGCCTACAGAATAGGTAGTTACAGAATGGCCACTTTCAAAACGGGGATCCACCCTGACCTGTGTAAAGCCGTGAGCTAAACCCAGAAAACGATGCTGGCATGAGTCAGCACTTCTGTGCCAGAGCAACCAACCCTCGGGATCCAAATCGGATATGTTAAAGGAGGAATTCAATAATAGAGTTTGTAACTCTCTCATGGAAAATTTAGTAAAATTACCCCAGCTGGAATATTCCTCTAAATCAGGAAAGGAAGGAGCATTCAATCTTTTAGGAGTAGCCAATCCAAAGCATGTTGTTTGTGAAATAGTAGAATTCAAAAACAACATATGGTTCGGGATGAGGCATGCACGGTGCAAAGCCTCAGTGCCTTGCACTTGCCAGCTTTTAGAACCCCAAACAGATTTAAGGTCAATGGTATCCTTCCACAACTCATAGCCCCCAACAGCCAACTGGTCTAGAAAGGACTTCGAATACAATAATTTAATATCGGTAAGTCTAACTTTGAAAATTGACTTTTCAGCCATTTTAAAATAAAAGGCATTAGGATTAGATTGATTAAAATCTCTAAAGTAAGTGAACCTTTTCAAAAAGGTAGCAGAACTGCCTTGTACATGAGCTGGGCAGTGTTCCCACTGGGTGTAATTTACAGTGAGTCTCCTGGTATTAGCTTCATGCAGGTAGTGATTGCCAAAATGTTGATAACAATACAAATCACCGTAATTAGCAGACTCCAAGTACAAATCTTCAGCATCAAAGGCAGCATAGTATTTAAAATCAGAAAACAATGATTCTACGGCCTGAACATCCCAATCATCAGAACGTATATTTTGTTTACCCACATCCCCCATAGACACTCTAAGCACATTAGGGACATTTATAACCTCAGTGGGCCCATGAATTTGAAATCGAACCGCATCCCCTACAATCCCATCTAGGACAGGCCAAGCTGTGATGTTAACAAAAGCTAAGTCTCTCTGCACTCTGTGTGATGAGGAATGGGGAGCCAATGTTCCATTGATATGTCGAATGCAAGTTCTCTCCTCGACATAGTGTCCATTGACGAGACGGAAAAAATAAAATACAAAACCAATTGTCATGAAAAGGTAAATCGAAAAAAGCACCATCCAAATATAAGTCCAAGGGGAATCAAAAAATATTGTTTAAACAGTCTTGCCCATTTAGAAATCTTCGAGGGCTTTTTAGATGTGTGGGATACAGTGTCAAATGAAAATCTGGATTCTGTAGCCAAGCGAGGTTGCAAATCAGGCATCGATAAGTCAGTAGGATAAGTATAGTCAGTTTCATCATGTTGAGTACCAGGCAGCATACTCAATAAAGGACTGGACATTGCAGGCAACTCGAGAGCAACATCAGGCATAGGATTGGAAACCGGGGCCAAAACAGAATTTCTCAAAATCGAAGGACATGAGACTGCCGGTGTCAAGGTGCCTTCTCCAAACTGTAGCTTCCAGGGGAGCCGATGACTATACCTCAATTCCCAACTTCCCTAGCCGCGAGTTTTAACACTCACCGATAGGAGAGAGGGGGAAAGGGGAGTTGGAATGTGAAAGAGAGACAGCACCGCTTCTTGTTCTTCAGGTTGGACTTGCGTCGTCAAACTGTAGAACCCTGAAACAACAACAATGGCATATAACACTGTACTTCACTATTGTCAGCTAACCCCCAATTTTACCTTGCATTACCGGACTCTTAGCAGTGTGAAGCCGCTCTCTATTGTGGAAGATCGTTTTAGGTTTTGATCTTGTTCTCACTATTCTGGTTAGGTGTCTACTCATGAGTTGATCTCTAGAATGTAACTCTGCTCTAGAATATGTTTATATGTATATATTATATCCTGCCACTCGAGTATTCTATTACCTTCTAACTCCAGAACCTAATGTTGATCCTATTCTTATTCCTACGAGTCTTGTAAGTAGTAGATAGTTGCCTACTTCTTTCTTTTCAATGTTGTGAGTCTTGGTCTTTTGAGTTAGATGGTAGGTACAATTATATATATATAATTCTAATTACTTTGTATTCCTGTCACAAAGGTAAGTCTCTTATTTGTACTTGAATATTCAATGAGAACCTTGAGTTAGAAAATGAGGTTCTAAACTCTCCAGTTCACAAAACGCTGGTACATCTACTCTCTCGCTTAGATATGAAAATAAACTCTGCACATAAATTTCATTTCTTTAATCTCAGATACAAGGAATTATGTTGTCATGACTTAGCTGTCCTCCGAACTTCTGCCTGAAACTCTGAATCGCCAAATTCTTCAATGTAGTCAGGAAATGCTCGTCAACCCTCAGAAAACCGTTGAAGTGCCCGGGAAAAATTGCGAGCGAGCGTCTTCACAGCTGCGCTCGCTCGTGAGGGATAGACTGGACCGCTAACTTCCACTGGGACTGGAAGGCGGCCAACTTGGATTTCCGCAAAAGAATCCCAAACAGGATTTGCAACAAAAGGGAAACAACTGCAATTGGAATGACTCGACGCAGTCTGCAATAGACTACATTAGAGAGCCGAGGTCGGGTTGAGCGCCCATAGTGTGTGGAAGCTTGACTAGAATATGGACTTCTGACAGTACCTCCCACCGAGGCCCCCTTACCTATCGCCTTTGGTTTACTAGGATGTGATCTATGAAATTCCTTCAATAACCTGGAAGCATGCACATTGGATGCGAGCTCCCAGGTTCTCTCCTCTGGACCATAGCCCTTCCAGTCAACCAAGTAATACAAACTTCCTTTCCTGAATTTGGAATCTAAAATTCTCTTCACCTCAAATTCCTCTGAAGCCTGAATCTGAATTGACTTTGGAGGAGCCTCAACTCTCAGCCCTGCTGGACTTTTTTTCAACAGAGAGACATGAAAAACTGGATGCAACCGCAACCTGGGTGGTAATTTAATCTTAACGCTCACTGGATTCACCATTCTCTCAACTAGAAAAGGACCCACAAAGCGAAATTGAAATTTCAGATTTACCTTGAGGCGCATATTTCGAGTCGAAATCCACACCTTATCTCCAGGTTCATAAATTGGGCTGACCCGTCTCTTCTTATCTGCCTGTTTCTTATAGGATTTCTTAGCCAGAGTTAGATTATTTGTAGCTGTCTCATAAGCCTTTTGTAACTCTTGGACCACTTCTTCTACCGCTGGGACCTCACTTTCCTGTATACCCACTAACGTATTAGGATGTCTACCTGAGTTCAGACATGGATGAATGAGTGGCGTTGTTGTAAGCGAATTCTGCAGCCCAAATTAAGTTTGGCCATTCTCCCTCATGATCCATCAAGAACAAACGCAAAAATTGCTCCAGCTCTTGATTCACCCGTTCTGTCTGACCATCCGTTTCCAGATGGAAACTGGTAGACAGACGAGAATCTATTTTCAATCTCTTGAGAAAAGCTCTCCAGAAACAAGAAACAAATTGAGTACCCCTATCTGAAATAACCACCCGAGGAATGCCATGTGCTTTTACTACATGTTGTGTGAACAAAGAAGACAATTGTGTGGCATTGGGAATGGATTTCAGGGGAAAAAAAGTGACTCGTCTTAGTAAAGTGATCGACCACCACCCAAATAGTTGTATTACCCAAACTAGAGGGAAGATCCACAATGAAATCCATGGAAATAGTAATCCAATCGATAAGGTGCAGGTGGCAAATGTTGCAACAATCCCTGTGGGGCAGTTATAGAAGATTTTCCCTTAATACATTGCTCACAGGAAGCCACATATTGTTTTACTTGAGTTTCCATCGCCGGCCACCAAAATTCACGCTGAATCAACTCCAAGGTCTTTTTTACTCCCTTGTGGTTGTAAGTACACCTCAGCTAGGCCTACTTAGTGCAAGGGTTCGCCCTTCTCTGCACAGAGTCCTCGGACCTTCGGAAGAATTTGGCAATGAAACTGGAAATACAAAAACAAAGTTTATTAAACCTTTAAAGGTGGTACTAAAGTCCACACAACACTCTTCAGTATTGTATCGAGTAGTACAAAGAGCTGAAGCACATGGCCCCTTTTATACACAATGAGGGGGCGCAAGAAAAGGCGGTACAAAAGACAAGAGCAGATTTATGACCATACAAGGACATTTTAGAAGGCAGAATCGATAGATGGGCGGAGCTAACAGTCTCCGATCGCATTCCTGTCTGGAACCAATTAGGTAACGGTCACTGATTCTACTGCACATGTCAGGACATGTTTGAAGCGGGGACTGCTAAAAATAGCCTGTTGCCGGGCAGACTCCAGGCGCAATGAACAAGGAGGTAGGACCATACGCATGGCGAGCACATGGTAATGTATGGCACACAAAATGGCCGCTACAAATTCAAGATGGAGTCGGCACATTTGTTACGATAATGGTTAAACGAAACATGTCTTCTGCTAATGCTTAACTTAATCGCCGTTAATTTACAACATTGTGACCTGCCATCAGATTGTCATGACAATGCTGGATCACTTTCAAACGAAGTACATCATTGGGTACAAATAGTTTCTTCAAATAATATGGTTTCCCATCCTTGATCGTTCTTTCAGCTCCTTCTCTGACCCAATTCCTCTGTTCCTCCTGAGAAAAAGAATCCTTTAGCTGATCATCAAATTCTGGGAAGGAAATTGCTCCAATTATCCTTTCAGGAGGAATGATCAACCCTTCATTCTTCTTATTCTCTTCTTCATTCGAACTTAAACGTGATAAAGCATCTGCCTTTCCATTTGCAGAACCAGGTCGGTAAGTCAACACAAAATTATAATCAGCAAAGAACAAGGACCACCTAAGTTGTCTGGGTGTGAGTGTCCGAGCTGATCTTAAAAATTGCAGATTCCGATGGTCTGTGAAAACCGTAACTTCATGTTTTGCCCCCCAGCAGATAGTTATGCCACTCTTGAAATGTGTCTTTCACAGCTAACAATTCCTTGCCAGCTATGGAATAGTTCAGTTCCGCAGCAGATAATTTTGGTGATCGATATGCAACTGGATGAAGCTGCCCTGTAACCTTATGTCTTTGCGACAAAACTCCTCCAATGGCCAGATTAGAAGCATCTGCTTCCACATAAAAAGGTTCCTCTGAATTTGGGTGTTTTGCAAGACTGTGGCGGTAACAAAAATCTTCTTTAAATCCACAAAAGCTTGTTCTATTTTTGCACTCCATTCAAATTTGATTCCTTTCTTGAGCAGTCATGGGGCTCACTTTTTCTGAAAATTTAGGGATGAACCGTCTGTAAAAGTTTGCGAACCCAATGAAACTCTGCACTTTCTTTACACACTGTGGGGAAGGCCAATCCATTATTGCAGTTACTTTAGATTGATCCATTGAAACCACGTTGGGTGACAAGACAAACCCCAGGAACTCGACTTGTTCGGAGTGAAATACACATTTCTGTAACTTGACAAACAACTGATTCTCCAACAATCTGTTCAAAATGGCACGAACATGTTCCACATGTTCCTTAATATTGGCTGAGAAAATGAGAATGTTGTCAATGTATACGACAACAAAACGATCAATCAAGGTACTCTCTCAGCACATCATTTACAAAGTGTTGGAAGGCCGCCAGGGCGTTGCACAAACCAAAAGGCATGACTTGATATTCGAACAGACCCAATCGAGTTCAGAAAGCAGTCTTCCATTCATCCCCTTCGGCTATGCGCACAAGATGATATGCTCCGCGCAGATCCAACTTAGTGTACACTTTCGCTCCTTTTATTTGGTCTAGCAATTCAGAAATTAATGGCAAAGGGTATCGATTTTTCTTGGTAACTAGATTTAAAGCCCTATAATCGATACATGTTATCAATTTGCGATCCTTCTTTGGAATGAAAAATAGGGACGAAGAAACAGGAGACTGAGAAGGGCGGATAAAACCGTTAGCCAAAAATTGCTCCACATATTCTTTTAAATGCTGATTTTATGCTTCAGAAAGTGCATATATCCGACTACAGGGCAACGATGCTCGTTACGACAATCATATTCTCGATGAGGCGGCAATTTCTTAGCTTCTTGTTCATCAAAGACTGCAACTAAATCCTGATATTTCACAGGGATCGATGGCACTGCTAAGGCACAAATGGACTGCGTAACACTCGCCAAACACGTAGATGGAGAAGTCGTTGGAGTCAGACTATCTTTCCCAAAACAATGTTGTAGACAGTAATCCGAACTCATGTCAATGGATCTCTTCGCCCAATCAATTCTTAGATTGTGTTCAGTTAACCACGGCAATCCCAGAATTAACTGGAATTGTGGAGCGCCGATGAGATTAAATTGCAAAACACTAAGATGATTCCCGGACCTTTCAAAGAAATGAGTTCTGTATAAAATACAATTGGACCAGAGGAAAGGTTGGTTCCGTCCACCTCTCGAACAGCTTCTGGTCGTTCCTTCTTTAAAAATGTAATCTTCATAGATTGAGAAAATCTGATATCACAAAAGTTTCCGGTAGCCCCTGAATCAATCATTACCGAGATCTTATCAATTTCTGTATTTCCAAATTTGATTTGAACGGATATTATCAAATGCGGGGCAGATGACTGCAATGAGTTCACAATACTTTGAGAGTCTGGAGTTGACTTACCAACAGCTTCCACCAGAGCAACCCCTCCTACTGGTGGAGCCTGTCTCTTACCCACGTGTTATTTTTGGGCTTCTTGGGGCACTCCTTTAAAAATGCCCAGAATTTCAGCAATACATGCATAACTTGCCAACTCTTCGTTTTTCTCTTTCCTCTTGAGATAATGGTCCCCGTACAGACCCAATTTGCATTGGTTCCTCTTCATTGGTACCTTCCTTGGTCTTAGGAATGTCTGACTTAATTCGATCAAAACTGGGCGGAAAGAATTTCACATCCTTACGTTGCTCACTTCTTCTTTCACGTTGACGTTGATCGATTTGAAAAACCAAATCAATTAATTCAGAAATTTCAGTAGGCCGCTGAGGAATTTGTGCCAGTCCATCTTTCAAATCGTCCTTTAGACCTCTATGGAATGTGGCAGCTCTTTTGGCCTCAGGCCAATTGGTTTCTACAATCAGTTTGTTATAGTGCGCCAAATATGCCACCAGATCTCGATTTCCCTGCTTAAGATCCAATAACTCGTCAACCGTGGTTTGTGATATAGACCGTCTGTCAAAAATTCGAAGAAATTCTTTCTTAAAGGCCTCAAAATCATACAAAATAGAGTCATTATTATTTACCAGGGGCAAGGACCAAGCGGCAGCGTCTCCACTCAAGTAAGACAATATAAACGCCACCTTAGACTGATCTTCCTTGAATATAATAGGTCTACAGAGAAAGTGTAATGAACACTGAGTAAAGAAAATTTGGGCTTTATGAGGATCCCCACTAAATCGTTCCGGGGCGGCCAAGGGAATTGTGGGTGAGATAGCATGTATGACTTGGGTTGTCAACTCAGTGGCGGATGGAGCCGGGGAAAGGACTGTGGTTTGCTCTCTTTTACCTCAGTAGGATTACTTAACGAGAATTCTTCAAAACGTTGTCTCCTGTCGAGACTTTTTTAATTTGTTCCTTAAGGGCCTTACTCTCCTCCATGGTATCTCCCAATTGCTTCTGTATACTATCCAAAACTGATGCTAAAGCCTTAACATCTAAACCTTCTGCCATCCTGCTCAGGTGGAAGTTTGTGAGGGCACTTCAATCTGTCAATGTACCTTCTCCAAACTGTAGCTTCCATGGGAGCCGATGACTATTCCTCAATTCCCAACTTCCCTAGCCGCGAGTTTTAACACTCACTGAAAGGAGTGAGGGGGAAAGGGGAGTTGGAATGTGAAAGAGAGACAGCACCGCTTCTTGTTCTTCAGGTTGGACTTGCGTCGTCAAACTGTAGAACCCTGAAACAACAACAATGGCATATAACACTGTACTTCACTATTGTCAGCTAACTCCCAATTTTACCTTGCAATACCGGACTCTTAGCAGTGTGAAGCCGCTCTCTATTGTGGAAGATCGATTTAGGTTTTGATCTTGTTCTCACTATTCTGGTAAGGTGTCTACTCAGGAGTTGATCTCTGGAAATATAAATAGAATGTAACTCTGCTCTAGAATATGTTTATATGTATATATATATCCTGCCACTCGAGTATTCTGTTACCTTCTAACTCCAGAACCTAATGTTGATCCTATTCTTATTCCTACGAGTCTTGTAAGTAGTAGATAGTTGCCTTCTTCTTTCTTTTCAATGTTGTGAGTCTTGGTCTTTTGAGTTAGATGGTAGGTACAATTATATATATATAATTCTAATTACTTTGTATTCCTGTTGTAAAGGTAAGTCTCTTATTTATACTTGAATATTCAATGAGAACCTTGAGTTCGAGAATAAGGTTCTAAACCCTCCAATTCACAAAACGCTGGTACATCTACTTTCTCGCTTAGATATGAAAATAAACTCTGTACATAAATTTCAGTTCTATAATCTCAGATACAAGGAATTATGTCGTTATTACTTAGCTGTCCTCCGAACTTCTGCCTGAAACTCTGAATCGCCAAATTCTTCAATGTAGTCGAAGAGCACTCAGGAAACGCTCCTCAACCCTCAGAAAACCTTTGAAGTGCGCAGGAAAAATTGCGAGCGAGCGTCTTCCCAGCTGCGCTCGCTCGCGAGGGATGGACTGGACCGCTAACTTCCGCTGGGACTGGAAGGCGGTCATCTTGGATTTCCGCAAAAGAATCCCAAACAGGATTTGCAGCAAAAGGGAAACAACTGCCATTGGAATGACTTGACGCCTTCTGCAATAGACTACATTTGAGAGCCGAGGTCGGGTTGAGCGCCCATAGTGTATGGAAGCTTGACTAGAATATGCACTCCTGACAGCCGGTGTCATACTAAGAAGAATCGGCCACTCTGTGTATCTTGACATTGTCAATGGAGATATACCTGTTCTCCTTACGACCTGGAAGTGGTGGTAAAATGACTGTTCTTGTGCCCTTCACACCAAGCACTGGAACCGGAGCTCGATAAGAGGGACCAAATTCTTTTTTGTTATCGATCTTCTCACAAACTAGTTCTCTAACTTGGGGTAGCCAGCCAACTACCGGGATCTGCAACACATCATCCAAGGTGGAGGGCAAATGTTCCTTTGAAAGACTGTCTCTTGTCTTTTGTAGATCCTGTAAAACATTGCAATGTTCATCTACGTCAAAGGAGGCGGCTTGAGCCACCGCGTGTAGACCGTCAAAGTCCAGTACATACATCTTGATACCAAAGAGCATTTCGTATGGGGTCCGCCCACCCAGAGACCTTCTAGGGAGATTATTAAGAGCACGCTGCACACCATTGAGATGGGCCAGCCAGTTCCTGCCAGTGCCTATAACTCAAGCCGTCAAAGACTGCTTTAAATCTCGGTTCATTCGTTCCACAACACTATTACCCTCAGGTCGGTATGGAGACAAAAACTTGACTAGGACCCCCAACGAAGTCATGGCATCCTTATACGCCTTAGAGGCAAAAGCCGGACCCTGATCCGAATAGAAGGTACCACAGGCAAAAATCCCTACAAAGATACACATGTTTCTTAAGACAGTTCGTGAATCAGCGCTACAGTGACGCCAGACCCACACAAAGCTTGTGCATGAATCAACTGCTACTAAGATGTACTTATACACAGTATCAGAAGAAAAGGGACGGCAGTGATCTAAATAAACACACCCAAGGGGTTCATTAGAAATGTACAACTGTGTCTGTGGCGGACGCGCAGCAGTTAAAGGCTTAATCTGCTGGCAAATGTCACATTGAAGGACATAATCGCGCGTCTGTTTGTACAGTCCCCGCCACCAGAAACGTTGTTGTAACTGAGCTACAGTAGCCGCAGCACCCGCATGCGCAGACGCAACACCTTCATGGGCTGCGGTAATCAGAGTAGGCCTGCGGTCCGCGTTGGGAAGCAATCTCTCACCAACGTCAGGTATTTTCACATAAGGAACTTTATCAGGACTTAGGTGGTATGAATACTTTGAAGGGAATCCTTTTAGATATTTACTTCCCTTCTCAGTTGCAACAACAGCTGCCAAGATATCATCATCAATCTTTCTTTTGGAACGTGTAACTGCTGCAACCAAATATGTCGATACTGCTGATTTTGCTGCCTCATCGGCAAGCGAATTGCCAACAGCTTGGACTCCCACGCGCTGATGACCGAGAGTATGAATCACCAACACGAGTGGCAACTGCTCTTTAGGCTAAGCCACTCGGACCCAGATCCTTTTATGTTTTATTGTGCTACCCTTGGAATCACGAAAATCATTCTGAATCCAAAAGAAAAGATTTTTATTGTAAGACTGGACACAGTAGTAAGAATCACTCACAATAAGAGATGACACACCAGGATCAGCGTACTCCAATGCAAGCATCAGAGCACAAAGCTCTGCCAATTGTACGGTGCAGTCCCCTAGAGTCTGCGTGTGCACGACTCTGGACTTGAACTCTTCATTCATATGGCACCTACCACAATAGCGCAAGCGGAAACATATGCGTCTTTAGACCCATGCGCAACCTGCGCAGAACCATCAGTGTATATGATGCAATGGAAGTCCTCCAAAGGCTGCATAGCCAAAGGGGCAAGATGAACAAATTCATACTGCAAAAACTCCTGCAACTGTAAGGAGGCATCAAAAATAAACGTGACATCTGGAGACGTCAAAGATGCTGCCCATTGTATCCACCAGGGGTGCAAAGCTTTAGAATTTGGTACACTGGCTTTCGTCACTGCCTCTAACACAGGAAACGGGGTAACAACCAACATGCGCTTTCCCTGTGACAGAGCACGTTCCTTGAGAATCGCCATTTGCACTGCTGTTAAAACTTTTTCCACAGAGGAAAACCGCATTTCAGCCGAAGTGTACAAGTGTGACTTGTAAGCAATAGGGACTGTGTCTCCTTCGTTAAAGGTAAGGTACGTGAAACCCACCGCCCCAGGGATGATTCTTATCACCAGGTTGGTGTGGTTATCATGGGTCAGTAAGAACTTAGATTCTAGAAGAACGAGGAGAGCGTTGTTCAGAAACCTGAAAACGATCAGGTAATTTTATCGTCGCGCGATCGCGCAAGTCATAAATACGTTCTGTAGGCGCAGGCACTGGAGACGCAGGACGAGACTCCTGTTTCTGCTTTTGTTGTTGTTTACCCTGTTTTTGTTTTTTGGTCTTGGGCTGATCGTCATTCTCTGACTTCGGCCCTTGGAGCTGCTTTTTCTCCTTAGTGGAAAAAGGCTTGACACCCACGCTATTGCGGCCCACGGTCTTATAAGCCGCCACAATAATCCTCTGTAACTGACGGGGTTTGTCGGTATCGGGAACCGCCTGCAATGCATTGGACACCTGAAAGCTCACCGCATCCCCCTTGACATTCGCAAGTATGAGATCGGAAACTACATCAAAGGAGCCGCATAGGCGCATACCCAATTCAACCCCTGCCTTAGGTCCGTGCTCATCTTGAACACGTTTAATGACCGTCGGAAGGACAGTCATGGACGGAGTGCAAAAGCACCTCGCATAAACTGCCACAAAGATCTTCCCCCACGACTCACAGTCACCAATTTCTTGGGTCAAGTCATTAGGCATGCTAATTGTCAGAATCCTGTGTTTTTCACCAGGAGTCGTGTTAGGAAATACTGCTTCCAGCTGGTCAAACTTCTCGGCAAGCCAGAAAGGAAATTCATCCTTATCCTAGGGGCGCTTGCCCATCACAGCGTTGACCATTACAGGGCTGAGTTTCATTCCGCCCTGTCCGGCAGGAAGCGCCGCACCTCCTGGGGCCCCGCCCGGGAGATTGCGGGTAATGTATTGTACTAACAACCTAATTACATAAATAGCGACTACATGTAGTCGTCTTAACTCAGCAACGGAACACGCCGAGCTGAGGATGAGGTGTAAATCCAGCCAAAACAGGCCAAGTCGCGCCTGGAATGGACAAGGGACCTAAGCTCAGAGCTGTTAAAGAGTGGGGTAGGACGCCATTAAACCAAACTCGGTGCTGCCAAGCATCAGTCGGAACTTCCTGTGTCCTATACGGAGCATAGTCCTGCGACACATCAGTGGGAGTGTATCTGTCGAACACATTGATATTAGCGTTCACCGCCGGGAAGGTCACCCATGAATAAAATATTTTGTATGGGTAACCCATCTCTGCACTCACCACCATAATCACGGCCATGCCATCCATGGGGACATGATAATTCTGCAAGTGATTGCGTACCGCAATGCGACTATGTTGCAGAATGTCCACCGTAGCCATAGTGACTCAGAAAGAAAAAGGTACAACAAAAATACGTAGCACAACTGGGTAGTAATTCAAGGAAACCGTTTTGAAAGAATCAAGCTTGAAAGGACCTATATTAATATATGCAGGTTTGTCCGCACTACTGTTTTCCGGAAACAATAGCGAAGGGTGTTAAGGATCGATATAAGTACTACTCAAGTGTCATGTAATAAGACCACCAACGATCGGGCGCCATGTAGCAGGGATTCTGCTCCTACACAGAACTGTGCATAGAGACTTAGAACCTCAGTGAATTAGGGTGTGCCAAAACTCACCTTAGTATCCAAAATCCCCAATCAGTGTCTCATTGGTACTTACAAAAACCCAATGATTTAGACAACCCAGAACATGGACTTAGAACACCTCAGGTAACGTGGAACACATGAACACTCTTTTGTTATACAAACATATCAATCCAGAACAAGGAGTCAATGAGGACAAGTGCGAGTTTGAAATGTTTATTTCTAATGCAGTGTTCTCAAACGCAGTATCTTAGCCAATACAAGCAAACATATTATGAAGATCAAGGTTAAAAGCATAGTTACTATTCCATAAAATACAAAGGGTGAAAGCATGTTAAAATGCTAAAGGAAACAGGTCTAAATAGAACCTCAGTTTACCCTCCCTATCTAGTATATTATATTATATCTACAGAAGGTCTCTTTGGGTTTAGAAAGGCGGGCCCATACCTTTAGGTTCAGTGGAAATGGATCACATCATCTCCTACACCAACACTCTGCATACCGATATTCATCAAGTGTGTGTCTCCTGCCTTACGCAGTGCAGTATCATTCTCGCCTAAAACCAAAGTTGGCCACAGCTGCATCCATATTATGTCCACTCAGTGCGCTGATAAATCCAAACAATAAGCGCTGTGTTGAAATAACCTGAAGGCCTCGGCACTCACTGTACAGACATAGCTTACTAAGCAAGACTGATATTATAAGCAAACATGTTATTCTCGTGTAAAGCAAAATACCTAACTAGGCGAAAAGCATTAATAACAAAATGTGTCATGTGCAGAGGCAGCAGGAAAAGAAAAATGGCATTTAAAACTCTAACTAGCACATGCCAACTTAACACAGTGCAAAGGTGAAACCAATACACAAGATGGTATGAAAAAGAGAGGAGAAGCTGCTGGGGACCTGGATGGCTGGATAAATCCCAGTTCCAGGTATTTATCCAGATATTCTCGTATGTACTTGTTCTCGGGTACCGTAAGTGCATATATTCTCCCACAAGGAACTACTGACCCCGGAATCAGGTCAATGCGACAGTCATAGGCTCTGTGAGGCGGCAACATCTCAGCCTCTATATCACTGAAAACGTCGTTGTATTCCTCATAACACTTCGGCAAGACCACGTTCTTTTCTGCCAATGTATTGTTGCTAGGATACTCGATGGTCGGGTCACTTCTTGGTTGCAATGGTTCTGGCAGTATGAGGAGTCAATTTGTAATGTTTTGTTGGTCCATTCAATGGTGGGCTCATGTCTGTGTAACCAGGAAAGGCCTAGGATAACGCCGTACTGGGGAGCCTGTATGATACTGAAAGACAACCTCTCCCATTGGTAATCCTCGTATATAATTTCATACTCAGGAGTGTTATCCTGAATTGGTCCTGACTCAAGAACCTTGCCGTCCACTGCGTACACTAGTTCTCGGTTGGACTTCTGGATTAGTTGTGCTCCTAGACGTAGTGTCTCTTCTTGATCCATAAAACAGCCAGTGGCTCCCGAGTCGATCATAGCTTGGCTGTGTTTGGGTTTCTGGTTGATAACTATGACCAGTGGTAAAAAAAAAAGATCCATTTCCACACTGGCGAAAGTGTTTACCGAAGGGATTACATGACCACTTGAAAACTTCCCTTCCTGAGTCCTCAAGTGTGGTAGTTTTCCTTCTTCTTTTCAGTTGTTGAGGCGGCGGCTGACCCTAATCGAGGACGACCATATTTCGGCTTTACTGGACACTCCCGAAGAAAGTGGCCTTTCTTTCCACAGTATAGACATAGGCCTTGATTGTGGCAATGATCTTTTTCGCTGAGTGTCAGAGATGCTCTCACTGTTCCATCTCCATTGGTTCCGATTTCGTTTTCTCGATGCCAAAAGTACGCTCACTGTAAGGAAGGGTTTTCTCTTTTCCTTTTGTGATCTCCTTTGCGTTCACGCATCCTGTGGTCTAATCGAAGGGTGAGTTCTATGAGAGCCGCACAGGTACAGGGTTAATGCTCAATCTTAGCTAGAACGTCTTTAAGTTCGCCCGTGAGTCCTTGATAGAATATAGCCGACTGCTTGGCCTCCGGGCAGTCGGTTTCTGCCACCAGTCTCTGAAAGTTGTTCAGATACCTAACCAAATCAGAGGTTCCCTGACGTAACTCCATCAGATCTTTATACGCCAAGAAGGTCTCAGCTCGACCATCAAAGGTTTTCTCAAAAGTTTCTCTAAATTTGTCCCAGTCGTAAAGTAAAGGGTCATCACTCCGTACAATGGGAACTGGCCACTGTGCAGCTTCCCCACCCAGATAAGACATCATGAAAGCCACTCGGGCTTGGTTGGTGGCGAACATCTTTAGTTTACAAGTGAAATGGAGTAACACTTGCGTAACAAAGACTGGAACCTTCTTAATGTCCCCATAAAATCTCTCTGGAGGGGCCAATGGTATTTGAGCAGGCATCTCCACTACTACTGACGTTGGGTGGGGGGTTTCCCTAGCATTGAACGGATTATGCTTAAGCCTGTCCACTCTAACCAGTAGGACTGCTGTCTCCTGGTGTGAGGCAACTAGTTCAGGTTGAACAAATACCAAAGCTGCCATAACATCCTCTAAGGTAGCCATCTATGAACTCAGCACGACCAAGAGGAAGCCAATTCTTGGGCCGATTATTCTGTCGCGATCCTCTGTCCAATTCCTCAGGGTCGTGCTGATGCTCAAAGGGGTCCACCTCTGAAATACCCCAAGTCTGAACTTTGTATATGTACACAGACTGTTGAGGTAATTGAGGTGGAGAAGGAAAGGGTAGGAACTGCGGGGAAGGAGATCTGTGATGGAAACAAGAAAACAACGTAAGACCTCCGTAGTTATTTCTTTCCTCCCCAATATTTACATTATAGACTGTTCCTCTATACAACAACCCCTACCTGAAATAAAGAGACAAGGAGTCGTAACATCAGAAGCGAGCAAAGGGTGATGGCATAGTCAGAACACCTTCTAGGCAAAAGAGAAGACGACAGGGCATGCAATATTAGGGACGGTCTTATTCCGCTGCCCCTCCCCTCATTGAGCCTTCACCATATATCTTGTATTTAGTATCAGACAAACAAATACCCAGGTGAACTGTGCTATGTACCATTTAGCCAGGATCTACCCTCTTCAAACGATCTCTCTCCTGAGGACACTAAAGAAAGAACAACCAAATGAAACTTAGCTAAAGGGTTTCTCTGGACCCTACTCAATGTAACTTGAATCTTTAACCACTGGCATAAGGCACCCAGAAATATTATTAAAGGCAGTTCAAGCAGAAAGTTTATCACAACACGAATAGTTCTGTACAAGGTCTGGAAAGTGATAACAAAACTTATACCAAGAAAAAATGTCACTTAATTCCAAGCTATTAAGTCATAACTGGAATTGTCGCGGTGCATATTTTTCCCTGCATGAAACCCGAGGACCTATGGTTTCTCCAACAGGGAATACCGCAACCCAAGTGCCGTACTAGGCACCTAAAGTCCCCTGCAAGAGGCTGCAATGCACGCGAGTCTCATCCAACAGGGGAGTCCAAGGAAAACACGGGGTACTCACCTCCGCGGGCTGCAATATAGGAGTGAGTGCAGGCACTCACTTAAGCTCCCCTGCACGAGACCGCGAGCCCTGCGCGTCTCAACCAACAGGGGAATCCGTAAAGGAACACACAGTGATCTCACCACCGTTTAGAAGTAAACAGCAGGCAGTCGTAGAGATGTGCATGAGCACTCTTACCGCCCAAAGATCGAAGGATTTTGTCCAAGGAGCACGACTCTGAGAAACCGGAAGAGTAATCGGCAGCGTTCCCAGGCAGCTGCCATTCTTATTCTTCCCCGGCGCAACGTCAAAGTCGCGTAATACGTGACTCACCAGGCATCCTGGGAAATGTAGTTTTTTCTGCCTTTTTACAGGCTTCTGTATATGACGGGCAGAGAGTGTAAACCTGCTATGATTCTGACAGAAAGCAGGACTGGATCGCTTCCACAGCAGGAATGTGGGCAAAGTGGATACAATATGAGGGTCTGTAAAAAGCTTCCAATGCGGATTATTATTGATAATATAACCATACGAAGGAGTACCACCAAAGGTAAGGCTCGACAGCCAGTATTGGTGGGATGAGTCACTAATGTGGAAGAAGAAGTCCTCCTTTGTTTTTAAGGAACCCCTCACTCACCGACCTGGTCGGTGACATGCTTCATCATCGGGGCCACCTTGGCAGCCGAGTGCCGCCAAGGTGTGCTACAACACCTGAATGCAGTGGAGTAGGTATGTGAGTGATGAATGTGCAGAAAGGAAAAATAAGTCAGTGGGTTAAAAATCGTCCTGGTATAACTTGTCAAATAATTTATTTTAAAGCTACTGGACAATATTAAAAACAGTGGTGATACAATGAAGGTTTTAATAGGACCTAGTGTATCTGTGCTATGTGTCGGGCCTACATGTTTCAAACCATATGAGAATTATCGGTTTTTCATCAGGACCAAAAAACGCTGTAAAAGGAGTTGGGTGGTCAGGGTACACTAACACCCTGCCATACCTGCAACCCTTTCAGACCCCAAAAATAGCAATTTGCTAGATTGGTAAAAAATGTGTGTGTCGTAACCTGGAAGTGGTTACACACAAGAAAACAAACAAAACATCTCAATGGAGAAATGTTTGCTGCACGGGGATTTGAGGGGAAGTTTACAGAGTTGAAACATATTAGTTCCTCTGGTCGGTAATCGGCTGAAAACCTACTTCTCTCCCTCGGGTACACGGAGGGAGAGAAGTAGGTTTTCAGCCGATTACCGACCAGAGGAACTAATATTGATTGACTTTTGAGCCACGACACGTCATTTCACTGGTGGAGGATATGCTGTCGTTCTAAACCCGAATCTTCACAAAAAGCATCAAGCTGCTTAATGCCTCGAACGTGCAATACCAGCATTTCAGCAACCGATTGAGACGGTTTATTCACCAATCCAAAGAGAACGCACTGCACGTTGACCCGGTCACACAATTGGTGTTCTAATTCACCATACGCAACCGACTGACGCGGTTTGCATCTTTCTCTAAGAACTTTTAGATGATTTTTCTGTGACTGCTAACTAAAAGAGACATTCCGTCTCACACCCTAAGGGAGTCTGTGCTTCAGCAATTGAATCATCCTTGTCCTGATGATGGTCTTCTTGACTTCAGCAGCCGAGACCGAAACGTCGACAATCCATCAACTCCACTAACGTTGTTTCATAACACACATTCGTAACCACATTTAATTGATCATTTTGGGTTATGTTTTGTTTAGCAATTTGGAGCTGATGTTTTTAATCATGAACTACAGATAAATTGTTCTTATTCTTTGTTCATGATTTGTTGCTATCATTAATTTGTATATTTATCTCCCAATATCTGTTTTCAGTAAAGATTTTTTCAAATATAAAAACCCCCTGCTCTGTTTTGCCTTTTTACCTTCCTTCGATTCATTTTCTCACTTAAAAGCAATACTGTTATCCTGTGGATACTGTTGAGTGTAACTAAGATACAACTCAGAACTTAGACTAAATGATCTAAAAACAAATCCCTTGTAGCACTCCTTTGTGTAGAATTATTATTGATATACAGCACCTGTCAGCACCACAGCGTTCAGCGTTCAGCTTCAGGAGTTGCATGCAATCGGTTGCCGATTGGATGACGCTCAAATCCTTGAAGCTGAATGGCGACAAGACCGAGGTGCTGATATTCGGAAGGACAGGGACGCCTGGTCGAGTGAATGGTGGCCGCCATCACTGGGAACCTGTCCGACCCCTTCACAGTCGGCAAGAAACCTGGGGGTCATCTTTGACATTGAGCTGGCCATGAACCTACAGATCAATAGAACTGTAGCTACCTGCTGAGAATAGCTCACTACTTATCTACGTAGGCAACAAAACAAACAGTGGTAGCATTGGTTGGATCTCGCTTAGATTACTGCAATGCGCTATACACTGAGATTAACAAGGGATTGGTACATCGCCTGCAAGTAACACAGGATGCAGCAGCGAGATTTGTTCTGGACCTTCCTTGCTCCGCCTCCGCCACATTAGCCAGGAAGAATCTTCATTGGCTACCCATTGAGCAACGCATTTCTTTTAAAATTACTTGCCTAGTCCATAAGGCTCTTACAGCAGGACCGGCCGACGGACTGGGATCTCTTCTTTCTAACTATGTACCCAGCAGATGTCTCAGATCTTCTCAACAGAACCTCCTTGTTATCCCCGCACTAAAAAGACAGGATGGGGAGGTAGAGCCTTTGCATCAGTGGCCCCTTGACTATGGAATGCTCTCCCCTGAGCTCAAGGCCCTTTCATCCCTGCCCCTCTTTAAGAAAGCTCTCAAGACCTGGTATTTTGGGAAAGCCTATTATTAACCAGTGTATGGTTATGCAATATATTATGTTAGGCGCCTTGATGCCCATTGGGCTGAGTTCTGCGCTTTATAAATTTATTTTCATTTCATTCATTTCATTTACAGACAGACGATCATCTTGTTCTTCACAGGATTCTAAGGTGAGTAGACAGACCGAAAGGATCAGATGTACTGTGTAGGAAAGTGCCCCTTTTGGCATATTTAGCCCCCACTTTTTGCCTGGTACATGATGTAATTCCAACTGAAGAAGCACTGGGTCACTGTTAACTAGGTCCCAAGTGCCAGATTTCTTTCCCTAAACTGTACCATTGTTCCATAATTGGAACAACTTCAGCCCCCCTCTAACTCCCTCATAAATGGTACCCCTGGTACCTGGAGAATTGGGACTGACGAGGGTCCACTGGGGCTGCAGCATGAATCGTGCCACCCTGGGGACGCCTCACCAAGAGCAGGCACACTGCCAGTGTAGGCTCTATGTCTTGGTGTAGAGAAAACGGACGAGTCAACATGGCATGAGATATAGGCAGGCCTTACAGCTTTAAAACAGGGTGCACTTTATCCCATGTATGGACATGACCCTACAGTCTCCAAGTCCCTTCTTGGGAATTGTAAGTGCACAGGAAACAAATAAAGAGACCATGAGCTTGATTCTTGTTAGTACAAGTTCTCCGGCTCCAGGGTGGATTCACTGTACCCCAAGATGTTTGATATTAAACATCTGGTCTTAATAAATCCTCACTCATGCCAGTGTTGGATTTACTAATAAATGCATCCAGAGGGCACCTTAGATGTGTCCCCCGAACACCTACCAACTACTGGTGGGGTTCCCGACTGGTCTCAGCCAGCCTGCCACCACTCGACATGTTTCTGAGCTCTTGGGGTGAGAGCCCATTGGATACTACCTTTTACTCCCTTGAATGCCCCTAAATTTAGTATTTAGGTGGCGTCCCTCCACCCAGATCTTCAGGTTCAACGTACCTGAAGAAGAAAATGAAAAATAAGAGCTGCTGAAACTGAGAATGGGGTGCCTGCTGCAGAATTTTGGCACAAACCCCTCCTGGATGCTTCAAGACTCTGTCAATGTGGAATGCGGCCTCGTCCTTCTGCTGTGAGGCCTCCAAGAACCCCAGAGAACTTCGAGGTCTTCACTAATCACCAAAGAACTCCCTTGGAGTAGAGGAGCTACTCCCCTGCAGCAGCAGGCACTGAACCTGCAGAGTCCGGATGATCAACTTGCCCCTACCCAGAGTCGCCAATGCAGTAAACGAACCAGAAGAGGTACCGTGAGTCATATCTGACTCCCACTGAGTGTGAAGACACCAAGACCCACTGGAGCCATGCCATACCAATAACCTGGATAGTGGCCCCCTGCAACCTGCAACGGGACAAATAGTCCACTCTGTACTGCAAATGCCCAGGAAGCAAGCACCCATCGAGGGACATTAAGATCCCTGAATCCTACTCGGCCGGTAGCCCAGCTGTCCTGAAATTGTCCCTGCAACTTGTCTGCCTCTTACAGTGAAGACCGTCTTGGCATATCAAGCCTACCTGCTCTACACCCAGTTCGCCCGGCCTGGGTACCGACGAACCAGCTGTGCTGCTGTGCTCCTGATGCCCTTGCGACCTGATTCCTTGTTTGGGATCCCTCAGACTTACTTGTGCAGTCTGTTTTGAGGGGCCCCCCTTCTTCATAGCATGTTTGCTACCAACAACCTCAGCACCCTACTCCCAGCTGAATCCGAAAGTCTCCAGACGATCTGCTGGTGGAACATTGGACGTTGGCTTGCGACTACCCTAAAACCCAAAGGTGAACCCAGAGAACCGCCTAAACGATTTTCTATACATTTGTGTGTTTTCTTCCATTGGCATTAGGCGTAACCGTGCACAACTGTGAGTTATTTTCCAAACTTTGAAAATTCATCACAAAATAAGTACTTACCTGAGAACGAAGTTCTTGGTCTTAAACATTATATAAAAATACTTATTATTTTTGCAAATTGGTCTCGTATTTATTCTTGAGTGTATGTCTCATTTATCTGTGTGTACAACAAATGCTTAGCACTACCCTCTGATACGCCTCACTGTTCCGCCACACTACCCCAAATAGAGCATTAGTGTTCTCAACTTCTGACTGTCGACCTGACTGGGATTCACCGGATTCTCTACACAGTGTACTTCGTTTTAGTGAACTATGTAGAGAGCCAGCTTCCTACAGACTGAGTATTGTAGAACTGAGGAGTAATCGTGTGACATCCCAATTAATGTAAAGAAAGGAGGAGGAGATCTCAATATAAAACAAGCATTTGCAATGCAATAGGTCTCGCATTTGCAAGAGTTAGAGCTATTGGCATTTAAAATGACAGTGTCATTAACATTTTTGTATTTTGGTTTGGAGTGTGATGGATATATGTGTTGTGTAGTGGAATTATGTGTTTTGTATTGTAATTGAGAGTTGTGGAATTGTGTGGTGTGAAATTGTGTGGTGTGTAGTGAAATTGTGTGGTGGAATTATGTGGTATGGTGAATAGATGGGATGAGAGCTGCACAGAATAGATAGAAAGGAAGATAGAGATAAGATAGGTAGTTTGCTTAGGAAGTGGTGAATAAACTTGAGACAGAAGAGCAGAAAGTGTGTGAGAAAAGAGAAAGGAGGGATGACCAGGGGAAGCATACAAAGGGAGCATCTGTGTACGCATACAACGCCCTGAAAAGAGGAGGATAGCATGGGTTTGAGAGATGGAAACCTTGAAAAGGTACGGGAAAGAAACTGTGGTTGAAGACCTGAAGTTGATCTAATGAGAGGTGGGAAGCGTGCACAAGGAAGTCAGAGAGAGGGGTGAGAGAGTGCTACAGCTTACACGAATTGGCTCGAGTCAGCATGTCTGCAACTGGCTCCCCCCAAACTTTTTCATTCCACGCGCTCCAACCCCTCCGCCCCCTGGTTCTCAGATCAGATCAGGGACCATAAAATTCTTTGTAAAAAACTGGAAAGAGCCTGGCGGACAAATTATAGAGAGGTGGACAAAAGACTACTCAACACCGAGCAGAGTGTCTATAAAGAGATGATAAGACTGGCAAAAGGTGCTTTTTTCACTAAACGGATTAAAGAAGCCAGCAATGCCCGAAGGAACTATTTCGGACGGTGTCATCCCTGGCAGTCCCCAAGACCACAGAGATACCCCCCAGTCCCCAACTTTGTGATAATCTCGCCAGCTTTTTCTTGGAGAAAGTGGAAAAGATTTTCTATTCTCTGGACAATCAAATCAGGACTCCCATCCCAATTGCTGACCCAGAGATGGACAGCAAGTCGGAAAAACTCCTTCAATTCACCCATATTAGCGAGGAGGAGGTAGCGAGCCGACTACAGAGGATAAAGTCGGGCTCCCCTCATGACCCCTGCCCTGCCACAATTGCTAAATTAACTCCGGCCACCATTGCAGTGGGACTCACCCCCCTGTTCAATCTTATGTTGGATAGTGGGGAATTCCCCTCAAGATGGAAGCAAGCATCCATCCTACCCCTTCTTAAAAAATCCAACCTGGATATAACCGAGATGAACAACTATCGGCCCATTGCCAGACTACCCCTCCCAGCTAAAATCATGGAGGGTATTTTAAACACTCAGCTGAGCACCTTCTTGAGGATAGGAGAACATCTAGACCCATCTCAGCATGGATTTCGGGCAGAGCACAGCACTGAATCGGCTCTGATTAAGTCTGTGGAGGATATAAGAAGAGTGATAGATGCAGGAGGTAGATCTGCTCTGATCTTGCTGGATCTCTCTGCGGCCTCCGACACGGTCCATCACAAGCTGTTGATGGACCGGTTGGGGGCCTGCGGAATTCAAGGAAAGGCACTGAAGATCCTGCAGGCCTTCCTTTCCAGCAGGACTCAGACGGTGGCCCTGGGGGACTTTGAATCACGTCCATTTGTGCTTCCCTGCGGAGTTCCCCAAGGGTCTTCCCTGAGTCCGACCCTTTTTAACGTGTATGTCTCTACCCTAGCGCCTGTGATTCGATCCTTTGGTTCTAATCTTACAGCATATGCAGACGACACGCAGATTGTGGTGTCGCTGCTTCCGGGTGAAACAGACGGCAGACAGGTTTAGAGGCTATATGCGAGAGGTCGGCAACTGGATGGCACAAAACTGTCTTAAGCTCAACTCAGCAAAGACGGAAGTGCTGCTTTTCGGTTCCAAGGATAACTTCTGGTCCCCAAGGTGGTGGCCAGAAGAAATGGGAACCCTCTCCTCCCCAGTGGCGAAGGTTAATAATCTGGGCATACTTATGGACGAATCGTTGTCCCTTAAAAAACAGATCAATGCACTATCCTAAACAACGCATTACATCCTTAAAACCATTCGGAAAGTTCTGCCATTTTTGGCGGTAGAACACAGGAAAACAGTGGTAACAGAACTGGTGCTCTCACGCCCAGATTACTGTAACGGCCTCATGCTGAATGCCCAACAGGGTTTACTAAACAAACTCCAGATCCTGCAGAATGCAGCAGCCCGCCTGATTACGGGTACCCCTAAGTTTGCTTCGGTTGCACAGGATCTGGTGAAGTTACACTGGTTGCCAGTTCGCAAAAGAATAGTCTTCAAAGCACTCTGCCTGGTCCTCAAGGCACTGCATGGCCTCGGCCCCCTATGTATGAAGTTGCTTTTCCATTGGTACAAGCATGCAACATCCTTAAGGTCTGGTGAGCAGGCGCTGGTAACAGTCCCAAGAGTTAGGAAAGCGCATTGGGGGGGCAGGAGCTTTTCCCTGGGCGCGGCAGTAGCTTGGAACAGATTGCCACTAAACTGCAGACAGTCGTCTGACCTCTTATCTTTCAGAAGAGTGCTAAAGACCTGGCTCTTTACACACTAAGCTCTTAGCTCTCGCGCACTATTGTCAATCAGTTAGCGCCAGGACACCTCCGGGTAACAGCGCGCTCTAAAAATTTGAAAAATAAATAAATAAATAAGAGAAAGGGACAGGTGAGAGGGGCACCCAGGGGGTGGGAGGGAGAGACGAGAGGTGGGTCCAGGCACAGCGTGATGAGGTACAGGAAGGTAGCATGTGTGAGAAGGCAGAAGGAAAGGATAGACAGAGACATATGAAAGGGAAAATGAGAGATGACCATCAGAAGTTTTAAGTAAAGATCAGTTTTTCACATCTGGTTGAGGAATATAAAATTGTCCTTTGAATTAGGGTGCAGGACTGCAGAAAGAAATATTATTTGTGTGTGAATATAGTGCCTTGATAGGCACTTTGCTAGGTGCTAGAGTGAGGTGTGTGTGTAACGTTATGCTTATATGTGTGTTTTGAAGGTGTATGTTGGTGTGGTGCATGAGGAGCCTTTTTTTATCTGTATTTATCTGTAGTAATGGCTCACTTTAATTGAACCGATATGTTGTACACGTGAAAACTAACCATAAAACAAACGCCAGCGACTGAAAACGTTGTGCAGTGAAATTTCGTCAGTAGGTAACCCCAAGATAGGAAGACACATGTTCGGTGTGCCCTACAAGTAGTCATAGCTGTATAACCAACAGCATTCTGGGACTTGTAGGCACAAACTAATAAGAAGTTACACTGAAAGTCCCAGAGTCTTTGCCAAGGTCTTTAAGTTATGTTGTGGACCATTGTGGCTGCTGTGCAGCATATCTAAAAGTTAGATTTAAAAAAGTGACATAAGCATTTTTGGCGCTATATATATATAACCAAGAAAACATTATGAAAAACTGAACGATCCTATCAAAAACAGAAATAACATAAAACATGTCTTCTAGTCTTGGAATGCTGGCAACATCTTCCTGCCTCTGATAATGATTGTCTGTTATGGCTTTTTGTTTTTGTTATGGGGTACAGGGGGCATAAGTCACTGTGACGAAGAGCTGCTAATGATCCTGCCTCCTTGGACTTATTGCACGAACACTTGCCCCCTTACCTGTCTCCATGTCCCCTCCTCTGTTTGCAGCCCCCGGCTTTGGTCCTGTCGTACACTGTCCCTTTAAGGCTTCGCTACCTGCAGCTTCCTCTGCCGATCATGTGATGTGGTCATATGATCTTGTCAGGTTCAAAGAGGAAGAGACAGGAGGAATGGTGTGCTCACCTGGTAGACGCTAGAGAGGAGTCACCGAGTAGTCTGTAAAAGAGCGGGAAGTTCAGACCTTTGCCGTTGCACTGGGACTCGGGGAGCCGCTGTTCTGCCACGACGCAAAAGAAAAGTTCTAGTCTGGGGGAAAGCCGCCATCTGAGAACGATGAAAAGGGGAAGCCGGACCCTTCCCGGCACCGCGCTGAAAGCGGCCGCGGCCCAGGAGGGTTGTGGCTCCACAAGGTACGAGGCCAGCTGGGAGCTGTTCGGGGTAAGGGAAGACCGGGGGTACGGGGTGGACGCACCAGTTCACCAGAGTAGGCGGAGCACGCAGAGAAAAGCCTCAGAGCGCGTAAAGCATTGTAGGAATCAGCGCAAATCACGGTGTTGGTCGGGTGCACAGTCCCTCACTCCCTCTTCCTGGCCTGTTGTGAAGCGAAGAAACGCTCCCCTGACCAAGCCTTCCTTCGTTTTTCTTTATTTTTCCCAGACCTTGGCATTACTGCACGACAGGATCAACCCTTCCTGTTGTCAGGAGCCTGAAGCCCAGATGACCCCTGCCCTCTGACGAAAGAGAGTAAAGATGCCGTATAAAAAATGTTTTGCTTTTCCGTTGTTCGAGGACATCGTCCTATAATACTGAACTCTCAAAAAAACCTGTAGCAAACCATTACCTGTTTCACTGTCACCTTCTCCACCGTACCACATGTGGTGTCAGAAGTGGGATCGTAATGCCTCCACATCCAGGAAGAATGGAGAAGCTAATACAGCAGCTCATGCGTGGTCAGGAGAAGCTAGAATGGGCAGTAGAAAAACAAACGACGACGGCCCATGCAGACAGGGAACTCTTTAAGGACACGATGACTAACCAGGCCGAAAGGCTAGAAAAGGTTGCTGATGACCAACTAAAACTGATGGCCAGGTGGCCATTCTTTTTGGCTTCTCTTTGTATAGGAGAAGCCCAGGCTGCATACCAAGTGGCGAATGCAAATGGCCATACCCATTACCAGGAGATAAAAGCGATCATTCTGGACCACCTATGAATAGACGCCGAGGCGTACCGAGTACGTTTCAGAAAAGAGCGAGGGACATCAGCGGACAACCCGAAAACTCTGTACTTTAAGTTGAAAACAACAGCAGACAAGTGGCTAAAGCCCCAAATGAGCACAAAAGAAGAATTCATGTCACTTATATATCTTGAACTGTACATAGAGGCCCTACCCTACCCTATACAACGATGGCTGAAACAGCATACCCGCCTGACTGCTGAACAGGAGGTGGATATGGCGAAGTCTTTCTACAGGGCACAACCCCGTACATTGTCATGGGATACTGAGAAGTCACTACGCCCCCCTTCTCCAGACGGAAGAGTGGAGCGAAAGACCCTGAAACCGAGCTCCGAGCCAATGAAATCCCGACACTATCGTCCAGAACCCGTTCCTGTTAGGGGTCCCCAATACTTAGAGTGCAGAGAATGGGGGCATATTGCTAGGAACTGTCCCCAGAAAAAGCCTCCAGAAGAACCAATGGACATAGGTTGTGTCCCCGGTCCATTCTGTACACTAACAAAATAAGACCCAGCTTTTATGTGAATATTTTTGTGGGTGGGGTGTCCATCAGAGCCCTTTTAGACTCCGGCTGTCAGCAGTCGGTTATCTGCCAATCTCTAGTAAAATCCTCTGTCCATAGTGACCAACAGGTGGTCCCTATTAGGTGTGTGCATGGAGACATTAAACTCTATCCCTTGATATCTCTACCCGTTTCCCTTACCAACAGGGTAACACTAGACGCTAATCTTGGGGTACTGCCTTCTTTCCCAGAAGAAATGATTCTAGGCCAGGACAACCCATCTTTCCTAACACTCCTCAAGAATACGTTATAGTCCGGGGAACTGCACTCACCACCCTCCCTCCTTACCCAAGCCCCCTGGCTTTCTGATAAAAGTTTTCGCTATAGTCAGTTGAATGACTCCACTCTCCGGCCCGCTTGGGATCATGCCAGACAAACCCCTCCAAATCACAAACCAGTGTACCCCTTATTCCTGATACAGAATGAGCTCCTCTACAGGGTAGCTAAGGAAGGCGACACCCCCAACTTGTGGATCCTCAGACCTTTCGGGACCAAGTCCTTTTTTTTGCACATTCCCACTTAACAGCAGGTCACAGGGGAGCACAGAAAACAGTAGACATGCTTTTATGGCACTTCTATTGGCCAGGTATATTTGCACACATCACCAAGTTTTGTCAGGAGTGTGAAATATGCCAAAGGAAAAACCCCTACAAACCCCCTCCTATACCTCTGCAACCCCTTCCCATTATTGGTGCTCCATTTGAAAGAATATGCATAGATCTTATCGGCCCACTCCCACGTACAAAGAAGGGCAACCTCTATGCTTAGGTGGTCGTGGACTACGCCACACGATACCCCGAGGCCTTTCGCTTACAGGCTCCCACTAGCCAAAACATCAGTGACAGGCTCCTGGAACTGTTTTCCTGAGTAGGCTTCCCACGTGAGAATCTCACAGACCAGGGGACCCCTTTTGTCTCCAAAGTAATGAGACAGGTATGGAAGTCCCTGGATATCTCACACATAAAGACTTCTGTATACCACCCCCAAACAGACAGCTTGTGTGAACGCTATAATTCCACCTTAAAACTGACACTAAAAAAACTCCTGAGTGTGGAAGGGAAAGAATGGGATAGGCTCCTCCCTTTGGAATTATACGTGGTCCGAAGCAAGACTCAATCCAGTCTGGGCTGTTCCCCATTCCAACTCCTCTATGTTCGAGAACCTTGGAGCCTGCTAGAGATTACAAAGGGGTTCTGGGAACAGGAGAAGGAGGAAGAAACCAAAACCTTTTTAGAGTACACTCAAGGCCTGCGTACCCGCATACAGAAACTGCGAGAATTCGCTGACGCGAATTTCGAAAAGTTACAAATAAAGCAATAGCTGTTTTCCAATAGAGGAACAAGATGGTGCCACCTAAAGGTAGGGGACTGGGTATTGGTTCTCACGCCATCTGGTGTCACAAAGGGAAGAGCAGCATGCCAGGGCCCCTATCATGTTGTGAAGAAGGTGGGCTTAACCTCCTAACAGATCCAAATCACTCTCAGACGAACCCAACTGTATCACATCAATCTCTTGAAAAAATGGTTGGGTACTCTCCCCAAAAACCTCCACCTAGTGAACCATATAACCAAACCTGATAGCACTCGCAACCACCTAACAGTCAACCAATAGCTTACAGAAGAACAGAGGATATCTCTACAATGCACACTGTCTCCGGTTGCCCCCTTGTTCTCCGACCTCCCTGGCCGTACTTCCCTGGCCGAACATTCCATTCACACCCAACCCGGAAGGGTCATTAAACAAAAACCTTACCTTATCCCTGCGGCCAGGAGAGAGGCTATAGAACAAGAAGTGAAAAACATGCTGGCCCTAGGAGTAATACGACCCTCACAGAGCGAGTGGTCCTCACCAATCGTGTTGGTACTAAAACCGGACGGATCCGTCCATTTTTGCATTGACTTCAGAGCTATCAATGCAATCTCAAAGTGTGATTCTTACCCCCTCCTGCGCGTAGATGAGTTAATTGAAAGACTAGGTGAGGCACAATACATCACAACTCTTGACCTCATGAAGGGTATTGGCAGGTGCCTCTTAATCCACAAGACCAGGAAAAAACTGCCTTTTCCACACCTTCTGGCTTGTTTGAGTTCACAGTGTTACCTTTCGGTTTACACGAGGCACCTGCCACTTTTCAACGTCTCATGAATAGAGTACTGGCGGAACACCAAGCATACTCCTCGGCATATTTAGAGGATATAGTCATTTACAGCCCCACATGGGAGACACACCTCCAACATTGCCAACTAGTACTTCAGGCTCTCCAGTCAGCTGGCTTACATATCAATGTGAAAAAGTCAAAAGCAGGTTTTCAGAAGGTGAAATACCTAGGGTTCCTTCTAGGAAACTGACACATAGAGCCACAAGAAGAGATGGTTAGAGCAATCACCAGAGCACCTTTCCCTGTCACAAAAAAAGAAGTTAGGGCTTTTCTGGGCATCCTCTGGTATTATCGCCGTTTCATACCCCAGTATTCTGAAATGGCCACACCTTTAACCAACCTCCGAAAGAAGGATGTTAAAACTAGGGACCTCCTTCACCCGCCTTTGGCAGCTACACAAGCCTTCCTTGAGTTAAAGAAGGCCATCATGTCTGGTCCCATATTGCGTTCTACTGACTTTTCCAAGCCCTTCCTGTTACAGACTGATGCATCTGAGAATGGGGTGGGGGCAGTATTGTCCCAGGTGTCTTCTGACAGGCTCGAACACCCTATCTTCTTTTTAAGCCACAAATTGTACCCCAGGGACCAAGGATACCCCATCATAGAAAAGGAGTGTCTTGCTATCAAGTGGGCGGTGTACAAATTGCGGTACTACCGTGAGGGTTCCCAATTCACCCTCTATACTGATCATGCCCCACTCCTTTGGATGAGCCCGAACAAAGGAAACAATCCGCACATTCTGCGCTGGTTTCTGGCTCTGCAACCCTTCTCTTTTGAAGTTCACCACAGCAAGGGCTCTGAGAATGGGAATGGGGACTTCCTTTCTCGTGTCACCCTGTTCCCCGATCGGCTGGGGTAGGGGTGTGTGACGAAGAGCTGCTTAATGATCCTGCCTCCTCGGACTTATTGCACAAACACTTGCCCCCTTACCTGTCTCCATGTCCCCTTCTCTGTTTCAGGCCCCGGCTATTGGTCCTGTCGAACACTGTCCCTTTAAGTCTTCGCTACCTGCAGCTCCCTCTGCCGATCACGTGATGTGGTCACATGATCTCGTCAGGTTCAAAGAGGAAGAGACGGGAGGAATGGTGTGCTCGCCTGTAAGGCGCTGGAGAGTTGTCGACGAGGAGTCTGTAAGAGAGCGGGATGTCCAGACCTTTGTCGTTGCACCGGGACTCGGGGAGCCGATGATCTGCCACGATGCAGAAGAAGAGTTCGAGTCCGGGGGAAAGCCGGCATCCGAGGACGACGAAAAGGGGGAGCCGGACCCTTCCTGGCACCACGCTGAAAGCGGCCACGGCCCAGGAGGGTCGTGGCTCCACAAGGTAGGGGGCCAACTAGGGGCTGACTGGGGTAAGGGAAGACCGGGGGTACGGGGCAGACGCACTGGGGCACCAGAGTAGGCTGAGCACATCGAGAAAAGCCTCCGAGCGCATAAAGCATTGAAGGAATCAGCGTTGGTCGGGTGCACAGTCCCTCACTCCCTCTCCCTGACCTGTTGTGAAGCGAAGAAACGCTCCCCCGATCAAGCCTTCCTTTGTTTTTCTTTATTTTCCCGGACCTTGGCATTACTGCATGACGGGATCAACCCTTCCTGTTCTCGGGAGCCTGAAGCCTAGATGACCCCTGCTCTCTGGCGAAGGAGAGTGAAGACGCCCTATAACATTTTTTTTGCTTTTCCATTGTTAGAGGACATCGTCCTATAATACTGAACTCTCAAATAAAAAAAACCTGTAGCAAACCACTCACTGTCACCTTCTCCACCGTGCCACAGTCACAGAAAGGTGGAGGTTGGGAAATTGTACCTGAATTACAATAGGAGCAGCAGAAGGACACTAGGGGAGAATCAACAGATGTCAAATTCCGAGGGCAGACTGAGGTAGTGCTGAGTGATGCTAAGGTGGTGGTGTGTGTTAGAATTGGGGGTCTCTAGTTGGCACAGGTAGGTACTTGTGACAAGTAGGGACCCTCTCCTCTAGTCAGGGTAAGGGGTACACTTCTAAAATAACCCCTGCTCACCCCCTTGGTAGCTTGGCACGACCAGACAGGCTTATCTCAGAGGCATCGTGTAAAGCATTTGTAAACACATACAGTAACCCAGTGACAACACTACAAATGGACACCACACAAGGTTTTATATAAAAATAAGTATTCTTTTATATAGAGTTACCACAAGACCATAACGACAAAAATAATTCCCAATACTATTAGAATTCAAGAGTTCTGGTTAAAAGGCTTAAATCAAAGTTCTGTGTGAGTTGGTAGCCCTGTCCGGCTACAGCGTTGCTGAAATAACACAGAGTCTAACAAATCCAGTGGACCGTGGCGGTCCGGGCCCACTCAAATGTCGACAGACTCAGTCACAGTACCTTTTACTTGATGCGGCCGGCATGGACGGGCAACCCAGTTCCCGTGTTTGTCGCGGTGCAGAAAAGAAAGCGCTGCAGGACGTGTGGTCCCTCGATCCGGTGCAGGCAGCGGCCTGTTGACGGAGTCGGTGGATCCAAGGCGTGCGTTGCAGGGCGAGACGGTGCTTCTTTGCGGTGCTTCCAGCTTGCGGTGCGGTGACAGATCCGGAGTTCGGGAGCTGGCGTCGATCAGTCCTGACAGCAGTGCGAGTCGGGCGGTGCATCACGAAGCGTGCAAGGCGGTGCCCAACTCCGGTGCGTTCACAGGATTCGAAGTCAGCAACAGTGACCGCGTCGACAGACCAGTACGAGTTGGTGTAGCGAGGCGTTGCACGTCGCGGTGTCCAACAGTCGCGGTGCAGGTAACAGCTCGTGACGGCGTCAAGATGAAGTCGGTGAGCTCAGAGCTTGCGTTGTTCGAGGCGGACGTTGTTCGATGCGGTGCCTAGAGGACACCGGGCCGGTCGTGATAGTCGGTCACAGCTCCCTGTCTCTGTAGCCACTGAAACAGCGTTTCCAGCAGGAATCCACAAGGCTGGTGAAGTCTACTGGTCCTGAGACTTCGGTCAGGGGGCAAGCTCTCTTCCAAGCCCTTGGAGATCCTTCACAAGTTGAAAGTAAAGTACACAAAATTCTTTCTCCTTTCTGTGGCAGTCAGGCAACCACTGCAGGCCAATCCCCCAGGCAGCACTTCAGCTTAGGAATAGTCTTTCCTCAGTTTCTTCAGGTTCCTCTCCTCAGCAAAGGTTTCTTCTTGTAGTCCAATAGTGATCGAATTTCACGGGATCACGGTCCCAATATTTATACCCCAATATCCTTTGTTCTGTGAGGGGAGAGGGGCCTGTGCCCAGTCCAAACCAGTTCAGAAGTACTCTGTTTACCAGACTTCTCCTTTCCCTTCACTGCCACTGCTGAAAACATTGCTCTGGCTTCCAGTTAAACAAAGGTCTTTTTTCAAAGTCTGCTGCCTGACCTTCTCTGCTCTTCAAAGTATAGGCCCAGTATATCTCCAACAGAAACTGGAAAAGCATATTCCTAACCGCCCATTGAGGTCTAGCTCGTTGCTACTACTCCACACGACGCGTATTAAACGCAGTAGGTCAGTGGGCAGGGCCTTTTCTTATTTAGCCCCTAAATACTGGAACAGTCTCCCTGTGACCCTTCGAAGTATCCCCTCCTACATGGCTTTCAGGAAACATCTTAAAGCATACCTGTTCTAATACTGCCTTCTCTGGTTATTTGTCTCTTGTTGTGACTAAGAAAAAGCGCTGAGATGCCCCCTGGTGATTCGTGCGCTATACAAACTATCCTAACATAACATAACAGTGCAGAGCAGAAACATCAGACGCCCCGCAGGAGGTGGAGCCAGCATTATGGAAGGCAAGTACAGCCCTGGAGCACTTTGTTGACAGTATTCCTTATCTTCTTTCAGTGTGCAGGGCAGAGACATCAGCCGCACCCCAGGAGGTGGAGCCAGCATTGTGGGAGGCAGGCACAGCCCTATTCAAGGTTCAGGTGCAACTCCTCCCTCCCATCTAGATGCAGCTCTCTTTATTCACCACTGGGCTGACTCATCCTGTCTCTTGGAAACCCCAGCCCTGTCACTCACAAATCCCAGACAAAGGAATACACAGCCTCGCAGAGGCAGGCTTGAAAGGTTAGGCAAGCACATACCTACTTTCTAAAAGGGGTATTTGCAAACACAGAATGGTAAAACCAACTTCACTAAAAGATGTATTTTATCATTCTGACTCCAGGCATACTAAACTCGAATTTCTACCATGTTCTGTGAGTCAGTTAGGATTTTAAAATGCAATAAGTCTAACAGCCCATTCTGGCCTATGGAGAACAGGTAGCCTTGAAATAGAGAAAATGCCTGTAATTCACTATTAGGACATGCCACACACATCAGGGCTTGTCCTACCTTATACTTACAATGCACACTGCCCTTGGGCCTACCATAGGGGTGTCTGATATGAAGAAAAGGGAAGGTTTAGGGACTGGCAAGTGGGTGCACTTGCCAAGTCAGCATGACAGTACCTGACTGCACGCAGGCTCTGCAATGGCAGATCTTAGACACACTTTACAAGGCCGCTCTGTGGGTGGCACAACCAGTGCTGCAAGCCCACCAGCAGCATTTGGATTTACACGCCCTGGGCACACTCAGTGCACTGTACTAGGGTCTGACAAGTAAACCAAACCAGCCAATCATGGAATCACTAATTCATACATTAATTTACAATAGGGAGATCATATGCGCTTTAGCACTGATCAGCAGTGGTAAAGTGCCCAGAGTCATAAAATAGCCAACAACAGGTCAGAAAAATTAGAGGAGGAAGGCAAAAAGATCAGGGATGACCCTGCAAAAAGGGCCAAATCCAACAGTGTGCTGCTGCAGAGGTGAAGCTGAGTGATACTAAGGTTGTGCTGAGAGCAGCTGAGGTGGTGCTGAGTGATGCTGTGTTGGTACTGTGCTATGGTAGTGCTGCATTGGTGTTGAATTGCTGCTGAGGTGGAGTTGTGCTGGTGTTGAGGTGGGGCTGTGCTGGTGGTGGTGCACTGATGCAGAGGTGGTGCTGTGCTGATGCTGAGATGTTCTGCGCTGGTGCTGCACTGGTGGTGGTGCTATACTAATGCTGAGATGATGCTGTGCCAATGCTGAGGTGGTTCTCAGGTGATGCTGAGTGATACTAAGGTGGCGTTCAGTGATGCTGAGGTAGTGCGGGGTGATGCTGAGGTGGCGGTGCTGCGCTAGTGCTCAGGTGGTGCTGAGCTGGTGTTCAGGTAGTGCTGAGTGATGCTGAGTTGGTGCTGTGTTGAGGTGATGGTGTGCTGAGGTGGTGGTGCGCTAATGCTGAACGGGTGCAGTGTTGGTACCGAATTGCTGCTGAGGTGGGGGCTGCGTTGGTGCTAAGGGGGCCGCAATGGAGGTGGTGCACTACTGAAGAGGTGGTGCTGTGCTAATGTTGAGGCTGTGTTGAGGTGGTGCTGGGGTGGTGCTGGGGTGGTGCTGCACTGATGTTGAGGCAGTGCTGTAGTGATGCTGGGTGGTGCTGAGGTGGTGGTGTGCTTGTGCCGAAGTAGTGCTCAGGTGGTGCTGAGTGATACTGAGGTGGTGCTGCGTGATGCTGAGGTGGTGCTGCGTGATGCAGATGTGCTGAGTGATGCTTCGATGGTGATCAGGTGGTGCTGTGCTGGTTCTGAGTTGATGATAAGTGGTGCTGAATTGGTGCCATGCTGAAGTGGTGTTGTGCTAATGCTGAAATGGTGCTGCATTGGTGCTGTGCTGGTGCTTACGTGATGCTGAGGTGGTGCTGCGCTGATGCTGTGGTTGGGCTGTGATGCTGCTGAGTTGGTGATGCGCTGGTGCAATGATGCAGAGGTGGTGCTATGCTGATGCTGATGTGGTGCTGTGTTAGTGTCGGAGTGATACTGAGGGGATGCTGTGCTGATGCTGAGGTGGCACTGAGTGATTCTGTGCTGCTTCTGAGTGGTGCTGGGGTGGTGCTGAGTGATGCTGAGGTGGTGGTGCTGAGTGATGCTGAAGTGGTGGTGCTGAGCTGGTGCTCAGGTGGTGCTGAGTGGTTGTCAGTTGTTGCTGTGCTGAGGTGGTGCTGCGCTGGTGCTGTGCTGATGCTGAGTTGGTGCTGTGCTGAAGCTGTGGTAGTGCTCAGGTGATGCTGAGTGATGCTGAGTGATGCTGTGATGGTGCTGAATGATGCTGAGGTGGTGGTGCTGAGCTGGTGCTCAGGTGGTGCTGAGTGGTTCTCAGTTGTTGCTGTGCTGAGGTGGTGCTGCGCTGGTGCTGTGCTGATGCTGAGATGGTGATGGGCTGATGCTGAGGTAGTGCTCAGGTGGTGCTCAGTGATGCTCAGGTGGTGTTCTCCATTCACAAACTACCTAAGGTGTTGAAAACTAATCCTCTATATGCATTTAAAAAACATCAGCAACACAAACGGTAAATGGATGGGCATACAGTTAAAGAATGAGGCTCTATTCTACTTACCCCTGTGTATTCCACAACAAGTTTACGAGTACTGGCATTGTCCTAATACACACAAATGAGGTTCAAATGGATCGCGTGTGCTAGGAATGCGGCATGGATACTTTACAAACAAGATATGAACTCAACGCGAGGCATTATTTAGTGAATTATGTTTATTTACTGGATGGACATAAATCCTGTGTGTCTTGCAAAAGGGATAAAGAGGATGAGTGTCAATCAACATGAATGACAAGCCACCTCAGGTCTGCTATGGTTCTTGCTAAAACCTTTCAAAGGTTATCCAACTGATGGGGCACAGCTGATGTACCAGACTCTGGTGAACAAGAGAATCACCACAGGCCTCATTGAGCGGTCCATGGATGTAGGAATGTTAATTTAGCACCCCCAGAGCTAACAATACAAGGGTTCCCATTAGTCCAGGTCATACCCTTTGAATAACCAGAGGAATTATGGGGAGAGCAATTCCTCACTCTCTCCTGCAGTTTCATCTCGGAGGTTCCAGTTGTTTCAAGTAGTTGAACTTTCCAGTGGAAAGGTGAGGAACCCAGGGTAACTGAGCAGAGCTCAACCCCTGAGGGAGCCGGTGACAGGATTATCGGTCTCTCATAACAAGCTCCTAAGTGGCAGAATCTATGAACAGGACCATTGAACTGGGCATCCTGGTAAAACCTCAAACAATTCAGGGGAATAGTAGGTTTCTTTCAAAGGAAACAGTCATGACTGGAATTTTTTTAAAAAAAGTATTCAAACCTATCACCGTGCCTTTCCCTATGCAAATGAACGCAGTACATCCTATGACGAAAACCAGAAACTAATTTGCACAAGCAGCCATAACCAAATTTGAAACTCAGTATTATTGTGTGTCACACGGCTGTTCACTGGTTTTCACAATCCAGGTTTCCTGTAGTGCTTTTCTTTGGCGGCTGAGGAAGCAGTTGTAATAAATCTATTTTTTGCTTGGAATTTGACATTTGCTGCCACGGCAGCATGTAATTTACTATACCAGAGCACACATTTGCTCTAATATAATCCTGCCACTGGATTGGTCCATATATTCACCCAAATAACTCTCCCAGATGCCGGCAAGGGCTTGCCCATTTACAAGCAGTTGACATTCCCACCTGTTCTTTGGACATTTTACTATCTCTGCTGTTTGTGGATAACACATGAGGGTTTACGCTGCAGAATGTTGCTCACTGAATACTGCACTGGGGACACAATTCTGCCACCAATGTAGATCAACTAGTAACAAGCATTTACAATGCAATGGTTTCGGAAAAGTTAGAGCTATTGGCATTGTAAATGACAACATTTGTATTTATGTGTTGGTTTTGAAAACAGGTAAATAAATGGCATTGTCATTTACATTGCCAATAGCTTAATCTCTCGCAAATGTGAGACCTATTGTACCCTATGGACGAGCCCAGCAGACAGCAATTACTACCACACACACACACACCCAGAGCCACACACACACACCCAGAGCCACACACACACACCCAGAGCCAGCCACACACACACACCCAGAGCCACACACCCAGACACCCAAAGCCACACACACAGACACACACACACACACACACACCCAGAGCCAGCCACACACACACACCCAGAGCCACACACACAGACACCCAGAGCCACACACACAGACACACACACACACACACACCCAGAGCCAGCCACACACACACACCCAGAGACAGCCACACACACACACACACCCAGAGCCACATACACACACACACTAGAGCCACACACACACAAACACACACCCAGACCACACACACACAGAGCCACACACTCACACACACACACCCAGAACCACACACACACACCCAGAGCCACACACACACACACACACCCAGAGCCATGCACACCCAGAGTCACACACACACCCAGAGCCACACACACACCCAGAGCCACACACACCAGAGCCACACACACACATATACACACACCCAGAGCCACACACACACACACCCAGAGCCACACACACACCCAGAGCCACACACACACACCCTGAGCCACACACACACACCCAGAGCCACACACACACACACACGCACCCAGAGCCACACACACACACCCAGAGCCACACACACACACACCCAGAGCCACACACACACACCCAGAGCCACACACACACAGAGCCACACCCAGAGCCACATACACACAGAGCCAAACACACACACACACACACCCAGAGCCACGCACACACAGAGCCACACACACACCCAGAGCCACACACACACACACACACCCAGAGCCACACACACCCAGACAATGGCCGTGGAGCAGGGCGGCCCTGAGGGGAGCCGCGGAGAGGGGCGGCCCCGAGAGGTGCCCCTGAGAGGGGCTTCCCTGAGAGGAGACAGCTGACAGCTCCGATTCACCAGCAGCACATTCCATTACACCACAAGCACTGCACAGACCACGGCTGGGACGACACAACACATGCTGGCCCCACAGCATGATTCAGCTTTTTATCCGGTATATTCCACTAAATGCACCGTGGTGCAGCCCCTGAGGGTTGGGCTGTGAGCTGCAGTTTGTCCTCGTGCTCGGTCACAGACCAGCTGAGAGGGGGTCGCCGAGGGCTTGTAAGCACATCAGCCTTTCTACGTGTGAACACAGGTAGCAGCAACAGGGCGAAGGGGCATCCCGAGCGATAGGGAGATATAGTGCGATAGAACCGGTGTGTATGTGTGGTTGTCTGTGAAGGAGACAGCGGGTGCGTAACAGTGACGGGAAAAGGTGGGAGACGGAAGAAGCAGCAACAGTGAGAGTGAGATTGTGTGTAAAGAGGTAGCGGAGTAAAGAGGTAGAATGGATTTTGATGAGGGAGCGTTAAAATTAATGCAATCACGAGGGGAGAGGCATGGAGGAAGGGGGAGAAGAGAGAGAGCAGAGATAGAAAGAGACAGAGCGATCAAGAAGTGAAGAGACGGGGAGGAGCCAAGCTCGACATCGTGATGGCCGCACGGTAGCTCGGCTCCGCCGGCCTCCCTGCCCAAACTCGACTATCCTGGCACTCATCCTGCCCAAAAAGAATAACAATTTATATGCGAACCTCTGCAGTCACTCACCATCCGTCCTGGTGGATCCGGCGCTCAGTGGGTCCGCAGCGGCGACCTCCCGGAAGGTGCGGCCTCTTCGGGGTGGAGACCAGGGCCTCGCCTTCTGCGAGTGGCCAGCGAGACGGTGTCGGTGGCGGCCTCGGGTGGAGGTTTGAGGCCAGCCGGAAGATGCCGATGTGCGGAGAGCCCGGAGGCACATGAACGCGCCTGGGACTACCGTCCGGTGTTCCAGAGGTGGTGTGCGGCAAGCTGTGTGTGGGGGACGCCGTGTTGGTGGCTTCCCCCCTTTGTTGCCATCCGGCCATTCCGGACTCCAACGCTCGGTGGCGGTGAGTGTTTCCAGCGGAGCGGTGGCGCCGGCAGGTCCCCCTCTCTTGGTGGTCATTATTTCAGCACCGTGGGTGTTGTTTGTGCACTTGAGGGGGATCCCGCGGGGGCCCTGCAGGTGAGCCCACCCATGGAGTTGGTTTCGAAGAGACGACGCAACAGTTGCAAAATGGCGGCTGATGCCATGTCCTGCGGAACGCCCCGGGATGCCGATTCCTTGCCTTGGTGTTCCGCTTGGGCCTGTTCTGGTGAGCGCGAACCCACGATTGGTGACGTCCTGCAGGCGCTGAAGGTTTGGCAGCTGGCCTTGGCCCAAGATTTTTGTGTACAAGACGAGGTGATGGCCGCCATTGCTCTCGGGTCGTCCCTTGGGGACGCGGATGGGCCCGAGGTGGTCGTTGATTGTTCCCCGCTTTCTGGTGGGTGTAGTGACGATCCGATACGTAAGCGAGTGGAACTGCTGGTGATCATTGACACTGGTATGCACGACTGCCGTAAACAGCTCCTGCTTTGCCATCGGCAGAGGAGATCTCCTGGGTTGCTCCCATTGATTGTCCAGCGACTTTTCCACGGCCTTTTCTCATTACCTTGTTTTGTGCCCACTGCATCGACGTACATCGTGGCGTGAGTTAAGAAAGGACTGGGATGAGCTCGGATCTTACTCCTGAGGAAATAGAAATTATCAGGTAGTCAGTGTGCCCCCCCCTCGCACCCTATCCATGTACCTATGTCCCATGCATGTCCCTATTATCATGTAATTCCTTTCCCGTGCCTGTTTTGATAATGCCCCTGCATTTCCGTCAAATGTTAGCATGTCAGTTATTAGGCCCTCGGTGGTTCTAATGTCAATTCCGCATCCAGGCCTACGTTTCCAATGCATTTACATGGTGCACTTTTAGATACCGCGAAGCACACGTTTTTCTGGCTCAGTCGAGCCAGGCCCTTAATTCAGGCTCCGAGCCTCTCCTGTCTCAGAAAACTGCAGTTTAGGTATGCATCCCTGACCTCTACCTTACTTCCTGCCCAGCCGAGCGGTGCCCGGCTCGGCCTGGCCTGCCTGCCAAGATGGTATTTTGCCTATAGTTATCTGCTCAGCCTCCGCAAAAACACATTCCAGTCTAGTGAAATAGGTAAACATATTCCCGCCTGCAGAGTAAAGGGCCCGGCCTCCCTGTCTCCTTGCAAGTAAATTACTGCACCCGTTGCCATAGTAGGCCCATGGCCCCGCGCATTACACGAAGACACGTATGCACCCACTAGCATTCGGTGATGAACGGCCTCTGCCCGGGAGACCTTTTACTTCAGACAACACATCCTCCAAAAACAAGATATCAGATATGCTATAGGTGCAGGTCGTTCTGACATCCCAGACATCAGACTCCTCTACTAGTGCTAAAGTCAAGCCCCCAGCTCTCCCCAGTTACACGTCAATACACGTCATGCTCAGTTGCGCGCGCATGTATGGTAAAGGTTTCTGCTGACCCCGCAGATTTTCTCTATGCATCCACCCACCTATGACACTTCTGTGACGCATCTAGCACACACCTCCGTGTACGCCCTATTACACGCCTTCTTTTACGCCCATGTGTTCTTATCTCTCTCTCTTTTCACTTGTTACGCCTACTGTATTCATTGAAATTGTACAGTTTTACTATATATAATGTGTGATGTTAATAAATCATTAGATATCCCTTCCTGAACCTTAGTGGTGATGGAACCCGATTCTCAATGACTCGAGTCATCTTAATTAAAGCCCGTATGACTCAGATACCACGGACTCTGCCTCTCATTTTTATGAGCTATCCTTATTGTCATTTAATGTATAGAAAAATAGTCCCGGTAATTTTATTTACCACATAATCTGGCGCCCGAATAGGGACCTGTCCCCTTCCCCACGCGCCGGCAATGTAACGCAGCCCCCTGACCCCTTCTACAGCCGTGACGGACCCCCTTCTGTGCACATTCGCGGGTTTTCCTGCTAACTCCCTCAGGCCCACGGAGGAGACGGAGACTGCGACCAGGCATCCGCACGAGGCGGTGAGGAATGTGGACTGTCCCGACCAGAGCCCAAGCCGAGAGAGCAAGGTCCGAGGTATCCGGAGGCCCACCTGTTCCGAAGCGCATGCGTAGCAGTCAGAAGCCGTAGCAGTCCAGTCCAGTCCAGTGTCGAGTTTCCGAGGCCTTCAGTTTTGCTTCCCAGTGAGTACCGTTGTTGGGAACGCATATAGACGGGTTCATTTATTTGAGCCCGGTCAAGACGGGTCTGGGTACACAGATCCGGTATAGACGTGTCCACTTAGGTGGATACGGTATGACGTGTCTCTTTATGGGACCGGTATGACTGTACTGTTCTAGCAGTGCATCCAGTATCCAGCATTCTAGTATTGTTTTTCAGATTTGTGTTATTCTATGTACCAGGTAATCTCTGCTCGCAATGTTTTAATGTCGTGGTATGAATGATTGTTTGCAGTTCATTATTGTGTTTAATTATTGTGTTTAATGTGTTCTTGTTCAAGTCAGTTCAAATATGCCGCTGTTTTCGAAATTACGTCAGATAGGAACCAGGAAAGGGATACTCGAAGAGGCAGTTCCCGTCCCGCCTAGGGATACTCCAGGACATTTTATGTACCATAAACATGGCTTAGATGCCATACTATACTTAGATTTATGGGTAGACTACACTAAGGATCTGGAAGAGAAATATAGATGGCCTGTCTCAGGGACATGGGATGCTGATTGCATCATGAGAGTAGAAGAAGCACTGTGGAAAAAGAAAGCCAGACAATCCCAGAAAGATGCCATAGAATTGTGGCGTAAAGAAGCACATAGAAGAACAGAGAAAGAAATTAGGAAAGCAGAGAAAAGTAGAGAAGTATCAGAAAAAGCCCAAGAAAAAGAATTACTAGAAGAAGGTGAACGAGTTAGAGTAGAACAATTAGACAGACAAAGAAATGCCCTTATTAAAGGCATGTACCCCCTTCTCGCCGAGGGCCTACCTAAGGCGACCCCGGAAGTACCCAGTAACTTGCCGCAACCACTGATCCCGACTAAACTCCGTCATAAACAGACCGCAGCGGACATTTTCCTTTCTTCCTATTTAGATGACGCTGCTCCAGAGTATGTAAATGTACGTGTACCACCTACTAATCCTCCTCCCCACCCTGTTAATAACACGAATCCCCCTACTGTTCCTCCTGTTACCAACCCCCCTCCCAATCCTTTTTCCTCAGCACCTGTAGTCCAAGATCAACCTGCCATACCAGTGACAACGTTACCAGTGGCTACCGCCACAATGCCAGCGACAGCACAGCCAGTAAAGGTCGACTCTGGCCTAGGCGATCTCAGTTTAGGAGCAGCGGGTGGAGGCCCCTCCACCCCGCCTCAGTTAAAACGTACATCACTACGAGAACTAGCATTACAGCGCACGCCAAAAGCAGCTACTCACGCAACACTTAGACAGTACCTTACTGATTGTGTATATGATCCAGTACCAGGTGAAGGCCAAATGCTTATATACTCATTACGTGTAAGACGCGTTTCAAACTACTTGAGTGTCCTACCAGACATGAAGGAACATTTAGATAAGATATATCACTTCATTAGAACGGGGAAGGGACCAGAAAGTATTCACGCGGCCATGGCACATAGGAAAGCGGAGGTTCAACGTTTGATCTTACAGTTTTTGATTAATTGTTTGATAAGGGAACAAGACCAGCCAAGTAAAGATAAAGATGAAATGAGAACCCTGACAAAATGGAGTGACAACATAGCTGATGGTAAACATGATAAACAGAGTTGTATAGAAGCCATGTATAAAAAGATTCGTAAAGAAATCCTTGAGATACACGAGAAGGAGCGGGCGGAGAGAGAAGCCGAGAAGGAGGATGACGAAGTCTCAGAAGACGATGATGTAGCAATTGAGAACCCGGATAGAATACAGTACGTAGGAAGGGCAAGACCCTTCGATAGACCTATACGCCTAGAATACAAGAAATGTTCTCTTTCTCCCGTACCAGAACAGTATTCCCTCTAACTCATATTTCAAGCCACTGACCTAACATTAAAAAGACGAATAGGGAGTAGCGAACTTAATACCATGCATGAACAGGAACTAGCCCGGTCAGCAGTACAATGGGCTGGCAATACTAGCGTATATAAAGATGACATAGTAGCGCAAACATTTTTGAGTCTTCCTCCGGAAGAACAGCGATTAGCTGGTATGTACATGATTCAACATCTCATTACATTGTACGAGAATCAGCATTCTGATCCAGGTCCCTTATATAAATTATTGGACGATTTACTCCTAGCAAGATGGAGAGGTCTAGGTACTGAATTAATTAATGTCATTCTAGAACAACAACACAAATACAGGACTTTCCTGACTCCACATTTCGTTCCTATTTCACACCCAGAAAGGAAGACCTATTACATAGACAGACAGAATCCTTTACGTGAGGTTCATCCCGTCAGAAATGACGCGGGTACGCTTCAACGAGTATTCGTATACACACCCTTGGCGAAAATGGAATTATTGGAAATGAAAAAATTACTGCCCTGTCATGATAAAGATCCAGCGGGGTTCCACCGTGAATTAACGGACATGCTCCGTATGGGAGAATATACATATGCTGATACACTTAAAATGTTAAAAGTCCTGTTACCTGCAGGCATTTACGAAAAACTTAAAGAAAAAGAATGGGAGGTGGGAGAGAAAAAGATTAATTGTACAGAATTGGAAAACGAAGAAAATACACGAGCCCCTGGAAGTGGTCTCGGGGATAGAGCTAGAGAATTACCAGAGCTATTGATACAGGTTTTGCCGAGATTATTGATTACCAAAAAGGAAGATTGGGATGCCATTTCAGCCTGCAAACAGAAACCAGATGAAGACACTAGTGATTTCTATTACAGATTCGAAAAATGTTTTATTATTAATAGCGGCCTAAAGACAAGTAGTGAATCGTATCCACATCTGTTTGTGACCAAATTAGTAGAGAATTCTATACCTCAGGTTAAGAATAGAGTACTGAAGGTTGAGAGTACCTGGCAAGCTAATACCCCTTCCCAAATGTTACAAATGTTACAGTATCATCAGAATCGAATTAGAGAGGAGCAGGAACACGAAAAGAGACGCATGAAAGACATGAAAATGAAAGTATTAGTTGCCCAAACTGTTCCGGCTGCTGATGGTCAGAGAAAAGGCGCACCACCTGTAAAAGGGACGTGCAACTATTGTAAACAGCCAGGTCACTATATAAATGAATGTGCCGTCCTGAAACATAATATAGCTACAGGCAGGACGAAAGAAAGACCGCGTCCTCCTAGACAGGAACACATCGCGCAGAACACGCAACCTCCTCAGAATGCCCAACAGACAGCAGCCGTACCCCAGCCCATAGCTGCCTCACAACATGTTACACAGCAAATGTATCAGTATGCACAGTCAGATTATCCAGATTATCAACAGTATTCATGAAACAGCCTAGAGAGGGAGGTTGGCTTGCCCCTTATCGAGGTTCCTGTAGATCAAGAGGGTCCCTATGTACATAGCCATGTATTAGGGAAAGACAGAAAATGTTTGATTGACACAGGGGCGAGCAGGACTACCATCAGTCATGACGAGGTTCCAGGGGCACCCCTCTCAGGCTCACGAAATGTTTCCCTGGGATTTTCAGGAAAGCCTATTGTTAACGAAGTGTCAAAACCAGTTTCCCTAGAAGTTGGTCCATTGTCCCGCACTACAGACTTGTTACTTACGAAATCATGTCCAGAAAACTTGCTTGGTATAAAGACGTTGAAAGAACTAGGAGCAGTGATTTGTTGTTCTCCGGAAGGAGTGAGATTGTTTTTACGTGATTTTAAAGGACATTATGTGTTAAGAGATTTTGGGCCCGATGTAGGTAGCCCTTTACCGATCCGAAACGGCCGAAAATACCGATTTTCGGCCGTTTCCGATCGGTAAAGGGCTACCGAGATGTAGGGGCACATTTTCGGTAATTTTACCGAATCGGTATCATTACCGAATCGGTAAATTTACCGATTCGGTAATATGTACCGAATCGGTAAAATAATTACCGATTCGGTAATATTTACCGATTCGGTAAAATTACCGAAAATGCTATGTAGGTAGGCAATGTACCTTCTGCACATGGCTTACAGAATCGGTATTTTACCATGGAATACAAATCCATGGTAAAATACCGATTCCGGTGTGCATGCACATGTGTGCATGCACACCTATGTCATGTGACAGGCAGACCTGCCCTTAGGGCAGGTATGCCTGCCACATGGCACCTGTGCCTGTTTTGGGGGTGCCAGAGGGTGTCAAAGTGACACCCCCTGCACCTTTGTGAATTCTTTAATTACCGATTCGGTAAATACCGAATCGGTAATGCCTAATCATTCCTATGGGCTTCAAAGCCCGTAGGAATGAATGGGCATTACCGATTCGGTATTTACCGAATCGGTAATTAAAGAATTGCTAAGGATTCGGTAACGAATCCAGATGTTGGGACCTACATACCATTTACCGATTTTGAAATACCGAATCGGTAGGATTCGGTATTTCAAAATCGGTAAATGGAATTTACCTACATCGGGCCCTTTGATCCAAGATTACAGAATGTACCACTGCATTTATGGGCGCAAGGTCCGACTGATGTAGGTTGTATGTACATTACACCATACCGTGTCACGTTGAAGCAAGGAGTTATACTGCCCCGAATCCAACAATACAAGTTACCACCTGAGGCTGTAGTGGCCTTACTGAAAATTATTGACAAACTCATTGCACAGGGAGTGGTTGTAGAAACTGACTCCAATGTATGTAATTCTCCTATCATCCCGGTTCTTAAACGAACTGACCCTAATGCACCACCGGTCTATAGACTGGTGATTGATCTTCGAGAATTAAACAAATGCATAATACCCCAGTATCCAGTGGTCCCAGACATTTCTTCCCTATTGACTGCCATTGATTCCGAAGCTGCTTTCTTCACTGTAATTGATCTCAAGAACGCCTTCTTTAGTGTCCCCATCCATCCGGAAAGCCAGTATCTCTTCGGTTTCTGTTTAAATGGCCGAAGCTTCAAATTTGCAAGGGCTCCTCAAGGGTTCACAGAAAGCCCCAGTATATACAGTCAAGCACTGAAACAACAACTAGACAGTATTCACATGCCTACTGACACTGCCCTACTTCAGTACGTTGACGATCTATTGATCACAGCACGAACAGAACGAGACTGCGAACGTGCATCACTGACAGTCTTGTATTTCCTGGCCGAAAAGGGGCATAAAGTGTCCCCTTCGAAGCTACAATTCTGTGCCCAGCAAGTGGTTTACCTTGGACACTTGCTGTCCAAGAGGGGTAGACAGTTGACACCTGATCGCATTCAGTTAATTGCACATCTTCCACAGCCCAAGACACAAAAGGAAGTACGGGCCTTCATTGGCCTCACCTCTTACTGCAGACAATGGATTCCTCAGTATGCATATTTAGCCAAACCACTCATACAGTTGACAACACAGGAGGCAGCGACTTCGACTGTCCTCCCTTGGACTCAGGAACATACACTTGCTTTTGACGAATTGAAGAAAGCCCTATGTCAAGCACCTGTTTTAGCGACACCATGTTACAGCAAACCTTTTACACTTTTTGTCACTGAACGCGATGGCACAGCATTATCTGTTCTCACACAAGATCAAGCAGGAAAACACAAGGCTTGTGCTTATTTTTCTAGTACAGTGGATCCAGTAGCCCAGGCCTTGCCTGCGTGCCTAAAATCAGTTGCAGCAACAGCTCTAGCAATCAGACAAAGCGACTCCATAGTGTTAGGACATCCCCTGACAGTACAGGTTCCACACTCCGTGGAAGTTCTCTTAAACAGGACACAGACACAGCACTTGACCATAGCACGACTGACAGGATATGAACTGACACTGTTTCAGCCACACATAGAGATCAGACGTTGCAATATATTAAACCCTGCTACACTGTTACCCTCGATTACAGCAGACCCTATGCCACATGACTGTGTGGAAGTCATTAACACCTTGACGAAGCCAAGACAAGACTTGACAGACATTGCATTGCCCGACCCAGACCTGACACTTTATGTGGATGGTTCATGCATGAGAACAAGCACAGGAGAGTTAGTGGCCGCATATGCAGTGACCACTGAAACTGAAGTCATAGAAACACATCGTATTGACACCTTGTCCGCCCAAGCAACAGAGCTCATCGCTCTGACCCAAGCCTGCATACGAGCCAAGAACTTGAGAGTAAACATATACACAGATTCACGAAACGCATTCGGAGTCGTTCACGGCTTCGGTGTCCTCTGGCAGGAGAGAGGTTTTTTAACTTCTCATGGAGCCAAGATACAGCATGGTCCCCTCATTCAAGCTCTGTTAGATGCAATACACTTGCCTACGGCCATAGCCATCATGAAGTGCAAAGCACATACGAAAGTTACTGATACCGTTTCCCAGGGTAACGACCTGGCAGATCGAACAGCCAAGCTTACAGCTCAGACTCATACAGACATTCCAGCTGACACGACAAAGACCGAAGTACCATCACTGACGAATTGCATGACAGTCAGGGATCCCACAAAAGATGTACTCGACATACAGACACATGCCACTTCAGACGAAATCAAGAGATGGACTGAACAAGGAGGGGTCCAGACAGATCAGGGATGGATGACAAAGGGAAAAGCCACATGGTTTCTCCCCGACTCTATGGTTCAAGTTATCATTAATACAGCACATAGTCCAGCACACTTAGGAGAGAAAGCTATGTTAGACAGCATACAGAACATTTGGTTCAACAAACATTTACGTGCAGCAGCAAAACAGAAAGTACGTACCTGTATGATCTGTTGTCAGTTCAATCCAGGCAAAGGCATTCCCGTGGAACAAGGTGGATTTCATCCTCCTGACCACCCTTTTGAAGTCCTCCAGATGGATTATATTCAGATGGATCGATGTCGAGGATTCAAGTATGTCCTCGTAGTTGTATGTGCCCTATCCAGATGGACAGAAGCGTACCCAGTCCCAGATTACACTGCTGTGACCACTGCCAAACAGTTGGTCCGTGAATTCTTCCTGGGATACGGCTTGCCCCGTGTCGTGTACTCAGATAATGGACAGCCATTCTCTTCTGAACTCATGAAACAAGTATCTCTTCTGTTAGGGTACCAGTGGAAGTTCCATTGTGTGTGACATCCAGAGGCAGCTGGTCTCGTAGAAAGACACAATCAGACTCTGAAAACACGACTAGCTAAGATCTGTGCAGAAAAAGGCGTAGATTGGATGGTAGCCCTGCCGGTTGCCCTCTTTTACATGCGTATGGTAGCTCATTCCAGAACCGGACTATCTCCTTATGAGGTTGTCTTCGGTCGACCCCCAAATATTTGGGGTACACCTATGCCTAGGAAAATTACCGACGTTGACAGTAACATGCTGACAGATTACCTGGCTTCCTTGATGTCTGCACTACTCTCTTGTCGTTCACAGGTTGCCGCCGCCTTTCCAGACAACACCCAAGTTAAGGATCACGCCATTGTCCCGGGCGACGTCGTTTTTGTAAGAAATTTCGACCGGTCAAGTCCCCTGGAGCCGCGCTGGAAATCACCAAAACTTGTGCTGCTAACGACGAGGACGGCAATAAAAGTAGAAGGTCGGAAGGGCTGGATCCATGCCCATCATGTAAAAAGATTCCATGGACTTGGCTCAGATTCCAAAGACTGTTTCGCGAAGGTTTCTGAGAGCATTTCTGATAATGACACTAAACTCCCTTTGTTAGAAAAAACTCTGCAGCAGGAGTACAAATCCAAGCTACGGTCTAGTAAGTCAGGCAGCGTTTAATTGTTTAAGTCCCCCTCGGGTGAACCGGTTAGACAGGTTCCTGATATGTATGAGACTGTAGACCCAAATAGTGAGAGAGATAGACAGGAAATAATGAAAATGAAATATTGTAAAAATCTACGTAGTAGATGCATTGTTACCTTGCTTTTTATGCTTTTTCTAAGTATTACGATTATCTGTATAAGCTTGACACTACATGTTTTCTTTCCTCCTCTTGGTTCACATGTACATTCTTCTTTCAATGACACAATAGAGCACACATTTAGCGACCTGCCACCTCACGAACTATCCTATCGACTAGCACTGCGCAACAACACTTTTATCCGTATGTTACACCATTCTCACCAGACCAGCAATGTCACGAATTGCTGGGTATGTGGCCGACTCCCACCTTACCAGAAAATGAAGGGAGCTCTGCCCCTTTTTCCTTATCCATTTTCACACAATGGTTCGTGCGGAGCATGGTTTGCTTTAATGTCCTCACTAGGCAGTAAATCCACAGTTTCCCAGAGCAATTGGATTTGGGGAGACCTGAATACAGTTATGAATAAAGCCTGTTTCCCGGACAAAGATGGTCTTCCCCAAAGGACAGGGACCGATCTAGAAAATGAAGTGTATGATTTAGGTAGTTTTTCCCTTAACCTCATGATTCTGAACGTCCAGTCCGAGACTAATTCGGACTCACCATCTATAACAGTTTTACCCGTGAAAGGTGAATTATGCGTTAGGAAAAATGGTTCAGTACACCTAGGACACAGTGATTGTAATACTGTGGTCGAATTCAGTGATAAAGGAAAGTCTACTTTCAAAGCTTCCCGTCATTCTTATTTTATTTGTGGTCAGACAGCTTATGTACGTCTGCCCTTAGATTGGGGTGGAACATGTTATATTGCATTCCTAATGCCACCAGTTTTTCTAGCCCCATCCACTTATCATCGAGATTCTCGACTCGTACACGTCACACACAAGAGGGAGATCGAGTCCCCAATTGTCGATCAGACTGAGACTACATTGGAGCAATATACAGATTTCAATAAAGGATTCTTTTTTTTCATAGGTCCCATTCAAAATAGTAAACTAATACGTAGATTAACCAGAACTTTGGAAGCAGTAGTGAATGAGAGTACTTCTGCCTTAGGTAACCTAACGGAAGAGCAGTCTGCTATGAGACTTGTTGTTCTTCAGAACCGCCTTGTTCTTGACGTCATCCTGGCCAATAGGGGCGGAGCTTGTAGAGTGATCGGCTCTAGTTGTTGTATTTTCATTCCTAATAACGCACCTTCAGTGTATTCAGCAATAACAAGGCTTCATAAAATAGCTCACCAGATACACCAGAATCCAGGCACCTGGACTTGGTCCGGTTGGCTCTGGAGTGTAATATCAGCCTGGGGATGGAAAGTACTGTCATTCTTAGGACTAGTATTGCTTATAGTATTCAGTTGCTGTCTCTGTCTACAATGTGGCCCAGCGATTTGCGGCTTGTGCGCCACGGCTTGTATTCCCCGTCCACGTTCACGTTCCCGTGCTCGAATGAAAAAAGACGAGCAAATGATGTTATATGAACAGATAGATGGTCTCATGAATATAGATATATCCCAATGGGCGCAGTAGGGGCCAAGGAGGGAATGAGGAAATAGAAATTATCAGGTAGTCAGTGTGCCCCCCCCCCTCGCACCCTATCCATGTACCTATGTCCCATGCATGTCCCTATTATCATGTAATTCCTTTCCCGTGCCTGTTTTGATAATGCCCCTGCATTTCCGTCAAATGTTAGCATGTCAGTTATTAGGCCCTCGGTGGTTCTAATGTCAATTCCGCATCCAGGCCTACGTTTCCAATGCATTTACATGGTGCACTTTTAGATACCGCGAAGCACACGTTTTTCTGGCTCAGTCGAGCCAGGCCCTTAATTCAGGCTCCGAGCCTCTCCTGTCTCAGAAAACTGCAGTTTAGGTATGCATCCCTGACCTCTACCTTACTTCCTGCCCAGCCGAGCGGTGCCCGGCTCGGCCTGGCCTGCCTGCCAAGATGGTATTTTGCCTATAGTTATCTGCTCAGCCTCCGCAAAAACACATTCCAGTCTAGTGAAATAGGTAAACATATTCCCGCCTGCAGAGCAAAGGGCCCGGCCTCCCTGTCTCCTTGCAAGTAAATTACTGCACCCGTTGCCATAGTAGGCCCATGGCCCCGCGCATTACACGAAGACACGTATGCACCCACTAGCATTCGGTGATGAACGGCCTCTGCCCGGGAGACCTTTTACTTCAGACAACACATCCTCCAAACACAAGATATCAGATATGCTATAGGTGCAGGTCGTTCTGACATCCCAGACATCAGACTCCTCTACTAGTGCTAAAGTCAAGCCCCCAGCTCTCCCCAGTTACACGTCATGCTCAGTTGCGCGCGCATGTATGATAAAGGTTTCTGCTGACCCCGCAGATTTTCTCTATGCATCCACCCACCTATGACACTTCTGTGACGCATCTAGCACACACCTCCGTGTACGCCCTATTACACGCCTTCTTTTACGCCCATGTGTTCTTATCTCTCTCTCTTTTCACTTGTTACGCCTACTGTATTCATTGAAATTGTACAGTTTTACTATATATAATGTGTGATGTTAATAAATCATTAGATATCCCTTCCTGAACCTTAGTGGTGATGGAACCCGATTCTCAATGACTCGAGTCATCTTAATTAAAGCCCGTATGACTCATATACCACGGACTCTGCCTCTCATTTTTATGAGCTATCCTTATTGTCATTTAATGTATAGAAAAATAGTCCCAGTAATTTTATTTACCACACTTCGGAGGACTACTATTCGGTGCACGGAGATATGGACTGCCCCAAATTGTGATAATTTGTTGATTCTTTCATAATCATGGATATCCGAAAACCAGCCAGTTTTGTTTTGGGCCACGCTCATGGTTTATTTGGGCGGGGGGCGGGGGCCGCGCTTCCTGCTACATGGTTCCTCTCCCCAGGCTCTTCTTTTTCTCTTTCTCTTTCTTTTTCTCTGTACCATCTTATTCTATACTTCGGGTTCATTATTAGGGCGACAGGCACGCTGCTGGAGGGGGGTAGGCCATAGCCTTCTGCAGGGGTGCAGGGTGGGGTGGGTGGGTTAGGGTCTATTAGATAGTTATTTGTTTCTCTGGCTCTTTTGTGTCCTTTCCTTGGGTCTCCACGACTGTGCGTATTCCCGCGGGGTGAGTTACTGGGGGTGAGGAATAGGTATATGATGTAATATGGTACCCACGGCTTTGTTTATCCTGAATTAGTTGCCCCGCCCCCAAGCACGTTTGCTATTTGCATTATTGTTCGCCATTACCGCCGCGGGGAGGGTACAGTAACGTGGAGTCCCCTATTCTCTCTTTTCTTTTTCTTTTTAGTATTTTTGTTTTCTTATTTCCCGGGTTGGGTTGTATAATGATTGCAACTTTATCTGTCTCCCTGATGGTTTTTACAATTCTAGGAACGCTGTTCAGTTTGTCCCTGGGTACGTGAGGTTGTGAGTGGACACTACCAACGAGGAACTGTAAGTGAACCTATGGTTTGCATGCTTTGGACCTTTCTGATTACTGATCTGTGGATTTACTATTATGATGTAGTTGGTTTTGTTCCCCGCAACGTACACCAGGTCGCTATTTATACGACTGATCCTTTATTCTTTCAATATATAAAAATTAACCTCCTTTGATCCTATGTCGAGTGGCTCCATTTAGTTAGCAACATGGACTTGCAGCGTTAGGTAATATCGTCTAACCACTCCGTGCCTTTAATTGGTAATGGTGCTTTCCAGTCTTGTTCCGTGGCCGGCCCCCGGGTTGTAGGCCCGTATTTGTATGCATCCATTTACTCAAATAAAGGTTTTCAAAAATTTAAAAAAAAAAAAAGAAGTGAAGAGACACTGAGAAAGCTAGGATGGATATTAAAAAGTGGTGGGGGGACAGAGCGTGTGCGACAAAGGAGGGAAAGAGACACGGGTGAGGGTATCACGCTACTAGAAAGTGCCAGCCACAATACCCCATGCAGGTCCTACAAAAAAAAACAAAAAAAACCAATCCATTCATAAACACCCAGCCCATTTTAACAATCTCCGAACCAGCACACTGCCCTAAAATAGAACTTGCAAATGGATAATTGTTGATTTTATTCGATTGATTGATTGATTGATAGGCTTTATTTCGATATAAAAATATCATAAAAGCTTGTATAACAAGTATAAAACACAGCATTTATAACAATCACATCCTAATTACACAAAAAGGGAAAAAAAGGAAGAAAATGTTAAAACAGTTAAAACAAGAATTAAATTGACGAGGAGAGCCTTCTTACACGAATCAACCATGTCCACTTTAAAAATTTGGACACAGCACAAACAGTCAACGTGGATGTGTCAGACATTAAAATGCGTAGCGCCACTTTGTGTTGGCGGGTACCTAAAAGTCTACATAAGGGTTTGAGCCAACGCCTTCTAGGTGCACAATAATCCGGACATTCGAAAAGAATGTGGGCTACCGACTCTACTCGAGTGGGGCAACGAGCACAAAAGGGGGAGGACCGGTGAGAGGATTTCCATCGGGCAACTAGTTCACCTACTGGTAGAGTCCCCACTCTGAACTTAAAATACAAGGCGCGGTCGAAAGGGATGGAAATCATATCTAGGTAGGGTTCATAGGCCACCACATCCTTAATCCTCACAAAGGCTACAGTGGAATTACAATGGCATGGTTCTGAAAATAGTTTAGAAGAGACCCAGTTCCAATACAATTTCTTAATCATGGCTTTAGGTGGGGCGGTTCTCAATGCCCACGCATCACCTAGCCCTAACTCCACTAATCAGACCCTCCAGGATATCGCGATTTCGCGATTTCGCGGTTTGCCGCGAAAACGGCACTTTTGTGAAAATGCCGCGATTTTTTAAAAAGTGCCCGCGAAATCGGCACTTTTTGTAGAAATCGCAGCATTTTTACAAAAGATAATGTATGTCGCTATATCCTGGGGGTCTGCTTAATTTCCCGCTAAGTGTTAAATGGCCTTTGGCAGTCGTGGAAAGTTTTGGGTGAGATATGGCGGGCTTCGGCCAGACGAGCGATGCATTGAGGCACGTGCCCCCCCCCTGTGATGGTCCATTGCCTGGAAGTTAAGGCCCAGCTCCCCCGCTGCTAATGGGCGCCGGTTTAAAGCAGCCTGCTTAATTCTCATTGTTATGATTACCCGCGCTAAAAGCCTGTTAAATACCACTTCACTTTATTCAGATGAGGATGGAGCGCGCCTCGCCAGGAGCTGTATATTTTAAACCCATTGTGACCAGCCAGGACCCTCTGAAGGATTTATTGGGCCCTGGGACCTGTTACCTCCAATTTCATATTTCTCATTTTCAAATAATGATGCCAAACAATAAATGAAAGTGTCAGAACCGGAGGCTCATAATACATATAAGTTCCAAGCCCGAGCATGCTTTCTGTATCCAGTGGCTGTCAACAGGTCATCCACTGCAAAGGCGGCGAGTCTGGCCGGCAGTCAGAGCACTGTCCGAGTGTGGAATGGAGTCGTCTGGCTTCCAGGAGTGGCTGGGACGGAGGATAGACGCGCTGGAGATAAATAGTGCTGTGTACACGGCCTATATTCAGGGCCTGCTGCGGGAAGAGGAGAGCGACGAGGACAGGCTGGGTGCATTGCAGAGCGTCCTGGGTGCCTTCTTGGAGGAAGTTTCCTTAGACGATGTTTGTCAAGAAATGTTCACAAAATGGTGTGAAGCAGAAAAATCATCACAATCTCAGGAGAAGAAAGAAGAAAGAAGAAGCATGATGGAGAAGCAGGCCCAGATTGTAGTGAAACCGAAGGAAATTTCAGAGGAAGAGAAACAGAGGAAGGCTGCTGTCTTGGCACAGTACGCCAACATAACTGATGAAGAGGATGACACGGATGAAGAGAAAGGAGCAGCTGCCACTGTGGCCATCCCTTTGGAAAAATCTCTCTTTAAAAATACAAATGTGGAAGACGTCCTCTGTGCAAGGAGGTTGGAAAAAGAATCCCTTCGAGAGGAATCCCAGAAGAAGAAGGAGCAGGACAAGCAACAGAGAGAGAATGGATGCCTGTAATGCTGTTTTGCTGCCCTGGGCTGCTGACGGGCAGTCTTTTGCTTTTCGAGGGAAACAAAGTGTCTACATAGTAAGTAAACCAAATATACATAGCTTCATGTTGTTAAATAACTAAAAAAAATATAGATAGCTGTGTTTGTTGTAGGAAAAATGGGCAAATAAAATGCCGCAAAATTGCCGCTAAATTTCCATATTTGTGCCGCTAAATTTCCATTTTTGTGCCGCTAAATTTGCTACTCCATGCCGCTATATCCTGGGGGGTCTGACTAATAGCCGTTTTATATCCCTCAACCATTTGATCCTGGACCAGCCTTTCATGGCCATAAACTCTGATAGCGCATCTGCATAGGAGGTTAGTTCGGGCACCCGCCACAACCGAGCCCAGAGAAGCAGGGGGCGGAGTTGCGCTTGGTCCTTAATCGATCTGCAACCTAGATCCAATAACACGGGTACTGTAGGAGTACTCAACGGGGGAGCCATCAGATCTTTCAAAAATTTGCTCTCCAATTTTACTAATACGTCCAGGTTGCAAGTACCCCATAGCTCCGCCCCATACAAGGCAGCACTGACCCCTCTGGCTTTGTATATCTCCACAACTGGGGCTATAGGTTTGCTTATGGAGGAGCGTTGTTCCTTAAGTAATACTCCACTCACCCTTTTATGACTGAGGAGCATTTTTTGAATGTGTGGGTTCCAGCTCAATGAGTCATTAAGGCGGAATACCCAAATAATCAAACTCGGATACCCTCTCCAATGGAACAGAGTTCAAAGTCGGAGGTCGCCCAGGTTTTTTAGGCGGATTCATAATCAAATACTTGGTTTTATCAGTATTGATTACCAATCCCCTCAATGAACAAAACTCCTGAAAACTATTCAGGAGACACTGGAGGCCCATAGGGGACTTTGAAATAAGCAGAGTGTCATCTCCAAAAAGCAGTGTTGGGATTCGTTTGCCCGCCAGGGAAGGAGCATCGGAGGGATTTCTTGACAAATGCTCAACCACTCCGTTCACATGAAGAGAGAACAGAGTGGGAGCTAGCACACATCCCTGACGGACGCCCCTTCCCACAGGAATCCTGTCAGTTTTTTCACCATTTGTGCCCCATCGCACCTGCGCAAAATTGCCCGCGTGTAGTCTCACAAGGAGGGATAGGATATACGGAGGCAACCCCAGATCCAACAAAACCTTCCACAACTCCTCCCTTGGTACCAGGTCAAAGGCAGTCTTAAGGTCTATTAAGGCCAAATACAGACTGCCTTTGCCCAGCACCACCACCTTCCAGTACAAGAGAGCCAGTCTGAAGGCCTGTTCAATAGTCCCGGTTCCAGAGCGAAATCCAGCTTGGAAGTCCGACAGGATGTTATTGTCGTCCACCCACTGGAGCACCCTTCCCAAAATCACCTTCCCTGCCACTTTTTGGGATGAGTCAATGAGACTTATTGGCCTGTAGTTGGCTGGGTTATCCCGACACCCCTTTTTAAATATCGGGACAACCTCAGCCCCCTTCCAGGATTCCGGTACAGGCGCACCGCTATTAATAGCATTGAGCAATGATGAAACCAGCTTCTCCCACTCCTTGGGGTTTGCCCGTAGCAAGTCACCCGGTATCCCATCAGGCCCTGCTGGTTTTAGAGGCACCAACGATTCAATTACACCTTCCACCTCTCTAGCAATAAAGGGAACACCGTCAGTATCCCCTGTACAGTCAGCCAAAGAGAAGGTGGTATGGGAAGCCACCTCAATAGGGGTATAGAGGGACGAGAAGTGGTTAAACCAGTTCTGGGCAGGGATGTTACACGTCATCAGGGTGCTATCTGGCCTGTTCCTAGATCTTATAAGATTCCAGAAGCTTCTGGCATCCCTGCCCGTACTTGCTTCCATGAGATCCGCCCAGAACCTGTCCTCCCATCCTCTCTTTGCTGCGATAATAGTCTGAGAGTACTCTTTCCTAGCCAGTCTGATTGCAGCCTGGGATTTGCTTTTAACAGCACCTATCAGGGCGTTTTTCTTCCCCCTACATTTTTTAGTATACCAACCCGGCGGTTTGGACAACTTCTTGCTCTTGCCAGTTCGGGAGGCCTTACTTGGGAGAATGAAAAGGTCACTCAAGGCCTTGGTTGTGTCACAAAAAAGCACTGTGACTTCCCCAGACAAAGGGATCAACGAGTCCAATTTAGACTGAGCTGTATCTAAGAGTGCCCCAATAGCTAGCACTTTCTCTTCGTCTAAGATAAGCTTGCTCCCCTTCAAGAGTCTGCCACAGTTGGAAGGATATACTTCCTGAGGGATAGATGCTAAATGAAACATATGCACCCCCTAGTTACCGATCCACAGGGGACGGAGGGCAAGAGAGAGGAGGTTGTGATCATTCTCAACTGAAGGGAGTACCTCCATATCCTGCAAGAAGCTTCAAAGTTTTACGTCAAGGAGAATATAGTCTATCCTAGACGTGTGGTTGGCCCTATTATAAGTATGGTCTCCAGAAGGATCTGACGACGTCCGTCCGTTAACAGCCCTAAGGCCAAATTCCATGTTTAAGGAGTTAATTTGGACCACCACTTGAGACCATCTCCTGATGGGAGGTATAGTTAGGGCTGGTATCCCTCTCCTAATGTCTTCGTCGGCGGTTCCCAAGGTGTCCTCCAACCCAAGGGGCTCAAACGTGCAGTTTAGGTCCACCGCGACCAGGACGTGAGAACTATTGGGACACTGCCTAAGCAAAGATTTCAACCCTGATACTATAGGTGAATGCGAGCCTCACTTCGTGCCCCTGGCGTAAATATTAAAGATGTCCAAAATTAGCCCTCTCCGCGGTCCCTTGATTGATATACTCAGTAGATTGGGTGAATTTGACGCATGATGAGTAACTTGGCAGCCAAGTGAAATAGCAACCCATATAAGGAGCCCTCCTGAAAGGCGGCCCTTCCCCGAAAGGGGGAACACTGCTGGAACAAAAAAGGATGAATAACCTACCTTGTGACAAGGCTCCCTACTCCAAGTTTCTTGGAAGATGCAAATAGAGTAGCCTTCCACAAGGGTGTTCCAGTCGGGTAGAGCCAGCTTCCTCAAAATACCCACAACATTCCAGCTGAGAATCCTTAGGTCAGGATCCGCCACAACAGGCTCACTGCGGGGTTCAGAGCTGGATACCCCCTTCCTCTCAGGGGGTGTCCAAGGTGCACTTTCTCCTTGTTGAATCCCGACAACCAGGTTAAGATCCTGAACTAGGGGGCTGCTTACAACTGGTGAAAGTGGCGGACTGGCGTTGCTTGGGCCTAGGACATAAGGCTCTAACACAAGCCCCGGGCTCGGAAGCAAGGGAACCACCCCAGGAAAATATCATTTAAGTATTCTGTCATCCTCCCGTATGGCCCTGACCATGCAACTGGCTGATGTGGCAAAGGGATGAAGTGGTTCTCGGGAGGGGTGAAATTGTGCCTCCATCCCCCACCCAAATTAATACCGTAATGGTTTCCTACAGATCTCGGGTAGAAGTAGGTCAAATCTACTACCCCAATACCTGCACCACCAGTCCCCAGATTCTGGTTGCAAATTGTTTGGGCAACCCTGACATCCTTAAAATGAACCACCACACAGTCTCCCTCAAAATGCTTGTGCCCGTAGCCTACCCACCCTACCCTTCTGACACCTAGGATCAGGCCATCTAGTTCCCTAGGGAGAGGTCTATTTGTCCTTAACCAATGCATGGTTTTGTTTTTTAGTGTTTGGTAAGATTCTTGCTGGTCAGCCTTCAAGGATGGTACGTTAGTAAGAATGGCAACATTGGGCTGACAGTCTGGTGGTAAGTTCACGGGTGGTATTCTAGGGGCCTCTTTAGGAGGGAGCGCATCAGGCTGGGTAGCTGGTGGAGGATTCATGCTGATTCTTCTTGGTTGGGCTAGCTCAAGGCCTTTACTAGTGCCAGAGTTTCTCAGATTGACAGGGCCATTTCTACCTGAAACCTCAGAACGCACAAGCTCCTTAACAGGGACAGTACTAGCCTTTGGTATGTTTAGATCTTCTATAACATTCGTTGTGGCCAACCCTGGGTTCCGGACACCCCCATTAGAAGCCACAACATGTGCAGCAGAATCATTTACCACTGCCACCCCTTTAGCCTTCCAGATGCAATAGGTAGGCCCTGTGGGGCTATAGGGGTCGCCCGGGCAACAGATTCCCCCCTGGTTCATCCTCCCTAATTCTAGAATGTAACTTAATGAGAGATTTTATGGAGAAGAAATTGTCCAGGGTCACTTGCTCAAACCTGTCCAACCGCTCTGCCAGCCCTTTAACTCTCTCTAAGACCGGGATCAGCAAAGATTTTAACATTTTCTCTATTTGGGCAATCGAGGGGATCTCATGGGGTGGGAATTCGGCAGAGTCTGCAGTCAGATCAATACATGGCTTCTCCGCTATAGCGCCGGAGAATACACCCCCCATGACCCCCTGGGGGCAACTTACACCCACCCCTGCGCCCTTATGGATCACACCCACCCTAGTGCCAAGTCTTCTAAGTTTCTGGTAGGGTTTGGGATGACAACCTTTGCGCGGGCTAACAGTTCTTTTCCTTTTGGTATGGACAGGTCTATTTGCTACCAGATATCAACACTGGTGGAGGGAGGGGATCCCCATGACTAGAAGGAATATTAAGAGGGAGCATAGGATCGGAGGCATCACTAGACCGTAAATCCGAAGCATCATTTTCGATAAGTGGGGCTATGTCTGCCATACTCTCCAGCCTATCCGAACTAACCCTTAAAGCAGCAACCCGTGGATGATCTAAGGGAAGAGAAGTATTCACCACAGGATCGGTTGCACGTGCTGGAGAAAGAGCTAGCGCCAAGGAACTTAATGACGACCGCTTCTCTGGAAGATGTTTGAGAAGTTTGATGGATAACCGATGCTCAGCACGTCTCTCAGCCAGTCCGATTTCTCTATCTATCTCTCGATTAGCCCTGACAAAATATTTATCTAGGGGTCCTAGAATTGAAACCCCTACAGTAGAGGGTAAGGGATTTGGTGTACACGTAGCCATACCATAACCAAAAATCAATAGTAGAATAAAACTTAATCACTATGGTCGACTACGTAAAAAGTCCCGAAAGTGTAATAGTCCTTTAACAATATAATATCAGACAGGAAACGACTCACTGCATCGAAGTCAGAGAATCAGAAGGACCTGGCCCAAATGTTAGAGGGTAGGCCTAGCCCAGCCTCCTGCAGCCCCTGACGGCCACAGACGGCCCGCCCTTTGCCTGGGCTTCGCCCCGGTCTTCGTCCCGCGGTAGCGTGATGGACCAACCTTAAATAGAGAAGGAGGGAGGGGTTACGGGAAGAGGCGGCTGGTGCGCGTGATGTTTGAAACGCACTGCCCTGTGGGCCTCGCAGTCCCATATCCCGGAGTCCAAAAGTAGTTCAAGAGCAGCAACGGTAGTCCCAGGGTCGGGAAAAGGCAAGATCACCTCCAAAAGTTCAGCTCCCAAAGCCACAGCAAAATCCGACTACGAGCGGCACCTTGTACCAACCTTGTACCAACAGGCGTCAATTCTCCAAGGTTCTCCTTATTAAAGACTAACAATTAGATACAACATTAAAGGTGCATTCTGACAACTGACTCTGGTGCATTTAGTGTACACAGGGCAGTGTTGGTGCCCCTTCCCCAGCAGGGCACCCTTTTAAAAGTACACGTCTCCTGCAGGGTAAAACACACCCATCCAGAGAGCCTAGAAAGCCAGAGACACCAAGGACGTCTGCCCAAAAACACAGGGAGGTGCAGGGCACTGCCCAACCACTCATGGGCACGGAGAACGACCAAGCACGACAGCAGCGAAGCAGTGAAGGGGGTATATGTTGAAGTAATGGTGCTGAAGTAACGGTACCCCCAGCCATGGCCAAGCAACCTCGGCTGCCCCAGGGAGAGCAGCAATAATTGCCCCCGACCCGCCAAGTCTCGGGTGACATGCATTCCCTTCAGCCTTCTCCAGAGCAGGACCAGGGCGCGGGTACACGGGCAAGCCCCCGCGTGCCCCGGAGTGCCCAGCACGTGCACACAGAGCGATCCATTTATAGCTGCCAAGCCTTTCAAAGCACTCTGGCACCCAGTGCAAGTGCCCATTAAAAGTTCACTCACGCGAGGCGCTGGGAGTGAACCCGAGCAACCCCCCACCCTACATTCAGGAATTAGTCCCCGGCACCATCCAGTTTTTGGAGATTTCCCTACAGCCAGCCTTTTCAAGAAACCGTCAAGAAATTTGCCACAACGAGGGCACAGGTGAACCAGACAAGCGCCAGGATGAGAGGAGAAGCCCCCCCCCTCCACACCTTATCTGGGAGAGCGGGAGGCAGCCAGAGGGCTGGGCTCCATGTTATCGTGGCGGCTCGCAGGGATGAAACAAGCATTTACAAGTGGGGCCGGGGTCGGAGACACGGACAATGGGAGGGGGGGCGGGAACGGGCACACGGACAGCGGGAGGAGAGGGGAGCACTCACCAGGACTTTTTCCGGCGGCGGTCGGCCTGGAGGAATGACACAAAAAAAGCTAAAAAAATAAATAAATAAACCACCGCCGCAATGACGTTCTAAAAGGGGCGGAGAGGGAAAAAATGTACGGAACGCCCACGAATCGCCTCGGACAATGACGGACGCCTCTCTCTTCCAATGGCTAGCCTTCATTTATGGAGCTAGCCAATGGAACAGAGAGGCGGAACAAAGCCCCATACTGGTAAACAAAAGTTTTCGCCTGCGCGAACGCTGCTGCGCAGCGGATCGCCAGGCAAAACCTAAAAACGGATGCTGAGTTCAAGGTGTGGGTTAAAGACTGAGAGTTGGGTATGAAAATTGAAAAGTCTTCCGTTCACGAGGTCAATAAAGCGATTATCGTTAAAGGTGTAATACTAACACCGTATGCTATTTTGCAACTAGACATCTGAAGGGTGTAATGGCTGATAAGGTGCAAACCTTGAATTGATGTATTTGCTAGTTTTATTTTTAAGTCTGGCTTGGTAGTACACCTGTCTGCAAGACGTGTTACCATTTTCTCAAATTAGGTATTCAACCTAATGGAATTATGCAGTATGCCAGCTCATCAGTGTTCTGACAGGTGCCGCGGTTTTGCTGGGGTAACATTGCGTAACACTCATCTAGCAGTCACCCTGTTGTGCCGCTTCATAGTCGCCCGCAGACACCAACTACAGAATGGCTGCTCAAGCCTCCCATCCTCAGAAGGGACCAGAAAGACGGGCGATAATCATAGACTGTCTTTGCTGGTTGAAAGCAGCCATTTTACAGAGGTATCGTTGTTTAACTTATACGTGAAATTAGTTGAACTGATACTCAATTCGCACAGTTTTAAGTTACCCATCTTGGTTTTTTAAATCCTTTTTTTTCAAAACCAACTCGGTGAGAATGTTTAAACGCATAGTTCAATTAATATGCAAATCAATGGGAGAGAGAGGACTAGATAGGCTAGCCCGTATCCCCTGGGTTATATGTATAAATCAATAAGGACTAGCTAATTTTAGGAGAAGTAAACAGACTCAGATAGGTACGTCAATGAATTAGGAAATAGCACTGTTTTCCTTATAAAGCCCTCACCCACCGACCTAGTCGGTGGCATGCTTCATCATCGGGCCCACCACAGTGGCACCGAATGTGCCCCGGGTGTGCTACAACGCCAGGAGACTGCGGAGCAGGTATATTGCTGAGTGTGCAGTGAAAAGGTGAGAAAAGTGAAGATTAAAAAGCTATACTAGAGGTCCCAGCACCCGAGGGTTATCAATCTTTAATAAACTGGGCCTCTGTTAGCGGATTAAAAAGGCAAAGGGACGTAGATTGGAGTGTTATAATGACCTCCAACGTCCAGTGTGGTCTACATGTTTCAGCCAGTGCCTTGTAAGTTTTAAGCTGGCTTTCCTCAGGACCAATAGGATATGTGAACAGGTGCAAATTAAATAGTAAATTAAATTAAATTTAAGTGTTTGTGTAATTCTTTGGCTATGTGTAGCGCACACTAAGGCGCTATAACTGTTAGAGGGGGATTCCCTCAAGCTTGACTACAGAGAACACATAGGACAAAGACAAGACGTACAAGGTAGAGTCATATTAATATGGTATCTCTTTAAACCACTAAATGCCGGCTTATAAGGTGGTGTGCGACCTATGTTCGGCTATGGTGAGCTCATGCCATCTGCATGAAACTGGTGAGGATTTTAATGAACCCGTTAGTGATAGGTGCTGGGCTAAAAAGCGAAATTACAAGGTGAGGTACAGGTAAATATAGTACTAAGTCCTCACTCTGTTATTTCTTTGTAAAAAGCCTCAGGGGTCGCCTGGCAGAGAAAGAGACCCTGTGGAGATAAAGGGTTGTACAAATCTATCCAACCTGTAGGGAGAAAGAGTTGGTGCTTACCCGATTTGTAGGTCTAATGGTCGTTTTTACTCACGAGTAGTTCGGTCTGGTTCCTCCTTGGACCTATTCGTCCTTCCGCGGCGCCCGATATGAGTTGGAAGGGCCGCCCGGTTTCTTATTTATGCAACTCGCTTGGTTGGAATTACCTGCGTGAGGTAGAAAGAGAGGGAGGGGTGCGCGCTAATCGCCGTATCATTGTGGCCCTTGTTGCGCATGCGCCGAAGGGTGGTGCGCGTTATGCGCATGTGCGGTTAGTAGCGCCAGCGCATGGGCGCAGACTGATTGGGATTAGTGCTGCGGGCATTATGTGCATGCGCCAGTGTATGGCGCCTGCGTGCTAAAACAGATTAAGTCAGGTTTGATGACATGGTGAAGAATTGGGTATCCCAAGCGTGTGCGAGTTTATGTCAGGATCAAGCCTCACTGCGCCTACCCAATTTGTTAAGGAACTACAATTCCCATGAGTATCTGTTTTCAGGAAGTATATGGGCGGTGGAGACAGGAAGGAAGTTGCACGTAATTTTGAGCCTTTGCTTTGTTTCTGTCGAGATTGGAGAGAGTCCTGTTAGCTGTGGCGTGAAGCTGTGCAATTCGGCTGGAGCCACGGACCCGACATCACCCGTTCTTGTGAGGTAAAGTGTTGGGCATTATAGCCGCTGGGAGCCGCTCTGCTCGCGTGCTTATTTCCTTGTTGTTGCTAATTCCCCGTTTGTGTGCTGGAGGATACGCGTCGGCTGACGCGTGCTAGTTCGGAAGGGGGGAACTGATTAAACAGATTTTGTTGTCCGCGGAACTGAGCGGCGGCTGCTGCCAGTTGCCGTGAAGTTCGTTTTTCTTGGATTGTGACTTTATTCTTGGGCTTGGGACTGAAGTGGATTGAAGGTGGGTTTTCCGTATTTAAACACCGAGGGTGTTTTGGATCACGTTATCACTGGGGTAGAGTGGTGGTCACAACTACCTACCGCCGGTGCTTTGGAATACTTGGTGCATAGTTGCTTGTAGCGGAACGTAGTGGTGGTCGCAACCACACGTTACCGTTCAGCAAACACGGACATGTTAAAGGGTGAACACTAACCTATTGTTTCTCCGTCTGTGGTCCATTATTCTTTCCTTGCCCATTTTCAGTGAAATGACAATAGCATATTCGAGTGATTATAGAGCTTCCTCTCTTCAACTCTTTTATGGTTTATGAACTACTGGGGAAGTGATGTCTACTGCATTGAATAAGTAGAGGACTACAAGTCTATGGGGTCATATGAAAAGTCCTAATCCTCATGATATGGTGTGTATGGGTATTGGCGTTAATGAGCTGGTTTGGAGGTGTAGTGAATAGCGATTGGTGTAATAACTACTGTGTTTTGTTGCAGGAAGCTGGACTATATCTGTCTTATTAGGGTTGGAGGAATGTGTACAGCCTCATAAGGTATTCTGGTTCTAGTGAGAATTAATGAGAGTAGACTTATACATAGATTTGTGCTATAATTCCTATGTTTTGTCATTTCAGATCCCTTGTCCCTGCTGACCCCTTCCCTTCCCCGGTCTCTTTTCATTATTCATCCCTCGCCTGATGGTTTGAACCCCCTGTGTTTTACATCCAGGGTGTTGGTAACATCAGGAGGTGGACCCCTTTGTTCATCGATCGTATCCTGCGGAGCGGGCCCTCAGTTTACACATGTGGCAGGTGATGTGGATGCACCAGAGTATGGCGCTGAAAGGCTAGGAGTAAAACGCGGTTGGTTTAGGGTTGGGGTTGGGGTTGGTTTAGGGTCAAGTTTTTTTACAGTTTGTCCAGATAAGCCAAATTTTGGGGTAAAGATGATGAAAAACCCAACGTGTAGGGGGTTACACACGCCGGAGGTGGCTACTTGTAAGTGCACATAAGTGCACTGGGGACACACGGTGGGAGAGAAGGGAGCAGTAATGGGGGCGCTCATGCAGAGATACCCTGGCACAGTTATCGCTACATTATACAGTGTTTCATAGTCGATTTAGACCACTAGAGAGTAGGCTAGGGGGACTGTTACAAAGCTAGAGTGTTCCATGGTATGGCGTCGTTGAGGCCATGGATATGTGTGGATAACCGATATATCCAGCGTTGTTCCTTTTGTAGGAGAAGTGTTTCATTGGTGGAGTTGTCAAATTTTTCAATGACTGTCCAGGAGAAATCGTTGGGTGTGTGGTTGTGGGTTAGGAAATGGTCTGTGAGCTTGCTTATATTTTTAACACGACTTATCGTGCTTCTGTGTTCCGTCATCCTTGTTCGCACTTTTCGGGTGGTCATGCCAATATATCTTAGGCCACATCTGCAGGTTATCAAATACACCAGGTTGGTGGAGTTGCAGTTTGTGAATTGCTGCTGTGTCCAGGTTTTGCCTGGTTCCAGATTTAATGTTTTGGAAGGTGATGTTAAGTGGCATACACTGCAATGATTGCATGGTTGGTGGCCAGTGATTTTAGGCAGGCCTAGTTCAATTCATAACAATGTGATAAAAACAATTGTATAGCGATGGCCTAAGACTTCACTCAGAAAACACAAAGGTATACACAACTGCTTGATAAATACTTTACACTACCAAATAAAGGAATGTCCTCATTGCTGTGTCCCTTTCTTGCTGTAATCTGAGCACCTGAAAAGACTGTGGCCCATATGTAGGTAAAATATATTTACCGATTCCTAAATACCGAGTTTTACCGATTTGGTATTTAGGATTTGGTAAATGAGATGTAGGTAAAAAATCGGTAACTTTTACCGATTCGAAAAAATTCGGAAAATGTGTACGGATTCGGTATTTACCAAATCGGTAAATGCCGATTTGGAGATTCAAAAAAACAAGCAATTGAGGAATCAACCAATCCTGTGCATCCACCTCACCCCAACCAGGAAGTGGCCACACCCATGCAGGTGCAGACAATCAGAACCTTCTGGAGAGCTGGGAGTGCAGAGAGCAACTGAGCCACTGGCTGAACATTGCAGAGGAGAACTGCAGGATGGCATCCAATGAATCTGAGAGGGAAGGAGCAGAAAGGAAAAGGACAATGAAGTTCAGTGCAAGTGAGCTTCGGGTCCTTGTGGAGGAGGTGGTGAAACAGCACACAGCTTTTTGGAAAGCAGTCCCTGCAGGTAGCAGAAGCAGTAACAATGAAGATCTGGCTGGCAATCCAGGCGCAGGTGAATGCTATTGGGGTGAGCCCACGGGACATTAATGACCTCAAGAAAAGGTGGTATGACCTTTGGATCGTCACCAAGAAGAAGCTGGCTGCACAGAGGAAACAGGCCAGTCTCACAGGGGGAGGAAGGAGCAGGGCACCTGCCCTCACTGACCTGGAGCAGCTGGTTGAGTCAACCCTGGAGCCCGAGTGTGTGTCTGGAATTGGGGATGCAGACAGCTCAGGTAGAGCTGCCACAAAACAAGGTAAGAAGCATGCACAGCAATCCTTCCCCCTTCCATATCCCCATTCCCCAATGTGGCTGTGTGACTCACACTCCAGTACAGGTTTTAGTATACACCAGCAATGGATTATTGGAGATGTAGTCAGTGAAACACCCATCATGACAGTCATCACACTAAACAACAAGGCATGCCACACACATCAGTTAGAAGCAGCAAAGGACATTGAGATAGTGTGACAGGAATGTAATTTAATATTGAAATGCAGGGCTGCAGGACCACTGAGCTAATGTCCATATCTGTTCACAGGAGAGTCATCGCGCAGGACTGCGCAGGAGAAGGAGGGAAGGGCACCCCAGAAGGGAAGAACAGAGGATGCCAGCACAAGTGCAGGTCACAGCACTCCACCACCACCGGCATCAACACCACAGGCAGCTGCACCAACAGAGCCAGCCGCAACACCAGAGCCAGCATTGCCACTGCTGATTGGCTCACCACCACATGTGACATCAGCAGCACAGGAAGATGTGGCAGATTAAAAGTTCACGCGACGGAGGCTCGAGGTAAGAATGTGCCTCCTGGTCAATTAAAATGTTGCATGAATAACAACTGTAACTGCAAAATACTCCTATGAGTCTATTTTTATATTAAACGCAACCAAGTATAAATTGAAACAGTCTGACCTGTAGTAGCTGGCAGGCAGTAACTTCCCAAACTGCTTGTAGCTGAGCTTGTTGTCCGAGGCTCCGCAAGAACACCTCACCACGGACAGATCACAAAAGTGTTCACAGCAATGAGGAATAAAACCTATGTGTAAAGCCAGAAGAAGTACACGGGAAGCCTCACTAGATGGCGCTTGTTCCTCACGCTGTCAGACACTGTAATTCACTGTAAATATAGGTAGACGATCTCTTCTAATGCTTGTTGGAAGGCAGGAAGTTTCAATGTGAAAAGATTGGCGCTTGCTCCTCACGCTGTCAGACAGTCATTTACTGTTTAAATATAGATAAACGATCTCTTCTTAGCTTGTTGGAAGGCAGGAAGCTTCAGTGTGAATAGATGACAGGTTGCCTTCAAGCGACACAACCACATTTATGGTAGTTGTCAAGCGTTGAAACACACTGCTATTTTGTTCACCTCTTCCTTTTCTTTTAAGTCAATAAATGTAAGGAGTGTCAAGCGCCCAGGGCAGACTGTCCAGATGTTGGAGGACACTGGTGGGGCTAGATGGGCGTTCTTCTCCTTGTTTCAAGTTTACTTTCTAAAATTAGTTTCCAGTACAAAGAGTCTCTTATTTAATTCAAATATTTTACCTCAAGTAGCTAGCAAACAGGGTTTTTTCACCAGATCGTTGCCAATATTGAAAGAAACAAAAGTAGTCATGAGGTAAACTAAAGTAGAGGTTTATTTAGAAGTTACAGAAATGTAGTTGCATGTAGATAAGCTATTACATGGTGATTGATGGTTGGTTCAAGACCCCACCAGAAGCTGCATCTTTGCTGCTCAGCCCACTCTCTCCAACTGTCATTCTTCCAGTCCACCAGGCACAACAGCATTTCACACAGTCATCAGGCATTTCAAGGTTCCATACATACACACATGCATACTGGCTAAGCAGAAGGAATGTAAGTACAACAATATTACACTAGGGTTAACTGTTTTTGTTAGGGTTGAAGCTGCTATAGATGTCTTGAAATAGTAACATACAGCCTGGCTGTGGCCTAAGTGTGCCTCAGCCTCACTCTCTGGCGTCATTTCTAATATTTATACTACTCGTGAGAAAGAATCACTCATAATCGTTGAAATGTCCCTCATAATTAAAGTGAAACTATGAAAATGTCACACATGGCAATCAAACCTTGGCAGTTGCGAAAACGGACATAGGGTGCATGGAAGGAAAGAGAGCCCTTGGGAGGGACTTCTAAATCTAATGCTCGCCCTCTCTATTATCTGAAGGAAGACCCTCCATTATAGGAAATTCTATTCTCCATGACTATAGAAGTGCCTTCCCAGTGGGTTCTTGTGGTTGGAGTGTTTGCTATTTATTGCAGTATTATCTTTCTACCTGTGTCTGATACTCGTTTGTAACATGCACACGCCACTTTTCTCTTGTAACACTCTGTTTACCTCTGACACCTTCGGAGAAAGTCCGCGCTATATACAAGCGCATAAAATAAATAAATAAAGAGAGGGAGAGCACGAGGGCAGTCCCAGCAGAGGCAGGCGGTGTGGCTCAGTCCTTGGATGTCACTCCTAGGTGCACTGAGCCTTGGCAGCCGTGTACAGCCCCCCCCGCAGACCCGCTTCGGGCGGGAGACTCCCGAGTTTTGAAGCTAAAAGTGTCTGTATCATCTCCCGGGATTGAACTTCCGGGTCCGCCATCTTGCAGCAGGCAGAGAATTGAACTTCCGGGTCCGCCATCTTGCAGCAGGCAGAGAATTGAACTTTAGGGTCCGCCATCTTGCAGCAGGCTCAGAATTGAACTTTCGGATCCGCCATCTTGCGGCCAGCAGAGGGTTGTACTTCCGGGTCCCTCCCCACGCGTTTCCGGGTAGACGCCAACGCCAGTGAAGGCTCGTGCAGGAGGTAGGACGTGCACCGCGAGCCGAGCCCGGGTTATGCAGGGCTGGCCTGGGGATTCATGCACCTGGAGCGGAGAGCTGGATATAACCTCGCCTGCAGGTAACGGACTGCAGTACTGGTGGGCAGCTCAGAGGGTGAATGCGCCTGCTGCAGAGCCCTGAATCTAACCTCACCTGCTGGTAACTGACTGCAGTACTGGTGGGCAGCTCAGAGGGTGAATGCGCCTGCTGCAGAGCCCTGAATCTAACCTCGCCTGCAGGTAACTGACTGCAGTACTGGTGGGCAGCTCAGAGGGTGAATGCGCCTGCTGCAGAGCCCTGAATCTAACCTCACCTGCTGGTAACTGACTGCAGTACTGGTGGGCAGCTCAGAGGGTGAATGCGCCTGCTGCAGAGCCCTGAATCTAACCTCGCCTGCAGGTAACTGACTGCAGTACTGGTGGGCAGCTCAGAGGGTGAATGCGCCTGCTGCAGAGCCTTGAATCTAACCTCGCCTGCAGGTAACGGTGTCTGACCCCGTCTGCAGCTCTGCGGGTGAATGCACCCGCTCCAGGGCCCTGAATCTGGGACCTCACCAGTCGAGGTGGGCGAGCCGAGCTCGGGCTCTGGACTGGCCTGGCCTCGCAGCCCGTTCATTAGTTGAGCATGCATAAATAGTTGCCCTGTAAATCATGCAATAAACCTTGGGTAAAATATGGATAGTTTCTAAAACTACATTTATTTAATATGCAAAAGCATTTCACCCTAGTACATCAGGTTATATCACTGCATTGTGAGGTCATTATTAGAAGTGATCATTTTTAAATATGAACTTGGATATATTCCTGTCCCACGTCCTGACGACATTGCCATTAGCAAACTAAGAGGCCAGTCAGTTGCTGTTTGCACACTATATGTGGCCTAAACTCTTACTATACATGGAGCAATATTCTATCCTAGTAAATCACATAGAAGAGGTTTTTGTACATTACAGGGCTATTAAAACATTCCTTTTCCCTCCCAGCGTGTAGGAGTTCTGTTGGATTTCTGTAATGTTTGGTTTGTTATGTCTGGGCATTTTCCTTCTGCCTGTCAAAGCGCCGGGACGCCCCTTTGCTGGGGGCAGCTGCGCACTATAAAAATCACTATAACATAACAACTCGCCTATTTGAAGGGGCTCCCACGTGTGAAATGAAGACAGTGGAGGAACAAGTTAATCAAGCTGAAACCCAAGATTGATTTCAAGTTTTCTGGTTTCCAATTATGCAGTTCATCCACTCGATGGCTCTTTTTCACTCCTTTTTCAAAGGATCATACTTTATTAGGTCGAGCCTATAGCAGCGCACATGCACTGCTCTTGCGAGACTTATAATTAGAGGCTTTCAAAAGCTAACCACAACCTCGTGCGTGTGTGGCCTATTGCTTGCGGTTACCCGCACGGGTGCCATATATTTTGAATTCTCATGCCCGGACACGGGTGCGATAATTCAAAACATATGGCCTGGTGCTCGCTATCCGCACGCGCCACTCGCGGGATGCTCCGTCGTCATGGCTCATTAAGCGCATCGCTCGCGGGCACCCTTACAGCGTGCGCACATGGGCCGCGCACCGCTGCTCCCACTAGTTTATTTTTTATATCTCCCACTTTCCTCTTCTTAAATGTTGGCTTGTGCTAGAAGCCTTCCTGTCACTTTGGGCAGCAGCTATATCCTCGGCGCACACAATGCAGCTCCTCCAATCTCTCGGCCCCCACAGCTTCCCCCTCTGGACAGAGACACGAGCCTGGCACGTCTCGCTCATTGGAAAGATCTGTGAGCAATCTTTTAAGGGCATCTTCTGCATGCACAGGATCAAGCATGGCCGACTTCGCCTCAAAATGAGACACACTTCACTTTCATTTCTGTTAATGCTTCAGCAGTCTTGTGGCTCGCGTGCTGTTTTCCATCAATCTACGGGGCCAGATGAGCCCCTGGCTCTTCGCTGTCATCATCTGCTACATGGCTGCAGGAGGATTGCAGCTTCCTTGTGAACGTAGTGCGAAAGCGGGTACCAAATTCTGTTCTCATCTAGTTTTGCAAAGTACAAAAGTGCACAGTGGGTGGGGTCGAAACAGCCGCACAGAGGGGATAGTTATAATCCCTATATTTTGTGCATCACTTTTGTATTCCAGTGATACAAAAACATATGGCACGCGTTCAGGCGCTTCCAACGGTGCCAGCGCACTTTTCCTTCCATCGTGGCCTGTGAGTGGGACAGCCTCAGGTAGGGGGATGGGCTTCAGTGCTTGCGGCAGAGGGGGGTTTGGCCACATTCTTAAGTGCATAAAACAATTTCCTCACACTGTCCCTGCGCCTCAAGATCTTAATTCTCTCAGCGAGAGAAACGCGCTCTAGAGGGGGTTGAACCAGAGGCTTGACCGAGATGCTTAGCTCGGGCTCAGCTTGAGGTCCTATTGAAACTTAAAACCCAAAACGAGCCGAGCCTTCATGTGGTCTCTGCCTGCCGCCCATGCTCGTGCGCCAGGAATTAAAGACCACCATTAGCCTTTGATGTAAGCACGAGAAAGAGATACCATATCACCTAGTGGCCAAATTGCGCAATAAGAAACTAGAACACCTGGGATCGGTTCTGTCTTCCTTGCTTGGGCAAATCATGCGATCACGGTTAGATATCTTATTTCACGGTGCCCCCTTGTTGCCTATCAGAGTGCCCTGAAATACATGAGTTGGCGATGTGCGCTGTTTAAAAACTCTTTTGGGTTTAATTTAGTTGTCTATATTGCGTTATTCCATCTATAATAAGGAATAAAGGAGACCTAGTTTAGAGAGGACAACAGACTTGCCTCTTAAAGCACGATTGGCATTGTCGCCATGGTGGGGAGGAGGCAGGGATGTTTCAAAGATCAAAAAATTCATTTTTTAATAAATTCCACAAAGTGCATAATCCAATATAAGATCACACACTTCAGCATATATTTTTGGAAATCTGAAGAGACCTTATGGCATTATGTTAGTTCCATGGTTTGCCAGGCAATCTTAGTCATGACTCGTGCACAGGCTCCTAGAGCCAAGCCTGACCCTTAGCTTGGCTTGGATCTCCTAATTCGTTTGTTGGCTTTCTCACTTCCAATGTCGAGACCGGCATGGAAAAGCACTATATACAGACACATTGAGAGATAAGCACACAGAGACAGGCACATACATTCCCCTAAACTGAGAACAAGAGACACAGCTCAGGGACTGTGACCTTCGCAAGATGATCACTCCAAAGCCATCCTCTATAGCCTTTACAGGGGCATCGCAGTGCTTAATTTGTAAAATAATAAGTTGCCCAGAAGCCCATGGCCACAGCTATTAGATGTCTCTGCGCCGAACACCAAGGCAGAGTAGAACTAAATCGACCGGAGACGTCTTTAATTCACCAGAAACTAAATGCACCTTTAACTCTCTCTGACAGGTTTCTGTTTTCTCTCTTGATACAGATTTTTCATCTTTCTCTTCCACCGTCTTCCTCATTTGTATGTTTCCCGCTTGTGTGTTTTCCTCTCTTGGGAAATGTCAGATGAGGAAAAATGATTGCCGATCTAACAAAACGAGTGCAGTGGCCCCCACCGGCAACCATCGACTCAAATAAAAATACATTGGGATCTCCAAATTTAAACAAAAAACCCTCCTGTGATGGATTTGCCCCACTAAGCATAGCCTTAAACATACAGCCGACCCCTGTGTTAGTAGGCGACTTCAGTAGCATGCGAGAATGGGTAAGTTGGAATGCCCATGCATACAACTGAAGATCTGGAGCTGCCAGACCTCCCTTTTCTCTTCGGCGGATAACTTTTTCCAGGCAATCCTGGGTATATGGTACGCCCAAATAAATGAATTGATATCACTCTGCAACTTAAGTAGATAAGAAGGCTCGAAATAAAGAGGAATAGTATTAAATAGAAAAGTGATTCTAGGTAAGAGACATTTTTATCAGATTTACCCTTCCCAAAATGGACAAAGGTAATGAGGACAATGATCTCATAAGTTTTCGACATTCCTTCGCTACTACGGAAACATTGGTTTTGGCTAATTTACTGACATCCTGGACGATATTGATACCAAGATACCTAATTTTTAAACTAGGCAGCACCCCGACTCCTCGATGTTCCAAGCCATGATCTCTGTTTTAGAGGCATTGATTTCATATACGGAGATTGCACCAAAATCCTGAGCCAATTTAATCACAGAAGGAAGGGCTGTATGCAATTCTGATGAAAATATCGTCCGCATAAAGGGCCACCTTCTTCTCCCACTCCCTGTACCTAAAAGGCGTGATGTTAAGATCATGCCTCAGCCGTTGGGCAAAGGGTTCAATATATAGGTCAAACAGGAGAGGGGAGAGTGGGCAGCCCTGACGCGTTCCCCTAGTAATGTTAAAAGGGTCCGACAGAGATCCGTTCACCAACAGGCAAGCTGAGGGATTCTGGTATAACAATCTCACCGCTCGACATAATTTATCTCCAAAGTTAAACTTACCTGACATGTATGACCAATTAACCCTGTCGAAGGCCTTAGTAGCGTCGAGCGTGAGTACAGCCAGGGGAAGGGAATCAGTGTGGATGTAATATCAATAGCCCCTATCAAGTCGTAAGTTAGTTAAAAAAGCTGTCGACCCTTAACAAAGCCCCCTTGGTCCTCGTGCAAGTTATGACCTGCTACCAGCCCCAATCTATTGGCCAAAATAGAGGTGAAGATTTTATAATCTACGTTAAGGATGGAAATCGGCCTGTAAGACCCACAATTTGATGCAGGTTTACCAGGTTTTAAAATCAGGGTTATGGATGCACTATCTCACGAGGCTGGGGGAGAAACACCCTGCTGGAGGATCTGGTTGAATAAGGTAGTTAAGAATGGAACAATTGCTTTCCCCAAAACCCTATACATTTCAGCGGGAAGGCCATCAGGGCCTACCGCCTTCCCTTTTTTGCTACTCATAATGGCTACATTGACCTCATCCTGCGAGATCCTCCGGTCCAGACAGGCACATTGTTCCAGGGTCAATGAGGGTAGTGGAATCTCACTCAACCAGTCCTCAATACTATCAAACTCAATACACTTATCCTCCTTATAGATGTCCTGAAAAAACAGCCTAAAAGTCCTCCGAATATCCTCATCAGATGTGTATACAATGCTATCCTTAGTAATTGAGCAAATATTATTTCGTACCTGATCAGTCTTAGTTTTCCAAGATAAGTCTACCCGCACCCTCCCCATACTCAAAATCAGCGATTTTACCCGCCTCCCACCTGCGAAGTACACGAGTATTCAACACAGAATCCCGCTGCCCCTTCACTCGTATTAACTTATTCTGTAACTCCTGTAAAGTATGAGCCGAGGCATCTGAATGCAAATCTATTTCACATTGTAGTTTTACAATTTCAGCCTCAATAGTGGATACTTCCTCCCTATATACTTTCTTCCTATAGGTAACACTGCTGGTTATTTGGCCCCTTAAAAAGGCCTTATAGGAGTCCCAAGCGCACCCTAATGAGGCTGAGCCAATGTTCACTTTCATGAACCACTCAGTCTCACTCAACAAAGAGGCGATCTCCCCCACTTCCAAGAGAAGCAAGCGATCAAACGACCACATTCTAGGGGAACCTTGGGCAATACCTTCCATTTCCAACCATACAGCGGAATGGTCCGACAAGTGTGAGGGGAGGTAGGAAATGTTCTTTACTGCACTCTTCAGACTCTGACTGATCAAGATAAAGTCAATCCTTGATTGATGATGATATTTATAGTGGCGAAATGAGACGCCTAGCTGTTGCCCTGACCTTAGTCTCCATATATCTAAAAAGGCGTTCTGTTTCATAGTATCTAATAAGAGGGCCCTGGTTTTAGAGGGGACTGAGGCCCGGCTATTGGGTGATTTATCAAGGAGGGGGTCGAAAAATTAAATTAAAATCTCCGGTCAAAACAATAGGTTCTGAATACAATAAGTGAGAAAAAATGGATATAAGAACTGAGGGGTCATCATGGTTCGGACCATAATATCCGACAATTGTGATTTGTGCACCCAAAATATTTACTGTTGCGACGACCCATCTGCCACCTGGGTCTACTAACTTAGATATAAGGCGAGCTTTTGCTGTTTTCTTAAAAAGTATTGCAACCCCCCTAATGTTCATGGACTGGGTTGTAGAAATACAAAAATCGATCCATTTATTCTTTTTAGTCATGGAAAGCATCTCTAATTCTGTCAAGTGTAAAAGTTTTACAGGGTATAGCTAGAACATAGGCCAAGTTGCGTAGCTCTGTAATGCTAGGGTATTTCTCTAGTATGGCACCTTTGTGGGATTCACCTGGGGCCCCGGGATGGCTTAAGGACAGTCTGGTTTTGCCCTTGAGAGAGGCAGGTGTGGAGGTTTGGGGTGATTTGTTTGTAGATGGGGTTCTTGTTCCATGGAAATTCCTAAGGGACAGGGTTGGTTCAAACCTCTGAGTTTAAATGCCTACAGATGGCTAGCTGGGCTCAGTCACAGACTACCACCAAGTGTAGATTCCCAGTAGGGGGAGGTAACCATCTTGAGTCTCAGCTCACTAATAAAATCCCGGCAAAAAAATAAATCTCTTTTTGGTACCACACAATTCTTGATGAGATTGATGGCGAATTTCAGCTGGCCGGTAAGCTCTGGGGGAGTTCCTTCTTGGACCAGGATGTGGGAAGCCTGTGGCTTACTCACTTAAGACTTTGTGGGACATTGTCAAACCAGCATGGCTCCGAAGGAATCACCTTCACCCTGCATAGGGCCTATTATTCACCACAGAGGCTCTCCAAATTCTCAAATGACGTGCCAGTATTATGTATGAGGTGTGGAGCAATAGCTGCTTCAGATCTACATATGTTTTTTGATTGTCCCTCTCTGTCTCCCTTTTGGGACTCTATAAGCAGATTAGTGTCAACCTCGCTTGGTCGCCCCATTGCAACAATCTCGCATTAGCAATATTTGGTGTGATGGAGGGTGTTGTAGGCCCTGCTAAATATCTTCTTTTTTTATACCATCCTCCTAGCTATGAGAGAAATCTGCAAAAAATGGAAAGACTCTACACCACCCTCCTTTGCTGAGTGGCGGACATCAATACTGCAGGTTTCTAGGCTAGACCTAATAAGATCGGGCAACCAAAATAAAAGATCATTTTGGTACCTTCTAGAGTGGGGACAACAGTGAGACAACAGATGTTTTTTTTTCCCCCTCCTGTCCAATGATTACGCTGCCCCTCCTTCTTCTTTTCCCAGGCATATCCTGATACATCAGGTTGTGCCCTTGTGTCTGCTTGGATATATGCCCAGTTGGGTGGCCCCCTAAAGGTCTCCGAATAAAAATCCCTAGAGGTTCTGACATCACTCATAGGCGAAGGTCACCTTCTTATATGCCTATGTATCCAGTGTACTGAGGCAGTGTGTCGCTCTCTCTTGGATTTAATGGAGCATCCAGGGCGGAAAATGAGGATAAAAAAAATAGAAAAAAAAACATCGACTCAAATTGAGCACATGACATGGGGATTCTGTGTTATGTATTGCGTTGATTAGTTTTCCATTTCATTGTAATTGCACAAGCACAGACTTTCTCTTCTGGGTTTTCTGCACTAAGTCCAGCTGTATCTGTCTTCTTTGATTGCATTATATCCCCGGTACAGCAGTTTATTGCTTAGATTAGAAGGAACTTGTTGCCAGCCTTATTAGGTTCTGGTTAGCTACCAGAGGTGTCTAGTGCACTGCCTGATGCAATAGCTTCAACCGTTTAGTCAAAACAGTATTTAAAATTTCTTTAAAAAAAAAAAAAGCACAACAGGCTTTTTGCATCTGTTTGTTTTTAGTGGTCTTGTGTTCATTTTCTTTTTATTCTATAACACTGTCAATTGTACATTTTGTGTCTTTACACTATAAAATACAGTGCTTATATTATCATGGCTGCCCGCAATTCTACCAATGGTGGTCTCTACCTAGCCCTAGTCCTCTCCCCGCACCAGCAAACAAAACAAGCCTTTTTTCACTCTACAACAGCATTAATACAGCATGCCCCCTTTTACACAGCCACCCTCTCAATATATCATAATGCTGCTGCCAAGGTCAATAGTCCCATGTGTGCTCGTCACCATCACACCTGCCATGTCACGTCTTGGCACCCGTGCTCCAGGCATGCTGCCCATTCATCTCCAATGCATCACGGCTCATTTCATATCGACTTTAAATAAAAAGTGTGTGATTATTCGAAAATGTGGAGTGTGTGGGCATGCTAATAGGGGATAATCTGCTGCATGGCTAAACTTATAAGGTCCCAAAGGTGAGACCTATTGGCTATGCCAATGCTTGTTTTTAAATCTATGATCATGTAGTCAGAGCGTGTTGGCAGGCAGGAGCCATACTAAAGCTCGCCTGTTTTGGGTGTCAAGGGTCGTAGAGGAGCTCGAGCTGAGCCAGAGCAAAGCCTCTGGCTCAAGCCTTCTTTGGCTCTCCCCTTCTACTTACCAGTACGTAACGGGTTCCGATCCGCAGTGAGTAGCGCCACAGGTGAATAGAATGCACCTGCAGCAAAGTAAAAGTTCCCAGGGGCTACCCTAACCACTTTTTCAGCAGTCCCTGTTTGCTCAACTGAAAACAATCCCACAGTGCCCTTCCCTTCTAAACTCCACTATGGTTAACCCTTGCTCCCTTGTGCAGAGCTGCTTTGTCCATTAAGAGTTTTGACTAGGGAAATGAGATGTCCCCTCCTTTGTGGCCACTCTTCTCTGGTTCTGGGGGTTGCTTCTCTCCCACTGGGCTTGGAGATAGCCTGACAGTGGTACACAGGGTTTCCTTCTCGAAGCCTCACTTTACATTTTCCTGTTAAAGGACAGGTCCTCTTCAAGTTAATGAAGTCCCTGGTTTTCCTGCAAGGGTAAGAAACACACCACCCCACACCCAGACTATTGCCCCTCGTCTTGGAGGGTTATTTTGATCGGTTGGACTGCAGGTTTTAAGGCTCCCCATGGCAGGCCTGAAGCCATGCTTTACAGACCAACCTTTTGGATTTGCAAGCCTGTCTGTTCTCTCGAAATGTTTGGTATTGGCACCAAAGGGCAAGCGCAGTAGACTGAAGCCTGCATGGAGGTCATCTCAAGGAAATGAATGGTCCAGGGCCCATGAGGACGGTGAGCCCGGGTGGCCTGGTCTGACCCAAGATCTGCATGCTTGACCATCCGGACTGTGTGTGGGCTGCGCTCGATTTCCCTATCCAGTTTGTGCCGCCTGCGACATTGTGGGAGATTGAGGGAGACAGAGAGGTCTTTTCCTCACACCACATGTCTGAGGGTCCAGGCTTTGACACAACTTTTCTTCTTTCTACCCTTTTTCACTATATTGAGAAATTTGGGTTGTGAAACATTTCACAGTCAAATGTCTTTTTGACAAATGAATTATTTAGATACATTTTTAGAAGTATGATTTTATGGTTCACTTGACTTGCTAAGTGCAAGCGTATAGAAAAAGTACATATATGAGAAATAAAGTACTGGTTACAAAAAATAATGAAATAAAGGCGGTTTATCATCAAATTAATCTGTTTTGGAAAGATGAGAAGAGGATTAGCTTTACAAACACACCCTTTGTTGATATGTTTTTGAGCAGCACATCCTGTCTGGCTCATCACTTTTTAAAAGCGGTTTTTAATGCAAAAATATGTTCTGCGTTGTTTTTTTTATTTTGGTAAATGTAGCATTTTGCATGTGTTCTTTGACATATATGTACAACACAAATTCTTTGTATCTTTACAATCCCCATCATGTAGACATCAATTTGGCCTGGATAGCATCAATACAACAAGCATTTGCAATGCAATAGGTCTCGCATTTGCGAGAGTTTGAGCTATTGGCATTGTAAATGACAATGCTTTTAATTATGTGTTTTGAAAACGTGCAAGCAGTGCTTATAGTCCTTGCTTACGAGAAGCAAGGCTGGCAGTAACTGCGCTTCTTTTACTGCGAGCCTTGCTGCTAGAAGTACAAAGTGCATATTTACACATCGTTTGCAAGTTTTCAAAACACATAAATAAAATGTGTTGTCATTAACAATGCCAATAGCTCAAACTCTCGCAAATGCTTAATAGCTTAAAAAGAGGATTAGTGTTTTGTTAGTGATGGTTTGAAGATAGTTGTGTATGAAACTGTGTGTAAAGATGTGTAGTTAAGTATTTTATTGAGGTGGTGATATTGTATGTGATAGTGAGATAGATAGGTGATACAGTAGTAGAGAATGATAAAGATACAACAAGACAAGGGGGTATTTGGAGGGAGGGTGTGATATGTATTAGTGAATAGTGTAAGATGGTGAAGGTAGTATATGGTTGTAGGTAGTTTGGAACAAAGATAGACAATCAATCAAAGCATTTATATAGCGCACTACTCACCCGGAGGGTCTCAAGGCGCTTGGGGAGGGGGGTCCGCTACTGCTCTAACAGCCAGGTCTTGAGTTGCTTCCTGAAGGCGAGGTGGTCTTGGTTCAGGCGGAGGTGGGTCGGGAGGGAGTTCCAAGTCTTGGCGGCCAGGTAGGAGAAGGCCCTTCCTCCTGTGTTGACTCTTCGGATGCGGGGGACGGCGACGAGGGCATGGCTGGTCGATCGAAGCTGACGTGTGGGAGTGTAGAAGTTGAGGCGGCTGTTGAGGTATCTTGGGCCTTGGTTGTGTAGGGCTTTGTGTGCGTGGGTGAGGAGACGGAAGGTGATTCTCTTGTTGACCGGGAGCCAGTGCAGGTCTCTCAGGTGTCCGGAGATGTGGCTGTGTCGGGGGATGTCGAGGATGAGTCTTGCTGAGGTGTTCTGGATCCGCTGGAGTCTCTTCTGGAGTTTGGCAGTGGTTCCGGCGTAGAGGGAGTTGCCGTAGTCCAGTCGGCTGGTGACGAGGGCCGGGGTAACCGTCTTTCTGGTCTCGGTGGGGATCCACCGGAAGATCTTACGTAGCATGCGCAGGATGTTGAAGCACAACGAGGAGACGGCGTTGACTTGTCTGGTCCTGGAGAGGGAGGAGTCCAGGATGAAGCCCAGGTTGCGTGCGTGGTCTGTCGGTTTGGGTGCGCTGCCCAGGGCAGGGGGCCACCAGGAGTCGTCCCAGGCGGAGGGTGAGGAGCCCAGGATGAGGACCTCCGTCTTGTCCGAGTTCAGCTTCAGGCGGCTGTTCATCATCCACTTGGCTACGTCTGTCATCCCTTCGTGTAGGTTGGCTCTGGCGGTGGCTGGGTCGTTGGTGAGGGAGAGGATCAGCTGGGTGTCGTCGGCGTAAGAGATGATGTTGAGGTTGTGTTGGCGTGCGATGGCCGCGAGGGGGCTCATGTAGACATTGAAGAGGGTGGGGCTGAGCGAGGAGCCTTGAGGAACGCCGCAGATGACTTCGGTGGCTTCTGATCTGAACGGTGGGAGGCGGACTCTCTGTGTTCTTCCGGCAAGGAAGGAGATGATCCATTCTAGTGCCTTCTCCTGGATTCCGACGTTGCCGAGGTGCTGCACTAGAGTGCGGTGGCAGACAGTGTTGAATGCCGCGGAGAGGTCCAAGAGGATGAGGGCCGCTGTTTCCCTGTTGTCGAGCAGGGTTCGGATGTCATCAGTGGCGGCGATGAGGGCGGTCTCGGTGCTGTGGTTGGCCCGGAAGCCAGACTGCGAGTGGTCGAGGGATCCGTTCGTCTCAAGGAAGGCGGCCAGCTGCTTGTTGACGGTCTTCTCGATGACTTTGGCCGGAAACGGGAGGAGCGAGAAGGGGCGGTAGTTTTTGAGTTCGGTGGGGTCCGCTGAAGGTTTCTTCAGTAGAGCGCTGAGTTCAGCGTGCTTCCAACTCTCCGGGAAGTTGGCGGTGTCGAAGGAGGTGTTGATGATGTCCCGCAGGTGGGGTGCGATGACAGCGTCGGCCTTGTTGAAGACGTGGCGCGGTCAGGGGTCGGTTGGAGATCCGGAGTGGATGGAGTTCATCGTGCGACGGGTTTCTTCGGCGTTGATCGGGGTCCAGGCGCGGAGGGTGGTGGCGGGGGGTGCTGGCGTGGGGTGCGTTGGCTGTGTGATGAAGCTGTTGTGTATATCTGCGATCTTGTTGTGGAAGTAGGAGGCGAGGGAGTTGCAGAGGTCTTGTGATGGAGTGATGTTGTTGTTTCCGGCGTTGGGGTTGGAGAGCTCTTTGACGATGTTGAAGAGTTCCTTGCTGTTGTGTGCGTTGTTGTCCAGTCGTTCCTTGAAAGCGGTTTTCTTGGTGGTGTGGATCAGTTGGTGGTGTTTTCGAGTGGCGAGCTTGAGGGTGGTCATGTTGTCTGGTGTTGGGTCTTTGCGCCAGGCTCTCTCGAGGGCTCGGCAGTTCTTCTTGGAGTTCTTGAGTTCGTCGGTGAACCATGGCGCTTTCTTACTGCCGGGTTTGCTAGGCGGGGTCCTTAGGGGGGCGAGGTCGTCTGCGCAGTTGCTGATCCACTTTGTGAGGTTGTTGGCGGCCTGGCTGGGGTTCGCTGAGCTGGCGGGGGGGGTCCTGGCTCAGGGATGCGGCGAGCTGGTCGGCTGTGATCCTGTTCCAGCTTCTGCGTGCAACCTGTTGCTGGTGGTGGTGGATCGTGTTCTTTTTGAAGCTGAAGTGGACGCAGCTGTGGTCCGTCCAGTGGAGTCCTGTGGCGTGGCTGAAGGCGATGTCCTTGCTGGAGTCCTGTGGCGTGGCTGAAGGCGATGTCCTTGCTGGATGAGAAGACGGGGTCGAGTGTGTGTCCGGCGTAGTGGGTGGGGGTGGTCACCAGCTGCTTGAGACCGAGGTTGTCCAGCAGGATGGTGGTGTTGCGGTCGTTGTTGTTCTCCAGGTGGAAGTTGAGGTCCCCGAGGAGGATGTAGTCAGCGGAGGGGAGGGCGTGCGGGCTGATGATGTCTTCGCTGAATTGTGTGCGTGGTCCCGGGGGTCTGTAGATGAGGGTGCCTCTGAGGGTGGTTTTGGGGTCGGTGTGGATCTGGAAGTGCAGGTGTTCGGCGGTTGCGAGGGTGGGGGTGTCATCGGTGTTGGTCGTGATGCGGATGGTGTTCCTGTGGATGATGGCGATGCCTCCTCCTGTCTGATTGCCGCGGTCACTCCGGGTGATCTTGTATCCGTCCGGGATGGCGATGGCGATGTCGGGTGCTGAGGAGTCGTTCATCCATGTTTCCGTGAGGAAGGCGACGTCCGGTGATGTTGTCGAGCAGGTTCCAGAGCTCTACGGCATGTCTGTGGACAGAGCGGGTGTTGAGCAGGATGCACTTCAGGTGGGTGCTGCTGGTGCTCGGCTTGGTGGGTGCGGGTGCAGTGCAGGACCGGATGCAGGAGAACTTGCCGGAGTGGCAGCTGAAGGGTCCGTGGGTGCGTCTCGTGGTGGCTCGGTAGCATCCGGGGATTCGACCGACGTTGAGTGCGTAGAGTTCGGTGGCGGCGTAGGTCCGGCGGGTGGGCTGGTGTCTGTGTGGGCCAGGGGTCCGGGCGCTGGGTGCGGTCCAGACGCGGACGGGCGCAGACGGGCTTACCTTTTGTGCGCCTTCGGCGCACAATCGGCGCGCCCGCTGCAAGTCAACGCTGCGCGTGCGCACGGTCGCCATTTATGGCGAAGTGCGAGGGAGGTAGGAGCAGCTGGGAGGCGGGAGCGGGGAGGGCACACAAGGCAAAGGGAGCGTGTCCATTATCACGGCGGCGGGGAGCGAGGCGGGTGGGCACAAGGGCAACTACGGGGGGAAAACAGCACAAGGGGGCACACAGAAACAGAGAATAGGGGCAAAATGCCTAAATTAGGCTAAAAGGAGAATACAAAGCAAACACAGCAACGCAGGAGACCACACCGCATGACGGCGGGGGGCGTGGTCAGCAACAGGCTCAGCGAGGCTGAGGGCAGCGGCAGGCGGGGAGGCGGGGAGCACACACTACAGCTGGTGGCCGTGCGGCGCGGGGGTGTCCTAAGAATAGGTCACACTCACCTGCGCCGCACGGTCGCCATTTATGGCCAAGTGCGAGGGAGGGAGGAGCAGCTGGGAGGCGGGAGCGGGGAGGGCACACAAGAAAAAGGGGGCGTGTCCATTGTCACGGCGGCGGGGAGCGGGGCGGGTGGACACAAGGGCAATTACGGGGGAAAAACAGCACAAGGGGGCACACAGAAACAGAGAATAGGGGCAAAATGCCTACATTAGGCTAAAAGGAGACCGATAAATACAAAGCAAACACAGCAACGCAGGAGACCACACTGCACGACGGCGGGGGGCGTGGTCGGCAACAGGCTCAGCGAGGGAGAGGGCAGCGGGGAGCACACGCTACAGCTGGTGGCCGTGCGACGCGGGGGTGTCCTAAGAATAGGTCACACTCACCTGCGCCGCACGGTCGCCATTTATGGCCAAGTGCGAGGGAGGGAGGAGCAGCTGGGAGGCGGGAGCGGGGAGGGCACACAAGAAAAAGGGGGCGTGTCCATTGTCACGGCGGCGGGGAGCGGGGCGGGTGGACACAAGGGCAATTACGGGGGAAAAACAGCACAAGGGGGCACACAGAAACAGAGAATAGGGGCAAAATGCCTACATTAGGCTAAAAGGAGACCGATAAATACAAAGCAAACACAGCAACGCAGGAGACCACACTGCACGACGGCGGGGGGCGTGGTCGGCAACAGGCTCAGCGAGGGAGAGGGCAGCGGGGAGCACACGCTACAGCTGGTGGCCGTGCGACGCGGGGGTGTCCTAAGAATAGGTCACACTCACCTGCGCCGCACGGTCGCCATTTATGGCCAAGTGCGAGGGAGGGAGGAGCAGCTGGGAGGCGGGAGCGGGGAGGGCACACAAGAAAAAGGGGGCGTGTCCATTGTCACGGCGGCGGGGAGCGAGGCGGGTGGGCACAAGGGCAACTACAGGTGAAAAACAGCACAAGGGGGCACACAGAAACGGAGAATAGGGGCAAAATGCCTAAATTAGGCTAAAAGGAGACAGATAAATACAAAGCAAACACAGCAACGCAGGAGACCACACCGCACGACGGCGGGGGGCGTGGTCAGCAACAGGCTCAGCGAGGCTGAGGGGAGGCGGGGAGCACACGCTACAGCTGGTGGCCGTGCGACGCGGGGGTGTCCTAAGAATAGGTCACACTCACCTGCGCCGCACGGTCGCCATTTATGGCCAGGTGCGAGGGAGGGAGGAGCAGCTGGGAGGCGGGAGCGGGGAGGGCACACAAGGAAAAGGGGGCGTGTCCGTTGTCACGGCGGCGGGGAGCGAGGCGGGTGGGCACAAGGGCAACTACGGGGGAAAAACAGCACAAGGGGGCACACAGAAACAGAGAATAGGGGCAAAATGCCTAAATTAGGCTAAAAGGAGACAGATAAATACAAAGCAAACACAGCAACGCAGGAGAACACACCGCACGACGGCGGGGGCGTGGTCAGCAACAGGCTCAGCGAGGCTGAAGGCAGCGGGAGGCGGGGAGCACACGCTACAGCTGGTGGCCGTGCGGCGCGGGGGTGTCCTAAGAATAGGTGTGAACAATGTGAGAACAATGTGATGGAGGTGTGTTAGATAGACAGACAGACAGACAGTTAGATAGACAGATAGAGTGTTAGGTAGATAGAGTGTTTAGACAGGCAGACAGTTAGATAGAGAGACAGTGTGTTAGATAGGCAGTCAGAGTTTTAGATACTTAGATCGAGTGTTAGGCAGACAGACATAGTGTTAGATTGACAGACGGACAGAGTGTTAGATAGACAGACAGAAAGACACAGTGTTAGATAGACAGAGTGTTAGACCGATAGACAGGCAGTTAGTTAGACAGACAGATATATAGATAGAGTGATAGATGATAGACAGACAGTTAGACAGAGTGTTAGATAGACAGACAGAGTGTTAGACAGACAGTTAGACAGACAGACAATGTTAGACAGTGTGTTAGACAGACAGACAGAGTGTTTAGACAGGCAGACAGTTAGATAGACAGGCAGAGTTATAGATGGACAGACCAAGTGTTAGATAGACAGACCAAGTGTTAGATAGACAGACAGGGAGACAGAGTGTTAGATAGACACACCGGGGTTCCTGCGTGCAAAGCGTTGTGACCTGATTGGGGAAGCCATGGACTTGTGAGGCAGTGCAAGAGTCAAAGTGGCGGTTTCCCTATAGTTGTCCCGCACGTCGAACTTTCGAACTTTATTTCCCGGTAGCCTGATCTTCAATAGGTAAATGTTCAGAAAACAAAGTTGGAATGACCATACTTATTATCCTGTGGAAAGAGGAGACGGGCGTTAGTTCACACTGATAACCCCCAGGGTGCGCGCACACTACGATCAGTCACTGAGGTGGGGTGAACAGCCATGGAGCGCCGGGAGGCTCATCCTTACCCTTCCAGGCACTTTGCCTTCATGGCAACTCCCAGCATGCCAACTCACATGATATTCAAAACAAATAAAAAGTGCTACATTTCACAAACTTTGCAGTACAGTCGGTAAGAGTACTAAATGGTGTAGTGCTACCGATATAGGCAAGCGCTTCAGCGCCCACACAGAGGTAGGTAGCGCTATATAATTGGTACAATAATGTGAATGGGACATTAGTAGCATGCCACGTGCAGCCTGTGCCATCGCTTTACCGAACACCACAGCATTCTACGACAAAAGCACTTCCCTACAGCAGAACACTGAACATGCGATACGGGGGGGGAGGGGGAGCGGGGATGCATACAGGGGAGAAAAACACGCTCAAAGATCCATTACACAACAATGCAGCGCTATGAGGCAAAGGCGGTATCCCGAGAAGATAGCACATGATGACACTTGCCAAACGGTTGTTAGGGCACAACACTGCCCCACACAGCCCTAACTGTACCAACAGTAGGAGAACCCCAACAAAAGGAAACCCCGAAAAAAAATGTTCTCTAATAACGGAGGGGGGGGGGGTGTCTTTTACAATATTACAAAAATGTCTTCTGATAAAAATAAACGTTAACATTCAGAGAAAAGACCCACGTTTAACAAATGCCAATCCTATTGTTTCAGATACTCTGTAATAAAAGGGGTACTGTACTGTTTTATAAGCTACATTACAAACTCAAACGTAAGCTTTGACGGGCTAAGAGCAAAGAAATTATAGCAGAAAATTTGACGAGGTAAACCGGAGAGAGGACACACATGAAAAACCTGGTCCTCATCATAACTGTCGCTGCAACTATTTGGCCGACCCTTCAATACCTTGTGAAAGGCTCATCCGTGACTGTGGATGCTTGTAGTATCCCAGAAGTAGGAGGCCTCGACAAACGAGCCGGTAAGCTCTCGCACCAACTCCCTTTCTGTGTGGGGGCCAAAACCCAGGCCATTCTACAGAATTAGAAGTAGGGTAATAGGTTTGTATGCACTGGGAAAGGAAGTGTGGGACGGAAAGACTCAACGGAAAGCGTGGACAATGGGGTACTAAGGGTACAATTATGTTTGTGATATTATTTTCAGTTAAGTAACAATCTTTTCTGTCTTTCTTATGACGCTTGAGAGCAATCATGGCGGCATAACGTAGATACAAAAAATAAGAATGTCATTCGCATTTCTATGCTCTAAGAGGACGAAGAGTTCAAGCACGCATTTCGGGCTGAGTCCTAGGAGGAATACGATGAAGCTTTCTCTACTGCATTCCCATTGTTAACATTTGTTGTCACAACAACCCACATAAGCATAAGATGGAGGATGGTTCTCTGTGGCTCTGAAAGCAACACGTAGATGTGAAGTACCGAGACCCGCTGACATTGGCTATAGGCTCACAGCTGTTATACATTTGCTTTTGTAATTTGCGCACTTGTAATTTTCTCCTCGTGTATCTTACTGTTCCTATTGTGAAGCGCTCTGACGCCTTTGGGTAAAGTTTGCGCTATATAAAAACTATATAAAAACACTAAAATTAGTCGCATGAAATAATAAAAACTCACCGCCGCAGCCCGGCGTGAACAGGAAGCCAGGCAACCTGTGTTGGGGTGGGGCCGCAAAAAGACAGGAAGCAGACTGGAGCCTAACCCGCGCTCCTGTGCTGAAGCGCTCCTGTGCCCGTCAGCCGGAAGATTTGCGTGCCGGCTAGCGGGGCTCCCGTGCTCGTGGAGAGCCCCGCCTGCTGCTGATGATGACCCGCTGTCTGCCGAGGGAGAGAGGGACACACGAAAAGAACTTGGTGAGTGGGGTGTGAGGGGGGGGATGTGTGTGCGCGCGTGTGTGTGTGTGCGAGTGTGTCTGTGTTTGTGCGCGTGTGCCTGCCTGCCTGCGTGTGTGTCTGTGTGTGTGTGTGTGTATGTATGTATGTATGTATGCATGCATGCGTGCATGTGTAAAAAGAGCCGATGACTGGTGGGGGGATGGAAAGTGAAAGTAACCAGCGCGCGTGTGTTTCAGTCTGTGTGGTGGCTGGCTGTGTGCGCACGGGAATATGGGCACGGCGCCGTGCGCGCCCACGAGGAGGAATCTGAGACAGCGAGGCGCGTGGGCGATCGCTGTCTCACATTCCTCCAAACACGCCAACAAAAGTCCATCGCTACGCTCGACCTAAAAAGACGATATCAGTGTAAGCAAAACGGGCTAAATGTCAAAAATCCGGCTTAAAGTCTGGGAGTAAAACCCTTAGCATAGAAGCGGTAAAACAAAATGGACAAGCAGATTAAAACTAACCGTGGAGTCTGAAGCAACTAGTTTTTTTCGCCTAATCCAAGGTACTCGCGAACCTTTTCAAGAAGTTCACAAGCAGCTGATTGTCACTACACCTAGCTCTGGTTTGCACACTTTGGTTTCTACATTCTAGCAAGAGGGAGGAGTAGGTGGTATGATGAAGTGTCCTCCCTCAGTAGAGTGCGCATTTAGCACTGCTAGTAGACTCCAGAGGTAAGTGTGCCGACAGGAAACTCCTCACTAGAGCTAAATAAGCAGCAGATGTCAAACTTCCTAAAAAAAATATGTGTATATGTGTGTGTGTATATATATATATATATATGTGTATATATATATGTGTGTATATATATATATATATATATGTGTATATATATATGTGTATATATATATATATATATATATGTATGTATGTATGTATGTGTATATATATATATATATATATTGAACTTTGTGCCTGGTGTTGAAAGGTATTTTGTGTTTGCAAAGTCTGTTACGATTTGCAAAATTACAGAGACATTGTAAAAATGCCATTTTGCGAGGCAAAAAGTCTTTCTGACTTCCAAAATTGATTTAAAGACACACTTCGAAGTACAAACTGAAAGGGGCGTCCCGCATCCTATTAGAGAATTTCAGTGATACGTTACAGTAGCCGTTGACTGGTTGTGGTTGCAAATCATTATTCAGTGACACCCGAGCCGGGGTCATGTGAGGGAGGGTGTTAGAATAGATGATGAAGTATTTTAAGAGTATTAGGTACACACAGAGATCCAATAACTCCTCCATGTTCTCTTCCTCGCAGATGCTGCTCCTCTTCCTGCCTCTGGGCCAGTAGTTCACCGTGAAAGAGAAAAAAAGAACGAAACAATAAATGAACAGGTAAGTGTATATAAATATAGAAAATAATGAATACTACAGATTTGCTTTTTCCCTATGCTTAAGGCTTTCCATCTTTTCTCTCTCTCTCTGTTTGCCGGTAGCTCTAATTACTGGCTTTTTGGACGCACTTCCTGTCTATGTTCTTGTAAATAAAATATACTCCGTTAGATAAAGAAGCAACTCTTCACTATATCTCTTTCGCTTGTGACTGCTCATGAAGTTCTCTGGCCTTATTTGTGGGCTGACCTCGGAATTTGTAATTTCCGGGGCCGCTCCTTGACACCTAAAGTAGTGTTCCACTGAATGAATTCTCTGGCAGTGTTTTATAGGGGGGGGGGGGGGGGGTTTGCTTTCTCCCCCACCTCTTCTTCCCCGTACAGTGCTGGACTATAGCCATCAGGTGCTCAGATCTCCACTCAGACTTTCTTGTAGCATTTTCCCTTCTTTCTTGTCCCCCCACAAAGGCCCTCCATGATTGAGGACTCTTATCTGACCCGGACGTGCACCTGGCAAGGCTCTCATTCCCTCGGCTGGGGTGGGTTTGTGGCTTCACCGACAACGAGTTGGCGTCCACCGCTCTTGGATCCAGTCTTCTGTGTCTTCCAGGTCTCCTCGCATGTGGACTCCTCCACAAGGCTTGGACCGCTCCTCTGTGCTTCGTTACTCTTGCTTGCCACGCCTGACATTTCCATCACCTTTGCCCCCTGAGAGTGCTTCTTCCCTCGCCTCTCCTCTTCCCTCGCCCCTCCTCTGCTGCTCCTCATTTTCCCTCACCCCTCCTCTTCCCTCGCTCCTCCTCTGCTCCTCCTCTTCCTTCGCTCCTCCTCCGCTCCTCCTCTTACCTCGCTCCTCCTCTTCCCTCGCTCCTCCTCTGCTCGTCCTCTTCCCTCGCTCCTCCTCTGCTCCTCCTCTTCCTTCGCTCCTCCTCTGCTCCTCCTCTTACCTCGCTCCTCCTCTTCCCTCGCTCCTCCTCTGCTCCTCCTCTTTCCTCGCTCCTCCTGTGCTCCTCTTCCCTCGCTCCTCCTCTGCTCCTCCTCTTCCCTCGCTCCTCCTCTGCTCCTCTTCCCTCGCTCCTCCTCTGCTCCTCCTCTTCCCTCGCTCCTCCTCTGCTCCTCCTCTTCCCTCGCTCATCTGCTCTTCCTCTTCCCTCGCTCCTCTTCCCTCGCTCCTCCTCTTCCTTCACTGCTCCTCATCTTCCCTCACTGCTCCTCATCTTCCCTCACTCCTCTTCTGCTTCCCCTCTTCCCTCACTCCTCTTCTTCCCTCCCTCCTCTTCTTCCCTCCCTCCTCTTCTGCTTCCCCTCTTCCCTCGCTCCTCTTCTGCTTCCACTCTTCCCTCGCTCCTCTGCTTCTTCTCTTCCTTCGCTCCCCTTCTGCTCGTCCTCTTCCCTTGCCCCTCCTTTTCCCTCGCCCCTCCTTTTCCCTCGCCCCTCCTTTTCCCTCGCCCCTCCTTTTCCCTCGCCCCTCCTTTTCCCTCGCCCCTCCTTTTCCCTCGCCCCTCCTTTTCCTTCGCCCCTCCTTTTCCTTCGCCCCTCCTTTTCCTTCGCCCTTCCTTTTCCCTCGCCCTTCCTTTTCCCTCGCCCTTCCTTTTCCCTCGCCCTTCCTTTTCCCTCGCCCTTCCTTTTCCCTCGCCCTTCCTTTTCCCTCGCCCTTCCTTTTCCCTCGCCCTTGAAATGAAAATGAAATGAAAATTATGTTTATATAGCGCTGCAGTTGCCCTGAGGCGTCCAGGCGCTGGAGCTAAACCTAACAAACCTGGCCACTAAGGCTGTTAGTTGTTGAACAGGAGGGTTTTGAGCTGTTTCCTGAAGCTGGTGAGATTTGTGTTGTTTCGCATCTGCAGCGGGAGAGTATTCCACAGTTTGGCAATGTTGTATGAGAATGAGCGTCCTCCTGCTCTGGATCTAAATATTCGAGGGATTGTGGCAAGAGTAGCAGTTGAGGAGCGTAGAGTTTTATTGGGTTGGTATGGGGAAATCAGGGAAGAGTTGATTTCTGGGCCCATTCTCCAGAAAGTCTGGTGGGCGATGCAGAGAGCCTTAAACTTTACTCTATCCCTGACAGGCAGCCAGTGCAAAGTTTTTAGGCCGGATTTTATTGAGGTCCTCCGAGGGATTCCCAGGAGCGCCCGGGCAGCACAGTTTTGAGTGCGCTGAAGTTTTTGTAGAGTATAGTCCGGGGCTCCAAGATAAAGGGCATTGTTGAAATCCAGCCGTGATTGGATCACGGCTGGCCCTTCCTTTTCCCTCGCCCTTCCTTTTCCCTCGCCCTTCCTTTTCCCTCGCCCTTCCTTTTCCCTCGCCTCGCTCGTCCTCTTCCCTCGCTTCTCTGCTCGTCCTCTTCCCTCGCTTCTCTGCTCGTCCTCTTCCCTCGCTTCTCTGCTCGTCCTCTTCCCTCGCTTCTCTGCTCGTCCTCTTCCCTCGCTCCTCTGCTCGTCCTCTTCCCATCCTCTTCCCTCGCTGCTCTGCTCGTCCTCTTCCCATCCTCTTCCCTCGCTGCTCTGCTCGTCCTCTTCCCTCGCTCCTCTGCTCGTCCTCTTGCCTCACTCCTCTGCTCGTCCTCTTGCCTCACTCCTCTGCTCGTCCTCTTGCCTCACTCCTCTGCTCGTCCTCTTGCCTCACTCCTCTGCTCGTCCTCTTGCCTCACTCCTCTGCTCGTCCTCTTGCCTCACTCCTCTGCTCGTCCTCTTGCCTCACTCCTCTGCTCGTCCTCTTGCCTCGCTCCTCTGCTCGTCCTTTTCCCTCGCTCCTCTGTGCGTCCTCTTCCCTCGCTCCTCTGCGCGTCCTCTTCCCTCTGCTCGTCCTCCTCTGCTCGTCCTCTTGCCTCACTCCTCTGCTCGTCCTCTTCCCTCGCTCCTCTGCTCGTCCTTTTCCCTCGCTCCTCTGCGCGTCCTCTTCCCTCTGCTCGTCCTCTTGCCTCACTCCTCAGCTCGTCCTCTTGCCTCGCTCCTCTGCGCGTCCTCTTCCCTCGCTCGTCCTCTTCCCTCGCTCCTCTGCTCGTCCTCTTCCCTCGCTCCTCTGCTCGTCCTCTTCCCTCGCTCCTCTGCTCGTCCTCTTCCCTCGCTCCTCTGCTCGTCCTCTCCCTCGCTCCTCTGCTCGTCCTCTTCCCTCGCTCCTCTGCTCGTCCTCGTCCCTCGCTCCTCTGCTCGTCCTCTTCCCTCGCTCCTCTGCTCGTCCTCTTCCCTCGCTCCTCTGCTCGTCCTCTTCCCTCGCTCCTCTGCTCGTCCTCTTCCCTCGCTCCTCCTCGCCCCTCCTCTTCCCTCGCGCTTTCTCTGCTCCTCCTCTTCCCTCGCTCCTCTTCTGCTTCCCCTCTTCCCTCGCTCCTCTTCTGCTTCCCCTCTTCCCTCGCTCCTCTTCTGCTTCCCCTCTTCCCTCGCTCCTCTTCTGCTTCCCCTCTTCCCTCGCTCCTCTTCTGCTTCCCCTCTTCCCTCGCTCCTCTTCTGCTTCCCCTCTTCCCTCGCTCCTCTTCTGCTTGTCCTCTTCCCTCGCTCCTCTTCTGCTTGTCCTCTTCCCTCGCTCCTCTTCTGCTTCCCCTCTTCCCTCGCTCCTCTTCTGCTTCCCCTCTTCCCTCGCTCCTCTTCTGCTTCCCCTCTTCCCTCGCTCCTCCTCTGCTCGTCCTCTTCCCTCGCGCCTCTGCTCGTCCTCTTCCCTCGCGCCTCTGCTCGTCCTCTTCCCTCGCCCCTCCTCTTCCCTCGCCCCTCCTTTTCCCTCGCCTCGCTCGTCCTCTTGCCTCGCTTCTCTGCTCGTCCTCTTGCCTCGCTTCTCTGCTCGTCCTCTTGCCTCGCTTCTCTGCTCGTCCTCTTCCCTCGCTCCTCTGCTCGTCCTCTTCCCTCGCTCCTCTGCTCGTCCTCTTCCCTCGCTCCTCTGCTCGTCCTCTTCCCTCGCTCCTCTGCTCGTCCTCTTCCCTTGCTCGTCCTCTTCCCTCGCTCCTCTGCTAGTCCTCTTCCCTCGCTCCTCTGCTCGTCCTCTTCCCTCGCTCCTCTGCTCGTCCTCTTCCCTCGCTCCTCTGCTCGTCCTCTTCCCTCGCTCCTCTGCTCGTCCTCTTCCCTCGCTCCTCTGCTCGTCCTCTTCCCTCGCTCTTTCTCTGCTCGTCCTCTTCCCTCGCTCTTTCTCTGCTCCTCCTCTTCCCTCGCTCTTTCTCTGCTCCTCCTCTTCCCTCGCTCCTCCTCTGCTCCTCCTCTTCCCTCGCTCCTCCTCTGCTCCTCCTCTTCCCTCGCTCCTCCTCTGCTCGCCCTCTTCCCTCGCTCCTCCTTTGCTCGTCCTCTTCCCTCGCTCCTCCTCTGCTCGCCCTCTTCCCTCGCTCCTCCTCTGCTCGCCCTCTTCCCTCGCTCCTCCTCTGCTCGCCCTCTTCCCTCGCTCCTCCTCTGCTCGCCCTCTTCCCTCGCTCCTCCTTTGCTCGTCCTCTTCCCTCGCTCCTCCTCTTCCTTCGCTCCTCCTCTGCTCGTCCCCTTCCCTCGCTCCTCCTCTGCTCGTCCTCTTCCCTCGCTCCTCCTCTGCTCGTCCTCTTCTCTCATTTCTCTTCTTCCCCTCGCCTTCTCTGCTCCTCTTCTCTTCCTCTTCCTTCGCTTCTCCTCTTCCTCTTCCTCTGCTTATCCTCTTCTCTGCGTCTTCCTATTTTATCTTATGGTTGGAAACAGAGTGGCATATGAAAGTTTCTTCTAGAATTAAGAACGTGTTTTCCCAAAAGGAGAATAGAACAGAGTCAGAAATCTCTAGAATAAAGTCAGTGAATACCCAAGTTCTCGAGAGAGGTTTTTAATTGTTTCATTTTCTTCTATGTAAACATTTTTGTAATCACCCCTCCTCCCGGTCCGTGTGCAATAAAGGGGCACAGACTAATTTACAAAAATGTTGACATTGAAGCAAAAGAACCCAGCGATAGAGGTGAGGGGTCCAACGCAGTCCTCCACCCCGGCATCTGCATGAGTCCATTGCGGTCCTCCATCCCTGCATCTGCAGGGGTCCATTGCAGTCCTCCGTCCCTGCATCTGCAGGAGTCCAATGCAGTCCTCCATCCCTGCATCTGCAGGGGTCCATTGCAGTCCTCCGTCCCTGCATCTGCAGGGGTCCATTGCAGTCCTCCGTCCCTGCATCTGCAGGGGTGCAATGTAGTCCTCCGTCCCTGCATCTGCAGGGGTGCAATGTAGTCCTCCATCCCTGCATCTGCAGGAGTCCATTGCAGTCCTCTATCCCTGCATCTGCAGGGGTCCATTGCAGTCCTCTATCCCTGCATCTGCAGGGGTCCATTGCAGTCCTCCATCCCTGCATCTGCAGGGGTCCATTGCAGTCCTCCTTCCCTGCATGTGCAGGGGTCCATCGCAGTCCTCCGTCCCTGCATCTGCAGGGGTACATTGCAGTCCTCCGTCCCTGCATCTGCAGGGGTCCATTGCAGTCCTCCGTCCCTGCATCTGCAGGGGTCCATTGCAGTCCTCCGTCCCTGCATCTGCAGGGGTCCATTGCAGTCCTCCGTCCCTGCATCAGCAGGGGTCCATTGCAGTCCTCCGTCCCTGCATCTGCAGGGGTCCATTGCAGTCCTCCATCCCTGCATCTGCAGGGGTCCATTGCAGTCCTCCGTCCCTGCATCTGCAGGGGTCCATTGCAGTCCTCCGTCCCTGCATCAGCAGGGGTCCATTGCAGTCCTCCTTCCCTGCATCAGCAGGGGTCCATTGCAGTCCTCCTTCCCTGCATCTGCAGGAGTCCATTGCAGTCCTCGATCCCTGCATCAGCAGGGGTCCATCGCAGTCCTCGATCCCTGCATCAGCAGGGGTCCATTGCAGTCCTCCATCCCTGCATCTGCAGGGGTCCATCGCAGTCCTCCGTCCCTGCATCAGCAGGGGTCCATCGCAGTCCTCCGTACCTGCATCAGTAGGGGTCCATCGCAGTCCTCCGTCCTGCATCAGTAGGGGTCCATCGCAGTCCTCCGTCCATGCATCAGCAGGGGTCCATCGCAGTCCTCCATCCCTGCATCAGCAGGGGTCCATTGCAGTCCTCCATCCCTGCATCTGCAGGGGTCCATTACAGTCCTCGATCCCTACATCAGCAGGGGTCCATCGCAGTCCTCCGTACCTGCATCTGCAGGGGTCCATTGCAGTCCTCCGTCCCTGCATCTGCAGGGCTCCATTGCAGTCCTCCGTCCCTGCATCTGCAGGGACCCATTGCAGTCCTCCGTCCCTGCATCTGCAGGGCTCCATTGCAGTCCTCCGTCCCTGCATCTGCAGGGGTCCATTGCAGTCCTCCGTCCCTGCATCTGCAGGGGTCCATCGCAGTCCTCCGTCCCTGCATCAGCAGGAGTCCAATGCAGTCCTCCACCCCTGCATCTGCAGGGGTTTATTGCAGTCCTCCGCCCCTGCATCTGCAGGAGTCCATTGCAGTCCTCCGCCCCTGCATCTGCAGGGGTCCATTGCAGTCCTCCGTCCCTGCATCTGCAGGGGTCCATTGCAGTCCTCCGTCCCTGCATCTGCAGGGGTTCATTGCAGTCCTCCGTCCCTGCATCTGCAGGGGTCCATTGCAGTCCTCCGTCCCTGCATCTGCAGGGGTCCATCGCAGTCCTCCGTCCCTGCATCAGCAGGGGTCCATCGCAGTCCTCCATCCCTGCATCTGCAGGAGTCCATTGCAGTCCTCCACCCCTGCATCTGCAGGGGTCCATTGCAGTTCTCCATCCCTGCATCTGCAGGGGTCCAACGCGTCCTCCATCCCTGCATCTGCAGGGGTTCATTGCAGTCATCCTTCCCTGCATCTGCTGGGGGCCATTGTAGTCCTCCATCCCTGCATCAGCAGGGGTCCATTGCAGTCCCCTATCCCTGCATCAGCAGGGGTCCATTGCAGTCCTCTATCCCTGCATCAGCAGGGGTCCATTGCAGTCCTCTATCCGTGCATCAGCAGGGGTCCATTGCAGTCCTCTATCCCTGCGTCAGTAGGGGTCCATTGCAGTCCTCTATCCCTGCATCAGCAGGGGTCCATTGCAGTCCTCTATCCCTGCATCAGCAGGGGTCCATTGCAGTCCTCTATCCCTGCGTCAGTAGGGGTCCATCGCAGTCCTCCGTCCCTGCATCAGTAGGGGTCCATCGCAGTCCTCCGTCCCTGCATCAGCAGGGGTCCATCGCAGTCCTCCATCCCTGCATCTGCAGGGGTTCATCGCAGTCCTCCATCCCTGCATCTGCAGGGGTTCATTGCAGTCCTCCATCCCTGCATCTGGAGGGGTTCATTGCAGTCCTCCATCCCTGCATCTGCAGGGGTTCATTGCAGTCCTCCATCCCTGCATCTGCAGGGGTTCCTTGCAGTCCTCCGTCCCTGCATCTGCAGGGGTCCATTGCAGTCCTCCGTCCCTGCATCTGCAGGGGTCCATTGCAGTCCTCCGTCCCTGCATCTGCAGGGGTCCATTGCAGTCCTCTGTCCCTGCATCTGCAGGGGTTCATTGCAGTCCTCCGTCCCTGCATCTGCAGGGGTTCATTGCAGTCCTCCGTCCCTGCATCTGCAGGGGTTCATTGCAGTCCTCCATCCCTGCATCTGCAGGGGTCCATTGCAGTCCTCCATCCCTGTATCAGCAGGGGTCCATTGCAGTCCTCCGTCCCTGCATTAGCAGGGGTCCATTGCAGTCCTCCGTCCCTGCATTAGCAGGGGTCCATTGCAGTCCTCCGTCCCTGCATTAGCAGGGGTCCATTGCAGTCCTCCGTCCCTGCATCTGCAGGGGTCCATCGCAGTCCTCCTTCCCTGCATCTGCAGGGGTCCATTGCAGTCCTCCTTCCCTGCATCTGCAGGGGTCCATTGCAGTCCTCCGTCCCTGCATCTGCAGGGGTCCATTGCAGTCCTCCGTCCCTGCATCAGCAGGGGTTCATTGCAGTCATCCTTCCCTGCATCTGCTGGGGGCCATTGTAGTCCTCCATCCCTGCATCAGCAGGGGTCCATTGCAGTCCCCTATCCCTGCATCAGCAGGGGTCCATTGCAGTCCTCTATCCCTGCATCAGCAGGGGTCCATCGCAGTCCTCCGTCCCTGCATCAGTAGGGGTCCATCGCAGTCCTCCGTCCCTGCATCAGCAGGGGTCCATCGCAGTCCTCCATCCCTGCATCTGCAGGGGTTCATTGCAGTCCTCCATCCCTGCATCTGCAGGGGTTCATTGCAGTCCTCCATCCCTGCATCTGCAGGGGTTCATTGCAGTCCTCCATCCCTGCATCTGCAGGGGTTCATTGCAGTCCTCCATCCCTGCATCTGCAGGGGTTCCTTGCAGTCCTCCGTCCCTGCATCTGCAGGGGTCCATTGCAGTCCTCCGTCCCTGCATCTGCAGGGGTCCATTGCAGTCCTCCGTCCCTGCATCTGCAGGGGTTCATTGCAGTCCTCCATCCCTGCATCTGCAGGGGTCCATTGCAGTCCTCCATCCCTGTATCAGCAGGGGTCCATTGCAGTCCTCCGTCCCTGCATTAGCAGGGGTCCATTGCAGTCCTCCGTCCCTGCATTAGCAGGGGTCCATTGCAGTCCTCCGTCCCTGCATTAGCAGGGGTCCATTGCAGTCCTCCGTCCCTGCATTAGCAGGGGTCCATTGCAGTCCTCCGTCCCTGCATTAGCAGGGGTCCATTGCAGTCCTCCGTCCCTGCATCTGCAGGGGTCCATCGCAGTCCTCCGTCCCTGCATCAGCAGGGGTCCATCGCAGTCCTCCATCCCTGCATCTGCAGGGGTCCATTGCAGTCCTCCGTTCTTGTATCTGCTGGGGTCCATTGCAGTCCTCCATCCCTGCATCTGCAGGGGGCCATTGCAGTCCTCCGTCCCTGCATCTGCAGGGGGCCATTGCAGTCCTCCGTCCCTGCATCTGCAGGGTCCATTGCAGTCCTCCGTCCCTGCATCTGCAGGGGTCCATTGCAGTCCTCCGTCCCTGCATCAGCAGGGGTCCATTGCAGTCCTCCGTCCCTGCATCTGCAGGGGTCCATTGCAGTCCTCCGTCCCTGCATCTGCAGGGGTCCATTGCAGTCCTCCGTCCCTGCATCTGCAGGGGTGCAATGTAGTCCTCCGTCCCTGCATCTGCAGGGGTGCAATGTAGTCCTCCGTCCCTGCATCTGCAGGGGTGCAATGTAGTCCTCCGTCCCTGCATCTGCAGGGGTGCAATGTAGTCCTCCGTCCCTGCATCTGCAGGGGTGCAATGTAGTCCTCCGTCCCTGCATCTGCAGGGGTGCAATGTAGTCCTCCGTCCCTGCATCTGCAGTGGTTCATTGCAGTCCTCCATCCCTGTATCTGCAGGGGTCCATTGCAGTCCTCCGTCCCTGCATCTGCAGGGGTGCAATGTAGTCCTCCGTCCCTGCATCTGCAGTGGTTCATTGCAGTCCTCCGTCCCTGCATCTGCAGGGGTTCATTGCAGTCCTCCGTCCCTGCATCTGCAGGAGTCCATTGCAGTCCTCCACCCCTGCATCTGCAGGAGTCCATTGCAGTCCTCCACCCCTGCATCTGCAGGAGTCCATTGCAGTCCTCCACCCCTGCATCTGCAGGAGTCCATTGCAGTCCTCCACCCCTGCATCTGCAGGAGTCCATTGCAGTCCTCCACCCCTGCATCTGCAGGAGTCCATTGCAGTCCTCCACCCCTGCATCTGCAGGAGTCCATTGCAGTCCTCCACCCCTGCATCTGCAGGGGTCCATTGCAGTCCTCCACCCCTGCATCTGCAGGAGTGCATTGCAGTCCTCCATCCCTGCATCTGCAGGGGGCCAGTGCAGTCCTCCGTCCCTGCATCTGCAGGGGTCCAACGCGTCCTCCATCCCTGCATCTGCAGGAGTCCATTGCAGTCCTCCGTCCCTGCATCAGCAGGGGTTCATTGCAGTCCCCTATCCCTGCATCAGCAGGGGTCCATTGCAGTCCTCCACCCCTGCATCAGCAGGGGTCCATTGCAGTCCTCCACCCTTGCATCAGCAGGGGTCCATTGCAGTCCTCCACCCCTGCATCTGCAGGGGTCCATTGCAGTCCTCCACCCCTGCATCTGCAGGAGTCCATTGCAGTCCTCCACCCCTGCATCTGCAGGAGTCCATTGCAGTCCTCCACCCCTGCATCTGCAGGAGTCCATTGCAGTCCTCCACCCCTGCATCTGCAGGAGTCCATTGCAGTCCTCCACCCCTGCATCTGCAGGAGTCCATTGCAGTCCCCCGCATCTGCAGGAGTCCATTGCAGTCCTCCTTCCCTGCATCTGCAGGGGTCCATTGCAGTCCTCCACCCCTGCATCTGCAGGGGTCCATTGCAGTCCTCCACCCCTGCATCAGCAGGGGTCCATTGCAGTTCTCCATCCCTGCATCAGCAGGGGTCCATTGCAGTTCTCCATCCCTGCATCTGCAGGGGTCCATTGCAGTCCTCCGCCCCTGCATCTGCAGGGGTTCATTGCAGTCCTCCGCCCCTGCATCTGCAGGAGTCCATTGCAGTCCTCCGCCCCTGCATCTGCAGGGGTCCATTGCAGTCCTCCATCCCTGCATCTGCAGGGGTCCATTGCAGTCCTCCATCCCTGCATCTGCAGGGGTCCATTGCAGTCCTCCATCCCTGCATCAGCAGGGGTCCATTGCAGTCCTCCGTCCCTGCATCTGCAGGGGTCCATTGCAGTCCTCCGTCCCTGCATCTGCAGGGGTCCATTGCAGTCCTCCACCCCTGCATCTGCAGGGGTCCATTGCAGTCCTCCACCCCTGCATCTGCAGGAGTCCATTGCAGTCCTCCACCCCTGCATCTGCAGGAGTCCATTGCAGTCCTCCACCCCTGCATCTGCAGGAGTCCATTGCAGTCCTCCACCCCTGCATCTGCAGGAGTCCATTGCAGTCCTCCACCCCTGCATCTGCAGGAGTCCATTGCAGTCCCCCACCCCTGCATCTGCAGGAGTCCATTGCAGTCCTCCTTCCCTGCATCTGCAGGGGTCCATTGCAGTCCTCCGTCCCTGCATCAGCAGGAGTGCATCGCAGTCCTCCGTCCCTGCATCTGCAGGGGTCCATTGCAGTCCTCCTTCCCTGCATCTGCAGGAGTGCATTGCAGTCCTCTGTCCCTGCATCTGCAGGGGTCCATTGCAGTCCTCCGTCCCTGCATCTGCAGGGGTCCATTGCAGTCCTCCGCCCCTGCATCTGCAGGGGTCCATTGCAGTCCTCCACCCCTGCATCTGCAGGGGTCCATCGCAGTCCTCCTTCCCTGCATCTGCAGGGGTCCATTGCAGTCCTCCATCGCTGCATCTGCAGGAGTCCATTGCAGTCCTCCACCCCTGCATCTGCAGGAGTCCATTGCAGTCCTCCACCCCTGCATCTGCAGGAGTCCATTGCAGTCCTCCACCCCTGCATCTGCAGGAGTCCATTGCAGTCCTCCACCCCTGCATCTGCAGGGGTCCATTGCAGTCCTCCTTCCCTGCATCTGCAGGGGTCCATTGCAGTCCTCCTTCCCTGCATCTGCAGGGGTCCAACGCGTCCTCCATCCCTGCATCTGCAGGAGTCCATTGCAGTCCTCCGTCCCTGCATCAGCAGGAGTCCATTGCAGTCCTCCATCCCTGCATCTGCAGGGGTCCAACGCGTCCTCCATCCCTGCATCTGCAGGAGTCCATTGCAGTCCTCCGTCCCTGCATCTGCAGGGGTCTAATGTGTCCTCTGTCCCTGCATCAGCAGGGGTCCATTGCAGTCCTCCGTCCCTGCATCTGCAGGAGTCCATTGCAGTCCTCCATCCCTGCATCAGCAGGGGTCCATTGCAGTCCTCCGTCCCTGCATCTGCAGGAGTCCATTGCAGTCCCCCGTCCCTGCATCAGCAGGGGTCCATTGCAGTCCTCCATCCCTGCATCTGCAGAGGTCCATTGCAGTCCTCCATCCCTGTATCTGCAGGGGTCGATTGCAGTCCTCCGCCCCTGCATCTGCAGGGGTCCATTGCAGTCCTCCGTCCCTGCATCTGCAGGGGTCCATTGCAGTCCTCCTTCCCTGCATCTGCAGGAGTCCATTGCAGTCCTCCGTCCCTGCATCTGCAGGAGTCCATTGCAGTCCTTCGTACCTGCATCTGCAGGGGTCCATCACAGTCCTCCACCCCCATCTGCAGGGGTCCAACGCGTCCTCCATCCCTGCATCTGCATGAGTCCATTGCGGTCCTCCATCCCTGCATCTGCAGGGGTCCATTGCAGTCCTCCGTCCCTGCATCTGCAGGGACCCATTGCAGTCCTCCGTCCCTGCATCTGCAGGGGTCCATTGCAGTCCTCCGTCCCTGCATTTGCAGGGGTGCAATGTAGTCCTCCGTCCCTGCATTTGCAGGGGTGCAATGTAGTCCTCCGTCCCTGCATCTGCAGGGGTCCAATGTAGTCCTCCGTCCCTGCATCTGCAGGGGTCCATTGCAGTCCTCCGTCCCTGCATCTGCAGGGGTCCATCACAGTCCTCCACCCCCATCTGCAGGGGTCCAACGCGTCCTCCATCCCTGCATCTGCAGGGGTCCATTGCAGTCCTCCGTCCCTGCATCTGCAGGGACCCATTGCAGTCCTCCGTCCCTGCATCTGCAGGGGTCCATTGCAGTCCTCCGTCCCTGCATTTGCAGGGGTGCAATGTAGTCCTCCTTCCCTGCATCTGCAGGGGTCCAATGTAGTCCTCCGTCCCTGCATCTGCAGGAGTCCATTGCAGTCCTCCGTCCCTGCATCTGCAGGGGTCCATTGCAGTCCTCCTTCCCTGCATCTGCAGGGGTCCATTGCAGTCCTCCACCCCTGCATCTGCAGGGGTCCATTGCAGTCCTCCACCCCTGCATCTGCAGGGGTCCATTGCAGTCCTCCACCCCCATCTGCAGGGGTCCAACGCGTCCTCTATCCCTGCATCTGCAGGGGTCCAACGCAGTCCTCCGTCCCTGCATCTGCAGGGGTTCATTGCAGTCCTCCGTCCCTGCATCTGCAGGAGTGCATTGCAGTCCTCCGTCCCTGCATCAGCAGGAGTCCATTGCAGTCCCCAATCCCTGCATCTGTAGGGGTCCATTGCAGTCCTCCGTCCCTGCATCTGCAGGAGTGCATTGCAGTCCTCCGTCCCTGCATCTGCAGGGGTTCATTGCAGTCCTCCGTCCCTGCATCTGCAGGAGTGCATTGCAGTCCTCCGTCCCTGCATCTGCAGGGTCCCATTGCAGTCCTCCGTCCCTGCATCTGCAGGGCTCCATTGCAGTCCTCCGTCCCTGCATCTGCAGGGGTCCATTGCAGTCCTCCGCCCCTGCATCTGCAGGGGTTTATTGCAGTCCTCCGCCCCTGCATCTGCAGGAGTCCATTGCAGTCCTCCGCCCCTGCATCTGCAGGGGTCCATTGCAGTCCTCCGTCCCTGCATCTGCAGGGGTCCATTGCAGTCCTCCGTCCCTGCATCTGCAGGGGTCCATTGCAGTCCTCCGTCCCTGCATCTGCAGGGGTTCATTGCAGTCCTCCGTCCCTGCATCTGCAGGGGTCCATCGCAGTCCTCCGTCCCTGCATCTGCAGGGGTCCATCGCAGTCCTCCGTCCCTGCATCTGCAGGGGTCCATCGCAGTCCTCCGTCCCTGCATCTGCAGGGGTCCATCGCAGTCCTCCGTCCCTGCATCAGCAGGAGTCCATCGCAGTCCTCCACCCCTGCATCTGCAGGAGTCCATTGCAGTCCTCCGTCCCTGCATCTGCAGGGTCCCATTGCAGTCCTCCGTCCCTGCATCTGCAGGGCTCCATTGCAGTCCTCCGTCCCTGCATCTGCAGGGGTCCATTGCAGTCCTCCGTCCCTGCATCTGCAGGGGTCCATTGCAGTCCTCCGTCCCTGCATCAGCAGGAGTCCAATGCAGTCCTCCGTCCCTGCATCTGCAGGGGTCCATTGCAGTCCTCCGCCCCTGCATCTGCAGGGGTTTATTGCAGTCCTCCGCCCCTGCATCTGCAGGAGTCCATTGCAGCCCTCCGCCCCTGCATCTGCAGGGGTCCATTGCAGTCCTCCGTCCCTGCATCTGCAGGGGTCCATTGCAGTCCTCCGTCCCTGCATCTGCAGGGGTCCATTGCAGTCCTCCGTCCCTGCATCTGCAGGGGTTCATTGCAGTCCTCCGTCCCTGCATCTGCAGGGGTCCATTGCAGTCCTCCGTTCCTGCATCTGCAGGGGTCCATCGCAGTCCTCCGTCCCTGCATCTGCAGGGGTCCATCGCAGTCCTCCGTCCCTGCATCAGCAGGAGTCCATCGCAGTCCTCCACCCCTGCATCTGCAGGAGTCCATTGCAGTCCTCCGTCCCTGCATCTGCAGGGGTCCATTGCAGTCCTCCGTCCCTGCATCTGCAGGGGTCCATTGCAGTCCTCCGTCCCTGCATCTGCAGGAGTCCATTGCAGTCCTCCGTCCCTGCATCTGCAGGGGTCCATCGCAGTCCTCCGTCCCTGCATCTGCAGGGGTCCATTGCAGTCCTCCGTCCCTGCATCTGCAGAGGTCCATTGCAGTGCTCCATCCCTGCATCTGGAGGGGTCTAATGTGTCCTCCATCCCTGCATCTGCAGGGGTCCATTGCAGTCCTCCTTCCCTGCATCTGCAAGGGTCTAATGTGTCCTCCATCCCTGCATCTGCAGGGGTCCATTGCAGTCTTCTGTCCCTGCATCTGCAAGGGTCTAATGTGTCCTCCATCCCTGCATCTGCAGAGGTCCATTGCAGTGCTCCATCCCTGCATCTGGAGGGGTCTAATGTGTCCTCCATCCCTGCATCTGCAGGGGTCCATTGCAGTCCTCCTTCCCTGCATCTGCAAGGGTCTAATGTGTCCTCCATCCCTGCATCTGCAGGGGTCCATTGCAGTCCTCCGTCCCTGTATCTGCAGGGGTTCATTGCAGTCCTCCGTCCCTGTATCTGCAGGGGTTCATTGCAGTCCTCCATCCCTGTATCTGCAGGGACCCATCGCAGTCCTCCATCCCTGCATCTGCGGGGGTCCATTGCAGTCCTCCGTCCCTGCATCTGCAGGGGTCCATTGCAGTCCTTCATCCGTGCCTCAGCAGGGGTCCATTGCAGTCCTCCGTCCCTGCATCTGCAGAGGTCCATTGCAGTGCTCCATCCCTGCATCTGGAGGGGTCTAATGTGTCCTCCATCCCTGCATCTGCAGGGGTCCATTGCAGTCCTCCTTCCCTGCATCTGCAAGGGTCTAATGTGTCCTCCATCCCTGCATCTGCAGGGGTCCATTGCAGTCTTCTGTCCCTGCATCTGCAAGGGTCTAATGTGTCCTCCATCCCTGCATCTGCAGAGGTCCATTGCAGTGCTCCATCCCTGCATCTGGAGGGGTCTAATGTGTCCTCCATCCCTGCATCTGCAGGGGTCCATTGCAGTCCTCCTTCCCTGCATCTGCAAGGGTCTAATGTGTCCTCCATCCCTGCATCTGCAGGGGTTCATTGCAGTCCTCCGTCCCTGTATCTGCAGGGGTTCATTGCAGTCCTCCGTCCCTGTATCTGCAGGGGTTCATTGCAGTCCTCCATCCCTGTATCTGCAGGGACCCATCGCAGTCCTCCATCCCTGCATCTGCGGGGGTCCATTGCAGTCCTCCGTCCCTGCATCTGCAGGGGTCCATTGCAGTCCTTCATCCGTGCCTCAGCAGGGGTCCATTGCAGTCTTCTATCCCTGCATCTGCAAGGGTCTAATGTGTCCTCCATCCCTGCATCTGCTAACGCATGTAACGTGCGCCCGCAAGGGGTAGGAGTTTGTAGATCGCGTATGTGACATGCAACCTCATTGGCTAGAAATTTGTAGATTGCGTTTGTGGCGTGCAACCTCTTGGGTTAAGAGTTTGTAGATTGTGTATCTGACATGCAACCTCCTTTAAGAGTTTGTAGCCAGAGCTATGTAAAGACCCATGTTGCATAAGGTAGTTGAATATCCAAGTTTAGCAAAACAATGAAACAGGAAGTCTATGCAGAAATCGCACCTCATTCCTTATCCCCGGGAGCAAGTGCAAGTATAAACTGTAGGGAGCAACATTGCGTGCACATCCACTGCACCCGTTGTTTCCAAGGTGCTGTCTCGAAGGATCAGAAAGATTCAGCATATAAATGTAACGTGCACCGCACAATCAAAATTCCACAAAAAGTTAGTCCATTCTTTTCATATGGCGTCCAAGATCATTTTTATTTTTCATAGAAGTGACACAGAACAGCCAACGCGTTTCGTCTACTACATGTGGACTTCATCAGGGCCTAGTTTTTGTGTTTTGAATATTGAAGCCTGAGACATGCAAAGATACATCCTATATGACTGTACAGATTCGTGGTATGTATATTGACCTCCGCAGAGATGCCAGATGGGAGGCGGGAGACGGCACGTATCAAGGTTTCTCCCTGCCATACACTCAGGAATCTTGATGAGATTTGCTCGCCCCTAAACATATAGGGACCCATTAAGAACAGGTTAATATCCATACCAGGAATCTATACGGTCACACAATTTCAAGCTGCGACAACAAATTGAACTGTTTCTTTTCTAGAAGTTAACACATTGTGTTTCTCTCCATCATATAGTGAGACTAGAACATAAGGTATGAAGAGTTATTTAGATTCTGTGCAGATAAATCTGACAATAGGGTCAAGGCAAAGCACTCTCTCTCACCCTCCCCATGTCCCCGCCCCCGTACGCAGTCTGAAAGGAAGCTGTTATCAGTCACTTCCTTGTGGGTCGTTTGAGGAGGAAGGGGGCTCAGCATCGCTTCCAACGGTCCACCGTACAGCTTCAGGTTAGAGCGAATTGACATTTTGACAGAAACAAATCTTGGATAGCAATAAACTGTTATACAAATGTGGTGGCTGTAGCTATAACTGGTCAATTTCAAAAGGTGTCAAAGTGTTACAGTAAAGTTGCAGTCAACAGAAAAGGGCCTTATTAAGAATTCAGAAAAAAGTAGAAACCATCTAATACATCAATTGTGTTTGGAGTGAGCTGATCAACTTAAGATTCAAAATAACATAATTCTGTAAGGAATGAAAGAAAGCCAAGCCAGGCTGTGCGCCCAGCAGGCCTTGGATACCAGCACAATCACGGCTGCGAGCAGGCAGGCACGAGAGGGCAGCGCCATACTAAGGGGTAAAGCTTGCAGCACAATAGGCACATTGACAGATATCTGAGCAACCTGTGCCAGTTTGGGCAGCTTGGCAGGTCTTTGGTGCAACAGTTGGTTCCTCCCCTTGAATGTTTTAATAATGGTGACCGCCCCGCCAGACTTGAATACTCAGCCTGTCCTAGACAAGCAGCTACAGCTGCTGTCTCAGGTGGAAACAGAGACCGACCAAACCCTCTGCACCACGTGTGCTCCTGCCTGCCTGGCTGACTGATTGACCGACCACATTGTAGATGCCACTTCCGCAGATGGTCTCTGGTGCATGTGCTGTAACCTTGACTTTATTCGCTTTAGGAAACGCTCTTGACCTCACCAAGGTTTGTCCATTCGCAGGCCGCAGAATATTCCTGCGACCCTGTATATTCCTTTGCACCGTACGTTGATATTGAAAAATGTTTCTGACCTGTGAAGCTGGCCACCTGTACATGGTAATATCCGTGCCCCGAGTGCAGCAGGGTCCGCGCCATGGAAGCCATCAGGTTAGAGCGTACATGCGTGTGCGTTGTATGTAGCGGGTAGACCTAGAGTATTAACGCTTTCAAGCAACAATTGTTTGATGTTTTTATTGTTGTCTTTATGACACCGTTTCATGATGTTGGAACCGTTTACAACAGTGATGTCATGTGACCAAACGAGGACGTGATCAGTGATGTCATTATGCAAACTAGGCTCTGTCCTTGTGCCCATCTTTAAGAAGGGGGGCTGATCTGACCCCAGGCGTTACCGTGCTGGCTGACATCCTGGAAGAGGGGTCTTTAACCGGATGAGGGGCTGGCGAGCAAGAAGGGCCAGGGAGGCAGTGTCTGGACCTTGCACTGATTATTGGTTTATTATAAGTCGCGGCTAAGCACTGCCCTCTGCACCTGGCCTTCATGGACCGCTCCTCCACCTTTGACCGGGTGAATAGATCCAAGTAGCGGCCAGTACTTGCGGTGAAAGGCTCGGGCCCAGCCGTAGTACACTCGTGGCTACTTTCATCAAAATCTAAATGCTAGGGTCAGACTTGGGCTGAGCCATTCATGATAGAGTATTTTAGCCCAATTGTACTTGTTCTTTACATTAACGCTCTCTGCCAGTATTCAACCTCTTGTGCACAAGTGGTTCCCCTGATTGGCAAACTTCAGGTGCCGGCGTTATTACACACAGATGACGTGCTCTTGGTGGCGCACACAGCAAAGAGCGTGTGACCTGTCCTTCAATGGCGCGCCAGGTTCATGAGGGACCAAGATATGGACATATAGTAAACCAAATCTCATGAAGTGGTCTGCGACCCAAAGGAGTTTAGATTCAACCCGTGTATGACGGTTCTAACATGTTCTCCTTAGTGGTGTGTTTTCCTGATCTGAGAATCAGGCTTGAAACATCCGGTCTCTGCAATTCCAACATCTCGGTCAGGCAGATGACGTGGCTTTGGTTCATTGGCGCTTTTTAACCTGGCTCCCTTGATGGGTGTAAACCGCTGGCTGCTTCTCTGTCTTTCAGTAGCCATGTGCGGGTGAGTGTTTGGGGCTTCCTAACGGCGTAAACAGCATCCAGATGGAAGAAGATTGATTCTGTAGGTTGGTCTCATCTCCACACCCTAGTGGCACTCATTTCATTTGTCACGAGGGACTCGGACTTCATTACATTACAGACCTCATCAAGCTTTCACCATTCTTGCCTTGGTCTTCGACCTGGAGCAATCCTCGTGCCTGTTTAACCACCAAGTATTTAAAGATGGCCTTAGCTGTGAGCAGGGAACGGATACAGCATGGGTGGCTCGTGGTCCTAGTCCCTTTATCAACTCGCGAGGCCTGATCTTGTTACAAACCCTGCCTGTCCAATGAATCTGGGCAACTCCTGGCTTCAGCACTGGAATTATGCATGCCAGGCATCGACCGAGAGACCTTAGGGACAGCAGAAGACCGTACCTACCCTTACAGACTACAGCAGGCACAGAACCCTACTTCTTGTACGCCCCAAGTCTGAGGACGAGATCCGACTGGAGATTCAATACAGCCTTTACCTGCTTCCCTCTGGGCTCTTACGAGAGTAATACTCGCCCACCCTGCCCTTGCGATCTAGAATCACAGCAAAACATATTCTACGTTACTTATGTTTGTAGATTTTATGGTAAATATGCGGGGTTGTTTTTATTGGCCATTGTGAAATTGCACAATTGTAGGTTTTACAGACCAGCTCTTACTCTTCTTTTTTACATACTCTTTAAGATAAAAAAACAAGGTTTTGCTTTTTCTAGCTTTTTAAAAAGCGCTGTGCATTGGAATAAATCTATGAACGATTATCATTCTTATCCTGTATGTGTTATTCATTTGCTGCTGTAATTTAATCAGGGTTTTCATGATTAAGTATCTTAATCGAATAAAGTTTATTAATATATTGCTTTTTGGTTGATCTAGTCTTGGAATAAGTCTGGTCTCATAATCTCTTGTTCCTCATCTCTATTTGTGCTGAACCCTTCTCACTGCTTCTGATTTACGTCCACATCTGAAGATGCCTCTCTTCCACCCTCCTTTTTCATGTTATACAAGCATAAGCACCTGATCATCTCTGCAGTATGTTGTTAAATTCCCTCCAAGCTAACTCTAATCTAACATTATCCTGTTGGAGGAGAAACCATAGACACTGGAGCCAGTGAGCGTGCTTGTAAATGGTGTACACCGAGGCTTGTGGGCTCACTCGGTGGAGGTTGGTGAAATGGCTGTTTTCGTCAAAGTGGTTCGCTTATTACCGAAGGCAAGAACAACCGAGTTGACAGTCGCAAGAGGGCTGTAGGTAACCTGCTGCGAGTCACAATAAGTCTGTGTTTACTTATGCACACAGACAAAGCACTGTGGACCGCAGTGCTTGCGTATGTCTAAAGGCCGAGACAGTTATCCATATTAGGAAAAGTAATCAGTCTAAAAAAATTACCAAGACGGAAATTAGTTAACAACATCCTATCGTTGTTCCCCTTCACACTTACAAGGTACGGTTGGATACATGCTTTTGTTAATAACAGTTGGTTCTTTCTGCTTCTTGGGATAGTCTGATGTTCCCCAGGAAGGCCTTACAGGTAGTCTTAAGTACTCTCCTAGGAACAGTTAACAATACTAGGAAGATTGAAAAAGTATTCTGGACAACCCAGATTAGTCACAACATTTTTGACATACTTAAGCCATGGTATGCATGACCCCCCCCCTTCCAGTTTGAGACCGTCTATAATCACCTCACGATTGAGGCTGGCAGCAGGACTAGACCAGATCTTGTGCCATAATAATACAGGCTGTATCTTAATTACATCCTATATATATATGGCATGCCAAGTTCTGCATGGCAGACATAGGTAGCCATACCGTTGGGGATCTCAAGAAGGTATCTTATAAATAGGTTCCCCACAAGTTGTAGAGGCTGTACATCTACAATACACCAAATACCGGCTCCGTAAATGGCTGTTGAAATGCATTTTGCATTATATATTTTCACAATTCAAACAATAGGTCGTTTACTCGGCTTCCTGGCAAAGTTTGCTAGAGCTGCCGTTGATTTTTGCAAATAGTAATTTCCTTGCTGTTGTGGCGTTTGCCCATGAGCCCCTATTTTCAAAAACTATTCCCAGATATGAGAAATAGTTTGTGAATTCCAACTTTTTGTTATTAACGAAAATGTCTTGGCACTTTAAGCTTTTTTTGCGACTTTTTATTACGTTTGTTTTGGAAATGTTAACTTGAAGTTCCAAATTTGACATAAACATAACAGCTAGTAACAACCCTTTGCAGCCATATAAGACGACGTCATCCGCACATAATAACTCTGCAATTGGACGACCGCCGATTCGAGGGGTATCCTGACAATCCTTACTTAGTGCTGCACCCAATCTATTTATGTACAAGGTAAAAAGAAAGGGGGCTTGCACGCACCCCTGCCTTACCCCTTTCTAACGGGGAAGTTCTGACTACACTCCCCTGTTTTGCCAAATCGAACACTGGCTTGTGTAGTCTGATACAAAAGCCTTAAGAAGTTAATAAGTTGTGAGTCCACACTCATGCCCTTTAGATCACACTAGAGCTTGGTGTGGCTAACGCAACTAAATGCCTAGCTCAAGTCGACAAAAGCCAGAAACAAGTTCCCCCTTTAGGCTTGTACAAATTTGCCCCAAATTAAATTTAAATGTAGGCCTTGTTCGATTGTACTATGGCCTTCTCCTCTGCCCAGACCTGTAATCCATTTAAAATAATACGGCCGGCCACTTTGGCAAATGCATCCAGATGTGAAATAGGCCTGTCGCAGGTTGGGCAATTACGATCCCCTTTTTAGAACAAATAGGTACACGTATGGATTCTGACCAAGTGGGGATAAATCCCTGTGTACAGCATGCTTTCAGAACAGACGTTAACAGTGTACCCCAAAGAAAAGGATTGGATTTGTATAAATCCATGGGAACACTATCTGGCCCAGGAGCTTTCCTTCCCTTGCTTGCATTGATTGCCTCTATCACTTCCTCCACCGTAAAATCAATGTATATTGGGGGGAAATAGAGAGTCTGTAATCCCAAATCATGGGTGGAAGTGTCACCAGAATCCTTAGCATATAGCTTAGAAAAAATGTCGCCCATTGCTCTGCACCAATAGCGATCTCAATGGAGGGAACATTTGTAGGTGTCAAAGGAGGCATTCACAGCTTTCCAGAAGGCTGTACCATCTTTAAGTTCTGATGCAGATTGGAGGTCCCGCCATGCTTCTAGTCTAATAGCCTCCTTACGAGCTTTAAGGGAGATTTTATAAGTCTTTCTGGCCAGCTTTATTTCGGGCTGGTCTCTAGCTGATTTTTGTAGGGCTATTTTCTGGGCTGCATGGGCTTTAGAGCAGTTAATGTCAAACCAACCTGTTTTGGAACCATGACATTTTTTTTAAGTTTGACAGATACATTTTTCTTAATCACTGATGTTACAGTTAGAAAGGAATTAAAAATATTGGAGTCAGCAGCGGTTACATCAAGACAAACTGCAAATTCAGATTTACTTTGCATTAAAATAGTCTTTGTTAACGATATATGGTCTATTCCAGACCATTTAATTGTATATCCATTATATTTATCAATAACTATATCTTGTACACAGTGTTTAGGATTAATTTTACTAAATAACTCGTTTCTTGGTAATTCAAAAGTGACACTAATTGGGAAATTATCACTAAAGGCAACATAGTGTGTAATAAAATGACTTAGTCTACTGGTATATCTATTAGACACCATGATAAAGTCAATTATAGAGCATAGCCCCCGTCCATTAAATGTATAACTAAATGGTACTGGAGGTGATTATAGTTCTTTGTCAAAACCCATATCCTGTGAGTACTTTATAGTGTTTAAATAATCCCCAAATGGGGAAGGCGTAAAATGAGTAACATCAGTACCAAGCTCTGTACTTAAACCACAATGACCTCTTTCCTGTTGAGGGCATATTGAAATATTGAAGTCCCCGCCCCATATTAATAAAAAGGTATCCTTATTAGTCTCCATCTGCAGGTTGTACAATTTCTCGCTTAGTTGTTTTAAAACGTCAATTGCTGGACAGTTCTTATAGAGATTCAATAGTACAGTACAGTGTGTGTATCAATGTGCAGTTTCAGTAACTGAAAATAGGGGTAAGAGGTGGTAAATTCTAGTTTTTTACAGCCAGCCTGTGCGAGACATCAACACACAAACCTCCCTTCTTCCTCCCATGTCTGGATGCTAACGCCGGGGTTTTTTCTTTTATAGCCATTAATGTGCAGCGCACTGTCTACCCGGGTTTCCGGGAAACAAAGTAGATCGTACAAAATCAACAGTTTAGCATTCAAACCGGCCACATTCCCAAATAGCATTGTACATAAGCCTCTACTATCCTTTTCCTGCTTCTAACCCCCCTACTATTGTTCAACTCGACTGGACCCATTTAATGGTCATCCAAGAGCATGGGGTTGAAAGTAGGGGTGGGCGGAATTTGTGTAGTCTCGCTACGCAAAACTCAGCGAATCAGTAAAAAATCTCTGCGAGCACGCAACAATTGCTTGTTCCGCCCGTTCGCAATGCTTTTTTCCTGTTCGCGAACGCGGTTTGTGTGCTCGGGGAGAAATCTTGCGAACACGCATTTTGAAAGTGCAAACAAGCAAAAAATTCTGTGGAGTGCGAAATTTTTGGCAATTTTGCATTCTCCATGGAACGCAAAATTACCCAAAATCCGCGAGCAGAATGGAATTTACCGCCCAGGCCTAGTTGAAAGATAGATCTTGGGTGTTTTTATTTTTGTCATTGATTCCCTTTGCTTGAATATTTGTAGTATTACTCCCACTTGATGGACCAGCAGCAATGTTATGAGTAACTTGTGGTCCAATATATTCGGGGGGGATAGAGATTACTGGCATCAATTGTAATACTTATACATTCAGTAGAAGCTTCCTGCAAGTCACACGGGGTCCATTTCAGGGTAATGATTGGCTTTACCTTAGATACGTTTAAATCTACCCAACTTTCTGGGCAAAAATAACCAAGTGGTAAGACATTGAAGTCCCTTGTCGTAATACAGCCATTTCCCGTTCTAAAAAGAACCTCTTGTGTCAATTGGGGTGTCCTAAAAGTCAGGACGATGCAATCACCTGGCAGTGTTTTATCCATTCTTCCCACCCACCCTACTCTTCTGGCCATTTTAAATTCTCCAAAAAGGGCCTCTGTTAACCCGTTTTTTTTTTGCCAAGCCAAAAGTGAGCCTCATTTCTTAACACTTTCCATGATTCATTTGTCTGTGGTGAAATCTCCTGGACATTTGCCAGGACGATAATATATGGTGCAACTGCCCAGGGCAGGTCCAACCTGGAAGCCACCTCTACCTGATTACTCGGACAGGAATGATCTGTGTTCGAGTTTGGATAAAAAGTTGCCCACTGTGGTTATTGCTTCGGCTAGTCCCTTTACTGCCCAATGGCCGGACATTACTTGTATGTTGGGTTGACACTTTGTTATGCTCTGGCTGGCATGTGAGTTTATATTTGGAACTCTATTAGTAACATGGCTAACCTGAGGGGGCAATAACCCCTTACTCAAACCAGTTGCCAAAATAAATGGATTGGTTGTATCATTCTCCGAGGAATTGGTGGTGCTTTTCCTCAAAATATTTTCAATTGCTGTGACCCTTATCCGCAAGTTCTCTAGGGCATCAGAAAAAGTTTTTTTGAAGACTGTCTATTTTGCCTATCCCTATACCTTGATTCAATGTTTCCTCTACAGTGCGTATCTGCTTTTCGATGGCCTCCATAGCTCCCGATAGGTACTTCAATAAAGAATTATTCGTCCCTCCCGCCGCCTTTGACATGCTAGGAGTTTTCCTTTTGTCCAATATTCCTAATTTCGCACTTGAAGTTATATAAGGAGGTTATGTCCGATTCTTGGGCCCAAATCTTGTTTAGACAAGTAGTCAATCAGCCTCAGATATGTCTTACAATGCAACCAATCTCAATTTACCAAGTCTTCTCATATGTGATTTAAAACGCCCCGTGTTATCTCGAACTCACTCAAACAACGTGTACAATGGGGGGCGTGGCTTGGCGGGCGAAGATGGCGGTCGCAGCTTTGTAGAGCTCCCGCTGGCATGGACTTAATCCGTTCATTTATCCTGGCCCCCGAGCCCGCAGCTGGTACCCAGTGACTGGCACCGATTCTGGGGAGTCCCCTGCCTGCTCCGGTGTCCTGATTCTGCACTTTTATTCCTCCTAAGACCCTGAAGTGGTGACGGCGACGTGCGGCCTGGTGACCGGCTGGAGACCGGGGACCTCGAGTTTCGAGACGCCCAGTGGCGGTTGAGGGCGCACGGGTGGTGGCGGCGTCCACTGCGCAGCCTTCGGCCCTGCCCTGCAGCTGCATCTGCCATCGGATCGCTGAGGAGCCGATTATTCCTGCGCCTTGGGCGGACACTCGTAGGCGACGAGGTGTGGTAGAGGCCTGTCCCGCCCCTGTGAAGCCGGGACCTCGAGTTTCGCGACTTCGGGTCTGTGCCGACGCGCCTTTTTTCTCTTTGGGGACTCCTGCGCCGCCGTTCCATTCCGGGGCCTGGGGCCTCCAGCGCTTGTGGCAGCTCCCGAGAGGCTACTGTGACCCGTCGTGGGTGGTGTCCGTCCCGCCCGGTGTGCGATCCGGACAGGCCCGAGATCGGCCATGACCAGGGCTGGTGGAGGCGGCCCGCCTAAGCATGGCCCTATTGATAAATTCACCGGGCCGGGGGCGGCTGGTGGCAGCGGCGGACCTGGGCCGGACAATGCAACGATCCTTGCGGCCATCACCCAGTCCCGGGACATGCTTGATGCTAAAATTGGGGCTGTTGGAGCGGACGTTACGCAACTGCGCCAAGACCTCCGCAATGCGGTGGAGCGGATCACCGAGACCGAATCCCGGATTACGGTGACTGAAACAGACATTAGTGCCCTGAAGAAGAGGATGGCGGAGGTGGAGTGTATTCAGAAGACACTGGCGGCCCCGGTGGAAGATGCCGAAGGGCGCGCACGACGGAACAACCTCCGCTTCATCGGATTTCCGGAGCGGTGCGAGAAGGACGATATGGAGAGGTTCTTGACCCAGTGGCTGGAGAGCTGGCTCCCCGAAGGGGCACTGTCCACGTGCTTTGTGATCGAGAGGGCGCACAGGGCCCTAACCCAGAGGCCGCCGGAGGGTGAGCGTCCTCGGCCTGTTATCGCCCGGCTGCTGAACTATCACGACCGCGATGTCATCCTGCGGGAGGCGAGGAATAAAGGCTCGCTCACCTATGACAATCATACCATCATGATCTTTCCTGATTACACGAAACTGGTGCAGCAGCAGAGACACTCTTTTGTGGCCGCTAAAGCCAGGTTGCGGGGCCTGAAGCTCCAATACTCCCTTCTGTATCCGGCCCGCCTGCGAGTGGTGTACCAATCTCGGACACATTTCTTTGATTCGCCCGAGGAGGTGTTCCGTTGGACCGACGAAGCAGTACGACTCAGGCCACATGCCCAGCCGGGGCTGGACCCAGGCAGGTCCCAGGGATCATCGCCGGAGCGGACGAACCGCCCGAATCGAAAGGGACGACACCGGAGGTCTCGATCGCGGAAGCGGTCGGCCTCTGCCAGTGCATCACAGGCTGATGGTGCGAGGGACTCGGAACACTCAGATACAGGCAGCTGAACATTGATGGGGACTGGACCTTGTTTGCCGGATAATGTGTTGCCCTACGTCGGCTGGTGAGACTGTTCTACTGTGACTTTATTCATGCCAGTCAATATACGTCTGAGGTATCCTGTGACTCTTGTCGGGAACGCTGTGGGGCCAGGGAGGCGCCTAGTTTGGGCCTCAGACCCTCACGGTTGTGGGAGTTGGGGGGAGGTGAGTGTGTGCTGATTGGGGTGTTGGGATCCATTAGTATGGCGGGCCCTGGGTCCTCTGTTTTGGACCCGGGTCTCTCCATGCCGCGACAGATACTTCACAGTTCTATGAGGTATTGGGGTGGGGGGAGCGGGGTGAGGGGGGGTGTTGTTTTCTTGCTGCCGTTGGGGGGGGCTTGGGCCTGGGTTGGTCTGCTGAGTGTTGGGGTGGGGGGGGGTGGGACCACACGTGTATGTTGCTATTATTTTTGTTCATTGGTGGGGTGCGCCGGGGTGGTGCGGAGGGCCGGGCGATGGGTACTGTTTTGATGATGGCTGATTCTGCGACTGTGTCTCCTCATAAGGCCCTTCGGGTTGTGACGTGGAATGTGAGAGGGATGTTGGATAAAATCAAACGTGGGGCTGTGTTACGCTGGGGGAAACGAGAGACGGTGGATGTGCTACTGCTTCAGGAGACCCACATGCTGGGTTCCAAGGTCCTCAGCCTCCAGAGATTTGGCTTCCAGCAGGTGTACCATGCGGGCTTTACTAGGGGCTCACGGGGGGTGGCTATCTTGGTCCATCGCAGGGTGGCGTATGTACATGAAAAGCAATGGATTGATCCCCAGGGCCGCTACGTTTTCATTAAGGGCCTGCTGGGCACTGAGCAGGTAGTTTTTGGTAGCGTGTATGCCCCCCCTCCCCTGCAGTGGGCCTTGTCTGAGCGACTGTTTGCGCTGTGGGATGAGATTCCGGATGTGCTGACCCTGGTGGGGGGTGATTGGAACGAGGTTATGGATGCGGGCTTGGATCGCCAGAGGCGGGTGCCAGTTGTTGTGGATCCCCCTCCCGGTGCTGCTCCCACCAAACTACGTGCAACAGTGGATGGCCTAGGCTGGGTTGATGTTTGGCGCCATTTTCATCCTGCTGTGCGTGAATTCACATGTGTCGGCGGTGCATGGGTCCTTCTCGAGACTTGATTATTTGTTTGTACCGGGTGCCTGTCTGAGCCGAGTCAGGGATGCTGTGATACTCCCCAGAGGCCTGTCTGATCGTTCCCCAGTTATGGCTACTATAGCCCTCCCCTCGAAGAGACAGCCGTTTCGATGGCGGATGTCATCCTGGCAATTGCAGCAGCCTGAGTATGTGCATCACCTGCGTGAGGCGATTGATCATTATTGGCGAGAGAATCTGGTGGACGGTGTGGATGCAATGGTGGTGTGGGAGGCGCTGAAACCCACGTTGCGGGGTATTGACATTGCTTGGTGCGTGGCTGCTCGGCGGAAGCATCGGGAGGCCATTGTGACCGCCGCCGCCCGCGTGGAGGAGTTGGAGCAGCGTGGCCGGGATGGGGGCGACGACGACACAGTACGGCAACTCCTGCAGGCCCAACAGTCGTACGCCTCGGTCCTCTACGACGAGGCGAGGCAGGCATGGCTCGCCACGCGTAGCAGGGTATATCAGTGGGGCCACAAGTCCTGTACCATGCTTCACAGGTTGTGCCAGGCGACCTTCCAGCCCCTTATATTACCGGGTCTCACGGCGGAGGACTGCTCGGTTATGACGGACCCAGACATGCTCGCAGCTAGCTTCGCCCACTACTATGAGACGCAGTACGCCCCCCGGGACCTCCTAGAGACGGATGAGATCTCCGCTTATCTTGACGACCTACTGCCGCAGGCCGTTACCGACGAGACCAAGGCCGCTCTGGATGCTCCGCTCACAGCTGAGGAACTCGGGGAGGCCCTTGGTCAATTGAATACTGGAAAGGCGCCGGGCCCGAGCGGCTACCCGTGCGAATTCTATAAAAAGTTCCACCTCCAGTTGGGGCCCCACTATCGGCGGGCACTGGAGGCGGCGCGGACCCGAGGGGAGCTGCCGCCTGACTGGCGCCATGCCGAGATTGTGGTCTTCTTGAAGCCGGGCAGGGCGCCGAACAGGCACGACTCGTACCGGCCCATTTCCCTTTTGAACATCGAGGCCAAGCTTCTGGCAAAGGCCTTGGCGAACCGTTTGTTGCCCCACATTGCTGACCTGGTCCACCCCGACCAGGCCGGGTTCATGCCCCATAGGGCCACCCGACATAATATCCGACGGGCACAGGCGGCGGTTGATGCCATGGGTACCCGGGGTGAGCAGGCGGCACTCCTGCTGGCGGATATGGACAGAGCCTTTGACTCTGTGAGCTGGGCGTACCTATTTACTTTGTTAGCCCGCCTCAACCTAGGCCCAGTGTTCTTGTCGTACATACGCCTGCTCTACACTAACGTGACGGCCTCGGTCCGAGTGGCCGGGGCTACCTCCGGGCGCTTCCGTATCGGCTGGGGTACTCGACAGGGCTGCCCCCTGTCCCCATATCTCTTCGCCCTTGCCATGGAGCCTTTGGCATCGAGGGTGCGGGCGGATGCCCAGTTGCGCGGCTTTGTCTGGAACGAGGATCTGGTGGATAGGATCGCGCTGTATGCAGATGACGTCCTCTTTTTTTCTCTCCGACCTGCAACGCTCGGGTCCCCGGGTTCTGGAGATCATGCGCGTGTTTGGTGAGATCTCGGGTCTCCGACTCAACCTTAATAAATCAACCCTGTGGGTGCTGGGCGGCGGAGTTGTCACTGACCCCTGGACTGAGGGACTGCGGGTGGCCTGAAATATCTGGGCATTTTCTTATCGGAGTCGCGCGTGGTAGCTTGGGCTCGTGGTGTCCTGCCAGTGTGGGAACGAGTCCAGGCTGATGTCCAGGCTGATGTCCAGGCTGATGTCCAGGCTGATGTCCAGGCTGATGTCCAGGCTGATGTCCAGGCTGATGTCCAGGCTTGGTCCAGGATGCCGCTTACTATCTTTGGGAGATCGGCCATCTTTAAGATGGTGGCGCTCCCGCGTCTCCTCTATCAACTCCAGAATTTCCCATACCCCGTTGGCCAGCAGTGGTTCCGTCAGGTTAATTCTGTATTGGGCCGCTTCCTGTGGGATGGCGGTGCGGCCAGGGTGGCGTTGAAGACATGCTTTTTGTCTACGTACTGTGGTGGCCTAGCAACCTCGGACCTCCTCTCCTACTATCAGGCCTCCCAACTACTGGTTCTTAACGAATGGTGGTACGGCGATAGAGGGGATCCGGCGTACGCCCTGGAACGATCACTCATGGGTGATCACACGGTTCACACCATTCTATATTCGCCTCGCCTGCGCCGGGTGCTGCCATCGGTTACCAGAATAGTCTTTGCTGTGTGGTGGCAGACCTTGCGCCACATGGGCTGGTGGGGCAAATTGACGGCTGAGACTCCTCTTTGGCATAATGGTCTGCTCCCGGAGCTGGCGGCTCTGTCCGGCTTTGAGGGCTGGGAAGCCATAGGTGTTACGCAACTGGGCCAGGTCATGTCCGGCACTACCCTCAAATCCTTTGAGGAACTCCGCGCGGAGTTTCAAATGCCTCAGTCCCAGTTCTTCCGCTACCTGCAGCTGCGACATGCCCTTACCCCGAGCATCGCCGGTCTGGATTCCCTGCCGGAGTTCAGCCCGGTGGAGGCTAAGGTGTTTATGGGGGATCTGGGGGACAGAAAGGTTTCCAGGATATATCAGACGTTGGTCATCCACTGCTCCTCTACCCTGCACTCTCTTCGGGCGGCGTGGGAGGTGGACACCGGCCCTCTCGACGAGGACGATTGGAGGGAGGCGCTGGAATCCCCGCGTGGAACCGCCATTGCTGTCCGGCTCAGACTCATCCAATTTAAATACTTGCATCGCGCCTACTATACACGTGAACGGCTGTGGAGAGCTGGGTTGATTGCATCCCCGGAATGCTTGCGGTGTGGGGCAGTGCCTGGGTCCCTGATGCACACTGTGTGGACCTGCGGCCGGCTGACTGGGTTCTGGAGGGGTGTGTGGAGTTGTCTGTCCGAGGTCCTGGGCTGGGACCTTCCCCCGTACTCACCGACTAGGATTATTGCACATCATGGAGGGGGTGGGGGGAAACATATATAAGCGCCACTTGTTACTCTTGGGGCTTGTCGTGGCTAAGTGGGATCTGGCCCGGGCGTGGAAAGCGGTGAGGGCCCCCCCCCCCTGTCTGCATGGAAGGCTGGGCTAGATTATTTCATGGGTCTGGAGAGGCCGATCTTTGAGGCGAGGGGCTGCCCGCGCAAACACTACAAGATATGGAAGCGCTGGGCCGACTACCGAGGCCTGTCTTTGGATGCCTCCGGCGGAGCGAGAGGAGGACATTTGACTACAGTGACATTGTTGGCCTGAACGCCGCTAAGCTCTGGTTGCACTACACCTGCATATCTTATTCTATTGCTTTCTGTACACGTGTGGTAGGGGGGGCTGGGGGGGGGGAGTTTTGGGGGCTGGGGGGGTCCGAGTTGTGGGATAGGGTGGGTACCTGGGGGGGTCTCCATAATGAGCCTCTTCTTGAGTGTGTTTCATCACTTGCTGCCTCTATGATTTGCTGTACTGATATTGTTGTGGTGGTCTCCGGTCATGGGGACGCCACGTTCCCACTGCTCATTTGCTCAATAAAATTGGTTGTGAAAAAAAACAACAACGTGTACAATAACGTAGACTCTTAACAGTCTCTTGCAAATAGGAATAACCACACCTCTTTAGGAGATAGTTGAACCCTCTGAGGTATTGATGGAATAATAAACTGTAAAGCGTCCCGAACAGTGCAACAGTATTGATATGTTCTCACCCTCTACTGTGAAAGATCCGTAGTTGGGATGCCAATAATGTGGCCAGCCCGGCCTCATCCGGTCTAGGACGGGCCCGTCTTGGCCCAGGCTGAGCGGGACTGCTGCGTTGTATTTAAAGTGTCTGGTAACTGGTGGCCCCTCCTCCTTTAACTTTCAGGGGTCTTCTCCAAAGTGCAGGGTGCCTGTTAGCAGCGGAGACGGTGGAAAAAGTTCCAAAGTGCGATGTTCTCATTCCCAATCTCTCTCATGAATGTTGACTAGCAGATCCTGGCAAGATCCTAGAAGACTTTGGTAGCAGCCAAAAGTATTATGATGAAAGCACTAGTGCTGTCAGAGCAGTCTGGCTTTGTACTGGGCAGAGCCCCTTTCAATATCCTGAGGCTACTGTTTGCTGCAGGGCACAAATAAACTTGAGGCCAATGCCCTCGCCGTCTGTCTGGACGCGGAGAAGGCCTATTATTCCTTGGAGTAGCCATTGTTAAGTACTAAACATTTTTGTCTTCTAGAGCTCTTATACTGTTCCCGTAGCATGAATAACTATGAAAAGCTGCGGATCATCAGCGTTCCCACCCCTGCTCATTGTACTGGCTATCAAGCTTATGGCACCAGCTACCTGAAAAGCATCTACTCAGAGGAATCACATTTCCATATAAACTTGTGTTGCTCTCTCTGTATGGCTGGACAGTCCATTGCAATGATGTTAGCGTTTGTTTTGCTATCGCTGTATACAAATAAATAGGGAAAAGCCTTGCTTTCTACAAGATCACTATGACCCTGTCATTAAAAAGCTAGCGAGCGGAGTGAAACGATGGCCCACTCTGCCGCTTTCAAAAGCAGGTAGGATTTTGACAACATACCTATTCCAATGACCATAAGGTGGTTTTGAAGTTGCGGAAATGGAACACTATTTTCCTGCTGCAAAACCGCTCTGTACAACTTACTGGTTTGATTCTTAATGTAAATTACTGCATTTGCTGATGGATAGGGACCAAGTATATATGGGATATGAAAGAACTTATGGGGCAACGCCACTGCCTCGTCCCTTGATACGACAGTGAAGTAAGCTGGTCATTTAGGACGATGGTGAAATGCTGTGGTCTCTCTCAGGTTTGCTCTCCAGAGCTATTGTTACTCAATAATCCTGCACTCCCTCCAGTGCTAGACAGGGGGCCGTGTCCGACTCAAAAGATCAGGTTTGCTAAAGGTGAACTGACTCTTTGACCATTAGTTTCTAACAATGGGTGAATTCCTGAGGGTAAGAGTAAGGACACTGGCAAACATTTTTGACTACAATGGGAAAAAGGGGGCCCCTACAATGTACTTAGTTAGCTACTCGTAGGGAAGGTAAACTATGTAGAGAAAAAGTGTAGCAAACTCCAAGGGCATAGATAATCCCTAGATCAGAATCTAAACAAAGTGATAGACCCTCCACAACATTCAAATAAATGTGTGCTGAAACGGCGAGTTATACAAAAATTCTTCAATCTTTTTATTTTGATTATAGTATATTTTTTTTGTTATTTTTATCCTTTGTTTAAATTTCATTTACTTATTTATTTCATTTTTCACACTTAAAAAACATTTATATATAATACATAATGTTCAAACACAAGCAAGAAATTGGTTATTTACAACTAAAGACGTACAAAGACAATAAGTGAAAACAGAAAAATTACATAACCACAATTTCATATTCCCGCAAAAAATGTCAAATGTCGCGGACATTAGAAGCACCGACCGATCAGAACCCCCGTCCGAGCGCACGAGAGTCCAAAGACGAAGGTTATGGGAAGCCTGCCCCACGTGAACCTATATCTGGCGGATGCACTGATATCAATACGCTAAGTGTTTATATAATAAAATATTCCCATCCAGCACATGTGCCGGCGTCACTGCATCAAGTGCATATTTACTACAAAGAAACTGATCACGACATTTGACATTTTTTGCGGGAATACGATCAGAAAAATAGGATGTTGCCCTGAAAGATTGCAAATAATAATCGTCGGATATCTGAGGTTATATCACTTTTTCTATTTATATAAAATGTACGAATGACGGTCACCTGACGAAGGCCTTGGGCCGAAACGCGCGTAGTTCCATTCAACCGCATTGCCTTCACCAATTATTCCAACGACTGAATATCTCGTATATCACTGGGTTAATTTGTTTTTGAAATTGTGGTTATGTAATTTTTCTGTTTTCACTTATTGTCTTTGTACGTCTTTAGTTGTAAATAACCAATTTCTTGCTTGTGTTTGAACATTATGTATTATATATAAATGTTTTTTAAGTGTGAAAAATGAAATAAATAAGTAAATGAAATTTAAACAAAGGATAAAAATAACAAAAAAAATATACTATAATCAAAATAAAAAGATTGAAGAATTTTTGTATAACTCGCTGTTTCAGCACACATTTATTTGAATGTTGTGGAGGGTCTATCACTTTGTTTAGATTCTGATCTAGGGATTATCTATGCCCTTGGAGTTTGCTACACTTTTTCTCTACATAAACATTTTTGACTAGCCTGGATTAGGCACGCTGCACAAACGGTATGGCCATCCTTCCCGGATTAGGCATACAACTTTTTTCTGCTCACAGAAATGCTACAATATCCAGAACAGAAGCTGGGTATCCCAGCTGTTTAACCCATATAATGACCCTGTTGTCAGTGGTGAGGACGGACTGGTGGGTGCCAACTCAAAGGGTGTCGAGCAATCGCAGACATTTATTGTTTTTATAATCATTTCTAATCATTAATAGATGATATCGTTCTCCCAGTTTTTATGTAAGATTGACCCTGACCAGGCAGCTAATTGGTCCAGATATAAGAATGCTGGGGCAGATTTTAATCATTTATAACAGAGCTGTCCTTGGGCGGCCATGTATTGGAGGAAAGTGGCAGGCTTCGATGGAGAGAAATCCATTAAATTGCTACTTTTGGGGTACTTGAAACCGATCTAACACCCTATCAGACATCTGTGGTGGTATTAATTCTTGCAAAGCACTGCCTACTGTGAGCCTGGATGAAAGGTCCGATGCAGAAAAACAAAGACTGGTTGAGAGACGCTGCAACTTGCAAAAATATGGCGTCATACTTTGCCATGATGCAGGCTCTGCAGTGTAGACACCAGGACACTAGGGATCCTACAAGGAATGATCTATGTGTGCAGCAGGAGTGAGTCAAATGTGCTCTGAAGAGCTGGTAACTCTCAATGAGCAATGTCCATGAAACTTTCAAACTGGAACAGTGTAGATTCCGACTCTATGAATGTCTCTTTATCCAACTAGTTTCTGAGGGAGCAGTTAAACAGTGATCAGTGGTATCTCTCTGCAACCATCTATATGTTGAGCACTAAATGTGTTGTGTTGTGTCTCACTTTAACTCTGTTACACATTCTGCATAAAGACGACATCTGATGGCACCTTACAAGCTTTTATTGGAAAGGAATGACTTAGCGATGTTTGTTTGTGCCTTTCTTTCCATTTATAGGGTTTGGTGTTACATGCTTTGAATGTTCTCGTTAATAAAAAATCTACCTAAAGTTTAAAAAACAAACAGCCACTATAAAACCATGACCCATACATGAGAAGGTATGCTGAAAAATGATCACGTACACATGATTATGCTGGAACATGCCATTTTCATAAAAAAAAAAATTGCCAATGCAGATCAGCAACTTTTGTTTCAATTTTGTTGGTGCTCAACCATCAGTAGCAAGCATTGGCAAAGCCAAATGGTCAGCTAATGCCTTTGAAAGGAATTACCTGTTGGCGTTGCCATTGCTTGTTAAGAATGTGACCCACCCTCTTAAACTGGCATGAAATTAGGCAATGCATTTGGTACAGTGTGTGATAGTAGTGAAATGGCAGTATACCCATCTACATACCGAAATGAACAAACCTGTCTTTTCAGTATAAATTAACTATGTGATAAGGATTGATCTTTGTTAATCCCATAAATGTCTTACTAATAAACCAATGACCCTTGTCTTTCCCTTATGGCTTTATAATAATGTTAATGTTTAAATCCTACAGGGAATGGAACTGTGATGGATTCCGGAAGGTGCATCAACCAGAGCTCCTACTGTGGAAAGGATGCTTAGCACACTGTCACTGGTGCAACCGGAGCGTCCAGTCGAGGACTGATCTATCCATCGTTTGTAAACAGATTTGAGTGAATGGTCAATCTAAAGAATGAACACCGGAAACTTTCATCATCAATTCAGATATGATAAAACATCAGGAAGTTCATAAAGAACAAAGTCCAAGTTGTAGAAAGAAGCAAGAAAAAATGCTACAGCAACGGCAGATGTAGTGGAGCAACAGAGTGTGAGCACCAGGAGACACCCCGTCAAACAACCTTAGAAGTGCTGTGATGTGCAAAAACATCTGGATACACATCCAGTCTTTTGGAACCCCATAGTTTAATGACAGGATTTGTAAATCAATGAACAATGCGGACCCGTAACAATCCAAACTTGACAATAACCCAAAGGAATGGGCAGTCCAAATCAAACAGACGTGGGAAAAAACTGGATATTGGCTCAAATATTCAATCTAGTCCAAATGTCCATTCTAGAGAGAAAAATGTCCATTCTTCAGAGAAATCTTTCAAGTGTGATCAGTGTGAGCGGAGTTTTACTCGAAATACACAACTAACCATACACTTGAGGACCCACACAGGAGAGAAACCATATACATGTAATGAATGTGGCAAACGTTTCAGCATAAAAGCAGTTCTTGTAACACATACAAAAAAGCATAAAGGTGAGAAACCATATGCATGTAGTGAATGTAAGAAAAGTTTTTGTCTTAGTTCTGAACTACTTGTACATATGAGGAATCATACAGGAGAGAAACCCTATGAATGTAGCGAATGTGGGAAAAGGTTCACTGTGCACTCAATTCTTGTGCGGCATCAAATGATGCACAAAGGAGTAAAACCCCATCTGTGCAAGGAATGTGGGAAGAGATTTTATGTTCGCTCAGTTTTGTTAAAGCACCAAAGAATACATAAACAACGGGAGCGATCACATGTGTGTGGTGAATGTGGGAAAACGTTTGCTGACAAGCCAACGTTTGTAAGACATCAGAAGTTGCACACAGGAGAGAAACCCTACCAGTGCTCTCAGTGTGGGAAATGTTTTGCTGAAAAAAATTATCTTACGAAACATCAGGTGATACATTCAGAGGTGAAACCCTACCCGTGTGATACATGTGGACGCAGGTTTAATGATGGCTCGGGTCTAGCACGACATCAAAAACTCCACATGAAGATTAAGCCCTATCCCTGCGGTCAGTGTGAAAAAGCCTTCACCGAGAAAGCGTTGCTTCAGACACACCTGAGAAGTCATTCTGGAGAAAGGCCCCATGTTTGTCAGGAATGTGGAAAGAAATTTGGTGTCCGCTCATGTCTTGTTAGACATTTAAAAATACACACAGGAGAAAAACCTCATCAGTGCACTAAGTGTCAGATGTGTTTTGTCCTCAAATCCGGGCTTGTAAACCATCAGGTAGTTCACGCAGAAGAGAAGCAATATGCATGTGAAGAATGTGGGCAACGGTTCAGTCTTAGATCCACAATGCTGAATCACGTTAAAATTCACACAAGAGAGAAACCTTTTGCTTGCAGCGAATGTGACAAAAGCTTTGCTGTTCATTCTACTCTGAAAGTACATCAGAAAACACACACAGGAGAAAAACCCTTTCCATGTGATGAATGTGGAAAAAGATTCAGTCGGGCTTCGGAGTTAGGCTTACACAAGAGATTACACACAGGAGAGAAGCCTTATCCATGTACTGAATGTGACAAGAGTTTTATCAACACTTCGTTCCTTATTAGACATTTAAGAAGCCACACAGGAGAGAAGCCCTACAAATGTTCTGAGTGTTGTTCAAGTTTTGGTTGCAAGCAGTCTCTTGTAAAACACCAGTTACTTCACATAAGGCTCAAACCCTATACCTGTAAGAAATGTGGCCAACAACAATGTGCCACTGATAATTCCTCTTCTCAAGAACACCGCAAAGAACATGAAAAAGAGAAACCCTATAAATGTAAGGAATGTGACAAAAGCTTCTGCTCAAATGAAGCTCTTGAAAGGCATCAACAAATCCACACAGAAGGGAGACCGTATAAATGCGCTGAATGTCCTAAAAGCTTTCAGTACCAGAACCCATTCTTAAAGCATCAGAGACTGCACGCCCAAGAGAAAAAGTTAAAATGATTTCAAGAGGATGGTGAACTGATCAAGCAGAATATTGCAATGTTCAATTAGAGTTGCTAGGAAACTAAAGGGAGGGTGAAAGAAAAATGCAAAATCAGCAATCTGCAATAAAAAAAACATTATATTGTGTGACATTTCTCATTTGAAGACATAACATTATTGAACACCAGGAGATTAACAGTGCAGTCTACAGGACATATCAAGATGTTTGGCAGGCTTAGTAAATTGTTATTTTCCTGCTTTCATAGCCAAAAACTATTAGCAAGGACAATTGTTTGACCTCTTTACCTGCCAAGTGATGAGTAAATTACTTTGCCAGTGACTGTGTCCTTTAAATTTCTTGAATTATGAGAGTCTGGGCCCTTTTTTCAGTGACCTGGTTCTGACCTCTGTGCGGACTATGATTCAAATCACTCCGTATATGAAACCAGGTAAATGCAATGCTCCAAGTGGTGTTGTTTTAGTAATAGGGACGTAGCGTTTAGCAGTATTTATCTGATGTGCCTTATTAATTGCCTAATTTGTATGTTATTGTATGTATGACTGCCTCACTCTAGCCTGAACAGTTGACAGGGCACTGGAGCAGGCACAAATATGCGATGAGGTCCCATCATGAGTGTAATACTGGCTTATTAGCCAATAGTGCTTCACTTTCGGACACTTTGAAGTCTGAACCTATAATGGAAAATAAAACTACAAGCCTCAGAAAGCAGAATGTTGCTGACTAAAATGTCCAGAGAGGCTGAGGGTAGGGTGGGCCCGGGTGAGGCTGGTGGCTCCACTTCTAGATCCTCATTGAAAGAAGAGACGATTTGGAAGAGTCTTTACTGGCAGATTGAGAACCTGTCACTAACACTGTAATAGGGCATTACGGATGAAAGACTTGCCTATGAAATCATGGTAGGGCTGGTTACCAGTTAGTCACATGTCAGTGACTGACCAATTCATTGTGCTGGGAAGAGTCTGTCACGTGTTGGGACCACGTGTGAAACACCTACAGTGCTGGAGAAGAATCTGGGATCTGCTAGTCTGGCATCTCAGAGGACAATAGAGTTGGGGCAGAATCACTCACAAAATGTAAGACCTCTCATACATCTGATATCCTCTACCCAAACACTAGTGTATCTCATGGTCATGTGCAATAATTTTCATACATTAAAATCTATATACATAAGATATATCATTTAGACCTGCTCTGTGTCTAGTGATACTGGTAAGTTACTTGACCTCTGGGTCTAGTGGTAACACTTGGATTTTTAAGTCCTGCTTGTGAGGCTGACACTACGTCAACATGAGAAAGACCTCCTATTTGCCTCAGGGCAGACACATAGATAGTACAGGCGGTTAACTTGATAGACTTGAAATACACATTTCTTTTGAGTTAACACTGTGTGGTTCGACAACATTGATTGTATTCCACAGCCCCTTTTGGCTCTGAGCTCATAGAATTAGTCACAAATTAAGTGTTAAAACCAGTAAACTATTTGCACTGTGCTCTAAGTTTCTTGGACCACCAAAACAACCCCCCAGCGTCTTTGGAAGATGATGTTGATAAAGAGAGATTAACCATAGAACTAGCATTTGAAGCAACCCTGTGTAGCTGCTTATGCTGAAGCAAGCATGTATAAACTATCCTGTGTTAAAGCAAGCCTGTGTAGACCTGCGTACACTGAGGTAAGCCTGTATAGACTGTCCAATATTAAGTCAAGGTTATGTAGGTCACTGTACCCTGAGGCAAGCTTGTATAGACTGTCCAATATTAAATCAAGCCTGTGTAGAATGTCCTATAATAAATCAAGCCTGTGTATATTAGCATGCACTGATGCAAGCATGTATAGATTTTCCAATACTAAATCAAGCCTGTGCAAACCAGCGAACATGGAGGCAAGCCTGTTTAGACTGTCCTATAATAAAGCAAGCCTGTGTAGATTAGCATTCGCTGAGGCAAGCCTGTGTAGAATGTCCTATAATAGAGCAAGCCTTTGTAGATAAGCGTACACTGAGGCAAGCCTGTGTGGACCGTCCTATATCAAAGTACACCTTCGTAGACCAGAGTACATGGAGGCAAGCCTGTATAGACTGTCCTATATTAAAGCAAGACCGTGTAAACCAGCGTACGCTGAGGCAAGCCTATGTAGACAGTCTTATATTAAAGTATAACCATCTGATAAGGGGGACACAGGTGTCTCTCGACCTCAGGGAGAGCTAGTGGGGGCCAGTATGTATATGTCCAGATGTCCAGCGTAGGGAGCGCATGATCACTGAATGTGCTGTGTATGCTGTGTCCTTATGGATGAGTGTCCCTAACTGTATGTGGCATCTATCTTTGTGGTATTTTAGGAACATGCGCCTTTGCCAAAATGTGTTTGGGGCCAATTTCCTCGGACCTGTTTGTGGTGTAACTGCCTGTCTGGGAAACAATCAGTGTTTTCCCTGGGTGCATGTTTGTCTTTGGACTAAGTGTAATCCAAGTGTGACCTGTCAATCGGTATTTTCTAGTTTGGGTCGGAGGGCCTGTCTGATCACGTATCTCCGACTCGGGTTGATGGGGAGGTAACCTTGGGTTAGTCCTACAGCAATGATATGAGTTTGCACAAATGTGTACAATTAATATGGCGGTCATTTGTATCATTTCTACAGATATCCTCAGTATTGTGCTACAGTTGTCATAGTGTACATCGATATTGTCGTTACTGATATTGACATGGTTATGCATGTATAGATTATGGCGTACAATTACATTGTTCCTACTGGCATCAACATTGTTATGCAAGCACATTTTATGGCATACATAGACATTGTAGTGGTTGGGCCTGCATATATCATTGTGTGTAAGGACATATTCACAGATATTAATATTCTCCCCTCCAGTTCAATTTTCAACTACTTCATGCCCCTCTATGCCATAACAGGTACATTAATCGAAACAGTGAGTGTAGCTGTAGCCTGTTATCCTTTCCCTACCTATTTGCACACTCCTAGTTAGAGGACTGTGTTTTACCACAGTAGTACACCAACGAAAACTGGAAGTAGTGATTTGAATAGTTTGGACACCCATAGGGGGGATCCAAGAAAAAATACTATGAAACCAGTTCTGCTCAGGGGCACCTCTCCTTCATGTCTGCCTGTAGACGATGCAGTTCTTGGATGGCATGAGTGAGTGTCCTTTTTTGAGATAATTTCCAGGAATAAAAGTACAACAGGAAGCACCAATCTTAGCACACACCCCACCCTCCATCGTGGTCATTAATTCCAACATGTATCTATGTTGCATCCCATAAGCGAATGGCTCTCAGTTCTTCCTTGATAGTGTTTAGGCTGAACACTGTGTCGTTGATCATTTTTAACATCTCCCACCTGGTTATTTGTAACCAGCGGGTGTCCGCCTTCAATCAATAAATCAATCAATCAGAGTACTTGTAAAGCATGCTACTTACCCATGAGGGTCTCAAGGCACTGAAGGGAGCGGTAGCCTCTACTGCTCGAAGAACCAGGTCTTGAGTCTTCTGAAGGTGAGTAGGTCTTGGGTCTGCCGTAGGTGGGTAGGGAGGATGTTCCAGGTCTTGGCGGCGAGGTAGTAGAAGGATTTGCCGCTGGAGGTTGTTCGTTGGATGCAGGGGACAGTGGCGAGGGCGAGGCTGTCGGAGCTGGCGTGTGGGGGTATGGAAGCTGAGTCTGCTGTTCAGGTAGGCGTCCGGCGTTGTGGAGTGCTTTGTGTGCGTGGGTGAGGAGCTTGAAGGTGATCCTCTTGTCAATGGGGAACCAGTGTAGGGCTCTCAGGTGGGGGGTGATGTGGCTGCGGTGGGGGGCGTTGACGATCAGTCTGGCGGAGGCGTTTTGGATGCGTTGTAGTTTATTCATTTATTTATTTCATTTGTATCGCGCAACAGCTACCCAACAAAGGGTTTCCCGGCGCTACTGATTCATTGGTTTGTTTCTAGCTGGGCATGTTTCCGATGTTAAACAGCCAGGTCTTTAAGGCTTTCCTGAACTTCATGTAGCTAGCCTCATTTCGTACAGAGAGTGGCATAGCATTCCACAGTGTGGGTCCAAGAAACTAAAAAGATTTTCCACCCACTCTTGACAGTTTGGTTCTAGGAATTACAAAATGCTTAGCTGAGGCAGACCGGAGGGCTCGGGAAGGATGGTAAGGATGCACTAGACTTTGCAAGTATTTTGGGGCAGTTTTAGTGGAGATTTTGTGCATAAAGCAGAGAGATTTAAATTTAATCCGATTCTCCACTCTAAGCCAGTGTAGATCGCGAATGTACTTAGAGGTCGATGTCATATAAGGGATTTTACATAAGTCTGGCAGCCGCGTTTTGAACTGTCTCCAGTCTGCGAACCGTTTCCTTCTTTGCCCCTAAGTATAATACATTGCCGTAATCAAGCCTAGATGTAATTAAAGCATTGATTACCGTTTTCTTTGTGGATTCTGGCAACATCCAGCAGATCTTCTTAAGCCATTTTAAAATTGCAAAGCAGGTGGCAGAAGTCTTCACTGCTTGTTGGTGCATATTAAGGGAGTCGTCCACAATGATACCTAGGTTATGGGCCTGCATTACCGGAACTGGGAGAAGGCCCATTTCTTGTGGCCAATGTTGGGAGGGCCCCATAGTTCTTTGTCTTTACCTAGGATCATTACTTCGGTCTTGTCACCGTTTAGCTTAAGAGAATTCTCTTGCATCCAACTTGCAATTTTCACAAGTCCTTGTTTTAGAATAGATGGGCTGTCATTTTTCGCAGAGGAAAGCGAGAAGAGCAGCTGTGAATCATCAGCATAGGAAAACATTTGTAATCCAGCCTCTTCCGCTACCTTTGCAACCGGACTCATATATAGGTTAAATAGTAAGGGGCTTAATATGGAGCCCTGTGGTACTCCATGTTTAAATGTCTGGATGTCTGAACAAGCAGAGCGCGAGAAGACTTGAAAAGTACGTTTGTCCAGAAATGATTTAATCCAATTGATGGCAGCTCCTCTAATACCCATTAGGTATAGTGTCCGCAATAATACAGTATGTGATACCGTATCAAATGCGGCACTAAGGTCTAATAATACTACTGCCACTGTTTCACCTCTGTCCAACATGGAGCGAATGTTCTCTGTAACACCAAGTAAGGTTGTCTCCGTAGAGAAACCAAATCGAAAGCCTGACTGTTGGGGAGGCAGCAGATCTTGGGTTGTAATAAATTCAGTAAGAGAACGGATGTGCTTTTCAAGTATTTTTGCAAATATGGGTAGTAAAGATATTGGTCGAAAATTTGACGGCAAGTTTGGGTCAGCTCCAGCTTTCTTTAGCAAAGGGTGGATCATGGCGTGTTTCCATTCGTTTGGCACACATTCTTCCTGAAGGGATACATTTAAAAGGTCTGTGATTGTGTCCATAGACTTCTTATTAAGTTGTTTAAGTACCGAGCATGGCATTGGGTCATTTGGCGATCCTGATCTGATGATACTAAGTAGCTCAATGACCATGTCAGTGCAAAGCACAGGCCAACTTTCTATTATACTAGTCGGGGCATAAGGGAGCTGCTTGTCAGTTTGGTTACTCAGTACCGCAGAAAATGCATTGGGGGAGGTCATGTTAGCCTGATGGTGTTTGTTCTGAGCTAGTTCTATTTCTTGGTAAATTTTGTCAACTTTATTGACAAAGAACGTCGCTAATAAGTCTCATTGTTGCTTATTTAAATCTGGCGGGGTTTGTACTGTTTTTGAGCCGGCTAGCTCTTTCACCATTTTAAAGAGTAGTTTTGATTGATGTAGGGCCTCCGTAATAGTAGTACATACGAATTCCGCTCTGGCTTTACTACAGAGCGCTTGGTATTTGGCTAGTTTGATTTTATATTCATTTTTGGCTTCTGGAGAATAGGTCTTTCTCCACATGCGTTCTGAGTTTTTACATCTAGTTTTTTCTTGCTTCAGTATTTCATTAAACCATGGAGCAGGAGATCGATGGTTTTTGCATTTCAATTTGGTTTTGGTAGGCATGTGTCAATGGCTGTCATGAGCCATTTTTGAACTGTTACAGACAGGTTTTGGACCGATGACTTAGAGCACGGAGTATGTGTATCAAGGAAAGTATTTAAGGTGTCTAATTTCTTCTAATTTCTAATAAATTGACTATGCACAGGTAGGTTTTCCTTACTAGGCAGCATGATTTGGAATGAAAATTTAATAAGATAATGATCTGACCAATCAATAGGTAGAGCATGGGAGGTGGCCATATCCTTAATATTTGAGAAAATCGGGCCAAGAAAGTGACCAGCGCTATGTGTTGGTCCAGTATTCCTCAAGGTTACGTTGAGGGACGCTATGTCCGCTATGAGTTCGTTGCCGTAGTCCAGTTTGCTGCTGACGAGGGCTTGTGTCATTGTTCTTCTTGTTTTGGTCGGGATCCACTTGTAGATCCTGCGGAGCATGCGGAGGGTGTTGTAGCAGAAGGAGGAGACGGCGTTGACCTGTTTGGACATGGAGAGGGAGGAGTCAAGGATGACTCCTAGGTTGCGTGCATGGTGGGTGGGTGTAGGTGCTGTTCCCAGTGTGGTCGGCCACCAAGAGTCATCCCAGGCTGAGGGGGTGGGTCAGAGGATGAGGACCTCCGTCTTGTCAGAGTTCAGTTTCAGACAGCTGTTCCTCATCCAGTCGGCGACAGCCTTCATTCCCTCGTGGAGGTTGGTTTTGGCAGTGTGTGGGTCCTTGGTAAGGGAGAGGATGAGCTGGGTGTCGTCTGCATAGGAGATGATGTTGAGGTCGTGATGGCGGGCCACTTGTGCGAGGGGGGCCATGTAGACGTTGAACAGCATCGGGCTGAGGGATGAGCCCTGGGTGACGCCGCAGATGATGTTGGTGGCTTCGGATCGGAAGGGCGGGAGGCGGATGCTCTGGGTTCTGGAGAGGAAGGACGTGGTCCAGTCAAGGGCCTTTTCTTGGATTCCGGCTTCTAGGAGGCGTGTCTTTAGAGTTCAATGGCAGACCGTGTCGAAGGCGGCTGACAGGTCCAGGAGGATGAGGGCTGATGTTTCGCCGTTGTCTAGTTGGCGCCTGATGTCGTCTGTGGTGGTGATGAGAGCTGTCTCGGTGCTGTGGTTTCATCTGAACCCGGACTGGGACGGGTCCAAGATGTTGTTATCTTCCAGGTGGCGGGCCAGTTGCATGTTGACGATTTTCTCGATGACCTTCGCCGGGAACAGGAGCAGGGAGATGGGCCGGAAGTTCTTGAGGACCTCGGGGTCCGCCTTGGGCTTCTTGAGGAGGGTGTTGATTTCGGATTGCTTCCAGCTTTCTGGGAATGTCGCTGTTTCGAAGGAGATGTTGATGACCTTCCATAGTTGGGGTGCGATAGCTGTGTCTGCTTTATTGAATATGTGATGTGGGCATGGGTCTGACGGAGATCCTGAGTGGATAGAGTTCATGACCTTGCGTGTCTCGTCGTTGTTGACGGTGGACCAGGATGCCAGGTGATTGGCGCTGGTGGTGTTCACAGGGGAGGTGGAGTCTGGCGTAGTCGGGGCGGTCGTGGTGTTGAAGCTGTCACGGATGTCAGTGATCTTGCGGTGGAAGAAGATGGCTAGTGAGTCGCACAGTTCTTGTGAGGGCGGGATGTCGTTGGCGCTGGAGTTGGAGAGTTCCTTTACGATGCTGAAGAGCTCTTTGCTGTCATGTGCGTTGGTATCCATGTGATTTTTGAAGGAGGATCTCTTGGCTAATCGAGTGAGGTGGTGATGTCTGCGGGTGGCGTCCTTGTGGGCTGCGTGGTTGTCCGGTGTGCGTTTATGGAGCCATGTCTTCTCCAGTTTCCGGCATGCGCGTTTGGAGGTCTGGAGCTCGTCGGTGAACCAGGAGGCTCTCTTGCTGGCGTGGCTGTTGGAGGGTTTCTTGAGTGGTGCGAGGGTGTTGGCGCATTCGTTGATCCACTGTCTGAGGTTGCGGGCTGCGGCGTCTGGGTTGGTGGGGTCGGTGGGTGGGTTCTGGGCGAGGGTGGTGATCAACTGGTCTTCGGTGACTTTGCTCCAGCAGCGGCGAGGTAGCTGTTGGGTGTGGTGGTGCGTGGTTGGTTTCTTGAAGGTGAAATGAATGCAGCGGTGGTCGGTGTAGTGGTGTTCGGTGGTGTGGTGTGGTCGAAGGCGACGTGGGTGCCTGTGGAGAAGACTGGGTCCAGCGTGTGGCCGGTGGCGTGGGTGGGTGTGGTGACGAGTTGTCTGAGGCCGAGATTGGCGAGGTTGTCGATCAGAGTGGTGTAGTTGGCGGCGTGGTTGTTCTCGAGGTGGAAGTTCAGGTCCCCAAGGAGGATGTAGTCCGTGGAGGCGAGTGCGTGAGTGTTGGCGAGGTCAGCGATGGAGTCGCTGAACTGCGCTTGAGGTCTAGGGGGGTCTGTAGATGAGTGTTCCTCTGAGGGTGGTGGGGGTTGGTGTGGATCCGGAAGTGCAGGTGTTCGGTGGTGTTGAGGGTGTCATCTGCGTGGGTGGCGACCTTGATGGTAGACTTGTGGATGATGGCTATTCCTCCTCCGATTCCGTTGGTGCGATCCCTGCGGGTGATCTTGTAGTCGCCCGGGATGGCTATGGCGATGTCGGGCCCCGAGGAGTCGTTCCACCAGGTCTCGGTCAGGAAGGCCACGTCTGGGGCGGAGGTGTCGAGCAGATCCCAGAGCTCGACGGCGTGTTTGCGTGCGGAGCGGGTGTTGAGGAGTATGCAGCGGAGATGGTTGGGTCCAGTCCTTGGAGGTTTGGTGGCTCTGTCGTGGGTAAAGCTGCAGGTGTGGCAGGAGAAAGGTCTGTGGGTCCGTTTGGGGGTAGCCTGGAAGCAGGTTTAGTTTCGGCCGGTGTTGAGTACGTGGAGGGTGCTGGCGTCGTAGCGGAGTCTTGTGTTGTGGCGTTCGTGGGGTCCAGGAGTTCTGGCGCGGACGGGTGCAGACTGGCTTGCCTTTGGCACGCCCGCTGTACGCAGCCTCCGTAAGAGGGGGAGAGGGAGGGATGAGCAGCTGGGAGGCTGGAGCGGGGTGGCCAACGGAGAAGCAGGGGGTGGGGCCGCAGGAATGCAGCAGCGGGAGGAGTGGGAACGGCGGGGAAACGGCGAGACAAGGCGGGCAGCCATGTGGTGGCGTGGGGAGCGACCTGCCTACGAGCAGGGTCAGAGGTCGCCTTTGTTTGCAGGGGGAAGAAGGATATGGACCCTCCTGCGTTTACTTGAGTCCCTGGAAACTGTCTAAATTCTTCCGGAGTGTCCTTGGACTGAGCCCAGCCAAAATAATCAGCAGTTCTTCTTCTAGCCTGATGCAGCAGAGTTGTTTTCTTCTGTAGCGGATGTTGAAACAATTCAGACAGATCTTCACCAGGGTTTACCAGCATTGGGTTGTGTATGGTCACAAAGGTGCGGATACCAGCTGGGTGTAGGCAAGCTCGCCAAACTGCCAGTAGAATTCCATCAACGTGGAGCTGCCCTATTGCAGATCCGGTATATGCAGTACTACTTCACAGTTCTCATTATAACCAAGCGATATGGTTCCTTTGCTTCTAAAAATTAAATGAAATACCAGCATTTGTAAAGCGCACAGCTACCTCCTTAGAGGTGTCCCGGCGCTGGGGGCCCTCAAGGAGATTAAGCGAGCTATTGCCCAGAGTCACATGGTGCTGGGCTAACCTGCCGTCGGCGCCAGGGATCGAACCGTGAACCCCGTGGTCCGGAGTCAGGCACCCTGGGGGCTGAGCCATACCTCTTCCTCAAGGAATCAGTGTAAATTACTGTACAATTAGGGGTTGCTCCTTCCCCTGCAACCATGTGCAGCTATTAATATTGGTATGCCAGATTTCCTGGCACGTGGATTCTATGCTGGCGCTTGACCCCCTCCCATGAGACTCATTTCGCCTAGCATGATCGAGGTGAGTGACCCGGCAGTGGAATTCCATGTCCTGGGTCCCCTTGTCATTAAACAAGGTGGCTCCCAAATATGTTAAGTGTGACCCTGGGACCGCAGATGGAGGTAGGAGCAGACATATTTGTGCACTGGTATGATGTGCTTGCTACTTCCAAGAACCTCTTTTCTACAAAGTTCTGGTGCCAAACAGTGCCCTCTTCTATAGTGCCCCTTCTGTGCATCCTACCTCAGTTTGTATGTCGCTTGGTTTGGACAAAAGTTATAGTGCTTTGGGGTTAGTCTCGTACCGGGTGATGTTTACTATTGCTCTACGGTGTTGCGTGCTTATCTAGGTTCCTGATCGATACTGTGACCTTATGCCCCTATTCGGCTATAAATCCATTTATTCCCTATATTGGCATAACCGTTCAAGTGCGATTTTCTGAAAAGTCATCTCTGGCCTCACACGAACAGAGCCACATTCCAGCATGACTCTCTGCTACTTCCTTTGCGACCAATTAGTGCAATGACAGAGCAGCAGTCACTATCTGATATTCCTAGATAACACTCCGAGTTCTTCTACAAGATAAAAACTTAGCAAACCTGGAAATCCCCGCTTGCTATGTTTTGATTAGTAATGGAACTCTAATGAGCAACTGATAACTGTCACTTCCTAGTGACATCTTTAATTGACGTCTTATGTCCAGCAAACTTGCGTCAAACCCGGCACCTGTCAGGTATAAATATTACCAACGTTGCCTTAAGCAATGTGAGCTGTGAGATACGAGCTGTGAGTTCGTTGCCTGTTGCTGATGCCAGCTGCCTGCATGACCCTGTGTTGGTAAAAACTAGCACTCTGTCGCTGCAGCCTGCTATCCTGTGGTGGTGAAGCTGCTGATTACCATTATCGCCGCTACAGCGCGAACTATGGTGCAGTACGCTTGAGGAGCCGAGCAGCCGTCCTCTGCGAAGACATCCAGCCGATTCCAGCTGCCCGCGGACGCTGTCACCCCTCCTTCCTCGACGCGCTGAGAGAAGCCGCTGCATTTCTCGTGCAGAGAAATCCAGTCCCGGCGCTTCCGGTTTACCCTCGCGGGTGACTGGGATATCGAGAGAGACCCCTGAAGGAGATACCAATCCTCCATCATTCTATTCAGAGGTATGGTGTTGACTAAACCCTTAGACGAGAATTCTTGAAACAAACCTTGGCAAAACCAACTTAACTTAAAGCTACTTACTTGCTCCCCTTCTCACGTGTTAGGCTTAGGTCAGGCACACTGGGGTAGGCTTAGTTAGAAGCACCAGTTGAGTATGTTAGCCTAATGTATATATGACTGTATATATGTTTTATTACTTTTAAACCATTGTATGGCTAAGAAACCATATCAATGCTTTTACAGTTCTATTTCGCAATACTTATCTTACTGTACGTACTTTTTATAATGACAATTATTGCAATTGTGGCAATACATTTCTCTTGTACGAGAAGAAAGACTGTTCAATAAATGTTAACCCTTTATTGATACACGCCCGTCTCTCTATTTCTCTACATCTCGTGAAAGTAAACTGCACTAGACTGACTGAGTGAAATACATGTCTATTGTTTCATACGACCCTAGAGATCGACTCTTGATCTGAGGAGCAAAGTTGTCATGTTGCACGGTTGTTGGAAAACTGAATCCCTTCTTGTCTGTGCCAAGGAAGCTGATCACTTCCTATGCAGAGAAGAAAGTTTCCAGTGACCTCTGAGCTAGTTGGTAACACAACCCAATTAAGTTTAGCATAGTCAGTGGAGGCCTGGAATATAAGCAGTTCCACGTCGATACTACTGTTTATGTTATTCCAATGCGCAGGGCCTAGTGGGAAACTAGGAACTACACTACATGGCGCCCTAACGTTTGGTAAGGGGATAAACTAACGCAAGACTTATAGAGTAACTCAGTCGTGCATATTTCACACCCTTTCTCCCGTAAATTCTATTCATGGATAAACTTTCCAGCGGTAAACGCTATAACAAAAGAGTTTCACTATTACAAAATAGAGAAACCTCCGGGAGAGTACGCTCCTTTCGAGGAGATTGAAATCACACTTAAATTTCAAGAGCACCTGCTCTGGTTTAATGGCGCCCTAAAACACAATGATCACATAACCAGGCTCGGTCCACTAGGTAGACCAGGAGCCACGTGGCCGGTTCTAGCCAGCTACACACCACATCCTGACATTGCAAAAATGTCTAAGGAAGAGCTGTTAGCTCAGCTAAACACATTAATAAAAATACATAGGCAATTAGTCCAATATGTAATGCGGACTGCAACAGTCCAGCCAGCTGTTAATACACCACAGCTGACCCCTCATCAGGGGAACACAAAGGTGGCTCCCAAATATGTTAAGTGTGACCCTGGGACCGCAGAACATACAGTCATGTCTTGGTAAAACACCCGTAAAACGGGAACAAATTCCTTTCTGGTTAGCCCAGAAAATCACTCAAATAGAGGCAGTATTTCCTGATACTACCCCTATTGAGAAACACAGAATCTTGACCATCTGCCTTCCTATGGGAATCGCACCACATGTGGAGGACTGTGACACTTGGGGTACAGTCTTTGCTTCCATTTACACAAAAACACACGGTGTTCCGTCTATGGCGGTAATACCAGAAGTGCTAAAACAGATTCAAAATGAATTCGGTCCAGAGCCCGCTTTAAATCTAGGTATGAAATTACTGAAAGACTTCAAGCAGGTAACGGCTATATTATTAGCCAACATTAGAGAAGCAGCATCTGTGGCGATTCGCCAGAAGTTGAGGGAAACGGATATAAAAGATCCTGTTGAGCTTGCAAAAATCATAGAAAAATGCTATGAAGAATTAGGTAGAGACAGCTTGGGTGGGAAACCAGTAAAACCCCAACTGCTCGAAAATCCTGAAAAATTATTTATTAAAAATAATTCAAATACTCCTAAAAAGAGCTGGGATGGAAATAAACAATCCACTCCCAAGGAAAAAGTTTTCCAGTCCAGAGGAAGGTCTCCTCGACGGAGGGAAAGAACTCCGACTCGAGAACGCCAGTCTCCCCAACGGGAGCCCTCTGAGAAAAGATATAACCTTAGAAATAGGGATAATCTGAAAAAACCTGATAGATATCAAAGTATTGATACACGTCCCTCTCGGTCTCTTCCACAGAATTTGGAAAGAAGAGGACGGTCAGACCCAGGAGAGCACACCAAGTCCAAAGACAAGGAACCTGCTCAGAGTAAAAAATCTCAATTTCAGACAAAGAAGGTAGCCAGTATTAGAGTAATCAACCATGCCGAGAATACTGAGGACACAGTTGAAAAACGGGGAGTGGGCATTGACAATGTTGGACAGTGCAGCAGAAATCAGTATAGCGCGCAAGATCTTGATGAGTCATCTGGAGACAGTGGACACGAATGAATACATTCAGGTTGAAACTGCCGACGCCAGACTTAGCGAGCCCCATAAAATATACGAAATAACATTGCGTATAGAGGGTGATAAGACTAGGAAAATTAAGGGTCTATTTTGGAATAAGCTCTCAAAAGGCTATGATATTCTGTTAGCTGAAAAAGATTGGCCCCCAGAGTTTGTCAGGGAGTGCCCTCGTGGCGAAGAAGTGATTATGCCTGCCTTCTCGAATCACATACCGATTCACAAAAAATATACTTATGCAAGGAAATGGGCAGTAGCCCAGGCACCTGCATTATATAAAAATCATGTAGGATGGGATGAGGATTCACCGCCTCACAAAATCCAACTAAAAAGTGAACCAACTGCCCAACGGCAGTATCCCATAAAGCAAGAAGCTAAAAAACAAGTCAGGGAGATCTTAGATCAACTTGAGTACCAGGGGGTGATTGAAACATGCACCTCTCAAATGAACAATCCTTTGTTTCCTGTCTCCAAGCCAGACAATTCATATCGTCTAGTTTTGGACTACAGACACCTTAATACATGTTGCAAAACTTTTGCAGTACAAAACTCGCATAGTGCAGCCCTAATGAATAACATAGTTAGGAAAAAATACAAAACGACATTAGACATTTCTAATGGTTTCTTTTGTCAAAACATTGCACCAGAAAGCAGATATTTGACCGCTTTCTCCGCATTTGGGTCGCAGAAAAAATTCTGTCGACTCCCACAAGGGTTCAAGAACAGCCCAGGACTATTCTCAGCTAGGGTAACAGAGTTACTACAAATCTATGATGATGAAGCATTATCTTACGTAGATGATATTTATCTCACAGACGACGACTTGGATACTCACTTGAAAAGAGTGAACACCATTATACTTGGGTTCGCAGCAGAGGGTTACAAATTCAACTTTAAAAAGTCCCGAATTGCCCATCTGACAGTACTATTTTTAGGGTACGAATTATCAAGTGAAGGGAAAAGCCTAGCGGACAACTTCTTAGAGAAGTGCGCTGTACTCCAAGCTCCAAAAACGCTGAAGAATTTACAATCCATTCTAGGTTTTCTGAATTTCGGAAGAACTTACATTCTAAATTACGCAGAAAGGGTTAAACCTCTCTACGAACTAATTAAACCTGATTTAAAACAAATCAATTGGACTCAAAAACACACAGAAATTTTGAGATCACTGCAAACAGACATGTTAGCAAAAACAAAATTAGATACACGTGACAACACGATCGATCTTGTAATCCGAGTCATCCCAGGAAGATGCGGATTCACGTACCTAACCTCTAATGAGGGAGAAAAGGTACCAATTTCAATTAAATCTCACTTGTACACACAAGCAGAAAAAACATTCAGTCACACAGAAAGAACTGTGAACGCAGTGCAAATCGCATTAGCAAATGAACGAGAACTAGCACACGGCAAAAGGATTAATATCCTCACAGCGGAATCCGCCTTCGAGGCGCTATTCAGCCCAGTAAACCTGCCTACAGTGTCACTGGATCCGAAATGGATACAGTACATAGATTCTCTAGGAGCGGAAGACGTGAAATACTATTTCGCCCCGCAATTTGAAGAACTGAATGATTTAGAATATGAAGAAGAATATCCTCTGCCAATCGAAATTCTGCCTCTCCCACAATACGCCTGTATAATCTATACAGATAGCTTTGTACAGCATTTCAACGTAGAGAGCAAATCCTACAATGCAGCGTGTGCGATCATTAAAGGTCGTTGGCTGTGCGGTAAATTCAGACCGAAAATAACAAAAACCGAATCAGTAAAGTACTGTTCGGCTCAAAGAACTGAAATCAGATCTTTAAAGATGGCGCTCGAAAATGCAGAACGCGAATTCCCCACACTTATAGTGTGCGATTCTCATTTTTGCGTCAATTCTTACAACAATAAACTGCAGAGTTGGATCAAAAACGACTACAAAGATGACACAGGTGCCACAATAAAGCATAAAAAGCTCTGGAACGAGGTAGCTCTTTTACACAAAGAACTACAAAAGACTCGCGTGATTCACGCACAGAGTCTTCAACGTGATGGCGTTCACGTTGCAGGGAATTCATTGGCTAATACAGCCACCGCGGAAGCAACTAACCCGGCTTCCGTAGCCACAAAAAAGCGTACAGATAAGTACATAGACGGGGAAACCATGCTGGCAGTAAAAACGACCGTAAAAGGCGACTGTGCAGCACTACCCGTAAACTATCCACTCAATTATGCATACATAATCGATGCAAACTCCGTTCCTTTTGCTCGAATCCCTGGAGTGGGGGATAGAGTAATTCCAAACATGAACAGGAGAATATTTTTAATAGCAGACGCACACATGAGTTTGGGTCTACGGCACAGAGAGATCAAGGAATCACTGACTGAATTACAATCAGTATTCTGGTGGCCGGGAATGAGTGTAGAACACCAAATATATGCAAACAACTGTGAAAACTGTAATAGGGATCGCAGTAAGGAACCTTGCTACCGGCTACCAGTCAGAAAGAGCGTAACGCTGCCTACACCCCATCCTGCGTCCTATTAACAGTTAAGACGAAAAGCACTTAAAAAATGAGGCCTCCAGCGCTCGGCTGACGCTAGAACGGTTATAAAAGATTTGCGAGTCTTTATCGGCACATACGCAATTACCACGTTCCATTCTGACCAGGGTCCTGCTTTCAGCTCTCGAGCCTATAAGGAGGCCATGGCCAGCATGGGAATTGGGTTGCGGTATTCTTGTCCGTCGCACCCCGAAGGGAATAGTGTGGTAGAAAGAAAAAACCGTGACATAAAGCAATCTATAACAGCGAAGGTATTAGGTTCAGGCGCTGGGTGGGTCAAACATTTAATAAGTGTCCAGACTAGTCTTAACAACATGCCAAGAAATTCTCTAAAAGGTTTCAGCCCATACGAACTATTGTTCGGAATTCGAATGAACGTTCAGGACCTCGATAGTCAGATGTCAGTGGTACAAGAAGAAAAAACGCAGTTTGATGTAAAAGACCGTTTGGCTGTTTTACAGGAACTGAATGAAACAAGAAAATCATTAAGCAACATAAAGTTAAAGCAACAGCCAAGTACCACTGACGAGGCACCACCCGCAACAGCCCCAGCAAGGCCTGTCTGGATTCCAAAGATTGGGGATCTAGTCAGAGAAAAGATCGCGGTGAAGAAGGAATTTGGGCCTTCTTACAGAAAAGCAGTACCTGTCTTAGCAGTCACCGGAACAAGATCAGTTGTGCTACCGCCCCTTGCTGGTAAAAAGGAGAACAGAGTCGTGTCTATCGATCTGGTAAAACCACAAGCATGTGGCCTATAATCAACAGTAGGCCCAGTGGACTCCCAAGAAACAACAGAATACCCAAACTTGCAACAATCCAAGAGGTTCAAACTGAAAGACTCATCACATTCGATCAGCCTGCAGTGCACAATGAAGGACTATGCAATAATGCCATGGAACTCGTGCCTCTTGAAACACAGATTGAAACAGTTCGTCAAGAAACAACACCAGTCTACACTAATGTGGCATCAGAAAGTGCTACCGAGAGACAGATTGAAAGAACAATCCCATCAATTGACAGAACTGCCTCTGGTTATTTCATCAACTTCGACAACTTCTCTGAAGATTTTAACGACCCCGAAGTGATGCCAGAAACAAAAAAGTCTTTTAAAGAAAAAGCAACAGAACTCTTTCATCAACTGAAGGAAATCTACCTAATTTCCCCTTGGCTAGAGTTCTGGTTCGGTCTAGGTGTATTTTTCCTCCTGCTTTGGCTCATCATGGTACTATGTTTGGGAAAATTCATTGAAGGAAAATATATTACAATGGACACAGCAAGTCAGAACATCAACCTAGTCCTGAAACCACACAGATCATCCCACGTGAAGAAAAGAGAACTGTCAACAGTAAATGTCACAGCAATTCCAATACCTGGTGGGGTAGTATGGGAGAAAACAGACTATGAGATCTATGGTCCGGTCGAAATCCTGAAGTATCCTCATCAACTAAAGGTTTCCTTAAGTGACTTTTTGACACCAAGTACATTCTCTGATGATTGGGACTTTAACAGTATTAATGACATGATGTCTGATTTAGTAATGTCAGCTAGATTCACAGATAATGATTATTTACAAGGTTCATCTAGTTATGAGCAGTTATTCTGTTACACCCACTATGGGGATCATTACTTGCATAAATCTGCACAGCCTAGAAATGTTTTTATGTATAATCAATGGGAACATTGTTCTACACCACCTAAAAGCAGTTCTAAAGCATTTTTTGAGAAATTCAAATACTTTTCAGGTTTTAACACCAGTGATGCAGAAACGTTTTATTACAAACTGTTAGATAAAACAGGAATGAAAACAATGCTGACAAATTCTAAATTGATATATTCAGAAGCATTTTATGACAAAATGATGACATTTGGTTTTGATTATTGGAAAAATAATATTGAAACGAAAACAATTTGGGGTACAAAAGATTGGCAGGTGCAAGGCATAGAAGCACTGTTTAGAACCTGCATGATACCAGAACAAATGTTATTTTTAAATGACACAATACACCAAACATCTTGTCTTGGCCTAGCTAAGATCAAAGACCTTAAACCACCGTCTATACCGAAGCCAATACCTGAAAATACAACCACAGATATTGAGGTAGACGTGTCACAAATTTTAAATTTCAACAGAACACATCCTGATTGGAAAAAGTGGTTAATCTGGCCTAGAGACACAAATAGCTGTCAAGATAGGTTCCTGAATAAAACACAGGGGTTAAAAATGACCAGATTAGACCCTAGATACTCCCAGAGACAACATCCAGGGATTATAACAACATACAGTGTAGGGAAACTCTGCCTAGAATGGCTAACTACATCCACACTGGCTGAAATTAAGCAACACTTGTCTTTATTAAAAGATGGTGCTGATTTGCGCGATTTCATTCTTGGACCAGGCAAACAGCGTCAAAAGCGTTTCATAGCGACCAGCATCTATGCTGCTTACAACGAGGCTTGGAAAGTAAAGCAAATTGAAACTGCTGAAAAAATACGAGAAATTGATCGTATTAATTTGGAGAAATCACTTTCTGTGGTAGACAATGGGTTAATGACTCTGTCTTCCAGAATATATTCTTTGGACAATATTGTATCCTCTGCCTTTGATGTGATAGACAGAGATTTGCTAATGTTACAACATGGCCAGTCTCAATTACGCTCTATTATAGAATTAGGCTGGACGCTGCAAAATCTTCGTTCAGGCTATGTGCCTTGGCGTTTAATCAACACAACGTCATTATTTTTCAGTTTTAACCTTACTGATAAACAGATCAGTTTGGCACAGAAAGGAGCAGACTATACAATCCTGAGCATCGAGAAACTCGAGAGATTACCATTGACAATGTCAGAGAGTCCTGTCATTGAATGGATAATACACGGAATTATCACAATTCCTATAACAACTTTCCGATTTCATAAATGCCTTGAGTACATACCTGCTGGCCAATATGAACAATTGGGTAAAGGATATGTAAAATCCGAATGGAAATTACCATACACTCATTCTTGCTATAGTGACAGCGACAAAAATGTATTTCTTAGTGGTGACAATTGTAAACACTCACTAAGCGGTATACTTTTGTGTCAGGGTATTAATTTACACGGAGCATGTGATGGAAATTCAAACAACCTTTCATGCCACCAGCTAGTCACACCTGCAACTCAGATAGAGCCCTTCTTTATGCAACTCGCGAACGGGAGTTACATTCTTAGAACGGATCACAGGTGTTGTGGCCTCGCGCCCGGGAAAAGTTATCTAGTACAAGTAACGTCCATGGTCAAATGTTGTATGCAAGCATTGTTTCCGAGCGGGCCTCCAGGCATAGTGACTCCCCTCTGGCCTCGTCTGAATCTCTATTCTATACGAATTGATACATTAAGCAAAATGAAATCTGTGCTTTTACAGACAACAGTGCCTATAACGTCATCTAAAGAGACGTATGATCTTCTAGTCGCAAGGACGGCTACTGAAGTCCATGACCTTTTATCAACAAATTGCCCCGTGCATTTCGTAGAAATGTTCAGCCAACTCCTTAACATGTCTAGTGCAACAAGCATCCCAGGCATATTTAAGACAGTCTTTACGGGACTGCTAACACCCTTCCAGGCAATTTTGGGAATCTTTCCTAATTTTGTGCACTCCATTTTTGGCGGCATACCACTATTTTTGGGACTCATCGCAGGGATTCTATTTTTGATCCTCCTGCTTCGTTATGGCAAGCCTCGGCTCAGACATAGCTCCCATGGGAATGGAAGAGACAATCCTAGCAATGCGCTACAGGGACAGGATAACTAACGTCCTCGGATTGGCCAGGCTGAGAGATCTAAACATGACCTGGTTCCTTTCATTCAGACCGATATGGCAAAATTGCATTTTACCTGTGCTACGGTGTATGCTTTGCGGCGATGAATGCGTGTTGGACATCTGTCTTTCACTTCCATCAGCAGTACCAATGGACGTCAATACTTTGCTCAGTCCAATAACGGCTCACGCATTGTGTTGTCCCCAGCGGCTACCAATCCTGATGACGGCATTCGTGGAGACTCCTGTACTACAGCCAAGTGGTATCAGTGGAGCGAGTGACAAAAGCAACATCATCCAGGTACAACGTTCTGTGAGCATTGCTGGTCCTGCCTTCGATGACAGCAATCATTCTCACACCTGCCAAGTTACAGCGCTATCTAATTTGGTTGAACTATCACCTGATTTTGTAGACCAATTCTTTGAGAGCCTGTCTGATACGATGTTCTCACCCACAGAGAAACAATAACTTTTGAGAAGCTTTCCGACACACAGCGTTCCCATGAACTCTGAATTCGGCCTTCAGTTTTGATCAACAAAAACTGCCAAGTGCTTTGGAAATCTATTTTTCTTTGAATTGGACAATTTTTTTAAAATATTGACCCTCTCTTTTTGGCACGAACAATTCTTTGCTTAACGTAAAAACTATTCTTAGGGAACAGAAGCTTCACACTTCTATTTCTAAACACCTCTAGAGACATAACAACATTACACCAGCCTCTAGCACACATGTTATTACAATGCATTTTTATGTGATGATTTATCTCGCCTTTCTTCTGTCAGAGATACTTCATGTGTAATTCCTTTTGCGTAATCGTTCATTGATTTCAAATGCAATAACTTTTTGAATGATTACTATGCTTTAAAAAACGTACAGTACCTAAATTCCATGTATTACAAGTACGCCTATTTCGAATGCATTTATGTATTTTGGGGTGGGCAATGTTACACATGCATCTTATTGCTTAGTTTTAGTAATTTTGATGGACATGAAAACGTGGAGTGGGTGTTGCGTGCTTATCTAGGTTCCTGATCGATACTGTGACCTTATGCCCCTATTCGGCTATAAATCCATTTATTCCCTATATTGGCATAACCGTTCAAGTGCGATTTTCTGAAAAGTCATCTCTGGCCTCACACGAACAGAGCCACATTCCAGCATGACTCTCTGCTACTTCCTTTGCGACCAATTAGTGCAATGACAGAGCAGCAGTCACTATCTGATATTCCTAGATAACACTCCGAGTTCTTCTACAAGATAAAAACTTAGCAAACCTGGAAATCCCCGCTTGCTATGTTTTGATTAGTAATGGAACTCTAATGAGCAACTGATAACTGTCACTTCCTAGTGACATCTTTAATTGACGTCTTATGTCCAGCAAACTTGCGTCAAACCCGGCACCTGTCAGGTATAAATATTACCAACGTTGCCTTAAGCAATGTGAGCTGTGAAATACGAGCTGTGAGTTCGTTGCCTGTTGCTGATGCCAGCTGCCTGCATGACCCTGTGTTGGTAAAAACTAGCACTCTGTCGCTGCAGCCTGCTATCCTGTGGTGGTGAAGCTGCTGATTACCATTATCGCCGCTACAGCGCGAACTATGGTGCAGTACGCTTGAGGAGCCGAGCAGCCGTCCTCTGCGAAGACATCCAGCCGATTCCAGCTGCCCGCGGACGCTGTCACCCCTCCTTCCTCGACGCGCTGAGAGAAGCCGCTGCATTTCTCGTGCAGAGAAATCCAGTCCCGGCGCTTCCGGTTTACCCTCGCGGGTGACTGGGATATCGAGAGAGACCCCTGAAGGAGATACCAATCCTCCATCATTCTATTCAGAGGTATGGTGTTGACTAAACCCTTAGACGAGAATTCTTGAAACAAACCTTGGCAAAACCAACTTAACTTAAAGCTACTTACTTGCTCCCCTTCTCACGTGTTAGGCTTAGGTCAGGCACACTGGGGTAGGCTTAGTTAGAAGCACCAGTTGAGTATGTTAGCCTAATGTATATATGACTGTATATATGTTTTATTACTTTTAAACCATTGTATGGCTAAGAAACCATATCAATGCTTTTACAGTTCTATTTCGCAATACTTATCTTACTGTACGTACTTTTTATAATGACAATTATTGCAATTGTGGCAATACATTTCTCTTGTACGAGAAGAAAGACTGTTCAATAAATGTTAACCCTTTATTGATACACGCCCGTCTCTCTATTTCTCTACATCTCGTGAAAGTAAACTGCACTAGACTGACTGAGTGAAATACATGTCTATTGTTTCACACGACCCTAGAGATCGACTCTTGATCTGAGGAGCAAAGTTGTCATGTTGCACAGTTGTTGGAAAACTGAATCCCTTCTTGTCTGTGCCAAGGAAGCTGATCACTTCCTATGCAGAGAAGAAAGTTTCCAGTGACCTCTGAGCTAGTTGGTAACACAACCCAATTAAGTTTAGCATAGTCAGTGGAGGCCTGGAATATAAGCAGTTCCACGTCGATACTACTGTTTATGTTATTCCAATGCGCAGGGCCTAGTGGGAAACTAGGAACTACACTACAACGGGCCTCTACTCTGTTGAGCTGCTCATGGCTCTGATCCTGCATAGGTACAGATGAATGAGCCATTTTGCTTTTTCCTGGGCTATCTCTTGGGATAAGTAAATCCTGTCTGTGCCTACGGTGTGGGATATAGTAGACCTATGTAACATGACCTATTTGTGGATTGAGTGCCAATGGCGATCCTATGTTTATTCCAGGTGTTGCGTAGGAGTGCGCTATGTGGTGCATGAGGAATGCTAGCTTTTAGTTCAGCATAGGTGTAAGTAATGACAGAGTGACTTGCGCATGTGTTGCAAGAATGTTGATTTCATGAGACTAGGCACTTTCTGGCTCCGAAGGGACCCAAGAGCACCCATGCTAAACAGAGCCTTTACAAGAATATATAACACATAACTTAGAAGACATTCATAGGCTGTGGCATGGTCTTCAGGGGTGATGTCTGTTGTCTGGGCGCCCAGGGGTGTCTTGTCTTGGTGCCATGTTATGGCAATTTGTAGTCTGTTTTTGAGCAGTTGGCTTTGTTTAAGTCCTTTTTAAAGCTTTGATCGAAGGGGTGGTAGACCGTGACACTGTTGGTGCACGTGCGGCTCAATTGCAGACCTGTGGGATAAGAGCTGTGGGTTGTAGGTTAGCTTTGAAAAATCACATTGTTAGGCAGTTTTTCCAAACATTCCTGTGTTTACTGTTTACCGATACACTATGTGGCTCCACTGTGAGCGATACTTTCAAGTGTGGAATTGGAAGGAGCTGTTAGTGTTTTCAGGGAATGGTGAGTTTAAGCTAGATTAGTGCTTTTTATACTTTTGTTTCTCCCCTCTCCTTGCTACGGTGGGGATAACAATTTTTGTCTGTGTTGCTTTAATCTGTGAGGGGTGTAATTTTGCCCTGCATGGGCTACATGGCACTGCTAGGGGAAGTAGATGTATAATTTTTAGGTTGAAGTTTCCGTTGACACATGCGCATCCCTTGGGTCTGTGCATGTGGTGTGAAATGAGATTTTCTTTAAGGGGGCTGGTTTATTTAGTTGTGCCCTCCTCTTGAAAGGATTGTGGATTTTGGGCTACTTTTGGGCTAGTCTGTGTGTGTCCCGTTGGGCATTTACCTTTGGTTTGGGTGATGCTACTTCTAATGTAGCATATCAGAGGTATTCAGGGGTCGTTCATTGCCCTATACGTTCCTGCAGGGGAATAGCTGGAATCATGTTTGTTTGCTGTGTTTTCGCCGAGAGGCTGATCTGGTACTCCGAAATAATGGGGACCAGTGTTCTCGGACCGATGTGGGTAACGCTAATGAACTTAATAGATTTTTCCCTTTGGACTGGGGTTGTGTGGTCGTTGAGAAGCTGTTCTGTGACCCCCTTAATTCTGATGTGGCCATGACCGGAACTTTGGCTTTCTTAGGTGATGTTTCATGAGGCGCTGTGTCCTATTCGACAAGCTGGGTGAGGTGGTGAGCATATCTATGCACGGTATGCAGGGGCTGTAATGGTCAGCTTTGGAAACCTTTTCCCTCCTGTTGCCCTCCTCCCTTGGAAGCACTAGGGGAAAGGAGGAGGCAGAGTGTCCCGTTTACGATGGGAGTCATGTGTGTGGCTGACTTGTCTTGCTGTGAGTAATGAAATGAGATGGCGGATTGCCCGGGTGAACTTCTCTAAAGGCTTAGTGCCACATTTGTGCATGGACTATAGATTTCTGTGGGTCACCTCATCACCCTAAGTGCATGGAAAACCTGGCCTCCAACATTGGCGCACTGTCTCATTTTGTAACCAAAGAGGGCCTTGATTTGGAGTGGAGTGGAGTGGTATGGCTCACTGGTTAGAGGCGGCAGACCTGGAAGCAGAGGACGGCCCGGGACCAGGGTTCAATTCCCGACGCGGCAGGGTCGTGGACCAGGGTCAGCGGACTCGATAATTCTCGCCTCGGTGCCTACTCTAACCAGGGATCACACTCGGCAACTCTGGGCATTAGCTTGCCTCATCTCCACAACAGCCCCCCACAGACGCCGGGGATGCTGCCTGGTTTCACCTTGGAGATACCCAGTAGGGTCCATCTCACAGGGAAAGCCAGGACGGGTTCCCCAGCGGTCTACAGCGTGGAGATACCCCATTTGGGTGTGATTCATGCGCTTTACCAGACATCATTACATTACATTTGCTGGAGGCCTGAAAAACGTTGAAGGATGGGGTCCTTTTTATTCTGGGGCATGCTTTGGTGACTTGGGCAAAGGGACCTGGGTGCCTGCATAATGCTCCAGTTAGGGGCTGTTTTCTTCCTCATCAGGCTGTCTACCTCTCGGGGTGTGTTCAGCCAGCCGACCCGGGGGATCAAGAACAGAGGGAGGCCCAGGCGCCTTTGGGCCTGACGTGGCCTCCCAATCAACCTAGTATTTAGCAGCCTACAAAGTTGTTGGGGTGTAGATAAGGATAATGCATGAAGGGGATAGATCTCTTTGGGGGATGGTTGCATGCTCATCTTCTGTGATTGTGGAAAGGCGTTGCCTCTCTAAACAGTTAACCCTCCCTGCTGCTGCTGTAGCCCAGTTTTTGCTGGGCAGGCTCCCTGTGGTCTGTGGCTCGTGCTATGTGCTCAGCCAGCCATCCGATCCCCGCTGTGGTGGGGCACTAGTTGCCTGATTTCCCTGGGGCAGGTTGTACAATGCGATGGCGTTGCTCTGAGCTTGGTTTTGTGGATGGGTATTTTGTTGGGGCTGTGCTGGGATTATTCTTCTGCTCGTGATATGCTGCTAGGTGACATTGGTTGGCCGTGTGGTCTGGTCTATAACAATAGTGGCACTCTGAGGCCTGATGGTGTGCAGCTTCCCTGACCTCTGCTGCCACGATTGGGCATATATCTCCTGGGGTCCAGAGGCTGAGCTCTGGTGCCCTCTGGACGTTTGTGGCCAACAAGGTCCCCTCAGGGGCGGTCTTTTTCTGCTTTTGTTGGACCAATTTGGCTGCGTCTCTCTGGGCCTGCTCTTGTCTTTTCCAGTAATAGTGTAATATGTGGGCCTGTATTTCTCACCAAGGTTTGGTGTCTATCCTTACTACACCATCTAGTCCGGTCTGGATCTCAGTGGGCAGTCCCTTCTTGAGGATGTTGTCAAAGAATGCAGCCTGAGGACCCGTGTCGGTCCAGGGCTGTCCTGTTTCTTGTCCCCATCGTTCCCTAATCTACCTAAGAAGTCCGTAACGGTCTCCCCAGGCTTCATGCTTTCTGCCATCAGTCCTACATCTGGGCGGTCGGGGAATATCTTGCTCAGGGCTATCTATATCTGCTGTCTGAATGAAGTAAATGCGGCCCCATCATCCTCGGTATTGATCGGCGTGACTAAAGGATGGGGCTCGGGATTACGCTGTACCGGCGAGGCTGCTGAGCAGAATTTTGATGTCCCCTGTAGCTAAGTTTATACCTTTTGGTGTTTTTCTGAAAGCATGACATCTACCTTTTTGCCCTGTACATCAATAGGGGCAGTTTGGTCCTGAAATCTGTTTTGTCCATCTCTGCCCAAGGCACTTAAATGGTCCTTGTTGGGCCGCGACCGATGGTTCAGGGGTTGAACTTCGAGGTAGCCTGGTGCCAGGATGGGAGGAGGCCGGCTCCGGCTCAGTTGGTTGGCCTGTTGTCTCCCTACCCCAGGTCTGGTGGCTTGCTACTCAATGGGGGGGTACACTGGCCCCCTCGACCGGTTGGTTTGTGTAACCCAGAGCAGGGATGGCAGGCATCAAACCGAGCACTTCCCTGCTGGAGTATGTTGGGGGAGGTGCAGAGGCCTCAATTGCTGGTTCAGTGTTAGACTTCCAGGATGGGGCCACCTCGAACCTGGTCCATAGTTGGAGTAGGGCCTCTTGTTTAGCCTCTCTTTTGTCCTGCATACCTGGTCTGTATGTCTATCTTTGTGTGTTCCACGATGTTGGTATCGAATGTACCCTCCCCCCCCCCCCTCAGGCCAGGGGATTGCTTATGCTTTGGCATGGGCATGCCACTTGCAGCAGTGTTTCTCTAGTTTCCAAACCTGTGTGGGGAACCTAGCTTGCATGTGGTCTAGTAGAGTCTCCATGGTCGATTAGGGAACTTGTTTAAGGGTTTACAAATTTTGAATGTCTCAATTTTACAAATCCTACTCTGATTGTGGGTAAACTATGCACGGGTTTGTCCTGAAAACAATCTACTGGTTATGAGCTCTATAAAAATTGATGCATCAAAAACGTTTAACAATTTGACAAAGGCAAATTAAATCAGATAATAGCCTGCAAAAAAGTGCAGTGGTTATTTCAGAACAATACAAGTTGATTTTTTAGCTATAAAAGATAGCAAATATGGAATACTGATTTGTGGAAAAAATATTTATTTCATAAACTCACTAACATGACATAATGTTTATACATGAAGCATAATTGCAAAATGTGAACAGCACCACAACATCAACAATGTATAAATGGAAAATCTTAAAGAAACTAGAAAAGAGAAGGTTAACAGAATTATTATCTTGTGGAAATAAACCTTAGCCCCATACTAACGCCTCCAGCCAGAGGAGGGAGGATGAACCTTTGCCCCATACTAGCGCCTCCAGCCAGAGGAGAGGAGGTGAAACTTAGCCCCATACTAGCGCCTACAGCCAGAGGAGAGGGGATGCACCGTAGCCCCATACTAGCGCCTCCAGCCAGAGGAGAGGAGGTGAAACTTAGCCCCATACTAGCGCCTACAGCCAGAGGAGAGGGGATGCACCATCGCCCCATACTAGCGCCTACAGCCAGAGGAGAGGGGATGAACCTTAGCCCCATACTAGCGCCTACAGCCAGAGGAGAGGGGATGAACCTTAGCCCCATACTAGCGCCTACAGCCAGAGGAGAGGAGATGAACCTTAGCCCCATACTAGCGCCTACAGCCAGAGGAGAGGAGATGAACCTTTGCCCCATACTAGCGCCTACAGCCAGAGGAGGGAGGATGAACCTTAGCCCCATACTAGCGCCTACAGCCAGAGGAGAGAGGATGAACCTTAGCCCCATACTAGCACCTACAGCCAGAGGAGAGAGGATGAACCTTAGCCCCATACTAGCGCCTACAGCCAGAGGAGAGGGGATGCACCTTCGCCCCATACTAGCGCCTACAGCCAGAGGAGGGAGGATGAACCTTAGCCCCATACTAGCGCCTACAGCCAGAGGAGGGAGGATGAACCTTAGCCCCATACTAGCGCCTCCAGCCAGAGGAGGGAGGATGAACCTTAGCCCCATACTAGCGCCTACAGCCAGAGGAGAGGGGATGAATCTTAGCCCCATACTAGCGCCTACAGCCAGAGGAGGGGAGATGAACCTTAGCCCCATACTAGCGCCTACAGCCAGAGGAGAGGGGATGAACCTTAGCCCCATACTAGCGCCTACAGCCAGAGGAGAGAGGATGAACCTTAGCCCCATACTAGCGCCTACAGCCAGAGGAGGGAGGATGAACCTTAGCCCCATACTAGCACCTACAGCCAGAGGAGAGGGGATGCACCTTCGCCCCATACTAGCGCCTACAGCCAGAGGAGAGGGGATGAACCTTAGCCCCATACTAGCGCCTACAGCCAGAGGAGAGGGGATGCACCTTCGCCCCATACTAGCACCTACAGCCAGAGGAGAGGGGATGAACCTTCGCCCCATACTAGCGCCTACAGCCAGAGGAGAGGGGATGCACCTTAGCCCCATACTAGCACCTACAGCCAGAGGAGAGGGGATGAACCTTAGCCCCATACTAGCGCCTACAGCCAGAGGAGAGAGGATGCACCTTCGCCCCATACTAGCACCTACAGCCAGAGGAGAGGGGATGAACCTTAGCCCCATACTAGCGCCTACAGCCAGAGGAGAGGGGATGCACCTTCGCCCCATACTAGCGCCTACAGCCAGAGGAGGGAGGATGAACCTTAGCCCCATACTAGCGCCTACAGCCAGAGGAGGGAGGATGAACCTTAGCCCCATACTAGCGCCTCCAGCCAGAGGAGGGAGGATGAACCTTAGCCCCATACTAGCGCCTACAGCCAGAGGAGAGGGGATGAACCTTAGCCCCATACTAGCGCCTACAGCCAGAGGAGAGAGGATGCACCTTCGCCCCATACTAGCGCCTACAGCCAGAGGAGAGGGGATGAACCTTAGCCCCATACTAGCGCCTACAGCCAGAGGAGAGGGGATGAACCTTAGCCCCATACTAGCGCCTACAGCCAGAGGAGAGAGGATGCACCTTCGCCCCATACTAGCACCTACAGCCAGAGGAGAGGGGATGAACCTTAGCCCCATACTAGCGCCTACAGCCAGAGGAGAGGGGATGAACCTTAGCCCCATACTAGCGCCTACTGCCAGAGGAGAGGGGATGCACCTTAGCCCCATACTAGCGCCTCCAGCCAGAGGAGGGAGGATGAACCTTAGCCCCATACTAGCGCCTCCAGCCAGAGGAGGGAGGATGAACCTTTGCCCCATACTAGCGCCTACAGCCAGAGGAGGGAGGATGAACCTTTGCCCCATACTAGCGCCTACAGCCAGAGGAGAGGAGATGAACCTTTGCCCCATACTAGCGCCTACAGCCAGAGGAGGGAGGATGAACCTTAGCCCCATACTAGCGCCTACAGCCAGAGGAGAGGGGATGAACCTTAGCCCCATACTAGCGCCTCCAGCCAGAGGAGGGAGGATGAACCTTAGCCCCATACTAGCGCCTACAGCCAGAGGAGGGAGGATGAACCTTAGCCCCATACTAGCGCCTACAGCCAGAGGAGAGGGGATGAACCTTAGCCCCATACTAGCGCCTACAGCCAGAGGAGGGAGGATGAACCTTTGCCCCATACTAGCGCCTACAGCCAGAGGAGAGGAGATGAACCTTTGCCCCATACTAGCGCCTACAGCCAGAGGAGGGAGGATGAACCTTAGCCCCATACTAGCGCCTACAGCCAGAGGAGAGGGGATGAACCTTAGCCCCATACTAGCGCCTCCAGCCAGAGGAGGGAGGATGAACCTTAGCCCCATACTAGCGCCTACAGCCAGAGGAGGGAGGATGAACCTTAGCCCCATACTAGCGCCTACAGCCAGAGGAGAGGGGATGAACCTTAGCCCCATACTAGCGCCTACAGCCAGAGGAGAGGGGATGCACCTTAGCCCCATACTAGCGCCTCCAGCCAGAGGAGGGAGGATGAACCTTAGCCCCATACTAGCGCCTACAGCCAGAGGAGAGGGGATGAACCTTAGCCCCATACTAGCGCCTACAGCCAGAGGAGAGAGGATGAACCTTAGCCCCATACTAGCACCTACAGCCAGAGGAGAGAGGATGAACCTTAGCCCCATACTAGCGCCTACAGCCAGAGGAGAGGGGATGCACCTTCGCCCCATACTAGCGCCTACAGCCAGAGGAGAGGGGATGAACCTTCGCCCCATACTAGCGCCTACAGCCAGAGGAGGGAGGATGAACCTTAGCCCCATACTAGCGCCTACAGCCAGAGGAGAGGGGATGAACCTTAGCCCCATACTAGCGCCTACAGCCAGAGGAGAGAGGATGAACCTTAGCCCCATACTAGCGCCTACAGCCAGAGGAGAGGGGATGCACCTTAGCCCCATACTAGCGCCTACAGCCAGAGGAGAGGGGATGAACCTTAGCCCCATACTAGCGCCTACAGCCAGAGGAGAGAGGATGAACCTTAGCCCCATACTAGCGCCTACAGCCAGAGGAGAGGGGATGAACCTTAGCCCCATACTAGCGCCTACAGCCAGAGGAGGGAGGATGAACCTTTGCCCCATACTAGCGCCTACAGCCAGAGGAGGGAGGATGAACCTTAGCCCCATACTAGCGCCTACAGCCAGAGGAGAGAGGATGAACCTTAGCCCCATACTAGCGCCTACAGCCAGAGGAGAGGGGATGAACCTTAGCCCCATACTAGCGCCTACAGCCAGAGGAGGGAGGATGAACCTTAGCCCCATACTAGCGCCTACAGCCAGAGGAGGGAGGATGAACCTTAGCCCCATACTAGCGCCTACAGCCAGAGGAGAGGGGATGAATCTTAGCCCCATACTAGCGCCTCCAGCCAGAGGAGAGAGGATGCACCTTAGCCCCATACTAGCGCCTACAGCCAGAGGAGAGGGGGTGAACCTTTGCCCCATACTAGCGCCTACAGCCAGAGGAGAGGGGGTGAACCTTTGCCCCATACTAGCGCCTACAGCCAGAGGAGAGGGGGTGAACCTTTGCCCCATACTAGCGCCTCCAGCCAGAGGAGAGGGGATGCACCTTAGCCCCATACTAGCACCTACAGCCAGAGGAGAGGGGATGAACCTTCGCCCCATACTAGCGCCTACAGCCAGAGGAGGGAGGATGAACCTTAGCCCCATACTAGCGCCTACAGCCAGAGGAGGGAGGATGAACCTTAGCCCCATACTAGCGCCTACAGCCAGAGGAGGGAGGATGAACCTTAGCCCCATACTAGCGCCTACAGCCAGAGGAGGGAGGATGAACCTTAGCCCCATACTAGCGCCTACAGCCAGAGGAGGGAGGATGAACCTTAGCCCCATACTAGCGCCTACAGCCAGAGGAGAGAGGATGAACCTTAGCCCCATACTAGCGCCTACAGCCAGAGGAGAGGGGATGAACCTTAGCCCCATACTAGCACCTACAGCCAGAGGAGAGGGGATGAACCTTCGCCCCATACTAGCGCCTACAGCCAGAGGAGAGGGGATGAACCTTAGCCCCATACTAGCACCTACAGCCAGAGGAGAGGGGATGAACCTTCGCCCCATACTAGCGCCTACAGCCAGAGGAGAGGGGATGAACCTTAGCCCCATACTAGCGCCTACAGCCAGAGGAGAGGGGATGAACCTTAGCCCCATACTAGCGCCTACAGCCAGAGGAGGGAGGATGAACCTTAGCCCCATACTAGCGCCTACAGCCAGAGGAGGGAGGATGAACCTTAGCCCCATACTAGCGCCTACAGCCAGAGGAGAGGGGATGAACCTTAGCCCCATACTAGCGCCTACAGCCAGAGGAGAGAGGATGAACCTTAGCCCCATACTAGCGCCTACAGCCAGAGGAGGGAGGATGAACCTTAGCCCCATACTAGCGCCTCCAGCCAGAGGAGGGAGGATGAACCTTAGCCCCATACTAGCGCCTACAGCCAGAGGAGAGGGGATGAACCTTAGCCCCATACTAGCACCTACAGCCAGAGGAGAGAGGATGAACCTTAGCCCCATACTAGCGCCTACAGCCAGAGGAGAGGGGATGAACCTTAGCCCCATACTAGCGCCTACAGCCAGAGGAGAGGGGATGCACCGTAGCCCCATACTAGCGCCTACAGCCAGAGGAGAGGGGATGCACCGTAGCCCCATACTAGCGCCTACAGCCAGAGGAGGGAGGATGAACCTTTGCCCCATACTAGCGCCTACAGCCAGAGGAGAGGGGATGCACCGTAGCCCCATACTAGCACCTACAGCCAGAGGAGAGGGGATGAACCTTAGCCCCATACTAGCGCCTACAGCCAGAGGAGAGGGGATGCACCGTAGCCCCATACTAGCGCCTACAGCCAGAGGAGAGGGGATGAACCTTAGCCCCATACTAGCACCTACAGCCAGAGGAGAGGGGATGAACCTTAGCCCCATACTAGCGCCTACAGCCAGAGGAGAGGGGATGCACCGTAGCCCCATACTAGCGCCTACAGCCAGAGGAGGGAGGATGAACCTTTGCCCCATACTAGCGCCTACAGCCAGAGGAGGGAGGATGAACCTTAGCCCCATACTAGCACCTACAGCCAGAGGAGGGAGGATGAACCTTAGCCCCATACTAGCGCCTACAGCCAGAGGAGAGGGGATGAACCTTAGCCCCATACTAGCGCCTACAGCCAGAGCAGAGGGGATGCACCTTAGCCCCATACTAGCGCCCACAGCCAGAGGAGGGAGGATGAACCTTTGCCCCATACTAGCGCCTACAGCCAGAGGAGGGAGGATGAACCTTAGCCCCATACTAGCGCCTACAGCCAGAGGAGGGAGGATGAACCTTAGCCCCATACTAGCGCCTCCAGCCAGAGGAGAGGGGATGAACCTTAGCCCCATACTAGCGCCTACAGCCAGAGGAGGGAGGATGAACCTTTGCCCCATACTAGCGCCTCCAGCCAGAGGAGAGGAGGTGAAACTTAGCCCCATACTAGCGCCTACAGCCAGAGGAGAGGAGGTGAAACTTAGCCCCATACTAGCGCCTACAGCCAGAGGAGAGGGGATGCACCTTAGCCCCATACTAGCGCCTACAGCCAGAGGAGGGAGGATGAACCTTAGCCCCATACTAGCGCCTACAGCCAGAGGAGAGGGGATGAACCTTAGCCCCATACTAGCGCCTACAGCCAGAGGAGAGGGGATGAACCTTAGCCCCATACTAGCGCCTACAGCCAGAGGAGAGGAGATGAACCTTTGCCCCATACTAGCGCCTACAGCCAGAGGAGAGGGGATGAACCTTAGCCCCATACTAGCGCCTACAGCCAGAGGAGAGGGGATGAACCTTTGCCCCATACTAGCGCCTCCAGCCAGAGGAGAGGGGATAAACCTTTGCCCCATACTAGCGCCTCCAGCCAGAGGAGGGAGGATGAACCTTAGCCCCATACTAGCGCCTACAGCCAGAGGAGAGGGGATGCACCTTAGCCCCATACTAGCGCCTACAGCCAGAGGAGAGGGGATGCACCTTCGCCCCATACTAGCGCCTACAGCCAGAGGAGAGGGGATGAACCTTTGCCCCATACTAGCGCCTACAGCCAGAGGAGAGGGGATGCACCTTCGCCCCATACTAGCGCCTACAGCCAGAGGAGAGGGGATGAACCTTTGCCCCATACTAGCGCCTACAGCCAGAGGAGAGGGGATGAACCTTAGCCCCATACTAGCGCCTCCAGCCAGAGGAGGGAGGATGAACCTTAGCCCCATACTAGCGCCTACAGCCAGAGGAGAGGGGATGAACCTTAGCCCCATACTAGCGCCTCCAGCCAGAGGAGGGAGGATGAACCTTAGCCCCATACTAGCGCCTACAGCCAGAGGAGAGAGGATGAACCTTTGCCCCATACTAGCGCCTACAGCCAGAGGAGGGAGGATGAACCTTAGCCCCATACTAGCGCCTACAGCCAGAGGAGAGAGGATGAACCTTAGCCCCATACTAGCGCCTACAGCCAGAGGAGAGGGGATGAACCTTTGCCCCATACTAGCGCCTACAGCCAGAGGAGGGAGGATGCACCTTAGCCCCATACTAGCGCCTACAGCCAGAGGAGAGAGGATGAACCTTAGCCCCATACTAGCGCCTACAGCCAGAGGAGAGAGGATGAACCTTAGCCCCATACTAGCGCCTCCAGCCAGAGGAGGGAGGATGAACCTTTGCCCCATACTAGCACCTACATCCAGAGGAGAGGGGATGCACCTTCGGCCCATACTAGCGCCTACAGCCAGAGGAGAGAGGATGAACCTTCGCCCCATACTAGCGCCTACAGCCAGAGGAGAGGGGATGAACCTTAGCCCCATACTAGCGCCTACAGCCAGAGGAGAGGGGATGAACCTTAGCCCCATACTAGCGCCTACAGCCAGAGGAGAGGGGATGCACCTTCGCCCCATACTAGCGCCTCCAGCCAGAGGAGAGAGGATGAACCTTAGCCCCATACTAGCGCCTACAGCCAGAGGAGAGGGGGTGAACCTTAGCCCCATACTAGCGCCTACAGCCAGAGGAGAGGGGATGCACCTTCGCCCCATACTAGCGCCTCCAGCCAGAGGAGGGAGGATGAACCTTAGCCCCATACTAGCGCCTACAGCCAGAGGAGAGGGGATGAACCTTAGCCCCATACTAGCGCCTACAGCCAGAGGAGAGGGGATGCACCTTCGCCCCATACTAGCGCCTACAGCCAGAGGAGAGGGGATGCACCTTCGCCCCATACTAGCGCCTACAGCCAGAGGAGAGGGGATAAACCTTTGCCCCATACTAGCGCCTCCAGCCAGAGGAGGGAGGATGAACCTTAGCCCCATACTAGCGCCTACAGCCAGAGGAGAGGGGATGCACCTTCGCCCCATACTAGCGCCTACAGCCAGAGGAGAGGGGATGAACCTTAGCCCCATACTAGCGCCTACAGCCAGAGGAGAGGGGATAAACCTTTGCCCCATACTAGCGCCTACTGCCAGAGGAGAGGGGATGAACCTTAGCCCCATACTAGCGCCTACAGCCAGAGGAGAGGGGATGCACCTTCGCCCCATACTAGCGCCTACAGCCAGAGGAGAGGGGATGAACCATAGCCCCATACTAGCGCCTACAGCCAGAGGAGAGAGGATGAACCTTAGCCCCATACTAGCGCCTACAGCCAGAGGAGAGAGGATGAACCTTAGCCCCATACTAGCGCCTACAGCCAGAGGAGAGAGGATGAACCTTAGCCCCATACTAGCGCCTCCAGCCAGAGGAGGGAGGATGAACCTTAGCCCCATACTAGCGCCTACAGCCAGAGGAGAGGGGATGAACCTTCGCCCCATACTAGCGCCTACAGCCAGAGGAGAGAGGATGCACCTTAGCCCCATACTAGCGCCTACAGCCAGAGGAGAGGGGGTGAACCTTAGCCCCATACTAGCGCCTACAGCCAGAGGAGAGGGGATGCACCTTAGCCCCATACTAGCGCCTACAGCCAGAGGAGAGGGGATGCACCTTAGCCCCATACTAGCGCCTACAGCCAGAGGAGAGGGGATGCACCTTAGCCCCATACTAGCGCCTACAGCCAGAGGAGAGGGGATGCACCTTCGCCCCATACTAGCACCTACAGCCAGAGGAGAGAGGATGAACCTTAGCCCCATACTAGCGCCTACAGCCAGAGGAGAGGGGATGAACCTTAGCCCCATACTAGCGCCTACAGCCAGAGGAGAGGGGATGCACCTTAGCCCCATACTAGCGCCTACAGCCAGAGGAGAGAGGATGAACCTTAGCCCCATACTAGCGCCTACAGCCAGAGGAGAGGGGATGCACCTTAGCCCCATACTAGCGCCTACAGCCAGAGGAGAGGGGATGCACCTTAGCCCCATACTAGCGCCTACAGCCAGAGGAGAGGGGATGCACCTTAGCCCCATACTAGCGCCTACAGCCAGAGGAGGGAGGATGCACCTTCGCCCCATACTAGCACCTACAGCCAGAGGAGAGAGGATGAACCTTAGCCCCATACTAGCGCCTACAGCCAGAGGAGAGGGGATGCACCGTAGCCCCATACTAGCGCCTACAGCCAGAGGAGAGGGGATGAACCTTAGCCCCATACTAGCGCCTACAGCCAGAGGAGAGGGGATAAACCTTAGCCCCATACTAGCACCTACAGCCAGAGGAGAGAGGATGCACCGTAGCCCCATACTAGCGCCTACAGCCAGAGGAGAGGGGATGAACCTTAGCGCCATACTAGCGCCTACAGCCAGAGGAGAGGGGATGAACCTTAGCGCCATACTAGCGCCTACAGCCAGAGGAGAGGGGATGAACCTTAGCCCCATACTAGCACCTACAGCCAGAGGAGAGGAGATGAACCTTTGCCCCATACTAGCGCCTCCAGCCAGAGGAGGGAGGATGAACCTTAGCCCCATACTAGCGCCTACAGCCAGAGGAGAGGGGATGAACCTTAGCCCCATACTAGCACCTACAGCCAGAGGAGAGGGGATGAACCTTAGCCCCATACTAGCGCCTACAGCCAGAGGAGAGAGGATGAACCTTAGCCCCATACTAGCGCCTACAGCCAGAGGAGAGGGGATGAACCTTAGCCCCATACTAGCGCCTACAGCCAGAGGAGAGAGGATGAACCTTAGCCCCATACTAGCGCCTACAGCCAGAGGAGAGAGGATGAACCTTAGCCCCATACTAGCGCCTACAGCCAGAGGAGAGGGGATGAACCTTAGCCCCATACTAGCGCCTACAGCCAGAGGAGAGGGGATGAACCTTAGCCCCATACTAGCGCCTACAGCCAGAGGAGAGAGGATGAACCTTAGCCCCATACTAGCGCCTACAGCCAGAGGAGAGGGGATGAACCTTAGCCCCATACTAGCGCCTACAGCCAGAGGAGAGAGGATGAACCTTAGCCCCATACTAGCGCCTACAGCCAGAGGAGAGAGGATGAACCTTAGCCCCATACTAGCGCCTACAGCCAGAGGAGAGGGGATGAACCTTAGCCCCATACTAGCGCCTACAGCCAGAGGAGAGGGGATGAACCTTAGCCCCATACTAGCGCCTACAGCCAGAGGAGAGAGGATGAACCTTAGCCCCATACTAGCGCCTACAGCCAGAGCAGAGGGGATGCACCTTCGCCCCATACTAGCGCCTACAGCCAGAGGAGAGGGGATGCACCTTAGCCCCATACTAGCGCCTACAGCCAGAGGAGAGGGGATGCACCTTCGCCCCATACTAGCACCTACAGCCAGAGGAGAGGGGATGAACCTTAGCCCCATACTAGCGCCTACAGCCAGAGGAGAGGGGATGCACCTTAGCCCCATACTAGCGCCTACAGCCAGAGCAGAGGGGATGCACCTTCGCCCCATACTAGCTCCTACAGCCAGAGCAGAGGGGATGCACCTTCGCCCCATACTAGCGCCTACAGCCAGAGGAGAGGGGATGCACCTTAGCCCCATACTAGCGCCTACAGCCAGAGGAGAGGGGATGCACCTTCGCCCCATACTAGCACCTACAGCCAGAGGAGAGAGGATGAACCTTAGCCCCATACTAGCGCCTACAGCCAGAGGAGAGGGGATGAACCTTAGCCCCATACTAGCGCCTACAGCCAGAGGAGAGGGGATGAACCTTCGCCCCATACTAGCGCCTACAGCCAGAGGAGAGGGGATAAACCTTTGCCCCATACTAGCGCCTCCAGCCAGAGGAGGGAGGATGAACCTTAGCCCCATACTAGCGCCTACAGCCAGAGGAGAGGGGATGAACCTTAGCCCCATACTAGCGCCTACAGCCAGAGGAGAGGGGATGCACCGTAGCCCCATACTAGCGCCTCCAGCCAGAGGAGGGAGGATGAACCTTAGCCCCATACTAGCGCCTACAGCCAGAGGAGAGAGGATGCACCTTAGCCCCATACTAGCGCCTACAGCCAGAGGAGAGGGGATGAACCTTAGCCCCATACTAGCGCCTACAGCCAGAGGAGAGGGGATGAACCTTAGCCCCATACTAGCGCCTACAGCCAGAGGAGAGGGGATGAACCTTAGCCCCATACTAGCGCCTCCAGCCAGAGGAGGGAGGATGCACCTTCGCCCCATACTAGCGCCTACAGCCAGAGGAGAGGGGATGCACCTTAGCCCCATACTAGCGCCTACAGCCAGAGGAGAGGGGATGAACCTTAGCCCCATACTAGCGCCTCCAGCCAGAGGAGGGAGGATGAACCTTAGCCCCATACTAGCGCCTACAGCCAGAGGAGAGGGGATGCACCTTAGCCCCATACTAGCGCCTACAGCCAGAGGAGAGGGGATAAACCTTAGCCCCATACTAGCGCCTACAGCCAGAGGAGAGGGGATAAACCTTTGCCCCATACTAGCGCCTTCAGCCAGAGGAGGGAGGATGAACCTTAGCCCCATACTAGCGCCTACAGCCAGAGGAGAGGGGATGAACCTTCGCCCCATACTAGCGCCTACAGCCAGAGGAGAGGGGATGAACCTTAGCCCCATACTAGCGCCTACAGCCAGAGGAGAGAGGATGAACCTTAGCCCCATACTAGCGCCTACAGCCAGAGGAGAGGGGATGAACCTTAGCCCCATACTAGCGCCTACAGCCAGAGGAGAGAGGATGAACCTTAGCCCCATACTAGCGCCTACAGCCAGAGGAGAGGGGATGAACCTTAGCCCCATACTAGCGCCTACAGCCAGAGGAGAGAGGATGAACCTTAGCCCCATACTAGCGCCTACAGCCAGAGGAGAGGGGATAAACCTTAGCCCCATACTAGCGCCTACAGCCAGAGGAGAGGGGATAAACCTTTGCCCCATACTAGCGCCTCCAGCCAGAGGAGGGAGGATGAACCTTAGCCCCATACTAGCGCCTACAGCCAGAGGAGAGGGGATGAACCTTAGCCCCATACTAGCGCCTACAGCCAGAGGAGAGAGGATGAACCTTAGCCCCATACTAGCGCCTACAGCCAGAGGAGAGGGGATGAACCTTAGCCCCATACTAGCGCCTACAGCCAGAGGAGAGGAGATGCACCGTAGCCCCATACTAGCGCCTACAGCCAGAGGAGAGGGAGTGAACCTTAGCCCCATACTAGCGCCTACAGCCAGAGGAGAGGGGATGAACCTTAGCCCCATACTAGCGCCTACAGCCAGAGGAAAGGGGATAAACCTTAGCCCCATACTAGCGCCTACAGCCAGAGGAGAGGGGATAAACCTTTGCCCCATACTAGCGCCTCCAGCCAGAGGAGGGAGGATGAACCTTAGCCCCATACTAGCGCCTACAGCCAGAGGAGAGGGGATGCACCTTCGCCCCATACTAGCGCCTCCAGCCAGAGGAGGGAGGATGAACCTTTGCCCCATACTAGCGCCTCCAGCCAGAGGAGGGAGGATGAACCTTAGCCCCATACTAGCGCCTACAGCCAGAGGAGAGAGGATGAACCTTAGCCCCATACTAGCGCCTACAGCCAGAGGAGGGAGGATGAACCTTTGCCCCATACTAGCGCCTACAGCCAGAGGAGAGGGGATGAACCTTAGCCCCATACTAGCGCCTACAGCCAGAGGAGAGAGGATGAACCTTAGCCCCATACTAGCGCCTACAGCCAGAGGAGGGAGGATGAACCTTTGCCCCATACTAGCGCCTACAGCCAGAGGAGAGGGGATGAACCTTTGCCCCATACTAGCGCCTCCAGCCAGAGGAGGGAGGATGAACCTTAGCCCCATACTAGCGCCTACAGCCAGAGGAGAGGGGATGCACCTTCGCCCCATACTAGCGCCTACAGCCAGAGGAGAGGGGATGAACCTTAGCCCCATACTAGCGCCTACAGCCAGAGGAAAGGGGATGAACCTTAGCCCCATACTAGCGCCTACAGCCAGAGGAGAGAGGATGAACCTTAGCCCCATACTAGCGCCTACAGCCAGAGGAGAGGGGATGCACCTTCGCCCCATACTAGCGCCTACAGCCAGAGGAGAGGGGATGAACCTTAGCCCCATACTAGCGCCTACAGCCAGAGGAGAGGGGATGAACCTTAGCCCCATACTAGCGCCTACAGCCAGAGGAGAGGGGATGCACCTTAGCCCCATACTAGCGCCTACAGCCAGAGGAGAGGGGATGAACCTTAGCCCCATACTAGCGCCTACAGCCAGAGGAGAGAGGATGCACCTTAGCCCCATACTAGCACCTACATCCAGAGGAGAGGGGATGCACCTTCGCCCCATACTAGCGCCTACAGCCAGAGGAGAGGAGATGAACCTTTGCCCCATACTAGCGCCTACAGCCAGAGGAGAGGGGATGCACCTTAGCCCCATACTAGCGCCTACAGCCAGAGGAGAGGGGATGAACCTTAGCCCCATACTAGCGCCTACAGCCAGAGGAGAGGGGATGAACCTTAGCCCCATACTAGCGCCTACAGCCAGAGGAGAGAGGATGAACCTTAGCCCCATACTAGCGCCTACAGCCAGAGGAGAGGGGATGCACCTTAGCCCCATACTAGCGCCTACAGCCAGAGGAGAGGGGATGCACCTTAGCCCCATACTAGCGCCTACAGCCAGAGGAGAGGGGATGCACCTTCGCCCCATACTAGCGCCTACAGCCAGAGGAGAGGGGATAAACCTTAGCCCCATACTAGCGCCTACAGCCAGAGGAGAGGGGATGAACCTTTGCCCCATACTAGCGCCTACAGCCAGAGGAGAGGGGATAAACCTTAGCCCCATACTAGCGCCTACAGCCAGAGGAGAGGGGATGAACCTTAGCCCCATACTAGCGCCTACAGCCAGAGGAGAGGGGATGCACCTTCGCCCCATACTAGCGCCTACAGCCAGAGGAGAGAGGATGAACCTTCGCCCCATACTAGCACATACAGCCAGAGGAGAAGGGATGAACCTTAGCCCCATACTAGCGCCTACAGCCAGAGGAGAGGAGATGAACCTTTGCCCCATACTAGCGCCTACAGCCAGAGGAGAGGGGATGAACCTTCGCCCCATACTAGCGCCTACAGCCAGAGGAGAGAGGATGAACCTTAGCCCCATACTAGCGCCTACAGCCAGAGGAGAGAGGATGAACCTTAGCCCCATACTAGCGCCTACAGCCAGAGGAGAGGGGGTGAACCTTAGCCCCATACTAGCGCCTACAGCCAGAGGAGAGAGGATGAACCTTAGCCCCATACTAGCGCCTACAGCCAGAGGAGAGGGGATGCACCTTAGCCCCATACTAGCGCCTACAGCCAGAGGAGAGGGGATGAACCTTAGCGCCATACTAGCGCCTACAGCCAGAGGAGAGGGGATGAACCTTAGCGCCATACTAGCGCCTACAGCCAGAGGAGAGGGGATGAACCTTAGCCCCATACTAGCGCCTACAGCCGGAGGAGAGGGGATGAACCTTAGCCCCATACTAGCGCCTACAGCCAGAGGAGAGGGGATGAACCTTAGCCCCATACTAGCGCCTACAGCCAGAGGAGAGAGGATGCACCTTCGCCCCATACTAGCACCTACAGCCAGAGGAGAGGGGATGAACCTTAGCCCCATACTAGCGCCTACAGTCAGAGGAGAGGGGATAAACCTTAGCCCCATACTAGCGCCTACAGCCAGAGGAGAGGGGATGAACCTTAGCCCCATACTAGCGCCTACAGCCAGAGGAGAGGGGATGAACCTTCGCCCCATACTAGCGCCTACAGCCAGAGGAGAGGGGATAAACCTTTGCCCCATACTAGCGCCTCCAGCCAGAGGAGGGAGGATGAACCTTAGCCCCATACTAGCGCCTACAGCCAGAGGAGAGGGGATGAACCTTAGCCCCATACTAGCGCCTACAGCCAGAGGAGAGGGGATAAACCTTAGCCCCATACTAGCGCCTACAGCCAGAGGAGAGGGGATAAACCTTTGCCCCATACTAGCGCCTCCAGCCAGAGGAGGGAGGATGAACCTTAGCCCCATACTAGCGCCTACAGCCAGAGGAGAGGAGATGAACCTTTGCCCCATACTAGCGCCTCCAGCCAGAGGAGGGAGGATGAACCTTAGCCCCATACTAGCGCCTACAGCCAGAGGAGAGGGGATGAACCTTAGCCCCATACTAGCGCCTACAGCCAGAGGAGAGAGGATGAACCTTAGCCCCATACTAGCGCCTACAGCCAGAGGAGAGGGGATGAACCTTAGCCCCATACTAGCGCCTACAGCCAGAGGAGAGAGGATGAACCTTAGCCCCATACTAGCGCCTACAGCCAGAGGAGAGAGGATGAACCTTAGCCCCATACTAGCGCCTACAGCCAGAGGAGAGGGGATGAACCTTAGCCCCATACTAGCGCCTACAGCCAGAGGAGAGGGGATGCACCTTCGCCCCATACTAGCGCCTACAGCCAGAGGAGAGGGGATGAACCTTAGCCCCATACTAGCACCTACAGCCAGAGGAGAGAGGATGCACCTTAGCCCCATACTAGCGCCTACAGCCAGAGGAGAGGGGATGAACCTTAGCCCCATACTAGCACCTACAGCCAGAGGAGAGGGGATGAACCTTAGCCCCATACTAGCGCCTACAGCCAGAGGAGAGGGGATAAACCTTAGCCCCATACTAGCACCTACAGCCAGAGGAGGGAGGATGCACCTTCTCCCCATACTAGCGCCTACAGCCAGAGGAGAGGGGATGAATCTTAGCCCCATACAGCCAGAGGAGAGGGGATGAACCCTAGACCCATACTAGCGCCTACAGCCGGAGGAGAGGGGATGAACCTTAGCCCCATACTAGCGCCTACAGCCAGAGGAGAGGGGATGAACCTTAGCCCCATACTAGCGCCTACAGCCAGAGGAGAGAGGATGCACCTTCGCCCCATACTAGCACCTTCAGCCAGAGGAGAGGGGATGAACCTTAGCCCCATACTAGCGCCTACAGCCAGAGGAGAGGGGATAAACCTTAGCCCCATACTAGCGCCTACAGCCAGAGGAGAGGGGATGCACCTTAGCCCCATACTAGCGCCTACAGCCAGAGGAGAGGGGATAAACCTTAGCCCCATACTAGCGCCTACAGCCAGAGGAGAGGGGATAAACCTTTGCCCCATACTAGCGCCCCCAGCCAGAGGAGGGAGGATGAACCTTAGCCCCATACTAGCGCCTACAGCCAGAGGAGAGGGGATGAACCTTAGCCCCATACTAGCGCCTACAGCCAGAGGAGAGGGGATAAACCTTAGCCCCATACTAGCGCCTACAGCCAGAGGAGAGGGGATAAACCTTTGCCCCATACTAGCGCCTACAGCCAGAGGAGGGAGGATGAACCTTAGCCCCATACTAGCGCCTACAGCCAGAGGAGAGGAGATGAACCTTTGCCCCATACTAGCGCCTCCAGCCAGAGGAGGGAGGATGAACCTTAGCCCCATACTAGCGCCTACAGCCAGAGGAGAGGGGATGAACCTTAGCCCCATACTAGCGCCTACAGCCAGAGGAGAGAGGATGAACCTTAGCCCCATACTAGCGCCTACAGCCAGAGGAGAGGGGATGAACCTTAGCCCCATACTAGCGCCTACAGCCAGAGGAGAGAGGATGAACCTTAGCCCCATACTAGCGCCTACAGCCAGAGGAGAGAGGATGAACCTTAGCCCCATACTAGCGCCTACAGCCAGAGGAGAGGGGATGAACCTTAGCCCCATACTAGCGCCTACAGCCAGAGGAGAGGGGATGAATCTTAGCCCCATACTAGCGCCTACAGCCAGAGGAGAGGGGATGCACCTTCGCCCCATACTAGCGCCTACAGCCAGAGGAGAGGGGATGAACCTTAGCCCCATACTAGCACCTACAGCCAGAGGAGAGAGGATGCACCTTAGCCCCATACTAGCGCCTACAGCCAGAGGAGAGGGGATGCACCTTAGCCCCATACTAGCGCCTACAGCCAGAGGAGAGGGGATGAACCTTAGCCCCATACTAGCGCCCACAGCCAGAGGAGGGAGGATGAACCTTTGCCCCATACTAGCGCCTACAGCCAGAGGAGAGGGGATGAACCTTAGCCCCATACTAGCGCCTACAGCCAGAGGAGAGGGGATGAACCTTAGCCCCATACTAGCGCCTACAGCCAGAGGAGAGGGGATGAACCTTAGCCCCATACTAGCGCCTACAGCCAGAGGAGAGAGGATGAACCTTAGCCCCATACTAGCGCCTCCAGCCAGAGGAGGGAGGATGAACCTTTGCCCCATACTAGCGCCCACAGCCAGAGGAGAGGGGATGAACCTTAGCCCCATACTAGCGCCTACAGCCAGAGGAGAGGGGATGAATCTTAGCCCCATACTAGCGCCTCCAGCCACAGGAGGGAGGATGAACCTTTGCCCCATACTAGCGCCCACAGCCAGAGGAGAGGGGATGAACCTTAGCCCCATACTAGCGCCTACAGCCAGAGGAGAGGGGATGAATCTTAGCCCCATACTAGCGCCTACAGCCAGAGGAGAGGGGATGCACCTTCGCCCCATACTAGCGCCTACAGCCAGAGGAGAGGGGATGAACCTTAGCCCCATACTAGCACCTACAGCCAGAGGAGAGGGGATGAACCTTAGCCCCATACTAGCACCTACAGCCAGAGGAGAGAGGATGAACCTTAGCCCCATACTAGCACCTACAGCCAGAGGAGGGAGGATGAACCTTAGCCCCATACTAGCGCCTACAGCCAGAGGAGAGGGGATGCACCTTAGCCCCATACTAGCACCTACAGCCAGAGGAGGGAGGATGAACCTTTGCCCCATACTAGCGCCTACAGCCAGAGGAGAGGGGATGAACCTTAGCCCCATACTAGCACCTACAGCCAGAGGAGAGGGGATGAACCTTAGCCCCATACTAGCGCCTCCAGCCAGAGGAGAGAGGATGCACCTTCGCCCCATACTAGCGCCTACAGCCAGAGGAGAGGGGATGAACCTTAGCCCCATACTAGCACCTACAGCCAGAGGAGAGGGGATGAACCTTAGCCCCATACTAGTGCCTACAGCCAGAGGAGAGGGGATGAACCTTAGCCCCATACTAGCGCCTCCAGCCAGAGGAGAGAGGATGCACCTTCGCCCCATACTAGCGCCTACAGCCAGAGGAGAGGGGATGAACCTTAGCCCCATACTAGCACCTACAGCCAGAGGAGAGGGGATGAACCTTAGCCCCATACTAGCACCTACAGCCAGAGGAGAGAGGATGAACCTTAGCCCCATACTAGCACCTACAGCCAGAGGAGGGAGGATGAACCTTAGCCCCATACTAGCGCCTACAGCCAGAGGAGAGGGGATGCACCTTAGCCCCATACTAGCACCTACAGCCAGAGGAGGGAGGATGCACCTTCGCCCCATACTAGCGCCTACAGCCAGAGGAGAGGGGATGAACCTTAGCCCCATACTAGCGCCTACAGCCAGAGGAGAGAGGATGAACCTTAGCCCCATACTAGCGCCTCCAGCCAGAGGAGGGAGGATGAACCTTTGCCCCATACTAGCGCCTACAGCCAGAGGAGGGAGGATGAACCTTAGCCCCATACTAGCGCCTACAGCCAGAGGAGAGAGGATGAACCTTAGCCCCATACTAGCGCCTACAGCCAGAGGAGGGAGGATGAACCTTTGCCCCATACTAGCGCCTACAGCCAGAGGAGAGGGGATGAACCTTAGCCCCATACTAGCGCCTACAGCCAGAGGAGAGAGGATGAACCTTAGCCCCATACTAGCACCTACAGCCAGAGCAGAGAGGATGAACCTTAGCCCCATACTAGCGCCTACAGCCAGAGGAGGGAGGATGAACCTTAGCCCCATACTAGCGCCTACAGCCAGAGGAGGGAGGATGAACCTTAGCCCCATACTAGCGCCTACAGCCAGAGGAGAGAGGATGAACCTTAGCCCCATACTAGCGCCTCCAGCCAGAGGAGGGAGGATGAACCTTTGCCCCATACTAGCACCTACAGCCAGAGGAGGGAGGATGAACCTTTGCCCCATACTAGCGCCTACAGCCAGAGGAGAGGGGATGCACCTTCGCCCCATACTAGCGCCTACAGCCAGAGGAGGGAGGATGAACCTTAGCCCCATACTAGCGCCTACAGCCAGAGGAGAGAGGATGAACCTTAGCCCCATACTAGCGCCTACAGCCAGAGGAGAGGGGATGAACCTTAGCCCCATACTAGCGCCTACAGCCAGAGGAGAGGGGATGCACCTTAGCCCCATACTAGCGCCTACAGCCAGAGGAGGGAGGATGCACCTTAGCCCCATACTAGCGCCTACAGCCAGAGGAGAGAGGATGCACCTTAGCCCCATACTAGCGCCTACAGCCAGAGGAGAGAGGATGAACCTTAGCCCCATACTAGCGCCTACAGCCAGAGGAGAGGGAGTGAACCTTAGCCCCATACTAGCGCCTACAGCCAGAGGAGAGGAGATGAACCTTAGCCCCATACTAGCGCCTACAGCCAGAGGAGAGGGGGTGAACCTTAGCCCCATACTAGCGCCTACAGCCAGAGGAGAGGGGATGAACCTTAGCCCCATACTAGCGCCTACAGCCAGAGGAGGGAGGATGCACCTTCGCCCCATACTAGCGCCTACAGCCAGAGGAGGGAGGATGAACCTTAGCCCCATACTAGCACCTACAGCCAGAGGAGAGGGGATGAACCTTAGCCCCATACTAGCGCCTACAGCCAGAGGAGAGAGGATGAACCTTAGCCCCATACTAGCGCCTACAGCCAGAGGAGAGAGGATGAACCTTAGCCCCATACTAGCGCCTACAGCCAGAGGAGAGGGGATGAACCTTAGCCCCATACTAGCGCCTACAGCCAGAGGAGAGGGGGTGAACCTTAGCCCCATACTAGCGCCTACAGCCAGAGGAGAGGGGATGCACCTTCGCCCCATACTAGCGCCTACAGCCAGAGGAGAGGGGATGAACCTTAGCCCCATACTAGCGCCTACAGCCAGAGGAGAGGGGATGAACCTTAGCCCCATACTAGCGCCTACAGCCAGAGGAGAGGGGATGCACCTTCGCCCCATACTAGCACCTACAGCCAGAGGAGAGGGGATGAACCTTCGCCCCATACTAGCACCTACAGCCAGAGGAGAGGGGATGCACCTTCGCCCCATACTAGCGCCTACAGCCAGAGGAGAGGGGATGAACCTTAGCCCCATACTAGCGCCTACAGCCAGAGGAGAGGGGATGCACCTTCGCCCCATACTAGCACCTACAGCCAGAGGAGAGGGGATGAACCTTCGCCCCATACTAGCACCTACAGCCAGAGGAGAGGGGATGCACCTTCGCCCCATACTAGCGCCTACTGCCAGAGGAGAGGGGATGAACCTTAGCCCCATACTAGCGCCTCCAGCCAGAGGAGGGAGGATGAACCTTAGCCCCATACTAGCGCCTCCAGCCAGAGGAGGGAGGATGAACCTTAGCCCCATACTAGCGCCTACAGCCAGAGGAGAGGAGATGAACCTTTGCCCCATACTAGCGCCTACAGCCAGAGGAGAGGGGATGAATCTTAGCCCCATACTAGCGCCTACAGCCAGAGGAGAGGGGATGAACCTTAGCCCCATACTAGCGCCTACAGCCAGAGGAGAGGGGATGCACCTTCGCCCCATACTAGCGCCTACAGCCAGAGGAGGGAGGATGAACCTTAGCCCCATACTAGCGCCTACAGCCAGAGGAGAGGGGATGCACCTTCGCCCCATACTAGCACCTACAGCCAGAGGAGAGGGGATGAACCTTAGCCCCATACTAGCGCCTACAGCCAGAGGAGAGGGGATGCACCGTAGCCCCATACTAGCGCCTACAGCCAGAGGAGAGGGAGTGAACCTTCGCCCCATACTAGCGCCTACAGCCAGAGGAGAGGGGATGCACCTTCGCCCCATACTAGCGCCTACAGCCAGAGGAGAGAGGATGAACCTTAGCCCCATACTAGCGCCTACAGCCAGAGGAGAGGGGATGCACCTTCGCCCCATACTAGCGCCTACAGCCAGAGGAGAGGGGATAAACCTTAGCCCCATACTAGCGCCTTCAGCCAGAGCAGAGGGGATGCACCTTCGCCCCATACTAGCGCCTCCAGCCAGAGGAGAGGGGATGCACCTTAGCCCCATACTAGCGCCTACAGCCAGAGGAGAGGGGATGAACCTTAGCCCCATACTAGCGCCTACAGCCAGAGGAGAGGGGATGCACCTTCGCCCCATACTAGCGCCTACAGCCAGAGGAGAGAGGATGAACCTTCGCCCCATACTAGCACCTACAGCCAGAGGAGAGGGGATGAACCTTAGCCCCATACTAGCGCCTACAGCCAGAGGAGAGGAGATGAACCTTTGCCCCATACTAGCGCCTCCAGCCAGAGGAGGGAGGATGAACCTTAGCCCCATACTAGCGCCTACAGCCAGAGGAGAGGGGATGAACCTTAGCCCCATACTAGCGCCTACAGCCAGAGGAGAGAGGATGAACCTTAGCCCCATACTAGCGCCTACAGCCAGAGGAGAGGGAGTGAACCTTAGCCCCATACTAGCGCCTACAGCCAGAGGAGAGGAGATGAACCTTAGCCCCATACTAGCGCCTACAGCCAGAGGAGAGGGGGTGAACCTTAGCCCCATACTAGCGCCTACAGCCAGAGGAGAGGAGATGAACCTTAGCCCCATACTAGCGCCTACAGCCAGAGGAGAGGGGATGAACCTTAGCCCCATACTAGCGCCTACAGCCAGAGGAGAGAGGATGAACCTTAGCCCCATACTAGCGCCTACAGCCAGAGGAGAGGGGATGAACCTTAGCCCCATACTAGCGCCTACAGCCAGAGGAGAGGGGATGAACCTTAGCCCCATACTAGCGCCTACAGCCAGAGGAGAGGGGATGCACCTTAGCCCCATACTAGCGCCTACAGCCAGAGGAGGGAGGATGAACCTTAGCCCCATACTAGCACCTACAGCCAGAGGAGAGGGGATGAACCTTAGCCCCATACTAGCGCCTACAGCCAGAGGAGAGAGGATGAACCTTAGCCCCATACTAGCGCCTACAGCCAGAGGAGAGAGGATGAACCTTAGCCCCATACTAGCGCCTACAGCCAGAGGAGAGGGGATGAACCTTAGCCCCATACTAGCGCCTACAGCCAGAGGAGAGGGGGTGAACCTTAGCCCCATACTAGCGCCTACAGCCAGAGGAGAGGGGATGCACCTTCGCCCCATACTAGCGCCTACAGCCAGAGGAGAGGGGATGAACCTTAGCCCCATACTAGCGCCTACAGCCAGAGGAGAGGGGATGAACCTTAGCCCCATACTAGCGCCTACAGCCAGAGGAGAGGGGATGCACCTTCGCCCCATACTAGCACCTACAGCCAGAGGAGAGGGGATGAACCTTCGCCCCATACTAGCACCTACAGCCAGAGGAGAGGGGATGCACCTTCGCCCCATACTAGCGCCTACAGCCAGAGGAGAGGGGATGAACCTTAGCCCCATACTAGCGCCTACAGCCAGAGGAGAGGGGATGCACCTTCGCCCCATACTAGCACCTACAGCCAGAGGAGAGGGGATGAACCTTCGCCCCATACTAGCACCTACAGCCAGAGGAGAGGGGATGCACCTTCGCCCCATACTAGCGCCTACTGCCAGAGGAGAGGGGATGAACCTTAGCCCCATACTAGCGCCTCCAGCCAGAGGAGGGAGGATGAACCTTAGCCCCATACTAGCGCCTCCAGCCAGAGGAGGGAGGATGAACCTTAGCCCCATACTAGCGCCTACAGCCAGAGGAGAGGAGATGAACCTTTGCCCCATACTAGCGCCTACAGCCAGAGGAGAGGGGATGAATCTTAGCCCCATACTAGCGCCTACAGCCAGAGGAGAGGGGATGAACCTTAGCCCCATACTAGCGCCTACAGCCAGAGGAGAGGGGATGCACCTTCGCCCCATACTAGCGCCTACAGCCAGAGGAGGGAGGATGAACCTTAGCCCCATACTAGCGCCTACAGCCAGAGGAGAGGGGATGCACCTTCGCCCCATACTAGCACCTACAGCCAGAGGAGAGGGGATGAACCTTAGCCCCATACTAGCGCCTACAGCCAGAGGAGAGGGGATGCACCGTAGCCCCATACTAGCGCCTACAGCCAGAGGAGAGGGAGTGAACCTTCGCCCCATACTAGCGCCTACAGCCAGAGGAGAGGGGATGCACCTTCGCCCCATACTAGCGCCTACAGCCAGAGGAGAGAGGATGAACCTTAGCCCCATACTAGCGCCTACAGCCAGAGGAGAGGGGATGCACCTTCGCCCCATACTAGCGCCTACAGCCAGAGGAGAGGGGATAAACCTTAGCCCCATACTAGCGCCTTCAGCCAGAGCAGAGGGGATGCACCTTCGCCCCATACTAGCGCCTCCAGCCAGAGGAGAGGGGATGCACCTTAGCCCCATACTAGCGCCTACAGCCAGAGGAGAGGGGATGAACCTTAGCCCCATACTAGCGCCTACAGCCAGAGGAGAGGGGATGCACCTTCGCCCCATACTAGCGCCTACAGCCAGAGGAGAGAGGATGAACCTTCGCCCCATACTAGCACCTACAGCCAGAGGAGAGGGGATGAACCTTAGCCCCATACTAGCGCCTACAGCCAGAGGAGAGGAGATGAACCTTTGCCCCATACTAGCGCCTCCAGCCAGAGGAGGGAGGATGAACCTTAGCCCCATACTAGCGCCTACAGCCAGAGGAGAGGGGATGAACCTTAGCCCCATACTAGCGCCTACAGCCAGAGGAGAGAGGATGAACCTTAGCCCCATACTAGCGCCTACAGCCAGAGGAGAGGGGATAAACCTTAGCCCCATACTAGCGCCTACAGCCAGAGGAGAGGGGATGCACCTTCGCCCCATACTAGCACCTACAGCCAGAGGAGAGGGGATGAACCTTCGCCCCATACTAGCGCCTACAGCCAGAGGAGAGGGGATGCACCTTAGCCCCATACTAGCGCCTACAGCCAGAGGAGAGGGGATGCACCTTAGCCCCATACTAGCGCCTACAGCCAGAGGAGAGGGGATGCACCTTAGCCCCATACTAGCGCCTACAGCCAGAGGAGAGGGGATGCACCTTCGCCCCATACTAGCACCTACAGCCAGAGGAGAGAGGATGAACCTTAGCCCCATACTAGCGCCTACAGCCAGAGGAGAGGGGATGAACCTTAGCCCCATACTAGCGCCTACAGCCAGAGGAGAGGGGATGCACCTTAGCCCCATACTAGCGCCTACAGCCAGAGGAGAGGGGATGAACCTTAGCCCCATACTAGCGCCTACAGCCAGAGGAGAGGGGATGCACCTTAGCCCCATACTAGCGCCTACAGCCAGAGGAGAGGGGATGCACCTTCGCCCCATACTAGCGCCTACAGCCAGAGGAGAGGGGATAAACCTTAGCCCCATACTAGCGCCTACAGCCAGAGGAGAGGGGATAAACCTTAGCGCCATACTAGCGCCTACAGCCAGAGGAGAGAGGATGAACCTTAGCCCCATACTAGCGCCCACAGCCAGAGGAGAGGGGATAAACCTTAGCCCCATACTAGCGCCTACAGCCAGAGGAGAGGGGATGAACCTTAGCCCCATACTAGCGCCTACAGCCAGAGGAGAGAGGATGCACCTTAGCCCCATACTAGCGCCTCCAGCCAGAGGAGGGAGGATGAACCTTCGCCCCATACTAGCGCCTACTGCCAGAGGAGAGGGGATGAACCTTAGCCCCATACTAGCGCCTACAGCCAGAGGAGAGGGGATGAATCTTAGCCCCATACTAGCGCCTACAGCCAGAGGAGAGGGGATGAACCTTAGCCCCATACTAGCGCCTACAGCCAGAGGAGAGGGGATGCACCTTCGCCCCATACTAGCACCTACAGCCAGAGGAGAGGGGATGAACCTTAGCCCCATACTAGCGCCTACAGCCAGAGGAGAGGGGATGCACCGTAGCCCCATACTAGCGCCTACAGCCAGAGGAGAGGGGATGCACCTTCGCCCCATACTAGCGCCTACTGCCAGAGGAGAGGGGATGCTCTGTGTAATACACGGACCTAAGTGAGCCCGATAGTCTGTTAATATCAGCTCAGTGGACAAAAATAGCAATGATTTGTGCAGAGAAAAAGTAATAACCAGACCATTATCGGCCCTCTGTGGCTAGGCCAAGCTGCACCTTATTTGCCAAGGTTCGAATTTTTCCCTAATGTCCGAATTGCATTCTATATCACACCGTCTGCCTGACATCCAGTAGTTCTAGCGGGAAAAAATCCACCTCTTCACTTCTTTCAGAACTTAAACATCAGAACAAGTTGGTGGCCCTATATAACGCACCGAGGGCCTATGGTGCACCAGTTGTGTCACGATCACTGGTTCATACGAAATTAATAAATGACCCTATATAACACATCAAAGGTCAGGAATGTAACAGTTTTGTCACCCGTAATGGTCGAAGCAATAAAGATTGACCCTATAAAACGCACCAAGGCCCCTCGGTGCGTTATATAGGGCACCAGTTGTGTTATGCTCAATGGTTCAAGTGGGGAAAAATGTACAAACTACCTTCACCTTCATTAGCATGCTCACTAGGGAAAAAGTGCTTGTCCTAGTTTGCCACATGCTGGGTTAAAGGATCAGATGTAGTCTCTTACCCTGTGATGGTGGCCTCCGTACAGACCTCTGCCCAGTGGATTCAGCAAAACTTCTAACTAATTATGGCATCTGCTCACCGATTTGTTGCACATGTGAATCCGTTCGAGCCAGGGTCCTTGCCCTTCAGTAGCAGTCAGGCTCGATAAACCAATCTCTCCTGGCTGGCTCACCAAAATGTTGCTTGGATATGAATTTAACTTAAAAAAAACATGGAAAGACTAGGCATTTGGCAAAACGGGAACAAGTTGGTTTAATTCAATGCAGTGGCTGTGACAGTATCAACAGAGCAGCGTCTGAAGAATGTCTCTCATCGCACGAATTTGGCCGACAATGTATACACTTCCTGAAGTACAATAAACCAGTCTGGCATTCTTGGCCTAGTCATAAACAACAAGTAAAGCCATCTCGTAAGGGGGATATAGGTGTCTCTCTACCTCGGGGAGACCTAGTGTGGGCCAGTGTGTGTGTGTCCAGATGTCCGACGTACGTGATCAAGTATGGTGTGTAAGTTGTGTATTGATTGGCTGAGTGTTCCTAACTGTATGTGGCATCTATCTGGTATTTTGGGATCACGCACCTTTGGTCAAATGTGTTTTATTGGGACAAATTTTCTCGGACCTTTTTGTGGTGTAACTGCCTATCTGTGGCATCAGAGTTTTCTCTAGGTGCGCGATTGTCTTTGGGCTAAGTGTAACCCCACCTGATACCTGTCAATTGATAGACTCCGGTTTGGGTCACAGGGCCTGTCTCACCATGTATCTCTGCCTTAGAGTTGATGGGGAGGTAACCTTGGGTGTATCCGACAGCAATGATACAGGGTCGTTATAACTGTACAGAAAACATGGTGGTCATTGATATCATTTTTCCGACATCCTCAGTATTGTGCGTTCAGTTGTCACAGCATACATAGATATTGTCGTAACTGATATTGACATTGTTATGTATGCCTAGATTATGGCCTACATTGACATTGTTTCTACGGGTATCGACATTGATGTGCGAGCACATTTTATGGCATGCATTGACAGTGCAGTGGTTGGTCCTGCACATATAATAGTGTGTAATTACATTGTATTCACTAATATTAACAGTCCAATGATAAGGCAAGTCTGTATAGACCAGCTTACACGGAGGCAAGCCTGTATAGACTGTCCTCGATTAAAGCAAGCCTGTGTAAACCAGCGAACACTGAGGCAAGCCTGTATAGACCGTCCTCGATTAAAGCAAGCCTGTGTAAACCAGCGAACACTGAGGCAAGCCTGTATAGACTGTCCTCTATTCAAGCAAGCCTGTGTAAACCAGTGAACACTGAGGCAAGCCTGTATAGACTGTCCTCGATTAAAGCAAGCCTGTGTAAACCAGCGAACACTGAGGCAAGCCTGTATAGACTGTCCTCGATTAAAGCAAGCCTGTGTAAACCAGCGAACACTGAGGCAAGCCTGTATAGACTGTCCTCTATTCAAGCAAGCCTGTGTAAACCAGTGAACACTGAGGCAAGCCTGTATAGACTGTCCTCGATTAAAGCAAGCCTGCGTAAACCAGCGAACACTGAGGCAAGCCTATATAGGCTGTCTTATATGAAAGCTAGCCTGTGTGAATCTACGTACTCTGAGGCACGCCTGTATAGACTGTCCTATGTTAAAGCAAGCCTGTGTAAACCAGCGTACAATGAGGTAAGCCTGTGTAAATTGTTGTGTATTAAAGTAAGCCTTTGTAGACCTCCGTACACTGATGCAAACCTGCCTAATTTGTCCTACATTAAAGCAAGCCAGTGTAGACCAGCATACACTGAAGCAAGCCTGTATAGACAGTCCTGTATTAAAGCAAGTCTGCGAAGGTCAGCGTACACTGAGGTAAGCCTGTGTAAATTGTCCTGCATTAAAGCAAGCCTGTGTAGACCTGCGTTCACTGAGGCAAGCCTGTATAGACAGTCCTTGTTAGACCTGGCATCTTTTGGCGTGTTTCCCCTGTCTTTTTGCTTTCTTACCTCCAGGTTTTGACTCTGTTTTTGCTGGTTTAGTGTCTCTGTGCACTTTCTCACTGCTGTTCAGTGTTTAAGTGCAAGTGCTCATGTTGTAAATTGTGTTATGGATTGGTGTTTCCATGATTGGCATATTTGATTTACTAACAAGCTCCTAGTAAAGTGCAGTGAGCCTGCCAGGGCCTGTAAATTGGATGCTGCTGACGGGCCTGCAGGGTTGTGCCACCCATACAAGCAGCCCTGCCACTGCAGTGTTTGCGCTCAGTTTGTAACTGCCATGTCGACCTGGCACGTGCACCCACTTGCCAGGACCTAATCTTCCCTTTTCCTACATACAGAGGTATAAGGTAGGACCAAGGTACCCCTGTAGGCAGGGTGCTGTGTATGTTAAAGTTAGGACATGTACTGGTGTGTGTGACATGTCCTGGTAGTGAATTACAGTGTATTTAGTTTTTCACTATGGAAAGGCGATCTGTCCAATAGGAGAGAATGAGAGTTTACTTATAACATCTTATAAGCATAACTTCCCATTGGGATCAGATAGGGAAATTGAGTTTAGTATGCCTAGACTCAGAATGTAAAAATGCATCTTTTAGTAAAGATGATTTTTATGTTCTGTGTTTGAACATGCCACTTTTAGAAAGTAGGCATTTTATTGCTTAGCCATCCTGCGTGCCTCTGCTAGGTTTCTGGATTGACTGTCTGGCTTTGGAGTTACTGGGGCTGAGGATGTGCAGTCTCTTCAGATAGCCACTGTGGGGGTCGCGGTGTGTCCTGCCATTCCTGGAAGAGTCTGGGGGGCTGAATAGACCTGGGTTGCATTTAGAGTAGTAGGAGGAGGTTTCCTTGCACCTGAATATGCCTGGTCTGCCTTGGACAATACTGCCTACACCTCCTGCCGGGAGGCTGCATCAGAGGGGACAGAACTGGTTTGGACTGAGAAGAGACACTCTCTGCCTAAGAGAACAAGGAGAGACTGAGTATAATTATTGGGTCCCAAACCCCAGAACTTTAGAACTCGCTGGAATGAAGGAACCAGCCAAAAGAAGAGCTGGAAGAGCTGCCAGTAGGAGTACTGCCCCTTTGCTGTGTTGTTACTTTGCTGGGTTGGCCTGCATTTGCAGCTTCTGCCTTGGGCAGTGAAAGGACTGGACTAAACTTTCTTTGCTTGTGCTGAGTATCTCCAAGGGCTTGAAACTGAGCTTGCCTCTTGTTCTGCAGTCTCAAGGACCGCAAAGACTTCACGGTCCTCTGGGAACCACCTCTGGAACCTCGGTTTCAGTCGCCATAGACGTGGGAAAAGCAACCAACTCCGTCACCGGCTCAGTGTTCTGAAGGCACTGCTGAGGGCACCGTCTGCATCTCCCACCGCAACCCTGTTCTCAACTAATACGACGCCACCGAGCCGTTGCTTGCACCGTGACCTGTGGGCACCGCTCTCCGCACCACCTTGCTTCACTTCACTGCCCTGGTTTCACCGACTCAGTCGCTGACCGGGACTTCCGTGACGGCATTGTAGTTTGGGGGCACGGCTCGTAAGTTAATTGATGCACCGCCCCGTTCCACACCACATCCCGGACCGACTGACGCCAGCTTCCCGCAACCGGCTCTGTTGCCTGCACCGTGATCTGTTAGCACCGCAACGAGCACCGCCTTCAATCCACCCTGCAACCCTAGTCTCACCGACGCCGCCGGTCGACCGCCACAGAGCTGCTGCCTGCACTGCGACTTGATGGCACCGCACGCTGCACCGCTCCGTTTCATACTGCAATAGTTGCCACGACCGGTCTGCAGCGTGTTGGCCTTAACACAAAAGGTACTGTTTACTGGTCTGTCGACGTCCCTTACAGAGGTGGTCAGACGGAACTGTTCAATTCTGTTGTTTACAACAGCGCAGTAGCACCAGATGGAGCTACTACCTTCAAGGAACTGCGTTCTTAAAGTATTCTTGCAAAGTGCATATTTTTAAAATACTGTATGTTGGAATGTTGTCATTTTGGTCTTGTATTGGATATAGCAAAATATTGGATATTTTTCTAAACTGGTGTGGTGTTCTTTTGTAGTGTTTTCACTGTATTACTGTGGGTTATGTGCGAATGCTTTACACACTGTCTAAGCCTGACTGCTCGTGCCAAACTACCAAGTGGGTGAGCAGGGATTATTTTAGGAGTGTAACACCCTTATCCTGACTAGGAAGAAGGGTCCCTTCTTGGTCAAAGGTGTAAACCTTTGCCAATTAGAGGCCCCAACTTCTACCAGTCCTCTATCAATGCAAGCCTCTACAGATCTGCCTCCACGGAGGCAACCCTGTATAAACTGTCCATTATAATAAATCAAGCCTGTGTAGCCTGGATTACACTAAAGCAATCCTATGTAAACCGTCCTACTTGGTTGGAAGCCTGCATACACCCTCCTATAATAAAGCGACCCTTTGTAGACCAGCATACACAGAGACAAGCCTTTAAAGATTGTCCTTTTTAATGCAAGCCTGTGTAGATCAGGGTACATGGATGCAAGCCTGTATAGACTGTTCTATATTAAAGCAAGACTATGTAGACCAGCGTACACTAAGACAAGCCTGTATAGACTGGCCTATGTTAAAGCAAAAGAAAGAGAAGACTCTCTTGGGATTAATGTCGATCTACGTTAAACTAAAAATATTCAAACACCCACAGTCAACTTGCAGACAGTCTCAAAATGTGCATATACATTACTCTATGAACCCAAAACAACTGTAATACACATAAAGGGCAGGGAACTCAAAAATCCATATTAACGCCTTAACCGCGGTGCGGGTGTTCTAATGAGTGGGCGGGGCTGCGACGGCCGTTGGCCGTTCGCAGCACTGGGGAGGGTGCGCTCCCGAGCACGGAACGGGTTAAAAAGTGTTCATTTATTAATGTACATTAGTTGCAGTTAAAAATGAATTTTTATAATAAAAACATAATTTGTACAATACATCAATCTCAAAATCAACAAATAAGAAACATTGAGAGACAAAAAAGTGCAAAATAATCAATACATCAGATAAGGTTGCTCCAAAAAAGAGTCACTTAATGGTAATTTCATCAGTCCATTATAACGTAATGTTATTGGACATGAGGGGGTTCCTGGAATGCAACCAAATACCAAAAGAAGCGTTGACGCGTTTCGATGGCGCAAAATTATTAGGACACCACCTTCATCAGGACATTAAAGATATTTGTCTCTCTTACAGATGATATGCAATTCATGAATCCTATAGATGGTCACAACGACTAGGCTGGATTGTTAAGCCGTGTCTGGGTCCTTTATAGATACAAGGGTGATGCCGGTATTATAATGCACATTATTTTAAACATCAATCTATATTGATTTGCCTACGGTCCTTCCACGTATGTTGGAACCCTGCCGTATTCAATGTTTTCACTTTTTTCAATATTGTGGCGCAATATGCAATGGGATCTACCTTATTCGTGCTGAATTGATATTCAAATGTAGATCATGACCTGTTGGGTTATACTGGTCCAGTGTATCGCGACTACCATGCAGGTATCTGGAAATATTTACCTTCTTCAGTCGTTGGATCGCGTACGTTCGTCGCCACCCGTTGTATTCTTTACTTCAAATTAGATAGCTAGATATGTTAAAGTAAGCCTGTGTAGAGTATCATACTATGAGGGAAGCCTGTATGAACTGTCCTATAATAAATCAAGGCTGTGTAGATCAGCGTACACTAAGGAAAGCCTGTATAGACTGTCCTGCATATTAAAGCAAGCCTCGGTAGCCCGGATTACACTACAGCAAGCCTGTATAGATTGTCCTATACTAAAGCAAGCCTGTGTATCCCCGGTTTAAACTAAAGCCAGCCTGTATAAACCAATCCTACTTCGTTAGAAGCCTGCATAGGCATTCTATTTTAAAGCAAGCCTGTGTAGATCAGCGTACTCTGAGGCAAGCCTGTATAAACTATCCTGTATTAACGCATTCTGGTGTATACCAGTATACTCGGAGGCAAGCCTGTATAAAATGTCCTATATTAAACCAAGCCTGTGTAGATCAGTGTACTCTGAGGCAAGCCTGTATAAACTATCCTGTATTAACGCATTCTGGTGTATACCAGTATACTCGGAGGCAAGCCTGTATAAAATGTCCTATATTAAACCAAGCCTGTGTAGATCAGTGTACACTGAGGCGAGGCTCTACAGACTGTCCTTTATTAAAACAAGCCTGTGTAGATCAGTGTACACTGAGGCGAGGCTTTACAGACTGTCCTTTATTAAAACAAGCCTGTGTAGACCTACATACACTGAGACAAGCCTGTATAGACTGTCTTCTATTAGAGCAAGCCTGTAAAGATCCGCGTACATGGAGGCACCCTTGTATACATCGTCCTTTATATTAAGTAAAGTCTTTGCAGCCTGGTTTACACTAAAGCTAGCCTGTATAGACCTCCTACATTAAAGCAAGCTGGAGTAGACCAGCGTACCCTGATGCAAACCTGTATAGACTGCCCTGTGTTAAAGCAAGCCTGTGTAGGTCACTGTACACTGAGGCAAACCTGTATACTATGTCCTGTGTTAAAGCAAGTCGGCATAGACCAGCAGACACTGAGGGTAACCTGTACATACTGTCCAATATTAAACCAAACCTGTGTAGACCAGCGTTCACTGAGGCGCACCTGTACAGACTATCCTATATAAAAGCAAGCCGTGTGTCAACTAGCATACTCTGAGGCGAGGCCGTACAGACTATCCTATATTAAAACAAGCCTGTGTCGACCAGAGTACACTGAGGCAAGCTTGTATACTATGTCCTGTGTTAAAGCAAGCCTGTGTAAACCAGTGAACACTGAGGCAAACCTGTATACTATGTCCTGTGTTAAAGCAAGTCGGCATAGACCAGCAGACACTGAGGGTAACCTGTACATACTGTCCAATATTAAACCAAACCTGTGTAGACCAGCGTTCACTGAGGCGCACCTGTACAGACTATCCTATATAAAAGCAAGCCGTGTGTAAACTAGCATACTCTGAGGCGAGGCAGTACAGACTATCCTATATTAAAACAAGCCTGTGTCGACCAGAATATACTCAGGCAAGCTTGTATAGACTGCCCTATATCCAAGCAAGCCTGTGTAGATTGGCGTACACGGAGGTAAATCTGTACAGACCGGCCTGTATTAAAGCATGACGGTGTAGCTTGGTTTACACTACAGAAAGCCTATATAAAGCGTCCAACTAGGTTGGAAGTCTGCATAGACCCTTCTATAATAAAACAACCCTGTGTAGACTAGAGTGCACTGAGGCAAGCCTGTGTAGACTGTCCTATATAAAAACAAGCCTGTATAGACTGTCCTATATTAAAGCAAGCCTGTATAGACTGTCCTATATTAAAGCAAGCCTGTATAGACTGTCCTATATTAAAGCAAGCCTGTATAGACTGTCCTATATTAAAGCAAGCCTGTGTATACCAGCGTACACTGAGGCAAGCCTATGTAGAGTGTGGTAGAGATAATCCTTTGATATAAAAATGTCAATCTTCTTTGTTGAAACCGCACAGTTCACAAGATCTGCATGCAAGCAAGTTGCAAAGCGAACTGACTCTCTGAGAATTCTAAACACCCCTGGCAACTATGGAGCCATGAATAAAGAACAAAAATACACATAGAAATATTTATACAATGTAACACATTTGCCCCCTAGTAAATAAAACTGGAAAATGAAATCTATTTTTAAAAAAATCAAACGAAACTTATAGAAAAAACCCTTAAAAATATAAGATAGTAGCGCTCCTACAAAACCTTTACACCTTGCTCTTGACAACTCTCCTCACATTCCACACTCCACCATCCTGACTGACAAAGCTGTTTCTATAGAATTTCCTCACTTTTACAGCACAACCAAACTTGGAACTTCCCTTCGCAGTGAGACCAGGTTTGCGTATTCTCTCCCAGTCACCCACAGCAAAAGTGGGGGTTCCTCACCCTGAATCTCTCGTCGTACCATACTTTAATTGTTCTTCTCTTTCCTTTTCAGCCACTTTTCCAAGATCAACCACATTAGTATTTAATATTTTCCTTTTCATCCACAAAGGACATAACTTGGAGCTGGGATCTCTACCCTTCAGTAACCTGAAAGGACTCTCTTTAGTGACAGAAGGAGGAGTAGTACCATACACCCACAACCTTCCTCTAAGAATATTTCTCCAGTCACCTCCAGAACTGCGTGCCACTTCTATTCCGTCCTTGAGATCAATATTAAAGCGTTCAACTCTCCCATTCTCCTGTGGTTCCAATAAAGATATAGTCCTATGCCTGATACCACAACCCACCAAGAACTCCTCCCTCCCCTTTGACTTAAGTTGCACACCATTATTGGTAACTAACACTTCAGGACAGCCTTCACGCGCAAAAACGTCTCGAAAAAATTCAATAACCACCAAAGATGTAGCAGGCACACCAAACTTAACTTCTGGCCACTTAGAATGGTAATCTACCATGACCAAAGCAAATTTAACTTGCCGGGCTATCCATTTAATGGACCAGAAATATCAAATTCCACTTTTTCTGACGGTGAGCTGGGCCACGACACAGGTTTGAGCGGAGCAGAAAATGTTTTAAGCATTCTATCATTATTCGCACACAGTGTACACTCCCTCGCCATCCTGTTCACCATAACATCCATGCCTGGCCATCAAAGATTAGACCTGATAAACCTCTTCATAGATGACTCCAAAATGTACCTTTGCCTGGTACACGGAGTAACACACTTCACCCCTTTAAATATCAACTCACCCTCTGTTTCCAACTCACCTGAAACCTTAAGGAAAGGCCGTAATTCCACACACAACTCTCTTTCCTTGGGCCACCATTCCAGCAAATATTTCTTAACGGGCTGCAACCTAACATCATCAGCAGTTTCCCTTTTCACAATATCTTCTGTCATTCCTTCAAATTCCACACCCACAAAATCACCAACAGTCACAACCATCACCATGTACTCTTCATTACTGTCATCCGGACAAGGCAACCTGGAAAGCCAATCAGCTGTGACATTGCATTTACCAGACACGTATTCGACACTAAAGTTGTACCCCTGCAATCTTGATGTAAGTCTTCCTATATGGGGTGTGGCATTCCACCCTCCACCTGGTGATAACATTCCCACCAACCGCTTATGGTCAGTCCTAGTAACAGATCTGGTGCCCCACACATAATTCCAGAAATGTTCCACGGCCCACATACAAGCGATCACTGCCTTTTCAATAACTGCAAACCTTTTTTTGGTCGCATTTAACTTCCTGGATGCAAACGCCCACACCATTCATCCCTCCCACACTTCTGACCTAACACTCCTCCAGTGCCATACAAACTAGCATCTACAGTTACATTGCAAACTGTGTTAAGACAAAAGGGTTTGAGTGTAGGAGCTCGTGCTATTTCTTCCTTAATCCGTTGGAAAGCTGCTTGTTGCCTTTCAGTCCAAATAAAATCAGCTCTGTTCCTCGTGAGCTCTCCGAGAGGTTCCATTTGGTGGCGAATCCCTGTATGAACTTGCTGTAATGCTCACGTAGTCCTGCAAAAGATAACAACCTCTCTCTGTTGTCAGGAGCAGGGGCATTTACAATGGCATCAACCAAGGATGTCTTAGGAACAACCCTATTACCAGATCATGTGTGTCCAAGATGCTTAACAGAATTGCAAAAATAACTTGCACTTCTCTTTTTTGTGGCAACCCATGACTCTCCAAATATTTACACACCTCCCCCACATGTTCAATGTGTTATTCATTATTTTAAAAAAAGATAAGTATGTTGTCTTGGAAACATTTTACAAACTTATCTAAATCCTTGAAAATACGGTGCATAGACTTTTGAAAACGGATACCGCAGAGGGCAGATCGAAAGGCATCATAACGAACTGGCAAAGAACTTGTGGAGTCAAAAATGCGGTCAACTGTCTTGATTCCTCTGTTAGCTCAATCTGGTGGTACGCCAACTGAAGTTCTAGTGAAAAAGAACAAATGAGAAATGATGAAATACAAGTGAGTTCATTACATTCTCTTACATGTGTGTTCACAGAGCGGTGCCCCCTCCCTGAGCTGTATGCCAGGTTGAGGTGAGGCTAATCCCCCTCAATATAAGGGTAAGACATTAAGATACATATTTATTTTCGTGTTTGCATGCATCCACGTGGTTAATTCACACTGTTGTGCATGGCGCAGCACATTTAAACTGCTATGAATTCAACAAGTCATGAGTGACAATGTCTATACCACCTATTTATGCTTTCTATTTAGATTGCCATAAACAGTTTATCCATGATTATATTTTTGTATAGGTACCACTAGTGGATCCCCACAGAAAAAAAGATCACTGGTTTTGTATTCTGTATTCCCTTTTTCTAATAATTTTTGCACTTTTTCAATGCTTTTTTTTGCAATTTATATTATTGTGACAAAAAATGAATATATCCAGCAGCAGCACACTCTGGTCCTAACGAAAGCCGCGACACCTCTACAGAGCGTCAATAGGCTGAAACATGTAGACCCTTCAGTTTCTCATCACCAACTCGCAGGTATATGTTACCCCTGCTAGTGCTTTTGTTTTAATCCTGGCCCCAGTACGAGCTAATAAAGGTATATTACATACCTGGTAGCCAGTTTGATCTCCTTTTCTTCCAACATCCAGAAGATTCTAAAGGTACCCAGGGTTTGTGGATTCCTCTGGAGGGGACCCAGAAATTAGTCAAAATACAGCTAAATCTGGGAGTTTGGGTGAAAAATTTGACAAAAGTGCTGAAGAAGAAAGCATCTGGTTTTTCCCCTGCAAATGGTATCAATAAGGCGTTTGCGGTGATAAAATCACAATCTTTCCAGCTTTCAGGTGGCTTAGTCGAGTGCTACAATGGAACACTAAAACTCTCCTTTAAAAAATGCTTACAGGAGAGGGCTGGAACTGGCTCCAAATTTTATCCCTAGCTCCTTTTATTATTAGGGGGCAAACACCAAGTAGCTTAGGGTGTTAATACTTTGAGCTTTTGTATGGTCGACAACCTCGTAGACATTTGGAAACAATCAAAGGAGGTATGGGAGAAGGACACAGAGGTGGAAGCTACTGGATTACTGGCATATACTAAGGAACTCGGAGCCAGAATTGGTAAACTCGGGGATCTAGCTCACATCAATTTAAAGAAAGTCAAAACAGACAAACGTATTTATATGATAAAGGGAAAAAGTGGCGGGAGTATCAAGTAAATGACGGGGTATTGGTACTTCTTACCTGATCCAACAAAAAAATCAAACCTGAGTGGAAAGGACCATGCAAAATTGTTGCTAGACTAGGTAAGGTTGCATATCGTCTTCAAATGACCACTAGAAAACAATAAAAATATTATATAAACCTACTTAAAAAAATGGTTACCTAAAACAGTTTAGATTGTAACAAACCACAGAATGTTCCCACTGTACCTTTGACCAGTTGATTACTAATGATAATCTGACAGAAGGCCATAGAGATTCCCTCCTTACGGTCCTTCATCCGCTCTCTTCGCTATTTTCAAATAGACCGGGACGAACATACCTCACTGAACATGCTATCTCAACCCAACCAGGAATTGTGGTGAAGCAAAAACAAATAGGATCCCAGCTTCCCAAAGAGAGGCCATAAAGAAAGAAAGAAAGAAAGAAACATGATGTTACAAATGGGTGTCAATAAACCCTCCCACTACAGTTGGTCATCACCCAATGTATTAGTACCTGAACCAGATGGGTCTATTTGATTTTGTATCGATTTCAGAGCAGTCAATAATATTTCTAAATTCGATGCCTATCCCTTACCAAGATTTGATGAACTTATTGAAAAGTCAGGTGAGATCAGGTTTATCACTTCTCTAGATTTAACCAAATGCTGGTGGCAGGTTTCTTTCAAAAAGGAAGACCAAGAAAAAAACAGCTTTCTCTGCACCAGAAGGGTTGTTTGACTTTACTATCCTTCCCTTTGGACTCCATAGAGCCCCAACCACTTTTCAGAGACTCATCAATAGTGTTTTACAGAAACACCAATCATATTCAGCAGCCTAGCTTGATGACATTGTCATTTCTGTCGCAATTGGGAACAACATCTCTACCAAGTTCATAATGTACTCCAAGATTTGCAAAATGTTAATTTACAATTTAATGCAAAGAGAGTTGAGTTCAACAAGGTAAAATATTTAGGATATGTCTTGATTTAATTGAACCCCAAGAAGAAAAGGCGCGTGCCATTCTTGACAATCCCCTACCACACAAAAAGAGATGTATGGGTGTTTTTAGGCCTTTTAGGATATTATCGGAGATGTATTCCACCATTGCAGGACCTCTCACCAATCTTTTGAGAAAAGGACTGCTCAAACTGGAATTATTGAATCCTTCCCTTACAATACAACAGGCATTTCAGACACTCAAAAAAGCTACCACCACTAGTCCCATTTTGAGCTCTCTCGGTTTTGGAAAAACTTTTATATTTCAGACTGACACTTTCGAGGTGGGAATAGGAGCGGTATTGTTCCAGATCAATGGGGAAGGATTAGAAGTTTTGATCTTACTCATCAGTAGGAAACTTTTTCCACAGGAACAGAAGTACTGAATTATAGAAAAGGAATAGCAATTCAGTGGGCTGTGTAGAAATTGTGTTATTATTTAGAAGGCAAAACATTTGTTCTCTACACAGATCATGATCCCTTAACCTGGATGAGTCGCAGTAAGGGAAACAACCCCTGGGTGCTCAGATGCTTTTTATCATTACAGCCCTTTAAATTTGAGGTCCGACGTCAAAAGGCTGAGGAAAAAGCTAAAGCTGACTTTTTGTCCCACCTACTCCATTTCCCCAATCGGAAAATTACACACAGGCAGTCACACACCCACCCACTCACAGAATCACTTACACACCCACACAACCAGTCAGACACCTACTCATACAGCCACTCATACAGCCACTTCCACACCCACTCACAGATTCAGAAATCCAGTCAGATACCCACACAGGCACTGGATGCCACTCACACACCCACACAGTTGCTCTCACACTCAGTAACATACGCACAAAGCCACTAAAACACCCATTTGCATGCCCATATAGCCCCTCACACCCCCCACAGTTACATACACAGCTACTCACACACCCACACAGGCAGCATCTCTTTAAGCCCTGCGCTTTTTAATATCTATATGAGGCCACTGGCTGAGGTAGTTCGTCCGCATGGAGTTAAGATCATTTCCTATGCGGACGACACACAGCTGGTGGTCTCCTTAGCGCAGGAAGCCCAACATTCTCCATCGGGGGGTCTTACCAAATGTCTGGAGGAGGTGAAGTCCTGGATGACGCTGTCCTCATTGAAGCTGAATGGGGACAAGACAGAGCTCATGTTGCTAGGCCCGGCTGACCCGACCCTCTTCAAGTCATTATGGCCCACCTGTCTAGGCCCCCCCCCGGCCCCAAAAGATAACATCAAAAGCCTAGGGGTGTGGCTGGACAAGAACCTCACCTTTAACACTCAGGCCACAAGGCTCTCCGCCATCTGCTTCGGACTTCTTCGGACATTGAAGAAGGTCCTACCCCTGCTCCCAATGGAGGCCAAACAAACAGCTATTCAGGGCCTAATACAATCACGCCTGGACTCAAACAACGTCCTTTACCTGGGAGCTCCAGAGTACTCTTTAAATAGGTTGCAACTGGTGCAGAACTGTGCGGCCCGCACTCTACTGCAAATTCCACGAAGAACCTCAGTCAGAGAGGCACTGACCAGCCTTCATTGGCTACCAGTGCGAAAAAGAGTGACCTTTAAGGCAATGTGCATTGCCCATCAGGCCTTCTGGGACTCGGGCCCAAAACTCTTGCGTAGCCTAGTCAACCAATACCACCCTGGCCGTGAACTACGTTCCAGCCAGGCCTTTATGGCAACAATTCCCAGAATCAAGAGATCTAGAGCAGGTGGAAGAATGTTCACCCTTAACGCCTCAAAAATCTGGAACACCCTTCCCCCTCACCTGAGATCTAACCCGAATCTTGCTTCTTTCCGCAAGCAATTAAAAACTCATCTATTCAAATCCCCGTAACCATTTCAGCCTCCCTTTTTTTTCCTCCTAGTCTCTGACAGTCTCATTACACCTCTTCTGGTTCCCTAGCGCTTGGACGCCTCAGGGCAGCAATCGCGCTGTACAAATGTATTTTCATTCATTTTCATTCATTCATTCAGCATTGATACAGTTGTATAAATTGTAATAGGATAAGTTTGTACTAAATCTCTCTCACACACCCATACAAGCAGCCACACACCCATTAAGAGACCCAGAAAACCACTTGCACATACATTTACACACCCATACAGCCAATCACACATCCACTTACAGATCCATAGAACCACTTACACACCCATTCACCGACATGCACTAACACTTATTCATAGACCCACCACACACTCGCATACCCTGCTACACACCCACACAACAACTAACACACACCCATACAGTCGCACACCCACTCACAGTGTAGTGTAGTTCCTATTTTCCCAATAGGCTCTGCGCATTGGAATAACATAAACAGCAGTGTAGACGTAGGACTGAGGTCATCTAGGTCTCTACTGACTATGTTAAACTTAATTTAGGTTTGCGCCAGCTAGCTCAGAGGTCACTGGAAACTTTCTTGAATGAATAGGGAGGGACAAGCTCCCCTGGCTCAGACAAGAAGGGATTCAGTTTCCGACAACCGCATAAACATGACAACTTTGCTCCCTCAGAATAAGAGTATATCTCTAGAGTCGTGTGAAAACAATAGACAGCTATTTCACTCAGTCAGCAGTGCATACTTAGTTTCACTAGAATGCAGAGAAATAGAGAGATGGGCGTTTTCAATAAAAGGTGTTATTTATTGAGCAGTCTTCTTTCTCATGCAAGAGAAAGGAATTGCCACAATTGCAATACTTAAAGTAAAGTAAAGTGCGTACAGTAAAAGTAGTATTAGGAAATAATACTGTAAAAGCATTGATATGGTTCCTTAGCCATATGATACTTTAAAATGGATAAAATATATACATACATAAATACATTGACTAACGTACTCAACTGGTGCTTCTAACTAAGCCTACCCCGGTGTACCTGACCTAAGCCTAATACTTGGGAAGGGATGAGAAAGTAGCAGTTTAAATTAAGTTGGTTAAGATTATTTTGCCAAGAATCTGCATCAAGAATTCTCTCAAGGATTTAGTCAGCTCCGTACCTTGGTAATAGAATGTGGGAGGTCTGGTATCTCTTTCCTCAGGACTCGATATCCCAGCAACCCGCAAGGGTAGGCTGGAAACACCGGAGCTGGATTTTCTCGGCTGGAGAAAAAGACAGCGTCTCTCTCAGTGCGTCAAACGGGAGGGGCGGCTTCCGTGGGCTCTCGCATCAGCTGGGCTCTCAGGCAAGTAGATGGCCGCTCTGCTCCAAACCACCGTGTGTTTGCTTAAGGCAACTGTTGGTATTTTATACCTGGAAGGTGCTGGGTTTGACGTAAGATTGGACATAAGACGTCACTAAGAACTAACAGTTCTTTCTGGACTTCAGGAGTTCTTGTTCAAATCAAAACAAAAGCAGGGGGGATTTCCCGGGCTGCTGGAGGCTTGGTTTGTTTAAAGAATGTGTTGTGCTTTCTAGGAGTCGATGGGTGTAGCTGTGCTGTGCTTTGGACTGCATGGGCTATTACTGAATATGGATCTGATTCTTATGCCTTTATCAGGATATTATTGATTATAACCTCTTAAGGGCATAAATCGGGAATATCGAATTAGGGTCCTAGATATAAACACGACAACAGAACCACTTACACCCAAACACAACCACTCAAACACCTACTCACACACTTATACAGCCACTTACACACCCACTCACAGAGCCAGAAAACCCCTCACACAACCACAGTTGCACTCCCAGTTATACACCAACACAGCCACTCACACACACTCATATGGCCACTCACACAATTACTTACACATCTACAGCCACACCCACACACAAACAGGTTGGTGAGGAATACCCTGTTGCCTTTGTCTATGAAATGGACTCTATATTTTTGATATATTCCATTCATGTTGAAGCGTTTGTTGTTATGGTATATAGAACTGATGTTGTGGTCTTGGAGAAATGCAGAAACAGTTTTATTGACATGTTTCCTGGTTTTCTCTCTCTGCAGACAAAATTGACTTGACCACTGCCACTTCTGTCTTTGGCAAATGATGGAAAACTCCAAGGCAGTATGTGTGACAAATTACAATAATTTAGCCTCCGTAGACATTGTGCCTAGGTCATTGCCACCACACTGCACAATCATGAAGTCTAAATGTTGGCAATCCGCAATGCTTTCAACCAAAGACAGCAACTAATGCAACTTTAACCCTCTCTGGCCAACCCAAGTAATGTCTACATTAGGTAAACCTGGGTCCCTGTCAATACCACTGTTTCTAGCACTCTCTCTGGCCCAAAACACAAAACTATGGCCCAGAATCCAGGCTCTGCCGATTTTGGGGACAAGTCTGTAGCGCAATGGTGAAGTTTTGAAGATGAAAGGCAGTTACAATGTAGGACAGCAAGTAAAATATAAAAGAAAATATTTATATGGATGGTGGAGATGTGCAAGGAACTAAAATTAGGCCGTGACATTAAGGAAAAAATGTAACTAACTGTAATTGGCTTTCAAAAAATTAAAAAAAGGTTATATTTGGGATATGCTTGTAATTGCAAATAGTTTAACCCCACCTGCAACAGTTAATGTGAAGCTAGTATGCTGTTTAAAGAAAGTCTTATGAACTTTTCACCTACCGGAAGGCAGAGACTATTGGAAACATGGTTACTATGGAAACGGAGCTAAAAGAGTGTGGGTGGGAATGGAACAGAAGAGACGCAAGCATGAAACTGGAAAGCAGACTGGTGTACAACAATTGCTCAGTAGGTAGTGTATGTCCTGTAATTGACAATATTTTAGAAAATGAAACATAAATGAGAAGCATTAACAGCAGATTGTTGAATACTTTTAAGGGCTTTGGTATGGATCCGTGGATCCACCGCAGACCGTACTGTGCGCCAAGCCCTGCGGTGGATCAGCAAAAAAACCTACCAAATTGGCCTTCTTTACCGGAAACATGGCAAGGGTTAAAAATAGTGACTGTTTAGAAGTAGTATAACAAAAATAAAAGATGAAGGAACTCTGTGATTTGCTAAGTACAGGAGTATGAGTAAGAGCACACGAGGAAGGTTAGCCATTATTGGCACTTCTGCACTGAGAGTGGAGGAGGATTGCCCTACTTCTGACTTGAGATTTGCAGTGGAAAACAGATACTAACAGATATTAAAATAAAAGTTGGACAACAGAAATGAGGTTTTACAGATGTTAATAGACCATACTAAACAAAGGCATATTAAAAAAAACTATGAGTATATAACTGAAAGAAATATGTAACTTCAAGACATTACAGAAAAAGGCAAAATAGAAGGGCAGTTAGATGAGAACATTACCTAAACATATAGTTGTGGGAGGTTAGCCTGGCATATGCTGTTCACCATTCTAGTGGGCACCTTGCACCAGAGCAAACGACCCTTATTGATGGTAGGTTTAAAGACAACCTATATAGAAAGCTATCCTAGTGGTATCTGTGGAGAGCAGCCTTCAGGCTAAGTCTTGAAGGAATGTAAAGCAGCTTGTTTTACCAGTCTATAATCTCATGAATGACCAAATGAAAGGAGAACCACACCATGTATGTATATATATATATATATATATATATATATATATATATATATATATATATATATATATATATATATATATATATATATATATATATATATATATATATATTACCTACTGGCGGTCGCCAGTAGGTATATATAGTTAGGATTTTTTCTCTATGGGATTTTTGAAAATTCTATGTCTAATAACTTTGGCGTTTGTGGACGGAATTGGCTGAAATTTCAGGAAAATGGAACATTTTGTTTCTGAGCAGCCCCTGACAATTTGGGGGGGTTTCATCAAGGGGGTGCTGAGAAAAAAGGGGGGTCCCAAAATGCGTTTTTCCCATGTTAATTTCCATAGGGCGGTTGGCCTCACTTTTAGCTCGAACGGCTGAATGGATTTGCACGAAACTTAGCAAAATTGTAGGGACTGTTAGCCCGATGTGCCTTTGCTAGGTCTCAATATATGTGCTCCAGTGGATTTTGAGTAATTTAGGTTCAAAAAAAGATATATATCTGGGCGGAGCCTAACCACACATCTGATCTGATTGGCTGTCAGCACTTCATCCAAGAAGTGTTGGCAGCCATCTTGGGACCAATATACATGATAGCACCTCATTAAAAAGCATTGTAGTTAATAGAGGGTTTTAGGACTTTAGTTACATTATAAATCATTTGTTGATGGTACCATACTCGTTTTAGGAATTGTGGTGGGTTCTAAGGTGATTTTACCATGTGAAAAAACCTTCTGCTGTGATATCATGAATATTGTTTGAAAGAAAACTAATATCTCATGATTTTCCCACAGTGGTTTGGAAGGGGATCTATAAGCTAAACTGAAAGCATATTTTCTGTAAATTCACATTATCTTTCTCAGTCATGTGAAAATGAAGTCTGACATTCTCAGTAAAACATGTACATCCAACAAGGACAGAGACTGTCAGTTGATTCCTTTGTGTTCTACTGCAGCCTCCTAGAGTGTTCTAAAGAACAACTAGAGCGCTAACAGTCCTACTTATTACAAAGGTATGGCACACCTGAAGCCATCTTGATTGGAATAAAGTGGTAACTCTTAAAACATTTAATTTAAAAAGAAACAACATGAGGGGGTATATTTTGCCATAGAAAGTATGATTAGTGCTGCAGAATGAAACATTAGGGCACATTTTGAGTGACTTCTCAAATCCTTTTCTATTTCATTAAAACATTCTGACATGCAGTCTCCCAAAATGGCCACCAGAGACAAAAGAGCCCAAATGTAGCCCAAATATCACCCAGATGTAGCCCAAGTATAGCCCAATGACAGAATGTCCCAGAGTGTTCTAAAGAACAACTAGAGCGCTAACAGTCCTACTTATTACAAAGGTATAGCACACCTGGAGCCATCGTGATGGGAATAAAGTGGTAACTCTTAAAACATTTAATTTAAAAAGGAGCAAAATGAGGGGGTATATTATGCAATAGAAGGTATTATTAGTGCTGCAGAAAGAAAAATTAGGGCACATTTTGAGTGACTTTTCAAATCCTCTTCTATTTCATTAAAACATTCTGACATGCAGTCTCCCAAAATGGCCACCAGAGACAAAAGAGCCCAAATGTAGCCCAAATATCACCCAGATGTAGCCCAAGTATAGCCCAATGACAGAATGTCCCAGAGTGTTCTAAAGAACAACTAGAGCGCTAACAGTCCTACTTATTACAAAGGTATGGCACACCTGAAGCCATCTTGATTGGAATAAAGTGGTAACTCTTAAAACATTTAATTTAAAAAGGAACAAAATGAGGGAGTATATTTTGCCATATGAATTATGATTAGTGCTGCAGAAAGAAAAATTAGGGCACATTTTGAGTGACTTCTCAAACCCTCTTCAATTTCATTAAAAAATTCTGACATACAGTCTCCCAAGATGGCCACCAGAGACAAAAGAGCCTAAATGTAGCCCAAATATCACCCAGATGTACCCCAAGTATAGCACAATGACAGAATGTCCCAGAGTGTTCTAAAGAACAACTAGAGCGCTAACAGTCTTACTTATGACAAAAGTATGGCACACCAGAAGCCATCTTGATTGGAATGAAGTGGTAAGTCTGAAAACACTCAATTTAAAAAGGAACAACACGAGGGGGTTAATTTTGCCATAGAAAGTATGATTAGTGCTTCAGAAAGAAAAATTAGGGATCATTTTGAGTGACTTCTCAAATCCTCTTCTATTTCATTAAAAAAATTCTGACATGCAGACTGAAACATGCACTTTGAATACCAGCAGCAGACGTCCCTGGTGAGCAGTAGCTTTACTACAGTGATCTAATGTGCAACTAGAGTGCTAACATTCAGAATTTATGGCAAATGTGTGACACATCTGAATGCCTTCTTGATGGAACCAAAGTAAACAAGCATTGAAAATGCAATAGATCTCGCCCTAGTTTAAGTTAAAGCCATTCTGTTGGTAATGAGGTGGCTTTTTAGCTTTGCTTTTATTAGTGTTTTTTCAACTTTCATGTAAATAACATGCATCTGTATGCATATAAGTATATGTATGCATGCATTTATGTTTGTATTTATATAGATATACAGATGATATATGTTTATATATGTATGTATATATATATATTCACTGAAAAAACCATAGGCTATAGACCATATATAGTTAGGAATTAGCATTTACAAAACCTTGTAAATTCACTGAAAAAACCATAGGTTATAGACCATATATAGTTAGGAATTAGCATTTACAAAACCTTGAAAATTCACTGAAAAAACCATAGGTTATAGACCATATATAGTTAGGAATTCGCATTTACAAAACCTTATTTTACTCACACAAAACCATTGAAATTCCATATATAGTTAGTTGCACTAACTATATATCGCGCACCCGCAATCCACTGCTGATGATGTCACATATTACATCATTCATGACATGGTCAGTGACATCACTGATGACATCACTGATGACATCTCAAATGACATCACTGATGACATCTCAAATGACATCACTGATGACATCTCATTTGACATTACTGATCACATCACTGATGATATCATTCATGTGATAATATGATGAACCTCTTCAGACTCTAATATAACCTTAGATACAATCAGTGTAAACAGACACTCACAGACTGTCACTCATCCATGGAGTTACTCACACACCTAGTCAGTCATGCAAAGAATCAGTCACACCTCCATTTCCTCAACTATACAGTTATACAAACTTTACTTATTCAAACATATACTAACACATATTTACTCTCTTATACAATCCCTTATACAAGTTCACAATGATCCATACAGCCACTCACACATTCACTGGCTCTTATGCACAGTTATTTATATATGTCAACTCTCACATGTACTGTGTTTTACATATGTACTTACTTTGACATGTAGCACTGAGATATCCATTCACTCACCAATACACTCATGCACACAGTCAACCGCCCATACAGCTGTTTCCACATGCACTTTTGAAACCATACATCTAGTGAATCAACTGCTCACACATCTATGCACAGAGTCATACACCTCCCAGCCACCCACACACACACTCAGTCTCCCTTACAAATACTTGGGCAACCAATCAATAACCCATATAGTTACTCATATAGCTACTTATCAACACATGCAACAGTTTACAGAACAACAGACATAATGATGCACAAATTAAGACAGTTTAGTCACTAACCCATGCACTCAGTGAGACACATTTAATCACTCACTCATACAGTCAGTCATGCACCTACTAAATCCTTCATCCAGACACTTATACATCCACTCATTCTTCAATATGTAAGACATATTTTAACTTTACAGAAACATACAGTCACTGGATGTTGTCATCAGTGATGTCATCAGTGATGTCATTTGAGATGTCATCAGTGATGTCATCAGTGATGTCACTGACCATGTTATGAATGATGTAATATGTGACATCATCAGCAGTGGATTGGGGGTGCGCGATATATAGTTAGTGCAACTAACTATATATGGAATTTCAATGGTTTTGTGTGAGTAAAATAAGGTTTTGTAAATGCGAATTCCTAACTATATATGGTCTATAACCTATGGTTTTTTCAGTGAATATATATATATATATATATAATGTATGTATTTATATGTATTTATTGTAAATACATCCCTCTAGTCTCTTTATGAGGCTAGAGGCAAAAGTACATACATTAAACTTATTTAGCACACAGTAAATTAGCGCATTATACGTTGAGCCCTAGGGGCATACCAATCCATATATTAAGAAAGTTGTATAAGATCCACGACTGCCATAGATATAAGGCCTAGAGGCTTTAGAACCGCTGGGGCCACCAGGAACCACACACGGTAGTGACACAGGGGACCCACAGGGGACGCGTGCAGTGTCTAAACACAGCCGCAAATCACCATTAACTTCTATGGGGAAAGTCGGAGTTGGAAAATTACAAATTAAGGACACTTGGAAAAGGACTTGGAGCAAACCCCTTTAGAACAAAGTAGTTCTAGAGTCAATACCCACGGTAGCACCAGAGTACTCTAGTTACCTCACCCAGGGAAGCTGAGTGCATAGGTGTCTTTTGATGTGAAGTAGTGTGGCTCACTGGTTAGAGGCGGCAGACCCGAGAGCAGAGGACGGTCCGGGACCAGGGTTCGATTCCCGGCGCGGCAGGTTTCTGGACCAGGGTCAGCGGACTCGATAATTCTCTCGCCTCGGTGCCCACTCTGATCAGCGATCACACTCGGCAACTCTGGGCATTAGCTTGCCTCATCTTCACTAACGGCCCCACCAGACCGCCGGGGATGCCTGGTCTCACCCTGGAGATACCCATTAAGGGACCATCTCTCAGGGAAGCCAGGAAGGGTTTTGCAGCGTCCGAAGCGCCTTGGGACCCTACGGGTAAGTAGTGCGCTATATAAATGCCTATACATGTCGGGTTTTGTTGTTGTTTTCAATGGCGATCTGCTGCAAAGTGCTGCTTGCGACCAAGTCGAAAGTGTCCGGGTGGATCCAAGGATGGATCGGAGATCTGAAGAACCTGAAAGCAGAGGGAACAGAGTCTGGGTCACTAGCCAGTGACCAGGAAGGCGATGAGCGGATGCCCACCCATGTCGGGTGCTATCAGATGAAGAAGGTGAAGCTTGACTCTTCAGCCACGAGGACCAGGGGGCGTCGACGATGACCAGGAGCTGGATTCGAGCTGTCCCACAAAGGATGTCGGGTCCCACACAGAAGGCAAAGATTGGCTTCGGTGCAGACCAGCAAGGTCTGAGGGATTCACCACTTGGTGGGGAGTCAGGGAACCAGGAAAGCCCAAGAAACAGAAGAGTTACCTTCATGGGGACCCACCAGTCAACAGACCAGGGATCGCGAAGGAGCCTAGAGCGGAAATGCTAGAAGCGGGCCCATGGAACACTCGTGGAATGTAGGCCCACAATCTTCGGTGCAAATGGCGCTCAGGGCTTGGACTACAAGTAGCCCAATCCACAACTTCGGGAAAGCTTGGGAAGTTGGTGCACGGTGTTCAGGAGTTCCAGTTCCACGTCACACATGAGGGCTGCAGGTCTCAGCTTTGCTTGGATCTCGTGGCGGCCTCTGAGAAGTCTGGACGTCCATGTCCTGAGTCACAAATCTGTCAGAATCCGGCAGGAGCCTTGGAAATGAAGACCGGCAAGATGCTTCGTTGGTGCCTGTTTGAACAGGGGAGTCACTCCTTTTTTTTGTTTTGTTTTTTAAATATATTTTTATTGCAGGAATTAGCCAAAGTTACATGTCAGATCAGCAAAACATTTGCAGGAATAAAAGGGTAGATACATCCGATCCCCCGTGAGAAAACATCGTGGGTACACAGCCATTCAGCCCACAACCCAAGGGTCGGGCGGCGTCTTCTTACATAGAACACAGGTGGGGATCTGGTAGAACGTCGAAGCTGATCCGGATAATTCCACGGGCTTCATCTGCTTTTATAGATCAACCTAACAGAAAAAAACAACTCCCCCTCAACAGTCTCATGATTCAACTCCCTCCCCCCACCCAACCCCGCCATCAGTGTGTGGTGGTATGTGTAGGAAGAGCTTATGGGAAAAACCCCAGATGACTGTATTGAGATCCGTATCGTGGACGTCTAACGGGACTCAGGTTGTGCTGCATCATCACCCTCGGAATCGCTGTAAGCGCAGTAATCTCTAAGGGCCTGCACTATTGTCTCCCATTCCAGTGCTGATTCTAGTGCCCTCTCGCCAGTTGGTATCGCAGAGTGCTCTCCCCCGCAGCCCACTTCAAAAGTTCGTTGTGCCATTTAGCTCCCGTCGGACCAACTCTTGCCTTCCAGTTCCTGGTTATCTCCCGTTTAGCGAGGACGAGCCCTAAATCAATAAATTTGCTCGAAATTTTATTTTTAGGGGTATGCGGGAACCGGTGTAAGAGCCCCACCGCCGGGTCGACCGACAAAGTTCTCCCCGTAGTCCTATTTAGAGTATCCCCGACCAAAAGCCAGTATGAGGACAGCGCCGGGCAGGAACACAACATATGAATGAGGTCTGCCTCAGGCGCTCGGCATCTGGGGCAATCCGCTGAATCCGTGGCGAAGTATTGCTGAATCTTCGCCGGGGTCAAGTAAGCCCTGTGGAGTATGTAAAAATGAACCAGTTGAAACCGGGCATGGCGTGCTCCCTTCCAGGCTCGGCGCATGAGTTGTGACCAGGTCGTCTCCGGTATCTCTTTCCCTATGTCGGCCTCCCAACGATTCCGCAGTGTGGTGAGGGGGGACAAGCCCTCGTTAATCAATCTGTTATACAGGCACGTGACTGCCTTGACCGTCCCCGCGGACATCATAACGTACTGGCACACCGGAGACGTAGGCGGTTCCTCTAGCCCACTTTTCCAGTACGTCTGAATCACTCTAACCAGAGCCGTGTGCAGGAGGAAGTCGCCTCGGGGAACATCGAAACGGTCTAGAATCTCTTGGAAGGGCAGTAACATCCCGTCCTCATAAAGGTCCCCCACCAATTGCAATCCTGCGTCTTCCCACTGTCCTAGGTGCGACCAGTCTCCCCCGTGAGGCAGGGCCGTCAGCATCCCCAGCGGTATTTCTGGTGCATATGGAAGCCTCAGCTGTCCCTGGGCATGGGCGCGATTCCAGCATAATCTGATAGTCTTTTCTTCGAGCGTCAGGTCCTGCAGGGCCAGACGTTGGCGCAGTGCGATGAAGGAAAGAACATGCCTAGGCATTCCCGTACCCCTCCCAACCTCCGGGCCACGGAACTCCCTCGCGATTTCCTGGGTGAAGGTCTGCAATTGAGCGTCCAGATAATATTTCTCAAAATCTGGCACCGCGAGGCCTCCTTCTGACTTTGGTCTCATCAGCGTCTTGAGAGCCACTCTCCGGCGGCCCGATCCCCAGAGGAACCCCGCCACCATGGATCGCAATAGCCGAAAGGTGGCCGGCGGGATCCAAAGCGGAAGCGCCCGAAAGTAGTATAGCAACCGGGGAAGTGCCACCATTTTCAATAGTGCAATCCGCCCCGCCACCGAAAGCGACAGGGTAGCCCAAAATTCCATACTACCACGCAACGCGCGAGTACAGCGGGATATGTTGCCGTCCAGGAGGTCGGTGGGGTCATGGTATATGTATACCCCCAGGTACTTGAGGCAGCTAGGTTCCCACCTATTTTCTCTGCAGGTGTCGGGTTTGGGCGTTCCCCTGCGAACCGGGAACAGACAAGTCTTAGCCCAGTTCACCCGAAGGCCCGAGACCTCCCCGAAAGACGTCAGTGCCTCAGCAGCCCCATTCAAAGCGGTATTCGAATCCTCAAGGAAGAGCAGCAGGTCATCAGCATATAGCGAGATATAATGCTGGCCAGATAAGGTCTGCAAACCGCCGAAAGAAACTCCGGACCGGATTGACAGCGCCAATGGCTCCACCGCTAACGCGAAGAGCAATGGGGACAGCGAGCATCCCTGCCTCGTGCCTCGTTCAACTGGATATTGTTGGGAGATCAGCGGGCCTGCTCTCGACCTGGCCGACGCCGAGGCATAAAGCACCGTGGTCCACCTGACAAAGCCCTCCCCTAGACCTGCGCAGCAACACTCTGCGCAGGTAATCCCATTCCAAACTATCGAAGGCCTTTTCCAAATCGACCGACAGGACCATCGGGCACAGGGCCTCCATGTGCGGTTCCCCTAACAAGCGAAACAACCTGCGAATATTCATGGTCGTGTTACGTTTGGGTATGAATCCTGCCTGATCCTCGTGCACTAAAGAGCGCATGTGTCCTAGCAGCCTCGATGCCAATATGCTGCTTAGGATTTTATAATCGACCGTTAACATTGATAACGGTCGGTAAGACGCCGGGTCAGCTGACTCTCTACCAGGTTTGAGGAGGGGAACTACTAAGGCCTCACACATCGAGCCGGGGAGACATCCCAAACGCTTCGCCTCTCTGTAGACTATCAACAGTCGGGGCGCCAGTAGGTCTACGTAGGTGGAGTAGAATTTGACGGGAAGTCCGTCAAGGCCCGGGGTCTTATTCCTCGCCATCCCCTTAATGGCGCTACGGATTTCCCCCAGTTCGATGTCGGAGCCCAGGGCCGTCGCCACATCGGGCTCCAGCGCTGGCATCTCCAAGGGTTGCAAATAATCATCAATCAGGGCGGGGTCTCTGGTCGGGTTACTGCGATATAGCGTTCGTAGTAGCGCTGGTAACAGCCTAATATCTCCGGTTGGGTGTGCACCTCACGCCCCTCCGCTGTGCGCATGGACGTCGTCAGAGAGGTCCGGCGCGTAGGATTGGCCAACCATGCTAGCAGCGCGCCCGATTTATCTCCCTCCGTGAGCGACCTAGTGGTGTAGGCCTTATAATCGAAGCAGCGCAGTCTTTCGACTTCCGCCGCCACCGCCTCCCTCGTTGTTGCAGATATGGTGGTCCTAGACATAGAATTCCACACACAATTAATCCAAAATTACTCAACTCAATTATTTTTTCATTTTTTCATATGAGAAATTAATTCCTAAAGTGAAAAAACAAGAAACACAATAGCCCAAAAATACACAGGTGTCCAATACAAACACAAAAACAGGTTTGTTTTCACGTTTTAAAAGTAGAGGAGAAAACTCTACTATTTATTCATAATAAAAAATCTCCTCATAGAGCAGTATACAAATATACAATATCTACAATTCTGTCCCGTCCTGATGAAGACCCGCCTATGAGGATACAAATTGCCCTTTTTATCCTTGGGTCGAAACGTCGACATCTTTTCCATACAGTGAGCCTGCATCTCCTATGCCCCTGCCCACTCACCCTTTCTGAAGACTGAAAACCATCTGAGCGAAGTGATCGCTGTAAAGACAATTACAATTCCTTTACAGACCAACGTTTGAGGGCAGGCTCTGTCTAGAATCAAAGCCAACAGATTCTTCAATGACCATACTACTCAATATCCCCTGACCGCTTGGTCCTTTCTTTCCTTTGCACGAGCACAAGAATTTCTTACTCTATGCACTTTATTCTCTCTCGGTAACCCCTTCTGTTCAGAATTGTAGATATTGTATATTTGTATACTGCTCTATGAGGAGATTTTTTATTATGAATAAATAGTAGAGTTTTCTCCTCTACTTTTAAAACGTGAAAACAAACCTGTTTTTGTGTTTGTATTGGACACCTGTGTATTTTTGGGCTATTGTGTTTCTTGTTTTTTCACTTTAGGAATTAATTTCTCATATGAAAAAATGAAAAAATAATTGAGTTGAGTAATTTTGGATTAATTGTGTGTGGAATTCTATGTCTAGGACCACCATATCTGCAACACTTGATACCCAGGTCCTAGGACTCTTCTCGGGTTACCCCATATATAATAACGGTCTCTTGAGCAGGGATTCCTGCGAGGGTGTTTTGTATGTTTAATGTGTTTGATGTATGTGAATTTTGTATGACCATTTATCCACTAGAAATCAAGACAGGATATGGCAGAGAAAGACACTCTTACTTATAGTGAGGAATACATTAGCAAACTTATTGAGGCCCAGAAGGGTGGCAGCTTTCTGGGGCGCTCCACAACCCCAATTGACCTAACATTAAATGATAAGATCAACAAAGTTGAAAGGCTAGAGAAAAAGCTAATTCGAACTAGATTACATGGTCATGTACTAACCCAATACTTGCAGGCGAATGTGATACCTATAGGGCTTCAGGTGAGAAACGAACCGGCCATATTTATTGACAACCCCAAATTCAAGGGCAAGTTTAGCTTTATCAGCAACAACTGCTCCAGGCACTGGATGGTGCTTGGAGTTGAGACAGCCCTGGAAGAGGTAGAACGCCTGATAAAAGAGATTGCTGACCTTAGAAAGGAGATAACTGATGACAAGGCCCTCAACAACGCCAAGGAAGCTTTGGAACGCCTAGAAAAAACATTAAAAGACTTCGACACCTTTACTCAGTCAACCAAACTAGACAAATTAGCGAAGGATCTGAAGTTCTATGATAAGGCAGCAGTTTACCCCTATCTAGCAGAGGGTTATTATAATAAAGATTCCCAAGGGAGGTTCCTAAGTAGGGGAAGAGGTGGTTACAGAAGATATACCACTTTTTCGGACTCTTCTGCAACCAGCAACTCTGAAAACGAGCAGGAGAGACCAAGCACAAGCGGCAACTCATACCCTGACCGCTCTAACACTTTTTTAGAGGAGGACCAATGGGGGGATTACCAAGGCAGAGGCCGTCCCTGGGGGAGACCCAGGGGCCGCGGACAATCCAACTGGAACCGAGGGAGGGGAGGAACAGGGAAGAAACAGGTCCACTTCAGACCAGAACAGCATGGGGAAATCAGAACCCAACAGAAACATTACAGGTGGTAGCTTGCCGAACAGAAAATGGGCAAACTAGTTCTATTATCAACCTGTCTACTTATACCCTGAAACCAGAAGAGTCAAGAATACTGGAAAAAGGCCTTTCCTTTGTTCCTACCAGCCTCCCCAATACTTTCAATCTGAAAACGGAGCTACACCAGTTTTTCAGGAAGGTTAGACTAAAACACCATTTTAACAAAATACCTTTTAAACCAGTATTCAGCAATACTGGTTTAAGGCCCCCTTCCACTTTCACACCACCAGCACAAATGATGTCCAACAAAATCTTGGCATTTGAGCAAGTGGTTATGAGAGATATCAACCAAGTGTTAGCCAAAAAGAAATACACTAAGTTTAACACCAGCAAACAAGAAAAACTGGCATTGGAAGCACTTAAACAAAACTCTGACATCGTGATCAAACCAGCCGACAAGGGTGGGGCGATCGTCATTCAAAGTAGGGATGACTATAAGTCTGAAATACTCTCACAGCTAGGAGTGGAGGGTAATTATAAAAAACTGCAGGCTGATCCTACTAAAGAAATAAGTGCTGACATCAAATCTGTTACCAGTAAGGCCCTAGAAGATGGCTTCCTAACTAAAAATGAACATGATTATCTTAATAATAGCCACCCTAGGTTACCTACTATTTACACGCTCCCTAAGGTCCACAAACGTTTGGAGAAACCCCCGGGAAGACCAATCGTCTCCGGTTGCGGCTCAGTACTCGAACCCCTGTGTAAATATGTGGACATATTCCTAAAACCTATTGCTGAGGCAACTACAGCTTATCTAAGAGACACCATGCAGGTAATACAACTGGTAGATGAGTACCCTTTTGACCGGACCAACAATCTACTGGTCACTATGGATGTAACCTCACTTTACACCAATATCCCACAGGAGGCAGCACTTGAAGTCATTAGAGGGGTCCTGGACGAGAGGCCAAGACCTTGCCAAGTCCCAACTACCTTCATCCTGGATCTCCTTGAGATCGCCATGAAGAAGAACTTCTTCTACTTCGATGGAGAGTATTATTTTCAAACCAAGGGTGTAGCCATGGGGGCAAGCTTTGCCCCAGACCTGGCCATTATTTTCATGAATGCATATGAACACACCTTTGTACTTAATGAAACCAATCCCTTTTATGACAGCATCGTGCTATGGCGTCGTTACATAGACGATGTGTTGATGATATGGCAGGGGAGTGAGGAGCAGCTGAGAAATTTTCATACCTGGCTCAATAATTGCTCCAACGACATCCAATTCTCATTGGACTTTAGCAACAATCAAATCAACTTCCTTGATATAACCATAGTTGAGGATGAGGGGCATTTGCGAACCACACTCTTTAGAAAACCCAGCGAGAGAAACACCTTACTCCGCTACTCTAGCCATCATCCGCGTAACCTCAGAGACAACCTACCTTATGGCCAATTTCTGAGGTTACGTAGGAACTGTAGTCGGAAGGTCGATTACTTTACAGAATCATCCTTACTCATTGAAAGATTGGCAGACAGGGGTTACCCTCGTAGACTGCTCAAAAAGTCTCGCAAGAAAGCATGGTTCTGCCACAGAGAATTTCTTCTTGAACCTAAAACTAAAGAAAAGGACACCAACTCTAGAATGACCTGTGTGACTACCTTTAACACCAGGAGTAATGATATCAAGAGAGTCATAAACAGTCATTGGCACCTTGTGGCAGATGAAATAGGGATCCCAGACCCCCCTATGCATGCATTCAGGAAAGGGAAAAGCGTTAGGGATTATGTTGTCCAATCCTTGCTTTATAGCAAACCCAGCCACTCACAAACAACTCTCTGGAATACTCCACCAGTGGTCGGCCATTACAAATGTGGTGCGTGCAAAGCTTGCCCTTTGACTCTAGAAATCAAGCAGTGCACACACAACAACTACACCCACACCTTACACCATCAAACCAACTGCAACTCGGCGGGTGTTGTGTATGCCATCAAATGTCCGTGTGGTTTCCTGTATGTGGGCCAGACCATACAAAAAGTAAAAGCTCGCATTTTGCAGCATGTAAGCAGAATACGCTGCAAGGTACAGGGCGCCCCTTTGGTGGAACATTTTCTGACCTTCGGTCACCCACCTGAAAGTCTTCGGTGGTGGATTTTGGAAAAAGTACAAGTAAACATCAGGGGTGGGAACTTTGCCAATACCCTCAGTCTCCGAGAATGCAAATGGATGCACATATTTGATACAGTCAATCGGGGCCTGAACGAGTATGAGGAAACAACAAGACAATTGTCGACCTTGTATAATGGCTAAACGTTCTACTTGCTGTTTATGTTTGTACCTCAGGTGATCATAGGAAACTATATGGGATTTTTGTGATCAGGATGCACATTTTATTTGTATCTTGTAATTATGCACTGTACAAGGCAAATAGTGTTTATTTTGTTCCGATTGCACATAAATGTTTCCATGTCTAGTATGTTTTCTAAACTTCTAAGACGCCTGGAGTCTGTCTTCTTTTCCTACACCACGCATGTTGCTAGGCAACAGCCCCGGCCTTAGCGTGATATGTCAGTGGCGTGCACGTTCAACGTCACGTCCAATACTTAACCTGGCGCTGATCGAGCTTCTCTCAGCAGTCACCGACAGACAGAGCCCCATTGATAGGCCGCGCAGTTCTACGGAGGAGGTATGTTATGTCAACAAACATCCCCGAGGTTGCATATATCCTCTCCCATGTTGTAACTGTTGACCCACTTAGCTAATTATACATTCTTGTCCACAGACACAGCGTGTATATTGCTTCACTGAATATCCAACTTATCATCTTTCGCCGAAAGAGCGAGGGTGAGTCTGATTAGCTTCTATGTAATGTCCAAGTTTTGTCCCTGTGAAGTCTATGTCTTGTATGTGTAAATCACATTGGAAGAAACACAGCACTAATGGCAAAATGTTTCTTGTTTTTCCTCCAGTACTCGAGAGCACGTTTGATCGGCTCTCTTTTAACGAATTGACCAGTTGGCAAATAGGCGCACCACTAACAGGGTGAGTGCTTTTGGAGTACTTACCGTAAACCTTCATGCTGTTGGTTTTTCATAAAACTTAGCCCATACATTTGTGTTACAGGTGTCCGCCTACACTTCTGGGGTTACATGAATGCAATGTAACTATGTTCCTTCCCTTCACCGTCCCGTCCTGATGAAGACCCGCCTATGAGGATACAAATTGCCCTTTTTATCCTTGGGTCGAAACGTCGACATCTTTTCCATAAAGTGAGCCTGCATCTCCTATGCCCCTGCCCACTCACCCTTTCTGAAGACTGAAAACCATCTGAGCGAAGTGATCGCTGTAAAGACAATTACAATTCCTTTACAGACCAACGTTTGAGGGCAGGCTCTGTCTAGAATCAAAGCCAACAGATTCTTCAATGACCATACTACTCAATATCCCCTGACCGCTTGGTCCTTTCTTTCCTTTGCACGAGCACAAGAATTTCTTACTCTATGCACTTTATTCTCTCTCGGTAACCCCTTCTGTTCAGAATTGTAGATATTGTATATTTGTATACTGCTCTATGAGGAGATTTTTTATTATGAATAAATAGTAGAGTTTTCTCCTCTACTTTTAAAACGTGAAAACAAACCTGTTTTTGTGTTTGTATTGGACACCTGTGTATTTTTGGGCTATTGTGTTTCTTGTTTTTTCACTTTAGGAATTAATTTCTCATATGAAAAAATGAAAAAATAATTGAGTTGAGTAATTTTGGATTAATTGTGTGTGGAATTCTATGTCTAGGACCACCATATCTGCAACACTTGATACCCAGGTCCTAGGACTCTTCTCGGGTTACCCCATATATAATAACGCCACCGCCTCCCTCGCCGCAGCCGTACACTCCTGGAGTTCAGGATGGCCGGGGCGGCGAAGTTCCATCTCACGGAGCTTCCGGTTAGCCGTGGCCAGGTCATCGAGGATGACACGTCGCATACCCACCTTCTTAGAAATACAATAGCCCCTGACCACTACCTTAAATGCATTCCATTCTAACGCTCTCGATCCAGCGGTGCCCCCATTGGTCGCAAAATAATCAGATATTTTGTCCCCCAGGTCCGCCCTAAAGACTATGTCCTCTAAGATCTCCGGGCGCAATTTCCAGGTGGGCACACTAGGGGTCCCGGGAAACCAACGGAAGTCCGCTAGGAGGGGGTTGTGGTCCGAGATGGTCCTAGACAAATATTCAGAGCGCACCGCTGCGGACACCAACTCCGCCGATCCCAGAAACCCATCTAGCCGCACGTGCAATTCGTGTAGGCCAGAAAAGTAGGAATAGTCTCTAGAGTCGGGGTGCTGCGCTCGCCAGATGTCCGTGAGCCCCCAGTGCGTCTGCCATTCCTTCCTCCCTTTAGCCACTCGCCGGACTGGAGAGTCCGGGAGGGGGGGGTGTGAGCGGTCGGCCTCAACATCCACTACTGAGTTGAAATCACCACCTAGTAAGAGGGTTCCTGAGAGAAAATGGGCCAATGAGCCCGATAACCCGGAGAGGAAGGCAAGCTGGTTCACATTAGGTGCATAAACACAACAAATATTCAGGTCCCTACCCCCCAATGTGCCGGAGATAGCTACATAGCGCCCCTCCGGATCTACCACCGATTTTGTAACCTGCAGGGGAACCCCAGCCCTTATCCATATTAGCGCCCCCCTCGCGTAAGCTGAGTATGAAGTGCAGTAGACCTGCCCTCTCCATCTACGTTGCAGCCCCGCCCCTCCCGCCTTGGTGAGATGTGTCTCCTGCAGCAGCGCTATCTGCACCCCTCTACGCACTAGATAAGCGTGAACCTTGTGACGTCTGGACATAGTGTGAAGCCCCCGTACATTCCAAGTGATGCATTTTACATTAGCGATCTCAGCCATTGTCCCACATTGTCTGCCCAGGGCTTTCCCACCAACGCTCAAACAAAAAACAAGCTACAGTTAAGTCTACACTGATGGCGGCCATCTTCCCCAACAAAAACCCAGTACCCGTCCGAAACAAACCCCACCCCACCCACCCCAGAACAGGACCCAAATAACTCCATCTAGTTCCCATCCAAACCGTGTCCCCAGCAACCCCCTGATCCCCGACTAATCCTGCGGTCGCCACCGCAGGGAAGCCTTAAGGGCTAGGTGCGGGCCGGGCGCCAGTAATGGGCCTTCGAGTCTCGGACCACCGAGACTAATTCGAGCCCCGAGTCAAAAAGCGTCAGCCCGATCGGGGCCCCCCAACCCCATCAGCGGATCATGGCATTAATCGCACCCTCCACAACCACCGCTGCAAACCCCCGCCCAAATGGAATTAGCTCACCCAGTCATCCCTGCCCGTCCAGCATGCCCTCAGCCGAGTCTGGAGTAACCACTGGCAAGTGAACACTATCGGTCTCTGACTCCTCTGTGTCCGTATGAGCCCCCTCGCCGCCGGGTTCTGATTCTTCAACAATGGGGTCGCCCTGTGAACCAGACAGATTAGAAACCATTTCCAGTACTCCCCGCCGCTCCGCCATAGTCTCTACAGTCGAAGGCTTGCCTGGTTTGCCGCGGCGACTTCGGAGTCTCTTGGAACGACGTTGTTGTCCGGGCTCCGTAGTCATCTGGGATGAGGAGCCGAAACCATCTTTGCCAGCCCTATATAGTTCGAGCCAATTACAAACGTCCTCCGGTGTATCAAAGAACTGGGTCTTGTCGTCAAGGATAATACGGAGCCTTGCAGGGAAGAGGAGCGAGTACTGGATACCCTCGCTCTGGAGCTCTCGCTTGACCGCCAGGAAAGAGGTCCGTTTTCGTTGGGTCTCATATGTATAGTCTGGAAAAATGTTCTCCTGGCTATTCTCCACCTGATAAGGGCCATTGTGCCTGGCAGTGTTGAGGAGCAGGTCCCTGTCCCGAAAATGCAATAAACGCGCCACCACCGGGCGCGGGGAGCGACCTTGTTGCAGCGGCCTCGCCGGCACCCTATGTGCTCGTTCGAGGGTATAGAAGGAGGACAGACCCTCTGGAGCCACCGTGTCCCGGAGCCAGGCTTCTAGGTAGGCCACCATGTCGCCATCCTCGATCTTTTCCGGCAGGCCCACCACCCGAATATTGTTCCGTCTGTTACGCCCTACAGCGTCTTCCGCCCGTTTCTCCAAGGCATCGATCCGGGACAGGGCATCCTTCATCGTCGCGGCCAGAGTCTTCTGTGCTGGCTCCAGAACCTTCACTGAGCTCTCTACCTCCTTAACTCTGTCCGAGAGCTTGCCATGGTCCGCCCTGAGGAGGCCCAAACTCGTCGCAACCTGGGCGATGTCTTGCTGCAGGGCTGATCGCGTGTTTGCGATTGCCTCCAGGACCCGGTCGAATTGTTGTTGTAGGTGGGGACCACCAGAGCTCTCCGGGTCAACTCTATCGTCCTTGTCCGGCCCCTCCGTGTCCGAGGCGGCCGGGGTGGTCCCTTTGGGCCCCCTTTGTTTCCCCATGGCAGATGAGTCTCGTGGGGGAAAGTTCGGCAGAGTCACTACCAAGTGTGGGCGTCGACTATGGCTCTCCTGGTACGTGGTCGTTTTGAAGAGGGCCTTCGATCGTCTTCGCCAAGGCCTACTACTCCTCCGATTCTTCGGGACGTGCCACCGCTGTGTCCTCGGAGGCCAACGAGGGGGAGGCGGGGGCGATCGGCGCCAATCCGGGTAGGCCCGTCGGGTCGAGGAAGACCTCGAATGAGAGTCACCAGTGCTGCCGGAGACTCTATGGCGCCAGGTCGCCGTGCTGCCCATGAAGTTCTCAGGGCTCCGGCGGGTTCAGGTACGCAGTGGGAGGCAGCCGGGCGTTCCTCGTGGTATTGTCGTTCCGCTCAGGGCCTCCGGCCGTTCATGACCAGCCTGCGCCGAGAAATTCGACTAACAATCCATTCAGGGATTGCCACGGTGTCCAGACGCTTCCAAACCATCAGCCGGACGGTCACTTCTCGGAAAGATAGGATGTGGAGAAGATGCATGCAGATCTGCTAGGCGTCCACAGGTCTGGGGTCTCGGCAAAGCCATCGAGAAGGTCCGGGCGCCATCTTGGGCTCCGCTCCGTTTTCCTCGCAACTTCGCTTTTTCGTCGGAACAACTGGTTTTCGAGCGTCTCCGGGTGCCTCAGCAGGTCCACTCCAACCCGATCTTCGGTTTGTGGGGGTCGGGGTGCCCCACAGTCCCCGATCTGCAGGATAAAAGCGGGCTCAGTCCCGGAGCCGAGCTCTCAGGCGACCATCGCCATCGGCGTCCAAGCCACGCCCCCAACAGGGGAGTCACTACTTGACCCCAAGGGAGAATATTCCGTCTTCTAGTCGAAATATAATGTCGACATTCCAGGATATATGTTGCAGAGTTTTGTCTAGGTGTACTCTGAAGTCCTAACAACTGGGTTCCCATACTTATACTAAGTTAGGGGGTTGGACATACTCTGGGGACCCACCTATGGGAGGGTCAGGGAAGAGGGGTGGTAACACCCATTCCCTTTGTCCAGTTTCGCGCCAGGTCAGGGGCTGAGTGCCCTTGCAACCGGTTTGAACTGGGGTATGCACAGGGACACCAAGTGTGCCCCCAGCACTGTCTGAAAAGCATTCTATGAATGCACCCACCAGCCCCAATACACTAAATCCTGCCTGAGAGGTGGTTATACCTCCCTCTGACAGGAAAACTATTGTCAAGGCCTCCCCTGCTGGAGTTTTGTCTAGCAGCAGGAGGTCAGACTCATGTCAGTGGCTGCAGTATCCATTTTGTGATGCTTGGGCTCTTTTAAACTATTACTGGTTAGGTTAGTGTGTACATGTCTTCTCCCTCTAGAAGGGTGGAATTCTATCCCCGCTGCCAGGACTGGCGGGGGGTAGGATTCCACTAAACACGACATGTTTCCATGCAGTCATTCCAAAGTTAGCATTTACTGCGAGTTTATAATGCACTTAAGAGTATATGGTCTGGCTGCATCACAGAGCAGCCTCAGAGAATAGATTCTGAAAGCTGCAGAGGGGTCCTGCTCATGCATGGGCACCCTCTCACACAACACCAAGCACTCTGCCTTCAGGATTGATAAGGCCTGCCATAGGAGTGACTTATAGGTATATATGTGTCAATGATTAAAGGTAGATATAGGTAACCTATATCCTAGTAAGGGGTGCATTCACCACCTTACCCAGGCTGCAGTAGCAGACCTGTGGTGCCATTTTGAAAGGCTTCCCATGGGTGGCATAATACATGCTTCAGCCCCTGGTAGGCATCTTTGGTACCTATGCCATTAGTACCTCAGGTACCATATACTAGGGGCTCACAAGGGTAACCCAGTAACCAATCTGGAGTGTACCTAATGTACATGCAATCAATTTAGAGAGGAAGCAGCTAGGCTGGGGTCCTGGATAGCAGGGCCCCAGCCAGACTAAAGTTGAAAAACAGTGAAACACCAGCAAAAAGTGGGGGCTAACCATAGTAAGCAGATCCTACTCTCCTACAATAGTGAGCAGCAAAAGAGGAAAATGAAAGGTTATACTGAAAATATATAATGAATTATATTGCAAGAATTACCAAACATCTGGGGGGTTCATTTGAAGGTTTTCTTTGTGTGAATGGCACAGGGAGGGGTTCTGGTGCTGGGGTTATGGGCGGGGAGGCAAAATTAGCTACAACGGGGGTGAGGGGCTATGGACAACTGCTTGACACTCCGTAAGTAAAACCTCAATTCTGTCCATAGCGCCAGTACAAGGGGCTTCAGCGGGCTTTCTTTTAGAAAGAGGGACTCTGTGGGGCCTGTCCTGACCTTTCCTTTCTCCCATGGTTAAACCACAGTGACAGTGACTTCTAATGCGCAGATCTGATGAACTGATTTACAGTCAAATCTCTGGTGTCACAGGTCAGCAGGGACCGAGGTGGAACAGGGAAATAGTTGCCCCAGTGAAATTGTTGCTGCCAGCCGCAGCATCAAATGCTTATCGACTCTGGTTTTTAACACTCACTAGCGGGGGGCAGATAGAACCAGAGGAAAGGAGGGCAGAGAAAGATGTCAAAAGCAAGGAGTATTTGTAAATACCTTTGGTGTGGGGCAGATCCCAACTGAATCCAAACTGACACCAGATGCTTGATTCTGTACTGTCAAGAGGGTGGCCCCGCCCCACCTTCTCCTGTTGCCGACGGTTTCACAAAACTGCAAGACCTGGTGATTTACTGCGGCAAATGCCATATGCCAGTTCCACTAATAATGTAAACTGTTGCCCAGGTTATGGATGCTGTCAACAACCATACTTGTTAACTTCTTTTTCACCTCATCATTCCACCTTCAATTCCTCTTTAAACACAAGTAAATACCTGAAAAGCATATATCGAATAAATGTAACTTTGCATTACATACTATTAGATTACATACTTTAAGCAAGTGAGTAGCTATGTAAATGTAAATGTATTTGAGCTTATATAGCGCACAGCTACCCACAAAGGGTTTCCCGGCGCTTGCTTAGGGAACCCGTCCTGGTATTCCCCTGTGAGATAACCCTGGCAGGGTATCCACAAGGTGAAAGCCAGGCATCCCGCCGCGAGGGGCCGTTGTGGAGATTAAGCAAGCTATTGCCCAGAGTCGCAGAGTGTGAACCCGTGAGTCGAGAAGGCACCGGAGCGAGAATTATCGAGTCCGTGAAATTTTTGAGCCCAAGACCCGCCGAGGCGGGGAATTGAACCCTGGTCCAGGGCCGATCTCAGCTTCCGGGTCTGCCGCCTCTAACCCTTGAGCCACACTGCTACATACATGGTCATGTCATTGTGTAAGAGGCTGTGTAAGTGTCTGAGTATGAGTGTATTATTGTGTATATGAGTGGTTGTATCAGTGGGTGACTGGATGTGTTAGTGGATCTGTGAGGGTATCAGTGCCCCTGGGGTTGTCACTGGATGTATAAGTAGCTGTGTGGGTATGTGACTGTGAATGCTAGCGACTGGGTGTGTAAAGTGGCTGTATGGATTGGTAACTGGTTGTGTTAGTGGGTGTTTGGGAATGTAACTGTGTGTGTACGTGGTGTGTGAGTGGATGTATAAGTGTCTCAGTCACTGTCTGACTAGGTGAGTGAGTAGCTGTATAGTTTTGTAAATAGGTATGTGAGTGACTGGATGGGGATACTGGGTATATAACAGGGTGTATGGGCGTTTAAGTATGTGTGTAACTGACTGAGTGCTGGATACATGAATGGCTGTATAGGTGTGAGGGTGGGTGTGACAGTGCCTGTATGAATGACTATGTAAGTGAAATTATAGGTGAGTAAATGGGTGTAGGAAGGTGGATACTTGACTATGGTTACCCAAGATTTTTTTGCCTAGTGTCTAGCTGGTTTTCGACTTAGTTGGCCTGGGATCCTGCTATTCAGGGCCCCAGGCCCACTACTCTCTCTGTAAAATGGACTCCATGTACCCTAGGTACATCTCCAATTGGATATTGGGTCACCTTATCAGCCCCTGTACAGTGTACTATAGGTGCCCAGGGCATAGGTGCGTCCAAGGCCTACCAGGGGCTGCAGCATATCTTTTGCCACCCCTGGCTGGCTATGCAAAATGACACAACTGGCTGATCACTCAGCTGGGGCAAGGTGGTGTAATCACCCCTTGCTTAGATATAGTATACCTATATCAAAACCTATATCTGGACACATATAAACCTATAAGTCACTCCTATGGCAGGCCTTAACAATCCTGGAGGCAGAGTGCTTGGTTTTATGTGAGATGGTGCTCTAGCTTGAGCTGAGCCTGTCTGCAGCTTTCGGAACCAAGTCCCTTAGCTGTTCTGGGATATTGCCATACCATATTCCCTTAAGTGCATTATAATCCTCGCGGTTACTTGCTAACTTTGGTTTGGCTTTATCAAAACATGTTGTGTAAGGTGTCATACGCTTTGGAATACTACCCCCTCGCCAGTCCTGGCCACGGGGGTAGCATTCCACCCTTCTAGAGGGAGAAGACATGTTACTTTGCTTAAACGCGGTTAAATCTAGCCAGAGCCTCCGCATCACAAAATGGATGCTGCTGCCACAGACACAAGTCTGACCTGCTGCTGCTGACAGAAACTCCGGCAGGGGAGGCCTGGACAAATGATATCCTGTCACAGGGAGGTGTTACACCACCCCAGACAGGAGATAGTGGATTGGGACAGGGAGGGCTGAATGAAACTATACACTGCCTGGGGCGCACAAGGCGTCCTATGCATAGTTCAGTTCAAACCGGTGCTGGGGCACTCCAGGCCCAGCACTGGCATGAAACTGGACAAAGAGAAAGGGGTGTAACCACCCCCTTCCTGGGTCCCACCCATAGGAGGGACCTAGCAGGTGATCCAGCCCCTTGATTTGGAATAAAGGTAGGAGCTGTGCCAATGCAACTAGATCATCCTGACTGAAACTTTGAAACAAAACTCTGGACCCTTCGACATCCTACTCAACGTAGAAGACTGAAGAATCTCCCTTGTTGTCAAGGAGTGGCCACCCTGTGCAAGCAGGCACCATCAGCGCATCGAGACTTACTTTGCCGTTGCTCCCGCCGGAGCTCGAACAACAGAGACCGACAAGACCTGGACTCCCAGACTTCCAACAGCCCAATCCACAGTCCTAGCAAAGCTTAGACCCGTGGATGCGACGTGAGACGTGGGACCGGCCATCTTAAAAAGTTGACGAAGTGCTTCCTGTGCATCTCCAGAGGCCCCCTTGACGCTGTGCTTTGGGGTTTGAGAAGCTCCAGCCCCGAGCAGCCTGTGCTCCAAAGATCACCTCTCCACACTCTCCGAGTGCTGCGTGGGGCCCTTTTGCACTTTTCCTGCTCGACGCTTTGTCCGGTCGCTTGCCCGTTGGCTAGTGGCCTCTGTGACGACGATCCATCAAAACTACACTGCTGGTCTGGTTGCTCCAGACTGGCCCCAGCTCCCCTGAAAAGGAGCCACCAATCTGACCTTCCCAGTCCGATCAAGAAGACATCTTCGAGTCCTGCGTGGGTTGCCTTTGCCAAGGCTTGGTGACTCCGATTCGAGTACCGATACTGCCGACAGCAAGAGCCTTCGTGGGACAGCTTGTGTTCACCAGCTGGTCATCCTCGATCCTTCCTGGTCCACGTGGCAGCGGTGACAAACTACTCGACAGCACTTGATTGCAACCCGACAGTGCCTGATTCCGTCCTGGTTCCATCCTGGTCACTGGCTAGTGACCTAGACTCTGTCCCCTCTGCTTTCAGGTACTTTTCATCTTCGATCCACCCTTGGATCCAACCGGACTCGTCTCTCCTGGCCGCCTGCAGCATCTTTTCCTCCAGGCTCCATAGAACTTCACGACGAAACCCGACACACTTTGGCACCTATGCACCCGCTTCCTGTGGGTGAGGTAACAATATAACTCCGGTGCTCCTGTAGTGGTGTACACCTCTAGTGTCCTAGTTTTAAGTGGCTAAGTTCTAGTCCAGTCTGAAGTCTCCTAAACCTATCACTTTCTGATTTTTACGCACCATTGACTTGTATGGTAAACGCGGTTGCCTATAGACACTGCACCCGCATCCTGTGGGCCTCCTATGTCCTAACCTTCGTTAGTCCAGTGTAGGCCCAGCGATTCCCAAGGCCCTAGGCCTGTTCATTGTTCGTGACGTGGTACTTATACCACTTTCTTAATATATGGTTTGAGGGGCCACCTGGCCTATCCATAATTGTGCAGCTTATTGTATGTTATACTGTGTTCTTTGTTTAACGCTTGTGCTTCTGTGCTCATAAAGAGTATAGGGGATTATTCTAGAAATAAATACATATATTTTGTAATATATAACTTGTGTGGTGTCCTTTCATTTGGTATTTAAAGGGATTGCATATGGTAAAACAGCTGGCCTCACATGCCCTCTTGAGTTTAGCCTAAGACTGCTTTTGTCCATGCTACCATTATGATAGCTGGTCTATAAGGTTGACTTACAACCAATCACCATAAGGGACGTTTGGACTGGTGCAAGGTGCTCACTAGAATAGTGATCATCATATACCAGGCCAACTTCTCACAATGGGTCTTTGAATAGTTTTATGGGTGTGTGCCTGAGTGTGTCAGTCACTGCCTAGCTATGAGTGGTGGGTACATACGTACGTTTGTGGGAGTATAACTGGGAGTGGACATGCCTGCCTGAATGTGTGAGTGAGTGCAAATTATATACTATTAAATTACAAAATATAAGCAAACACCCACATCTATTTCAAACACTATCATTCATACTGGCTTAATAAAATAGGCACCATCAGCGCGACAAGACTTTCTTTGCCGTTGCTCCCGCCGGAGCTCGAACGACAGAGACCGACAAGACCTGGACTCCCAGACTTCAAACAGCCCGATCCACAGTCCTAGCAAAGCTTAGACCCGTGGAGGCGACAAGAGACGTGGGACCGGCCATCTTGAAAAGTCGACGAAGTGATTCCTGTGCAGCTGCCGAGGTTCCCTCAACGCCTTGCTTTGGGGTTTGAGAAGCCCCAGCCCGAGCAGCCTGTGCTCCGAAGATCACCTCTCCACAGTCTCCGAGTGCTGCGTGGGCCCCTTTTGCACTTTTCCTGCTCGCCGCGTTGTCTGGTCATTTGCCCGTGGGCTAGTGGCCCCTGTGATGACGAAACACCGACACTACACTGCTGGTCTGGTTGCTCCAGACTGGCCCCAGCTCCCCTGAAAAGGAGCCATCGATCTGACCTTCCCGGTCCGATCCAGAAGACACCTTCGAGTCCTGCGTGAGTTGCCTTTGCCAAGGGTTGGTGACTCCGAATCGAGTACCGACACCGCCGACAGCAAGAGCCTGGTCATCTTCGATCCTTCCTGGTCCACGTGGCAGCGGAGACAAACACCTCGACATCACCTGATTGCAACCCAACATCGCCTGGTTCCTCGCTGGTCACTGGCTAGGGACCTGAACTCTGTCCCCTCTGCTTTCAGGTACTCTACATCTTCGATCCACCCTTGGATCCAACCGGAATCTTCTCTCCTGGCCGCCTCCAGCATCTTCATCTCCAGGCTCCATAGAACTTCACGGCGAAACCCGACACACTTGGCACCTATGCACCCGCTTCCTGTGGGTGAGGTAACGATCTAACTCCGGTGCTCCCAAAGTGGATTACACCTCTAGTGTCCTAGTTTTACGTGGCTAAGTTCCAGTCCAGTCGGAAGTCCCCGAAACCTATAACTTTCTGATATTTACGCACCACTGGCTTGTATGGTAAACGCTGTTGCCTATAGACTCTGCACCCGTATCCTGTGGGCCTCTCCCGACCTAAACTTCGTTAGTCCAGTGTAGGCCCAGCGATTCCCAAGGCCCTAGGCCTGTTCATTGTTTGTGACATGGTACTTATACCACTTTCTTAATATATGATTTGAGTGGCCACCCAGCCTATCCATATTTGTGCAGCTTATTGTATGTTATACTGTGCTCCTGTGCTCATAAAGAGTTATGGGGATCATTCTAGAAATAAATACATATATTTTATAATATATAACTTGTGTGGTGTCCTTTCATTTGGTATTAAAAGGGATTGCATATGGTAAAACAGCTGGCTTCACATGCCCTCTTGAGTTTAGCCTAAGACTGCTTGTCCAGTCTACCATTAGGATAGCTGGTCTATAATGTTGTATTTCTATATAGGACCCTAATTCGATATTCCCGATTCATGCCCTTGTGCGGTTATAATCAATAATATCCTTACAAAGGCATAAGAATCATATCCATATTCAGTAATAGCCCATGCAGTCCAAAGCACAGCACGGCTACTCCCATCGACTTCTAGAAGGCACAACGTGTTCTTTAAACAAACCAAGCCTCCAGCAGCCCGGGAAATTCCCCCCCTGCTTTTATTTTGATTTGAACAAGAACTCCTGGAGTCCAGCAAGAACTGTTAGTTCTCAGTGACGTCTTATGTCCAACCTTACATCAAACCCGGCACCTTTCAGGTATTGCCTTAAGCAAACACACGGTGGTTTGGAGCAGAGCGGCTATCTACTTGCCCGAGAGCCCAGCTGATGCGAGAGCCCACAGATGTTGGCCCTCCCCTTTGACGCGCTGGAGAAGCTACTTTTTCTCACGCCGAGAAAATCCAGCTCTGGTGTTCCAGAGTCACCCTTGCGGGTTGCTGGAAGATCGAGTCCTGAAGAAAGAGATACCAGACCTCCCACATTCTAATACTAAGGTACGGAGCTGACTAAACCCTTTAAGAGAATTCTTGAATCAGATCCTTGGCAAAAACAATCTTAACCAACTTAACTTAAACTGCTACTTACTTACTCCTTCCCAAGTATTAGGCATAGTTAGAAGCACCAGTTGAGTACGTTAGTCAATGGTTTTATGTATGTATATATTTTATCCATTTTAAAGTATCATATGGCTAAGAAACCATATCAATGCTTTTACAGTATTATTTTATAATACTCCTTTTACTGTACGCACTTTACTTCATTATAAGTATTGCAATTGTGGCAATTAATTTCTCTTGCATGAGAAAGAAGACTGCTCAATAAAATAACACCTTTAATTGAAAACGCCTGTCTCTCTATTTCTCTGCACTCTGGTGAAACTAAGTATGCACGGTTGACTGAGTGAAATAGCTGCCTATTGTTTTCACACGACGCTAGAGATACACTCTATTCTGAGGGAGCAAAGTTGTCATGTTTATGCGGTTGTCAGAAGCTGAATCCCTTCTTGTCTAAACCAGGGAAGTTAACCCCTCCCTATTCATTCGAGAAAGTTTCTAGTGACCTCTGAGCTAGCTGGCGCAAACCTAAATTAAGTCTAAAATAGTCAGTAGAGACCTAGATGACCTTAGTCCTACATCTACACTGCTGTTTATGTTATTCCAATGCGCAGAGCCTATTGGGAAAATAGGAACTACACTACATGGCGCCCAACGTTTGGTAAGGCGATAATCTAACGCAAGACACTAGAGTAACTCAGTCGTGCTTGTTCACACAGAACCCTTTCTCCGTAAAAACTCCAAAAGACGTCTGGAGTGGGTGAAAGGTTAATATCCGCTGGAACTTAGTAGGAAGAGATTCCTATGTATTAGTTTTGGTTTAGTCAACGTTGAAGGATACAGTGTTCCATAAATATTGTGCACCTAATCTTTGTTTCCTTGAAACTTGATCTGCAACAAAAGCTTTCTGTCAGTAAAAATGTCAGAAAGTGAAGATGAAGCTGAGAGAGCTAGAATAGTAGCTCAACTAATAGAGGATGGCACAGCCATCCAGGAAAATGACCCGAGTGTTATACTCATTCCGGTCAACATAAGAAGAGCTATAACTCTTAAACTTATAAAAAATGGACTAACATCACGTGGTGGTACAGTCATATTCGTGGTAGAGGCCCATAAATATCGGCAGACAGAGGTATTCTATTCAAGGATACACTTTCCAGCAGCAAACTCTATAACAAAAGAATTCCACTATTACAAAATAGAGAAACCTCCGGCTATATATACTCCTTTCGAGGACGTTGAAATCCCACTAAATTACCAAGAACACCTGCTCTGGTTTAATAATCACATCACCAGGCACGGTCCACTAGGTAGACCGGGAGCAACGGGGCCGGTTCTAGCCAGTTACGCAACACACCCAGACATCGTAACAATGTCAAGTGAAGAACTCCTAGTTAAACTGAAAGAATTAACGAAGGCATACAGAGAATTAGTTCAACTAGCAGCATCTGTGGCGATCCGCCAGAAATTGAAGGACACAGATATAGCAGAACAGCCATCTGAACTTGTCAGAATCATGGAAAAATCCTATGAAGAACTAGAGAGAGATAGTTTGGGTGGGAAACCGGTAAAATCCCAACTAACTGAAAATCCTGAAAAAACCTTTATTAAAAATAATCTGAATACTACAAAAAGGAGCTGGGAGGGTAATAAACAGTCCACTCCCAGTGAAAAACGATTCCAATCCAGAGGAAGGTCTCCTCAAAGGAGAGAAAAATCTCCAGACCGAGGAAACAAGTCTCCCCAAAGGGAGCCCTCTGAAAAAAGATACAACCTTAGAGATAGGGATAAATTGAGAAAACCTGATAGATATCAAGATATTGACACACGTCCCCCTCGATCCCTCTCACTCAATCTTTCTCAATCTTCCTCACAGAAATCGGAAAGGAGAGGACGATCAGAACACAGAGAAGAGCATGTCAAGTCCAAAGACAAAGAACCTACTCATCAAAGTAATAAATCACAATATCCCAGAAAGAAGGTAGCAAGTATTAAGATTAAACATGCCGAGGATTCTGAGGACACAGCTCAAAAACGGAGAGTGGGCACAGACAATGCTAGACAGAGGAGCAGAAGTAACCATAGCTTAGAAGATCCTGATGAATCATCTGGAGACAGTGGACACGAATGAATACATTCAGGTGGAAACTTCAGATACCAGGGTTAGCAAAACCCATAAAATATATGAAATAACATTACGTATAGAGGGGGACAAGACGAGGAAAGTAAGAGGTCTCTTTTGGGATAACCTTTCGAAAGGCTATGACATCCTGTTAGCTGAAAAAGACTGGCCACCAGAGTTTGTCAGGGAATGCCCTCATGGCGAAGAAATAATTATGCCTGCCTTCTCTAATCATATACCAATTCATAAAAAATATACACTTGCAAGAAAATGGGCAGTAGCCCAAGCTCCAGCTTTATATAAAAACCATGTAGGATGGGATGAGGACTCACCTCACCACAAAATCCAGTTAAAAAATCAACCCACTGCACAAGGGCAGTACCCAGTTAAACAAGAAGCTAAAAAGCAGGTCAAGGAGATTTTAGATCAACTTGAATATCAAGGGGTGATTGAAACATGCACCTCACAAATGAACAATCCTTTGTTTCCTGTCTCCAAACCAGACGATTCATATTGTCTAGTTTTGGACTACAGACATCTTAACTCTTGTTGTAAAATATTTGCAGTACAAAACTCACACAGTGCAGCACTAATGAATAACATTGTGCGCAAAAAATATAAAATGTAATGTAATGTAATTTTATTTTTGTAAAGCGCGACTTACACTCCACGGAGCATCTTGGCAACGACCACTCATGTCTAGAGGTGTTTGACCAGGGAGCTAGTGTGGCACAGGTGGTACAATGTCTGGTGTCTCTGGGGGTTAGTTTTAGACTGGGGCTAAACAGGCTGTGTCTGTGAGTTTGAAAATCCATGTCTTTAGAGCCTTTCGAAAAAGGGTCTCTAACGGGATCTGACGCAATTGGAGTGGTAGTTTATTCCAGGCCCTGGCTCCCAGTACTCCAAGGGATTTTCCTCCTTTCGTAGCCAGTCTAAATTTGGGGGTCACCAGCAAGTTCAGGTTGGAGGATCTAAGTGGGCGGGAGGGCACATATCTTTCAAACCTTTTTGACAACGACATTAGATATCTCTAATGGATTCTTTTGTCAAAACATTGCACCTGAAAGCAGGTATTTGACCGCTTTCTCAATAATGGGGTCACAAAAACACTTCTGTCGACTCCCACAGGGATTCAAGAATAGCCCAGGATTATTCCCCGCAAGGGTAACAGAGGTACTACAAATATACGACGACGAGGCATTATCCTATGTTGATGACATCTATCTGACAGATGATGACCTGGAGACTCACTTAAAAAGAGTGAACACCATAATACTTGGGTTCGCTTCAGAGGGTTACAAATTCAACTTTAAAAAGTCATGAATTGCCCATCTAACAGTCCTATTTTTAGGATATGAATTATCAAGTGAAGGCAAGAGCCTGGCAGACAATTTCTTAGAGAACTGTGCTGTACTCCAAGCACCAAAAACGCTGACGAATTTACAATCAATACTAGGTTTCCTGAATTTCGGAAGAACATACATACTAAATTATGCAGAGAGAGTTAAACCTCTCTATGAATTAATAAGACCTGATTTCAAACCAATAAATTGGACTCAGAAACACACAGAAATTTTAAGATCACTACAAACAGACATGTTAACTAAAACAAAATTGCAAACATGTGAAAACACACGCAATCTTGTAATCCGAGTCATCCCAGGAAGATGCGGATTCACATACCTAACATCTAATGAGGGAGAAACTGTACCTATAGCTTACAAATCACATTTGTACACTAAAGCTGAAAAGAAATTCAGTTCTACAGAAAAAATTCTGTTAGCGGTTCAAACTGCTGTAGCAAAAGAAAGAGCCCAAGCCCAAGGCAGAAGGATAACTGTTTTTACAGCAGAATCAGCCCTTGAGGCATTAACGTGCACACGCAATTTAAATGCTGTGGCATTAGATCCAGAATGGATACAATGGGAAAATTCTCTTGCTGCAGAAGACGTGAAATACTATTTTGACCCGAAACTGAAGAAGCTAAGGGCCAGATGTAGGTAAATCACATTTACCGATTTTGAAATACCGAATATTACCGAATTTTACCGATTCGGTATTTCAAAATCGGTAAATGGGATGTAGGTACCAACATCTGGATTTTTTACCGATTCCTTAAAAATTCGGTATTTACCGATTCGGTAAATACCGAATCGGTATTTGCTATTGAATCCTATGGGCCTTGAAGCCCATAGGATTCAATTCAAATACCGATTCGGTATTTACCGAATCTGTAAATACCGAATTTGTCAAGGGTGCAGGGGGTGTCACTTTGACAACCTCTAGCACCCCCAAAACGGGCATGTGTGCAATGTGGCACACAGACATGCCCTAAGGGCACGTCTGTCTGTCACATGACACATGTGTACATGCACAGATGTGCATGTACACAGGAATCGGTATTTACCATGGATTTGTATTCCATGGTAAAATACCGATTCTGAAAGCCATGTGCCAATGGAAAATTGGCTACCCACATTTCAATCTTGCATTTTCGGTACAATTACCGAATCCGTAAATTTACAGAATCGGTAAAATTACTGATTCGGTAAAATTACCGATTCGGTAAAATTACCGAAAATGCAACATTTAAGGGCCCCTACATGTCAATGGCCATTTACCGGTCGGTAACGGCCGAATTCGGCCGTTACCAATCGGCAAATGGCTATTTTCGGCCACCTACATCTGGCCCTAGATGATCTAGAGTACGAACAAGAATATCCTCTGCCAATCGAAATTCTGCCTCTAGAAAAGTACACTTGTGTAATCTACATTGACAGATTTGCACAACACTACAATGTAGTGGAAAAATCGTACAAAGCAGCGTGCGCGATTGTTAAAGGTCGCTGGCGCTCTGGTAAATTCAGACCGATGATTACCAAAACTGAATCAATTAGAAACTGTTCAGCTGAACGAGCTGAAATAAGATCTTTAAAGATGGCGCTTGAAAATGCCGATCGTGAATTCCCGACACTAATAGTGTGCGATTCGCATTTCTGCGTCAAGTCTTACAACAGTGACATGCAGACATGGAGTAAAAACGGTTACAAAGATGACACAGGTGCCATAATAAAGCATAAATCGCTTTGGGAACAAGTAATTCTTTTAAAGAAAGAACTACAGAAGACTCACGTGATACACGCACTGAGTCATCAACGTGATGGCGTTCACGTTGCAGGGAATTCATTGGCTAACACAGCCACAGCGGAAGCGGTTCAACCGGCTTCCGTAGCCACTGAAAAGCGTTCAGAAAAACATATAGATGGAGAAACCATGCTGGCAGTAAAAGCCTTATTAAAAGGAAATTATGCAGCATTACCTCTCAACTATCCACTCAGTAATACATACATAATTGATGCAAACTCCGTTCCGTTTGCTCAAATCCCTGGAGTGGGGGATAAAGTAATTCCAAACACGAACCGGAGAGTTTTCTTGATTGAAAGCGCACACATGGGACTGAGTCCGAGGCACCAACAGATCTTGAAATCCTTAATAGAATTACAATCAGAGTACTGGTGGCCAGGAATGAGCGTACAAATTTACAAATTTGCAATGGATTGTCCAGACTGCAACTGAGATCGCAGCTGTGAACCGGACCAGGATACTGCCCGGACATCTTTGTTAGAAAGCTTCAGGCATTCTATGATACAGAAATCCAACCAGAGAAATGCGTCCCAATAATTATTAAGACAAATTAACTCGATCATGTAGACCAGCAGCATTCGGCTGACGCCAGAACTGTTATGAAAAGATTTGCGAGTCTTTATCGGCATATACGCAATTGGCATGCTACATTCTGATCAGGGTCCTGCGTTTAGCTCTCGAGCTTACAAAGAGGCCATGAACAGCATGGGCATCGCATTGCGGTACTCTTCTCCCTTCCATCCTGAGGGAAATGCGGTAGTGGAAAGAAAAAACCGGGACATAAAGCAATCTATAACGGTGAGGGTATTAGGTTCGGGTGATGGGTGGGTCAAACATTTAACAAGTGTCCAACGTAGTCTTAATAATCTGCCAAGAAATTCTCTAAAAGGTTTCACTCCATACGAACTATTGTTCGGTACTAGAATGCTAATTCAGCACCTTGACTGTCACACTTCAGTGGTAGAAGAAAAATGCTTTGATATCAAAGACCGTTTGGCTGTTTTACAGGATCTAAATGAAACAAGAAAAAGCCTGAGTAACATAAAATTGAAACAACAGCCGACAACCACTGAAGAAAAACCACCTGTCCCAGCAAGACCTGTCTGGATTCCAAAGATTGGAGATCGGGTCAGAGAGAAGATCGCGGTGAAGAAGGAATTTGGGCCTTCTTACAGAAAAGCTGTACCTGTCTTAGCCATCAGCGGAACGAGATCAGTTGTACTATCGCCCCTTGCTGGTAAAAAGGAGAACCGAGTTGTATCCATCGACCTGGTAAAACCACAATCATGTGGCCAATAATAAGTAGTAGGCCCAGTGGACTCCGAAGAAATAGCAGATTACCAAAGTTTGCTACAATCCAAGAGGCTCATGCTGAGAGACTAATCAAATTTGATAAACCTGCAGTGAATAAAAAAGGACTATGCGATAATGCCATGGAACTTGTGCCTCTTGAAACCCAAATAGTAACAGTTCATCAAGAAACACCAATCTACAATGATGTAGCCTCTGACTAGTCCAATGAAACAAAGAAAAATGCAAAAGCAAATGAAAATCCGGAAAAAATTCCAACAATTGACAGAACTGCATCTGGCTATTTCATCAACTTCGACGACTTCTCAGAAGATCCAAGTGAGCATGAAGAAACGCCTGAAACAAAAACTTTCGAAGACAAAATAATTGAACTTTCTCTCTAACTAAAAGAAACATATCTGATTTCACCATGGATTGAATTATGGATTGTGTTAGATTATAGATTGCTTACTCTCCTGCTTTGGCTCATCATGGTTCTATGGTTGGGAAAATTCATTGATGGAAAATATAGTACAATGGACACAGCAAGTCAGAACATCAACTTGATTTTAAAGCCTCACACATCCTCCCACATTGAGAAAAGAGAACTATCATCAGTAAACATCTCAGCCAAACCAACACCCGGTGGGGTAGCATGGGACAGAACTGAATATGACATTTTTGGCCCGGTTGAGCTCTTGAAGTATCCACACCAGTTCAAGGTTTCATTAAGTGACTTTGTGACACCAAGTACTTTCTCTGATGATTGGGACTTTGAAAACATTAATAATATGATGTCAGATTTAGTAATGTCAGCCAAATTTACTGAACATGATTACTTACAGGGTTCATCGAATTATGAAGAGTTATACTGTTATAACCACTTTGGTGATCACTATTTGCATAAAACTGCACAGCCTAGAAATGTTTTATCTTATAACCAATGGGAACACTGTCCAACACCGCCAAAAGGCAGCTCGAAAACATTTTATGAGAAATTCCAGTACTTCTCAGGGTTTAACAACAGTGATCCGAAAACGTTTTATTTTAAAATGTTAAATAGGACAGGAATGAAAACAATGTTGACAAATACTAAATTGATTTATTCTGAAAAATGTTATGACAAAATGTCTATGTAGTAAAGAGGCTGCACAGGAAGTAGGTTCAGCAGGTTTATTCATGAGCAAGACAGCTTAACAACCACAGGTAGGAAGGGATCACCTCGACATCAGCTAGGCAGAAACGGACACCAGTCAAGGGAAAACATTCCAAGAACCAAACACTCTACTGAGTGACATAGCAAGGTTCTAGATGACATAGGCTAAAGGTGGAATACCACACACCTCCCCCCCTTAAAATAAAAAAAAAAGAATAATAAAAAAAAAAAAAAAAAAAACTAAAGCCTAAGATAACCCTCAAAGAGAAAAAAAAAACACTTAAGATCTAACGTAATCTCTAAACTTTGAAGGAGCATATTTCACACGCTCACTGCGTCTTAACAAGGTATCTTCAGATTCTACATTAGACAGGTTGTCTACAGAAACGCATGGAGCAGGTGGAGAATCAGAGTTAATAACAACATCAGAATTATTTACAATCACCCTTTCTAAATTGTCATAGACTTCATGCATACCAGAAAAGCCCTCTGGATTATGGTCTGAGCCAAAGTCTGAAACCAGCTTGTCTGAGACAAATTTCTCTGGGAAAGTAGACTTTTGTGAAGAAGAAATACAGGGTTTGCATAAGGAGACCCTTCTCAGATTCCAAATTTTCCCACCTTCGACTCTGACAGCTTTGCTGAAAATTTCAATGACCCTGATAGGATCAGACCATCTAGACACATTCTTATGGAACAACCCACCCATTTTTACACGAACAAGATCGCCAATTTTGACATTGCAGGTATTGTACTTCTTTTTATAAGAGTGTTGAATCATACTTCCCTGGTGTTTCTGAATTTTATCTCTTAATACCTTAAAGTCTACTTCATAGGGGGTATCGCCTTTTAACCACCAAGGTAAAAGACGAGAACCTGGTTTCCTCCCTCGCAATAATTCAAAAGGAGATAGACCAGTGACGGAATTGGGGGACAAGCGGTAGGTTAACAAGGTTGCTTGAGGAGCTTTCTTCCACTTCAAACCGCTTTTAATAGCCAATTGGCAAGATTCTTTAATGACTCTGTTGAACCTTTCAACCTGGCCGTTGGCTTGGGGAAAATAATTAGAGGTCCTTTTGTGGGTAATACCACAATTCCTAAGAAAACACTCAAATTCATTGCTGATGAACTGTGGACCATTATCTGAAATAAGTTCCTCCGGTAAGCCTTCCCTAGCAAATATCTCATCAAGAAACTCAATTACATGCTCAGAAGAAACTTTCTCAACAATCTTTAATTCAGGCCACTTGGAGAAGTAGTCAATCAGAACTAATGCAAACATAACCTTATCGGACTGATAGCTAAACGGTCCAATGATGTCAATTGCTAACCTTCTCCAAGGACCATTAGCATATTCAATGGGAGTAATATCAACAGAAATGCTCTTTGCAGACTTGTCGCTCAAAGAACACGGAGAACAATTCCTGACCCAACTATCTACCATGGCATCAATACCAGGCCACCAGTAGTGTTCCCTGATCCTTCTCTTAGTGGTGGACATCCCCATGTGCCCCTCATGTGCCAATGTGCAGATTCTTTCTCTCAAACTAAAAGGAGGTACGATTTTATCTGATCTGACAATAATGTCTCGACATAGCATAAGATCATCCTTAACTTTATAAAATGACCCCAACTCTCCAGAAAGTTTCCTTTCTTCGGGCCAACCTCTAATCAAAAATTGCCTAACTTGAGTCAAAACAGAGTCATTCTCCATAGCTTCTGCCCAGTCCTTCTCTGTAAGGATTAAAGAACTTTCTTGATCTGAAATAATGTTGACATCTGCAAGTGAATAGGCAACATCACAATCCACACTGTCACCAACTTCTACACTGACTGGAAAACGCGACATGCAATCCGCATGAACGTTCATACGTCCAGGAATGTACACAACCTCGCAACGGTATTCCTGTAATTTGGCTGCAAGTCTCGCTAACCTAGCAGTAAGAACTCTTCCACCACCAGCAGCTAACATAGTGATAAGAGGCTTATGATCAGTTTTCAAAAGGAATTTTGTTCCCCACAAGAATTGTCTGAAGTGCTGAGCCGCCCACGTGCAGGCAAGTAACTCTCGCTCAATGGTAGAATAGTTTTTCTCAGCGTCACGTAGAGCTCTAGAGGCATACGAGACAACAAACTCACCAGAATTATCCTTTTGCATTAAAACCGCCCCTAACCCAATGTTGCTTGCATCAACATAAACAATACATTCTTTGCCCACTGAGTAAGGTTTCAAAAATGGAGCCTCAACAATTTTTTGTTTCAAAATAACAAAAGAATTTTCTTGTTCTTTACCCCAGATAAATTTTGCATTTTTTTTTAAAAGAACCCTCAAAGGATGTACAATATCAGAGTAATTTTTAACAAATTTGCCATAGAATTCGGTCAAACCTAAAAAGGATAGTAACTGTTCTTTTGAGTTGGGAGAGGGTGCATTGACAATGTTTTGAACATGATTAACTTTGGGTTTGATTCCGTAACTAGATATTTCGTGGCCCAGGTACTCCACTTTGTCTTGCCTGAATTTACATTTGTCAAATTTCAAGGTAAGACCCTTGGACCGAACTCTTCCCAAAACCAAAGCTAGATTCTCATCATGTTCAGTATAGTCTTTTCCAAAAATCAAAATGTCGTCTTGGAAAGCTATGGCCCCCTTGCAATCCGTCAATAGTTCTTTCATAAGGCGCTGGAAGACGGAGGCCGCACTTGCCAATCCGAAAGGCATGCGTAAGTACTGAAACATGCCCTCTGGGGTGACAAAGGCAGTAAGTTTCCTAGATTCTTCATCTAACTCCACCTGGTGATAGGCACTAGCCAAATCAATTGAGGAGAACACAGTAGCACCAGACAAAGCGGAAATCAGCTCGTGTATATTAGGCAAAGGATGTTTGTCTATCCATATTTCCTTATTGAGACTGCGCAAATCTGCACATAAGCGAAGTTCGCCTGAACTTTTAACTGAAATTACAATGGGCGAAACCCAAGGGGAAGATTCAATAGGCTCTATTATACTTCTTTTTACTAGATCGTCTAGAATATCTTTCAACTTGGGTCTGTAAGCCAAGGGAACATTTCTCACTTTATGCCTGACAGGAACAGCATTGTCATTTAAAACTATTTTGTGCTTAAAATCAATGTATTTTCCCAACTTATCATTAAAAATTTCGGGAAAATTCTTGAGTATGCTTTTAGTGAAATCAGAATCACTTGATGTATTCAAAGTCAAGTTGACTAGAGAGTCAGTGACGTGCTTTTCAAACCGGGGCTCCTCAACATAAACTGGTGGAACAGCATTTGGATCTAGTTTGATACCTAGCAAGCGTTGATGAGGCCAACCCAGGATGGAAACACCCTTGGTAGCAACATAAACCTTTGCTAAAACATCCCAGTTCTTAAAAAACAATTTGGTCCAAAAGAAACCCTCTAATGCAATTTTCCGTCCTGTGTACCCACCAGGATATATGTCAGGACTTAAGAGTTCCCTCTTGTGCCAAAGATGTTCGAAAATATCCTTACCAATAATACTGTACCAAGCACAGGAGTCAACAAAAATTTCGATAGGTTTGTTGTCCATAAAAATAGTGCAAGAAGGAAAATTATTTTGGATACATTCATCAATGGAAAGTATGCAATTTAAACTATTCAAAACCTCTTCTTCTTCAGGAGAGATATAATTAATTCTTTGACCAGATCTGCACACATTGCCAAAATGCCCTTTCTTTTTGCACTTGATGCAAATCTTATCCCATGCAGGACAACCTTTGTAGTTACCCACGTGGTTAGTACTACCACATCTGTAACAAACTATAGTACTTCTTTTGGTAAAATTCTTATTATCACTAGCGTTTCTTACGTATTCTTTCTTAAAAACAGGTTTAGGAATAAAGGTGTTTGAAGTGGGATTACTGGAATGAGATTTAACAATAGCTACTTCAACTTCAGGAGCATTAATTTTAAGATTTTTTCCTCTTATCTCAGATACAAACATTTCTGAATGTTCTATACCCTTAGCTATATTCACAACTGCAGCAAGAGTAGTCTCAGTACCCAACCAAAGTCTTTCTTGGATCTTTTTGCTTTTTGTTTTCATCATGATTTGGTCTCTGAGAACCTGCTCATAAGATATGGTTTCAAAAGAACATGTGCAGGCAAGTGAACGTAAAGCTGCAACGTAATCCTCGATGGTTTCATCAGATTTCTGTTCACGAGAATAAAATTTAAATCTTTCCATAACAGTATTTATCCGTCTGCCAAAACGAATTTTCATTTGCTTGGAAGCTTTGTTAAATACATCCATATCACCTGCGTCTTCTAAGGGTGGTAAATTATCGAATTCTTTTATTCCTGCACCACCAAGACAATGTCTAAGAAGAGCAAGTTTTCTTTTTGCTGAGCAATCCTCTTTTTCTAAAACATCCACATAGGCAATAAACATAGGAAACCAGAGATCCCATTCTATAGGAGGATCGCCAGCAACTTGAAGAAAATGAGGTGGTGCTGCAATATTAGACATTAGTAACTGAAAATAAGAACAATGTAAACAATTAAACGAGTATGAAACCTGAGGAGTAAAGATATTAATGTGGAAGGTGTGCAAATCACCGTAGAAAAGGATTTGCTGAAATGAATTTTAAAGTTCCAAGTTTCTTTTTTTTTTTTTTAAATCAGAGTTTGAGATGTTTATCACTCTTTAAGTCGCTTTAAACCGCTGAGCAAATTGTGAAGGTAGCGCTGTAAAACTGACAAAGTGGCACAAAGAAGTGAAATCTTCGAGAGATTTGCTAAAAAACGAACATTTCGCTTCAAACTTTAGTAAGATGGCCGCCAAGAGCGTCGAAGCTGCGCGATGACGTGCACAGTGACGCGTGTGACCCAGAATGCAATTCCGTATGCTCGATGACAAAGGAGCAAGGAAGACTCGAGCAATGTCTCGCGAAAGGTTCGGAAGACGAAGGAACTGCCAGGCGCTCGAGAGAAGCTCGAGGTGGGTCTTTTTAAATATAAACAAGCAGAGAAGCAGGTTTAAAGTTGTGAATGCGCAAAATCAGCGATTTCCAGATTAAAGTTTGTAATGCCCATACACCGCTCGATAATGCGGTCGGAAAGTAAGAGCACAAGTTACAAGTAATTAAATCCAGAAAATAACTCACGTTTGGCTGAAATGCGGAGACTGGAAATAATGTTGATCAAAATTAGTTCTGTTAGTTGAAGATGATTGAAGAAGTTCCTCACGAGTAAGAAGTGAAAAGAAAGACACCTTCTTTTAAGTTGGCAAAAACGGGTTTTGCACGAAACAGGAACTGTAGTAAGCGAGTGAACGCTGTCTTCATGAACTTCACTGCTCCCAACGTCGCCAGTAATTGTGTAGTAAAGAGGCTGCACAGGAAGTAGGTTCAGCAGGTTTATTCATGAGCAAGACAGCTTAACAACCACAGGTAGGAAGGGATCACCTCGACATCAGCTAGGCAGAAACGGACACCAGTCAAGGGAAAACATTCCAAGAACCAAACACTCTACTGAGTGACATAGCAAGGTTCTAGATGACATAGGCTAAAGGTGGAATACCACAGTCTACATTTGGTTTCGAATTTTGGAATAACAACATTGAAACAAAAACGATCTGGGGTACCAAAGATTGGCAAGTACAAGGCCTAGAAGCACTATTTAGGGCCTGCATGATACCAGAACAAATGATATTTTTGAATGACACAATTCAACAAACTACTTGTCTTGGCTTAGCTAATATAAAAGATTTAAATACACCGTCTATTCCGAAACCCATGTGTACCGACCGGATTTTTGGACCAGATAGGATCAGCCCCTAGGGGCCCCTCTAACCCAGCCGGAACGTAACCATCTCCCTCCTCAGGACCACCTATCCAGGCACCTGGGTACCTACCTGAGGATGGGGAACTCACAATATACAAGCTCATATTATCAGAAACACCACTAAATATATAGGGATAGTAAGAATACTCACTGATTACTAAGGATATCCATGCCCTACACCACACTCATACCTTATAGTCTCGCGACCACATGGGTCCAAACTAATCTACCCTGGGGCAGTTCTGATTATCTACCATTATACAATGATTCCTATCAGTGCTCACTCGACACACAATCCGGCGTGTCTACACACATGGGTCTGCAGCCCCAGTGCTCTCATTAACACACGGTTCACAATCCGGCGAACCTACGCACCGTGTCCCCCCGGTGCTCTCATAACGCCACTTTCCCTAGAGGCGATCTCATTACACACCAGTGTCCTCCCTGGTGTTCTCATTAACGCCACTTTCCCTAGAGGCGATCTCATTACACACCAGTGTCCTCCCTGGTGTTCTCATTAACGCCACTTACCAATGACGACCACTTTCCTATGAATACCTTCAGCTCTCTGTCTCTCTATGTTGGGAAGTCTCTCTCTCTCTTCACTAAGGGCTCGCTACTACAATAATATTATGGGATGGCCGAATTACTTAGTGTCAACAATTCCCTAGCTCAAGGGCTCCCTGTTCTCCCTATTCATTCAGACTTACTGGATCAGGGGCAGCATCTGTTCTGGTTGTAACATCTGACTAGAAGAAAAGGTTACCTATGCTCTGGAACAGAAGACACTGTTTGCAGAAGTCTCTCTATGTTGGGAAGTCTCTCTCTCTATTCATTAAGGGTTTGCTACTACAATAATAGAAATTGGTATGGCTTTCGAAATTGCAATATGTACCTTCTGCTCTTGGCATCAAATGTTTCCTCGCTTCCTACTTGCTTAGTCACTCCTTACCTGATCGGGAACCGCAGCCGTTCATGCAAACAATGTCTGACTAGAAGAAAAGGTTACCCTGATTGAACAAGAATACAAGGCACATGTCAGTTCACTAAGAACTGGGGTGTTTTATTTTAACAATGATACAATACACATACATAAATCTATGGGGTCTCTATGACTAACAGTAGTTTTAAGACACCGCTGAAAGAAAAGGATTAGACATACAATAACCTAGGGAATAAGGACAAGATTAAGGTGTAATTGTAAAGGGGACTAGTTCAGACTACCTCACCTATTAGAAGGAAGATTTCTCTCTGACTCTGGTGGGATCAGGGCTCTCTCTGTCTCTCCCTCCATCACCACAACACCACGCCTCTGGTTCAATTACTCCAGCTGACAGCATTAGCTCCTCCATCTGTTTTGATGCTCTCTGCACTGCTCTCTCTCTTCAGCTTCAGCAACCATCTGCCTTCTTTCTCCATTCCAGAACTGCACTCTATTCTGCAGCTCCAGCAGACATCCTGTTCTCTCCTCTGCAAGAACCAGACTGCTCTGACTCCAAGCTGAACTGACCTCCAAGCTGAACTGCACACAAGCTGGACTGAACACTCCTCCTCTCCTGCAGCTCGCTATTATGGATTCCTCTCCCCTCATGGAAATTTCCAACAGAGGGCTGCCTCCCACCAAATTCCTGTGCCAGCTCCAAGGCTTCCACGCAACCGCAGTGCGCATCTGCATGTTACGTCTGGGCCCAAGAGAAAAACACATTCCAAGGATAAGAAGCAGTCCTGACTGGTTTTTTCCTCTAGTACACAACAGCCTTAACTATAAACATTACCTTTACCCCTGAAGCCTCTCAGCTCCATCAAGATGGAGTCCCTCTAGTTCTGGGACTGTACGCCTGAGAAGGATGAAATACCCCTTAGCTCTGTCAGAGTACCTACATAAACCATACCAATGTGTAATATAAAGTCAGGACCACAAGATCCAACCTCTACTATAAGCAATAATGACAGGCCAAAGCCAATAAGCAATAGATGGCCTCTTCTAGGTCTGGAAGAAAGGGCTAAAAAGGGCCAACACAAGCTAGGAATACGTATCCTAGATGTGAGCAAGATTAAAGTCTATATCACTCCAAAATAGAGCCAAAAAACCTGTCAAGACATTCCACCCTTAGACTTTATCTTGCGAACATCTATAAACAACAACATCCATATAAACAAACATCAACATAATCTATCAACAAATCAAAAACCAAAAAGACTCTCTAAAATGAATGACACCTTAAGGAAATTCCACCTGAAACTTAATGTAGGGAATAGAAATCTAACAACCAACTGAAAACAAATCAAAGCACCCTCGACCTGAATGCTGAAACATATCTAAGATTTGATCTGATAACAACAGAAACTATCCAAAGCATTCCCAAACTAAATGTGCCTCAACTTGTAGTGATATTTGATGAAATCTAGTGATGTAGGGACTTATTTGTTGAATGAAAACAGCAAGGGACCTAAATGGGGCCTACCTACTTCGGACAACTTAAGAACTAAATATGTCTCAACTTCTAATGAAAAAACAACAAAGGGCCTAAATGAGGCCTACCTACTATGGTCAACTTAAGCTAATGATAACTCATGAAATCTAGTGGTGTAGGGCCTTGTTTGTGGAATAAAAATAACAATGGGCCTAAATGAGGCCTACTAACATTGGTCAACTTAAGGAAAAATTTGGTGAAATCTGAGAAAGAAACATGAAAAACGGTTCTCAAGGTCTGGGCAAACATTACTAATAGATGTAGGACATAATCATACTAAAAGACACACCTCCCAGGACAACCTAAAGTCTAGGGTAACCACCCTTGGATCAATAAAAGTGAAAGTGTAATAACAGGAAAATAAAGACAACCCCATTTCTACAAAATAACTGGTGTAGCACTATGCATATTAGGTAAATTTATCTAAACGTGGTGCATACATAATAGCACAAAACAGTTAGCACCTAGGTTTTCATTGTAACACACTGTGGAACACATGTGTGCACCACCATTTTTTATTTTTTTTCTCCGTTCCTCCATTGGCAAGACTGTTTTGCAGAAAACAGGAAAACTATAATAGGTGAAAGAAAATAGTACAGCATCCTAAAAAGCAAAGATAGTACTACAGACACATCAAAACCATGAAAATATATTTTTTTTAAAAGTGGGGCCTGTTCGTAGTGATTGCAAAGAAAAACATGGGAATAATGCAGGCCAAGGAATTACATAACAAAATTCCGTTTGTGGGAAACCGTATCATGATGGGTTCTTTTAGAATAATTAAAAAAAATTTGACTATTGGCTTTGTCAAAAATATATCCAAAGATATTGTATGGGGTTCAAACCTGACCGCTGAGGCAGCCAACTATATAGTACAGATAACCCCTTCCATGCTCATGACGAGCTCAGCCAATTGCAGGTTGTAAGTCCAATGTCATAATGTTGGGGTTCAAGGCAGTCAATTTTGGGACATCAGTGTAGGTCACCACCCTGCATCTTCATCTGTATCCGGTACCAAGGAAGCACTTCTTCCGCCGTTCATCCACCACCAATCCGGTCTGGTCTGGTCTGGTTCCATCTTCCAAAAATAACAAACTAACATAAAAAATGAAAATAAAAAAGTAAAATAATAAAGGGAGTGGGAGGGGGGTGGGCCGACGCACGCACCAAACACCACAACCCAGCAACCTAGAACGAGAAAACCAGTATCATTAATCTAGCAAGATAAAATTTTCCATTTAAAAAGCACCCCAAGTGCTTTTCATTGTTGAGAGAAATATCCTAATTAATTAAAAACATTATTCTAAAATCAAGAAACAATTAAAAACATATACTTTGAAATTTGTTTGGGCAAAATCTAATTTTTTCATACACAGCCAGAAGGGCTGGGGCCTAATAATACCCTAATCCTCTGTGAGACAGCCCCTCCCTTCAGAAAGATGTTCGTGCTCAGAGTTTTGAATGCGCTCCAAAAAATACGCAGAAGCCAGGCTACAGTGTGAAGTAATTTGAATCACTGCCAAGTGCTGATCTCATTGCAGGAGCAAGGTGCTGCCAAGCACTCGGTTCAAGCATCTCTAGTCTCTAATCAGGGAAGCCTACCCAGGTCTACTGTATCTATGTAACTCCAAGGGCCAAGAGTCTGCCAACTACTCTGCATATACAAGGATCCCTTATCTGAGGGCAATGAAGCTGTCTGCGCCGACAGCAAGGAAGAGCGAGTTGACCCCTCCCTTACATAAACATTTCTTGCGCGAAACAAAATTGGATGTTGGCCAATGATAACAAGACAGGCAGTGCTCGGAGCTTCTAGAGGGAAAAAGCCCTCCCTTCACAAAACAGCTTTTGTCTGATCCAGGCAAATTCAAGGTCAGAAACACATTTCCTGGAAGCCAAAACAACTCTGTTCCCACGAGAACCACTGTTCTCAAAACTGACTAAATTAAATTGAAAACTTGAATAAGTAATAAGGGCATATATTTTTTGTAATTAAGTGACATGCAAGCATTTCAAAAATAATACAGTACTACTCCCAGCTGCTGCTGCAAAGAAAAACATATTAGCAGACACATTAAAGTTAACATTTGGAAAATAACATGTAAAACACCATAATTTTGCATTGCAGGCCAGATTCATCAGTTTTTTCAAATAGTCATTTTTCTAACTGAGTGGGTATAAAACACACAATGATCTGCTACATATCAGAAACATTTGCATTTGAAAAAAGGTTCAGCTTGCATTTGGGAAAATAATAATGAGAACACATTTATTTTAAAAGCACACGCTTGCCTTTCACTAATTAAAAGCACATGTTACCATGCACTGTTGGGCAAGAGTAATAATTCACAATCTGTGACCATTCTAAAACACCGGTTGGCATATTCCTTTCTAGATGGAAAACCCTCAAAGAAATAATTAATGAAAACAGCCCGTAGCGTGCACTCTAACTGGGCCATCTTTTTAATCATTCACTCATTTTAAACATGCATTCAAAAATAATTCTCCACACGTCTGTGGATGCATATTAAGTAGCACATTTAAAAGAACACAGCTCCCTCCGTGCAAACCCTTATCTCAATCCGACTGGTTGATTTATAACTTACCGACCTCTAAGGGTCAGACACATGAAGTCATCAGTTCCAAGGCAAACCCACACAAATTCGTAGACGCAATTCAAAAAGAATGTTAAATGAACAGAGCCCTACGCTCAGCACAAGATGTTACCTTTCCGTCAAGAAGCTGACAAAGCACATAGGCAGACCCAGAAACCAATAAAAGACAAATCAAACCATCAATCATCAAAATACTCACTGACTTTTAGAGTCAGCTCAAATAACCATGCATGTTAAACAGCATGTTAAAATAAATACTGCCATCTCAATTCAAGATATTAACCCTTTGCAGCTCAAACACAACCATTCCCCAATGACTGCAGTACATGGGAAATTCAAGAACTTATCACTCCACATTTTCACAGAACATGTACGCACATCTTCAAAACGTTATCCCCAAGCACCTGAAAGAGATCCAGCTCTCTCCTGCCTAACGTAATGATAACATGCCCTGTCCAAGCCATGACCACATGGCGCTATTCACAAGCCATATTTACAAGACAAGCTCTTCACAAGTAATATATCCAAGGCGTAATTCACAAGGAACACAGCAAGTCAAAATGAGAACATGCTCCTCACAAGCCACAATTACATGGCGCTATTCACAAGCCATATTTACAAGGGGCTATATACAAAGAACTCCACAAGTCATATTACATTGAACACATTTCACATTGCACAGCATAAGCAGACGCAGCAAACAATTTAATGGGCAATTTAAAAGCATTTTTCACACACATTTATACAATTGGACCATCACAAAGATGTCACTGGCTCCCTCATGTAATGTCATCCTTCAACCCTGACAGTTCAAACGCTAAAACGAAAACCATTTCTTCCACCCTGAATAAGCCAAATGCCATGATGTACTGCAATCTCCTCACACTGCAACTGTTCAAGCCCATAGGTCACACAGGCTACATAAACTGCCAGACTACGCCAGATGGAACTGGCGATCAGGGCACTCCCTCACATCATATAGGAACCTCTCCAAGCACATGGCCAGGTCACACAGGATTCATAAACAGCCGACTACGCCAGATGTACCGACCGGATTTTTGGACCAGATGGGATCAGCCCCTAGGGGCCCCTCTAACCCAGTCGGAACGTAATCATCTCCCTCCTCAGGACCATCTATCCAGGCACCTGGTACCTACCTGAGGATGGGGAACTCGCAATATACAAGCTCATATTATCAGAAACACCACTAAATATATAGGGATACTAAGAATACTCACTGATTACTAAGGATACCCATGCCCTACACCACACTCATACCTTGGTAGACAGTCAAAATATCGAGTTGGAAATATCGACTTACCATAATATCGAGTCTGTAATATCGAAGGAGCATAATATCGAAGGCAAGAATATCGTAGGACAGAATATCGACCCAAGGTAAGTAATATCGAAATACTTAATATCGATGTAAGTAATATCGAAGTTAGTAATATCGATAGCATATATATCGATGTTAATAATTTCGATGACACTAATATCGATATTTGTATTATTTTATAGTTTTTTATTATGTATGTGTTATATGTTTAATTTAAGTATTTAAAATAATTACTATTATATGTGTATACATTTTCTATAATAATATAGAAATTTATAAGGAAATTTGATGTTTTAGTACCGGAGCGGGTTGTGGGTTTATAGGGGAATAGGGTGGGAAGTAATTTAATTATGGTAAGTTGATTAATAATTAGTAGGATTAATTAATTAATTATAATTATTTGCTAATTAATATTGATTAATTGGGAAATAATTAATTGATTAATTGATATATATTTTCTGTAGCGGGATGTGGGTTTATAGGGGAATAGGGTGGGGAGTAATTTAATAATAATTAATTAATTAATATATGTTTTTAAATATTTATAACTAATTAATTGGCAAATAATTAATATTAATTAGTTAATTAATTAATATAATTTGGTACATATTTTAAATTAGTAATTAATTGGTAATAAAATAATATTAGTTAGTTAATTACATTATTAGAGTAATTTATTTATATATATAATTTTTAGTTACTGTTAATTAATTAATTGGGGAAAATGATATTAATTATTAAATTATATTAATTACAGCTTATGTGCTAATATATTTACTTTATTGTTATTGTTAATTAATTATTAATTGCTAATTAAATAATATTATTTACCTTTGGGTTAAGGAGTATTTTTAGTGTTCAGGGTCAGTTTTCAGTTCATGGGTAAAGGGGTATTTTTAGGGTTCAGGGTCAGTTTTCAGTTCATGAGTAAAGGGGTATTTTTAGGGTTCAGGGTCAGTTTTCAGTTTTTGGGTAAAGGGGTATTTTTAGGGTTCAGGGTCAGTTTTCAGTTTTTGGGTAAAGGGGTATTTTTAGGGTTCAGGGTTAGTTTTCAGTTCATGGGTAAAGGGGTATTTTTAGGGTTCAGGGTCAGTTTTCAGTTCATGGGTAAAGGGGTATTTTTAGGGTTCAGGGTCAGTTTTCAGTTCATGGGGAAAGGGGTATTTTTAGGGTTCAGGGTCAGTTTTCAGTTCATGGGTAAAGGGGTATTTTTAGGGTTCAGGGTCAGTTTTCAGTTCATGGGGAAAGGGGTATTTTTAGGGTTCAGGGTCAGTTTTCAGTTCATGGGTAAAGGGGTATTTTTAGGGTTCAGGGTCAGTTTTCAGTTTTTGGGTAAAGGGGTATTTTTAGGGTTCAGGGTCAGTTTTCAGTTCTTGGGTAAAGGGGTATTTTTAGGGTTCAGGGTCAGTTTTCAGTTCTTGGGTAATGGGGTATTTTTAGGGTTCAGGGTCAGTTTTCAGTTTTTGGGTAAAGGGGTATTTTTAGTAAATTAATGATTAATACTTATTGTTCAGTACATATATATTATATCTTTACTGTATATATTTTTATTTATTAATTTTAAACATTATTAGACACTTTTAAATATGTATATTTTATTTATTAGTGTTATATACTTACTTTTACATTTATATATATTAAAAAAAATCGATATTTTTAACATCGATATTTTTTACAACAATATTATTTTTTCGATATTTTTGTACTTACCATGTTGTAGATAGGATGTCGATATTTTTGCCCTCGATATTGTTGACTCGATATTCTTGTAGGTCGATATTTTTGTAGTCGATATTCTGTCATAGATCCTCATACCTTATAGTCTCGCGACCACATGGGTCCAGACTAATCTACCCTGGGGCAGTTCTGATTATTTACCATTATACACTGATTACTATCAGTGCTCACTCGACACACAATCCGGCGTGTTTACACACATGGGTCTGCAGCCCCAGTGCTCTCATTAACACACGGTTCACAATCCGGCGAACCTACGCACCGTGTCCCCCCGGTGCTCTCATTAACGCCACTTTCCCTAGAGGCGATCTCATTACACACCAGTGTCCTCCCTGGTGTTCTCATTAACGCCACTTTCCCTAGAGGCGATCTCATTACACACCAGTGTCCTCCCTGGTGTTCTCATTAACGCCACTTACCAATGACGACCACTTTCCTATGAATACCTTCAGCTCTCTGTCTCTCTATGTTGGGAAGTCTCTCTCTCTCTTCACTAAGGGCTCGCTACTACAATAATATTATGGGACGGCCGAATTACTTATTGTCAACAATTCCCTAGCTCAAGGGCTCCCTGTTCTCCCTATTCAATCAGACTTACCGGATCAGGGGCAGCATCTGTTCTGGTTGTAACATCTGACTAGAAGAAAAGGTTACCTATGCTCTGGAACAGAAGACACTGTTTGCAGGAGTCTCTCTATGTTGGGAAGTCTCTCTCTCTATTCACTAAGGGTTTGCTACTACAATAATAGAAATTGGTATGGCTTTCCAAATTGCAATATGTACCTTCTTCTCTTGGCATCAAATGTTTCCTCGCTTCCTACTTGCTCAGTCACTCCTTACCTGATCGGGAACCGCATCCGTTCATGCAAACAATGTCTGACTAGAAGAAAAGGTTACCCTGATTGAACAAGAATACAAGGCACATGTCAGTTCACTAAGAACTGGGGTGTTTTATTTTAACAATGATACAATACACATACATAAATCTATGGGGTCTCTATGACTAACAGTAGTTTTAAGACACCGCTGAAAGAAAAGGATTAGACATACAATAGCCTAGGGAATAAGGACAAGATTAAGGTGTAATTGTAAAGGGGACTAGTTCAGACTACCTCACCTATTAGAAGGAAGATTTCTCTCTGACTCTGGTGGGATCAGGGCTCTCTCTGTCTCTCCCTCCGTCACCACAACACCACGCCTCTGGTTCAATTACTCCAGCTGACAGCATTAGCTCCTCCATCTGCTTTGATGCTCTCTGCACTGCTCTCTCTCTTCAGCTTCAGCAACCATCTGCCTTCTTTCTCCATTCCAGAACTGCACTCTATTCTGCAGCTCCAGCAGACATCCTGTTCTCTCCTCTGCAAGAACCAGACTGCTCTGACTCCAAGCTGAACTGACCTCCAAGCTGAACTGCACACAAGCTGGACTGAACACTCCTCCTCTCCTGCAGCTCGCTATTATGGATTCCTCTCCCCTCATGGAAATTTCCAACAGAGGGCTGCTCCCACCGAATTCCTGTGCCAGCTCCAAGGCTTCCACGCAACCGCAGTGCGCATCTGCATGTTACGTCTGGGCCCAAGAGAAAAACACATTCCTCTGATAAGAAGCAGTCCTGACTGGTTTTTTCCTCTAGCACACAACAGCCTTAACTATAAACATTACCTTTACCCCTGAAGCCTCTCAGCTCCATCAAGATGGAGTCCCTCTAGTTCTGGGCCTGTACGCCTGAGAAGGATGAAATACCCCTTAGCTCTGTCAGAGTACCTACATAAACCATACCAATGTGTAATATAAAGTCAGGACCACAAGATCCAACCTCTACTATAAGCAATAATGACAGGCCAAAGCCAATAGGCAAAGATGGCCTCTTCTAGGTCTGGAAGAAAGGGCTAAAAAGGGCCAACACAAGCTAGGAATACGTATCCTAGATGTGAGCAAGATTAAAGTCTATATCACTCCAAAATAGAGCCAAAAAACCTGTCAAGACACCATGACTGATAGTGATAGCACTACAGATGTGGAGATAGACATAACCCATATTTTTAACCAAAACAGAACACATCCTGAATGGAAAAAGTGGTTGATCTGGCCAACAGACACAAATAACTGTCAAGATAGATTCCTGAACAAAACACAGGGGTTAAAAATGACCATACCAGATAAGATACTCCCAGAGACAACATCCAGGGGTAGTTACAACATACAATGTAGGGAAGCTATGCCTTGAGTGGCTACAGAAATCCACACTGGCTGAAATTAAGCAACACTTGACTTTACTTAAAGACGGTGCTGACTTGCGTGATTTCATAATGGGACCACGCAAACAGCGTCAAAAACGTTTCATAGCGGCCGGTATATACGCTGCATACAACAAAGCTTGGAAAGTAATGCAAATTGAAACAGCAGAAAAAATACGAGAAATTGATTGTATTAATTTGGAAAAATCACTTTCTGTAGTGGACAATGGGTTAATGACTTTGTCCTCCAGAATATATTCATTGGACAGCATTGTATTATCTGCTATTGATATAATAGAACAGGACTTACTAATGTTACAACATGGACAGTCTCAATTACGTTCTACAGCTTGGTTGGACGTTGCAAAATCTGCGTTAGGCTACGTACCATGGCGTTTAATCAACGCAACGTCATTATTCGGTATCTTTAACCTTAATGATAAACAAATCAATTTGGCACAAAAAGGAGCAGATTATACGATTCTGAGCATTGAAAAACTTGAGCGATTACCATTGACAATGTCAGAGAGTCCTGTCATTGAATGGATAATACACGGAACAATTTCAATTCCGATAACAACTTTCCAGTTCAAATACTGCCAAGAGTATATACCTGCAGGCCAGTATGAAAGGTTGGGTAAAGAATACATCAAAACAACCTGGGGTTTACCTTATACACACAGATGTTATAGTGAAGGGAAAAGGGATGTATTCCTTAGTGGTAACAAATGTAAAAAATCACTAAGCGGTACATTTCTGTGTCAAGGTATTAACTTGCATGGAGCCTGCGAAGGGTCTTCAAATAACCTTTCATGTCACCTGCATGGTACTCCTGCAAAACAGGTAGAGCCATTTTTTCTAACAGCTTAGTAACGGGAGTTACATTTTAATAAGTGACCACAGCTGTTGTGGGATGGTGCCAGGGAAAGCTTATCTCATGACCGTAACTTCCAGGGTCGTTTGCTGTATGCAAGCATTGTATCCGCGCAGCAACCCAGATACGGGGGCTGGGCTATGGCCTACATTGAATATCTCTTCTATTCAAATTGATACTTTAAGCAGAATGAAGTCTATTCTTTTACAGACAACTGTGCCTCTAACGCCATCCAAAGAAACGTATGATCTGCAAATGGCAAGGACATCGGCAGAGATACATTCTCTTTTATCGACAAGTTGCCCGCGCATTTCGCAGAAATGTTAAGCCAAATCTTAAACATGTCTGATACCAGTGGCATCGCACATGTATTTAAGACAGTTTTTTCGGGACTGTTAGCACCTTTTGAAACAGTTCTGGGCATCTTCCCGAATTTTGTCCATTCTGTCTTTGGCGACCTACCATTAATCTTGGGACTCGTGGCAGGAATTTTATTTTTGTTCCTTCTGCTCCGATATGGCAAGCCAATCCACAGACAAGACTCTATCAACGATGGAAGAAACGATCCTAGCAATACGATTCCGAGACCGTATCACTAAGGTCCTCAGATTGGTAAGAGATCTAACTACAACCTGGTTTCTTTCATTCAGACCAATCTGGCAGGATTGCATCTTACCTGTGCTTTGATGTCTGCTATGCGGAGAAGAATGTGTGCTAGACATCTGTCTTACACAACCATCAGCAGTACCAAAGGATATTGATACTTTGCTAGGTCCGGTAACGACTCATGCATCGTGTTGTCCCCAGCGGCTACCTATTCTGATGACAGCATTCGTTGAGACTTCACCACTACGAGTAGGTGGCGGCTCCTCCCGCTTCCGCCGCCGCTGCTGGGTAAAGACTGCCCCTGTCTTGGTTTGGTCCCTGTCCCTGACTGTCCCTGTGCCTGCCTGTTGTAAGTTGTTTTACGTTGCTGCCGTTTTTTCGTTTTTGTAAATTGTACTTTTTTCCTGCCGTTCTCGCTTTCTCGTGTTGCCCTTCAGTTTGTCCCTTGACTTCGTTGTTCCCGGCCCCACCCCCGCTCCCTCCAGCATCCCCGCACGCTCACCCCCACTCGCCACCCCGCTCCGGCCTCCCAGCTGCTCCTCCCTCCCACTACAGTACCTTAGGAGAGGCTCACGGGGCTAGGAGCTGTGACCTGACCTGACCTGGTCGGTCCGGTCGCTCCTCCTGCTGTGTAGCCACCCCGAGTGTGCCCGTTCTCCTCCCGCTGCCGCCGCCGCTCCTGAGTCAAGACTGCCCCTGTCTTGGTTTGGCCCCTGTCCCCGCACGCTCCCCCCCACTCGCCACCCCGCTCCCGCCTCCCAGCTGCTCCTTCCTCGCCCCTGCCCCCCACTCTCCATTTATGGCAGAGTGCACTCGTACGCGCAGCGTTCATGCCCAGCTAGCGCACCGATTGCGCGCCAAAGGTAAGCACGTCTGCACCCATCCGCGCCTGGACCGCGCCCAGTGCCAGGACCCCTGGCCCCCACCGATGCAAGACGACCCGACACACCTACGACGCCGCTGCCCTCAACGCACTCAATGTCGGCCGGAACCCCACCTGCTGCCGGGCTGCCCCGAAACGCATTCACGGACCCTTCACCTGCAGAACCTGCAAGTTCACCTGCCTCCAAACCAGTACCGCGCCCGCCAAGCCAAGCTCCAGCAGCAACCTCAAGTGCATCCTGCTCAACACCCGCTCCGTCCACAGACACGCCGTGGAACTTTGGAACCTCCTCGACACAACATCACCAGACATCGCCTTCCTCACGGAAACCTGGATGAACGCCTCCTTAGCCCCAGACATCGCCATCGCCATCCCGGACGGGTACAAGATCATCAGGAGGGACCGCGTCAACCAGACCGGAGGAGGCATCGCCATCGTCCACAAGAACACCATCCGCATCACGACCGACTCCAACGACACCTTCACCACCGCCTAGCACCTCCACTTCCAGATTCACACCGACCCAAAGACGACCCTCAGAGGCACCCTCATCTACAGACCCCCGGGACCACGCACACAATTCAGCGAAGACATCACGGACTTCATCAGCCCACATGCCCTCGCCTCGGCCGACTACATCCTCCTAGGGGACCTCAACTTCCACCTGGAGAACAACAAGGACCGCAACACCGTCGCCCTGCTGGACAACCTCGCCAACCTCAGACTCAAGCAACTGGTCAACACCCCCACCCACTACGCCGACCACATGCTTGATCCTGTCTTCTCATCCAGCAAGCACATCACCTTCAGCCACTCCACCGGACTCCACTGGACCGACCACAGCTGCGTCCACTTCAGCTTCAGAAAAACCACAACCCACCACCACCCGCAACAGGCACCTCACAGGAGTTGGAGCAAGATCACCGCCGACCAGCTCACCACCTCCCTCAGCCAGAACCCACCTGCCAGCACAACGGACCCCAACGAAGCCGCCCGCAACTTCACGCAGTGGCTGACCGCCTGCGCCGACGACCTCGCACCACAAAAGGACCCTCCCAGCAGACCCAGAAGCAAGAAGGCCCCCTGGTTCACCGACAAACTCAAGGACTCCAAGAAGACCTGCCGCACCCTCGAGAAAGCCTGGCTCCTCGACCAGACCACTGACAACATGTCCGCCCTCAAACACGCCACCCGCAAGCACCACCAGCTCATCCGCACCACCAAGAAGAAATCACTGAAGGAGCGACTGGACAACAACGCCCACGACAACAAGGAACTCTTCAGCATCGTCAAGGAGTTCTCCAACCCCTGCACTGGCAACAACAACATCACTCCTTCACAAGATCTCTGCGACTCCCTCGCCTCGTTCTTCCACTGCAAGATTGCCGACATCCACAACAGTTTCAGCGCACTATCCACGCACCCAACCATCGAACCAACGCCCCCCCACCGCCACCCTCCGCACCTGGACCACAGTGACCACCGAAGACACAGCCCGCACGATGAACACCATCCACTCCGGATCTCCAACCGACCCCTGCCCCAACCACGTCTTCAACAAGGCCGACTCCACCATCGCACCCCAACTCCGGGACGTCATCAACACCTCCTTCAACACCGCCACCTTCCCGGAGAGCTGGAAGCATGCCGAGCTCAGCGCCCTACTGAAGAAACCAACAGCGGACCCCACCGACCTCAAAAACTTACGCCCCATCTCGCTCCTCCCTTTTCCTGCCAAAGTCATCGAGAAGATCGTCAACAGACAGCTTGCCGCCTTCCTCGAGACAAACGGATCCCTCGACCCCTCGCAGTCCAGTTTCAGAGCCAACCACAGCACCGAGACCGCCCTCATCGCAGCCACCGACAACATCCGAGCCCTGCTCGACAACGTGGAAACAGCGGCACTCATCCTCCTGGACCTCTCTGCAGCGTTCAACACTGTCTGCCACCGCACCCTAGTCCAACGCCTCAGCAACACCGGCATCCAAGAGAAGGCACTGGATTGGATCATCTCGTTCCTCGCCGGAAGAACACAGAGAGTCCGCCTCCCCCGTTTCGATCTGAGGCCACCGAAGTCATCTGCGGCGTCCCGCAAGGATCATCACTCAGCCCTCCCTCTTCAATGTCTACATGAGACCTCTTGCTGCCATCGCACGCCAACACAACCTCAACATCATCTCCTACGCCGACGACACCCAGCTGATCCTCTCCCTCACCAGAGACCCCGACACCGCCAGAACCAGCCTACACGAAGGGATGAAAGACGTCCCCGAGTGGATGAAGAACAGCTGCCTGAAACTGAACTCAGACAAGACGGAAGTCCTCATCCTGGGACCATCACCTTCCGCCTGGGACGACTCCTGGTGGCCCCCAGCCCTGGGCACCACTCCCAAGCCAACAGACCATGCACGCAACCTGGGCTTCATCCTGGACTCCTCTCTCTCGATGACCAGACAAGTCAACGCCGTCTCCTCATCATGCTTTCACACCCTTCGCATGCTTCGCAAGATCTTCCGATGGATCCCGACCGAAACCAGGGAGACGGTCACCCAGGCCCTCGTCACCAGCCGACTGGACTACGGAAACACCCACTACGGCGGAACCACAGCCAAGCTACAGAAAAGACTCCAATGCATCCAGAACGCCTCCACCCGACTCATCCTGGACATCCCCCGATGCAGCCACATCTCCGGCCACCTGAGGGACCTGCACTGACTCCCCGTCAACAAGAGGATCACGTTCAGGCTCCACACCCACGCACACAAGTCTCTCCATGACCTGGGCCCCAAGTACCTCAACGACCGCCTGACCTTCTACACGCCCACCAGCCAGCTACGGTCTACTAGCCTCGCCCTCGCCGCCGTACCACGCATCCGAAGAGCCACCGCCGGAGGTCGATCCTTCTCCTACCTGGCGGCCAAGACATGGAACTCCCTCCCCATCCACCTTCGGCTGACCCAGCACCATCTCGCCTTCAGGAGACAACTCAAGACCTGGCTGTTCGAGCAGTAGCGGACCCCTTCCCCCAAGCGCCTTGAGACCCTTCCGGGTGAGTAGTGCGCTATACAAGTGTTATGATTAATTGATTGATTGGTGAGGTACGAGAGGAAAGCAGCACCATACAGGTACAACCGTCTGTGAGCATTGCTGATCCAAACATCGATGATAGCAATCACTCTCCAAACTGCACAGTCGCAGCATTTTCGAACTTGGTCGAACTTTCACCTGATGTTGTAGACCATTTTTTTGCGAGTCTGTCTGATATTATGTTCTCTCCAGTCAACGAGAATAATTCTTAAAAAACAATCATCTCTGAATTCAGCCTTCAGTTTTGATAAACAAAGCTACTGAAAAAATTTGGAACTATTTTTTCCCTGAAAACTAAATTATTTTTTCCATTTCCAAAATATTTTCCTTTTTTTTGGCACATGGTACTCTGCTTAAAGTAGAACTATTCTTAGAGAACAGAGCTTCTATTTTTAGGATACTAGAGACAATATTTTACCTCAGCCTTTAGCACATACAGCATTTTGTATAAATATGTGATGGAATGGTCTCGACCTTCTTTTCTGTATTCAGAGCCATTACATGTGTAAATTTTCGCAAATCATTCAGCTAATATATATATTCATTTTATTGAATGGCACTGCTTGAAAAGCGTACAGTACCAACACTCATTTTCGTGTATTTACCATATACCATTTCAAATGCGAAATATGTATTTTGGGGTGGGTTGGAAAACACACATGCATTGTTACATGTTTATTATTGCTTATTTTTTAGTAATGATGGACATTAATCCGTGGAGTGGGTGTTGTATTTCTATCTAGGACCCTAATTCGATATCACCGATTCATGCCCTTTTGCGGTTATAATCAATAATATCCTTACAAAGGCATAATAATCATATCCATATTCAGTAATAGCCCATGCCCATGCAGTCCAAAGCACAGCACGGCTACTCCCATCGAATCCTAGAAAGCACAACGCGTTCTTTAAACAAACCAAGCCTCCAGCAGCCCGGGAAATTCCCCCCCTGTTTTTGTTTTGATTTGAACAAGAACTCCTGGAGTCCAGCAAGAACTGTTAGTTCTTAGTGACGTCTTATGTCCAACCTTACGTCAAACCCGGCACCTTTCAGGTATAAAATACCAACGGTTGCCTTAAGAAAACACACGGGTGTTTGGAGCAGAGCAGCTATCTACTTGCCTGAGAGCCCAGCTGATGCGAGCGCCCACGGAAACCGCCCCTCCCCTTTGACGTGCTGGAGAAGCTACTTTTTCTCACGCCGAGAAAATCCAGCTCCGGTGTTCCCGAGTCACCCTTGTGGGTTGCTGGGAGATCGAGCCCTGAAGAAAGAGATACCAGACCTCCCACATTCTAATACAAAGGTACGGAGCTGACTAAACCCTTTAAGAGAATTCTTGAATCAGAACCTTGGCAAAAACAATCTTAACCAACTTAACTTAAACTGCTACTTACTTACTACTTCCCAAGTATTAGGCTTAGGTCAGGTGCATCGGGGTAGGCATAGTTAGAAGCACCAGTTGAGTACGTTAGTCAATGGTTTTATGTATGTATACATATTTGATCTATTTTAAGTATCATATGGCTAAGAAACCATATCTATGCTTTTACAGTATTATTTCGTAATACTACTTTTACTGTACGCACTTTACTTCATAATAAGTATTGCAATTGTGGCAATTCATTTCTAATGCATGAGAAAGAAGACTGCTCAATAAAATAACACCTTTTATTGAAAACGCCCGTCTCTCTATTTCTCTGCACTCTGGTGAAAATAAGTATGCACGGTTGACTGAGTGAATTGGCTGCCTATTGTTTTCACACGACTCTAGAGATACACTCTTTATTCTGAAGGAGCAAAGTTGTCATGTTTATGCGGTTGTCAGAAGCTGAATCCCTTCTTGTCTAAATCAGGGAAGTTAACCCCTCCCTATTCATTCGAGACAGTTTCTAGTGACCTCTGAGCTAGCTGGCAAACCTGAATTAAGTCTAACATAGTCAGTAGAGACCTAGATGACCTCAGTCCTACGTCTACCCTGCTGTTTATGTTATTCCAATGTCCAGAGCCTATTGGGAAAATAGGAACAACACTACAATAAGGTTGACTTACAACCAATCACCATAAGGTTCGTTTGGACTGGTGCAAGGTGCTCACTAGAATAGTGAACACCATATACCAGGCCAACTTCTCACATTGGTGTGCAGCGGTTGGGATTTGAGCTTGCTGTTGTTTTACCAATTGTAATCTTTGACAATATCATTTGAAAGATCACATCAAGTACCTAGGTACATATAAACAAAGCTTAGCATACTTAAGATCTACTGAACTTAGTGGTTGTAGACCAAAGGACTTAGCACACCCTGACTACAACCTCTAGAGAGGTTCCAGTAGGAAAACAAATAGTGTAGGTAAGTGCACCACTTGCACCTCACTAGTCATGCCTGGCACAGGTGAACCCTCCAGTTCTCTACCTGTGGGTGACTCTCACAAAGCACCATCCAGTTATGAAAAACTCAGCCACAAGGACTTGAGTGCCCTGTGCACTTCAAGGGGGCTGAAAAGGGGTCACAACCCCACCATCCCTATCCTCATAGCAATCTTAGAGAAAGCTGATCTTGAGAAGGAATTTGCGTCAGGTCCTTCAAGTAAGATAGGAGAGGGAAGCCCACCTGATAATAATGATGCCCCAGAGAAGAGAACATGAGGCTAGGATGAGAGCTATCCAACTCCAGATTGAAAAGGAAGAGGTAGCCCTGGCCCAAGCTAAACTTGCTTTAGCAAGGGAGCAAACATTTTGTGGATTAGATTCCACTGGTGGCAGCAGTATCCCTGAGGATAAAGACAGGTCCTATGATCATAGAAACCTGAGCAAGATTGTGCCCCCTACAAAGATGAGGATGACATCCACAAATGGATGACTGCTCTGGAGAGGGCCTGCATGGTACAGCAGGTTCCCCAGAGTCAGTGGGCAGCAATCTTGTGGCTCTCCTTTTGAGAAAAGGGTAGAGATAAGCTCCTCACTGTTAGACAGGAGGATGCTAAAAACTACTCTGCCCTGAAGAGTGCTCTAATTAATGGGTTTGGCCTAACCACTGAGCAATACAGGTTAATAGTCAGACATACCCAGAAGACACAGACTCAGGACTGGACTGATTTTTGTAGACTGTTCTGGAAGGTTGGTTGCTTGGCAGCAAAGTACATGACTATACAGGATTGTATAGTTTGATTATGAAGGAGCAGAACCTTAATAATTGTCGAAACCAGCTTTTACACCAGCACCTGGTGGACTCTGATCTGACCTCTCCCCAAAAATTGGGTAAGAGGGCAGACAAATGGGTCAGAACCAGGATTAGGCCTAGAAATCAGGGTAATGACCAGAAGAAGGAGTCTACCAAGCCTCAAGAAAAAGGTGTGGATAAATCTAAAGACAAGACTTCCCCAGGGCCCCAAAACTCCAAGACACTTCCTCTACCCAAAAGAAACCTTATTGCCATGCTTGTAAAAAGCCTGGCCATTGGAAGACTGACAGCAGTTGCCCTAAGGCCAGGAATAAGGAGAATATTCCTCCAAGTAATACTCCAACACCTCCTGTTACTACTAGTAGTAATCCCCCAGGTGGTGGGAGTGCCCCCAAGAATTTGGCTGGGTTTACTTGGGGAGCTCAGGTGGACTCTGGCCTAGCCAGGTCCCCTACCACAGCTACTCTTGTCTGTGAAAATGGCATGGGGTTTGCCAACTTCACTGCTTGTCCCAACACTTTGAGCAAGTACAGACAGGAGCCCCTCATCAATGGTATGAAAGTTGAGGCCTGTAGAGCCACAGGGGCTAGCATCACTGTGGTGACTGAGAGTCTAGTCCCCGCAAGGCAACTTTTACCTGGAGCCACATACCAGGTAACCAACATTGATGGAGTGCAGAAAGATCATCCCATGGCGGTGGTAAATCTCAGCTGGGGAGGTGTCAGTGGCCCCAAGAGTGTGGCAGTGTCACCAAAATTGCCTGTAGATTGTCTACTGGGGAATGATCTGGAAATCTCAGCCTGGGCTGAGGTAGAGCAAGAAACCCATTCTAAAATGGTAAATCTCCATGGAAAGGTTAGTGGGGCTGTGATGGCCACAGCCCCAATCCAAGATGTCCCCCCTGAACAGGTCAAGAGGGCTGTGCCAGTCTCATCCCAATCTCAAGCAGATTCCTCCCCTGAACAGGTTAGCAGGGCTGTGATGGTTTCATCCCATACCCAAACTGAGTCCCTTCCCGAAAAGGTTGGAAGGGCTGTGATGGCCACAGCCCAAACTCAAACAGATTCATGTGTTGTGAAGCCTGAAACTACGGATCACTCCACACAAACAGAGAGCATTGAGGAGGAAGAGAAATCTCCCTCCCACCAGACTTTAGGAAAGGATCAGCCTCCTCAGGGAACTGATCTTACATTGGTGAAGGAACTGCCACAGAGGTGGTTAGGCCTAGCCTGACAGAGCCCCTGATGTCAGTGGACCCTTCCCAGGTGGGACCCAGTCTGGAGCAGGTAACCTGCCCCTCTCTACCCTGCCTCAGTCAGCCCAGGGCTGTAGAGGTCAGGGAGGCCAGTGGTGGACCCCAAAGGGCCCCCTGTCCAAAAGAACCACCCCATCAGCAGATTAGGGGCACCAAAGCTAGCAGCCCTAGCAAGGTGAAAAGGTTAAAAACTACTGAGGGAACTCCCTTAAACTTAGTTAGGGATCTCCCCCAGATGGATTCTGTTGGGCATAGCCAAACCTGGGACCCAAAGGCCCCAAACCTGAACTGTCCCTCCAGTGTAAGCCAATAAAAGGGACTCAGCCTCCAGCTTTAGGTAGCCAGAGGTTGACCCTGAGATCACAGTGCAACTCAGTCATGGAAAGAAAGGCATCCATGGTGGAGAGTGATTGGAGGAAGCTGAGCCTCACTTCAATACTCCATTCCCACACCAGCCTTTTACTTTGCCAAAACACACCACAGGTAGAGATTCCCTATGGTGGAGACCCTCTGATACCCCTAGGGTGAGGGATTGCTTAGTGGACCATGAGACAGGGGGTAACCATGCTAGTGCAGGTACTTCCTTATATGGCCACTTAGGCAATATAGGCTTACCTGGTCAAGGATACCCTCATCTCCTTTTGTTTGGGGGGGAGGGGGTTATGTAGGAAGGTGGATACCTGACTATGGTTGCCCCAGATTTTTTGCCTAGTGTTTAGCTGGTTTTCGTGGTATAGAGACAAAATATCGACTCCAAAATATCGACTGGACATAATATCGAGTTTTAAATATAGACTGGACAAAATATCGACTGGACATAATATCGACTACAAAAATATCGTTTTTCAGGTAAGTGAAGTAATATCGACTGTATAAAATATAGATAGCAAAAATATCGATTTTTTAATAATATATAATATTTTATAGTGTATTTTTATGTAATAATATGTGTGAATAGTGTGTATTAATGTTATAAAATATTTTATTACATGAATTTTGTTTTGATAATAATTGCGTAATGTAATCTTGTAGCGGGTTGTGGGTTTATAGGGGAATAGGGTGGGAAGTAATTTAATAATAATTAATTAATTAATATATGTTTGTTAATATTTTTAATTAATAATTAATTGATAATTAATTAATATTAATTAGTTAATTAATTAATATAATTTTGAATATATTTTGTATTAGTAAATAATTGTTAATTAATTAATTGTAATTAGTTTTTTACATTAATTAGAGTACATTTTTTATATATATAATTTTGTGTTATTTTTAAGTAATTAATTTTGAAAAAATAATATTAATTATTAAAATAATTACACCTAATGTTCTAATATATTTACTTTATTGTTATTGTTAATTAATAATTAATTGGTAATTAAATAATATTGATACATTTTGGGTAAAGGAGCATTTTTAGGGTTCAGGGTCAGTTTTCAGTTCATGGGTAAAGGGGTATTTTTAGGGTTCAGGGTCAGTTTTCAGGTCATGGGTAAAGGGGTATTTTTAGGGTTCAGGGTCAGTTTTCAGTTCATGGGTAAAGGGGTATTTTTAGGGTTCAGGGTCAGTTTTCAGGTCATGGGTAAAGGGGTATTTTTAGGGTTCAGGGTCAGTTTTCAGGTCATGGGTAAAGGGGTATTTTTAGGGTTCAGGGTCAGTTTTCAGGTCATGGGTAAAGGGGTATTTTTAGGGTTCAGGGTCAGTTTTGGGTTTTTGGGTAAAGGGGTATTTTTAGGGTTCAGGGTCAGTTTTGGGTTTTTGGGTAAAGGGGTATTTTTAGGGTTCAGGGTCAACAAATAAGATTTTAAAAAATTATTTTTATTATTTTCATTTATTATTTTATTATTATAATTTAATTTAAGTCGTTTTAAGTATATTTTAGTAATTAAAATTTAATATTAATTTAATTTAACACTGTTTTTAATAAAGTCGATATTTTTTACATCTATATTTTTGTTAACGATATTTTGTACTCAATATTTTTGTACTTACCTGTTTGTAGATACAAACTCGATATTTTGACTGTCGATATTTTGTCCACGATATTTTGGCAAGTCGATATTTTGTCAGTCGATATTATTTCAGTGATCCGGTTTTCGTCTTAGTTGGCCTGGAACCCTGCTAATCAGGGCCCCAGGCTATCTGCTCTTTCTGTAAAATGGACTCCATGTACCCTAGGTAAATCTCCAATTGGACATTGGGTCACCTTATCAGCCCCTGTACAGTGTACTATAGGTACCCAGGGATTAGGTGCATCCAAGGCTTACCAGGGGCTGCAGCATATCTTTTGCCACCCCTGGCTGGCTATCCAAACTGACACAACTGGCTGATCACTCAGCTGGGGCAAGGTCGTATAATCACCCCTTGCTTAGATATAGTATACCTATATCTAAACCTATATCTGGACACATATGCACCTATAAGTCACTCCTATGGCAGGCCTTATCAATCCCGGAGGCAGAGTGCTTGGTTTTATGTGAGATGGTGCTCTAGCATGAGCTGAGCCTGTCTTTCAGGACCAACTCCCTTAGCTGTTCTGGGATATTGCCATACCATATACTCTTAAGTGCATTATAATCCTCGCGGTTACTTGCTAACTTTGGTTTGGCTTTATCAAAACATGTCGTGTAAGGTGTCATTCGCTTTGGAATACTACCCCCTCACCAGTTTTGGCGACGGGGGTAGCATTCCACCCTTCTAGAAGGAGAAGACATGTTACTTTGCTTAAACACGGTTAAATCTAACCAGAGCCCCAGCATCACAAAATGGATGCTGCTGCCACAGACACAAGTCTGGCCTCCTGCTGCTGACCGAAACTCCGGCAGGGGAAGCCTGGACAAATGGTATCCTGTCACAGGGAGGTGTTACAACACCCCAGACAGGAGATAGTGTATTGTAGCAGGGAGGGTTGAATGAAACTAGAGACTGCCTGGGGCGCACAAGGCACCCCATGCATAGTCCAGTTCAAACCGGTGCTCGGGCACTCCAGCCCCAGCTCTGGCGCGAAACTGGACAAAGGGAAAGGGGTGTAACCACCCCCTTCCTGGGTCCCACCCATAGGAGGGACCTAGCAGGGCATCCAGCCCCTTGATTTGGAATAAAGGTAGGAGCTGTGCCAATCCAATTTAGGTCATCCTGACTGAAACTTTGAAACGAAACTCTGGACCCTTCAACATCCTACTTAACTAGAAGACTGAAGAATCTCCCTTGTGGTCAAGGAGTGGCCACCCTGTGCAAGCAGGCACCATCAGCGCGACAAGACTTTCTTTGCTGTTGCTCCCGCCGGAGCTCGAACAACAGAGACTGACAAGACCTGGACTCCCAGACTTCCAACAGACCAATCCACAGTCCTAGCAAAGCTTAGACCCTTTGAGGCTACGAGAGACGTGGGACCGGCCATCTTGAAAAGTCGACGAAGTGCTTCCTGTGCAGCTCCCGAGGTTCCCTTGATGCTGTGCTTTGGGGTTTGAGAAACCCCAGCCCCGAGCAGCCTGTGCTCCAAATTTCACCTCTCCACACTCTCCGAGTGGTGTGTGGTGCCCTTTTGTACTTTTCCTGCTCGACGCGTTGTCCGGTCGCTTGCCCGTTGGCTAGTGGCCCCTGTGACGACAAAACACCAGAACTACACTGCTGGTCTGGTTGCTCCAGACTGGCCCCAGCTCCTCTGAAAAGGAGCCATCGATCTGACCTTCCCGGTCCGATCCAGAAGACATCTTTGAGTCCTGCGTGGGTTGCCTTTGCCAAGGCTTAGTGACTCCGAATCGAGTACCGACACCGCCGACAGCAAGAGCCTTCGTGGGACAGCTCGTGTTCACCAGCTGGTCATCCTCGATCCTTCCTGGTCTACGTGGCAGCGGAGACAAACACCTCGACATCACCTGATTGCAACCCGACATCGCCTGGTTCCTTCCTGGTTCCTAGCTGGTCACTGGCTAGTGACCTGAACTCTGTCGGCTCTGCTTTATTATTATTATTATTATTATGTTTCTTATATAGCGCCTGCATCGACCCCCGAAGGGGTATCTCCGCGCTTGCCTTGGGAACCCGTCCTGGCTTTTCCCTGTGAGATAGCCCCTACAGGGCATCCCCAAGGTGAAAGCCAGGCATCCCGCCGCGGGGGGGCCGTTGTGGAGATTAAGCAAGCTTAATGCTCAGAGTTGCAGAGTGTGAACCCATGATTAGGTCAGGCACCGAAGCGAGAATTATCGAGTCCGTGGACATTTGAGCTCTAGACCCTGCCGCGCCGGGAATTGAACCCTGGTCCCGGGTCTGACCTCTGCTTCAGGGTCTGCCTGCTCTAACCAGTGAGCCACACTTCTCCACTTTCAGGTACTCTTCATCTTTGATCCACCCTTGGATCCAAACGGACTCTTCTCTCCTGGCCGCCTGCAGCATCTTTTCCTCCAGGCTTCATAGAACTTCACGACGAAACCCGACACACTTTGGCACCTATGCACCTGCTTCCTGTGGGTGAGGTAACAATATAACTCTGGTGCTCCTGTAGTGGTGTACACCTCTAGTGTCCTAGTTTTAAGTGGCTAAGTTCTAGTCCAGTAGGAAGTCCCCGAAACCTATAACTTTCTGATTTTTACGCACCATTGACTTGTATGGTAAACGCAGTTGCCTATAGACTCTGCACCCGTATCCTGTGGGCCTCTCCCGACCTAACCTTCATTAGTCCAGTGTAGGCCCAGCGATTCCCAAGGCCCTAGGCCTGTTCATTGTTCGTGACGTGGTACTTATACCACTTTCTTAATATATGGTTTGAGTGGCCACCCGGCCTATCCATAATTGTGCAGCTTATTGTATGTTATACTGTGTTCTTTGTTTAACGCTTGTGCTCCTGTGCTCATAAAGAGTATAGGGGATTATTCTAGAAATAAATACATGTATACCATTGATATCGATCCGGTACCTGGGATCGAGCTCTCTGGTCTGGCCATAAACTGTCACTCAGGAGGCATATTTACGGTGATCATCTGCTACCGACCGCCTGGGGCCTTTCTCCTTTCGCAACAGCAAATGCTCCTCACGACCATCACCAATATGGCAACCTCTCATAGCAAACTTATCATTCTAGGAGATTTCAATCTCTGGCCAAATGGCAGCCTGGACACCGGGTTGGGAAACCTTCTATTGTCCTGCGAGAACGTGGGCCTTTGCCAACTGATAAAGGTCCCCACTCACTCTGCAGGCAATCGTCTCGACCTCATCTTTTCGAGTCCGGGCCTAACTCAAGTAGGCGACATTCTGCCTATGAGCTGGACTGATCACTCGCTCATTAAACTTTATATCAATAATGCCACAATAAGAAAGCCCAAGAATCATCCGCCAACACAATTCTCTTACCGAAACTGGAAAGCTTTAGATAAACTTAGCACCTCCACCAAAGTCTTCGAAGTTCAGGATAGATTCTCTCCCACTAGTTCAGTGGAAAACAATTATAGATCCTTTAGTTCGAGAATCACCTCCATTGCGGACTCGGTTGCCCCTCTAAAACATTGCAAACCCAAAGGTAGAGCACCTGCTCCCTGGTACAACGAGTCCCTCAAATCCCTCAAATCAGCCTGTAAACAGGCTGAGAGAAAGTGGAGACAAGGTTACTGCAATATCAACAAAGCCCGCTGGAAAAAGTTACTCCAGGACTACAAAACCGCCATTGCAGAAAGTAAGGCGAACTACTACTGCTCTACTATAGCCAATGCGGCCAATAGTTCTAAAAGTATATTTCAGATCCTGGACAATATCATGCATCCTGACTGTGTTAAAAACTCTATTCCTCCATCTCAGACCCTTTGTGACAGTCTCGCTCAGTTTTTTACTGATAAAATTGAGACTATCATCAATAATCTGGCAATGTCTCCGGCACATCTTCACTTGACTCCTCCTGAAGTTGGCTTCACCAATCCTCACTGTCCAAGGTTAGCCTGTTCTCCCCTGAATGAGCTCCTGGACTTCCCTCCTATCTCTCAAGTAGAGTTTGAGAAAGTTGCATTGGCCATCACCTCTGGATCCCCCCTTGACCCTCTGCCTCCGAAAATCTGGAAAGCTTGTGGGCACGAATTATTTCATACTTTACGGATGATTTGCAATCAATCCCTCAGGTGTGGTATCGTCCCCATTCCCTGGAAGCAAGCGCTCATCACCCCGCTATTAAAGAAACCCACGCTGAATCCAGAATGTCTGTCCAACTTTCGCCCTATATCACTTTTGCCATTCCCGGTGAAGGTACTCGAACGTTGGGTCAGCAACTGCCTCTCAAACCATCTCGAGCAGCACCACGTCTTAGACGAATTCCAATTCGGGTTTCGCCCGGCCCATGGCACTGAAACTGCTGTGCTCACTGCCATGGAGGAGCTTCGAATGCGTGCAGACAGGGGCCAAGCCGTGGCCTTGATTTTATTGGATCTGTCTGCCGCATTCGATACGGTCAATCATGGGATTTTGCTTGAGAGGTTAAGAGAGGCAGGGATCGCTGGTACGGCCCTGCTTTGGTTTTATTCATATCTTAGTGACAGACAACAGGCTGTATCCCTTCCCCCATACCAATCGGCCTTTTCCCCTGTCCCTCACGGTGTTCCTCAGGGCTCCTCTATTAGCCCGATTCTTTTTAATGTTTACCTGAAACCACTGGTTCTGCTAATCAAATCGCACAAGGTGACCACAGTAAATTATGCAGACGACACTCAGCTGTTGCTTTCTTGGGAGGGCGAAGAATCCATCCCCTTAGAAGCTTTTCACAACTGTCTAAGAGACACCGCCAGCTGGTTGCACCGGAATTCCCTCCTTCAACTCCGCGAAAACCGAGGTTTTGTTCTGTCCGGCGAGCCGCATTCCCCGCCCTCTGCCTGCTGAGTTCTGGCCCCCGGAAAACTCTAACAACCCACCACCCGTCACCAGTGTTCGCAATCTGGGCGTCATGCTAAACCACCAGCTGAGCATGGAAACGCAGGTCTCAAGAACAGTTGCTACCTGCTCAGCCCTCATGCGCTCACTGCGCAAGGTTCTGCCTCTTTTACCACCCACGGCCCGAGCATTGATGGTCAGGTGTACTATTCTTAGTCGCCTTGACTACTGTAATGCTCTCCTGTTTGAATCCCCTGTGACACTACTGGACAGACTCCAACGAGTTCAGTCGGCAGCAGCCAAACTGGCTCTTGGTTGGACCAGAAGATCCTCTGCCACCGCTGCGCTGGCCGAGCTGCACTGGCTACCGCTGAAGCAGCGTATTGCCTTCAAGGCCCTCTGTCTGGTCTTCAAGGCACTACATGGTGCAGGACCCAGACCTCTCCAACGCCTGTTCTCGTGGTACACACCCACCAGAACACTTAGGTCTACAACTGCCTGCCTGGTGAAAGTCCCCAAATATAAGAAGTCCAGGATCGGAGGCAGATCTTTCAGAGTGGCTGCAGCTTAGCTGTGGAACAGTTTGCCGGCCGATGTCCGCCAAATCACTCATCTCCTACCCTTTAGGAAACGAATCAAAACTTGGCTCTTTCCTTCACCCCTTTAGCCTGCTAGTTAAAGTTCAGCCTCCCTGTCTATAAACCCAGGAGTAGCCATCAGCGCCAGGATACCTGCAAGGTGACAGTTGCGCTTAATAAATGTTTTAAATAAATAAATATAAATAAATATTTTATAATATATATCTTGTGTGGTGTCCTTTCATTTGGTATTAAATTGGTTACATATGGTAAAACAGCGGGCTTCACCTGCCCTCTTGAGTTTAGCCTAAGACTGCTTTTGTCCATGCTACCACTAAGATAGCTGGTCTATAAGGTTGACTTTACAACCAATCACCATAAGGGTCGTTTGGACTGGTGCAAGGTGCTCACTAGAATAGTGAACATCATATACCAGGCCAACTTCTCACACTATGGTCCTCCTTACACAAAGCCCTGGTCGTCAAAGACAATAAGTCCTTTTGAAAGAGAGCAGCCCTTCATCTGAATGAACCTCGGCCTGTGTTTACCATTAAGTTGGAAGAGTGGGTATTTCACTTTGGGGTTCTGTACGCGTTTGACCTTAAGAAGAATAAGGAGAATGTAGGTTTACCGGTCACTGCTCCCTTTGATATCAGAGAAACCCCTGAATTTTCATGACAAGAAACTCGGGCAGCCATTATCTCTTGTATCCCAGCCAGAGCCCCTGGACCTGATCGAATCCCCAACGATCTGTACAGAGAGGATGTAGTGGTTTGGGGTTCTTATATTAATATGTTATCCAATGCCAATCTTTTGGGTATGGAAATTCCCCCTTCCAGGAAGTTTGAAGAGATCATTCCAATCTTTAACAAGCATTGGCATAGCCAATAAGTCTCGCTTGTGGGAGCTTATAAGTATTTAGTTATGCAGCACAATATCCTTGGTGCAAAAACATTAACTGTTGCATGGCTGAACACCTATAATGGTTTACCCATGCAACAGTCGATTTTGTTACACCAAGGATATTGTGCTGCATAACTAAATACTTATGGATGACCATATAAAGCTTGAAAACTCTCCCTGGATTTTCTTTATGTATTCCCTATTAAATTCTAACGGGATTGCTCCAAAAATAAAAGTAAACTAGAATTGCTTGGACTAAAATAAGGAGAAAGAAAAATCAGGGAGGGCTAGCTACCCCGGACATCCTGGAATATTGTAGAGCATTTCAATTTAAAAATATAAGAATTATGCTAGGTCCATATGAAGATTACCCATTATATTTACAGAAGTTAACCAAGAATACTAGCCACTTCCTTTTTAAATTCGGCCACCCAAAATTTTTCAAAAAAATTACATTGAAGACTCTGAGGGCAGCGGCTAAATCTTGGTACTGTATCAGATCGACAGTGAATATTCCACTCTATAGTGATAAAGCCCCAATATGGAACTCACCTACTATACCTGAGTGTCTTAAAGACTCCCTCTCAACTCCCCCCAAAACAGCAGGAATAACGACATGGGGACAACTGCTATATCAGAATAAACTCTTGGAGTGGGAGAATCTAAATCAAATCACGAATTCCTCACTCTCTAAATTTAAGTATTACCAACTCTCGAGCTGGACAAAGTCTGTGAAGGAAAACAAAACTGGCAATATCCCACTGGAAAAGAAAATGTTGGAAAAACCCTTCAAGAAGGAAATATCATTCTGGTATTGGGCTCTCATAGTTGCAGGGGAGGAAGAATTTCGGATTCCGGAGAGAATTTGGGGGAAAGAGCTGCCAACGTTGGATACGAACTACTTATGGCAAGTATCAATGAGTAAATGCTGGTCAATAGTAACATCTGCGGCATTAAAAAGAAACCACTTATATACCACCCACAGAGCTTATTGGACGCCGGATAAATTATCCAAATTCAGCGGAGCTACAGTGAAGTCATGTCCAAAATGTGGTTTAATGAAGGCCAATGACCTACACATGTTCTGGCAGTGCCCCCATCTCGCGGTTTCTGGAAGGAAGTGGGTAAGACTATCGAAGAGGTATTGGGAAAACGGCTAACTGTGAGTATTGATTTAATATTATTTGGGGTATTTGGCTCTCCAGCAGTCAAATTAACAAAACATGAAGAAAATCTACTGTTTATTTTAATCCTCTTGGCTAGGAGGGAGATTTGTCTAAAATGGATTATGCCAAATCCACCTACTAAGGGTGAGTGGCTCACGTCAATTCTAAGAATTTATAGGTTAGATAAAAAGAAGAAACCATTTTCTAAAAAATACAAATTTTGGGAGTTATGGGAGAATCATCATACTAGCGGCTAAAGACTTACCGAAAATGAGGTGGCTCTTGGGATGTTTTCTCTTTTTTTTTTTCCCTGAGTCCTATGATTAGTGCAAGCAACAATTCAAGTGAAGGCCAAATAGAGTAGCCAGAATGGCTAGCTCAATCAACCCCGGAAAGTAACCTTCAAAATAAGTAAATGGAAGTAAGGGGACCCAATTTTCCCATTAAGATAAATTCCGGAATCCACCAGGAAGGTAGGAAGGCAAGAGAAGAAAGGGAAAGGGAGACCCTGATTCTCCTTACTTAAAAGTTGCAAAATGAGGACTTAAAAAATTAAAAAATAAAAATAAAAAAAATAACTAAATACTTATAAGGTCCCACAAGCGAGACCTATTGGTTATGCCAATGCTTGTTTTATTTGTTTAGTGTTCATTGTTAACCCGATAATAATATATTGTGAGATATTAAAGCGGTATTCTTTTATATAAATACATGATTTGGCAAGCAATGGATGATGCTTAGGGTTTGTGAGGAAGTCCGGGATGGAATAGTGTTCAGGGGTGGCGAGGGGTCAGCAAACTAAAAGCACCCAAAATAATGTATTTACAATGAAAAAGACACAGATCCGAAATAATGTCCCTTGAAGTAAAGCACTGACATAAATTAAATAAATTCCTCCAAGAAAAATGTTTCTGAAATTAAGACCTCCTACCACTGCATGTACCAGATCTCATTTCCCCACCCCCGGATCATTAGCTAATTGTGTGGCACCAAAATGGGAATTTTGCTGCATTTTTTAGGCACTTTATTCTGCTATTCTGCATGAAATATGCCCCCCTTGGGTGTGCTGCGTGCCCCATTTCCACCATGATCACCTTCCACCCCCTGCCTCCTGGGCCCCACCCTGCTGGGATCATTGCAGCCCTTGGTCACACCACAGACCATACTTTGTGGCCCCTGGGAAAAGGTTTGTGAGTACCTATGCAATAGGGGTTGGTGAGGTAAAAGTGGGGTGGGATGAGAAGGGAATCAGGTGAGTGAGATGGGGCGTGAAAAGATGGGATGAAATGTGAAAAAGGGTGGGTGGGGAGATGCTGGGGACATGAGTGCAGTGGATGGAAAGAGATGGGAGAATGGCGGGATGCGAGACGTCATCAACTGCTCCCTCAACTCCGCAACCTTCCCGGAAAGCTGGAAACATGCCGAACTCAGCGCCCTCCTGAAGAAACCCACAGCTGACCCCACCGAACTAAAAAACTACCGCTCTATCTCACTCCTTCCATTCCCGGCCAAAGTCATCGAAAAAGCGGTCAACAACCAGCTAGCCGCATTCCTCGAAACCAACAAATCCCTCAACTCCTCACAATCCGGCTTCCGAGCCAAACACAGCACGGAGACCGCTCTCATCGCAGCAACAGACGACATTCGAACCCTACTAGACAACGGAGACACAGTCGCCCTCATCCTCCTCGACCTCTCCGCAGCCTTCGACACAGTCTGCCACAGCACTCTCCTACAGCGCCTCAATAACATCGGGATCCAAGGAAAAGCACTGGAATGGATCACCTCATTCCTCACCGGAAGAACCCAGAGAGTCCGCCTCCCACCATTCAAGTCCGAGGCCACTGAAGTCATCTGCGGCGTACCCCAAGGTTCCTCACTCAGCCCCACCCTCTTCAACGTATACATGAGCCCCCTCGCAGCAATCGCTCGCCAACACAACCTCAACATCATTTCCTATGCAGACGACACCCAACTGATCCTATCACTCACCAAAGACCCCAACACCGCCAAAACCAACCTACATGAAGGCATGAAAGAAGTAGCAGAGTGGATGAAGCACAGCCGTCTGAAACTGAACTCAGACAAAACAGAAGTCCTTATCCTAGGCACCTCCCCCTCCACTTGGGACGACTCTTGGTGGCCAGAGGCCCTTGGAAAAGCACCAATCCCGATGGACCACGCACGAAACCTGGGTGTCATCCTGGACTCCTCTCTCTCGATGAACAGACAAGTCAACGCAGTCTCATCCTCATGCTTCAACATCCTCCGCATGCTCAAAAAAACATTTCGCTGGATCCCCACCGAAACCAGAAAACCAGTCACCCATGCACTGGTTACAAGTCGCCTGGACTACGGAAACACCCTATACGCCGGTATCACCGCAAAACTCCAGAAAAAGCTCCAACGCATCCAGAACGCATCAGCCAGACTCATACTAGACATCCCACGCAATGACCATATCTCTAGCCACCTGAAAAACCTCCACTGGCTCCCCGTCAATAAGAGGATTACTTTCCGACTCCTAACCCATGCACACAAAGCACTCTACGAACTTGGACCCGAATGCCTCAACACACGACTTTCCTTCTACACCCCCCCTCGCCAGCTTCGATCTTCCAACCAAGCCCTTGCTACCATTCCTCACATCAATAAATCCACCATGGGAGGTAGATCCTTCTCCTACCTCGCAGCTAAAACCTGGAACTCTCTCCCCACCCACCTACGTCTCACACAGAACCACCTAGCATTCAGAAAGCAACTTAAAACCTGGATATTCGACAAGTAACTCCCTTCCCCTCCTCAAGCGCCTTGAGACCCTCTGGATATGTAGCGCGCTATATAAATTTCTGACTTGACTTGACTTGACTTGACTTGACTTGTGGGTTTGGGGTCGATCGAGTTGTGTTCGGATGGGATGGAATGAGAGATTGGTGAGGTGGGATTTGATGCAAATGAGATGGGGTGGGGTGAGATGTGAGGGACGGGATGAGATGGGCATGGTGGAGGTTTAGTTTGATGGGACTGGGTAGTTTTGTGTAGCGTAGAGTGGGATGTGGTATAAGGTGGAATGAAGTGTGATGAGAAGGCAGGGTACAGTGCTGCGTGGTAGTTGTTAATTCAATGCTACACACTAGAACACTGAATGTCAGCCTTGGATACATGGAGGATGTCAGAACAGACAATTATAAGAGCACTTTTCAAAAACCTTAAACAAATAAAAGTTATTGCCACATGACGCATTACTAAAATAGGAGCAACTTCTATTGTTTTGCAATTTAAATAACAGATGCTATAATTACTCACAGTGCTCTAGTTGTTGCCCTTGTAAGGATAGAAAGCTAAGACTCGCTTTACTGTGATTCAACCTTCTAACCTGCAGGTTAAACTAGAGGTCTTAAGTTGCTGAGCCATCTTGCTGGCCGCTGATGTATTACCACTCCTCCACTCCTCCTTCCGCATCGGAGTGCCGAGTGTGCACATTTTGGGCCCGATGTAGGTAGGCCGTTACCGATCGGTAACGGCCGAAAATACCGATTTTGGGCCCTTACCGATCGGTATACAGCCATCGAGATGTAGGGCAAAGAAAAACGTCCAAATCGGTACAAATACCGAATCGGAATGACTACCGAATCGAAAATAATCCGATTCGGAAATACCCCGAATCGGAAATGTAACGAATCGGTAACATACCGAATCGGATAAAAAGACCGATTCGGTCCATGTACCGAATCGGTAGTGACACCGAATCGGAAAATATCCGATTCGGACCATGTACCAAATCGGTAGTGACACCGAATCGGAAAAATTCCGAATCGGTCCATGTATCGATTCGGTAGAGACAGCGAATCGGAAATAAGCCGATTCGGATAACCTACCGAATCGGTAGAATCACCGAATGGGAAAATCCCCGATTCGGACAGATAGGGAGATGTAGGGAAGCACAGAAATACCGATTTTGGCTCTAAATCGGTATTTCTCACTCGGTATTTACCATGGATTACAATCAGGTGGTAACCAACTCCAACCCATAAAAATAGACCCAAAATGCATTGCAACTTGCAGGATGGCAGCTTTTTATGTCATTGCAAGGCGGCTACGGCTACAGCAGGAAGGACAGAGGGAATGGCAAAGAGAGGAACAGGTCTACAGACAGAGGATCACCCTGTTCATGCTCACAGAGGCAGAGATCCTACAGAGGTACAGGCTGGACTCAGACACCATTCTGGAGCTCATCAGGGACCTCAAACCACTGTTGGACCACCCCACCCCAAGGGCACATGCCATCCCTGCGCACGTCCAGGTGCTATGCAGCTTACACCTGCTTGCGTCTGGCAGCTATCAAAGTGGAGTTGCAGCGGTAGGAGGGGTGACCCAGAGCAGCCTGTCAAGGTTCTTCCACACATTCCTTGACGCCATGATACACAGGATGGACCAATACATCTCTTTCCCTGCAACCCACGCAGAACTGGTACAAACTAAAGCTGACTTCTACCAGATGGCACAATTTCCCCAAATCATTGGCTGCATAGATGGCATGCACATTCCGATTTGCCCCCCAGCTGACACAGAATACATATACCGCAATCGGAAGTCTACGCACACCATCAACGTTCAGGTGATCTGCAATGCGAAGTGCACCATCACAGACCTGGTAGCAAAATTCCCAGGGAGTACCCACGACTCCTACATTTTTGAACAGAGCGGCATCTATGCACGGCTGATGGCTGGCGAATTTGGTGAAGGATACCTCCTAGGTGAGACACATCATCAGACCACATAACACAAAGTAGCTAAGTGTAATACATGTATGCATGTGAGTAATGTTACCCCTTTTCCTTCTAGGCAATAGTGCATATGCCCTCCGCTCATTCATACTCACCCCCTACCTCAACCCCTCCACACCCAGCCAAAGGAGGTATAACCGGGCCCACAAAAGCACAAGGAATGTAGTTGAACGGACCTTTGGCATCTGGAAAAGTAGATTCAGATGCCTGCACAAGAGTGGAGGTGCAAGGCAGTATACCCCCATCACCTGCTGCAAGATCATAGCTGTCTGTGCAATGTTGCACAACCTTGCGGTGAAGAAGGGCACTGAGGTGGAGTTGTCTGACTACGAGGACCATGACGACGACGTTGCTGTGCCACAAACACAACCTGCTGGGGTGTCTACGCCAAGTGATGGCAGATACAGACGTGAGGAGATTACAGAAAACTATTTCTGAGTGAGTACAGATGCACAGACAGGTAAATGGTTGTGAGGAAAAGCAAATTTTAATAATGTTGCAACACCGTTACTGCACTGATGTGCAACAAAAGAAAATGTCAATGTAAAGAAAATAAATGTCAAAGGTCCGGGTTGCCTCACTCGCCCTGGCAAGCCTACTTTTTGCTGCGCTTAGCAGCCCCACTGGGGTGTGCCTCACCCCCTTCCGCATGTCCAGCGGCTTCTGCAGAGCGCCTGGTGCTCCGGCGCGGCTCCAACACAGCGCTGGCCGGGCTGCTGCGGCTGCTGCTGTCCCCAGCCTCCCCCAGGTCCAGGGCTGGATTGGCCGCAGTGTGGGAAATGATCATTGCCTCCATGGCTGTTGTTATGCGGGCCATTCCCCTGGTGACCTCAGCGGTGTTCTGTGTCAAGCTTGCCTCCATATTAGCCCCACGTTGGCACAGTTGCGCGGTAGCAGCAGCAAGGCGGCTAATAGATCTGTTGTGCATGCGGGCATCCCGCCTGCGCGAGTGCTCGTGCTCGTCAAGTCTGCCGCATAGCTGTGTGATGGCTGTGGTCAGCCTGCCAAGACCTGCAGCAACTTCCTTATTTGTGTCAACGAAAGCCTTAAACCCTTGCACCATCTCGCCCATCTGCAGGTTGTGCTGGCGAAGCTGGCGCTGGCAGGCCATGATGGACTTTGCCTGCATGCGCTGGATCTTGACCATGCTGCCTTCCAGCCCCTGGAAGACGCTGCCCTCCCGTGCCGGAGGTGCAGTGCTGGAAATGGCACGCCTCCGGGAACTGCTGCTGCCGCCCTGCTGTGTGGGCTGGGGTGCCACTGGTGTTGTTGTGGTGGTGGCTGGGGCCTGACCCGCTGCTCCCTGGATAGGGTTGAGTGGAGCCACAACCATACTCCTGGCAGGAGATGTGGTAGGTGCAGGGTGGGCCATTGTTGGAGAGTTCTCAGGGGAGAACAGCAATGGGGGTGTGCCAGACATTTGTGGGGAGTGAAGAAATGCGTAGTCAAGTCCTAGGTCTCCCTCATTTCCCTGGCCAATGGTGTTGTCCTCCTCCTCCTCCTCCAGGGCAGCCTGACTTGTGCTAGGCCCTGCCACCGCACTGGAAGTTGGCGCTGGTGCTGGTGCCTCAGTAGCTTGTGCTCCTCCGCCTGATGGTGCCCCTAGGTATAAAGAAGCATTTGTGAATTGAGTGCCGATGTATTACAGTCACTACAATTAAAGCATTGCACATGTCCTTGCATATACTTTGAATGTGTTCCACTGTTTTCTATATTGTGGTTCTGCACTGCCATATTTTGCCTACTTCTGCTGACTACATTTACCATGATGCTTTTCTCTTGTATGTTGGTTACAGTACTGGGCTGGGGTTTGGCTGTGCATTGTGTCTAAAGGGGAGGTGTCTGGTAGGGTGTGTCATGATGCGCATGCTTCTTACCTGTAGCTGTAGCTCTGGCTGAGCTATCCAGGGTCCCGGTATTTTGAAATCGGAAAAAGCGATTTACCTACATCGGGCCCTTTGAACCATGACCAATCAGCACAGAAAGAAGTGCAGGCGAGATATTCGGTTTCACAGTCCCGAAGGTTTTATATTGCCAAAGAGAGAGAAAGCACAGATTGGCCACACCTTCAGGGGGTGGAGTCAACTTCTGCTGCTAAATTAGCGGGGGTAATGCGCCACCCAGTGGCATGATTGTGACCAATCATGCCATCAGACACCTACTGTAACCTCACTGGCATACACCGACACCAGTATTGCCTTCGTTATATCTGTACTGTATTTACAAAATTCTTCTAATAAAATCTTTTGAAATAAAAAAAAAAAGATTTCAATGATTTGGATATTCGCGCCATAGAGGAGAGAAAGATTTTCTCGGTTGCAGAAGATGCAGGGCCAGCTCCACCCAAACATTTCTGAAATGTAGTGCTCCGACTTCACAGGCGGGCGGTTGGGAGGACAAAAGTTTAAACATTCTCCAAATTTCACAGGCACTTTTGTAAAAAGCGCTGCCTTTTTACAAAAGTGGAGATATTGTGATTTTCTTGCAATCGTGAAATCCTGGAAGGTTTGATTTACACCTTAAATAATCGGCATGCTAAAGCCAATTTAAAAAAAGAAGTCATTCTATTAATCGGTTTCCATGAAATGCTAAATGCCCTCCACCCTGAAGGTTTCCAACAGACAGTTTATGTGACATTTGAATCGTTTTTCCAAGAAATCCCATACAACCCTGTGGAGCAGGTAGGCACAGACTTTATTTATTTATTTTATTTATTTATTTATTTATTTAAGAACCTTATAAAGCGCACAGCTACCCCCTTTGGGGGTAGTGTATGTATGGTGCTCTGAAGAGACAGCCATTGTATCTTGGTGCTGTATATCTGTGAGAGCATGCAGAACTCCCACAATTCGGATCCGTGATGACTGTTTGCGACCTCACTCCCACGCAATCACCAGGCCTCAGGTCATGCGCTACATGCATTAGCCAAGCTGTGAAACAGTAGAAGGCTATAGGTTACAGCTTGTTGACTGTCCAGTGCAGCAAATGTTAGCAACTATTTCAAGTTGGTAGGCACCTGCCACGTTTACTGCAGAATGTGTGACGTCATGCTGTATGTTTTTTTCAATATCGCAGCTCAACCCCGACATACGGGTTCCTCATAAACCCATAACAAGTTTAATTCACGAAATGAGGGAAGCTATAAACATAATATATACACACACCCTTCACCCCCACTCAGTGGAACGAGTACACAGAAGCACTAGGAACGATTGTGCCTATAGCAAAGCTCACAAGACTCATGCACTTTGACATCACTTACTTCTTGTGCCCGGTGTTCTCAGAAAGTGCCGTGGGCCCTTCCTCTGGGCTCTGCCCAGCCTGTAGTCCACGTCCCCACAGTGACACTACTTGTCACGGCCACCATAGGCACGGGCGCTGATACATCGTGTCCAAAAGCAGAATAAGAATAAAAGGAAATAAGGCTTCGAAACACTTCTTATACATTGCTGTGGTCAGCGGAGTCTCCATGTGCATAATCAGTGGCACAGTGGCTGCTAAAATCTTTGACTTTAGACACATGTTTTTTGTTTCAACGCCTGACACCGGACCTAAGCAGTCTTTTTAGGTCTCCGCCTGCGTAGGCTATGCTTGCGCAGTCTCGCTGGGGAGATCTTATGTTTTATAGAGTGGGGCTTGAACTCGCCCCTCTTCTCCATTGGCTGGCTTCCTAAACAGAAGCCAGCCATTGGAGGAGAGGGGCGTCTGTCCATTTAAGCCCCGTCTTTTTGGGATCCGGGGGTGTGTTTTTAACTTTCTTTCTTTACTCTTCCCATTGGCTGGAATTTTACATTCCAGCCAATGGGAAGAGGAGAGAATGAAAAACACGACCCCCAGTCCGAAAATATCGGGGCTTTTCGGAGAGCCATTTCTGCTGGACCGCCGCCGGAAGAAGTAGAGACACTGCAGAGTCCTCCGCCCCAGCCGGTGAGTGCTCGCTTTTCTTGCCTCTGTTCCCTGATTGTGCCAGTTTTCTTGCCTCTTCTTGCCTCTGTTCCCTCGTTGTGATTGTTTTTCTGGCATCTGTTCCCTCGTTGTGCTTGCTTTTCTCCCCCCTGTTCCCTCGTTGTGCTTGCTTTTCTGCACCCCCCCGTGTTCCCTCGTTGTGCTTGCTTTTCTGCCCCCTCTTCCCTCGTTGTGCTTGCTTTTTTGCCCCCTGTTCCCTCGTTGTGCTTGCTTTTCTGCCCCTGTTCCCTCATTCTGCTTGCTTTCCTGCCCCCCTTGTTCCCTCTTTGTGCTTGTTTTTCTGCCCTCTGTTCCCTCGTTGTGCTTGCTTTTCTGCCCCCCGTTCCCTCGTTACGCTTGCTTTTCTGCCCCCCGTTCCCTCGTTGTGCTTGATTTTCTGCCCCCCCTGTTCCCTCGTTGTGCTTGCTTTTCTGCCCCCCTGTTCCCTCATTGTGCTTGCTTTTCTGACCCCCGTTCCCTTTTTGTGCTTGCTTTTCTACCCTCTGTTCCCACATTGTGCTTGCTTTTCTGCCCCCCGTTCCCTCGTTGTGCTTGCTTTTCTGCCCACCTGTTCCCCCGTTGTGCTTGCTTTTCTGCCCCCCGTTCCCTTGGTGTGCTTGCTTTTCTGACCCCCCTGTCCCCTCGTTGTGCTTGCTTTTCTGCCCCCCGTTCCCTCGTGCTTGCTTTTCTGCCCCCTGTTCCCTCGTTGTGCTTGCTTTTCTGCCCCCCCTGTTCCCACGTTGTGGTTGCTTTTCTGCCGCCCCTGTTCCCTTGTTGTGCTTGCTTTTCTGCCCCCCCTGTTCCCTCGTTGTGATTGTGTTTCTGCCCCCTGTTCCCTCGTTGTGATTGTTGCTTTTCTGGCGTCTGTTCCCTCGTGCTTGCTTTTCAGCCCCCCTGTTCCCTTCGTTGTGCTTGGTTTTCTGCCCCCCCGTTCCCTCGTTTTGCTTGCTTTTCTGCCCCCCGTTCCCTCATTGTGCTTGCTTTTCTGCCCCCGTTCCCTCGTTGTGCTTTCTCTTCTGCCCCCCTGTTCCCTTGTGCTTGCTTTTCTGCCCCCCCGTTCCCTCGTGTGCTTGCTTTTCTGCCCCCTGTTTCCTCATTGTGCTTGCTTTTCTGACCCCTCCTGTTCCCTCGTTGTGCTTGCTTTTCTGCCCCCCGTTCCCTTGTTGTGCTTGCCCCATTCTGTTCCCTTGCTGTGCTTGCTCTTCTGCCCCCCGTTCCCTCGTTGTGCTTGCTTTTCTGCCCCCGTTCCCTCGTTGTGCTTGCTTTTCTGCCCCCCTATTCCCTCGTTGTGCTTGCTTTTCTGCCCCCCATTCCCTCATTGTACTTGCTTTTCTGCCCCCCGTTCCCTCATTGTGCTTGCTTTTCTGCCCCCCCTGTTCCCTCGTTGTGCTTGCTTTTCTGCCCTCTCGTTCCCTCGTTGTGCTTGCTTTTCTGCCCCCCTGTTCCCTGGTTGTGCTTGCTTTTCTGCCCCTCGATCCCTCATTGTGCTTGCTTTTCTGCCCCCCTGTTCCCTCTTTGTGCCTGCTTTTCTGCCCCCCTGTTCCCACATTGTGCGTCCTTTTCTGCCCCCCCGTTCCCTTGTTGTGCTTGCTTTTCTGCCCCCTCTAATCCCTCGTTGTGATTGTTTTTCTGCTCCCTGTTCCCTAGTTGTGCTGTTCCCTTGTTGTGCTTGCTTTTCTGCCCCCCCTGTTCCCTCGTTGTGCTTGCTTTTCTGCCTCCTGTTCCCTCGTTATGCTTGCTTTTCTGCCCCCCCTGTTCTCTCGTTTTGCTTGCTTTTCTGCCCCCCGTTCCCTCGTTGTGCTTGCTTTTCTGCCCCCTGTTCCCTCGTTGTGCTTGCTTATCTGCCCCCCTGTTCCCGTGTTGTGCTTACTTTTCTGCCCCCCGTTCCCTCGTTGTGCTTGCTTTTCTGCCCCCCTGTTCCCTCGTTGTGCTTGCTTTTCTGCCCCCGTTCCCTCGTTGTGCTTGCTTTACTGACCCCCTGTTCCCTCGTTGTGTTTGCTTTTCTGCCCCCCCTGTTCCCTCGTTGTGCTTGCTATTCTGCCCCCTGTTCCCTTGTTGTGCTTGCTTTTCTGCCCCCCTGTTCCCTCGTTGTTCTTGCTTTTCTGCCCCCCTGTTCCCTCGTTCTTGCTTTTCTGCCCCCTTTCCCTCGTTGTGCTTGCTTTTCTGCCTCCTGTTCCCTCATTGTGCTTGCTTTTCTGCCCCCCGTTCCCTTGGTGTGCTTGCTTTTCTGACCCCCCTGTCCCCTCGTTGTGCTTGCTTTTCTGCCCCCCGTTCCCTCGTGCTTGCTTTTCTGCCCCCTGTTCCCTCGTTGTGCTTGCTTTTCTGCCCCCCCTGTTCCCACGTTGTGGTTGCTTTTCTGCCGCCCCTGTTCCCTTGTTGTGCTTGCTTTTCTGCCCCCCCTGTTCCCTCGTTGTGATTGTGTTTCTGCCCCCTGTTCCCTCGTTGTGATTGTTGCTTTTCTGGCGTCTGTTCCCTCGTGCTTGCTTTTCAGCCCCCCTGTTCCCTTCGTTGTGCTTGATTTTCTGCCCCCCCGTTCCCTCGTTTTGCTTGCTTTTCTGCCCCCCGTTCCCTCATTGTGCTTGCTTTTCTGCCCCCGTTCCCTCGTTGTGCTTTCTCTTCTGCCCCCCTGTTCCCTTGTGCTTGCTTTTCTGCCCCCCCGTTCCCTCGTGTGCTTGCTTTTCTGCCCCCTGTTTCCTCATTGTGCTTGCTTTTCTGACCCCTCCTGTTCCCTCGTTGTGCTTGCTTTTCTGCCCCCCGTTCCCTTGTTGTGCTTGCCCCATTCTGTTCCCTTGCTGTGCTTGCTCTTCTGCCCCCCGTTCCCTCGTTGTGCTTGCTTTTCTGCCCCCGTTCCCTCGTTGTGCTTGCTTTTCTGCCCCCCTATTCCCTCGTTGTGCTTGCTTTTCTGCCCCCCATTCCCTCATTGTACTTGCTTTTCTGCCCCCCGTTCCATCATTGTGCTTGCTTTTCTGCCCCCCCGTTCCCTCATTGTGCTTGCTTTTCTGCCCCCCCTGTTCCCTCGTTGTGCTTGCTTTTCTGCCCTCTCGTTCCCTCGTTGTGCTTGCTTTTCTGCCCCCCTGTTCCCTGGTTGTGCTTGCTTTTCTGCCCCTCGATCCCTCATTGTGCTTACTTTTCTGCCCCCCTGTTCCCTCTTTGTGCCTGCTTTTCTGCCCCCCTGTTCCCACATTGTGCGTCCTTTTCTGCCCCCCCGTTCCCTTGTTGTGCTTGCTTTTCTGCCCCCTCTAATCCCTCGTTGTGATTGTTTTTCTGCCCTCTGTTCCTTCGTTGTGATTGTTGCTTTTCTGGCGTCTGTTCCCTCGTTGTGCTTGCTTTTCTGCTCCCTGTTCCCTAGTTGTGCTGTTTCCTTGTTGTGCTTGCTTTTCTGCCCCCCCTGTTCCCTCGTTGTGCTTGCTTTTCTGCCCCCCGTTCCCTCGTGCTTGCTTTTCTGCCCCCTGTTCCCTCGTTGTGCTTGCTTTTCTGCCCCCCCTGTTCCCACGTTGTGGTTGCTTTTCTGCCGCCCCTGTTCCCTTGTTGTGCTTGCTTTTCTGCCCCCCCTGTTCCCTCGTTGTGATTGTGTTTCTGCCCCCTGTTCCCTCGTTGTGATTGTTGCTTTTCTGGCGTCTGTTCCCTCGTGCTTGCTTTTCAGCCCCCCTGTTCCCTTCGTTGTGCTTGATTTTCTGCCCCCCCGTTCCCTCGTTTTGCTTGCTTTTCTGCCCCCCGTTCCCTCATTGTGCTTGCTTTTCTGCCCCCGTTCCCTCGTTGTGCTTTCTCTTCTGCCCCCCTGTTCCCTTGTGCTTGCTTTTCTGCCCCCCCGTTCCCTCGTGTGCTTGCTTTTCTGCCCCCTGTTTCCTCATTGTGCTTGCTTTTCTGACCCCTCCTGTTTCCTCGTTGTGCTTGCTTTTCTGCCCCCCGTTCCCTTGTTGTGCTTGCCCCATTCTGTTCCCTTGCTGTGCTTGCTCTTCTGCCCCCCGTTCCCTCGTTGTGCTTGCTTTTCTGCCCCCGTTCCCTCGTTGTGCTTGCTTTTCTGCCCCCCTATTCCCTCGTTGTGCTTGCTTTTCTGCCCCCCATTCCCTCATTGTACTTGCTTTTCTGCCCCCCGTTCCCTCATTGTGCTTGCTTTTCTGCCCCCCCGTTCCCTCAATGTGCTTGCTTTTCTGCCCCCCCTGTTCCCTCGTTGTGCTTGCTTTTCTGCCCTCTCGTTCCCTCGTTGTGCTTGCTTTTCTGCCCCCCTGTTCCCTGGTTGTGCTTGCTTTTCTGCCCCTCGATCCCTCATTGTGCTTGCTTTTCTGCCCCCCTGTTCCCTCTTTGTGCCTGCTTTTCTGCCCCCCTGTTCCCACATTGTGCGTCCTTTTCTGCCCCCCCGTTCCCTTGTTGTGCTTGCTTTTCAGCACCCTCTAATCCCTCGTTGTGATTGTTTTTCTGCCCTCTGTTCCTTCGTTGTGATTGTTGCTTTTCTGGCGTCTGTTCCCTCGTTGTGCTTGCTTTTCTGCTCCCTGTTCCCTAGTTGTGCTGTTCCCTTGTTGTGCTTGCTTTTCTGCCCCCCCTGTTCCCTCGTTGTGCTTGCTTTTCTGCCTCCTGTTCCCTCGTTATGCTTGCTTTTCTGCCCCCCCTGTTCTCTTGTTTTGCTTGCTTTTCTGCCCCCCGTTCCCTCGTTGTGCTTGCTTTTCTGCCCCCTGTTCCCTCGTTGTGCTTGCTTATCTGCCCCCCTGTTCCCGTGTTGTGCTTACTTTTCTGCCCCCCGTTCCCTCGTTGTGCTTGCTTTTCTGCCCCCCTGTTCCCTCGTTGTGCTTGCTTTTCTGCCCCCGTTCCCTCGTTGTGCTTGCTTTACTGACCCCCTGTTCCCTCGTTGTGTTTGCTTTTCTGCCCCCCCTGTTCCCTCGTTGTGCTTGCTATTCTGCCCCCTGTTCCCTTGTTGTGCTTGCTTTTCTGCCCCCCCTGTTCCCTCGTTGTTCTTGCTTTTCTGCCCCCCTGTTCCCTCGTTCTTGCTTTTCTGCCCCCTTTCCCTCGTTGTGCTTGCTTTTCTGCCTCCTGTTCCCTCATTGTGCTTGCTTTTCTGCCCCCCCTGTTCTCTCGTTTTGCTTGCTTTTCTGCCCCCTGTTCCCTCGTTGTGCTTGCTTATCTGCCCCCCTGTTCCCGTGTTGTGCTTACTTTTCTGCCCCCCGTTCCCTCGTTGTGCTTGCTTTTCTGCCCCCCTGTTCCCTCGTTGTGCTTGCTTTTCTGCCCCCGTTCCCTCGTTGTGCTTGCTTTACTGACCCCCTGTTCCCTCGTTGTGTTTGCTTTTCTGCCCCCCCTGTTCCCTCGTTGTGCTTGCTATTCTGCCCCCTGTTCCCTTGTTGTGCTTGCTTTTCTGCCCCCCTGTTCCCTCGTTGTTCTTGCTTTTCTGCCCCCCTGTTCCCTCGTTCTTGCTTTTCTGCCCCCTTTCCCTCGTTGTGCTTGCTTTTCTGCCTCCTGTTCCCTCATTGTGCTTGCTTTTCTGCCCCCCCTGTTCTCTCGTTTTGCTTGCTTTTCTGCCCCCCTGTTCCCTCGTTGTGTTTGCTTTTCTGCCCCCCTGTTCCCTCGTTGTGCTTGCTATTCTGCCCCCCTGTTCCCTTGTTGTGCTTGCTTTTCTGCCCCCCTGTTCCCTCGTTGTTCTTGCTTTTCTGCCCCCCTGTTCCCTCGTTCTTGCTTTTCTGCCCCCTTTCCCTCGTTGTGCTTGCTTTTCCTCCTCCTGTTCCCTCATTGTGCTTGCTTTTCTGCCCCCCCTGTTCTCTCGTTTTGCTTGCTTTTCTGCCCCCCTGTTCCCTCGTTGTGTTTGCTTTTCTGCCCCCCTGTTCCCTCGTTGTGCTTGCTATTCTGCCCCCCTGTTCCCTTGTTGTGCTTGCTTTTCTGCCCCCCTGTTCCCTTCGTTGTGCTTGATTTTCTGCCCCCCCGTTCCCTCGTTTTGCTTGCTTTTCTGCCCCCCGTTCCCTCATTGTGCTTGCTTTTCTGCCCCCGTTCCCTCGTTGTGCTTTCTCTTCTGCCCCCCTGTTCCCTTGTGCTTGCTTTTCTGCCCCCCCGTTCCCTCGTGTGCTTGCTTTTCTGCCCCCTGTTTCCTCATTGTGCTTGCTTTTCTGACCCCTCCTGTTCCCTCGTTGTGCTTGCTTTTCTGCCCCCCGTTCCCTTGTTGTGCTTGCCCCATTCTGTTCCCTTGCTGTGCTTGCTCTTCTGCCCCCCGTTCCCTCGTTGTGCTTGCTTTTCTGCCCCCGTTCCCTCGTTGTGCTTGCTTTTCTGCCCCCCTATTCCCTCGTTGTGCTTGCTTTTCTGCCCCCCATTCCCTCATTGTACTTGCTTTTCTGCCCCCCGTTCCCTCATTGTGCTTGCTTTTCTGCCCCCCCGTTCCCTCATTGTGCTTGCTTTTCTGCCCCCCCTGTTCCCTCGTTGTGCTTGCTTTTCTGCCCTCTCGTTCCCTCATTGTGCTTGCTTTTCTGCCCCCCTGTTCCCTGGTTGTGCTTGCTTTTCTGCCCCTCGATCCCTCATTGTGCTTGCTTTTCTGCCCCCCTGTTCCCTCTTTGTGCCTGCTTTTCTGCCCCCCTGTTCCCACATTGTGCGTCCTTTTCTGCCCCCCCGTTCCCTTGTTGTGCTTGCTTTTCTGCCCCCTCTAATCCCTCGTTGTGATTGTTTTTCTGCCCTCTGTTCCTTCGTTGTGATTGTTGCTTTTCTGGCGTCTGTTCCCTCGTTGTGCTTGCTTTTCTGCTCCCTGTTCCCTAGTTGTGCTGTTCCCTTGTTGTGCTTGCTTTTCTGCCCCCCCTGTTCCCTCGTTGTGCTTGCTTTTCTGCCTCCTGTTCCCTCGTTATGCTTGCTTTTCTGCCCCCCCTGTTCTCTTGTTTTGCTTGCTTTTCTGCCCCCCGTTCCCTCGTTGTGCTTGCTTTTCTGCCCCCTGTTCCCTCGTTGTGCTTGCTTATCTGCCCCCCTGTTCCTGTGTTGTGCTTACTTTTCTGCCCCCCGTTCCCTCGTTGTGCTTGCTTTTCTGCCCCCCTGTTCCCTCGTTGTGCTTGCTTTTCTGCCCCCGTTCCCTCGTTGTGCTTGCTTTACTGACCCCCTGTTCCCTCGTTGTGTTTGCTTTTCTGCCCCCCCTGTTCCCTCGTTGTGCTTGCTATTCTGCCCCCTGTTCCCTTGTTGTGCTTGCTTTTCTGCCCCCCTGTTCCCTCGTTGTTCTTGCTTTTCTGCCCCCCTGTTCCCTCGTTCTTGCTTTTCTGCCCCCTTTCCCTCGTTGTGCTTGCTTTTCTGCCTCCTGTTCCCTCATTGTGCTTGCTTTTCTGCCCCCCCTGTTCTCTCGTTTTGCTTGCTTTTCTGCCCCCCTGTTCCCTCGTTGTGTTTGCTTTTCTGCCCCCCTGTTCCCTCGTTGTGCTTGCTATTCTGCCCCCCTGTTCCCTTGTTGTGCTTGCTTTTCTGCCCCCCTGTTCCCTCGTTGTTCTTGCTTTTCTGCCCCCCTGTTCCCTCGTTGTTCTTGCTTTTCTGCCCCCCTTTCCTTCGTTGTGCTTGCTTTTCTACCTCCTGTTCCCTCGTTGTGCTTGCTTTTATGCCCCCACCGTTCCCTCGTTGTGCTTGCTTTTCTGCCCCCCCTGTTCCCTCGTTGTGCTTGCTTTTCTGCCCTCTGTTCCCTCATTGTGATCGTTTTTTCTGGCCTCTGTTCCCTGTGTGTGTGTGGCTCTGTATGCGTGTGTGGCTCTGCGTGTGTGGCTCTGTGTGTGTGTGTGGCTCTGTGTGTGTGTGTGTGTGTGGCTCTGTGCGTGTGTGGCTCTGTGTGTGTGTGTGTGGCTCTCTCTGTGTGTGGCTCTGTGTGTGTGTGTGTGGCTCTGTGTGTGCGTGTGTGTGGCTCTCTGTGTGTGTGGCTCTGTGTGTGTGTGTGGCTCTCTGTGTGTATGGGGCTCTGTGTGTGTGTGTGGGGCTCTGTGTGTGTGTGTGGTGCTGTGTGTGTGGGGGGGGGGGGGCTCTGTGTGTGTGTGTGGGGGCTCTGTGTGTGTGTGGCTGTGTGTGTGTGTGTGGCTCTGTGTGTGTGTGTGGCTCTATATGTGTGTATGTGTGGCTCTGTGTGTGTGTGTATGGCTCTGTGTGTGTGGCTCTGTGTGTGTGTGTGGGGCTGTGTGTGGGGGGGGCTTTCTGTGTGTGTGTGTGGGGCTCTGTGTGTGTGTGGGGCTCTGTGTGTATGGGGGGCTCTGTGTGTGTGTGTGGGGCTCTGTGTGTTTTGGGGGGGGCTCTGTGTGTGTGGGGGGGCTCTGTGTGTGTGGGGGGGGCTCTGTGTGTTTGTGTGGGGCTGTGTGTGTGGGGGGGGGCTCTGTGTATTTGTGTGGGGCTGTGTGTGTGTGGGGCTGTGTGTGGGGGGGCTCTGTATGTGTGGGGGGCCCTGTGTGTGTGTGGGGCCTCTGTGTGTGTGGGGGGGCTCTGTGTGTTTGTGTGGGGCTCTGTGTGTGTGGGGGGGGGCTCTGGGTGTGTGTGGGGGGCTTTGTGTGCAAGAGGCTCTGTGTGTGGGGGGGGCTCTGTGTGTGTGGAGCTCTGTGTGTGTGGGGCTGTGTGTGTGTGGGGTTCTGTGTGTGTGGGGCTCTGTGTGTGTGTGGGGGGGCTCTGTGTGTTTGTGTGGGGCTCTGTGTGTGTGGGGCTCTGTGTGTGTGGGGCTCTGTGTGTGGGGGGGCTCTGTGTGTGTGGGGCTCAGTGTGTGGGGGGGCTCTGTGTGTGTGACACTGTGTGTGTGGGGCTCTGTGTGTGTGTGGGGCTCTGTGTGTGGGGCTCTGGGTGTGTGTGTGGGGTTTGTGTGTGTGGGGCTCTGTGTGTGGGGGGGCTCTGTGTGTGTGGGGGGGGGGCTCTGTGTGTGGGGGCTCTGTGCGTGTGGGGCTCTGTGTGTTTGTGTGGGGCTCTGTGTGTGTGGGGCTCTGTGTGTGTGGGGCTCTGTGTGTGTGGGGGGGGGCTTTGTGTGTGGGGGGGCTCTGTGTGTGTGTGTGGGGCTCTGTGTGCGTGTGGGGCTCTGTGTGTGTGTGGGGCTCTGTGTGTGGAGGGGGGCTCTGGGGGTGTGTGGGGCTCTGGGTGTGTGTGTGGGGCTCTGGGTGTGTGTGGGGCTCTGTGTGTGTGGGGCTCTGTGTATGTGGGGGGCTCTGGGTGTGTGTGGGGCTCTGTGTGTGTGTGGGGGGCTGTGTTTGTGGGGGGGCTGTGTGTGTGGGGGGCTGTGTTTGTGTGGGGGGCTCTGTGTGTGTGGGGGGCCCACCCCCGGATCATTAGCTAATTGTGTGGCACCAAAATGGGAATTTTGCTGCATTTTTTAGGCACTTTATTCTGCTATTCTGCATGAAATATGCCCCCCTTGGGTGTGCTGCGTGCCCCATTTCCACCATGATCACCTTCCACCCCCTGCCTCCTGGGCCCCACCCTGCTGGGATCATTGCAGCCCTTGGTCACACCACAGACCATACTTTGTGGCCCCTGGGAAAAGGTTTGTGAGTACCTATGCAATAGGGGTTGGTGAGGTAAAAGTGGGGTGGGATGAGAAGGGAATCAGGTGAGTGAGATGGGGCGTGAAAAGATGGGATGAAATGTGAAAAAGGGTGGGTGGGGAGATGCTGGGGACATGAGTGCAGTGGATGGAAAGAGATGGGAGAATGGCGGGATGCGAGACGTCATCAACTGCTCCCTCAACTCCGCAACCTTCCCGGAAAGCTGGAAACATGCCGAACTCAGCGCCCTCCTGAAGAAACCCACAGCTGACCCCACCGAACTAAAAAACTACCGCTCTATCTCACTCCTTCCATTCCCGGCCAAAGTCATCGAAAAAGCGGTCAACAACCAGCTAGCCGCATTCCTCGAAACCAACAAATCCCTCAACTCCTCACAATCCGGCTTCCGAGCCAAACACAGCACGGAGACCGCTCTCATCGCAGCAACAGACGACATTCGAACCCTACTAGACAACGGAGACACAGTCGCCCTCATCCTCCTCGACCTCTCCGCAGCCTTCGACACAGTCTGCCACAGCACTCTCCTACAGCGCCTCAATAACATCGGGATCCAAGGAAAAGCACTGGAATGGATCACCTCATTCCTCACCGGAAGAACCCAGAGAGTCCGCCTCCCACCATTCAAGTCCGAGGCCACTGAAGTCATCTGCGGCGTACCCCAAGGTTCCTCACTCAGCCCCACCCTCTTCAACGTATACATGAGCCCCCTCGCAGCAATCGCTCGCCAACACAACCTCAACATCATTTCCTATGCAGACGACACCCAACTGATCCTATCACTCACCAAAGACCCCAACACCGCCAAAACCAACCTACATGAAGGCATGAAAGAAGTAGCAGAGTGGATGAAGCACAGCCGTCTGAAACTGAACTCAGACAAAACAGAAGTCCTTATCCTAGGCACCTCCCCCTCCACTTGGGATGACTCTTGGTGGCCAGAGGCCCTTGGAAAAGCACCAATCCCGATGGACCACGCACGAAACCTGGGTGTCATCCTGGACTCCTCTCTCTCGATGAACAGACAAGTCAACGCAGTCTCATCCTCATGCTTCAACATCCTCCGCATGCTCAAAAAAACATTTCGCTGGATCCCCACCGAAACCAGAAAACCAGTCACCCATGCACTGGTTACAAGTCGCCTGGACTACGGAAACACCCTATACGCCGGTATCACCGCAAAACTCCAGAAAAAGCTCCAACGCATCCAGAACGCATCAGCCAGACTCATACTAGACATCCCACGCAATGACCATATCTCTAGCCACCTGAAAAACCTCCACTGGCTCCCCGTCAATAAGAGGATTACTTTCCGACTCCTAACCCATGCACACAAAGCACTCTACGAACTTGGACCCGAATGCCTCAACACACGACTTTCCTTCTACACCCCCCCTCGCCAGCTTCGATCTTCCAACCAAGCCCTTGCTACCATTCCTCACATCAATAAATCCACCATGGGAGGTAGATCCTTCTCCTACCTCGCAGCTAAAACCTGGAACTCTCTCCCCACCCACCTACGTCTCACACAGAACCACCTAGCATTCAGAAAGCAACTTAAAACCTGGATATTCGACAAGTAACTCCCTTCCCCTCCTCAAGCGCCTTGAGACCCTCTGGATATGTAGCGCGCTATATAAATTTCTGACTTGACTTGACTTGACTTGACTTGACTTGTGGGTTTGGGGTCGATCGAGTTGTGTTCGGATGGGATGGAATGAGAGATTGGTGAGGTGGGATTTGATGCAAATGAGATGGGGTGGGGTGAGATGTGAGGGACGGGATGAGATGGGCATGGTGGAGGTTTAGTTTGATGGGACTGGGTAGTTTTGTGTAGCGTAGAGTGGGATGTGGTATAAGGTGGAATGAAGTGTGATGAGAAGGCAGGGTACAGTGCTGCGTGGTAGTTGTTAATTCAATGCTACACACTAGAACACTGAATGTCAGCCTTGGATACATGGAGGATGTCAGAACAGACAATTATAAGAGCACTTTTCAAAAACCTTAAACAAATAAAAGTTATTGCCACATGACGCATTACTAAAATAGGAGCAACTTCTATTGTTTTGCAATTTAAATAACAGATGCTATAATTACTCACAGTGCTCTAGTTGTTGCCCTTGTAAGGATAGAAAGCTAAGACTCGCTTTACTGTGATTCAACCTTCTAACCTGCAGGTTAAACTAGAGGTCTTAAGTTGCTGAGCCATCTTGCTGGCCGCTGATGTATTACCACTCCTCCACTCCTCCTTCCGCATCGGAGTGCCGAGTGTGCACATTTTGGGCCCGATGTAGGTAGGCCGTTACCGATCGGTAACGGCCGAAAATACCGATTTTGGGCCCTTACCGATCGGTATACAGCCATCGAGATGTAGGGCAAAGAAAAACGTCCAAATCGGTACAAATACCGAATCGGAATGACTACCGAATCGAAAATAATCCGATTCGGAAATACCCCGAATCGGAAATGTAACGAATCGGTAACATACCGAATCGGATAAAAAGACCGATTCGGTCCATGTACCGAATCGGTAGTGACACCGAATCGGAAAATATCCGATTCGGACCATGTACCAAATCGGTAGTGACACCGAATCGGAAAAATTCCGAATCGGTCCATGTATCGATTCGGTAGAGACAGCGAATCGGAAATAAGCCGATTCGGATAACCTACCGAATCGGTAGAATCACCGAATGGGAAAATCCCCGATTCGGACAGATAGGGAGATGTAGGGAAGCACAGAAATACCGATTTTGGCTCTAAATCGGTATTTCTCACTCGGTATTTACCATGGATTACAATCAGGTGGTAACCAACTCCAACCCATAAAAATAGACCCAAAATGCATTGCAACTTGCAGGATGGCAGCTTTTTATGTCATTGCAAGGCGGCTACGGCTACAGCAGGAAGGACAGAGGGAATGGCAAAGAGAGGAACAGGTCTACAGACAGAGGATCACCCTGTTCATGCTCACAGAGGCAGAGATCCTACAGAGGTACAGGCTGGACTCAGACACCATTCTGGAGCTCATCAGGGACCTCAAACCACTGTTGGACCACCCCACCCCAAGGGCACATGCCATCCCTGCGCACGTCCAGGTGCTATGCAGCTTACACCTGCTTGCGTCTGGCAGCTATCAAAGTGGAGTTGCAGCGGTAGGAGGGGTGACCCAGAGCAGCCTGTCAAGGTTCTTCCACACATTCCTTGACGCCATGATACACAGGATGGACCAATACATCTCTTTCCCTGCAACCCACGCAGAACTGGTACAAACTAAAGCTGACTTCTACCAGATGGCACAATTTCCCCAAATCATTGGCTGCATAGATGGCATGCACATTCCGATTTGCCCCCCAGCTGACACAGAATACATATACCGCAATCGGAAGTCTACGCACACCATCAACGTTCAGGTGATCTGCAATGCGAAGTGCACCATCACAGACCTGGTAGCAAAATTCCCAGGGAGTACCCACGACTCCTACATTTTTCAACAGAGCGGCATCTATGCACGGCTGATGGCTGGCGAATTTGGTGAAGGATACCTCCTAGGTGAGACACATCATCAGACCACATAACACAAAGTAGCTAAGTGTAATACATGTATGCATGTGAGTAATGTTACCCCTTTTCCTTCTAGGCGACAGTGCATATGCCCTCCGCTCATTCATACTCACCCCCTACCTCAACCCCTCCACACCCAGCCAAAGGAGGTATAACCGGGCCCACAAAAGCACAAGGAATGTAGTTGAACGGACCTTTGGCATCTGGAAAAGTAGATTCAGATGCCTGCACAAGAGTGGAGGTGCAAGGCAGTATACCCCCATCACCTGCTGCAAGATCATAGCTGTCTGTGCAATGTTGCACAACCTTGCGGTGAAGAAGGGCACTGAGGTGGAGTTGTCTGACTACGAGGACCATGACGACGACGTTGCTGTGCCACAAACACAACCTGCTGGGGTGTCTACGCCAAGTGATGGCAGATACAGACGTGAGGAGATTACAGAAAACTATTTCTGAGTGAGTACAGATGCACAGACAGGTAAATGGTTGTGAGGAAAAGCAAATTTTAATAATGTTGCAACACCGTTACTGCACTGATGTGCAACAAAAGAAAATGTCAATGTAAAGAAAATAAATGTCAAAGGTCCGGGTTGCCTCACTCGCCCTGGCAAGCCTACTTTTTGCTGCGCTTAGCAGCCCCACTGGGGTGTGCCTCACCCCCTTCCGCATGTCCAGCGGCTTCTGCAGAGCGCCTGGTGCTCCGGCGCGGCTCCAACACAGCGCTGGCCGGGCTGCTGCGGCTGCTGCTGTCCCCAGCCTCCCCCAGGTCCAGGGCTGGATTGGCCGCAGTGTGGGAAATGATCATTGCCTCCATGGCTGTTGTTATGCGGGCCATTCCCCTGGTGACCTCAGCGGTGTTCTGTGTCAAGCTTGCCTCCATATTAGCCCCACGTTGGCACAGTTGCGCGGTAGCAGCAGCAAGGCGGCTAATAGATCTGTTGTGCATGCGGGCATCCCGCCTGCGCGAGTGCTCGTGCTCGTCAAGTCTGCCGCATAGCTGTGTGATGGCTGTGGTCAGCCTGCCAAGACCTGCAGCAACTTCCTTATTTGTGTCAACGAAAGCCTTAAACCCTTGCACCATCTCGCCCATCTGCAGGTTGTGCTGGCGAAGCTGGCGCTGGCAGGCCATGATGGACTTTGCCTGCATGCGCTGGATCTTGACCATGCTGCCTTCCAGCCCCTGGAAGACGCTGCCCTCCCGTGCCGGAGGTGCAGTGCTGGAAATGGCACGCCTCCGGGAACTGCTGCTGCCGCCCTGCTGTGTGGGCTGGGGTGCCACTGGTGTTGTTGTGGTGGTGGCTGGGGCCTGACCCGCTGCTCCCTGGATAGGGTTGAGTGGAGCCACAACCATACTCCTGGCAGGAGATGTGGTAGGTGCAGGGTGGGCCATTGTTGGAGAGTTCTCAGGGGAGAACAGCAATGGGGGTGTGCCAGACATTTGTGGGGAGTGAAGAAATGCGTAGTCAAGTCCTAGGTCTCCCTCATTTCCCTGGCCAATGGTGTTGTCCTCCTCCTCCTCCTCCAGGGCAGCCTGACTTGTGCTAGGCCCTGCCACCGCACTGGAAGTTGGCGCTGGTGCTGGTGCCTCAGTAGCTTGTGCTCCTCCGCCTGATGGTGCCCCTAGGTATAAAGAAGCATTTGTGAATTGAGTGCCGATGTATTACAGTCACTACAATTAAAGCATTGCACATGTCCTTGCATATACTTTGAATGTGTTCCACTGTTTTCTATATTGTGGTTCTGCACTGCCATATTTTGCCTACTTCTGCTGACTACATTTACCATGATGCTTTTCTCTTGTATGTTGGTTACAGTACTGGGCTGGGGTTTGGCTGTGCATTGTGTCTAAAGGGGAGGTGTCTGGTAGGGTGTGTCATGATGCGCATGCTTCTTACCTGTAGCTGTAGCTCTGGCTGAGCTATCCAGGGTCCCGATTCCAGTCACACTCTCCCTCTCGATGGTGCTGGACACCAGTTCCTCCAGCTCAGTGAGGTGTGGCGCCGGGTTCCTGCCTCCACCAGTCAGTGCAGCTTGCCTCTGCAGCTCAGCCATTTTGCGTTTCGTCAGGCTGCGGATGTCATAAAATCTTTTTTTTAGGTCATCAAGGGTCCTGGGGGTGACACCAACTGAGTTGACCTTCTCAGCAATCTCGCTCCAGAGCCTCCTCTTCGTGCTGTCCGGTACAGTGAGGGACAGCCTCCCAAAGAGCTGCCTGTGCACCCTCACCACCTCCTCCACCAACACCTGCAGCTCCATGGTACTAAACTTGGGTTTTCTCTTGTGGCCAGCCTTCTGGCTCTCACTGCTGCTTGCCATCTTTCTATCACAGTGCTCTGGCTCCTGCTTCCACTGCTGCTCACTGTGAATGTTCAGCTCAGGCTGCCTCTCCAGAAAGTTCTTAATGAGCTGCACCTGCCTGGGTAGCCACTCCCTGCTTGGGTGGGGGAGGGTGGATCCACCTCATTGGCTGTTTCGGATTTTACCGATTCGGATTTTACCGATTCGGATTCTACCGAATCGGATTTTGCCGATTCAGATTGTTCAATGCATTCCTATGGGCATTTTGGCCATGGGGGTGTATTTCGACCTCCGATTCGGTAATTGCCGAATCGGCAATTTCCGAATCGGTGGTAGCCGATTCGGTACATTCCGAATCGGTCCATGCCGATTCGGTACGTATCGAATCACAATACCGATGACGAACGAATCAGTATTTTTTCGTTTTTTTTTTCCTACATCTCGTTTTCCGATTTCAGAATACCGATTCGGTGCGCCTCTGTATTTTGAAATCGGAAAAAGCGATTTACCTACATCGGGCCCTTTGAACCATGACCAATCAGCACAGAAAGAAGTGCAGGCGAGATATTCGGTTTCACAGTCCCGAAGGTTTTATATTGCCAAAGAGAGAGAAAGCACAGATTGGCCACACCTTCAGGGGGTGGAGTCAACTTCTGCTGCTAAATTAGCGGGGGTAATGCGCCACCCAGTGGCATGATTGTGACCAATCATGCCATCAGACACCTACTGTAACCTCACTGGCATACACCGACACCAGTATTGCCTTCGTTATATCTGTACTGTATTTACAAAATTCTTCTAATAAAATCTTTTGAAATAAAAAAAAAAAAGATTTCAATGATTTGGATATTCGCGCCATAGAGGAGAGAAAGATTTTCTCGGTTGCAGAAGATGCAGGGCCAGCTCCACCCAAACATTTCCGAAATGTAGTGCTCCGACTTCACAGGCGGGCGGTTGGGAGGACAAAAGTTTAAATATTCTCCAAATTTCACAGGCACTTTTGTAAAAAGCGCTGCCTTTTTACAAAAGTGGAGATATTGTGATTTTCTTGCAATCGTGAAATCCTGGAAGGTTTGATTTACACCTTAAATAATCGGCATGCTAAAGCCAATTTAAAAAAAGAAGTCATTCTATTAATCAGTTTCTATGAAATGCTAAATGCCCTCCACCCTGAAGGTTTCCAACAGACAGTTTATGTGACATTTGAATCGTTTTTCCAAGAAATCCCATACAACCCTGTGGAGCAGGTAGGCACAGACTTTATTTATTTATTTTATTTATTTATTTATTTATTTAAGAACCTTATAAAGCGCACAGCTACCCCCTTTGGGGGTAGTGTATGTATGGTGCTCTGAAGAGACAGCCATTGTATCTTGGTGCTGTATATCTGTGAGAGCATGCAGAACTCCCACAATTCGGATCCGTGATGACTGTTTGCGACCTCACTCCCACGCAATCACCAGGCCTCAGGTCATGCGCTACATGCATTAGCCAAGCTGTGAAATAGTAGAAGGCTATAGGTTACAGCTTGTTGACTGTCCAGTGCAGCAAATGTTAGCAACTATTTCAAGTTGGTAGGCACCTGCCACGTTTACTGCAGAATGTGTGACGTCATGCTGTATGTTTTTTTCAATATCGCAGCTCAACCCCGACATACGGGTTCCTCATAAACCCATAACAAGTTTAATTCACGAAATGAGGGAAGCTATAAACATAATATATACACACACCCTTCACCCCCACTCAGTGGAACGAGTACACAGAAGCACTAGGAACGATTGTGCCTATAGCAAAGCTCACAAGACTCATGCACTTTGACATCACTTACTTCTTGTGCCCGGTGTTCTCAGAAAGTGCCGTGGGCCCTTCCTCTGGGCTCTGCCCAGCCTGTAGTCCACGTCCCCACAGTGACACTACTTGTCACGGCCACCATAGGCACGGGCGCTGATACATCGTGTCCAAAAGCAGAATAAGAATAAAAGGAAATAAGGCTTCGAAACACTTCTTATACATTGCTGTGGTCAGCAGAGTCTCCATGTGCATAATCAGTGGCACAGTGGCTGCTAAAATCTTTGACTTTAGACACATGTTTTTTGTTTCAACGCCTGACACCGGACCTAAGCAGTCTTTTTAGGTCTCCGCCTGCGTAGGCTATGCTTGCGCAGTCTCGCTGGGGAGATCTTATGTTTTATAGAGTGGGGCTTGAACTCGCCCCTCTTCTCCATTGGCTGGCTTCCTAAACAGAAGCCAGCCATTGGAGGAGAGGGGCGTCTGTCCATTTAAGCCCCGTCTTTTTGGGATCCGGGGGTGTGTTTTTAACTTTCTTTCTCTACTCTTCCCATTGGCTGGAATTTTACATTCCAGCCAATGGGAAGAGGAGAGAATGAAAAACACGACCCCCAGTCCGAAAATATCGGGGCTTTTCGGAGAGCCATTTCTGCTGGACCGCCGCCGGAAGAAGTAGAGACACTGCAGAGTCCTCCGCCCCAGCCGGTGAGTGCTCGCTTTTCTTGCCTCTGTTCCCTGATTGTGCCAGTTTTCTTGCCTCTTCTTGCCTCTGTTCCCTCGTTGTGATTGTTTTTCTGCCCTCTGTTCCCTCGTTGTGATTGTTGCTTTTCTGGCATCTGTTCCCTCGTTGTGCTTGCTTTTCTCCCCCCTGTTCCCTCGTTGTGCTTGCTTTTCTGCACCCCCCCGTGTTCCCTCGTTGTGCTTGCTTTTCTGCCCCCTCTTCCCTCGTTGTGCTTGCTTTTTTGCCCCCTGTTCCCTCGTTGTGCTTGCATTTCTGCCCCTGTTCCCTCATTCTGCTTGCTTTCCTGCCCCCCTTGTTCCCTCTTTGTGCTTGTTTTTCTGCCCTCTGTTCCCTCGTTGTGCTTGCTTTTCTGCCCCCCGTTCCCTCGTTACGCTTGCTTTTCTGCCCCCCGTTCCCTCGTTGTGCTTGATTTTCTGCCCCCCCTGTTCCCTCGTTGTGCTTGCTTTTCTGCCCCCCTGTTCCCTCATTGTGCTTGCTTTTCTGACCCCCGTTCCCTTTTTGTGCTTGCTTTTCTACCCTCTGTTCCCACATTGTGCTTGCTTTTCTGCCCCCCGTTCCCTCGTTGTGCTTGCTTTTCTGCCCACCTGTTCCCCCGTTGTGCTTGCTTTTCTGCCCCCCGTTCCCTTGGTGTGCTTGCTTTTCTGACCCCCCTGTCCCCTCGTTGTGCTTGCTTTTCTGCCCCCCGTTCCCTCGTGCTTGCTTTTCTGCCCCCTGTTCCCTCGTTGTGCTTGCTTTTCTGCCCCCCCTGTTCCCACGTTGTGGTTGCTTTTCTGCCGCCCCTGTTCCCTTGTTGTGCTTGCTTTTCTGCCCCCCCTGTTCCCTCGTTGTGATTGTGTTTCTGCCCCCTGTTCCCTCGTTGTGATTGTTGCTTTTCTGGCGTCTGTTCCCTCGTGCTTGCTTTTCAGCCCCCCTGTTCCCTTCGTTGTGCTTGGTTTTCTGCCCCCCCGTTCCCTCGTTTTGCTTGCTTTTCTGCCCCCCGTTCCCTCATTGTGCTTGCTTTTCTGCCCCCGTTCCCTCGTTGTGCTTTCTCTTCTGCCCCCCTGTTCCCTTGTGCTTGCTTTTCTGCCCCCCCGTTCCCTCGTGTGCTTGCTTTTCTGCCCCCTGTTTCCTCATTGTGCTTGCTTTTCTGACCCCTCCTGTTCCCTCGTTGTGCTTGCTTTTCTGCCCCCCGTTCCCTTGTTGTGCTTGCCCCATTCTGTTCCCTTGCTGTGCTTGCTCTTCTGCCCCCCGTTCCCTCGTTGTGCTTGCTTTTCTGCCCCCGTTCCCTCGTTGTGCTTGCTTTTCTGCCCCCCTATTCCCTCGTTGTGCTTGCTTTTCTGCCCCCCATTCCCTCATTGTACTTGCTTTTCTGCCCCCCGTTCCCTCATTGTGCTTGCTTTTCTGCCCCCCCTGTTCCCTCGTTGTGCTTGCTTTTCTGCCCTCTCGTTCCCTCGTTGTGCTTGCTTTTCTGCCCCCCTGTTCCCTGGTTGTGCTTGCTTTTCTGCCCCTCGATCCCTCATTGTGCTTGCTTTTCTGCCCCCCTGTTCCCTCTTTGTGCCTGCTTTTCTGCCCCCCTGTTCCCACATTGTGCGTCCTTTTCTGCCCCCCCGTTCCCTTGTTGTGCTTGCTTTTCTGCCCCCTCTAATCCCTCGTTGTGATTGTTTTTCTGCTCCCTGTTCCCTAGTTGTGCTGTTCCCTTGTTGTGCTTGCTTTTCTGCCCCCCCTGTTCCCTCGTTGTGCTTGCTTTTCTGCCTCCTGTTCCCTCGTTATGCTTGCTTTTCTGCCCCCCCTGTTCTCTTGTTTTGCTTGCTTTTCTGCCCCCCGTTCCCTCGTTGTGCTTGCTTTTCTGCCCCCTGTTCCCTCGTTGTGCTTGCTTATCTGCCCCCCTGTTCCCGTGTTGTGCTTACTTTTCTGCCCCCCGTTCCCTCGTTGTGCTTGCTTTTCTGCCCCCCTGTTCCCTCGTTGTGCTTGCTTTTCTGCCCCCGTTCCCTCGTTGTGCTTGCTTTACTGACCCCCTGTTCCCTCGTTGTGTTTGCTTTTCTGCCCCCCCTGTTCCCTCGTTGTGCTTGCTATTCTGCCCCCTGTTCCCTTGTTGTGCTTGCTTTTCTGCCCCCCTGTTCCCTCGTTGTTCTTGCTTTTCTGCCCCCCTGTTCCCTCGTTCTTGCTTTTCTGCCCCCTTTCCCTCGTTGTGCTTGCTTTTCTGCCTCCTGTTCCCTCATTGTGCTTGCTTTTCTGCCCCCCCTGTTCTCTCGTTTTGCTTGCTTTTCTGCCCCCCTGTTCCCTCGTTGTGTTTGCTTTTCTGCCCCCCTGTTCCCTCGTTGTGCTTGCTATTCTGCCCCCCTGTTCCCTTGTTGTGCTTGCTTTTCTGCCCCCCTGTTCCCTCGTTGTTCTTGCTTTTCTGCCCCCCTGTTCCCTCGTTGTTCTTGCTTTTCTGCCCCCCTTTCCTTCGTTGTGCTTGCTTTTCTACCTCCTGTTCCCTCGTTGTGCTTGCTTTTATGCCCCCACCGTTCCCTCGTTGTGCTTGCTTTTCTGCCCCCCCTGTTCCCTCGTTGTGCTTGCTTTTCTGCCCTCTGTTCCCTCATTGTGATCGTTTTTTCTGGCCTCTGTTCCCTGTGTGTGTGTGGCTCTGTATGCGTGTGTGGCTCTGTGTGTGTGTGTGGCTCTGTGTGTGTGTGTGTGTGTGGCTCTGTGCGTGTGTGGCTCTGTGTGTGTGTGTGGCTCTCTCTGTGTGTGGCTCTGTGTGTGTGTGTGTGGCTCTGTGTGTGCGTGTGTGTGGCTCTCTGTGTGTGTGGCTCTGTGTGTGTGTGTGGCTCTCTGTGTGTATGGGGCTCTGTGTGTGTGTGTGGGGCTGTGTGTGTGTGTGTGGTGCTGTGTGTGTGGGGGGGGCTCTGTGTGTGTGTGTGGGGGCTCTGTGTGTGTGTGGCTGTGTGTGTGTGTGTGGCTCTGTGTGTGTGTGTGGCTCTATATGTGTGTATGTGTGGCTCTGTGTGTGTGTGTATGGCTCTGTGTGTGTGGCTCTGTGTGTGTGTGTGGGGCTGTGTGTGTGGGGGGGCTTTCTGTGTGTGTGTGTGGGGCTCTCTGTGTGTGTGGGGCTCTGTGTGTATGGGGGGCTCTGTGTGTGTGTGTGGGGCTCTGTGTGTTTTGGGGGGGGCTCTGTGTGTGTGGGGGGGCTCTGTGTGTGTGGGGGGGCTCTGTGTGTTTGTGTGGGGCTGTGTGTGTGGGGGGGCTCTGTGTATTTGTGTGGGGCTGTGTGTGTGTGGGGCTGTGTGTGGGGGGGGGGCTCTGTATGTGTGGGGGGCCCTGTGTGTGTGTGGGGCCTCTGTGTGTGTGGGGGGGGGGCTCTGTGTGTTTGTGTGGGGCTCTGTGTGTGTGGGGGGGGGGCTCTGGGTGTGTGTGTGGGGCTTTGTGTGCAAGGGGCTCTGTGTGTGGGGGGGGCTCTGTGTGTGTGGAGCTCTGTGTGTGTGGGGCTGTGTGTGTGTGGGGTTCTGTGTGTGTGGGGCTCTGTGTGTGTGGGGGGGGGGGCTCTGTGTGTTTGTGTGGGGCTCTGTGTGTGTGGGGCTCTGTGTGTGTGGGGCTCTGTGTGTGGGGGGGCTCTGTGTGTGTGGGGCTCTGTGTGTGGGGGGGCTCTGTGTGTGTGACTCTGTGTGTGTGGGGCTCTGTGTGTGTGTGTGGGGCTCTGTGTGTGGGGCTCTGGGTGTGTGTGTGGGGCTTTGTGTGTGTGGGGCTCTGTGTGTGGGGGGGCTCTGTGTGTGTGTGGGGGGCTCTGTGTGTGGGGGCTCTGTGCGTGTGGGGCTCTGTGTGTTTGTGTGGGGCTCTGTGTGTGTGGGGCTCTGTGTGTGTGGGGGGGCTTTGTGTGTGGGGGGCTCTGTGTGTGTGTGTGGGGCTCTGTGTGCGTGTGGGGCTCTGTGTGTGTGTGGGGCTCTGTGTGTGGAGGGGGGCTCTGGGGGTGTGTGGGGCTCTGGGTGTGTGTGTGGGGCTCTGGGTGTGTGTGGGGCTCTGTGTGTGTGTGTGGGGCTCTGTGTATGTGGGGGGCTCTGGGTGTGTGTGGGGCTCTGTGTGTGTGGGGGGCTGTGTTTGTGGGGGGGCTGTGTGTGTGGGGGGCTGTGTTTGTGTGGGGGGCTCTGTGTGTGTGGGGGGCTTTGTGTGTGTGGGGCTTGGTGTGTGTGGGGGGCTCTGTGTGTGTTTGTGGGGCTCTGTGTGTGTGGGGCTCTGTGTGTGTGGGGCTCTGTGTGTGTGGGGGGGGCTCTGTGTGTTTGTGTGGGGCTCTGTGTGTGTGGGGCTCTGTGCGTGGGGGGGCTTTGTGTGTGGGGGGGCTCTGTGTGTGTGTGTGTGGGGGACTCTGTGTGTGTGGGGCTCTGTGTGTGTGTGGGGCTCTGGGGGTGTGTGGGGCTCTGGGTGTGTGTGGGGCTCTGGGTGTCTGTGGGGCTGTGTGTGTGTGTGTGTGGGGCTGTGTGTTTGTGTGTGGGGCTTCATGTGTGTGTGGGGGGCTCTGTGTGTGTAGGGGGGCTGTGTGTGTGTGTGTGTGTGTGTGTGTGTGTGTGGCTGTGTGTGTGTGTGTGGGTGCAAATGCAATAGTTCTCGCATTTGCGAGAGATTAAGCTACTGACGTTGTAAATGACAATGCCATTTATTTATCTGTTTTCAAAACCAACACATAAATAAAATTGTTGTCATTTACAATGCCAATAGCTCTAACTTTGGCAAAGGCGAGACCGTTGCATTGTAAATGCTTGTTTAGCTGGGTTGGCACAGCAGGACACGCGCAGTTTAAAATAGCTACCGCGCCATCCATGCAGGGGGGCGCAGCTTCTCAATGCGGATGAAACCCCCACCTTCGTGGTGCCCATAAGCCTGCCACCGTCTGTACGTCGCATCCAGCGAGACACTTCTGACTGCCCTGAGCCATACACAGGAGTGCTGCAGGAGAGAGAGGGCAGCGGCGACTGGGCTGTAGGACTCTGGCACTATAGCCAACATGCCTGCACGGAATGCAATAAATCATCCTGATTTGAGGCCTGATGTGGGTGGGGCTCGGTCCAGGCATGATACCGAATTAAGGTGCACATACGTTTCGATTTAAACTGAATCCGCGCAAAGACCTTTCTGACGGCATTTCTCAATCTCTAAATGGCTTTCCTGCCCATTATAAAGCCAAGGGTAGTGTAAGTGGGGGAGGAGGGAAATCCATACAGGATCTGTGCAGCTCACTCTCCCGTGCGGTGCAAGCATGAGTGTCCCGCTGGTGCAGAAGAGATGAGGTGTCTGACAGGAATGTTCCAGCCCGGTGCTGCTTGAGACACCTCAGCTGCCACCAGGAGCGGGGACATCCTGCAATCACAGGGAGGTCTGGACAGGGCGAGTTGGGCCCAGGGCGCCAATCTACAGAGGGCTGCACAGAACTGCCTGCATTAGGGTCCAGCAAACAGCAGCAACCCCTCACATAGCTCTCGTGATTCAGTAGGAACCACTTTTAATCATCGTTACCGTGCTGTGCCCGCTGCTTTACACCCCGCCAGCCTCCGCGCCCTCACCTTCTGCCGGGAGTGGAGGTGTTTGTGTTCAGAGGCCAGTCACTACTGCAATTAGGACACACCCCCACACCTCATTTTATTCAGCAGCAAGGGCACCACAGGTCTGTCAGACTGTCCGAGCATGGGCTGTCCCTGGTGGACATGTGACAGACCGCGGCCCAGCAAGTGTCACGGTCCCGTAAAGCAACTAGTAAATGCTCCAGCCTCCGCCTCCCAGTTTGGCAGTAAAGGGCAGCCTTAACTGGGGTGCAGTGGGCCACTTGCGCCCCAAGTCAGATGCCACTGCACCTGCTGCACAGATGATGGCGGACCTTGATGGCAGTAGAGCGAGGCGATCTGCAGAGGAGACGTGAACGTCCCAACGCCAGGTTCTGTCATCGCAGCCGGGCGGTTTCCTGAAAGAATATGAGCCTTATTCTTTCATCGGCCAGCCCTGCGCACAAACCCCTGAACACTGTCAAAGCACCAACATGGCTTTAAGAGCGTGTACATGCTGGCTGTCATCTCAGGGTTGGTCAACCGACCCCTCGCCCCGGCTCTCATGGTCTGTGTGTATTTATTCATCCTCGCACCTGCCCATGAAGCTGACCTTTACAGCCGCATGGCCTGGCGGGTATTTGTTTTATGACAACATGGCTGACAGTAGGCATGCCAAGCCGCACCTACGTGTCTCCCTCCAAATGCCCAGCAGAAAATGATCTGCTCTTTGACTGATGGCGCACACCTTGGAGTGCTCTCGGCTTTTAAACACGGCCTTGACATCAGTGGCGCAAGGAGCAAGCGCGCGCCTCGCACTGCAGCAGGGGGAGGGAGGTGGGCCTGCACGATTTGCTTGTGGCAGCGTGCGACCATATGGTGCCACCATATGGGGCGCGCGCTCCCGCAAGGAATTCGCCTGTCGTGCACGCGTTGCCATTGATGGCAATGAGACGCGTGCACGTGTTTGGCTGAAAAGCCAAAGCGATAGGAATAGGGAATTTTGCCTTTGCAGCTCATGAGCGCTTCGTAGACGAGACCTAAAAAGGGGATCGGGCCGCTCCATGTAGCAACAGACTTATTAGTCATATAGATTCCATGCAGGAACATTAGCACAAAACAGATTTTAGCCCGTATTCAGGTTTGGATTTCAGAAGGCAACATTCTGTCTGATCTCCAGGCTGGCTTTCATGCCAATTTAAGTATCCTAGATCAGGTCTTCCGTTTCCTTTGTATTTTTTAAAAGAAGGTTTTATTAAAGGGGGGAAGCTGTACGTAGTTTTTGTGGATCTGCATATAGCCTTTGAGTTGGTGCATCGATGCAAACTTGGGAAGGTGGTGGCGGAGCTGGGGATCCAATCATACCTATTGGACATTCTGATCTGGCTCCCCTCAGTAAATGAAGCCCAAGCGCGAGGGGAGGGTCAACTTACTGAGCCCGTTAGGATAAATCGTGGAGTTAGACAAGGATGTGTACTAGCACCCTCACTCTAATCGCTCTTCATTAATGGGGTAGTAGGGTTTCTAGAGAGACACTGGTTTGATGCCCCCAAAATCAGAGAGAGAAAGGTTCTGGCCCTCCTCTTTGCCGATGATACGTTACTAATTTCAAATCCCTCCCAAGGACCCCAACAGCTTTAAAACAATTTTAAACAGTATTGTGATGAGTCGTCTGGATCTAAATGATTCCAAAGCAAAGTACATGATATTTGCCAATGGAAACGCAGGGCCACCCAATAAATCCATGTATGTGGGGGACCGCACCATCGATTTAGTCTCTACGTTTGATTATCTGGGGATTCGTTTAACCCTGAATTTGTGTTGGATTCCCCATATAAAGAAAGCTCAGCTGTCTCTAATCCAACAGACAGCCAACATATCTAAGATCCACAGACACATGCCGGCAGATCTACAAGAAAGTGCCGCAGCGTGGCACAGCAAGCCCTTTGGCTGCCCCACGCTGCAGCACTTTCAGAGCACAGGGATGCGGCATATTTTTAAAAAAATATCTCTTTATTGTATTTTGTAGAAATTAGGGGGCATATTATCAATGGGGGTTTATCTCCGCTTTTTTGGCTTTAAAAGCCAAGAAAGCGGAGATAAAATTATCTCCCTATTACCTAGCTGTCGCTAACACCAGTTAGCGACAGCTAGTAGGAGATAGCGACCATCTTGGGCCCCATTTTGCATGTCAGTGATATTTATCACTAATGACATGCAAAGTGGGCGTGCCAAGATGTTAGCGACTGAAAACAGTCGCTAACATCGCTATCTCCTATTACCAACTTTTGGAGATATTCGCGCTAAGCGCGAATATCTCCAAAACCTAACACCTGCCCTGAGCAGTTCTTAGCCATGTTATCCAATGGGAGGTGGATAACATGGCTAAGAGCATTAGCTCGGTAATGCATGAATATCGCTGACTTGTCAGCGATATTCATGCATTGCGGCGATTTTTATCGCATTTGCGATAAACCTTGGTAATACCAAGGTTTATTTGCGGTAAAAATCGCCGCAGCTCAGCGGTAAATTTTTCTCTCTAACCAAGCAATAGCGATAATTATCGCTATTGCTTGGTAATATGCCCCTAGATTCTGACTTACAAACATTAAACTCGGACCTTCACACTACCGCATTCGTCATCCCAGTGTAAGACATAAGCTGGTAACACAATATTATAATCAGCTGGTACAAATTCAAGAGTTATAAAAGCTATACATATGCAGCTAATACATTCAGTCATTCGGGTGCAGAGTGAGATAGTCCGTTAAGTACTTCTAGTAGTTTTTCGGCCTTGATTTTGCAGGCAGTGCCTCCTCATAGGTTTGCAGGGTGTCTCGACAGTGGGACATATCATGAATCCATTGTTTGACATTAGGAGTAACTTTACTGTCCCAGCATATCGAAACCCTTCTCTTAGCAATCAAAAAGGCCACCATTCAATATTTACGCTTCAAAGCACGTACATTATCAATCAATCCCAGCAGGCAGGTGCGGACATTACAATCGACCGGAACCCCCACCATCTCAGCTAACATCTTGGTTACCTTTTCCCAATAGTCCCAGATTTTGCGGCAGTTCCTTGCAAGATGAGCAAAATCTGCAATTTCAAAGCCATACCTTTTGCAGCCTGCCTCTGGACGCAGCCCATATTTAAAAGGTTTCGCAGGAGTATAGTATGCTTGATACAAATATTTAAAATGTAATAGCCTTAGATTCCCATTAGGCGTGAGCATTTGGGTCAAAGAACATGCAGTCCCCAACTCCACCTCCGTGAGAGGAACATCAAGCATCTCATTCCACCTATTCATAGCCTGGTGTGTATTGTGATCCATTTCATTCTGTGCAGTAGTGTAGAGACGCGACACTAAATGTGTAGTGTTTGGCGAGGATATGATGAGTTGTTGTAAAGTGTCTAATTGCGATGGTTCAGCAGGAAAACTGGGGCACAATTGCCTAATAGCCCCCTGCAACCTGTGGTAAGTGAAACGGAATAGCAACATCTGATTCGTGATATACGCGAGATCTTGAGTCTTCTTAAATACCCCATTATGATATAGGTCCCCAAATGTATCTATGCCCACCTGCCTAAGTTGGTGCATGTCGACCTCCTCACATGTGACAGAAAGGGCAGGGTGGTGGAGTAATGGCAAAGCTGGCGCATAAAGAGGCAATTTGTTGGCAAGCTTACCAAGCCTGTGCCGGGCTTTCTTAGTTGTGCCAATCGTGTTTATATCTTTAGCATGAAGTGGTGTCCTGTTGTGTGTGATACCTGCGGTTAAAGGCGTTGGCAGGGCATCACCCTCTTCCACAGCAGTGTGCGTTAAGTATGGGATTTCATGGTACCAGTAGGTGGCATATTGTGCCTGAGCGCATAAATAATATAATAAAAATCAGGTACACAGAAGCCGCCCTTAGAGTACGGTAGGGATAAGGTGCGCATCTGCACGCGTGCCTGCTTGCCCGCCCAAATAAGTTTGAGTGCCGCTGAGTTTATACGCTTGAACACCTCGCTAGGGGGGGTATGGGGATGTTGTTAAAAACATAAAGGAGTTTAGGTAAGATGACCATTTTCACAATGGCAATCCTATCAGCCAATGATAGCGGCAACTGAACCCACCGAGCGATTCTGTCCTCTAATGTGTTCCGTCTCTTCCATAGTTGGTGCGGATGACAACCTCAGGGTCTCTGTGGTACCATACTCCTAAGTACTTAATGGGGCTGTTTGCCATTCCAAGGGGAACTCCGTGGTATGCGGCAGCGTGGAGTCAGTTAAAGGGATAATAGATGACTTTGCCAAGTTAATTTGGAGCCCCGAGTGTCTACTAATAATAATAACAAGTTTATAAAGCGCCTGGTTACACAAAAAACTGTGTGTCCCTGCGCTATGTAGACAAAAGGATCTAACCAGCTCCAGAACATTCAGCAATGACCGGAGCACCGGGGTACTGCACCTTATTTTGGAAACAGAAACGTTTTCAATTTATTTCTAAATCTCATCTCCGATGGTTCCATACGGTGTTCAATAGGTAGCGAATTCCATTGTTTATTGGCCAGGTACTTAAATGATCGGCCACCCATCCTAGCTAGGCGGATGCGAGGAACCTGAAAGAGCATACTGCCAAGGGATCTCAGATGTCGCTTTAGCCGATACATGGTCAGTACTAAATTTGATATATTCCCGCAATAGGGATGATAAATCCTGCTCTGGATCTCCCACATAAAGTAGCATATCATCTGCGTATAAGTATATATGTAACGGCCTATTGGGGAACTGTAAAGCAGATGCACGATTTTCCTGCCTAACCTTACAAGCTAGCGGCTCAAGGGCCAGAGCAAACAATAATGGGGACAAAGGGCACCCCTGTCGTGTCCCACGCTCTATACTTATCTGAGGAGACACATATCCATTAACCCGAATCCATCCCACAGGTTGCGTATATAATAACTTCACCCATTGTAGAAAAATCGGCGGGAACCCCATCCTCTGAAGAACTGTTAGCAAATAAGACCATTCAAGTGAATCAAAGGCTTTGGCGGCATCTAACATGACCGCCACCGCTTTAGTATCCGGTACCAAGTAATGTGAGAGGGCAAATAGCGTCCGTGTATTATGCGTGGTCGCCCTGGTGGGTATAAAACCGGATTGATCCGTTAGTACCAAATTTGTCATGAGTGGTTGTAATCGCGTAGCTAGCAATTTGGCTAAAATCTTGGAATCAACGTTAATTAAGGATAAGGGCCGATACGAGTCACACAACTCAGGATCTTTCGCCGGCTTCAGAAGGGTGATAATCATTGCTTCACGCAACGTAGGAGGTAGTATGTTTTTCTCAAAAGCTTCCCCGTACATCTCAAACAGGTGAGGAGCCACTAGGTCCACATACGTTTTGTAAAATTCACAGGTGAACCCATCCGGGCCGGGGGCTTTACCATTAGGTAACAATTTAATGATCTCAGTTACTTCCTCCACAGTGATTGGCAACGAGAAGTATGCTCTCTGTGTGTCCGAAAGGCACGCAATCTCCACATCTTGTAATTATTTTAACACCTCAACTGGTGCCGCCGTGGGTTGCGATTTTTATAACTTGCTGTATGTGTTTACAAACCCCTGAAGGATACCTGTTGTGTCGTCACAGAGGGAGCCATCCCCATGTCGAACCTTCAGCACTGTTGGTAGGCCGCGACCTTCACATATTTTAGCCGCTAATGTCCTCCCTGGTCTTCCCCCCTCTCCAATGGTTCTAGCATTGGAGCGCTTGTGGATATATTTAAGCTCATCATTGGAAAAGGATTGATGCTCAGTCACCACCTGCCTAATGTCCACTAGCAACGACATGTTTTGTGTGCCCTCATATTGCTGCTCTAGCGACCTCAATTTAGACTCGCATCGTGCTATTTGCCCCCTAATATCACGTAATATCCTGACAGTTGTACTCTTACAGACCCCTCTTAAGGTAGCTTTAAAAGCCTCCCACAGGAGGCTGGGATCTGACGTGGAAGATGCATTCAATTGAAAATAATCTTTACCAGCAGTAGCTATAGTGTCAGCATATACCGAATCAGTGAGAGCTTTAGCATTGAATCTCCAATGGTAGGGTGGCGGTTGATAATAGGGTATCTGGAGAGTCAAAAGGACGGGATTATGGTCTGAAAGTGTTTTGGGTAGATGTTTAATCTCCTTAGTCCAGAGCAGGGTGTTAGCCGTACCAAACCAATAGTCTATACTGGACCAACTACCGTACGCTGCATTAGTATGTGTGGCCTCCCTGAAACCCAGGTTTCGGCACCTCCAAATATCATGTCGTTTCATTTTAGCCATAATGTCAAAGATCTTAGTTCGCTCTTTTTTATGCGGCTCCGCATTGGGACCGGATCGATCTATGTGATCATTGAGGGCCAGGTTTAAGTCTTCACCCCAAACCAGTGTACTGTCTAATTCGCGAAGCAACTGCTGCCATATCTCAAGGTAAACCTCCGGGGCATCGGCGTTCGGACCATAAGTATTAATTAGGGTAATTCTTTGCCCGTGTAATTTTCCCGTGATTAGAATATATCTACCTTGGCTATCTCCCACTACCTGTTCAACTTGGAAGTTCGTGCCCTTTTTCACTAAAACCGTGACCCCCCTGGCGTAGGAGGAGTAAGTGGAGTTATGAATCGACTCCGCCCATTTACGACCTATACTACCATGCATGTGTGGGGCAATATGCGTTTCCTGCAGTAGCGCAATGTCTATCTGCCAGCGATCAAAACTTGCAAGTACTTGTCTAATCTTTTTTGGATTTGTGAACCCTTGAATATTCCATGTGACCAAATTACGGTGTTGTCGTTTCTGCATTACAGGAGCTGTCATAGATAAGTAACAATTAGGCAGTGCACAACATGTTTCCCATGTCTTCCAGCACATTAATATTTTATTGTGTTCTAGCAGTGTGATTAATACAATCATTACATCCCACTTGGATCTCAGCAATGCATCTTAAGTGTGTCAGTCCTTTAAACTCAACGAATTCCCCCAACCCCCACCCACCACCCACTTCAGCAACCCAATCTCGCCAAAGCCATACCCAGCAGTCACCCTCATTGAAAACCATAAACCTTATCGGGAGCACCTATGTGGGGGGCCCGCCTAGGGTACACAACACCATCCAACTCAATGGATGTGGATAGACCATAATTAATAACACAGACTTACATTTAATATACTTTTGTAGAATATCAGCAACAACAACGCATATCATGCAATTAGCAACGCATCTCTGTCCCTTGTGCTAGTTAACTTTTGAGACATTAACTGTGTGTCAAATCATCACAGTTTAAACCGAACCCGCCCGAAAGGGCAAGCAGTTATCAGCCCCGATCAACATAAGTAGTGGAATACTGTCCAGCAGTCGAGCACATATGGATATATATGGTCACATACTTTACCATTCGCCATAGAACAGTGCGTAGTGGGGCACAGTTATGGGCAACCATGCCTGCAAGTCTTTGAGGCAGAGTTCTTGGAGCATACTACGCTATGCAGTTCAATGAACATCCCATCCAAGCTCATATCGCAGACAGTTCACATACAGTATAGCTGGCAGGAAAGTCTGATCATGTCATCTTACTTTCGGAAGACTGGCATCCTTATTGCCAATACATGTCAATAGGAGTCTCTGATTCATATCACACGATACCAGTCCGGTGTTCAATCCGAATCATGCTGTTGCTCTGCACGCTTCTGCTCCTTACGTTTGCCAGTAATCTTTTTAACAAATTCCTGTGCAGCTTTGGGAGTTGCGAGGATTATTGGCTTACCTTCCCAGGTGACCTTTAGGCGCGCTGCGTACAACATTGCGTAGTCGACTTGTAATGTTCGCAGCTTTTGTTTGACAGCAGTGTATTCCCTTCGGGCTTGTTGTACCACCATAGTGTAATCTGGTTAAATTTGAGTCGATTACCTTAGTAGTTTGTGTTTGCTTCTCACGAGCTAGCCGCAGGATGGTGTTGCAGTCACGATAGTTAAGTAAACAAGCCACTATAGGTCATGGGGAGGCGCCAGGTGGTGGACGCTGCGCCAGCGACCTATAGGCCCTTTCGACGACAAAGAGTGGAGATAATTGCTCTTTCCTGAATAGCTCTTGACACAGGTCCTCCATGTATTTTTCCATGAGGCCCGTATTCGTTGACTCGGAACACCCGCTATCCTTACATTATTGCGGTGCTATTGGGCCTCCAAGTCTTCTACCTTGGCTTTGATCACTGCCAGTACCTTATCCATTCCATCACATTTGGTAGCTGTAGTGTGCGCCTCATCTTCCACTGCGGATATGCGCGTTTCCGCCACGTCCAAACATTTTCCTTGTTTATCTAATTTTGCCGCCATGGTGTCTACGTGGCAGGTGAGATGGTCGAGTTTTCCGTTGATTTCCTGTAAATTGAACTGTATTGCCTTCAAGATGGTTTCCATATTGCTCTCCGCGACATTTTCCACATCTGTTTCCGTATCGGAGTGTGTAGTGAGCCCACGCGGTGTCCGTGATTCGAAGGAGATTTTTGGTTGCTGTTTATGTGGTTTCTCCATCGCTACGCTTGAAAAGAGACACCCCAGGCAGCGATCTGTAGACACCACAAAGCAGTGAGGAGCACCTGTCAACCAACTGCAGAGAGAAACAATGCTGATGCAGCGCAGCCGTCTTGTAGGGGAAGTCAATAGTTCTGTACCATACGCCACACTCAGGGATAAGCGCAATGGGAGGGCACAGGGCCAGACAGGCACCAGCAGTGTAAATCAATGCAAGAAATAGTCAACACTAGGCCAGCATCTCCATTCGTCGATAATGGCGGTTAACTACACCGCATCAAAAGCGCACCACGGCAGAGCGAGTGGATTTTTAAGATAGCGACTCCATTGGCAGCATTGCAGTTTGCATGCTTCACAGTGTACCATCCGGTGCAGCTGCACTCGTCAGGAGCAATACTTGTTCCCGTATCCAGTGTTTCCAGCAACAAAATGGCCGCCCTCTCGAACTTTCCAGCCCTGAGACACCAAGCTCACAGTGCAATCCGCATCTCAGGCTGCCACACAGCACAATCAATATGCAGGACTATAGTTGATCCTCAACGCTATTCACAGTGCAATATATTCATTCGCGTGCGCCTGCTCACACCTGCCATCTATACTCAGCCCCTGCTTGCCTGGATTTCACAGCATGGATCCTCGGAGTCCATCTTGCACAGGTCCCAGCGTGCCAGCACAGGGGTAGCCCATATAAGAGCTCGTGGTGTATAATAAAACATGCACTTTGTACCGGAATGTTTAGCGCCTCGGCCGCCGATTGCATGCGTTGTCGCGTAGCCCACATTTAATGTCCCGCGTTTGTGACCCAGCACCCGTACCTGACCCAGCAGCCTGCTCTTACAATTCCTACCATCCCCGCCATGTTAAATCCACTTCAGCGCTTCTGGCTAGGCTGCTCGAGCACTTCTCCGGTTCAGCAGCGGTCCGCGATCTGCTTCTTTGTCATCCGATGCGTACGATCCTGTTCGGCGCTTTTCCGGTACTTCTCCGTTGCGGCGGCTTCGGTGCACAGAAGGACGGTCTTCACTCAGCGCTGCCAGGCTGTCACAGCCGCCATTTCGGGGATGAGCTCGCGCCGCGCGCCAAACCAGGGCTTTGGCTGAAGAGCTGTTGCCTCGACTCCAACATTCACCAAACTTTCTCCAGCGTCGCAGGGCACTGTCCGCTGATGTTTCCTGTATCTTCACAGCATTGTAACTTCTGTCAAAATCACGCAGGGCCGAGGTCTGCCCGGCGGAGCAGTCACTTCAGGCAGCCATTCCGCAGTGCGCCCTCTAGCGCCCCCCCAGGAATGCGACCTATTTACAAGATTGTGTTGTATTCCTGTGCTCTCCCTTGCGCTGGCGCAGAAACAGCTGCCACGCGCCGACACAGGCCCCCTTGCACCATGGTGCAAGGATGTATGCGCCACGGGGACATTGTTTTTGTGCAGGAAGGGGCCCCTTCCTGCACAAAAACAATCACTAAAGGCTTTTTCCTCCTTCAATGTGTGCTGTAGAATGCAGCACGCATTGAAAGAGGAAAAAACGAGGAGAAATGAAAACATTTCTCCTCGTTCCGACTCCCTACGTCACCTCTAGGGTGGCGTAGCATTCAGACGCATCTCCAGATTTATGATTACTCGTAAATCTGGAGATGGGCTTGTTCCATGGGTGTTGCACGGAAACACCCACAGCAACACCCATGGAACTCCCCTTCCACGCAAAGTGCTGCATGTGAAGGGCTATATTTACAAGGAGAGGAAAAGGCACGCAGGGTGGCTTTTCCTGTCCTTGTAAATATGCAATAGCCCCCTGCGCCACTAATACATCACGAAAAGTGACGTGCTGGTGTCGCAGGGGGCTTGTAAATCTGCCCCATGGTGTCTCTCCAGCACTAGAAATTTATAACATATAAGCCCTAAGATCCGCCGTGTATGGTTCTGAATGATGGGGGAGTGGGACTGTTGATTGTCTTTCAGTGACTGAACACCGTTTTATAAAATTCCTCCTTAACTTGCCTCCTAGCAACCCGCTGACCCCCATTTTTCTAGACCTGGCCCAAAGGAAAATAGTGCACAATAGAGACTATAAGCACTTAGAGTTGCGTCACCGCCTTTGGTCAACTGAGGTGCTTGCCCCCTATCGAGTGGCCGTTAGGGATGTCATGACAGCCTAGGATTAACCAAAGTCCCTGGTTCCATTCTTTTGGAGAACTACTGGGGATGGAGGAATTTTTGGACAAATCCGGAGAAGCTATGTTTGATCTCGAAGAGTAGTGTAAAGGTTATTTATTGGGAGTTTATTATGATGAAGAGTGTGTCAAACACCATTAGCACATTAACACGAGAGTTTGTAGCTTTCAAACCTTTCCCCTATTTGAGGCCACAGTTGATGAAATTGTTCCACCCTTTGCACGGAAACGGTTTCTCCAATTTCGCTATAAGACTCTCCCTACCAAACAGTTTTGTTGCAAGTGGAGTAGCTATGCACCACAGGATGTTATATGCCCAGCCTGTAGAGAAGCCCTGAATCCTTAGTCCACTTGCGAATCTTCTGTCCGCATTACGAGAACCTGAGGGCCAAGTGGGTCACCCCGTTGTAACGGCTCGTTGGACGTGTCCATTCTCTGCAGGTGTTATGAATCCTGAGCACAGACTCTAGGAGGGTAGGGGTTTTGGGCCTCACAGAATACTTGCTGGCCTTAAGGATCAGACGCTCAAAGTGCAATATGGAATAGGTGCTTAAAGTGCCCCCTGCAATATTTTTAGTATGCAGAATTTAACAATATATTTTACTAAGATATGTATCTTTATATGGCGCTATTTTGGATATGGTATATTAATGGTTTTTTATTTAAATTGTCTTATTTTACTATTTTAAATAATTCTGTCAACGGCAAACATATGTACTTTTGTATTAGGTTGTGGTAGACTGTTTAAAATCTTTGTGATTGAAAATAAAGTTATGATGAGTTTATCTAGAAGAAGATAGCGGAAGAAGGAAAAGCCATGTTGCTTTTTAGCGTTTTCCTCACAACTAATAAAACCAATAAAATACTTTGAGATAAAAAAACTTCTGGTTTGACCTGCCTTCCCTCTCAACTGCTAGCTCTGGCAGCTGGCATTGAGACTTTAGAACTAAACTTGCATCACTTACTACAGTTGAGCTGCTATGCTTTATTACAACTGACTGTAAAGAAATTAGAGAGGGATTTTTATATAGGGCTTGCAGGCTCAAACTACTCTCCATCTGGCCGTAGCTTACCTAATAGTGCAGCAACTCAAACACCCCCCAGGCCAACAGCTCGTCTTAAAAGACATCAGAGGAGACGCTGGTCCTCAAACACCCTTCTAGGTGGCACGAGCGGAAGAATAACCTGTGACATCATTACGCTATATGTTGCATGCGATAAATCTGTAAGTCATTACATTTTTAGATTCAATCAATCAATAAGTACATTTATAGAGCGCGCTACTCACCCGTGAGGGTCTCAAGGCGCTGGAGGGGTCGATTGCAAAAGGCAGAAAGCTCCTGCTTAATAATATTACAAACATTGCTGAACTTTTAACATCAGCGCACAGGATCTCTAGGACCTCCTGGAGCTGCAGGGTTTGGGTTTCTGGCCCCCTGGCACTAAGGATACAGTCAGTGTCCCAACACCAATAAGAAATCCAGTTGGACTGCAGCCAATACACAACCCACTAAGCAGTATTTGTGTAAGAAGTGTTTCTGGCAACAATCATTCCCATAAGATGAGTCAGAGACAATTACTGGCACCCTCTTTCGTAAAGGAACAGCACACTCGCAAAGCACCAGGAGGCAGAATATGCATTTAAAACATTTATTTCAAAATCCTAGCCTGGCACGTGTGATATGAATTGTAACCACAGAAAAGACAAACAGAAATGCAGCAAAGAAATGTATAAGGAACGAGAATAACAGAAAAGATTCTAACATGGTTACATTTTATAGTTCTAACATCCTCTTTGTGCAGCTGCTGGGTGCTCTGTCAGCTCCATCAGATTAGTAAAAAACGACCCAATTTTTAGTTTCAAAGGTGGTTCGCCTTCGCATACCTGTTTCTAAAGCAATACGTCCTTTTTGTTCTGCCTGGATCACAAGCTGGTGCCTCGGTCAAAGGCTGTGGATGTGTGCACAGCTCACGAGTCCTCTGTGAAGGCCTCGAGAATCGAACTCTCGCTCTGGAGAGTCGGATTCTTCTGGGCAAACTACTTTAATGGCCTCCAGACCCGTTCTGACCCGAGCTGGCAAAGAAGAGAGGTTCTGCTCATTAAGAAAGTGAGCGAGCAATAGAGGTGCCTCTAAACCCTGCTTTATCCGGTCACATTTGCTGTGTGTTCAAAGAGAGAGGTCATATAATACATTATTTCTTCTTATAAATTGCTACCTATTTCATCCTGTCACTTGATGTTTGGTTTTCTTTTTCTGACTGCAAACTTGGAGGATTTGTGCAGTGAACTGTCTTATAATGGCCTGGGGACAGGGAGTGTGAAATGAAAGACTGTAGGATGCGGTTTCTTTTTCTAACACACAAATGATAAACATTTGCAGAAACTTGATTTCTTCACATTAACGCTTGAACACTCGATGCCATTGGGAAGGTTTGGTGCCATTTCAGTGGAACATGCGCTGTATGTAAATGAGACTGAACTACCACAGACCTTCCGGGTCACACAGTAGCGCCCCATGATATCGGCTCCCATCACCCGGTGAGGAGCCGATATCACACCGCGTGCACACAATCGGCTGCAAACCCTGCACAGAGCAGGTTTCTAACTGATGGTTTTGAGTTCCTGCTCAGCCGATGTCCCTTACTAGGTGTTAAACCTCCCATGACATCAGCGGCAGCCTGGAAAGCTTTGCTAGAGTGATGGAGGGGAGATGGGGATTCTATTTCAGGACCGGAGGCTTCAGATTATGCTTCTCAATCTTTTACTGGAAACTCACAGCAGCCAATAAAAATACGTATTTTTCATTAAAACAGTAAACAAACTACATATTCCATCATGACATGTACTTAGGCATGCCCCCTCAGTCCATAAGAGCTCCTTGTGTGCAGCCATCTTCCTCTTTCTTTGCTGCTCACAGCAAGAGATAAGTGCACTTTGTTCCTCCCTCTGCTGTTGGCATGGATGGTTGTGTGATATTGCTTATTTAAATATTGAGAGTATATATTGAACGTTATAAAGATTGTTTAGCGTGACTACGCTTGAGACTTACCCTCCTATTGCGTGTGGGTCAGTGTGACAGGTTTTGGTACACTGGTGGGAGTACGAATGCTTACATCGTCGTTTTTCTCCCCGTTTTTGGCATTCCTGTGGCTGGTGAAAGCTCGACTGAGCGTTTAGATCATTCCGGTCGTTGACCGGGGGCAGACCGGCACCGTTTCTCTCCACGGAGCCTTGTTATTACCCGGAGTTTTTCCCTGATTGTGTGAGAGGGCGCGTCTATCGCACGAGCGCAGGGCTTCCCTCATCAGCCCGATAAAGCTGTAAAGACCAGGTGGCTCTCGGCAGCAGCACGCTCCCCAACGCGCTGAAATTTGGGCTTCTTTCTAGTAGGATTTCAATCGCGTTTGGGCAGCACGCTGCTGCACCAATTTCTTACTGACAGTTGCTCGAGTCTGGGCATAGCTTTGCATCGGTGGTCGCTCTGCCCCTACAAATCTTTGTATCTCTGTTTGGCCTGGGCCCCTGGCCCTACTGACTACAGCTTTGCTGAGGGGGTTTTTAAAGTTGATCATTGGTGTGCAAAGTTGGCTGACTCCCCCCCTACCCTCCTTGTGGCTTGTGAAGGTCTGTCAACGCAGTGTGCTATAATTCCCTAGAGTGGAAATAAGTAAGCCACCTCTATAAAGATGTCAGAAGGAGAGCATTAATATGAGGAGTATGCTGAGGAGGAGACATATGACGGACAGCAGGAGGCTGTCTTGGAGGACAATATAGTAAATGCTTTGGATGCTTCCGTCCAGTCCTCGGTAAATAGGGCTATGGAGACTACGGTCCCACAAACTGTCCAGCAAGCCCTAGCTGCAGCCCTACGCCCTATCAGGAAGCAACTGGAAGGCTTCGCTAAGAGGCACGGCTACGACAAGCCGCAAAAGAAGAAGGTAGAGGCATCTACATCAAGTCAGCCAGCAGCTGACTCTGCTAAGTGGCCACATGCGCAAGCCTTATCCACGTTGCCTGCAGGAGGGGCAGTGGATCATTCTTACTCTGAGGGCAAAGCTAGATCCAAGCGCAAATCCTACCCGGACACGGATACTGACACAAACACCACTAACACGGACACAGACACCTCGGAGGAGCCTCCTCCAAAGAAAGCGTATACGTCCCAGCCAGCTGGGGTAGCACCTGTGAACACCCCATTCACGTTCGACCCGTAGGATATAATGCACCCCAGGTCCTCGGACTGGGTGCCCCCGGCCGCGGTCACAGCTTACCTACATGAGAACATGCGTAAGAGTTTCCCTAGGGAGGTGCGTAATCGCCTGAGGTCTGAGTGCCCTCGTCCAGATCCCCCGGACAAGGTGGCGGAAACGCCAGAGATCGACGCTAGTCTTTTGACATTTCTTTAAAAATTTTCAAAAGACCCCAAGCGTGGTCTAGACCGCGCTTGGAGGGGTTGTCAAGACAAGATGTTGGATGCGATAGGCCCTTTGGCAAAAATACTGGAAATGGCCCTAGCGGCCAAGGAGTCGTCAACACCGGTGGACCCAGATGTGCTGGCAGGATGGACCCAGCAGGCCATATGCCTTATCGGCAATGCGAATTGCGCCATTTCGTCAGAGCGGCGCAAATCCCTCTTAATCAAAATGGACGGCAATCTGACAGAGTTGGCAGACGCAGAACCGGGTCCTCTAGCAGCAGGTCAGCTATTCGGTGATAAGTTCGTCAAGGACGTATCAAAATACGTCGGGACTTTCACTGCGCTGGACAAGGCGCAGTCAGGCATCAAAAGAGCACTAAGCCAGGGTGTTTTTAACAGGGCCGGACGAGGAGGGGGTCGCTCGTTGGGCCGTGGATGTCCACAAGGCTCCCAGAGAGGTGATTATGGTCGAGGCAGGAACGATTACGATTCGACCAGAGGAGGGACCTTCTATCCCTCGCGCAGGAGGTTCAGCAGGAATTGTTTCCAGTCAAGCAACAATAGAGTGAGCTTCAGGAATCAGCAAACCACAGGTGAGGGTTGCAGATCTTTCTCTCTTTCCTTTGGGGGGTCGGACGCAACACTGCCTCCGACAATGGCAAGAGCTTACACGGGACGCCTGGGTGTTGCAGACAGTGCAGGGCTTTCACTTGGAGTTTTATTCTCATCCTGTTTAATCAGGTATGCCGGCAAGTCTCCATTTTTCCCAACTAGATCTCAGTTTTATAGAAAAGGAGATCGAGGGATTGCTGCAAAAGCACGCGATAGCACCGGTCGATCAGGGGCCTCACGGCTTTTGCAGCAATATATTCATTGTTCAGAAGAAAGGAGGCGGACACAGGTTGGTTCTGAACCTCAGGGAGTTCAATCAGTTTATCACATACAATCATTTCAAGATGGAGGGCATCCATCTCTTGACAGACTTACTACAGGAGGGGGACTGGATGGTCCGATTGGACCTCAAAGACGCCTATCTCTCCGTCCCAATCTTCCCTCCACATCGCAGGTACCTCCAGTTCAGGTGGAAGGGCCAATGGTACGAATATTTGTCTCTGCCTTTCGGGCTCTCCTCAGCTCCTTGGTGTTTTACCAAGATAATGAAGCCAGTTGTGGCTTATCTCAGAGAGAGGGGGATTCGTCTCATAATATACCTCGACGACATCCTGATCATGGCACAGGATCAGAGGATCCTTCAACATCATCTAGGGCAAATGACTACGCTGGTTCAAAAATTGGGGTTTGTCATCAATTCAAAGAAATCTATGATGGTCCCCACCCAAGTGATAGATTTCCTGGGGTTCACATCGACTCAATGGCGGCACAGCTGTGCCTCCCAAAGGAGAAACTGAAGGATCTAAAGAAGGAGATCCGGAAGTTGCTGAGCAATCAAACGGTCACTCTCAGGGCGATTGCCAGAGTAGTGGGAATTTTGGCCTCTTCGGTCGAAGCAATATTCCCGGGCCCTCTGCATTACAGGGCCCTGCAACAGCAAAAGATCAGGCACCTGCAGGAGGGACTGTCATATTCAGACGTCGTCCCTCTCTCGCAGGAGGTAAGGATCGAACTACAATGGTGGCTTGGCCATTATCGAGTCCGACGCCAGCTGTTGGGGCTGGGGGGCGCGCTGCGGAGACATTTCTACAGGTGGCAGATGGTCTCCACAGGAGCTTGCGCTACATATAAATTGCTTGGAGCTACTCGCAGGGTCGTTCGCCGTGCAGACATTGTCCCCGAGGCAGACCTCTTGTTGTATCCTCCTTCGCATGGACAACGTGTCAGCAGTGAGGTACATCAACAAGTTGGGCGGCACGAGGTCGTCGATGCTTGTACAGATAGCCAAGGATTTTTGGCATTATTGCCTGGCGAATCAAATATCCGTAATAGCGGAATATCTGCTGGGCCAGTCCAATCAAGTGGCAGATTGGAATTCGAGATACCTCAGGGACTACAGCAACTGGAAGTTGCTCCCGGAGGTCTTTCAATGGCTACAGAACATTTGGGGTCCATTCCAGACGGATCTCTTTGCCTCCAGACTGACGTATCAAATACCTCAGTTCTTCAGTTGGAGGCCAGACCCTTTGGCGAAGGCGACCGATGCCTTTCTCCAGGACTGGTCGAAGGAAATTCAATATGCTTTTCCCCCCTTCATGTTGATCCCCAGAGTAATGTCACAGGTGATCAGACAACGGGCGGAGATAGTCATGGTGACGCAGTGGTGGACGTCCCAGTCGTGGTTCCCCAAGTAATTACAGTGGAGTTGCGACCTCCCCAGACTTCTTCCGGAGTCGGAACGGTTATTGCAGGGCCCTCATCAGGAGCGGCACCCATTGATAATGGAAGGCAGACTTCAGCTGATGGCTTGGAGGCTTTCAGGGAGCAGTGGCAGTTGCCAAGACTTCTGAATTTATCAAGCAGGCTTGGGCACCATCCACAAGGAAACGGTACTCCTCAGCCTGGAAGAACTGGGTGGATTGGTGCGTGGAACGACACCTGGATCCCGTGGGGGCAGAACTTCCCCATGTATTAAACTTCCTATCGGATAAGGCAGCGGACGGTTTGGCTTATAGATCGGTAAATAACTTCCGGTCCGCCATATCAGCGGGGCATGCACAAGTAGACGGGAAACCGGTAGGTATGCACCCAGTAGTTTGCAAGTTGCTCAAAGGCATTAGAGTATCTAATCCCCCAAAACCCAAACACACAGGGTTATGGGATGTGTCTTTAGTTCTGGCACTACTCAACAAATGGCCAGTTAATTCACTGTTAACCAGGAAGCAACTATCGGCAAAGTTAGCCATGTTACTTTGCCTCTCAGCATGTAGGCGGTCGTCGGACGTACGAGCTCTCGACGTAACAGGTAGAGTATTTACTCCGGAGAGAGTTTCCTTTACAATTACAGGACGCACAAAGACAATGTCACGTCATATTAGTTACAATGCATTTCATGATAATAAGGAGTTGTGTGTAGTTCAATGTTTAAAGACGTATGAGGAATGCACAAAGGCCATTAGGCCTCAGGGCTGCTCACAATTGTTAATTGCTTTGCAAAAACCTTTTAAAGCCGTGGCGGCTTCCACCATTGCCAGATGGCTTCGTTATATCATGAAAGAAGCTGGCATTGACATTACCATATTTGGTGCTCATTCTGTGAGAGGCGCTATGGCCTCAAAGTCATTCATGTTGGGTTCCAGCATCCAGGACATTATGCATAGTCCAGATTCGTCCTCAGAGTCCACTTTTAGGACGTACTATTATAAGCCGGTGGGGGATATTACCTCTGTTGTTTTTAATAAGCGTTAAACTAGCATAATCTGAAGCCTCCGGTCCTGTAATAGAATCAAAAAATAGCTAACAGAGGAGGAGCCAAGATGGCGACCTGAGCGGACGCGCAGCTTTCGGCTCCGCCGGCCCCGGACTCCCGCACCACGATCCTGCTTGCATTGCTCTCCAGTTTTCCTCCTAAAAGGTGCGGGTAACGGGGCTGACACTGCCGGTGTTCCGCCGGCCCCTCCACCCGCCCGGATTTCGAAGCTGTGGACGGTCGCGCCTGGCCCGGGACTCAGCTTGCTTCGTGACGCTCTGCGGACCTCACGTCCCGGCTGTGGGGGTGGTGAGGCTGGACGGTGCTTCTGTGTGGGGTTTCGGCCTGGGCGCTGCCGGCCAACGGCATCCACTGTGCATGCCTCGGACTGCAGCAGTGACGGAGGACGGAGGCGCCGGACCAGCGGGTCCTTTGTTCCTGGCCGCCATGTTCCTGCTCCGTCCCGCACGTCCTTTTGGCCGCTGACGATGTGCCCTACCCGGCTCTGAGTGTCTCGCAACGAAACCATCGGCCATCCGACGTTGTTTCACATCGGGCTGAAGAATGCTAGCTTGGGGACTGCTGCTGTCAGCCTGATTGCGCCCCGCCGCTTCCCTCGATCTCCCCCCGCACTATCTCGTGAGGAAGGGGACAAGATGGCGATGCTGGTGATTTGATACTGGAAGGAAACCAACGTCTCCCCCTTGGGAAGCAGCTAGCTCCCCGGCGTGGAAGGGGTCGGAACATAATCTTTCTACAGGATTGCTACCATGGGGGCTTCACAGCCTGAATTCACCCTCGCGGACGTGATGGCAGCCCTGGGTGAGTTAAGATCAGTGATGAGGAGTGGCTGTAGTGCGCTGGGGACGCGACTCGCTGCCTGTGCTCAATCTCCTGGCCAGGAGCGAGGGGACAGTCTCCTACAACATTCCGGACAGGGATTCTCGCAGCCCAACATAGCAACATTGTCTCAGCGAGACACAGTGGAGGATACAGTGACTATTGCTGTGGCAGATAGTGGAGTGTTGCCATCTAATGGTAAAGTCACTGATACAGTGTTTCCCCCTTGCTCCATGTTTGCCTGTGTGCAACTCTTCGAGATGACGGTGATTTGGCTGCCAGTGTCCTGCCCTCCTGCTTCAGCACCAGCATACTTGTTTCGGACTTTGGCCGCATTGCTTCGTGATTCTACCGGCTGGACTATGCCAGACATGACTGAGACCGGGGGGGATTCCATTTCTGGGACCGGACGCCATTCTTTCTTTGTGTACGCACCTCCCCCCTCCTCTGAGCGGCCATTTTCTCTTGTTCTCCCGAGTCCCAGATCTGGCCAGGGCTAGGAAATCTTCTTTGTTTGATACCCGGGCGGGTGGGTGGAGGTGGGGTGGACCTCGGATTTGGCCTGTTTTTCCACGGACTGTACATTGACTTCCCCCAACTGCTTGCTAATTGTTGCTCCCCTTGATGTTGCTACTGGGGCGGGGAAGGCTTATTAATAGTTAATTGTGTGGCTTAAAGTTGGTCACTATATCGATGTAGGCAAAATCAGGCAGCGTGAAAATAAGGCAAAAGGTCCTTAAAAACCACCACGCGTCTGTCGGAAACCACCAAAGAAATGCTCGGGACTCCCGAGCATTTCTTTGGTGGTTTCCGACAGACGCGGGTGGTTACCAACTTTAAGCCACACAATTAACTATCTCAGGCCAACTAAATCGTGTTGGAGTTGCCCGACCAAATTAATAATTGAAATTGTCCAATACCCACGTTGGGAAACCAGTTTTCTAAAAGACATGTAGTGGCACATGAAAATCCACCTTGGATAGGAAACCTAAAACAACATTGTAGAGAATACTTGGAGTAATTTCTTGGATCCTTAAGGACTGAGTCAATTGGAGTGGGAACCGCGACCACTATATCCCTAGAAGGGGTCATCAATGAGATCCCTTATTGTCCCGTCCCACCTGTCCTGAAGAAGACTCGCATGGCCCAGGCATAACCCACCGCAAGGCCGCAAGACGAGTCGAAACGTCGACGACATTTATTAAAAAACCTGGACCACTAACTATATCTCCCTCTATGATACAGTGCAGACATTTTTTACAGCTTATGTTTTGGAATAAAATAAGGGAAATTGTGCTGACTAATCGGAGTGGCCAGGATATATACTGCTCCGGCCTTCATTGGCTGGTGTTTGTGTTGAATGATTTAGAATAATTTTTTATAAATCTGTGTGATTCTTTTTCCTTTCTTCTCACCACGTTCACACTCTTTTTGACACCCCTTTTTTACTGCACGCTCTAAGTACGGGGCAATGTATATAAGGAATAGTACATAATATTGTGAATAGTGCTTTTCGTTACTACAATTTGACAATAGATTAAAAATATTGCATATATCTTGAGTCTGTTGCTGTTGCCTATTTTCCATATGTTCATCATTGATTGAGCAGGGTTGTTTAAATAACATACGCCTTTTTGATTGAAAAAGTTTTGATTTTTTGCATGTTTTGAAAAATATAGGTCTCGGACCGTTGTTTGTTTATACTAATACATTACCCAGGTCCAGTACCTTCGGGTCACCCCATTTCTTTAATGCTGACCTTAATGCTAGCACATAAAATTTTAAAATTAACCTGCATTGCTCCTGTGCCTGGGTGCCGCGGCACTTTTCAGTCTGCTCTAGAACCGTAACCTTTGCCAAGCCGCGTTACCTTGTCGCCGTATTGCATGCACTAGTGCTACGCGAGAGTTTGTGGCCGGCCGGATGGTTGTGGGCCCGTATTTGTACTGTTTATGTGCACAATAAAGGTTTTCAAACATTAAAAAAAAAAAAAAAAAAAATAGCTAACATTTGTGCCAAGAATTTTCAATTCTATTAAGGACACGGAGGCGAGGATTATCCCACCCGGCAAGGTTATTTGAATACCTGCTTACCCACCCAGTTGTTTTCGGTGGTTACGGTTTCATTTCCTTTATTTCAGGTTCAGACAAAAAAGCAGACTGAACGTAGAAGACTGCCAGGAAATGCACCCTGAGACGTTTCGCTATTTCTACCACGTTGAAGGAGTTATGAAGTTGTCAAGTTGGTTTTGGACTTGTTCGCCTCAAAGAAAGAGGAAGATGGCTGCGCGCAAGGAGCTCTTATGGACTTGGGGGGCGTACCTAAGTACATGTCATGATGGAATATGTAGTTTGTTTACTGTTTTAATGAAAAATACGTATTTTCATTGGCTGCTGTGAGTTTTCAGTAAAAGATTGAGAAGCATAATCCTTGCCTCCGTGTCCTTAATAGAATTGAAAATTCGTGGCACGAATGTTAGCAAATTTTTGACTCAGAGGCGGTGAATTCAAAGTGCCTTGGACTGTGCTCGGCACTAAGTCCTTCCCCTTTCAAGGCCCCGCCCCCTCGTCACACTGTAAAAAGGTTTCACAAGTTGGCAGGTCCGCACCCACATCATGCTTTAGTAATAAATGTATTAAAAGTGAGTGTTTTTCAACAGGAACTGACAAATATTCCTGCCCCGCCCTGATGACGCTTTTAGTGAATAACCAGGGGTCACGTGTGCGCTATATGTGGGCTAGATTCTTTGAGACCGGTTTATGGGTCATTCATTATTTGACAGCTATCTAAAAATATACGCAAAGTGTCAAAAATAAGAGCAGCAACCCTCTGTCATGGAGTGAGTTGAGACAGATAGGGCAACCAACCACTCATCAATAACTCATTTGAGTTCTTTCCTTAAATTGAATTGTTTCTTTTAAAAAGTCCTTGTGCAATTGTAGTTAATCTGTTGACGTTTCAGTTAGGGGTGGGCGGTAAACTCTGCTCCTTGGCAGAGCTTCGCTCCCTCGTGCACTCCTTGGAGTGCGGATTTTCATCATCAAATTACTTTATTCGGTATACAACAATACCATAAAAGTACAAAATTGAATAAAAAAAACAACAGTGTTTGTGACCTGGTTCAAATACATATACACACATTTAAGGGTTATATTACAAATATTTATAAAATTCATCTTTGAGGTTATGAAAGTGAACCTCAGTAACAATGGGACATTACAAATTTGTAAACAGTGCTTTTAAGATCTATCAAGAGTAGGGGCGCTAATGCAATGCCAACATAATAAAAAAGGGGACCCGTCTCCCACGTAATTAATTATTTAATCAGCATGAGTGCTAGAGCAAGAGGAATCGCATCAAGTTCCGTCATCCATCTCCTTTGGTGCTTCTAAGTCTCTCAGCCATCCATAAAAAGTTAACAGTGCAAAATAGTGTTAAAACCCCTGCGGACAATTTTAGGAACAGTAGAGCCACCTTTGCCTGTTTGAACCTGGCATTTTTTAAAATGCGCTTTAAAAAGAACTTTCTGGGGTGTGCATAATAGGGGCACAGCAAAACGAAGTGAAGCGTGTCCTGCGGAGACCGTTGGTCGCAGCCGCACGGACCCCTCAGCTCTATTGAAGTTAAGTACCCCGCAAGCACCTCCAGTGTGTGATGTAGTAGGTTCAACCCTAAAAGGGTCATTAAAAACCTGTCCTGTGCGTTATGGGAATAGGACAAATAAGGTTCCATGCCCATACACGATTTGGTCAGAAGGTGGGCTCTCACTGATGGTTTGATCAACTCAATGTCTTCCCTAATGGATGCCAAATTCTTTAAAAACTCCAACTTGATAAGGGCCTTGTCCTGGGCTAACAGTTTAGTGGAGTGGTTAAAGTAATCAATGTGTCCCAATCCTGAGAGGATCTCCCTCACATATTTTAGCCAAGGGATGTTCCCCCCTCGCTCCCGGGAAATGCAGTCCATTATGAGCTGTTGAGTTAATACAGCTTCAGGATTTGTCCAAATTTTGATCCAACAAGTGAGTGGTTTTAATTGGATCCTATCCCTGACATAGGTAAGACCCACTTCCTCGTGAATGCTATAGGAGGGTGTGCTCTGCGGGACTCTAAGCAGCCGCCGCAGGTATTTATTTTCTTCAATTTGAATCCTCTGAGGATCAAAGAAGCCCCAAACATCGCTGCCATATTAGGTTTTGGCAATGCATATGGAATTATATAGTTTCAACATGTGTTCCGGAGACCAGCGACCCAGCCTATGTGCAAAACTCATAATTGCCCCGACATAACTAGTTATTGTTTTACATTTATTGTTCATCAGGGTTTTAAAACATAGGCGACTATCAAATAGGATACCCAAATCGGAAAAAGCCTGCACTTTTTCCAATCGATAGGTACCAATCCTGTAAGAAAAATTCCTGCTTGGTCTTTTTCCCATTTCCATTATGTACGATTTGGAGAGGTTGGCAGACAAAAAATCAGGCTCTCCATGAAATTAACAAAGCCGTCTAGAAGGTGCTGTAGACCCCGCGCGGTTCGTGCTAAGAGCACAGCGTCGTCCGCATAGAGCAAGACGGGGATCCCTCTTCTTCCTATCCTTGGGCAGTCCACCCCTAAAACACTAAGGGCCAGATGTAGGTAATTCCGATTTACCGACTCTTAAATACCGACTCATACCGAATCGGTATTTATGAGTTGGTAAATTGGAAGGAGGCAGATGTAGGTACAAAATTACAGATTCTGTAAGAGTCGGTATTTACCGATTCTGTAAATACTGAATCTGTATTTCCCATTGATTCCTATGGGCCTTGAAGCCCATAAGAATCAATGTGAAATACAGATTCGGTATTTACAGAATCGGTAAATACCGAATCCTGGCAGGGGGAACGGGGTGTCACTTTGACATCCTGTAGCACCCCAAATGCAGGCTTGTGTGCCATACATGCCCTAAGGGCATGTCTGTGTGTCACATGGCATAGGTGTACATGCACAGATGTGCATGTACACTGGAATTCGGTATTTTACCACCCAATAGGATTGGGTGGTAAAATAAGGAATCCTAAGGGCCTGTGGCACTGCAAACTGTGCCACCTACATATGGATTTACAGAATCAGTATATTTACAGATTCGGTAATATACCGAAGTGGTAAATTTACCGAATCGGTAAATATACTGATTCTGTAAATTCTGACCCACCTACATCTCAAAAGCCAAATACCGGTCGGTAACGGCCGAAATCGGCCGTTACCGACCGGTATTTGGCTACCTACATCTGGCCCTAAGTGCCCGGTCTAAGCCATTAATGTATAAGGTAAATAAAAAGGGCGCCAAGATACATCCCTGTCTCACCCCCTAGAGCAGGGGAAGGAGTCAGTGGTTTTGGCCGCCTCATTGTACCTAACCTGTGCTGAAGTATGCTGGTTCAGGGCCCTTAAAGTATTAACCAAACCTACATCAACGCCCAGGGCCCCCATTAACTACCAGAGCCTATTCCGATTGACCCGATCAAAGGCTGCCGTGAGGTCCATGAATGCCAAATACACCATCCCTTCACCAGCGGCGGTGTACTTGGCAACCAAAAGATACAGGTTGAGGCAACGGTCTGAGGTTGAGCGGCCCGGCCTGAACCCATTCTGGGTGTCCGAGATTATATCGTGTTCTTCCGCCCAGTCCATTAGCCGATTCAGAATGGTCCTCCACAGAACTTTCACGGTTACATCAATAAGGGAAATAGGCCTGTAACATTGGGGATTATCCCTGTCGCCTTTTTTAAAGATCGGGACTATTGTTGCTGTGGACCACGATACAGGCATCACTGACTCCACTGCAGTGTTTACGACTCTTGTTAAAATGGGTGCCCAGAGATCTACCTGGCTTTTTAAGAGGTATGGGGGGATCCCATCGGGGCCCGGGGCCTTATTCCGTGATAGACCCTCGATGCACACTTTTATCTCATCCACGGAGAAAAATGTCGGGAGTGAGGTCATATTTCCCTCCCCTGCTGATGGGACTTGGGCCCAGATGTAGGTAATAGAAAATTACCGAATGGTAAATACCGAATTTTACCGATTCGGTATTTACTATTCGGTAATTGCTATGTAGGTAAAAAATTCGGTAAAAATACCGAATCGGTAAGATTCGGTAATTACCGATTCGGTAATTACCGAATCGGTACATTTACTGATTTTACAAGGGGGACAGGGTGTCACTTTGACACCCTGTTGCACCCCTGTTTCAGGCTTGTGTGCCATGTGACACACATACATGCCCTTAGGGCATGTCTGTGTGCCACATGGCACAGGTGTACATGCACGGATGTGCATGTACACAGGAATTCGTTATTTACATGTAATAGTATTACATGGTAAATACCGAATCCTGAATGGCCTGTAGCACTGTTAACAGTGCTACCTACATAGCAAATTACCGGTAAAATTTACAAAATCGGTAAATTTACCGATTCTTTAATTTTACCGATTCGGTAAAATTACCGAATCTGTAGGTTTTTCAAACCCCTACATACCAATGTCCAAATACCAGTCGGAAACTGCCGAAAATCGGTATTTTCTGCCGTTTCCGACCGGTATTTGGACACCTACATCTGGCCCTAAGTCACTAATGCTACCTTGGTTATATAGGCCTTGAAAGTGCTCCAGCCATGACTCCGGTAGGATGTGGCATGCAAGTTTAGATTTATTTGTGTCCTGGAAACAGGGGTCGTTTATGACTTTCCAGAAGGCGGACGAGTTCTTTGCCTCGACCGCTTGTCTTAAGCTCTCCCATGCCTGGTACTGTAGAGCGAGTTTGCGGTATTTGACTGCCTGTTTGTACCGTGCCCTACAAGTGGACACCAAAGTTTTAACTTTAGGGACTGCCTTTAGGGCTGACTTTAATTCCCTTAAAGCAATAGAGCGTTGCTGGTCAAACCACCTTGGAGTGTCCTGATCCCTTCTCGGTGTTCTGCACCTAAGCAGATCATCCATGCATTGTGCATCCCCTTCAAATACTTTTATTAGATCTGCCCCCACCACTGTTAGTTCTAGGCATTTCAAAACCTGCTGTTCCTTCTCTGAGAGTTACTCCCTGTAAAAGGTTTAGCCGTTAGTGTTAGCCCATCTCAGTCTCCTTCCCTGATCAACGGCTGTAATTGTGCCGCTGGACTGCAGTCGCTGTAGGTCCTTGGCTGGGGAGGGGTCCAATAAGGACAACACTAGGGGGTTGTGGTCGCTAAAAATACTGAGTTTCATGGTGAAGCTTGTGTTCCGAGATTTAAGTCTGTTGGAAATGAAAATGAAGTCAATGAAAGTACCCCTTCCTCTCCCTTTAAAGGTTGGGTGGATTGGCTTCCCTATGCCCACACCAGTTAGGTCCATGGTATGCGCAAAAGCGTACATTCCTAGGACCGTACGTAATTCATTTCCCTCTCTAGTGCGATCCATGTGCAAACCATCTTCTAGTGGGCAGGAGGTCCATTCCTCCTTACTGGTGATCAGGTGCAGACACATGGGGCTGTTAAAGTCTCCCACTAATATCTTCTGGGCGCTCATTGCCCCTAACGCTTCTAATCCCGCCAACCTTTGTTCCATGTCGACCAAATTGTTTAAGGTCTGACCCACTGTGATTTGTAAAAGTTGATAAGGATTAGTTTTAGACCCTTATTCTGATACTGAATGCCCTGCATGGAGTCTGAATTCCAGCCTAGGTCCACCCATCTTCCTTGAAGCTTCAGATCTACACAGATGATCAGGCCCCCATTGGCTCGCCCTGATGTGGACTTGTGTGCTGGGGCAAAGAACATTTTGTAGCCTTCCAAAGCTATTAGACTGCTACTTACTTCCCACGTTTCCTGGAGGCATATAATGTGAAATCTCTTAATATAGCCAAGCCAGTCAGGATTTTCAATTTTATTGGACAGGCCAGCTATGTTCCAAGAGATTATGTCAATGTTTCCATGCCTCACGGCAACTGGGTGTTCGCGCCTCTGGCGAGTATGCGTGCTTAGGGTTACAAGTGGTACAACAATGTTCTCCAATAGTCCTGACCCACTAGCTTCTTTCTGTCCGCTAGATGGAATACGAGCGTTGGATTTGAGCATGGGTGTTCCCCCGTTGAATCCACCAGGGGGCTCGCCCTCCCTTTCAGCCCCCTTACTGGTGACTTAACCCCCAGTCAGTCAGTCCAAGTCACTTAAGGCAGAGGCACTGAGGAGTGCGGTGTACCTGTTCATTAACGGGACTGGCCTGCCCCCCCCCCTCACTCTGGTCTGACTAGATGTCGTCTGGGGTCGTCACGGTTCAGTGGGTGCATCATATCCCTGTAGAAAAAACTGAGAGGGAGCATTCTGATGCTTGTACCACCCCTCCCTGATGCAGCCCCTTCCGTTGAATATCAAGAAGATCTCTTGCCAGCTCTAGGTACCGAAAGTTTAATACAACACAGTCTCGCGGGAAACCCTTCCTGGTATTTCCGATCCAGGAAACCCTTCTTGCCATTAAGATGTGCCTATGATGTTTAATATTAAAACCCGCATGGTTCACCAACCAGTGGGCCGCCTTATTTATCAGGGTGTGCGGGGTTTCTTCCATCTCTTCTCTGCATGAAGGGATCCCTGTCATGACCACCGTATATGGACTTAATGCAGGTGGTAGGTCAAGTATCGGGAGACCCCTGTGTTCTGTACGTGGTCTGGACTAGGTGGCACTATATATTTGGGTGGGACCGGTCCAAGTTCAGTGGTTCTGGGCACGCTATTAATGTTGAGTCTATGTTCCGCCCAAACCTCCCCTATCTGTGCAGGGTTTCCCTTATTCCCTGGTGGTCCTGGGTCAGTGCCTTTGTAACTCTCCTCCATTAATCCGTTAGTTGCGGCCTCCTTTCTTCCATTGGTCGGGTTATGCCCATGGTTAGTTGCCCCTAGGTTTTTTTATCGTATTGGCTGGCTTGTGGGCCGAACTGGTTTCAGAATGACCTGCCCCGTGGGGTGCTAACTCCTGTGACAGATGCAAGGCTGCCCTGTGCGAGTAGCAAAGAGAGCTTCCCCTCTATCACCTCCAATCTCTCATACAGCGGCCTCAGCTGGGTGGCTAACATTATTTCCAACTCAGACCTCTGTGTTTGTACACCCCCTTATTCGGCTCTGCATCCGTGCAATTTTGACACTGGGGAAAACTATGGGGCCCCCTGTTTCTCTTGCCATACTCGCTTTGGCTGGGCCCCTCAGTCTCGATTTTGATTTCGACGTGTGATGCCCCCCCCTCCTTGATCGGGGACCTTTTGCATTGGGATCAGTTAAGGAAGGGGCCATGGATGGTGTGGCTTTAGCTTTCAGGGCATTTTTTGAGCGAGTGACCACCTCGCCCCTATCCTCTAGGGTTCTTCCTGTTTCAGGCCCGTGTATCATGATCTCATTCTCACCAACCCCTCTCCTGTTAGGTCAGGAGTCATAGAGATACGCCCTGACTGGCACTGGTTAACAACAATTGATTCCGAGTGTTGTGGGGCCAGTCCCGCCCCCTGTGAAAGCGGAGTGGCGTGAATTAAAGCCTTTGTGGGGTTACCAGTCGTGGTGTTTGGTTGGCCTAAGGGGATCCCCCCTCAGGTGATTTACAACTAGCCAGAGCGCCCATAGAGGATCGTTTGTGCTCTATGAGCGTGTCCAGCGAGAGCCTCTTTTCCGTTGATTGTATTTCGTGATTCAAGAGCGACTCTGCCCTGGTTAAAAATGCATCCAGGGTCCCCTTGACCCCCCCTACCACCGAGCTTATGGCCTTCCGCCTGCTCATCTTACAAAAAAATAAGGATATTGATTGACTTAATCAGGATGTTACAACGAGTCAGTAATAAGCAGCAGCAGACAGTGCCTTAGGGCTGACTAGGTTCTGTGAAATCTTACTCACGTATGCCCTGTAATGTCCAATGTTCTTGTGGTTGGGGGTGACTCTGGTTCTTGTTTGCCCCCTCCTGTCTTTCCACGTGGTGCAGAGCAACTGGTTGGTGTTTTTGAGGTGGATCCTCAGACTTCCTCTCCCTAATTAAAAAAGGGAAAACCAACAAAGCACTCGCTCTCAAGAAAGAAAATTAAGGGGAATGGCCCAGCCCGGCCTCTTTCGGCCTAAGACGGCCCGCCCTTGTCCCAGGCTTCTCCCGCGTGCATCCCGCGCTGCGCGGGGGAAGGCGGCTCTTTATAGCAGCGCCTCCCTCTGCAGTAGTTGTCTCCACTCTCGACAGGGCGGTGGTGTGGTGCACCCTGGGATCAGAAGTCCCACCAGGGTGTTGGTGCACTATTTGTGCCATCCTTCTATTGCAAGTAGGGCGAATTCAGAGGATTTGGCAGCAGTGTCAGGCAGGAAAAAAACAGGCGAAGGGCCCCGCGCTGCGTAGGGGAATGCGGATTTTCAGAAAAACTCTGCCAACCTCCACGATGCAGAGTTATTTCTTGTTCACAGCTCACCAAAGTTGGCAAGCGAGAAAATTAAGTACTAGACCACATACCGGGGAGCTTTCTCAACCCGGGCAGTTGCAGCAGGTCGCTACCGCTCACATTGAAAAAGCTGCTGCTTGCGGTGTGAAAGCTGCCGCTCGAGTAGAAAATGTAACTGAGCAGCAGAAAGAAGCAGCGCCCTCTGCTGCGCCACGGGGTGCGGTTTGTGCTCATTTTACAGCGCGGCACTAGCTCCCGGTGCTAAAACACAGGACGAGCAGTGAGCGTACCACAACTCCGCCGCTTGCAGAACACTGTGGAATGTCGCAAAGTTTTGAGGTAAGTCCCCGAGTAAAACTCTACAAGTTAAGCTCAGGCCTAGATTCAGTCTCCAAGCATCTAAAAAATACTTGAGACCATCTTCAGGACAATGTGTTGATATTAAAATATATTCTAAACCCCTTAATTTTTTTTAGAGTTTTATATAGCGCAAACTCGACCCGAAGATATCAGGTAACACAGCGCTTTACATGACTGAGATCTCTTCTGTTGGCTTGCCGTGCAGTGGCCATTTGGTCGAATTTAGAACTTGGCAGTTGGAATCTGGATGCCCTGTGATTGGTAAGAACCGTTGTACGGTACTTGCTGTGGGTTTTAGAAGCCTGGGATTGGCAAGGCAGTTTTAGGATACACTTGCTGTGGCAATTTTGGTTTGGAATGTCTAGTCAATGATGTGTATGTGTATGTGAAATATATGTGTTGCAACATATATAGGCAGGTAATGAGGAGATTTTTCTCTATAATACGATTTTTGATTTGAACGGCAAAACGTATTACAGATACCATAAGTGCTACTTTATAATACTCAAGCGTCTCCAGATGGTACAGAACTATGCTGCCAGGATGATACTGAAGCAACCAAGGTGGCAAGCAGCGACCCCCCTTCTTACCAAACTGCACTGGCTCCCGATTACACAACGCTGTGCCTTCAAGGCAGGATGCATGATTTTTAAATCACTGCATGGTAAAAGCCCCAAATTCATCAATCAAATAATCACCAGATACTTTCCCCCCGCAACCTCTGTTCACTCCACCTAGGCCTTCTTCAGATTCCTCTGTTCAAGCTTAAACGTTCTGGTGGACGTAGGTTTGCAGTACTCGCCCCCCGCCTATGGAATACCTTGCCACTGGAAATTCGGCTATGTCAAGATCTTCTACCTTTTCGGAAAGCACTGAAAACTTGGCTTTTTAGACAAGCTTTTGAAATCCTATTCTTTTACCTTTGTTGTGTTACTGTTAAACTCAGAGCCAAGAAACTAATCAGTGTTAGTGCGCTTAATAAATAATTTAATAACATAACATAACATAACATAACATAATACTGCATATTTTGCACTATTTTTGGCATGCCTGCTTTTAGCGCACTTCGTAGGTTGTGCTGCTTTTGTGGAAATAACCGGTTAAGTCTTGAGGAATCGCAGCCGGCTCCCCCAGAGGGGATGACTCATAGAGATATGTACGTTAAATATGGTCTTTCTTCTATAATGTACAGCACATTGTGGAGGAAATACACGCGAAAGGATCCAGAGTTACGTTGGCCAAAGTATGGGTCGTTTGATATGCGAAAAATTGAGTATGTGGAACAGTGTATGTTTAAGCGAATATCTAGACAAGATATGTTTGAGAGTGTGCGAATGTGGGTGAAAGAAGTACGTGAGCGTGAGAAACGTGAGCAAGCGCTGATTGAGAAAGAGCAACGGAAGAATGTGTATGAAAAAGCGCAAGAACTAAGAAAGAAGGAGGCGAAAGAATTGGAAGAGAAACAGGAGAAGGAGCGCAGATTACAGATATCTGGCCAATATGCTGTTCGACAACCTCTTTATCCTGTCCTTAACAAACCGCAAGATGATTTTTCTTTGCTAGATCGTCCTCCGCCGCCGTATGTCGTTCCGTCCACTCCATCTGATGAAGGTGAGGATTCCGGGGTAGATAAAACGAAACGTGATACCCGCTCCATGATGTCAGTCAATCATGCGGCTGAACTTAGAAAGATTGCTCGACAGTCACTGCAGGATACTGTTACTGTTTCTGATATTGTAGAGACTTTAAAAGAATGGCAAGATAGAGAGCAGATATATTTTACTGAGCATTTTGCAGAAGAAGTTGTTGACATATTTCGAAAAGTTTCTGACATTCTCGAACCTGATGATGTGGCAATCGATTGTAAGCAATTGCGTAAAGGTCTTTTTACTTTCCCCCAGGTGACTGATACGATCAGGCGGCTGTTTAAACTTTGAACTGAGGCGCTTCGCCTACGGGAGGAGAAACAAAAGCTAAAGCAGATGGACGGCCGGGATTGGTCGACGGGAAACAATCATCTATTTTTGAAACAGATAAGACCGCGATAGTGCATGCAAAGCCAATGCAAGAGTCAGCGCCTTTATACGTTCCTCCTAAAGGAAAGGGTACAAGTGACGATAAATATTCCGTAGATTCTAAAGGGTATTTTATTTATAATTTGGTGTATACTCCCTGGAATAGAGCAGATGTTATGGCACTTAAAGCTGCATTGCCTGATTCGTGTAAAAATCCTGCCGCCTTCTATGAGGAAGTTGAGGGAGCCTTAAATTCTTTTTTTTTTTTTTTTTTTCTGAGTTTGTATAGCGCCTGGTTACACTGTCAGTGTGTCCCCGCGCTGTCAGAAGAACTAGTTGCTCAGTCAGTAAGGCAAAGGCGGGGCTATTCTTTAGGAAAGAGGAATGTTTTAAGTTTCCTGCGGAAGATGAGCTCCGATGTTTCCAATCTTAGGCTCAGGGGAAGGGAGTTCCATTTATGTGCCGCCAAAGAACGAAAGGATCCCCCCCCCATTCTGGCTCTCTTGTGTCTGGGGACAGCTAGGAGGCCTGCTCCTGATGAGCGGAGTTGTCTAGTTGGCGTGTAGGGGCAGAGGAGGTTCCGAAGGAAGGCAGGGCCCTTGCCATGTACGATCCTGTGACCAATACATAGGACCTTGAAGTCGATCCTTTCATTGATCGGAAGCCAATGGAGTATTTGTAGAGATTTTTTTGAGGCGGCTCGTCTGGGCAGCCGGAGGACCAGGCGGGTGGCAGCATTCTGGATTGTCTGCAGTCGACGCCGACTAGTGGCGTTGGCGCCTAGATACAAGGCATTGCCATAGTCCAGTCTCGAGGTAACAAGAGCGTGGACCAGGGTCTTCCTTGAGGATTCTGGGAGCAGGTCCAGGGTCTTACGGAGTTTCCGTAGAATAGAAAAGCACGTACCAGCTACCCGTCTGGTGTGGTAGTCGTAGTTAAGTTTTGAGTCCACCCATACTCCAAGGTTCTTGACCTGATCACTGGGGGTAGGGAGAGGCCCCAGGGTCTGTGGCCACCAGGCAGACGACCACACTGAGGGGGGTTTTCCTCCTAAATTCTTGTACCATGACATTAGCTGATATTGATTTATTTTTTGAGCTAATATTGCCGCCTGATATGTGGAGATCCGTGCGTAAAGTCGATGATCGCGCAGCGTATGGAGCATTATGGAAAGAAATGGAGAGGGAAGATGAGGACAGGGAACCAGCGAAATAACCATGTCAGTTGATTTTAGATCTCCCCGGTGCAATATTAGCTAAGTTAAAACGACTATTCCCCCTAAAAGATTGATTGGACTATTCTAGCATCCTGTAAGCAAAAAACAGATGAATCAGTTTCAGATTTCTTCACACGTTTCAAAGAAGCTTTTCATGATTTTAATGGCCAGTCGCTAACGGACGATACGTGCCGACACTTGTTTGTAGATAAGTATGTTACGAATCTATTACTAGGAGTGGCTAGCCGCTAGAAAGCTAGCGAAAGCTCTTGGACCACCTCTTCTCCGGCATCCCTCCTGACGATGGCTCAATATTACGAGCATCAGGAACTAGAAGCGAAGGTTAGCAAGGATAAAAAGTCTAAGGAATTAAAAACAAAGGTTATGTTATCTCAGGTTTATGGTCCACCTCTTCGAGGTAATGATAGAGGTGGACGAGGATTTTATAGTACCTCTTATACTCGTCTCTCTTTGGCTGTTGATCAATGCGCGTGTTGTAGGAAATTTGGTCATTGGGCAGATGAGTGTCCGTTGTTGCGCTCACAGCGCTATGTCCGTGGTCGAGGATCCATGAGGAACCGCTCGGGGAACTCAGGACCCAGAGGTTCTATGAATGATCGTGCTAGGTTTGATTCTAATGTGCGGGTGCAAAATGGGTTCAATACTTTTGATAGGCGCAACTAATACCAGATGTCTGATTATGTGCAGCCTGAGTCGCATAATTCTGCTTCTGCATAGGATTGCGTAGGATGGGGTAAGGAATCAGTTGAAGTTCCAGTAGATCAGAGGGGTGCTTATGTTACAGCACATGTTTTGGGTTCTACTGATCAGTTTCTGGTTGATACAGGAGCTACTCGTAGCGCTTTGTCTAAACAATTGGTTCCAAGGGCTCCCCTGTCTGGCTTAACGATTGCATCGATAGGGTTCAACGGAACACCTTCCCTTAGCCCATTGTCACAACCACTTGCATTTCAAGTTTTCTGCAATATGAAATAGGGAGCCCAAAATATTGGGTTCCGAGACCTGTCTTGTGTTGTGGCTACTGACCAAAGTGATAGGTAGAGCCAGCGAAGAAAGAAAACTTTCTTTCTAGAGTCCCCTCACTCACCAGGGTTTCCCCACGGTGACATGCTTCATCATTGAGGCCATCCCAGTTCTCTACGAAAAGGGGCGTGCTACGATTTGCGAAATAAGTAGGAGCACTTGTTTGTGAAGGATTATGTGTGGTGTAAAAGTGTAGTGGAGTGGGTGTAAGTGATTAAAAATACCGTGCTAGTGGGCCTCAACAAATTAATTCTGCTCCTAGGTTGGTATATTAAATGGGGTTTGTCACTGTATTCCGACTTGCTATGAAGGTAGGATCAGTGTACGGTCGACATGTTTCAAGCTATCCCTAGCTTTTTTTCAGGACCATACAAGGACCAGCCCTGTATATGCCACTCCTGTAAAACCCTTTACTAGGGATTTTAATTAAATTAAATTAAATACACAACATACTGCTAAGACTCTAGACATGAGTTTTTCAAAATACATACGTTTGTACTCAATGCTGTTTCTGTAAAAGAATGACACATAATTAGTGGCACATCATCCCTTTCTCAGAGAGATCGGGTACACGATTGTCCTTCATGCCGCACGTTTCTCTGCTCGCGTTCATGCAGAGTCTTTTCAAGGTTGTCTCTGTTTTTCATGCACTCCAACACCACCCACGTGAGGTCATGTGGTGGAATAACCATCTGTCCCACATCGGTATCTGAAGTAGCCCATAAAGTTTTAGGTAGGGAGGCTAATGCAGTATCCTCTTTAATAATACAAACTCTGTCTGTTACTGGATAATTGTCATTTAAAATCACACGCACTCCTTCAGGGGAACATCTTATTGTGGCTCTGAAATACTTGAGCATATCAAGACCCACAATATTGTCTGGTGTATTTGGGGAAAGCAAAAACGGGCATGGAGCAGCAAACTTATCATGTACAGCAAAGGGGAGAAGGAGGAACTAAAGAACAGGTCGCCCTCCTAGGACATTATATGAAAGAGGGAGCCCAAAATATTGCGTGATGTATGTCATACATTGCCATGTGCTCGTCATGTGCTTTATCCTACTTCCTTGTTAACTGCGTCTGGAGTCTGCCCGGCAACAGGCTATATTTAGCATTCCCCGCTTCCAGCATGTCCAGACATGTGCAGTAGCGTCTATGACCGTTACTAATTAGTTCCAGATAGGAATGTGTTTACTAGTTTCCGAAGACTGTTAACCCCGCCCATCTATCGATTGTGCCTTCCAATATGTCCTTGTATGGTCATGAAACAGCTCTTGTCTTGTGTACCGCCTTTTTTGAGCCCCCTTATTCTGTATAAAAGGGGCCATGTGCTTTAGTTCGGTGTGCTACTCGATAATGTGGAGAAGTGTGGCTCACTGGTTAGAGGAGGCAGACCTGGAACAGAGGTCAGCCCGGGACCAGGGTTCAATTCCCGGCTCGGCGGGGTCTTGAGTCCTAAAATGTCCACGGACTCGACAATTCTCGCTCCGGTGCCTTCTCAACTCACGGGTTCACACTCTGCGACTCTGGGCAATAGCTTGCTTAATCTCCACAACGACCCCTCGCGGTGGGATGCCTGGCTTTCACCTTGTGGATACCCTGCCGGGGCTATCTCACAGGGGAATACCAGGACGGGTTCCCTAAGCAAGCGCTTAGATACCATGTTGGTGATTTGCGCTATATAAATACATTTACATTTACATTTACATTTACAATACTGAAGGGTGTTGTGTGGACTGTAGTACCACCTTTCAAGGTTTAATAAACTTTGCTTTTGTATTTTCCAGTTTCATTGCCAACTTCTTCCTAAGGTCTGAGGACTCCGTGCAGAGAAGGGCGAACCCTTGCACCAAGTAGGCCTAGCTGAGGTTTGCTTACAACATGTTGATAGAGCTGAGAAGGTTCCAAGAGGTGGAGAGCTTGTGCGTCAATCTACACAAATCCGAGCATATGATTGTTGCAGTGGGATTTTGGTTACTAAAACAGATTCTGGTGGGCAAGTGCTCCTGATGGTCAACAGCTTGAGAATTAGACTGATCCTGAGTTTGTACATGTGTGTTGCTTAGAATGTTGGGCTGTTCATCCTAACAGTGAAGAATGGGATCACATCCTGAAGGACTCATGTGTTACATTTAATATTCCTGCACAGACACACTTGTCATGCTTTGATTACTCATTCCAGTTCCATTAGAACCTTACTGTGGAACCTTACTGTGGAACTCCAGGGAGCTGAGTACCATTGTGAATGGAGAGACTATGAAGACCTGATGCTCCAGGTTGCTGTGCTGCTTATTTTGAGAATAAATCATTTTAACTTCATTTGAACATTGGATTTTTTCATCATATTATCCTCTGTGGGATGAATCACTGCCTTAAAGATAATGATATAGCCAAAGATATATGTTCCATGCACTCCTGCTGCACCTCCTTTTTTACCAATTTCAACCACTAAAGCCTTTGCAGATCCTTTATTTAGGAAGGGTAATAGTTTGGAGACCATGCTCTACAAGCTGTGACGGGTAGATTTGGGTATGCCTCACTCATCACTTTATAAAGCATTCCAGTTGAGGTACCTGATTGCATAGAAACATGGGAAAACATGTGTCTTGGTGCTTTCTTGACAAAATCTGGCCTCCCGCCCTTGGTCCTGAGAGAGCATGGCGGACAAAATCATACACCTCCCTGGTGACGAAGGCTACGTTTGAAGTTTGGTATTATGTGGCACATAGAAGCCTCTGGTTGTGTGGCTGTCCCCTTTTCATGACTCCTTTTCGCCCATGGTACAAAAAGGGAGAGCTTAGGTGCTTCTGACTGAAAGGCCTCTTTCATACAGGTGTAATGAAATGATTTGAAGAGTGGGATTGGGAGACCACCACCTTGAAGAGATTCCAACAGATGCAGTCATCCTCACAACAGTTTTGTCTCCGAAACCGTAATGACAGAGGCTGGCTCGCGCCATTCTATCATGTTGGCACGAGCCAATCCCTGGCAACCTGCACGAGGACAGGTATTGTGATGCATTTCTCCCTCCTGTTTCTGTTGGTTCCTTTACCCACACCAGATTCCAGGTTGAAAGTTTACCTGACTTTGTCTGGCAGTTTGACAGGTGCTGCAAGATATACCAGACGTGTTATGGGGCTTGTTATAATAAACTTAATTTGACGAATCTGAAGGAGCTTCCAGCTTCGTTTATACAAAAATCTAACAGGTTTGTGAAGTGGAAAACCTCTTTACAGTAACACCACTGGCTGCAGTGTGGGCTAGTCGAAAAGCTGAATGCATGTTTCGCCCTTGCTGTGCACCTCACTGCTTGGCTTTTCTATGTACAGTCTGTTCCATTTATTTGGAAGTTTTCATCATCAATGTATTACCATCACCCTTCAGACCGACCGCTACGGTTCTGCACCTTATCTGATTTGCCCTTCTATCAGTGATTGTCTTTGCTGCTATTCATTATGGTCCTGTTTATCCTTAATGTTTGATTTGTCCTTTTGTTTATTAACCTTTCTGACGGTATTCTTATGGTCCTGCTTAATGTTATTGTTTGATATGCCTATACACATTTACTGTAAAGCGCTCTGATACCCGCAAAGGTCTTGTTCACGCTCTATAAAACTTTGAAATAAATAAATCGATAAATAAGGCTGAGAAAAAAAGGCCCATTGCCCTTGGTTGTGGTAGAGCAGGAATGGTGCCTCTGCTTTCATCATAAACATGCATCTTTCAGAGGTTTGGGTTGAGGTCGTTCCTACAAAAGGGTCGCTCTGCAGCCACAGCGCGGCTCCTCTGGCCTGGCTCCTTAGGCCTCTCAGATCTTGGACTTGACTGCACTGTAGTGCAGATCTTTACTGGAGTTTAGTTGGGACTATTTATATGAATTTGTGGAAATGAAATAATAATTATGAATCCTCCGTGGGACAGAGAGCGGGCTGGAGTCCAGACCGCAGAAAGGAGCCAGCGCGGTGGAGCAGTCGGCCTGGGCTGGCTAAGGCAGGATCTGTTTTAATTGATTTGCTGCTGACCCGCCGGACAGCACGACAGGTGTCCAACCTGGCCTTGTTTAGCAGTGCTATCGCGCTCAAAGGGCACCAGGTTAGTGTCCTTGCATTTCTGGTGCTTGGCTGCACCTTTAAGATCTTCTTAGAGTTTCTAGTTGCTCAGTGTAATTCCAGATATTTCTCTGTTTCCTTTGTCTTCATTGCTTGATATTTGCATGCAAGAAAGTGTCACTCCTAGTGCTTGAATGTCACTCATGTTTACACTGACATGAAAATGTCACGCATGGCCGAGTTGACACCAGGGCAGCTGTGATAAGAGAGGGGGGCAGCCATGCAGTGCTGGGGGTCGGGTGGGCTCGGCTCCTCCGGCCCGCCATGCTTCCGGGTCCTTCTGATCTTCAGGCTGGGAGCTGTGGGCGGCTTGTACCTCTTCACCGCGCATGCGCAACAGAGCAGTGTCTCTGTAACGCTCTGGTACACGTATCTTCCGTGACCTGTTACTCTCATCTGCACTGCGCCTGCGCACAAGAGTAGTCTCTTTCTGCGCATGCTCCTATGTAGAGTTTCTCATTTTGACTAGTTAGCCCTTCTACTCTGCGCATGCGGGAGCTCTACTTGGTATGCGTTCTTTCTGCGCATGCTCTGAAGAGTGACGGCGCCTTCTCATGTTGCATCCCTATGCTGTTGTGCCTCCCTGCTCCGCGCATGCTCCCTGGGTACCCTGCGCATGCGCGCTAGTGCTGGACATGAATAGATGCAGATGCAGCCATCCCTGGCTGATGCCAGCCCCCCTCCCTCTCTCCCTCTCTTTTAATTGTAATACTCAGACCACAGTAGATGTCAGCGCCCAACGTTTCACCAACCGAGGTAGCATTCATTTATCCATCCAGTTTTTAATCTAGCCACTGATCTGTTCAAAAGAAACCCTGTGCTTAATTTAAAGGTGTTGAACTTGTGCAAACTGTTCTGTTTCGTTCAGAAAAAAGAACCCGAAGGCAGTGCAGCCCTGGTGGAGACCCATGAGTGAAGAGCAGGAAGTGTGAAGAGGCTTCTTCTAGAGGCCTGCCCCTCTCCAGGAGGCCTGGCTGGCACCCTGCAGATCTGCCAGAGCCCTGAGTGAGTATCAGCTCATTTGGGGTTATTTGCCTGTGAACAACAACATTATTTTCTGTACTTTAAACCCCGAGTCTTTGCTCTTCCCTGGGATCCAGGATTCTAAAGACATCATGGAATGGCTGCAGGACCAAAGATCAGTCCTCATACACTGCATCCTCCTGAGAACAGTAGCAAAGTAGAAGAGGGCCATCTGGAGCCAGGGGCATACACACCCAACAAGAACAGGAGCACCTAGAACCAGGGGCATATACACCTGACAAGAACAGGAGCACCTAGAACCAGGGGCATATACACCTGACAAGAACAGGGGCACATGGAACCAGAGGCGTACACACCCAGCAAGAACAGCAGCATAGAGAACTAGGAGCATACACACCCAACTAGAACAGGAGCACCAGGAACCAGGGGCCTACACACCCGACAAGAACAGGAGAACCTAGAACCAGGGGCATACACACCCAGCAAGAACAGGAGCACCTGGAACCAGGGGCATACACACCCAACAAGAACAGGAGCACCTTGAACCAGGGGCATACACACCTGACAAGAACAGGAGCACATTGAACCAGAGGCGTACACACCCAACAAGAACTGGAGCACCTTGAACCAGGGGCATACACACCCAGCAATAACCGGAGCACATGGAACCACAGGCATACACACCCAACAACAATAGGAACACCTAGAACTTGGGACATACACACCCAACAAGAACAGGAGCACATTGAACCAGGGGCGTACACACCCAACAATAACCGGAGCACATGGAACCGGGGATGTACACACCCGAAAAGAACAGGAGCACCTTGAACCAGGGGCATACACACCCAACAAGAACAGGAGCATCCGGAACCAGGAGCATACACGCACAACAAGAACAGGAGCACCCGGAACCAGGGGCGTACACACCCAACAATAACAGGCGCACCTTAAACCAGGGGCGTACACACCCGACAAGAACAGGAGCACCTGGAACCAGGGGCATACACACCCAACAAGAACAGGAGCACCAGGAACCAACGACATACACACCCAGCAAGAAAAGGAGCACAGGGAACTAGGAGCATACACACCCAACAAGAACAGGAGCACCCGGAACCAGGGGCATACACACCCAACAAGAACAGGAGCACCTGGAAACGGGCATACACACCCAACAAGAACAGGAACACCAGAAACCAACAGCATACACACCTAGCAAGAATAGCAGCACATGGAACTAGGAGCATACACACCCAAAAAGAACAGGAGCACCTGGAACCAGGGGCATACACACCCGACAAGAACAGGAGCACCTTGAACCAGGGGTGTACACACCCAGCAATAACAGGAGCACCTTGAACCAGGGGTGTACACACCCAGCAATAACAGGAGCACCTTGAACCAGGGGTGTACACACCTGACAAGAACAGGAGCACCTGGAACCAGGGGCGTACACACCCAACAAGAACAGGAGCACCTTGAACCAGGGGTGTACACACCCGACAAGAACAGGAGCCCCTGGAACCAGGGGCATACACGCCCAACAAGAACAGGAGCATCCGGAACCAGGAGCATACACACCCAACAAGAACAGGAGCACCCGGAACCAGGGGCGTACACACCCAACAATAACAGGCGCACCTTGAACCAGGGGCGTACACACCCAACAAGAACAGGAGCACCTGGAACCAGGGGCATACACACCCAACAAGAACAGGAGCACCAGGAACCAACGGCATACACACCCAGCGAGAACAGGAGCACAGGGAACTAGGAGCATACACACTCAACAAGAACAGGAGCACCCGGAACCAGGGGCATACACACCCAACAAGAACAGGAGCACCTGGAAACGGGCATACACACCCAACAAGAACAGGAACACCAGAAACCAACGGCATACACACCCAGCAAGAATAGCAGCACATGGAATTAGGAGCATACACGCCCAACAAGAACAGGAGCACCTGGAACCAGGGGCATACACACCGGACGAGAACAGGAGCACCTTGAACCAGGGGTGTACACACCCAGCAATAACAGGAGCACCTTGAACCAGGGGTGTACACACCCAGCAATAACAGGAGCCCCTTGAGCCAGGGGTGTACACACCCGACAAGAACAGGAGCACCTGGAACCAGGGGCATATCACCCAACAAGAACAGGAGCACCTTGAATCAGGGGCGTACACACCCGACAGGAACAGGAGCACCTGGAACCAGGGGCATACACGCCCAACAAGAACAGGAGCACCTGGAACCAGGGGCGTACACACTCAACAAGAACAGCGGCGCCTAGAACCAGGGTTATACACACCCAACAAGAACAGCAGCACAAGGAACCAGGGGCATACACACCCGACAAGAACAGGAGCTCCCGGAACCAGGGGCATACACACCCAACAAGAACAGGAGCACCTGGAACCAGGGGCATACACACCCAACAAGAACAGCAGCACATGGAACTAGGAGCATACACACCTAACAAGAACAGGAGCGCATGGAACCAGGAACATACACACCCAACAAGAACAGGAGCACCAGGAACCAGGGACATACACACCCAACAAGAGCTGGAGCACCCGGAACCAGGAGCATACACACGCAACAAGAGCAGGAGCACCCGGAACCAGGGGCCTACACATCCAACAAGAACAGGAGCACCCAGAATCAGGGGCATGCACACCCGACAAGAACAGGAGCACCTGGAACCAGGAACATACACACCCAACAAGAACAGGAGCACCAGGAACCAGAGGCATACACACCCGACAAGAACAGGAGCACCTGGTACCAGGGGCACACACACCCAACAAGAACAGGAGCACCAGGAACCAGAGGCATACACACCCGACAAGAACAGGAGCACCTGGAACCAGGAACATACACACCTAACAAGAACAGGGGCACCAGGAACCAGAGGCATACACACCCGACAAGAACAGGAGCACCTGGAACCAGGGGTGTACACACCCAACAAGAACTGTAGCACGCCGAACCAGGGGCATACACGCCCAACAAAAACAGCAGCACCAGGAACCAGGGGCGTACACACCCAACAAGAACAGGAGCACCTGGAAGCAGGGCCAAACACACAACAGGAACAGGAGCGCCTGAAACCAGGGGCACACACACCCAACAAGAACAGAAGCACCAGGAACCAGGGGCATACACACCCGACAAGAACAGGAGCACCTAGAACCAGGGGCCTACACACCCGACAAGAACAGGAGCACCTAGAAACAGTCATACACACCCAACAAGAACAGGAGCACCTGGAAGCAGGGCCAAACACACAACAGGAACAGGAGCGCCTGAAACCAGGGGCACACACACCCAACAAGAACAGAAGCACCAGGAACCAGGGGCATACACACCCGACAAGAACAGGAGCACCTAGAACCAGGGGCATACACACCCGACAAGAACAGGAGCACCTCGAAACAGTCATACACGCCCAACAAGAACAGGAGCACCTGGAACCAGGGGCATACACACCCGACAAGAACAGGAGCACCTGGAACCAGGGCCAAACACAAAACAGGAACAGGAGCGCCTGGAACCAGGGGCATACACAACCAACAAGAACAGGAGCACCAGGAACCAGGGGCATACACACCTAACAAGAACAGGAGCACCTGGAACCAGGGGCATACACACCCGACAAGAACAGGAGGACCTGGAAACAGGGTCAAACACACCCAACAAAAACAGGAGCACCAGGAACCAGGGGCATGCACACCCAACAAGAACAGGAACACCAGGAACCAGGGGCATACACACCCGACAAGAACAGGAGCACTTGGAACCAGGAGCATACACACCCAACAAGAACCGGAGCTTCCGGAACAAGAAGCATAAACACCCAACAAGAACAGGAACACCTAACCAGGGGCACACACACCCAACAAGAACAGGAGCACCAGGAACCAGGGGCATACACACCCAACAAGAACAGGAGCACCTGGAACCAGGAGCGTACACACCCAACAAGAACAGGGGCACATGAAACCAGGAGCATACACACCCAACAAGAACACGAGAACTTGCCTGGAAGCAGGGGCATACGCACCCAACAAGAACGGGAACACCTGGAACCAGGGTCATACACACCCAAAAAGAACAGGAGCACCTGGAACCAGGGGCATACACACCCAACAAGAACAGGAGCACCCGGACAAGAACAGGAGCACCTGGAACCAGGGGCATACACACCCAACAAGAACAGCAGCACCCGGATCCAGGGGCATATACATCCAACAAGAAGAGCAGGACCCGGAACCAGGGGCACACACACCCAACAAGAACAGGAGCACCTGGAACCAGGGGCACATACACCAAACATGAACAGGAGCACCCAGAACCAGGGGCAGAGACACCCAATAAGAAGAGGAGCACCCAGAACCAGGGGCATGCACATCCAACAAGAACAGAGGCATCTGGAAGCAGGGGCATACACACCTAACAAGAACAGGGGCATCTGGAAGCAGGGGCATACACATCCAACAAGAACAGGGGCATCTGGAAGCAGGGGCACACACACACAACAAGAACAGGAGCACCTGGAACCAGGAGCGTAAACACCCAACAAGAACAGGAGCACATGGAACCACAGGCCTACACACCCAACAAGAACAGGAGCACCTGGAACCAGGAGCATACACACCCAACAAGAACAGGAGCACCTGGAACCAGGGGCATACACACCCAACAAGAACAGGAGCACATGGAATCAGGAGCATACACACCCAACAAGAACAGGAGCACTTACCTGGAAGCAGGGGCATACGTACCCAACAAGAACAGGAGCACCTGGAAAGAGGGGCATACACACCCAACAAGAACAGGAGCACCCGGACAAGAACAGAAGCACCTGGAACCAGGGTCATACACACCCAACAAGAACTGGAGCACCTGGAACCAGGGGCATACACACCCAATAAGAACAGGAGCACCCGGAACCAGGGGCATATACATCCAACAAGAAGAGCAGCACCCGGAACCAGGGGCATACACGCCCAACAAGAACAGGAGCACCTGGAACCAGGAGCATACAAACCCGACAAGAACAGGAGCACCTGGAACCAGGAGCATACAAACCCGACAAGAACAGGAGCACCTGGAACCAGGGGCATACACACCCAACAAGAACAGGAGCACCTGGATCTAGGGGCTGAGACACCCAACAAGAACAGGAGCACCCAGACCCAGGGGCAGAGACACCCAATAAGAAGAAGAGCACCCAGAACTAGGGGCTGAGACACCTAACAAGAACAGGAGCACCCAGACCCAGGGGCATACACACCCAACAAGAACAGTGGCTCCCAGCTGGTGGAATAATAGTTTCACATCACAAAGGACAAGAAGCTTGAACCAGTGATATGTAATTAATTTAACCAAAAGTGTATAAACAAGTACTCTGAGCTCTAGTGAACACACGTTGTACAATACCAAAACCACTACAAAAGTGTGTATGACAAACAAAGGGCTAGAACAATCCAAATAATAAGGCACAGATCCAAGTATATGTAAAACAAAATCAGTTTATCAATTGCATGCCCTCATTTCCTGGGTTGTCGATAGCATTTACACCCAACAATATTTAAGGGTCATCATCGGGACTAGAAAATCAATTAAAGCGATGCCAGAGCAAGATATCTAAAAACAAAGAAGTTTAAAAATGTGAAAAATGACACCAGCATCTAATATGTTATTAGTCTCCAAACATGGGGTAATGGCCTCAAATCAAAAGTGCTCACTTGTTGGAGTAATGAATAATTCTGGGATGCAAAAGGCAAAACAATAAGAGGGAAATATAATGTTTTTTAATGAAAAAGTTAAACCACTGCAGTGAAAATTTAATCAGGGGTGTTATTACTTAACCATTAGAATTACTCACTGAGTGGCAAACAAATCACTGCCAGCATTGTCTCATGGGAAGGTGTCCAGACAAGGTTAAAAGTACACATAAGGCAACAAAAATGGTTGAAAATCCAAAAGTTCCTCCACAGTAGAAAATAATATATTCCACAGATGGAGAAAACTCACTTGGCTGCTTCGAAATAGCAGATGAAACTGTGCCACCAGTGAGATCATCAACAAAGCCTTGTACCATCTACAAAGATAAAGATACACAAGGGAAGCGCTTGTTGCCCAAAGTAGCTTCCTGTGGGTAATAGAATTAAAAAAGAAAAATTGAATATCCTACAGACAGGAAATGGATGAGGAAAACCATTTGCAATAAAAAACAAAATAAAAAAATGAAGAAATAGGGCAATTAGAGAAATCGCCAATGGAACATATCAGCCAGTTGGAAACAAGCATTTGCAATGCAATAGGTCTCGCATTAGGAAAGTTTGAGCGATTGGTATTGTAAATGACACATTTTTTATTTATGTGTTGGTTTTGAAAATAGCGAAATTAATAGCTTTGTCATTTACAATGCCAATAGTTATAACTTTCGCAAATGTGACACCTATAGCATTTGTAATGCAATATGTGTTGTATTTACGTGACTTAGATGTATTGCTATTACAAATAACAATGGCTTTCAAATTGTTTTTAATAATTAATACTTAAATAAAAGTTATTGTAATTTATAATGGCAATAGCTCAAACTTTTGTGAATAACTTTTGTGAAGATTATGTTCAGTTTATTTTATTCTGACGAAAATCCAAGAACAGAAGTGAAATATTAACATCTTTTTGTGACATTTGTAATAAAGCTTGAAACATTGAGAGAACATATTTGAACCAGTTGTTGTTGAACGGTTGCACAGATTGCTGTGGTGGCGTTGAGTGATGTTGTAGTGGCGATGAGGGATGCTGTGCCGTTCAGTGATGCTGTGGTAGCGCATAGTGATGTTGTGGTGCCCCTGAGTGATGATGTGGTGGTGCTGAGTGATGATGTGGTGGTGCTGAGTGATGATGTGGTGATGTGATAGATAGAGAGAGTGCGATAGATAGATAGATAGAGTGAGTGCGATAGATAGATAGAGTGAGGGCTATAGATAGATTGATGGAGGGCGATAGATAGATAGAGGGCGATAGATTGATAGATAGATAGATAGATAGATAGATAGATAGATAGATAGATAGATAGATAGATAGATAGATAGATAGATAGATAGACAGATAGATAGACTGAGGGCGATAGATAGAGTGCGGGCGATAGATAGATAGAGTGAGTGCGATAGGTAGAGTGAGGACGATAGATAGAGTGAGGACGATAGATAGAGTGAGGGTGATAGATAGAGTGAGGGCGATAGATAGATAGGTAGAGTGAGGGCGATAGATAGATAGAATGAGGGCGATAGATAGATAGAGTGAGGGAGGGTGATAGATAGATAGATAGATAGATAGATAGATAGATAGATAGATAGATAGATAGATAGATAGATAGATAGATAGATAGATAGACTGAGGGCGATAGTTAGAGTGTGGGTGATAGATAGATAGAGTGAGGGCGATAGATAGAGTGAGGGCGATAGATAGATAGAGTGAGGGTGATAGGTAGAGAGATAGAGTGAGTGCGATAGATAGATAGATAGATAGATAGATAGATAGATAGATAGATAGATAGATGGTTGTGTGTGTGGTTGTGGTTGTGTGTGTGGTTCTGGGTGGTTGCGTGTGTGGTTGTGTGTGTGGTTGTGTGTGTGGTGTGTGTGTGTGGTTGTGTGTGTGTGTGTGTAGTTGTGTGTGTGAGGTTGTGTGTGTGGTTGTGTTTTTGGTTGTGTGGTTGTGTGTGTGTGGTTGAGTGTGTGGACTGTTACATCACTGCTCTTTATCTGATGCTGTGTTGACCCAGAACTGACTAGTGTTTATCACGCGCAAGGATCACTTATAAAGCAGCTCGGTAATAGCTTGGCTGGGTTAAGCGTGCAAGCCAGCCAATTACAAAGCCAATCGATTCAGCACAGGCAGCACTTACTGCACGACGATGGGATAATAGTACTGATAGACTACTCATGGTATCATCAGCAACTGTATAGTTGGCGCAGGCAGCAGTGAGCTGCCAAATAACACTAACGGAGCGGGTACAGGCATTACTGCGAGGCGCTGAGAGACAGTCAGCCTTTAATTAATTTTTATTGCGTGACAATCTTGGGGCATTACACTGATACAACAAAAATCAGCAAATGCGTTAGTCTGGCACAAGATGCGTGTGGCACTTGTTGAAATGTCAGCCATGAACAACACTGTGTGCCCTGGGGAGGTTAGCAGTCTAGTTCTAGTCTGGAAGAGGAACTTCCAGGAAGGGGAGGAAACAGGAAGTGGGTAAGGGGCAGTAAAAGGCAAAATTAGAGCAGCGGAGGCAGGACGGCAAAAATTAAGGCAGATGCTTCAGTGAAGCATTGTGACATTTCTATAAAGAAGAGACTTAACACATTGCAGGGCTGTTTTCCGCCTGAAATTGCAGCTGCTTTAATAGAAGTCAATTGGGAAAATACGACCCCCTTCATGTTTTTCCCCCAAACCTCCTTGTTTCCTGTTCTAACATGTTGACATGTATGCAATTAGGAAGGCAGGGTAGGACTCCCGGGACCAGTCTACTTGCATTAGCCATAAAGTGCTTGGTTGATTGTTGTTGAATAGGGCACGTTGCTGCTACGCTGATCCTGGGCGGGGTTACTGGCACATTACAGGAGTATTAAGACCTCTCAAGTGTCACAGATCTACGCGAAAAAGTTCATATATTTTTGCGGCATTCTGGTATATGTTAAGTTTGGATATTATATAGACATCTCAGCATGTGAAGAAAAAACTGACCCCGACGAGCAAGAAACTGACCTTGATGAGTTTACTCACGCATGAACCTTGGAAATGTTAAAGCTCTTTAACAGTGTAAATGTAAATGTAAATGTATTGGCATTTATATAGCGCACTACTTACCCGTAGGATCCAAAGGCGCTTCGACCGCTGCGAAACCCTTCCTGGCTTCCCTGAGAGATGGTCCCTTAATGGGTATCTCCAGGGTGAGACCAGGCATCCCCGGCGGTCTGGTGGGGCCGTTAGTGAAGATGAGGCAAGCTAATGCCCAGAGTTGCCGAGTGTGATCGCTGATCAGAGTGGGCACCGAGGCGAGAGAATTATCGAGTCCGCTGACCCTGGTCCAGAAACCTGCCGCGCCGGGAATCGAACCCTGGGGGATTCTTTCCATGGTGTGTATGGCAACGTGCGACAAACACCATCAGCACATTTAACGCGCTTTGAGGCCTTGAGGTAAGAGCTATAGTAACGCATAGGTGTGCGTGCATCCCGCTATACCCCCCGCTCAAACAGAACTTTAAATGGCGAGCCCGTCATTGAGGGCATTTTAAGCAAAGATAGGATTTGCTCCGTTTGTAGCAACTATTATGAATCACTTTGCAACCGAACGTTGACACTTGTTTATTAGTGAACGAGGTGCTTTTGCACACTGTTTTGAAACATAACAAGCAGTGGAAGTGCTCCCACAACGAGAGACCAACAATTGTGTGAATTGCACCCTGGGGTTACCAGAATGTGAGCTGGCGGGCGAGGGTGAAGAGGACAGTGTCAGAGGCCTGCCCTTCGCCCGCGGACTGATAGTGGCGCAGTGTGGGGCCACGTCACTGCAATATCATGTGCTTTTGCTGGGTTTGTGTGAGCCTGTGGCGGTGCAAGTCGGGGTCTGCTAGTGCCCCCGAGCTGCAGTGCACTGCAGCAGTGACAGTACTGTTGCCCATGACCAGTACAGTTTATGTCACTCTGGACACCGGTGGAGGCAGGACGACAGGATGTTGGTCCATCACTGCTTGCCTCACTCCAGTAGAGAGCCTGTGACTATCCGGAAGCAGGCTGGGCCCAGTGCTCACAGGCGCTCGAGTTAATGTGACGTAGCTGTCTTCAGCACGGTATACGTACTGTCATTGCTTGCCTGTTACTAACATGGCGGCTGTGGCCTTGGCAGCATGTGCTGCCACAGGGCACTCACTCCAAGAGCGGTGATATTGTTACTTGTCTGGGGCCAGCACAGCATGTGTGACCATCCGCAGCCTGTGCAGGCCCAATGCTCACTGTATGGGGGTCTGTCTGTGGCACTGCCCGCCCTGCCCCGAGCACAGTGCACGCGCCCCCCTGGTAGCAGGCGCAATCACAGGGCCCACAGGTAAATCAGCGGAACTAACAGATAAGAGGGGCAATTTTACAGTGAGCCCAGCACACTAGAATGAAGTATATTATTATATTTATCATTTCTGGATCAGGCTGATGGAAAATGTCATTTGTCTTCAGCACACACTTCATCTTCTCGGATCAGAGAGAAACAGGGAGAGAAGAGAAAAGACAGGGGCTGGAAGGAGATGCTGCAGATAAAGAGGGAGTCTGAGCGAGAAATGAAGAGGAAGATTAAGGAGGAACTTGTAAAGTGGGAAAGAAAATTAAGAAACGAAGTTAACTCGTATAAAGAGATGAGGATGTCGATACAAGGACGAGAGGGGAAGAAAAGAAGAAGATTAAGCGAAAAGGAGAGGGCCAAAATGGGAAGCCAATACTAGTAAGGAAGGAAGCAGAGTGAAGGAACAACACAAGATTGTATAAATTCAGAGAAAAGAATGGTGAGACAAACAAGCTCTTGGCATTGCTGTAGGGGGGGGCAGGGCGGGAGCGCATTGGCGAGGGAGCAGCAGCCTTTGATGTGCGAGCGAGTGGGAGGGAACACCATATGGGGTGTGATTGAGAATTGAGGCCAAGTGCGCGCTGGGGAAGCGTCGCAGTTGAGTACCTCACATACATTGGGGACAATCCTTGCTGGTTTCAAGAGTTTGTTTTGCCTACAATACTCTTGAAGAACAACGCATGCGCGTTGGTTCTACGAGACCTAAAAATGACAAGGGGTGGAATTGAAACGTGCCTTAAAAATATGTAGAACCAGACCAGGCACACTTGAGTTACTATACTGCAGAAAAGCATACGCTGGTTGCCATACAGAGTAATAAACTCAACAGAAATTAGATGCATACACCAAACATATGATTTGAAATGAAATGTAAGAATCAAAGAGATCAAATGCATTTGCTGAGGCAATAATGAAACACCTATGTTTTCATAAGGACACATATCAGCATACTATTGTAATGTGCGACAAGCACAAGATGGCACAAGTTGCAGTGCAATGCAGAAACACTTTTAATCAGGAACAGCAACATCCCACTGATGTAGCAAAACAGGAAAACATACGAGAACCAACAAGAATGGAAGGTAGGTCAAACCATTTTCACAAAACGAGTGGGCATCCATTTTGACAAAACAAGTGTCACATGATTTACAGATTTTTTTATTTTAGTGTATTTTGTTATAGCGCACAGATACCCCAACGGGGTGTCCTGGCGCTCCTGTGTGATCTTATGCTGGATTAGGTGTCATATAGAAAGGAGTTGTTTAACAGAACAGGTGAGTTTTTAAGGCTTTCCGGAAGGGTAGTTCTTCCTGGATCAACCGGATGGAATTTGGTAACTTGTTCCAGAGGGCAGAGGTACATACTTGGAAAGTTTTTCCGCCTGAGCGAGTTTTTTTGAATCTGGGGGTAGTGATGAAGTTTTTTAAGGAAGAACGAAGAGTCCTGGTGTTGTTATAAGGGGTGAGACAGGTGGAAAGGTATGCAGAGGCCTTGCCTCTCAATGCACGGTGAGCCAGTACCAGTGCTTTGAATTCTGCCCTTTTTTGTATAGGAAGCCAATGAAGTCTGCGACGGTGGGGTGAGATGTGCCACCAACCAGTCGTACTGCAGCGTTTTGGACTGTCTGAAGTCGATGACAAAGACCTGCAGACCGACCAATGTACAGGCCATTAGCGTAGTCCAGGTGCGAAGTGATCAACGCCTGGACTACAATCTTCCTGGTGTTGTTGGGTAAGAAATTGATGAACTTTTTCACCATTCTGATCTTGGTAAAACATGCTGCAGAGACTGTGTGAACTTGATGATGCAGTGTGAGACTAGAATCCCATCTAACCCCTAAGTTTTTCACCGAGTCTTTGGGCTGGGGTGGTGCACTCAAATCAAGAGGCCACCAGATGTTGGGATCTAGTGGGGACGGCTGGTGAAAGAAAAGTACCTCAGTTTTTCCTGCGTTTAGCCTTAGGAAATTATTATCCATCCACCGGGCGATTATGCAAAAGCAGTTTTCTAGAGGGTCAAAGGTTGTTTGGGAAATGCTGTTGAATGAAAACAAAATTTGAATTTCATCAGCAGAGGAGGTGGCCTTTATTCCAGTTTGGGCGATGATATCAAAGAGGGGTGAAAAATAAACATTAAATAGGAAGGGACTCAGTGAGGAGCCTTGGGGGACTCCCCACCGAAGTGGACGGCTATCTGACGTATATCGGGGAGTGAACACTGCTTGCGTACGGTTGGACAAGAATGTCAATGTCAATGTCAATGGTATTTATAGAGCGCAAACAATCATCCCTAATGGGATATCACGGCGCTGTCTTGACAGTAGTGAGTATTTAACAGATAACAGAGTAAGGATGGTATTTAGTCAGATTTTGGGAAAAGAAATGTTTTTAATTGCTTCCTGAAGGACAAATAACAGTCTGTTAGTCTGAGTTCCTGCGGCAGCTTGTTCCAGTGGTTTGGCGCCAGGTGGGAGAACGCCCGTCCACCCATCCTAGCTGTTTTCACACGAATGTTGCTTACTCTAGCAGCCGTACAGGAACGCAGGTTCCTCGTAGGAGCATAGAATCAGATTTTATTTTTTAGGATGCGAGGGCCCGTGTTGTGCAATGCTTTATGCGTTATTCACATTAGCTTGAAGATAGCTCTCTGTCTCATTGGTAGCCAGTGAAGCTCACACAGGCAGCTTTTGGCTGGGTCATACTTTCTTTTATTGCAAATTTCCTTTGCCGCAGCGTTCTGTACGACTTGTAGTTTCGCGAACAGATAGTCCGCCACTCCCACAAACAGGGAATTTCCGTAATCCAGCCTGCTCATTAATAAAGACTGGACCAATATCTTCCTACACTTAGTGGGGATCCATGGAAAAACTCGCAGGAGCATCTTGAGTAGTGCGAAGCCTTTGCCACAAATTGTAGATACATGGGTTTTCATGCTCAAGGTATTATCTAGGATCACACCTACATTTTTGGCCGTTGATGCTGGGATAGGAGCGGTGCCCAGAGTGGTGGGCCACCAGCTGTTGTCCCATAGGTGTGTATGTCTACCAAACAGCAGAATCTCAGACTTGTCTGCGTTTATTTTAAGACAATGGTTGTGCATCCAATTGGCTAGTTCAGTCGAGCAGTTCAGTAGCCTATCCTTAGGGTCGTCTTCTTCATCTAATGAAATCATTAGTTTGGTGTCGTCTGCGTAAGAGCAGATCCCAACACCCCACTTTCTCCCTATTTCGGCTAGTGATGAGACAAACACGTTGAATAGGGTTGGACTCAATGAGGCCCCTTGTGGGACCCCATATTTGATATTCCGGGAAGGGGAAACAAAATCACCCATCCGTACTGGGATGCAATCCATTTTAAGGCCGTACCCTGGATGCCTTTGGATTGTAGGCGGTCTAGGAGGAGGGGGTGGGAGACGGTGTCGAATGCTGCTGACAAGTCAAGCAGCTCCAACACCTCTCTTGATCCCTCGTCCATTCCCCAGCGTACTGCATCTGCCATCTCGATTAGTGCTGACTCAGTGCTATACCCTGGTCTAAAGCCGTGCTGAGAGTCATGGTAGGCGCCTGATGTTTCTACAAAACCCGCTAGTTCAGGGGTATTCAAACTGTGGGGCGCGACCCCCAGGGGGGCAGTGGAGCGATGCAAAGGGGGTCGCGCCTTCACAGTGTCACTTCTGCCCGGGCCTCCAGGGCTTCAGCCCCCCTCGTCCCCCATCCTGTGTCTCTGCAGTGCAGCTCGCGCTCCTGGGGCCTCGGCTGGGAGGTGTCTGGAGTCTTATCTCCGGCCGAGTTTTTCACAGGTCTTTAAAGACCATTAGCATATTTACATGCCTTTGTTAACTGATTACCAAGGCTTGGTTTTTTTATGGTTTCAGTACCCCCTGGGCCCCCACTCTGCCTATTCCTTACATTTGTATTTTTACACTTACTGCTGTAGTGTGAGAATGCATTTAATAAAAAGAAATATAAAGTTGGGTTGCCAAATGAAACATGCCTGCCGTGTGTTATTTAAAGATCCTGCAGAGACCTGCTCTTGACACTAAATTGAGTTATAAATAACAAAGTATGTATTAATTAGTTATGTGACTTTTCTGTCTTTATTCTCTTTAATTATAAGTCATGGATAATTGAGGCAGCCCTAGAACACAATTAAAAGTGCTTTCTATTTATATATGCTGTTCTAAATATTCACAGATTAGTGCTAAAAATACAGCTTTAGGTGACTGCTTATTTCTGGGCCATCAAAATAATGAACTGGTAACCCTAATCATAAGAATGGAAGTTTGTTGCAGGATCAGCACATTATTTATTTCCTCCACCCTCGAATCCTGATTAATGCCATTATAGCAATAGTTTAACTTATACCCTGCACTCCCAGCGATCGCAAGGCACTCAAACTGATCACCATGCACTCAAAGCGATCACCATGCACTCATAGCGATCACAATACACTCACACTGATCACCATGCACTCACAGCAATCACAATGCACTCACACTGATCACCATGCACTCACACTGATCACCATGCACTCACACTGATCACCATGCACTCACACTGATCACCATGCACTCACACTGATCACCATGCACTCACACTGATCACCATGCACTCACACTGATCACCATGCACTCACATAGATCACCATGCACTCACACCGATCACTATGCACTCACACCGATCACTATGCACTCACAGTGATCATAATGTACTCACAGTGATCACAATGCACTCACACTGATCACCATGCACTCACAACATTCACCCGCTCACCCTGCTCTCACAGTTATCACTCTGCACTAAAACTTTGCTTGCATTGTTCACTCTGTACCACACCCTGCAGTCACACAAGCACACTTCTCACCCTGCCCTCATGTGACACTTCACTCACCTGTCCCCCCCTTAATGCTCAATCTGTAGCTCACTCAAACAAGGCCATCACTAACCATGCACTAATTCATCCCACTCTGCACTTACAGCCGAACCCAAATTCATATGGTCACCTCACTCACCCTGCAGTCACTCCTTTTACCCTACTCTCACACTGTTGCATTGCTCACCGTGCAGTCACATGGGCACTCTTGTCACCCACACAGTGCAGAAGGTTAAAGTGCCTGGTACAAAGAAGATGTACCATGCACATCACAGAACTGAGTGTGAGTAAACTATGAGTAGGGCTATAAAAAAATGAAATGTTTGTCAGACAGGTGCTATAGAAAGATGAGGTGTATTGTTGGTGAGTGGTAGTGAGGGAATTCATGGAGAAGGTGGAAAGACTTTTGCACCGTGTGCGACCAGTGCTTAGACAATCCCTGGCTGGGAGAGTTAACCCCTCTCCCCCCCCCCGAAGTTCGGGTCTAGTGGATCCCCTGCTTCTGCCTATTATTTACATTTGTAGTGCGCTACTGTTACCAAAAGGTGTCCTGGGGCTAATAACCATCTGCCTGCAATGTGAGAGAGGGATCCGGGGCTGGGAGAGAAGAGAGGGATGGAAGGAAGGGGGTGAGAGGAAAGGGGCATGGGTAAACTGCTTAACTCTGCACAAGACCACCACGGGTTGAATGCACCCTTGCTGCTCCCGGCCATGGCCAGGTGAGCTTCTAATGTGGCAGCGCGTATTCCTGTGGATTGGGAGGCCCTTCACAAAGGTTGACTAGACACCTTTCTGATGTTAAATGCTGTATTTTGTTTATAAACTGGTACTGATGGGGTGAAATCTTTCCTCAGTATTACTGTGTTTAAAAAAATTCTAAATAATAAAGGAATGCTACCCCAAAATACCCAAAAAGCCCAGGTCCTTCCAATAGGGATTTTTTAGAGGGAGGCCGGGGCCAACCCAGGGGCAGAGGAAAAAGATGGTCCAAACCTCCCAACCCCCCCGGGGAACGATTCACACGCCGCCAGCACTATCGGTGGTAGGCATACCTGCCAACAGCCCCAGTAACACCTCTCCGAATACTTCAGAAACAGGCCTCCTCCCAATCTTTAATCTCACAGATCACATCCTATCTAGTAATGAAGTATCACTCCTTAGCAGGGGTTTATCCTTTGTCCCTACAGCACGGCCCAACTTTCAGGAAGCTCAAACGGAACTCCTAAGATTCTTCAGGAAAGTTTGTTTACATAGCTTCTTTATTCTCAATCCCTCTATCCCCAAACATCACAATACCCCCTTCAAACCATCCTCGAAATTTTCCCCTACAGCAAGCATGATTCCAGCTGAGATTCCCACATTTGAGAAACTGGTTTTAAAAGATCTATCAGACCTTGAAGAGAAAAGGGCCTTCATTCCATATAACATCAGTCTTGAAGAGAAAAATGCTATCTCCTCCCATAAAAATAATCAGTCTCTCGTAATCAAACCTGCGGACAAAGGGGGAGGGATAGTTATTCAGGACATTGTATCCTACAAAAATGAAGTGCTACGCCAACTTAATAATCACGAGCACTATTGCAAACTTCCACGCAACCCCACCAATGAAATCCAAGAAATGATTTCAACTGTAACTAACAGGGCACTTGATTCGGGCTTCTTATCTAAAAAAGAGTACGATTTTCTTAACACCAAATCCCCACGGACTCCTGTGATTTATTGCTTACCGAAGATTCACAAAAACCCTCAATCTCCTCCAGGTCGCCCCATAGTTTCGGGCTGTGGTTCGATCCTCGAACCATTGGGGCACTACATCGATTTCTTCATCAAGCCCTTTGTCCCAGAAACTATCTGTTACATCAGGGACAGTATGGCTATGATAAATTTCATAGAAGACTACCCCTTTGATCCCAGATCCAGCACTATGTGCACGCTGGATGTGGAATCTTTGTACACAAATATTCCACAATTTGAGTCTCTGCGTGTAATGGAGAAGGTCCTTGAATCAAGAGAACGCCCCCATAATGTGCCCTCTTTGTTCATCCTTGAATTACTAGAAATCTGTCTGACCAAAAACTTTTTTCTTTTTGAGGGTCAATACTACGGTCAAGTGAAGGGAACATCCATGGGAGCAATTTTTGCTCCCAACCTAGCCATTCTGTATATGGACCACCTGGAGACTAATAACATTCTCCACACATCGAATCCTTTCCACAATGGCATTGCCTTGTGGAAAAGATATATCGATGATATCTTCCTATTATGGAATGACTCCCCTGAAAACCTTACATCCTTCCAGCATTGGTTGAATAACAACAGTGGCGGACTTTGCTATACTCTGTCCACTAGTAAAAACTTGATCCCTTTTCTTGACTTACAAATAAGACATACAGAAGGCAGGCTCACAACCACACTACACCGTAAGCCCACTGAGCGCAATACCCTGCTCGAATATACCAGCCACCACCCCCGGGCCTAACGCGACTCTTTACCTTTCTCCCAGTTCCTCCGCATTAGGCGTAATTGCTACTTTAAGGATGATTATTTCGCTGAGGCTAAAATACTTAGCACAAAATTGAGAAACAGAGGGTTCCCACGAAAACTGGTACGGAATTCCTTAAAAAGAGCCTGGTACTGTCCAAGAGAGAACCTCTTAGAACCCAAAGAAAAAAATGCACAAGACAAACTTATTTGTGTCACCACATTCTCACCAGCATCCAACGCCATCAGGAAAAGTGTACTCAAACACTGGCCAGTCCTCAACGCAGGCCCTCTGAAAATAGAGAAACCAATGTTTGCATTCAAACGATCCAAGAATGTCAAAGATCATCTAGTCAGAGCAGCTCTCCCTTCACAAATACAAAAAACAACCATAAATGATGCCTGGGGCCTACCACCTCTTATAGGTCATGTTAAGTGTGGGAGCTGCATCTGCTGCAACACCACCATAGAAGGGAAAATGTTTGAATTTGGCAATATAAAATTTGACAGGAAATCTTTCTCTAATTGTAATTCTGCGAACCTGGTCTATGCTATCCTGTGTCCTTGTAAGCTCATCTACATAGGACAAACGAGTCAGAAAATAAAGTTAAGGATTGGACAACATAAAAACAGGATAAAATGTAAAACAGCAAATGCCCCATTGGTGGAACATTTTATTGCAAAAGGACACCCTGAAAAAGACTTTCTTTGGACTGTGATCACAATTATCAAGCCCCCCCCAAGAGGAGCAGATATGTCTCAGCTGCTGAACAAAAAGGAGTTACATTGGATTTTACGCACTAACAGCATTCGGAATGGGCTAAACCGACTTGAAGATTGGACGTCCCTACTGTAAATTCCATCTAATGTGTTTTCATTCTATGAAATAAAATTGTTGATGTACTGCTTAGAATGCTTAAGAGCACGGCACTAGAGCACTATTCACCACCTTAAAATGGCCACCGTATTGACTGCCATTTCACTTCACCCCTGCAAGTCCTTTCACGCTGTTTACTATCCTCGCGTGCACTTCCCCTTATCACACAACTCCATAGACACGCTGACTGAGCACCAGATCGCCAGACTTGTGGCAGCTATTAACAACCCCCGAAGTAAGTACCAGTCCGGATGGACGCCGAAACTATAGCCTTATGCTAGCACACAGCTTCTAATTCCCTGGGTACCTTTTACTTGCAGATAGCTATTGTGCTTTTCGGCGTATCCCTACATTCGAAAACGCCGTGAGTAACCCGTGCCGGATTTTCAAACCGAATCTCGAGGTTGCAGGTAAACCGCCGTTTCGCCCGGGCTCACTCCTAGCACGTAACGCTTGACTTGCCTAAACTAATAGACGGTTGTTTTGTTCACAGATATTCTGCCATCACGACCAATAAATTTTCAAGATCCCCCGGTCTATTTGCCATGGACTTTATGTAGGTCTATATTGCGCTGCATCGCATTGGAAGCATGTATTTAGCCGGCACTGGCGCAGCCATAGCCACAGTCACTTATTTCTCATTCGGCGTTTTTTGAATAAATTGCGCAGCCTCGCACTGTAAGCATGTATTAAGCTGGTACACACCCAGTTATAGCCACAATCACTTATTTCTCGTTCGGTGCTCATGATGCACTTAGATCACATTAGAAACCACTCTGACCTGCTCACAGTCTTTCACATTAGGTCACGTAACGGATCTGTCTCCCCACTTCCAACTCGAGTACATGCATTTCGCCGTGAGATTTCCTCATGCATGTTATTCCCATTCCTCACAATCAAGCCACCACGTTGTTTTAAATAAAATAGCACTTGATTTCACTCAAAGTGCAACTAAACAGGATCCTTGTTATACGCCTGGTACTTACGTTATTTTCCTTGGTTTTTTTTCCCCCTTTTTCCTCCTAATGTAAATATGTATATCATTGAAATGTGATGGAAAGGCTAAACATTCTTTCTTTTATAATGTTTAAGACAACAATAATGTCATCCAATGTCCTGATGATGATGCCCATATTCTAAGACAGGCATCGAAACGTCGACACATAACCCCATATGCAAATTCTGTATGTAACATAGATAATTGCAATAGTGTGGTTTAATATTCAACGTCTGTCCCACTGAAACACAAGTGTACAGACCAATTTCGTGCTTTTTCCATTTTTCCTTTTTGTTGTCCTGTATATGTTGAAGGTCACAGCTGTGCCCGCTTGACATTTTTAACAATCTAAAAACTATTTTTTGATCTAAAAAATAAATTCCTGTCCGGACGGACAGAAGACATACAACCTATTAAGTGTATGATCATTACTTACAATATATTCGTTATAGGGACCACTGTTCTGTATAATAAATAAAATAAAAAATATAATACCCCAAAATACGCAGCATCACAGAACATTATTTACATTTTCTACTCACACAATTTAGTGTGAGTAGAAAATGTCGCATAATTTGGTCCTCACCTTCCTCATAACCTAGAGGTTTAGAAATTTTTGTCAGGAGGGGGTCCTTACGCTTGAAAATGTTGACAGGGGGGTCTCGGCATCCATAAGTTTGAGGACCTCTACGCTAGTTGTTGCTGAACGAGTTTTTCGAGCACTTTGGCGGGGGCTGGTAAGAGAGCGATTGGCCTGTAGTTGGAAGGTTCACTCGGGTCGTCGTTGGCTTTCTTAATTATGGGGACTAACCGTGCATGCTTCCAGGAGTCTGGATAGGCTCCAGTATGCAGCGAGTCGTTCCAGATCCCGTTCAGTGTGGGGTTGAGAATGGGTGCTAGGGACTTGTATTGCTTGGCGGGCCAAGGATCAAGAGGAGATCCGGATTTGCTTTTGTGGAGTTCTTTGAGAGATTGATCTAAGGAGATCTCTTTAAAGTTGGAAAGCGTACAGACAGATCCAGTGATGCCAATATTAGTAGTACATTTGTCTGAGTTAGTATTGCTGGGGAAGGAGTCATATATGGTGGCTATTTTGTTCTCGAAAAAATCAGAGAGGCTGTTGCATAGTGTCTGAGACACCAATGGGGGTCGTTTTAAAGCCAGAGGGTTGGTGAAGGATCTAACTGTATCAAATATTTCCCTGGATGATCCTTGTGAACGGTTGATATTTTCTTCCAGAAAAGTTCTTTTGTGTTCAATAATTTTTTCCTATATTCTTTTAAAGCAGATTTATAGAGAGATTTACGGTCAGGTGAGTAGGTTATTCTCCAAAGTCTCTCGAGGCGTTTACATTCCGATTTGCAATTTCGGAGTTCGTCGGAGTACCACGGAGCAGATGGGGCAGAGCGGTAGGTTTTGATGGGCCTAATAGGTGCCAGGAGGTCAATTGCGGAAGAGATCCAGCCGTTAAAGTTAGTCAAACGAGTGTCAAGGTAAGAAATCGTGTCTAGGGGGTCGATAGATTGGAGATGGGCGGCAAGGCTGTCAGGGGAGATCTTGCTCCAATTTCTGCCCTGTAGTTTGGCCGGGCATATGTGGCGATTTTGGCGGTGCCGGGGGAACGAAAAAGGAACAAAGAGGTGGTCAGACCAGATCACCGGGAAGGGATCGCTTATGGCCAGACCATCCAAATTGGTGCAGATCAGGTCAAGGGTACAGGTAAATGGATGAGAACACAGTTTCATTTGGAACAACATAGAGTATATATAAAAGGGTTGCACTCCTTAATGATGTTTAGTCCTTCTATTTTGCTTTTGTACCTCTAGATCCAGTGGCATTTTGCTTTGTTTAATAATTCTTAAATATCTCACCCTCTTGGAGGTGTGTTGATCTGTTCAGTCACCTGCCACCTCAGATCATTTTCAGTATGTTTCGTGCTATATAATATGCAACCAAAGGTGCCGTGATAGCCTCACATTTGATCCTGCTGTGGTATTGACTCAACCTACATCTAATCTTCTGAGTGGGTTGTTCTATATAGGTATAGTTATGAGGGCATCAAATGTCTTGAGTGACGTTACTGGAGTTGCAGTTTGTAAAAGATTTGAGGGTTTATGTGATTTCTGCCTGTCTGTTCTTAGCGTTGTTTGTAAAGCTGCACACGACTCCAGTTATTTCACGTAACTATAACTCATGCCCTGAAGTAACTATAACTCGCGCCCTCAACGTTCACTGCCATTTACCTCACATATTATATTACTCATGGTATGTTCTATGACATCATTGATAACATCGCTGTAACATCTGAAATAAAAGGTGTATGGTTGTGACGCGAGTTATAGTTACTTTAGGGGACAAGTTATAGTTAATTGAGATAACTGTAACTTGTGAATGTGAGTGTTTTTTCAAGTTAACATTTACGTTATCCCTGAAATGTTCACCTACCTAAAACGTTACTGTAAGTTTTTGTTTTTATTGCGAATTTCTTAGGATTTTCTTTTATTGTGAAGTAAGAAAAAAGTACATTTCCTAATTACAGAGTCACTTTAACCTTTGTGCGTGTGGGTGTGTATATATATATATATTCACTGAAAAAACCATTGGTTATAGACCATATATAGTTAGGGATTAGCCTTTTCAAAACCTTAATTTACTTGCATAAAACCATTGAAATTCCATATATAGTTAGTTGCACTAACTATATATCGCGGACCCGCAATCCACTGCTAATGATGTCACATATTACATCATTCATGACATGGTCAGTGACATCACTGATGACATCACTGATGACATCTCAAATGACATCACTGATGACATCACTGATGACAACACCCAGTGACTGTATGTTTCTGTAAAGTTAAAATATGTCTTACATATTGAAGAATGAGTGGATGTATAAGTGTCTGGATGAAGGATTTAGTAGGTGCATGACTGACTGTATGAGAGAATGATTAAATGTGTCTCACTGAGTGCATGGGTTAGTGACTAAAGTGTCTTAATTTGGCAATCATTATATATGTTGTTCTGTAAACTGCTGCATGTTTAAATCAGTAGCTATATGAGTAACTATATTGGTTATTGAATGGTTGCCCAAGTATTTGTATGGGAGACTGAGTATGTGTGTGGGTGGCTGGGAGGTGTATGCCTCTGTGCATAGATGTGTGAACAGTTAATTCCCTAGGTGTATGGGTTCAAAAGTGCATGTAGAAACAGCTGTATGGACAGTTGACTGTGTGCATGAGTGTATTCGTTAGTGAATGGATATCTCAGTGCTACATGTCAAAGTAAGTACATATGTAAAACACAGTCCATGTGAGAATTGACATATATAAATAACTGAACATAAGAGCCACTTAATGTGAGAGTGGCTGTATGGATCATTGTGATCTTGTATCAGGGATTGTATAAGAGAGTAAATATGTGTTAGTATATGTTTGAATAAGTAAGGTGTGTATAACTGTATAGTTGAGGAAATGGAGGTGTGATTGATTCTTTGCATGACTGACTAGGTGTGTGAGTAACTCCATGGATGTGTGACAGTCTGTGAGTGTCTGTTTACACTGAGTGTATCTAAGGTTATATTACAGTCTGAAGATGTTCATTGTATTATCACATAAATGATATCATCAGTGATGTGATCAATAATGTCAAATGAGATGTCAGTGATGTCATCAGTGATGTCATCAGTGATATCATCAGTGATGTCATTTGAGATGTCATCAGTGATGTCATCAGTGATGTCACTGACCATGTCATGAATGATGTAATATGTGACATCATTAGCAGTGGATTGCGGGTCCGCGATATATAGTTAGTGCAACTAACTATATATGGAATTTCAATGGTTTTATGCGAGTAAAATAAGGTTTTGAAAAGGCTAATCCCTAACTATATATGGTCTATAACCAATGGTTTTTTCAGTGAATTTTCAAGGTTTTGTAAATGCAAATTCCTAACTATATATGGACTATAACCTATGGTTTTTTCTGTGAATTTCAATGTTTTTTTAATAGCAAATATCAAAAGCTGTCAAATGTCAAGTACGTGATAGGTAAAAACGTTTTCGTGTGTATGCACGCTGATGTGCTTTGAACGCTGCCCCCCCACCCCCCTCCCCTCTTTACTCTTAGTAGTACTCTCTCTTTGCAGATAGTGAAGGGTAGTTAACGCAGACCTTTACCCCCGTTGTAATCCGTCGTGTCTGCTTGTCTCTCCATTTGATTGATTGTTATCCAAGCATTTACTGTTTTAGAATTGGTTCTCTTTGGTTCATTCTCTATTTACAAACAAGCACAAAGTCGCAATACTCTGTTTAGTCTTTGCAGATAGTGAAAAATCGTGTAAAAAAATAAAAGTAATCGAGCAAAATCAGTAGGCCACTAATTGGATCTCTTTTTGACCTCGCTATAATAGAAACATTAAGAACAACCCTTCATGAGAAATACGAAAATAGTGAGATGAACTGAGCTCCACACCATGAGGGCTGCAAGACAGCTCGGCTCCGTCACCCACCCCGCCCAAAATAACGACAAACCCTATGCAAATATTAAAAATATATACAACACACCAGCAAAGTAACAGGGAAAAACATTTTATTAAATAACTATTTACATAACTATTTTATACTTTTTGTTGCCCGATCCGGCTAGCTCAATCGATCGAGCATGAAACTCATGCACTCTGATAGCAAGCGTTGCTACTGTTGCTATGCAGACCAAAACTGGTTTTCAGTTTGTACATTTTTCTAGATTTTTCCATCCGAGGTTGGTTGAGTTTGTAGAACGATGGCTTCAGATTTTCCACATACGGTGTGGTGTTGCGGACTGGGAGGGGGCGCTTCGCTCCTGCCCCCTCCCCAAGTAAGATTTTCATACGTGAAAGTACGTTAATGGTTTTGGTCCCTGAGTTGCTTCGATGTCACTGCCATTCTCAAATGGCATAAGTTCTGGATGTTGGGTGCCATAGTTCAGAGTTCTGAGCAGCGCTTGTAACACTGTCTGAAGCTTATTTCCACCTACTGCAGCTTCACTATTCTCAAAGTAAGTGAGGGTCGTTTGTGGACCTGACTGCATTTGAAAACAATGTGATATGGTACCTCCCTAAACAGCTTGACGGAGGCCCCCGAGGGGCGGTGTGATGGCACGGACTCGGAGAAGACGCTTGGCTCCGACCCCCTCCCCAAGTCTTATAGCACTGGTGTAGCCTGAGATCGCCCCCGACATAGTCGTCCGGGGTCCGGCGGAACTTTTTGCCTTTTGATGACTCTTCTATTCTGGACCTTGTCCCACAATCCGTTTGACCTGAAGACACGCTGTAGTGGGGCGCCCCTTTAGCGTCCGAGTTCCAAGGTGTCCCAGGGCCATTTTAGTGGACCAGGCCCAAATCCGAAGAGCCGTCCGCCATTTTAAGAATCCAATGGCAGCCGCCTATCGCTGCACCGCAAGAGTGGGCGCAACTCAACTACATGGTGAGCGAGACGCTGTAGCCGCAAGAGCGGGCGATAAACAGCTGAATGGCGGAAGAGGCACAGTGTAGCAAAAGCGGGCGGAATGGCAACTGAAACGGTAAAGGGGCGCCCCAGTACAGCAGACGAGCCTCCACCTGGGGACGCCCGTTCACGCCGCCTCCCCCACGCCCCCCGGGGCGCCCCACGCCGTTTTTCGGAGCAGCATTGTAGGATACCAAAACCAGTGCGGCAAGTTACTGGACATCACCTGGGTGCCATCCACATCTCAGCGCGTTCTGCTGCCTTGGGACTATTCGCACAACAGACCGCTACTGACGAGGCCTCCCCCCGCACCACCCGGGACGCCCCACGCTGTTTTTCTGAGCTGCATTGTAGGAAACCAAAAACCATTGCGGCACCCAGGTAACATCACCTGGGTGCCGTCCAGAACTCAGCACGTTGTGCTGCCTTGGGACTATTCGCACAAAAGACAGCTACTGACCATTGTTGCTTCTTTTTGCCAAAAAAATGTTTAAATGTATTTACAGTTTTTGTTACGTTCGATATATTTATAAAGTTAATAAAGTTTTATAATCCTACTTTGTTGGAGTACTATATATTTTTAAAAAATCGGGTGAATGGGGCCTTGAATCGGGTTATTGTCATGTGTGGGCTTTGGAAGTGTGCTGCTACAGGATCGGACATTTCAAACTCAAATGCACGTTCTTTTTCTTACCTTTCCGAAGCATGGAGCGCAATAGCAGGCAGAGAAAGGGTGATGCAAGTGTTGAACACTGCCTGGCCTGGCAAGTTGCTGGCAGTGCCCCCCCCCCCCCGCCCGCTCCTGAAAGAGGGCACACACACACCGCCACCCCCGAGTACTTCACATATCTTTAAAAGACCATGCGCTTGTTAATGAGGCTTAAATGGTTTATCACCCCTTCTAGAGCCCCTGCATCGGCCCTCTGACGTTTCCTGGAAGAATTAGCACGTAACACAATACCAAGCACTGTCAGCTGAAGCCCCCGAGGAATCGGGTTTTTGCTTGCAGGAATCGGGAGGCGGGAGACTAGCACTGAAATCGGTAGTCTCACGCCTGAATCGAGAGGGTTGGCATGTCTGGATTCTCTGCAGCTGGGGCCATAAACTACATCCGCAGGGCTAGGTGATAGCCTGGGACCGGCCTGGACAATCGGACACAGAGGAAGAGGAGTGTCAGAGGGTGCGGTAGTGAATAGGGTGATAGGGAGGTGTCGGACGGGCACAGGGTGTGATTCTCAGGGAAGAGCAGCGCAGATGGGGGGAAGTTTATGGCCCATGCATGAGAGAGAGAGCGGGGGTGACCAGTGCGTGGGGGAGATGCTTGCGAGGGTGGGGAACCGTGCTGAGGATCGGCGGCGTGCAGAGAGTGGGTCTGGTCAAGGCATCTAAAATGGCTGCCGTGCACGACAAAATTGTGGCATTGGAAAAAAGGCAAGATGGCGCAGACAATGTTTATCAATAAGGATTCATTTATAACAAAATATTTTATCGCAGTGACAAATTGGCGGTCAACACTTCCTGATTTCCATCAAATCGAACGTTAACAGACGTCACGCAGCAAAAAAAAAAAAAAAACACGCACTGCCGCTGGAAGACATGTATCAACATATATGAGCCTCCTCAGCCACCCTCAGAAAACATAAGGGATCAGGATACGTCTCCCGCACCCCCTTATACCTAGTAATTTAATTAAAACGAAACACAAAATGGCGAATTCCCGTTTCGCTACCAGTTTGCGGCCCAGTTCGCGGCCCGAGAAGCGCTTCTACCGTGAAAAATAATTTTTTTTTATTTTCCCCACGGGACCCTTTAATAACCCCGACATCATTCCTAGGGGGTCAAGAGGGGTCTACCTTGCCCCCTTTCATTAAATTCCCCCTTCGTTTTTCACCTCTTCTTCTCTCTCGATCCTACCGAGAGATAAGATGGCGGCCGCTCCGGACTGTTTAGAATGTTGACAGACACCGGAGAGCCAATCAGCTTCTCATCGCAAAGTTCCGTTTCGCGAAAAGTAAGCGGACCGGAGCGCAGCCCGGAGCGCTGTTACAGATATATATCTTGTTTTGAACGTTAATTTCTCAAAATCCACTGGAGCACATATATTGAGACCTAGCAAAGGCACATCGGGCTAACAGTCCCTACAATTTTGCCAAGTTTCGTGCAAATCCATTCAGCCGTTCGAGCTAAAAGTGAGGCCAACCGCCCTATGGAAATTAACATGGGGAAAACGCGTTTTGGGACCCCCCTTTTTTCTCGGCCCCCCCTTGACGAAACCCCCCCAAATTTTCAAGAGCTGCTTAGAAACAAAATGTGCCATTTTCCTGAAAATTTCAGCCGATTCCGTCCACAAACGCCAAAGTTATTAGACATAGAATTTTCAAAAATCCCATAGGGAAAAAATCCTAACTATATATACCTACTGGCGAGACGCCAGTAGGTAATATATATATATATATATATATATATATATATATATATATATATATATATATATATATATATATATATATATATATATATATTATTGTCCAATTGCTCGAAGCTTTGAAGGTTGCACTCACAACTAATGTGAGCCTTTCGGTTCCGTAAAGCAGGAAAACCAGCTGCAGCATTTCCGGGCTTTTTATTTTCTTTGTGCAACGCGTTTAGAGGCTACGGCCCCTTCACCTGGCAGCTGGAAAGATGTGGCATGGATTTCCTAAACTGGGTGCTATTGAGCTGTTTGTGAACTGGGCGGTGAGCTGATTGAGCAGTTTGGAGCAGGGGAGCAAGGAGCGAGGTCCACGGCCGAGGCGAGGCTCCGAAGGGGGTAAGAGGAGCCGGGACACGGCAAAGGAAGCACTCAAGCCCCCAAGGAAAACCCCTCACCTCCATCCCGGAACCTGAGCCCGAGCCAAGCGTCAATCCGAGCGGAACCCGGCACCTGGCTTCTGGCATCAGGGGCTCGGGGCGTTCGGCACAGCAGCTCGGCACAGCGGGAAGCATCAAGCATCAGGAGGAGAGGTGGGAGGTGAGCGCGGGCAGGTGAGTATGTTCGTGTTCCTGCCCCTTGCCCCTGCACTCCCTGCTTTGCCATAACTCCCGGCGTCCCGGCTCAACGCTAATTCATTCGCAGTGCCTTGGGGGAGCCTTGTGAGAGCGAGACGAGTGGTAGTGGAGCAGAGTGTGGCGAGCGGTGAACGCGGGTGGGTGAGTTTCCCGCCCCGCCCGCGCCCTTTGTCCTCCATTCTTCCTTTCACTTCCAATGCCCTGGACTAGACCGGCGAGTTGGGAAAAGCCGGCCAAGCAGAAGGGAGCTTGTTCTTGCTCGTGCATCCCTCCCCCTTCTGTGCCTGTCCCTCCCTGCATCTTGTCTGCATCTTGTCTGTCGCCCAAAAAACACCACTCCCAAGGACACTAAGCAAGGCACTATGAAGGAGCTAAACAAATAAAGCCAGGCATGGCTGAGCCGACACAGGAAAAAAGAAAAAAAGTGGCCGAATAAACTCAACAGCAGCTAACCAAACAAATAACCTATCCAAAAATTCTACAACCATACAGGAACAAACAGTAACGTTAAGCGGCCATTAATATAAATAATTCAACAATCAGTATTAATCAAGAAAACAGGAAAATTCAAGAATTTAAACAAAACAAATAAAAATAAAACAATACAAATAACTGAGGCCAAACAAAGGAACACGCGAGGAACCTTGGGGCAAAAATAACGCAAGCATCTGACGGCAACTCTACGCAACTTGCCATCTAGGAGCTGCACGATTGAGAATACTGGCAAAACAAAGAGTCTGAGGTAGACAGAGGTCCAGCGATAAGGCATTGCAAAATCATAAACGCAAATCTACCACATATTAAGCAATCACAACTCCGCCGGTCGCAATTCAGAAAAACCCAAAGACCCATAACAACGGAGCCAAGAAGGTCATGAGGTCAGGTAAAATCAGGCAAGCAACAGACGGAGTCCCAGCCAAACGGCGCAGGGCCAACAAACGCAAACTCAATACCGAAACAGACGCCATGTTGACAGAACATGAGCAAGAAGAGCCCCTACTACTAGACCCAACGCCCGAAATGGCTGAAAGAAATGGCTTAAACATCAGCAAAACAGAAAAAAAGAGCTCTCAACCAAAAATGTACTCTATTTTCTCATTTCTGAAAGAACCTAAGCACCTCCAACAGCAAACTCAAGGGATTGCCCTCGCCAATGGAACCGGAAGGGTGCGTGCAAAGTAATTACATTAAAGACACGGAAGACAAGAAATGTGAAAAAAAGTGAAATTTCCACACACGCCAGGAATGCAGTGCCCAACCAGAAAGCTTAATCAATGGCGACAACAGGGCCCCCAAAGGTGTTGGAACTAACAAACAAAATAAAACTCAGTTCAGGAGGTTACACCAGAACGAAGGTGTCTCAGTCTACAGATCGCGACCAGAACATCAATCCGGGTATCCAGTCAGGCCAAGAACATGCCCACATGGGGTGGGACAGAGAGTCAGAAACTACGCCCGAAAGAGAGCTAAGTGAAGCAACCAACCTCACAGAAACGATTGAAATACCAGACCCAGTGCAGAGGGGGTGGGGCAGTGAGTCAGGGAAAACACAGGAAAGGGAGTTAATACAAGCAATTGAACTTACAGAAAAAACTATAATAACTGACGCAAGCCTGGCACACATCCAACCAGTATCCCTCAACACTGAAGATAACTCCCAGCTAACAACAGAAGAGTGGGAGAGGCTGGAAGGATCATACTCACCAGCTATCACACAGCCCGACGGCATCCTACCAGAGAGTAAAGAAGACTCCGAGAAGATTCCACCAACAGAAGATCACCCAAAAAGCGCTGAATCCTATGGTCATCTTTGCTAAACACGCTTCAATTATCAATAAAGGCCATGCAGTACCACTCGGAAAAAATGGACATCCAACTACCCCTCTTAAACGTCTTGGCCATACATGTAGCCAAAATCGACAACAAGTTGGCAGACATGAATTGTATGATAAAGAGGGTGCAAGCGGAAACAAAAATAGAGCAGCCGAGTTGTGCATGCTATTCAATAGAGGATAAGCTTACCACAATCCCTCAACTCCTGGGAGGCATCTTGGCGAAATTAAAACAGACAACTGAAAATACAATCATCAGCAACCAAGACATTGGGAAAGAGGGCTTAAATCAACACCTCATATACCCCAGAGAACATTCACTTACTGTAAATTCACAGAACCCATAACCTGCCTCGAACAGACAAAGAGGATAACTCGAGCCAAACAGCCCCAGTGGTCCAGAAGCCAATAAACCGGTCATCGACACCTACGCGGAGGTCACAGGAAAATCCTTAAGGCAGATTCCCGCTAATCAAAGGAGCGAAGCCCCAGCGCAAACAAACACACAACCTGAACACACGCAAGGGCTAGATCTAGACACCGCGACAAGTCCTCACAACGAAATCACCGGGTATGCGAGCAAGGAAGAATGTAGGGCAGAAAACAAAAGACCTCGAAAACAAAAAAGGAAAGGACGAAAAAAGATGGCCAACATTAAAACATTCTTCAAAAGGACAACCACGTCCCCAGAAGAGGAAGCAGTAGAAGCCCTAGAAGAAAAAGCAGCAGAAGAGATAGAAAGCCCGCTTACGACTATAAAAACTTCTCCGGCGAGCAAGAGTCGCCACAAAGGGAGAAGCCCACTCAGCCAATATCAAGGGGGACTCCATCGGCAGACGGAAGCAAGGACTCCCGCTTGATACAAGATTCTAGAGCAATGCCCAACTTGACAAACCTGGAAGGGCGGGGGGGGACCCAAGAGACCCGACAGCCCACAGACTGAAACGGGCACAGTGGACTGCAAAAAATGGGTGATCGGTGAGGCGGAAGCCAATAGTGGCATAATACTGTTCATTCCTAAATATAAGTCGAGGCAGAGAGGATACCCTCAATCGAGGTAATATCTTACATCTATTATCAACATTCAGCAGTCTGACCGATGTCAGCTCTAAAGACCTAGTGGCAGTGGAATTTATCGACAGTAAACATCTGTCAGATCTGGAGGCCACAAAAACAACATGGGCCAGGAATGATACAGCGACGAGAATAATGGAACTTGAACCACAGTTTCTATCCTGGGGGATACGCCTAAAAAGAATGGAAAAAACTGGGCACCCGCAACCACTACGCTAGGCTTACAATGAGAGACAAGCCCAAAACCCAATAAACAAACAACTTCCAGAAAAAACGGAAAGTGTCTTAAAGGGGGCCAGAAGCCTTTCAGTGTCTAGGACGACCTCTCAGACCAATCGGCAAGAGCAAGGGCCACTTGGACTAGATGACTGGAATTGGATAGCGAGGACAATCAATACAAGGGCCCCAAAGTTCTGACAAAACATTCAACCAAATACTGCAACTCAGCATCAACTAAGAATATGTTCCTGGAACATAAATGGCCTAGGAAAAAAAAGAGATGATATTCAGCTATTATCCTACCTCCAGAAATTCGATATAATAGCCCTTCAAGAGACTTGGCTAGAACAACCACTTCAAATTCAGGGCTTTAATTCATACCATCTCCCAGCAATAAGAAATGCCAAATACGGCCACCTAAAAGGCGGTCTAACAATATACACTGCCATAAAGAGCTTCAACGAATCGAAGTATACCAACATGAAACAGACAGGCAACAATTACACTCTCACAATAGAACTGGTAGTGAGGGGAAAAAACCTAAAACAAAGATTAAGACTGATGAATGTATACCTGCATCCCCGGGAAAAAAAACAGGAATGAACCTCTTGATGGAAGAAATTCCAAAAATATTGGCAGAAACAGCTACACCTAACCTTATAGTAACAGGGGATTTTAACATGTTCCTAGGAGGGCCGCAAATAAGGGACAAATCGCTGGAAGAGCAGTTCCTGGCATGGGATATACCACCACAAGCAACAAGCAAATGGGGCATACAAAATCGGCTGACAAGGTCAAGTATAAAGGATCTAGAACACCTTAATCTGGCAGCCTTAAACGGCCGCTTCATAAAACACAGCCCCCGCCAACTACTTTTCTCAATTCAACCGCTAGCTCTACCTTAGACTTCACATTCGTATCCCTTCAACTTTTTGGGAAAGTCACGGACTTCCGAATAGGCACAATGTCAGCAGGCCACCATCAGCTGCAAGAATTTGGCCTCAACTTCCAGGGGGCCGCGCTATCTCGGCCGGCGACAAACTTGGGATGTTCACTGTCGGTGCGACAGAAAAGAATAAAATGTAACACGTCAAACTTAGAAGGCTTCACAATTGATGCAAAAAGCCGGTGGGAACTGAGCGTCACAAACCAGCCTGATCACCTAAACGCCTGGGAGCAATTCACTAGCAGCCTGGGACAGGCACACACAAGGAAAGCTAAGATCCACACAAAGCTGGTTCATCAAAGCGGCAAAAAACAAAAAAAGAGAACTAACTCAGCTGGCAACTGTGACAAGGCCTTAAACTAAAACATCAAGATAAAGCTCCTCAAAAGAAATATTAACAAATTACTGCGGAAATTACATTGTGACGGACCTGACAATGCGATTCAAACAGAATTACAAAACTTAAAACAGACCAAAAGGAGAATAATCTGGCATGTTAAAAGGGAAGCAGAGGATGAGTTGTGGGAAAGACTTCTTCATGACGCTAAAGGAACCAACACAAGCGGAAGATTCTGGAAGACAGTCAATACACTCCAGAGCACTAGAAGTCCCACTATCGATTCTTACCTGACCGAGGAAGCTTGGACCAACTATCTTCAGGCTCACTTCAACACATTGCTGCAACCTGTAAGAACTAGCCGACCGTATAAGGCTAAAAAAAGTCTAGCTTGGTCTCTACAATTGGTCAGTACTGCTTTTTACCCAACCGAAAAACAAATTATAAGCAGGATCGCAAAGGGGAAGGCGGAGGGGGTGCCAGGCCCAAATGGGATCCCCCCACTTCTGTACAAACAAAACCCGGAATACTGGGCAGCGGCCTTAGTGCCACTTTTCAAACAGATAACAGACACTGCAACAATCCCAGCGTCATGGAAAGGTTCTATAATAGCGCCAATACACAAGAAGGGCAATGTAAAGGATCCAAAAAGTTACAGATTAGTAGCCCTAATCGATAACAATGCCAAATACTATGCTGGTCTCCTTTTAGAGGAGCTTTTGGAATGGTCTGAAGAAAATGCAGTGATCCCCATCACCCAGACAGGATTCCGCAAACAAATGGGTACAACATCAAACATGATGGCTCTCTCGCTCCTCATCGATGCCACAAAGACAGCCAATCTACCCCTGTATGTATGCTTTATCGATTTTACCTCATTGTTCGACACCATCAGTGGGGAAGTGTGGCTCAATGATTAGAGCGGCAGACCCTGATGCAGAGGTCTGGCCCGGGACCAGCGTTCAATTCCCCGCCTCGGCGGGTCTTGGGCTCAAAATTCCACGGACCTGATAATTCTTGCCTATTCCAATCATGGAGTCCCACTCTGCAACTCTGGGCAATACCTTGCTTAATCTCCACAACGGCCCCCACAACGCTAAGGATGCCTGGTCTCCACCTTGGGGGTGCCCAGGAGTGGACGCCCCAGAGGGAAAGCCAGGATGGGTTCCACAGCGGTATTCGTACAAGCGCCTTGTGACCCTTGAGGGTGAGTAGTGCACTATACAAGTATCAATTTACATTTGCATTTACATTACATTTACCATCAACAGAAACTTACTATGGTCAAAGCTGGACGAAAGGAACATCCCACCAGGGCTACTCATGCAGCTGATTTTATTACACACGGACTCATGGGTCCAAATCAAGCTAGGATCAGGAAACTTCCTGTCAACCACAAAAGGCCTAAAACAAGGTTGCGTGCTAGCGCCAACATTATTCAACATCTTTTTGTCTGACCTTGCACAGCAGCTGGATGAAAGCAAATCTCACGCTCCAAGCATAGGCGATCTTACTCTCTCCAACTTAATGTACGCTGATGATATTGTGCTAATCAGCAGAACACCGATAGGACTACATCATCTGATCAGCACAACGTTCAAGTACTCAACAGAGAATAGCTTAAGCATTAACCTTTTAAAAACCAAAATAATGAAGATAAATCCAAAAACAACATCAGCTGGATTCCGCTGGCACATGGGAGGGATCTCCCTGGAAATAGTGGAGGAGTACAGGTATTTGGGGGTAATCCTTGACAGAAAGGGCTCATTCCAACAGCAAAAGGAAGCAATAAAACGGAGGGGCAACAGCATAGCGATTGCACTAAGGAGCCTCAAAACAAAGGCAGTCGGCCGAAGCTTCAGCCCCCTGCTTCAAGTGTTCCAGGCAAAATTAACATCGGCAGTAACTTACGGAAGCGAATGCCTCCGAGGGAGGGACGCTCAGCTATTGAACAGTATAAAAGCGAAGGCCATGAGAATGATTTTCAGCCTGCCCAACTACACCTCTCAGGCACAAATAAGGCTGGAATTCGGCCTGAGAAATCAATTGATGGAGCGAATGGGTGCTTCCGCCAAAAGATGGCATAAGATCCAGAGAGGAGAAGACGCAATCCTAAATCACTATCTATGGAATGAGATAGAAAGTAAGAGCAATAGTGCGGCCGCAAAGTATCTTAAGCACTCAATAAACTCCTTGTGCCTACAAGAAGCCTGGAAGCTCAGCGTGTCTCACAACACCTTTAAACAGCTAGTTAACAAATCAGTAAGATCTATCTCGTTAATTCAGGATAAAGCAAGCCTAGCTAACTGGGCCCATGGCTGGATAGTCATCCAAAGCTACACAAGCAGTCTCTGTCAAAGCTATTTAGGAGTCGGGTTTACCAGGCGCACAAAGGAGACGTTCCTACGCTTACGGCTGGGCCAACTCCCAGCACAAAACCATCTCCCTCCATGGAAAAGGCCCCAAGCAACAACCAATTGCCGAATATGTGGGAACGCAAAAGAAGACATCCAGCACCTAATATGCACCTGTAAAGGCCTGGACACAGAGCGCAGATCTCACCTTAAAGTGTCCTTTAATCAGCTGGGCATAAGAACATGCCAGCAGGCGGTCAAGTCTTGCTTTGAGGGAAAAAATATTCAACTAGCAAGCTATGTTGTCATATTCCTGGAGGAAGCAGAAAAAAAGGCGGACACTGGATGACTCCAAGCCAAGAAGCAAAACTTAAAGGGGCTACGAATGGGAATTAACCACTCAATATGGGATTGAACAGACTCCTGAATGGCAATTAGCACACAATAAAACAGTAGGGGATCACTATGGACCAATAAGACTCTGGTGAAAAACAAGCTTTTTCCGTTAGAATCATATATTACAGTTCGGTCTACACCCTGATGTAAGTCTTCTGACAGAACCAGTCCAGGCAAAACAAGAGTTTCACTCTATTTTAATTCTATGCTCAGCTTGAAAGAAGCATACATTTCTGTAGTAATTACTATTTTTTTTATATGAAGCTATTTCTACTTTTATATTTTTTTATATAATAATAGTATTTAACTAATGTTTTATATGCTAAAATTTGCAATGGTTTTAATTAACTGAGCAATAAAGATTTAGGGCCAGATGTAGGTAAATCGATTTTACCGATGCTAAAATACCGAATTTTACCGAATCGGTATTTTAGAATCGGAAAATGAGATGTAGGTAAAAAATAGGTAAAAAATACCGAATCGGAAAAAATTCGGTATTTGACAATCGGAACTTACCGAATCGGTATTTACCGAATCGGTAAATACCGAATCGGTCTTTACCGAACCGGTAAATACCGATTCGGTATTCCCCATTCATTCCTCAGGGCCAAAAGGCCATAGGAAAGGCCCATAGGAATAAATAGGGAATACCGATTCGTTATTTACCGAATCGGTAAATACCGATTCCGTAAATACCGAATCGGTAAATACCGATTCCGTAAATACCGAATCGGAAAGCTAACAAAAGTGAAACTCAAGTAGGCAGCCAATCATGTGACACCACCCTCCCCCTCCTTACCAGGAAGTGGCTACACAGGCAGCTGCAACTAATCAGAAGCTTCTGGGAAGGCAGTTGGAGCTGAGCAGAGTGCAGGAGCATTAGAAAGGGTTTGGAGCACTTTTAAAAGTGAAAAATGACAAGCAGCCAAGAGAAAGAGCAGCCTGAGAGGAGGAGGAAACTGAAATTCAGAAGCATGGAGCTGCAGGTCCTTGTGGAGGAGGTGGTCAAGGTGCACCACAAATTGTTTGGCAGGCAGTCCCTCACTGTGGCAGAATCAGGCAAAAGAAAAATCTGGCAGGACATCATGGAGAAAGTGAATGCCATGGGGGTGACCCCCAGGGACATAGAGGACATTAAAAAACGTTTTTATGACCTGAGGAGCCAAACCAAAAAGAAAATGGCAGAACAACACAAGCAGGCATCGAAAACAGGCAGAGGCAAGAACCCAGCACCCCCCTGACTGACCTGGATGAGATGGTGGCCTCAACCCTAGAACCAGACAGCGTCTGCGGACTGGGAGACGTAGACAGCTCGGCCAGAGGTGCAAGCAAAAAAGGTAAGACAAATGCACAGCATTCCCCACTATACCATCATCCTTACCTGTACCCTTAGTGGGCAAGTGAACCCAATTCCAGTACTGCTAGCACTATACAGGGCCAATGCATGATGCGATATGTAGACAGGAAATGTAAGGACATGTCATACAGCACACCAACCAACTAGTTCATGTAATGACTGCATACAGAACATGGCCAATGTGAAAATTATTTAATTGTAGTGACTGTGAGACAGTAGCGCTTAGCTAATGTACGCTCATATGTGCACAGGTGAAACATCTCGTAGGCGATCGCAGGAGGCTGAAGGGACACCACCTGAGAGGGAGGAGAGTCAGGATGCAGAACAAAGTACCCCCAACGTACCACAGGAGAAAGCTGCATCAAGTAGCCATCCACCTGCCCAAGACACAGAAATGGCCCAAGAATTGCTGGCATCCCCTAGCAGATCTCAGTCCCCACTCCTGCTGTCAACACCAGATATGCCAGCATCACAGCATGATGTGATACCCCCAACACAACCAGGCAGGAGGCATGTTGTGGGTCCACTCCCCGATTTTGAGTCCGTAGCAGCTGACATGGAGGGTGACGGACAACAGAACTTGCCTGTAGCAGTGAGCCCTGGCACAACACACTCCAGTGCAGGGATGGGCCATAGTACTGCAAGACGCCGCAGAGTGCAAGAAAGGCCAGCAGATGCACCAGTTGAGGGTCAAAGTGTGTTCCTTGTCTGGAGGGGAGCATGGTGCGGATACAGAGGATGCAGGGAAGAGCCATCCTGGCATGCCAACGACAGCTGAGGTCCCTGAATAGTAACATGGGAGAGATAGGAAAGGGCATCAGTGAGCTGGTACAGGTCAACACGGAGATGATACAGGTAAACAAGGAGATGGCAGCAGGGATGCGAGGAATGAACAACTCGGTGCAGCTACTATGCACAAAACTAGACAATGATTTTGCTGCAAGGGACAGGGATAGGCATCGTGCACAGGTCCAAAGTAAAGCCATCAACCGCCTGGCCACTGCCACATCCCTGTTATGCAGGAGGAGCTCCAACATGCAGGAGGCCATGACACAAAACATAAATGAGGTCACTAGGGGCATGGGCAGGGTGACCAGTGCTCTTGAGGTGCTGTTGAATGCACAAACTGCACACACAGCTGCTCAGGATGTGCCTGTAAGTGAGGAGAGCACGAGCAGGAGCAGCATTGGAAGCACCCTTGTACCTGAAACTAGGAGGAGCAGGCGCCATGCTGAGGCCACAGGCCAGCAAGACAGTGAGCAGGTTGAGCAACCTACAAGTGTTACTGGGAAGAGAGCAAGGAAATAACTTTCACAGTTCAAGGTGAAGTTAACCAGAACTTAGAGCATTGCAGGTATATGCCTTTTGTTGCACTTTTTTGCTTTAAAAACTGACGTCATTACAAAATTAAACTAGTGTTGTAGCATACTACGCCTGTCTTTGTCTCCTTACTTACTTAAAAATACTTGCGTGTGACCTCTTCTCGTCTGTGTCTGCCATCAGTTGATGTTGCTCCTCCAGATGTGTGTGGTTCAGGGACGGCATCCTCGTCGTCATGGTCCTCATAATCTGACATTTCCACTTCTGTGCCCTTCTTGACCGCCAGGTTGTGCAGCATTGCACAGGCTGCAATCATTTTGCAGCAGGTGGTTGGTGTGTACTGGCGGGCCCCTCCACTTTTATGGAGGCAGCGAAACCTGCTCTTCCACATCCCAAAGGTGCACTCCACAATGTTTCTAGTTGTTTTGTGTGCCTGGTTGCATCGCCTCTGACTTGGTGTTGTTGGGTTGAGGTAGGGTGTGAGGATGAAGGACCGGAGGGCATATGCACTGTCCCCTATTTGTAATGACAAATTGACATTAATCGCATGCTCACACACATCCACCTGTAATACGATTCAAGTGATTTCCACACAGTGTCTCACCTAGCAAGTATCCTTCGCCGAATTCCCCCGCAGTCAGGCGTGCGTAGATCCCACTGTTTTAGAAGATGTAGGAGTCGTGGGTACTCCCTGGGAATTTGGCTACTATGTCAGTGATCACGTATTTTGCATCACAGATCACCTGTACGTTGATGGTGTGGGTGGACTTGCGGTTCCGATAGATGTACTCTGTGGCAGCTGGTGGGGATATTGGTACGTGGGTACCATCAATACAGCCTATGATGTGTAGGAAATGCGCCACCTGGTAAAAGTCTGTCTTTGTCCTTAGCAGTTCTGCAAGCATTGCAGGAAAGCGGATGTATAAATGCATGCTCTGCAACATGGCATCAAGGTATTTATTAAAAAAACATGACAGACAGCTCTGGGACACCCCACCTACCGCAGCAACCACACTCTGGTAACTTCCAGATGCGAGCAGGTGTAGGCTGCACAGCACCTGCACATGGGATGGGATGGCGTGGGCCCTTGTGGTTGGATGTTCCAATAGTGGGTGGAGGTCCCTGATTAGGTCCAGGATGGTTTGGGGATCCAGCCTGTACCTCTGCAGCATCTCTGGGTCAGTTAGCTGGAATAGAGTGATCCTCTGTCTGTACACCTGCTCCTCCCTCCTCCAGACCCTCTCACCTTCAGCCTGTAGGCGTAGCCGCCTCGCAATGACATAGAATGCCGCCATTGTTGAGAAAATGTTGCATTTTGGGGGCTTTTTTGTACCTTGCACCTGTTTATCACCTGATTTGAATCCCTGGTAATTACAGACTCTAAAATACCGAATTTCAGTCGAATTCGGTATTTCTAAGCTTCCCTACATCTCAAATACTCATTTTTACCACTTCTTATTTTCCGAATCGGTAATTTTACCGATTCAGTAAAGTTACCGATTCGGTATATTTTCCGATTCGGTAACATTACCGATTCGGTAAAATTACCAATTCGGTATATTTTCCGATTCGGTATGATTTACGAGTCGGTAACTTTACCGATTCGGTAAAATTACCGATTCAGATGTTTTTCTGTCCCCTACATCCCAAATGGCCAATACCGGTCGGTAACGGCCGAAATTCGGTAAATTCGGCCGTTACCGGCCGGTATTGGCCTACCTACATCTGGCCCTTACTTACTTACTAAACTGCATGCTTCATTTTATATGTATGCCAATTAGTGGGCTCAGGCTTACTTGCGTCGGTGTCTTCTGATGCATGCTGGTAATTGCAGGCTTGTTAGGAAGTTTGTTGTTCCCCACAGTGGGTTCCAATGCCCCATCAACATTTAGTCAGCTCTTCAATTATTTAAAAACCTATAGTAGGCCCCTTTCCATGTTGGCTGGTCAGTATTTTCCTCATCCAGCAAGAGCCTTCGTGGGACAGCTCGTGTTCACCAGCTGGTCAGCCTCGATCCTTCCTGGTCCACGTGGCAGCGGAGACAAACACCTCGACATCACCTGATTGCAACCCGACATCGCCTGGTTACTTCCTGGTTCCTCGCTGGTCACTGGCTAGTGACTTGAACATTGTCCCCTCTGCTTTCAGGTACTCTACATCTTCGATCCACCCTTGGATCCAACAGGACTCTTCTCTCCTGGCCGCCTGCAGCATCTTCATCTCCAGGCTCCATAGAACTTCTCGACGAAACCCGACACACTTTGGCACCTTGTGGGAGGGATGGGCGGAAATTGAAACTAGGAGGCTTTAGTAGGTTATCAATTGTGGTGTTTATTGCAAAAGAACACTATCCAGGGTAGGTTGCGGTGGTTATGAAAAAAATCCTCGTCGTCTTCTTTGGAGCTGCTGGTATTCTGGTGTCCTTCAACCCCCAGGATGCTCGGAATAAAAGAGAACAAAGAGGACGGTAAGTGTTTGGTCTCTAAGATAGGGTTTGGTCATTAGAAGGGAGAAAACCCATCACCACACCCAGTGTAGGAGAGCGTTGTTAAAGGGAATTAGTGGATAAATAAACTGGTGCTCAGGCTTCTAAGTCAGGTGGCAGTGGTTCAGAGTCTCAGGTCGTGCTCTCAACGTAAAGTACTTGCTCTTATTACTTGATAAGCGCGCACAAGTATTTAGTGGATATGCAAGGATATGCGAGGAAAACATGTGTAGAAAGGCAAGAGAGGGTCGTGCTTCAGAGGTGGCATTTACGGCAGTGCTTTACCCCTCTCCGTACCTCCCTGCTCCCTAGTCAGTCCTCCCTCTTCCCTCCCAACTACTCAGGTCTGCCCCCGTGTACAAGGCCACTCACCGTCCGAGCCGTAACTCTCCTGAGTCACGGCGGCAGTTGAGCCCTCCTGGGGGGGAAGATGATATCCACCACTCCTCGGACCACTCGTCTGCTTCTCCGCTCTCATTCGTGAAAACCTCCGTCTCCGCGTCTTTCTTCGGTTCCCGTTTCTCCGCGTCCTCGAACTGCTCCTCCTTCCTCTTCTCTTCCGGGTTCCTTGACGACGTCGTTGGCGTCCTGTCCTGCCGTTTCTTCTTCCAGTCTGTCTCCCGATTGGTCGTGTCTCTTTGTTCCGCCTCCCACGTCCTGCAACAGAGACCCGGACCATGAATTACCCGGGTGTTTGAATGGCGTCTCTCTCTCCCAGGTGATTCCCTCGTTATAAGGCAGTATGTGTATTGTTTTCGCCTCCTGCTCGCTGGTTTCCCTCCGACACACCTATGCACCCGCTTCCTGTGGGTGAGGTAACGATCTAACTCCGGTGCTCCAATAGTGGATTACACCTCTAGTGTCTTAGTTTTAAGTGGCTAAGTTCTAGTCCAGTCGGAAGTCTCCGAAACCTATAACTTTCTGATTTTTACGCACCATTGACTTGTATGGTAAATGCGGTTGCCTATAGACTCTGCACCCGTATCCTGTGGGCCTCTCCCGACCTAACCTTCGTTAGTCCAGTGTAGGCCCAGCGATTCCCAAGGCCCTAGGCCTGTTCATTGTTCGTGACGTGGTACTTATACCACTTTCTTAATATATGGTTTGAGTGGCCACCCGGCCTATCCATAATTGTGCAGCTTATTGTATGTTAGACTGTGTTCTTTGTTTAACCCTTGTGCTCCTGTGCTCATAAAGAGTTAAGTGGATTATTCTAGAAATAAATACATATATTTTATAATATATAACTTGTGTGGTGTCCTTTCATTTGGTATTTAAGGGGATTGCATATGGTAAAACAGCTGACTTCACATGCCCTCTTGAGTTTAGCCTAAGACTGCTCGTATCCACGCTACTAGGATAGCTGGTCTATAAGGTTGACTTACAACCAATCACCATAAGGGTTGTTTGGACTGGTGCAAGGTGCTCACTAGAATAGTGAACACCATATACCAGGCCAACTTCTCACATTGGTGGCAGCGGTTGGGAGTTGAGCTTGCTGTTGTTTTACATTTAGACATAAAAATACTATGGAGTTGTTTTGTTAGAAAGAGGGTCTGTCACTGCACTATGAAATGGTTAATGGCCTGAAAGTGATACCATGAATACTTGGTCCTAGTGTACCCCCCTTTGACATTACTTATGTTTATGTTTTTTCTTCAAATGTTTTAGTGACAATTTTTCACCCTTATCCATTCACCTGATGCCAAAAGGCCAAATAAAAGAGGATGTATGACGGTACAACGCGTGGTATTACCACGCGTAACGTTACCACACAGGTTTTACAACGCAAGTCGTTACAACGACTTGCGTTGGGGGAAGCTGGAGAGTGGAATAAATTAATTTACTATTCCAACTCTAGTCCCCGTGGATAGTAGGGAAGGTTTTGGATAGTAAATTAAACTATTCCCTATCCTACAGCGCCCTCCAGCGCAAGTCGTTATTACGACTTTCGTTGTAAAACCTGCGTGGTAACGGTATCACTTTGTAAAAGTTCCGTTGTAAAGCATGTTCCCCAATAAAAGATGCCCCATCCACAAAAAAAGATTTAAAAAGGAGTAGAAGTGGTTAAGCTTCTTCAATGCATTGGCAATTCTTGCTTTACCCTCCACCTTGGGTCTATCCATGAAGCTGGCCATTCTACAGTCTTCCCTCCCCTTTCCCTCTCTCCTATTCCATGGGCCTCCTTTGCGAGCTCCAGAATTTGTGCCCATAGATTGTGTGCAGGAGGGGGTGGGAAGACAGCAGCAGGGGAGGGAGGTGTCCCCTAAATAATCTTACGATAGACCATGGGCCTCATCTGGGCTAAAAGTGTGGTCACATATAAGTACAGGGATTCGCCTCACTAAACATAAAGTAGAACGGTCAGTGGTTTGTTTCCTCTGTTTGCAACTGTCTCAAATTTAGCTCCCCACCCTGTTTGCAAGGACCCCTTTGACAAATTTCCAATGATGTTTCTCACTTTACCTCTCAGGTAGATCAGATATTGTTCAATGAGAGGTTGAATGAGGGGGAGAGTGACCTTGAACTGGGCATCTGAGGTGCAATTCGCTTAGTTCTTGTATTACACACAGGCCCGGACTGGCCGTTGAGGGCACCGGGCAATCCCCCGGTGGGCCGCATGGTTGGGGGCCGGTTTTGGGCCCCTTGGGGGCGTTTTTGTTACAGGGCTGTTATGCTGCAAAAACGTCCCTGTAACAAAAACGTCCGAAAACCGGCCTTGTCACAGAGCACGGTCGCACCTCTCCCCCCTCCCCTCTCCTCCCGGAGGGGGCAGGGGGGCCGGCCAAGCACTTTGCCAGGGCCGGTTCTGGTTCCCAGAAAATAGAACAAAGAACGTAACCCCGCCTAATGATGTGATGGTCCTAACTATAGGATCCCACTATATATGGGGTGATTAGACTAGGAGTTTAGCAATGCACATACCATTTGGTCAATCCAATTATACTCAAAAACAAGTGTTTAGCAAATATATATATTTTTATTTTTTTGTGTATACTCTTTGATTTGATGTAAAAAAGATCGTACAAAAATAGAAAACATATTAAATCCACAGCATGTTTATAAGGGCATCAAACAAAATACATTGGTGCAGAAAGGGATAAAAACTAAGATAAATTCATCCTACTTGGGGACCTACCCAGTAACAATTCATACTTCAATCATACTCTCATACTCACAAGTTTCCAAATTAATCTATCTAATATTCTATCATTCAACTTTCATTCTCACAAGCATTCCTATCAACCTGGCGTATGCAACACAGAGATGGTAAGTCTGTTGCATAAATCAGAATGTTATTCCAGACAGGTGACATTAATGCGGCTCTTAATAGATATAAAACAGTGTGCCGTATTTCTGGAAACACAAGCCGACGCGCGTTTCGGTGACAGGATTTACATCAAATCAAAGAGTATACACAAAAAAATAAAAATATATATATTTGCTAAACACTTGTTTTTGAGTATAATTGGATTGACCAAATGGTATGTGCATTGCTAAACTCCTAGTCTAATCACCCCATATATAGTGGGATCCTATAGTTAGGACCATCACATCATTAGGCGGGGTTACGTTCTTTGTTCTATTTTCAGTTTATTTCCCCCTCACGGCCTGCCTACATCCTTAAAAGCCCACCGGGGAACCCCCTTCTTTCATTAATCGGTTCTGGTTCCCAGTCCGGCCCTGATTACACAACCTGTTCTCCGGTTTCTTTTAGGACACAAGTGTGGATCTGTGTCTCAGTCACAGGTTTTGGGTCGCAGTTGGCAGATGGGCGGCGGTCCTCAAAATAGCCTTTTCCTTCCCGCCCCACAGCTCTTGGGATGCGGATGCTGGTACCTCAGTTGGTTACTCCAGCAAAAAACTCATGAATGTTGGCGGTCTCATGGAAGCCGGTGAGACTTCTGGCATTGTTGGGTCGCCCCTTGGAGTCATAGAACTTGCAACGTGTGGCCAGTCTTTCTATCAACTCCTCTATTACTATGAGCCCGCCTTCTTCCCCTTCCTTCATATAATTGTAGAACGTGGCTCAGTTTTTCCGATGTGCTCTCTAGGATGTAAGTGTATTTCATTTGCTTAACTTCTCGTATGTCAGCACCTCAGTTCTCAAATACTGTGCTCTCATTCAAAACTAACTTCATCTGAGAAGGAGAGCTCCAGGTCACAATAGAATCTTTATTGTCAAGAAAAAAGGGAAGGCGCACTCGTAGAAAGTTAAACACGCAGGCAATAGTTCCAGAAAGTGCTTCTTTTATTGAGTCAATGCTTAAAAACCCGCACACAGCCAACGCGTTCTGTTCCCAGTAGTGCCAAAAGGGAACTTTGTCAGGGCTCTTTAATATTCGATCAATTCTGATTGGCCGAATTATAAGAGATTTTCATCAATATCGGTCCAGGCGCATTGTGTTCTTCAGAACCTCACTTGTCTAAGTTATATTATCATTCATCGCAAATTGATCGAATTTTAAAGAGCCCTGACAAAAGTTCCCTTTTGGCACTACTCGGAACGAAACGCGTTGGCTGTGTGCCGTGTTTGTAAGGATTGACTCAATAAAAGAAGCACTTTTTGGAACTATTGCCGGCGTCTTTAACTTTCTACGAGTGCGCCTTCCATTTTTTCTTGACAATTGTGACTGTCATTTGCACCTCTGAAAGACGGGTGCAGGAAGTGTGTTGCACCATCTTAGAACTGATTGTACATGTTGATTGGTTGAGCTGGACCCTGGTCTGTCGTTTGTTCTTTTTGTGCCACAATAGAATCTTTAAACTGCGGTGAATAATCGTTCAACAAATGGAACTCTGCCTATATCTTTGAATTGTCGATGTTTTAAAGTGGGAATGTGGACCAGCAGCCACAACATGTTTGCTCTGTTGTAGATGTCTTTATTCCCCCTTAAGGTATATTATGGGCACAAAACTTTAAAAGGTATCCTTACTTCCTTGGTCCCTGGTGAAGGTGAGCCGATGTGGATTGCTATTGATGGTAGCCCTTAGGTGTGTCTCAAATGCTTGAGGTAACCTGTTTACAACACTTGGACGCTCCTTAAGTGGATGCTCTGCGTTTATACCATTGGCTGATGTTGAGGGGGGCTCTGATAAATGGTCCTTTTCCGTTGATGTAAGAATGGTCTCTCTTATGGATACGTGATTCCAACCTTCGCTCCCAGGCATTGTTGCTCTACACCAGTTGTGCCCCAGTAGATGAGAGTTGACCAGATCACACGTTTGTTTGTCGAGCGAATGCACCTGGGATATTTTGCACCATGTTCGGATGAGATACTTCGGGGTGCACCGAGGCTGATGTTGGAGGAATGCAGGAGATGCTCGACAGACCAAAGCTGAACTCCTTGTTTCGCTGGAGTCATTGAATCCTCAGACCGGGCTAATCCTAATCCCATTCTTTCCTTCATTTGTGAGACACAATAGATGGGAAAGACTTTCAACTGTGATGTCATGCCTTGAATGTCATTGCTCGCTGATCCCTTTATGTTCGATTTACCAAGTATTTTAGGATTCTTTTTTGTTGTTTTTCTTCAGCTTTTTTCCCCCCTCCGTATTAAAGGTTTAATAAATTGTGTGTTAAGTTGTGGTCGGTGAAAACACCAGTTTGTTGCTGTTCTAAATCTGCAGCAGTCACTGGTTTCAGGCCCACACAGGAGTTTTCTTTAGCTTGAGGTATTGTGTAGTTTCTACTAATCCGTAGGATCTCGCATTATTTGGACAACATAAACTAGGGGCTTGGTGCCAAGACTGCACCCAGACACCTCGCAGGATATGTTGGGCTATAGACCAGCTAGCTCACAGTACCACTGTAAGCCCCCCTAGACTATCAGGGAGCGAACGGTTTCTGGCAAACACTGAGCATGTCCCCTCGGGGATTCTGGAAACAGTACAGAATCATTCGCTCAGTCGCTCGTGGTCACTTGTTCTCTGAGAAATATGCAGAGAAAACACAGTGGGACGTTTTTCAATAATATTTATTGAACCAAGGTTATTCTTGCAGTGAAGTAGTGTGGCTCACTGGTTAGAGGCGGCAGACCCGAGAGCAGAGGACGGCCCGGGACCAGGGTTCGATTCCCGGCGCGGCAGGTTTCTGGACCAGGGTCAGCGGACTCGATAATTCTCTCGCCTCGGTGCCCACTCTGATCAGCGGTCACACTCGGCAACTCTGGGCATTAGCTTGCCTCATCTTCACTAACGGCCCCCCAGACCGCCGGGGATGCCTGGTCGCACCCTGGAGATACCCATTAAGGGACCATCTCTCAGGGAAGCCAGGAAGGGTTTCGCAGCGGTCGAAGCGCCAGGACGCCTACGGGTAGCAGTGCGCTATATAAATGCCAACACATTTACATTTACATAAAATACGTGTGCTGTAATGATTATTAGACAGAAGCAGATACACGTGATTACAAGCACCAAAGTGTAAATAGTAGATATAGTTCTACCATGATGCTCATACAATGTAAATATGCAGGCATGTAAACAAGGCAGTAATCAAACGTACTCCTCTTGGTCATGAACTGGACACCCCTTACGAGATGTCAGACCGCTGCGTTGTCATTTCTCAGATTGCTAGGACCCTCGGTGTCAGCGTAAGTGCCTCCTCTGCTAATCTATCGGGATGCTTATATTTTATAATAGAAAACAGCCCTGCGATGTACGCATAGATTAGCGATGTTATGGATATGTAGATGGCCCTGTCAACCTGTGAATGAAATAAGTTATGTTATCCCTGGGTTTTGTTATCCCCGGGTTTTATATAGCGTACGCCTACTCAGAAGAGTGTCCCGACGCTTTGAATTGCACACAATCTCATAACACAACAAGGAGAGTAAATAAAAACAGAGAGAAAGAAACCTAATAGGGCCAGGAACTAAGAGGTAAAAAGCCAAGTTTTGAGCCCCTTCCTAAATGTTAACAGGTTAGGGGAGCTGTGCAGGGACACAGGCAGTTTATTCCACAACTGAGGTGCTAGTAGTTTAAAAGAGCGGCCTCCGATGCGGGCTCTCTTGACACGAGGAACCGTAGCAAGAAACAAGGCTCCTGACCTGAGCGACCTAGCAGGGTGGTAAAATGTTAGCCTTTTCTGAAGGTATTTTGCTCCGGAGGAATGCAAGGCTTTGTATGCCAGAGTGAGAGTCTTAAAAATTATCCGCTTCCGGACAGGAAGCCAGTGAAGAGCCTCCAGGAGACCCGAGGCTCTAGCACGGCGAGAAAGTCCATAAATGGCGCGTGCTGCCGAGTTCTGGACAACCTGTAACCGTTGGAGCAGGTATTCTGGCAGGCCGAGATAGAGGACGTTGGAATAGTCAATTCTCGAACCTATAAACGCCTGAACCGTGATCTTCCTGTGTTCCTCCGATAACAGGGGAAGAAACTTGCGTAGCATCCGGAGCAGTCCAAAGCAGGTGCCAGTGAGACCGATTACCTGTGAGCGTAGTGTGAGGCCATTGTCGATCTTGATCCCAAGGTTTTTTGCCACCTGGGACGAACTTGCTGGTGGAAACATGTTCTCAGGCCACCACACTTTCCAGTCCGGATCCGAACTGCACCCAAAAAAGAGGACCTCGGATTTATCCGAGTTGCACTTGAGGCTGTTATGTTGGAACCACTGAAACACAGCCTCAAGGCAACCCTGGATCCTACCTCCATCGAAGTCCGCACCCTTCTCACAGGTGAAGAGGAGCTGGGTGTCATCGGCATAGGAAACGATCTGAGCCCCGAAAGACTCCGCCAGTGCCGCCAGAGGGGTCATGAAGATGTTAAAAAGAGTTGGGCTCAGTACTGAGCCCTGAGGAACTCCGACACCCAATGGCGACATCTCGGCGGAGCAAGCAGAAGCCCAGACCGTTTGTCGACGGCCTGCCAGAAAAGATCGAAACCCCTGGAGCACCGTCCCCCGGAGACCGATCTCTGAGAGTCTTTCAAGAAGACCCTCATGGGGGACGGTGTCAAAGGCCACCGACAGATCTAACATCACCAGCATCGCTCTCCCACCCGAATCCAGCACCTCCTTTATCGCCTCCGAGACTTCCAGGAGAGCTGTTTCGGTGCTAAGTGATGACATTTGTACATAGTTCGAAACGAGAACTTGTACATGGAGTTCAGGGCGTTGTGATAATGTTGTTCGAATCTAGATGTAAAAACAAGTTTAATTTCAGAGGAACTAAGGGTCACAGCTGGAAATGTTTTTTGTGAGAACAATGTAAGAAATAAGCTGCTTCGCTACATGGGCCTAACCTGGGAAAATATTGTTTTGAGTTTCACTTGTCGCCGAATGTTTGAATCCTGGAGTGAGAATTGGTTTACCTCCAGTTTCAAGGGAGGTGATAAGGGCAAGTTCAGGTGTGGCTGCAGTGGCCTCTTGGTTGGAACTGTGAACATTCGTTTGTTTTAAGTTCTCCACTAGTAATGATAGTAACTCCAGGAGGATGCACAGTTTGTTGACAATTGGAGCACAAATTGAAGCACAAAAGCAACTGCATTTTTTATTTTATTTTAAATAATGAGTTAAATAATGAGTTTAGATTCCAGATTGGTGATTCTTGTGTCAATGTGGGATATGGAATTGGCCACAGATTGCATTCGATCGATTTGCAGCTCGAGTTTATGTGATTGCCGTGTAAGCGCGTTGGTGGCAACCAGCAATGATGAATTAATCAACATTAGTGTGGTATTTGTCGGAAAGGTACAACCACATTTGGAATTTGCCTACTTTTTAACTCAGGAGATGTCCTGGGTGCAACTGTTCCACTGCTTCAAAGATCTTGGCATCTGTATCATTTAATGTAAAACTGACAGGCTCTCTTGCTGAAGAGTCACACAATGGTTTTCTTTCTGCTATATAAACTTAGCTTTGATAGGTGCTGGCACCTTCACTGCTTGTGGACCACTGTGGGTTCCATATGAGCCCAGATGGATCTCAGGTAGGTCTACGGAGGGCACGAGCACAGCACTGTACACTATGCAGAGCCAGATGGTCCCCCTTGGTCCCTTGAGTTGCTTACGTTGTTTGGTTTGCTTGAAATTACTAAGCTTAATTTCGGCCCCTTTTTTAATGAATGTATGACGTTACAACGTATACATTTACAACGCATGCACTTACAATGCAGTTTTTACATCGCAACATCCCCTACAACGCATTCTATTACATTGCATGACACTACATTGCATATTAAAAAACTGCCTTTACAATGCATTCATATACATCCCATACTACCTTTACAACGCATACCATTACATTATATGTATGGTAAGTATTGAATAGTGTAGGGGTTAAAATTACTATTCTTATTCCAGAGGGTGCAACATTAGGGTAAGTGTTGGATAGTGTAGGGGTACAAATTACTATTCTAACCCCAGGGTGGTGCAACAGTAGGGTACGTGTTGGATAGTGTAGGGGTACTATGTGTTGTAATTGTATGCGTTGTATTGCCTGCGTTGCAGTGACATGCGATGTAGTGCCATGCATTGTAATGGTATGCGTTGTAATGCCTATGTTGTAGTGCCATGCGTTGTAAAAGATGTTGCGATGTAATGACTGCGTTGTAAAGGTTGTTTCCCTTTTTAATAGTGCAGTCTTTTGTGGTGAACTTTTATAGTTTTACATGCATTGGCAGGAGCTAAGAAGGGCTGGGAGGGAGTGGCAGTTCGGCGGTCCAAGCGCCCTATGCACCTTCGCCATTCGACACAGCTTACCCAGAGAGATTTCCCACTGTAATCTGCCTGATGGTCTCAGGGTCGGGAGAGAGCATAGACTATAAGACAATAATACAGCTCCACCACTTCTTGCTTCCAATAAGGTATTTATTGGTTGGGACAAACAAATAAGCAAAGTAAAGTTCTGGACAATGTTAGTCCCGCTGAAGCGTACCAGAGAAAACGTCAATGTAACAAGAAACAATAAAGCTTTTCAAACGATACCCGTACCAGCCCCGGCCCACTCATAGGGCTAATAATCCAACCGTCCTCCGCATGAATACCGGTCCTGGTATTCTCCAACGGAGGGCACTGTGCTCAGTAATGGCTGAAAATTCTGTTCGAATCGTTGCTAGGGTGGCTTGTCGGTGTGGCTTAGATACTGCTCCTGTTTAAGCTTCAAGGAGCTCTTAGCGATAGGGCAATGTACTCAGGAATACCAAGTCTGGCACTCAACCGAGAATCACCTGATAGTGGCTAAGGGAGCAGCCGATCGACCTTCAATGTAGAAACGCCAAGTAAACAGAACACCTGTAATCACCTCCGTGGTGAGCGTATCTGTTCTTCGCAGTGCACACGATGTTTAAATACCCAAAACATAGGACGCTGCAAACACCTCCGTGGTGTGCGTCTCTGCCCGCTACTATCGCGGGAATGCCTAGCCAGGCACTCGACCGTGAGGAGCCAAACTAGCAGGGCTGTAAGTGAGCAGCCGTTCAATCTAACCTCAGAAATGCCAAAGAAGTGCTTAATCGGGTCCGCGGTCTCCAGATCCAAGTAAGGCCGGCACAGATCTCAATATCCGATGCCTTTCCTCTACTGCGTATGTCTTTTATGGGCGTTTTCAGCCTTCGCTTTGGCCCGCGCTAGGCATGCTGGTACTTGTAGTTCATCCGCCTGCCGATTTACCGTTCCAGTGATAGCTCGCGCTGTTGTTAGCGTGCAACAGGGGGGAGGGAATTCCTGACAGTAAATCCGCCTCGCAACAACCCCCCTCATTCACGGGCCTTTACAGGCTGGATGCTTCTTGTGGAAGGATGACACCAGCCGGGGCGCATGCACACCAGACGCTGGTTCCCACGACTGTTCCTCTGGGCCATACCCCTTCCAGGCCACAAGGTACCACAACCTGCCCCCTCTCCACTTCGAATTTCATATGCCGGACACCTCATACTCCACGTCGGCTGTTTCAGGTTGGGGTGAGCTAGCACAGGAGCCGTAACGAACGCCCTCTTCAGGGCCACAAATGCATCTTGCGCTTCCGGACTCCACACAAACGCCTGCGACTACCGTCATAGTTGAGTAATCGGGACCACAAGTCCAGAGAATCCGTCGATAAACCGCCGATAAAAATTGGTGAACCCGATGAAACACTGTACATCTTTTACTTCTTGCGGAGTCGGCCAGGCCTCAACGGCCTTGATCTTGCGTTCTGCCATCTCTTGTCCGTCCGGGCTCAGCATCACCCCAAGGAACTCCACGGACGTGACATGGAAGTCACACTTGCTGAGTTTACAGAACAGCATGTTCTCTCTGAGCTTCCGTAGCACCGTTGCTACGTGCTGTACATGGTCCTCCTCCTTGTCGGAATAGATGAGGATATCATCTATGTATACTACGACGTATACATCTAATAAGTCACGAAACACCTCATTCAGGAAGAACTGGAAGGCCTCAGGGGCGTTGCAGAACCCAAACGACATAACGAGGTATTCGAAGAGACCGAATCTGGTCTTGAAGGCCGTTTTCCACTTGTCGCCGCTCCGCATTCGCACGAGGTGGTATGCCCCTTTGAGATCAAGTTTCGTATAGATCCGGGCCTTCTTCACCTGTTCCAGCAGGACACTAATGAGCGGTAAGGGGTACCGGTTTTTGGCGGTGATCGCATTCAGAGCCATGAAGGCCACACAAGCCCTCAATTCCCCATTGGCCTTAGGGATGAAGAACAGGGGCGAAGCCGCCGGGGATTTGGATGGTCTGATGAACCCAAGACCTAGGAGCTTGTCGAGGTAGGAGCGCAAAGGGAGATTCTCAGGTTCTGTTAAGGCGTAGAGTCTGCCACTGGGCACACAAGCACCCGGAACCAGGTCGATTTGGCAGTCATAGATCCTATACGGAGGGAGCACCTCTGCTCGTACCTCGTCAAGACATCCGTGTAGCTTTGATTAACCCCGGGAAGAGTAACCGCTTTCTCCGCCGCCGTGGCTACCACTTGAGCGACACGCTGGTCGCCAACAAAGGAAGCCTGTTGCACGCTACTGCTCTGGAGACAGTACTGGGATGTCATGTGTAGCTCGTGAGTCATCCAATCTAAGGAGGGATTATGTTTTTGGAGCCAGGGCAGACCCAGAATGATTTCGTACTGTGGTGCTCGTATTATGCTGAAATCGATCACCTCCTTGTGTTGTTCCCCATAACGTACTGGAACACCCCCTGTGTGATGCCCTACAGGGCCCGTAACCAGTTTTCTTCCGTCCACAGCATACACATCCTCCGGGAACTCCTTCGGTATGAGGGTAATGCCTAGTCGCTGTGCCTCTTTCTGGTCCATGAAGAGTCCTGTGGCTCCTGAATCGACCATGGCCACCACAGGAATCCATTGAGTCTGGACCCCCACGTGTATGGTAATGAACAGATGCTGTTGTCGTACCTGATCCAGGCGTGACAAGGAAGGTATGCATGTGTGACTCCGAGATGCCCCTTCATTGTTCTGGGAGTCTATAAGTTTTCCGCCTGAACGTCCACTGCTGACGTCACAGTCCGGTTGGTCCGGAATCGACTGTTCTTTGGCTTGGCCGGGCATTCACGTACAAAATTCCCCTTCTTTCCGCAATACATACAGAAGCCTTGTTTGCGGCGTGATTCTTTCTCTGTAGCGGTTAGACTGGCCCGGATGGCTCCGATGTCCATTGGTTCTGCCTTGGCTGTGGTGTTGGTCTCAGTGGTTCCCTGTGACACATAAGAAGGCAGATGCTTTCCTTTTCTCTTTTGGTCTCCTATGCATTCGCTCAATCGGTGATCTAGGTGCAGAACCAAGTTGATGAGTCCCTCGCAAGTCTTGGGCTGCGGGTCAATCTGTGCTACGACGTCCTTAAGTTCATCGCTCAGCCCTTGATGCAAGAGCGCCGTTTGTTTTGAGACTGGCCATTGGGTTTCGGCCACAAGACTTCTGAATGCGTTCAGATACTGTACAAGATCGTTGCTGCCCTGACGGAGTTCCAGCATTTCCCTGTCGGCGGTATAGGAATCAGCCCGTCTAACACCTTCAGGAACTCCCCAATCACATAGGAGAGGGTCGTCACGGCTTACCAATGGAACAGCCCATTGTGCTGCATTCCCTGCCAGGTACGAAATGAGAAAAGCCACCCTAGCCTGGCTGGTGGGGAAACACCTTGGGTTTGCATGACAGGTGTAAGCCCACTTGAGTTAGAAAGATCTGCACTGTGTTGGGGTCTCCGCTGTACCTCACAAGTGTGGCCAATGGAATGGCGATGGGCATTTCCACCACCACCGCAGGAGAAGGGGTTACTGTTGGAGGTCCTGCAACAAAGGGGTTCCTTTGCAGGGTGTCGAGTCTGGTTCTTAAATCCGCCGTTTCCTGCCTGGAGGCTGCGAGTTCGTTTTGAACAGTTGCCAAGGCTGCCAGTACATCATCCAAGGTGGCCATAGCGCTTTCCACCCGACCAGGAGAAGGATATAGTGTTGAAGGTCGGATATTGTGTAATCTGCCTGATGGTCTCAGGGTCGGGGAGAGCATAGACTGTAAGACAATAATACAGCTCCACCACTTCTTGCTTCCAATAAGGTAATTATTGGTTGGGACAAATAAAAAAGCAAAGTAAAGTACTGAACAATGTTAGTCCCGTTGAAGCGTGGTGAAACCACTACCAGAGAAAACGTCAATGTAACAAGAAACAATAAAGCTTTTCCAACGATACCCGTACAAGCCCTGGTCCACTCGTAGGGCTAATAATCCAACCGTCCTCCGCATGAATACCAGTCCTGGTATTCTCCAACGGAGGGCACTGTGCTCAGTAATGTCCGAAAATGCCGTTTGAATCGTTGCTAGGGTGGCTTGTCAGTGTGGCTTAGATACTGCTCCTGTTTAAGCTTCAAGTAGCTCTTAGCGTTACTGCAACGTACTCAGGAATACCAAGTCTGGCACTCAACCGAGAATCACCTGATAGTGGCTAAGGGAGCAGCCGATCGACCTTCAATGTAGAAACGCCAAGTAAACAGAACACCTGTAATCACCTCCGTGGTGAGCGTATCTGTTCTTTGCAGCGCACACAATGTTTAAATACCCAAAACAGAGGACGCTGCAAACACCTCCATGGTGTGCGTCTCTGCCCGCTCCTATCGTGGGAATGCCTAGCCAGACACTCGACCGCGAGGAGCCAAACTAGTGGGCTGTAAGTGAGCAGCCGCTCAATCTTACCTCAGAAATGCCAAAGAAGAGCTTAATCGGGTCTGCGGCAGCTTCCAGGAAGACACGGGTCCGCGGTCTCCAGATCCAAAAAAATGCCAGCATGGATCTCAATATCCGACGCCTTTCCTCTACTGCGTACGTCTTTTATGGGCGTTTTCAGCCTGCGCTTTGGCCTGCGTTAGGCATGCTGGTACTTTTATTTCGTCCGCCCGCCGATTTCACCGTTCCTGTGATAGCTCGCGCTGTGGTTAGCGGGCAACAGGGGGGAGGGAATTCATGTCACCCACTATCTAAATCAATGCAGTGGAAGGGGCCAGGTTGAGGTGGATAGAGGCAAGCTGAGGCAGGCTGAGGAAAGGAGGCACCGCAGCTAACATGTCAAGGGCAGGAGGTTGGTGGATGATGAGCAGCGAGCTGCCATGGGATGTGAAAGTCTGGTGTGGTCACCTATCAGGGGGGTGACCATTCAGCCAGCAAGTAACACCAACCTACTGCCAGCTGCCTCCGCTCTTGGAGGGCTTACCACCAGTGCCTAGCACTTACCGAACAGTAGCCCCCACCTCCATACTCAGCTTCAGCTGGTGTGCAGCTGCATCAATCCTGCCCTCAATCCTCACCCCACACTGTCACTCCTGGCTGTAGCTCGGCTGTGGGAGGACATGAAGGTCCGAAGACCGCCAGGGGTGTGGGATGCAGGCTGGACAGGAGCTTCTACAGTGATCTTGATGTCCGACCTCTGGTTCCGCGTACCCTGCACGCTCACTGCAGATGCTTCGAGTCCCGAGCCAATGCTAGCAAAGGCCATTGAGTCCATACAGTTGTCTCATAGCCAAAGAGTGGGGTAAGGGGCCCTAGCCAGGACCACCTCTTATTCACCACAGCAGCTCCAGGCGTAGGGATCCCCTTCCTCTCCTCCCACCTTGGCTCATTAGCCACGTGATCTAGCACATAAATGGGCATGCAGAAAATCAATCACTCTGGCATCTTAGAACTTAGTTTTTTTACTGTGTTTCAAATTTAAGCATCAATGGGCAAGATCCGAGGAGACGAGTACTCTGTGCTACTAAGCGGCTAAAATGGAGCAAGATTAGTTAATCGGGATTCAATCACTGGAAGACATCCTTCACATGCTGGACCTCGACCAGGAAACCACCTATGCATATAAAGTGCCTCAAGGGCATTCTAAAAACCCATCTTAGAAAGAATTAGGGTGCTAAGGGCAGCCCGAAGAGACTAAAGAACTATTAGGTATAATACCCCTGTGCAACAAAGGGTTTGGATTGTTAAGGCCAATTTTTGGAATAACAATGGCTTTATGTCCACTCCCTCCTCAACCACTCAACATTTTGTCAATATATCCACTATATCCACTAATCAGAAAGTAAACCTTATGTAAGGAGAAACAGTATAACCATGACACTCTGAGTTAAACACTAGACCTGGGCGGGGGACTCTGCTCCATTTCAGGGCTCCACAGAGTTTTGAAAAACATGGAGCAGAGTTTTTAAGTTGGCGAGTGCGAGTAAGGAAAATCCAATGCTAGACCACCTCCCTGTGAAACTTCTCAATGCCGGCGGTCGTGGATGGTCACGACTGCTCGCGTTGAGAAACCTTCCGTGGTTGTTGGGGGAGTTGATGCTTGAGTAGAAACTGTACTCGAGCGGCAAAAAGAAGCAGTGTCTTCTTGCACTGTGCTTGGTGCCGTTCTCGCTGATTTTCCAGCATAGGCCGGCACCTATAATTCAACTGAATCTCCCTGGAAGTTTTAAATGGGGCAGAAGAAAAAACTAATATTGAGGTTACACAAAACATCGGTCACAAACAACAAGCAATTACGATTACTGATGAAGTCGTTAGTAAAGTTCTAAAAGCAATCAGAGGGAACGGAGCCCGAATGGATCATTTCCAAATCAGAGGGGCATACCTTGCAAGTCCCATTGCAGGGACCACCGACACCGACGCCGAATCGCTCCCCTCCGCCACCGCAACAGCTACACCAGCGGCCGCAGTGGGAGGGGCGCGCTCGCTACGGGCCTCCATTTCCCAGGAGCCCTAGCGCCGGAGCACGCCGCCACACCTGAGTTCTGCGCCAGGAGGGGCTACAAAAGAAGGACAGCCCCGGTGGAGCGGGGGGACCATTTCCATATCAGAGGGGCATACCTTGCAAGTCCCATTGCAGGAACCACCGACACCGACGCCGAATCACTCCCCTCCGCCGCCGCAACAGCTACACCAGCGGCCACAGCGGGAGGGGCGGGCTTGCTACGGGACTCCATTTCCCAGGAGCCCTAGCGCCGGAGCACACCGCACACCTGAGTCCTGCGCCAGGAGGCGCTACAAAAGAAGGACAGCCCCCGCGTTGCGGGATCGCGCGCGGGTAGGCGCCTGGAGAAGCCCGGGACAAGAGCGGGACCATCTAAGGCCATCATAGGCCAGAGGAGGCCCGGTCGGGGCACCCCCCTTGGTTCTGAACCAAGAATTGAAGAATACTGACTAAAGGTACAGATACCCACTGACTATTCCCGGTTCATTCTACAGGTCCTTCCTAAGGGTCACTATAGTTCGGTAGCCAATACTGACTCAGTTTTTACTGTTATAAGCTGTCACGCTATGTCTTGCAAGGGGGGCATTAGAAAACTTTCCTCCCAGGGTGACTTGCTTAGGGGAACAATGGACTATTATATCAAGAGTGCAATACTGCCCATTGCAAGCGAATTAGAGAGAATAGAACGATCCCCAGCCATGGACAGTTCTCTCAGTATGAGTTCTCCTCCACAGACTGCTGATACAGCCCCAGCTATATCACTACTGGAAGAATTAAATCAAATCTGCAAATCCTCGTACGCCCCTGTGGAATTAGGAAATGTGCAAACTACCGCTCCAATCTCCCCTATAGCTACGACTAGTCCTGGGTCCAGTTATTCTTCCCAACTAACTCAAATTCTACAGGTTACGCCCCTCATAACACGACCAATAGCAAATTCTTTATCTGCAGTCTCCACCCAGGTGCTCTCTGCCAAAAGGAAGAGAGATGAGGTCAAACAAACGGGCAGTCAGGCCAAGCAAGAAAAACTAAACCCAAATCCACCATTACCCAATACTCCTAGCACTGCTACACCGAAAGCATCTACACAGGCTTCTCTACTGTCCGCGCTCGAAAATATGATGAAGTCAATTATATCCTCGTTGATCGACAAAATGACTAGCTTAGGGGATAGGCTCACGGGTGTCGAGGAAGCAATAAAGGCTAACTCGCTACTTACAAAAACTATGGGAGGTTCCGTACAATTACAGCGTTCAGCCACCATAGAAACGCCTAATCCCATTATACAAAGCAAGACCACCCGTAACCAATTACCTGCCCCACATATGAAAACCTTAAATATCTCGAAAGCCGCCACAACATCACGGAGTTCTTACTCTAGGGCTGGGCAGAATAAAGAAATGTCATCTCAAAAAAGAATAGCGGCTAGTTATGACACTATACCACACAAAACCAACCATCTACATTTGCCACCAGAGGAAGCTCCTATCGTGTGCATCCTCTCAGGAATACCAGAACTCCCAAAGGGGAAACACGAAAGACAGCAGGACCTTATGAACAAGGTAGTGTTCTGGCTAACCAAAAATAGACCTTTGCCCCCCAATATAGATGGCACTATACTAAGCGTTAGAAGGGTGGGCTGGCTAGGACCTCTCCCAAAAAATATTGTGGGCGATTTGGTACTTGTAAAATTTAGCAATAGATATGTCGGCCCATACCTCCAATCTTGGCAGCCACAAATTGGTGATGGGCCCATATCTATCTGGAGTCTAAGTGAATTCTACCCTAGAACATTATATGTCCCGTCGCAACGCCAAGCAACACAGAGCAATTTCCGGACGGCTAGAAGTGGTCTTGTACTGAGTGGCCACTTCACCCCCGCCCTCAATTAATCTGTTCATTCTTCCTGCTGCTCATTGATTAGCTGATTTATTCTATTGATTTAATCTTTTCTTAACAGACGTTAACTTTTATGAAATTAAATGTATTGATGTATTGGTGTATATTTATGTACTGTTGTTGCTTTTATGATTTTTATACTGAAATCGAATAAAGCTAATCAATCAAATCAAACCTAGATCCAGTGCTTCATTTGTAACTAAATAAGTGCCAGGGCTGTCGCCAGGAGGCCACTGCAGCTTGCACCACCCATCGCCCCTGCCATGCTGCCAGTGATAGTAGCAATACTACTACTAACATCACACTCCTACAAGTGTGATCATTCGGACAATTTCAGGCCTGAAAAGCTATAAGAATGGCTTGGGTGGCAGGTAATTGTCATGTTTAATGTATATTGAATTAATATGTTCCTGTTGTTGTGGCCACTTCTACATTTTCCACACAGCTCCACCTTGTGGTAGAGTATCACAAGCGCCGGTGCCGGGCACCGGAAACCACCGGCTCAAATTAAGCACCTGTTGGATCTGTGTTCAAGGCCAATACTGAGTTTTGAGTGAACATCCTCACTCCCCTGTACAACCACTGCCTCCAGTCCTCTCAAATTCCACATTCATGGAGAGGTTTCATTTTACAGCCAATCCGTAAAAAGGGACCTGCCAGCCACCCTTCGAACTCTCGATTAAAGATGTTGAAGCAAAAGCGTATGCAAGCATTTTACTGGGGGAACTTGAGGCATGGGCTGCAGAGAAAAATTTAATTCTATGTCAGGACCAGAGGCTCCGATTATGCTTCTCATTTCTGTACTACAAATTTCAGCAGCCAATCACTTTAGAATAAAACTAAAACTAAATGACCCATGTTTCCATGTAGCTCCTATATCACGTGCTCCAATAATATGCAAGCCACCCGTATAAGTATAGATGCCAGCATTTTGTGTTCTCTTTCTTTGCTGCTTAGCAGCCAGATAAGTGCTCCAAATACCATATGCTTATTATATTCTTGTTGACGCTTATTGTCAGATTGCTGTATTATAACTTGACAGTGTGCCGATTGTCTACTGTTTTTACCGAAGATTGTTGACGTATTGTGGTGTGAATATTTGTATTGTGTGCCTTTATCCCTGCCTGTATTCAATGAATTAGTGCACGCTTCCACACGAAAATTGGGGTTTAAAAGACGTTGTCTTGTTTATTTTTTTTTTAATAAAAGTTGTTTTTATTGCATTTGAAAAAAGGAACCAAATTGAGGAAAAAGACAGAAAAAAAACAGGCGGCAACATTGCAGTAGTATACACATTAGTCCAGCAGTTACTCCTGACGTACCCAGTAAAAGCCTCGGGCTACAGTTAATCGCACAAAGCGGAGTCCGGTAAGATAGTGATGGCTAAGGGTGTCAACCGCCAGACGGTTCTCAATGTCTCTGCTGAGTCTTCCACGAGAGGGGGCCATCCCTTTACACTAAGTCCCTCGGGATATTCCCGGGTTGGCCAGTTCCCCCCTCTAGCAAGCTGTGCCGCAACAAATACAGAACCCCCCCAACCGTGTTCCCTTCCCACCTCCCCGACGTCCCTCCCCCCCTCCCAGGTGGTGGCGCCACCTAACATTCTCTCTCTGCATCACACAGTCACATCATTCGTGTAATTAGATCTGGAAACGGTGGAGTGCTCGTAGGGCCGATGGGCAAACAGCAGATGGCAAACCCTTCGATAAGAACCTGACTAATGGTCCCCACTGGAACATAAAGTTCTTAAAGTTGCCCAAGAAGATGTCCGCCATTCTCTCCATAGCTTTGCGTGCCATAGCGACATAGCCGGGGCCGTCGGCCTTTTCCAGGCCGCAGCCAGTGTAAGCTTAGCCGCCGCCAGACATAGCCACATAATCTGTTTGTCTGCTTTCGTCTGATGTTCCAGTAACGGATCTCGGAGACCCAGGATGACAAAGGACAATGAGTCCGGGATCGGGTATCCCAACATGTCTTTGATATGAGATAAAGTTTCGGTCCAAAAAGGTCGGATGATTGGACAGTCCCACCAGATGTGGCGAAAATCCCCCAGTAAGCCACAGCCCCTCCAGCAGCGATCCGTGGTCGCCGGGAATATGCGATGGAGTTTGGAGGGGTAAAGGTACCAATCAAACATAGTTTTAAAATGGGCATCGCAGAGATCTGCTGAGTGATTGTGGGTCTTAATGTCCCGCCAGAGACCCTTCCATTCACCTTCCTCTATGTCCCTACCCAGCTGACCTTCCCAATAGTCCATATAGCGGGGACGAGGGGAGACCCCTGTGCCAAGCAGGGCGCATATAAAAAGGTGATCGTTCCCTTCATTGTGGCGGTTCGTAAAATAAAGGCCTCGAAAGGCGAGGGCGGTCTCGTAGCCGGCTGTCTCAGACCAGGGGAAGTCACCCAGTGGATCAGCTGGGCATAACGGAATTGTTCCTTGGGCGGCAGGCCATAGTCCCGCATGCAATTAGAAAATGTGAGAGGCTCCGTGCCATGGAATAGGTGCGTAAGGGCCCTACAACCGCCCTCTCTCCAAGGCCGAAATGGCCCCTTCTGCAGCGCCGGCGGGAAAGCCAGATTGAAGTGCAAAGGAGTGAAGGGGGAGGGGAACGACGTCCAGCACTCGTCTCCCGATACCGTGTCCCACACTTTTAGAACAGTGCCTGTGGGGGTGCTGATGTAAGCATTCCTAGGCCTGTCTGGCTTGGGTTTCCAAGCCAGGTCCCAGATTGACCTCCCAGCCACACTCCTATCCATGTGCAGCCAGTGTTTTTCAGATTCCTGTTGCGACCACTCCACCAAGACCCGCAATTGTGCGGCCTTATAGTACATGTGCATATCCGGGAGGCCCACTCCACCCTCCTCCCTCGGGCGCCTCAAAATCGCATAGGCGGGGCGTGCCCGTCCACCCTGCCAGATGAATTTCAGCAAGAGGGTCTTCAACCGTCGGAAGAAATCCAACTCCATTGGTATGGGGAGGGCTTGGAAAAGGTACAGAAATTTAGGAAGGAGGACCATCTTGATGGCATGGACCCTGCCCAGCCAAGTAATGTATTTCGGCTTCCACCGATCCAGTTCCCCCCTCACAGCCGATAACATAGGCGGAAAGTTCGCTGCGAACAGGGAGCCAATAGTAGGTGTCAATCGGACCCCCAAATAAAGGAGGGAGGCCGGCGCCCACGCCAACGGCGTAAGCGGTCGCAAGCGCTCCAACTCGGCCGGCGGGAGTGTTAAGTTCAGGATATATAACTTATCAAAATTCACTTTGAACCCGGCCACCTCTTCAAAAGCGGACAGCAGAGTTCGAATGTGCGGCAGAGATTGCGCCGGGTCCCCCACAGAGAGTAGCACATCGTCTGCAAAAAGGGAGATTTTATTTTGCTCTCCCGAAAAGGGGAGTCCCTTTATCTGCTCCTGCTCGCGCAGCGCGATGGCCAGAGGTTCGATGCTTAAGGCAAAGAGCAGAGGTGAAAGAGGGCAGCCCTGTCTCGTACCCCTGGTGTGAGCGAAGCCGGCGGAACGGTGCCCATTAACCATCACCCTGGAGCAGGGAGTGCTATAGTTCGCGCGAATCATGGTAATGAATTGGTGCGAGAATCCAAAGGCCTCCAAAGTACGGAACATGAAGTTCCAGTCTACCCGATCGAAGGCCTTTTCCGCATCCAACCCCACCAGCACTGCTGGGAGACGGAACCTCAAAGCCTTCTCAATGAGGTGAATCACCCTCCGCAAGTTGTCATTCGTTTGCCGTCCCTTAATAAACCCCGATTGATCTGGGTGAATAATGGCCGGCATCAGATCCCGAAGTCTACGTGCGAGAATAGCGGAGTATAACTTAGCATCTATGTTAAGTAGAGCTATCAGGCGGTAGGACGAGCAGTGGGACAGGTCCTTCCCCAGTTTAGGAATCACGGAAATCATGGCCTCAGACATGGAACCCGTGGTGCGACCCGAGACTGCCATTTCGTTGAAGAGGGGTACCAAAAATTCGCAGAGCTCCGTAGCAAAGGATTTGTAGAATAACGCTGTGTAGCCACCCGGACCGGGAGCTTTGTGGAGCTTAAGGTCCCTGATAGCCTCCAACACTTCCTCTCTAGAGATAGGGGCCGCAAGCAGTTCGTTCCATTCCTTCGAGACTCGCGGAATGGGGAGGGCAGCCAGAAAGCGGTCCTGAGCTGCTTGGTCTAGGGAGTCACCCTTATACAGTGTCTCATAGAACCGGCCAAAGAGGCGTGCCTTATCTGCATCATTGTGGCAGAGCGACCCCGAAGAGTCCAAAATGCCACCTATATACTCCCTCTCCCGTTTATCACGCAGTTGACGAGCCAGATGTCTGCCTATTTTATTCCCCTGAGAGTAGGAGATGCGCCGAAGCAGGGTAAACTCCGCACGATTGGCATAGTGGGCCTTTAACTTACCCCGCACTGCAGTCAGTGATCTTAGAGTAAGCCTAGACGGGTTGACCTTGTGGGCCTGCTCTAAGGTAGCCAATTCCACCTCCAATTCCTCCCGCTCCTTCCGCCTCAACTTATTGAGGTTGGCATTAAGGTGAAGGCACGTGCCCCTTATGGAGGCCTTACACGCATCCCAGGTATTAAAGAGGGAGGTGTCCGATGCCGGATTGAGAGTCCAGAACTCCCTTATTGCTCCGCGCAGCTCCTTGCAGGAGATGATATCCCGAACAAGAGCCGGTGGGAAATACCATTTCTTCATTCCATCCCCCCCCCGGAGGGCCAGTGTAACCCCAGTACCAGCAGGCTATGGTCCGATACAGACAAAGGGAAAATGCTAGAATCCCGGACATCCCCCTGAAGGGCCTGGCTCACAAAAATATGGTCCAGCCTGGAGTAAGAGTGATGAACATGGGAGAAGAACGTGTAGTCGCGCGATTGGGGGTGCAGAAATATCCAGCAATCAACCAAGCCAAGTTCACTTTCACACTCTGATTCTCAGTGGAAAACACACCAGCACCCGCTCTTTGCGCCCGTGAGCTGTCTAGATCTCTGTCCCAAACCATATTGAAATCCCCCATAAGTACCATAAGGCCTTCAGCAAAGTCTCCCGCCTTGTCAAGCAGGTCACGGAGAAAGGCATTCTGCCCCGCGTTGGGGACATACACCACCACAAATGTACAGGTCACTCCACCTAGCACTCCCTTGACCATAAGCCACCTCCCATCCTTATCCCCGCTAACCCCCAAAGGTTGGAAATGCAGAGACGCTCGAAAGAGAAGCGCCACCCCTCTATGTTTGGTAGATGCAGAGGACCTATAGATTAGCGGGAAATGTCTATGGCGCAGCCGGAGTTCGTCTTTACGCGCCAGGTGGGTCTCCTGGAGTCCCACAATGTCCAGATGATGATCAGTAAGATATTTCCATACTTTTTGGCGCTTCTGAGGGGAGTTAAGTCCCTTGACGGTCCACGTCCCAATACTAAGCGGCATAATGGTAAGTTAGAATCCACCCCTGTCTATTCAATGCTAGTGCCATTCCCCTTCTCCAGCGCCCAGGAAACACACCCTCCTGGCTCAGTGACACCCTCCCCACCGGGTCCCCACTGAACTCTGGACCCCTGTCAGCATCTGAAAACTCAAGATCAGTAACAGATTCCACCCAGTCAACAATCCCCCCCAGAGGCCGGACAGTTAAAAGCTCCAGGAACACATAATCAGTGTGAGAAAAGCATACCATACATTCATACCAGGCGCCACCACCACCCAGCCCACCCAACCCCTTCCCACCAAGCCCCCCACAACACCCCCAGTGCCCCCCCCAAGCCAAACCCCAACTCAAAAACAAACAAATATACTTAGCAGTCTCAACGGATCGTCCCAGATCAGCGCAGCGCACAGAATAGTCACCGGGAAGGGGACGGGAGATTCCGTGTGGGACTCCCAAGGCCTCGGACCGGAGTGTCTTCTTACAAAGTACCACCATACCCACGGAACCTGAGCGCACAAGCCTCTCCGGCGCCCACAGACCAGCAGCCCACAATTCAGGCCGCTCCGGAGCTCTGCTGTGAAGTCGTCAACGTCGCTGAAGCAACGGAGGCTACCGCATCTCCCCTCTCCTGTAGGCTGGTTGCTCGATCAGGCCGCCCGCGATCTGATGTCGATCCCACTCTGTGCCAAGAGGAGGATCGATGCCGTCTCCTCGTCGAGGGGCTGCTCGCTCTTAAGGCCGGGGCCTCATCCTCGATGCCTAATAGCTCCTTTGCCACCTGTAGGGAGCGGATCTGCGCCAGCTTATTCTGCCACCGGAAAACTATGCGGAATTGATGGCCCCAGGAGTGAGGAATGTTGTGATTCCGTAGAAACGCCGTTACTGGCCTAAACTCTCGCCTTTTCTGAAGAGTCGTTGTCGCCAGGTCCTGATAGAGCTGCGGGCGATGTTCCCGGAATTGCAGATTTGGAATGTCTCGCGCTTTCCTGAGGATTCTCTCCTTTAGCTGAAAATCATGGACGCATACGAGGATATCAGGGTGCGGCCCTCCTCCCCTCCGAGGCAGACCAACTGTATGGACACGGTCTATCTGAATCTCATGTACGTCGTCCTCGCCCAGGATCTGAAGGAATAGCTCTTGCACATAGCCCCGTAGATCACCCGCTTCGCCATCCCACGGCACCACTCATATACGAATGTTATTCCTTCGAGAGCGGTTCTCTAAGTCCTCCGCGTGGGATTACAAGTCTAAGTTCTGCTCAGTGAGCCTCAGCACGTCCTGCTGCAATTGGTGGACGTCATTCGCCATGCTGAGATCGTGATCCTCCAGCGTGGCCACTCTTTCCCCAATGCCATCTACGTCTCGCCGCACCTCCCGGAGGTCAGACGTCAATTGCGCTCGGAGGTCCGAGATATCCTCCTTGATGGATTTAAAGAGGTCAGTCATGAAAGCTTTGGTAACCGGAGCCTCATCGTCAGACCTTTTGGGAGAGGAGCTCGGGCCAGGGGACACCGGTTGCTGGGTGTTCTTCGGTTGGCCGTCCTTACCGTTCTTCCCCTTGCGCAAAACGATAGACATTGCGGCCCCCTTTGATTTCCTGGGAGACACCATGAGCGGCGCTCTCCCACACTAGGGCAGAATCTTGTCGATGCCACCACCTCGTTCCCTCGTGTGCCCAGAGCTCCAGCTTGAGCTGTTGTCCCCAAGTATCTCAGTGCTTCAGGCAGCCCAGGTCCAGCGGAGGAAGCCGCCGCAGCTCCAGCCCCCACTCCAATGCCAAGGGCGTTATTGCACCACCAGCACGTAGCCGCAAGAGAGTCGAAAGTCCAGGGCGACCAATCTCCCCCGTGGGCCACACCACCAGCGGGGCACTCCGATCAGCCAAGTCTTGCTCCAGGGATGCCCTCTCAGAACCTCTCTTTAGAACGGACCCGCTCTCCCCCGTGCTCCAGCAAAAAACTCAGTCCCTGAATTGGAGGGGGGGGGGAGACCAAACTTGTGCCAAATGTCCGCCCCCACGGCACCCTCAAAGCCTGTGCCCACAGTCCTTGTGCACCTGCTGCTTGCGCCGGCTCCTCACTGTAGCGTCTCCTATCTCTGAGGGCCCAAGCGCTCATATTGTCCTGCGCCACTGCCCCGGCCACCAGTAACCGGCCCAGATCGACCAGACACACGTGGACCCAAGCAGGAGGCCGCGGTAATCACTGCTTCGTGTCCGCCTCTGCTCGCTCCTGTGGGGGCCGACCGCACTCCCCTCAGGGGCCGCTCCAGCGTCAATCCCTGGGCCGGATCACTGGGCAGAGGCACGGGCCTCGGAAGCAGCGCAGACCGCCTCCCGGACTAGGCCTCAAACCACGGCCTCGATTGATCCGCTGGCCGCACCGCAGCCCCAGGTGCTCGCGGATGATAGGCTCCGCCTCCTCCCCGGGTCCCGGGCCACGGCGTCAATCGGGCTCTTCCTCACCGCCACTAGTCCCCTGCAGCACCTTACTACAATGTCCCGGTGCTCCCGCCAGCTACTGTCCGCCAAACACCTCCAAGAGTCTCCACACTGACTCCCTGCACCGCAGCTCGCAGCACCGCTCAGGCCTCGGGCACCGCCGCCGGCTCTGGTCCCACGAATACGAGCTCAGGGATCGCTGGTACTCGCTCCTCTGCCGGTCACCTCAGCAAGAAGGCTCCAGAGCGGCCAAAAGCCCCAGGGGGACGCCCGGGGCCAACGCTGTACAAAGCTTTGTAGGGTCCGGCGCCGGTGGGGGACTAGAAGCACGTCCTACTCCGTCGCCATCTTGGCCACGCCCCATCTTGTTTATTTTAACAGCGGTCGGATTTTGTGAAACTGCACAGGGTTGTTCAAGTTCAAGTTCAGAAATTTGTATAGCGCACTACTCACCCATAGGGTCTCAAGGCGCTTGTGGGAGGGGGTGAATTATTTATCGAATAGCCAGGTTTTAAGTTCCTTTCTGAAGGAAATGTGGTTCTGTGTGAGGCGGAGGTGAGTGGGGAGGGAGTTCCAGGTCTTGGCCACCAGGTAGGAAAAAGATCTTCCTCCCATGGTGGATCTGTGGATGCGGGGTACTGCGGCAAGCGCTTGGTTGGAGGATCTTAGTTGGCGGGTGGGTGTGTAGAAGGACAGTCGTGTGTTGAGGCATTCGGGTCCTAGTTTGTAGAGGGCCTTGTGAGCGTGGGTGAGGAGACGGAACGTTATTCTCTTGTTGACGGGAAGCCAGTGGAGGTCTTTCAGTTGGCCGGTAATGTGAGCTTGGCGAGGGATGTCCAATAGGAGTCTGGCAGATGCGTTTTGGATGCGTTGGAGTTTTTTCTGCAATTTGGCTGTGGTTCCGGCGTAGAGGGTGTTTCCATAGTCCAGTCGGCTAGTGACCAGTGCGTGGGTGACCGTCTTTCTTGTTTCGGTGGGGATCCAACGGAAGATTTTTTTGAGAAATGTTTTTTTGTTTATTTTGTTGTACAAATATAAACAGGCTTGTCCTACAATGGATTTTTCAAGGCAGGTCCCTCCACACCTGATCTGAAGCAGATTCTCTTGCCTGGCAGGGGTTACACCTCCCCTTTACTCTCTTGTTTCCTCGAAAATACAATACCTTAACAAGGGAATGGTACAGTGGGAGCCTTAGAAGGCTGATGTAGAATCCTACCCTGATGATGCTGGTGACCAGTTGGAACTGGATTTAGTGGACGCACTAGATTGTAGTGTATAACAATCCGTTAATAAGGCCCTTTTATGGGCACTGGGCCCATTTACTGGGCACTTGTGTGATTATGCACGCCAGCAAGGCTGGCAATCCTTGATCACTTCAGCCAGTAATGAAGCGACCCCTTCATAAAAGGGCAAAGCGAAGGCTAAGACCCAGTCAGACGTACTTTCAGGTGCTTTTGAGAAGCTGAGGCGGGAGAGAGACCAAACATGATTATAGCACTCCCCCCGGGGGAGAGGCCTCTCAGTCACGCAGCTCGAGCGCAGGCCAAGATCCCCCAAGTACTTCAGTTTAAGTCCACAGAAATAATTCACCCCAGGGCTTCAAATTGGGCCCCTCCTCCAGAAGTTGTGGAGCATGTCCAATCCCACCTTCGTCAGAGTTTTGATAAGGTGGTCCGACCTGCTTTTGCACTGAATGCCCATGCCCATACCCAGCAGGTAAGGGTGGGAATGCGCCAGAAATAAACCCTACCACGGTCACATTTCTAAACAAATAAGTGAAGGACCCTAAGAAGGGCGATGGCCGATCATGACGTAATTGTTAAGACAAGCTCCTGGACATGACTGGACCTTTGCCGAAGATTCTTGAATTGGCATACTACGCTAAAGAGTCCAACTCTTCAGTGATACAGATGATCTGGTAGGCTGGGCACCGATAGCCATTTGCCTATTAGGCAACACTATCTGTGCTATATCCACGGAGCGCCAGAGATCTTTGCTCATGAGGATGGACAATAACGTAATAATTTAGCCACCTCCAACGCCAGCCCAAAGGCCGATGGTCTATTGTTCTGGTGTCCGTTCGTTAAGGAACTTTCCAGATTTTGCACCCACCTACGCAACAATGGACAAGGCGCGGATGTCACCCAAAAGAGTGTTTCGGAGGGGCCTTCTTTGTCATGGCTGGTCGCTATAAGAGCGTGCGTCAGGCCGAGGATCCTACCAAGGCTCTCAACAAGGATACTACACCCGCAGCAGAGGTGTTTGATATGGAGACCAAATGGACCCCACCTTCTACCCCGCAAGGCCCAGAGGTGGTCGTTCTCACTTTCACTGCTGCTTCCGACGGGGACAACAAGTCGCAATCCATGACACAGGATATTCTGGTAAGAATGATTCCATTTCATTTTCTGAGGTGATATTGGGGGGATGAGTATGTTTGTTCCCAGACAACTGGAAACGGATCGCCAATGACACATGGTACTAGAGACCATGCATGGTTTCAAACTGGAATTTTATGGATCTCCAGCTCAGTCTGGTCCCCCAAACAAATGTATTTTTCCCAAACAGAACAGTCTTTTATAGACTCAGAAGATCAAAAACTACTGGACACTGGAGCTATATGTCTTGCAGTACCGCACCACAAGGGTTCATAAGCCCTATTTTTCTGGTCAAAAAGAAGAGACGTGGTCTTTGTCGAGTACTAAATATAAAACATTTCAACGTGTGGATTCTGTACAGACATTTTAAAATGTAGGGCATTCATTTGATAAGGGATATTCTACAAGAAGGGGGATGGATGGTCCACCTGGACCTGAAACATGCCTATTTTTCCCAATTGCATTTTCCCACTTAACAGATAATTTCTTCAATTCTTGTGGTGAGGTCAACGCCTGGAATTCAAGTCCCTTTCCTCTCATCAGCCCCTTGATGCTTCACCAAACTACTGAGACCAGTGGTGAAGTCGCAGTCGCTGAGAGCTCGGGAGGCACGTCTAATTCTGTATCTAGATGTTCTTCCTTTGATGGCTTAGGATCCTCAGACGCTCGAGGCCCACCTGTCATGGACCATTCAACTTCTTCAGAGTGTGGGATTTATAATCAACTTGCAGAAGTCTGTCTTGTCCCCTGCGCAGCAGATAGACTTTCTGGAATTCCAGGTAGATTCGTCCAAACAGTATTGATCCTTCCACCCCAAAAGATTTGCAATTCCAAGAGGGATTTGACGTCAGCATTGTGCAAACAGACTGTATCATTGAGGTCCCTCACCAGAATTGTGGGCTTTCTGGCTTCCTCGATCCAGGCCATTTTCCTGGCCCCCTCCATTACAGATCCCATCAGAGATTAAAAATTCAACATTTGGGGAAGGGCCTCTCTTACATGGAACAAGTTCCCTTTCAGGCAAAGCCAGGACGGAGATAACATGGTGGTTGGAACACCTGGAGTCCTGGAATGACAGAGCCATTTTCGGCACCTCCCGGAAGTAGTGATAGAATCAGATGCCAGCCGTGAGGCCTGGGGGGCGAAGTGCGGTACAGTGTCAACAGGAGGTCGGTGGTCAGAAGCAGAGCTGAGTCTTTATATGAATTACCTGCAGCTCCTGTAGGGCTCTTTCGCCATCAGATGTCTCTCTCCTGTAAAGAAGGATTGTTGTATATTGCTGAAGATGGACAACATCTTAGCGATTCGTTACGTCAACAAGTTCGGGGGGATGAAGTCCTGTCTACTAGCAGAAAGTCGCAAGGGTTTCTGGCACTTCTGCCTCAATCACCTCATCTCCCTCACAGTGGAATATCTCCCGGGCAAGAAAAACACAATAGCCTAGTGAAACACCTGTTATGTATAGGATTTCAGCGACTGGAGACTGAATCCTTTGGTGTTCCAGCAACTGTACAGTTTGTGTGGTCGGTCCAGAGGGGACCTATTTACATCACGACTCAAGCGACAACTTGCAAACTTTTTCAGTTGTTGACTAGGTCCGGAAGCTCAAGCTGGGGATTTGTTTCTCTAGGACTGGTCCCAGTTCCGGGGTTATACCTTTCCCCCGCTCCTTATGATACCCAGAGTCCTGTCGCAATTAGGTGTCAGAGATCGAAGATCATTCTTTTGACTCCATATTGGAGGGCTCAACCTTGGTTCCCCTTATCTCTTACAGTAGCGACTGCTCATCCAGTTCAACTCCCAGTTCAGCCGGATCTTCTCTTGGACCCGGAGGGACTTCCTCATTCATTGGTACTGTCAGGTCATTTAAAATTGATGGCTTGGATGCTTTCAGGGAGCGATGATATACCCCAGGCATTTTGCAACGATTTGCAGTTTTCATCAGACAGGCCGGGGCAACTAGCCCCCACAAACGATATTCCTCAAATTGGAGGAAATGGTGTGCTTGGTGCAATGCACGGGGTGTTCATCCCATTGGGGCAGGATGTTGTATGGTGATACATTGTCTTTTAGATATGGCTTCTTGTGGTTTAGCATACAGAACGGTGAACAATTTCCGGTCTGCGATCTCTGCAGGGCATCTTCCAATAGAAGATAAACCATTGCATGAGCATCCTTTAGTCTGCAAGTTAATGAGGGGTATTCGTATGATCAACCCTCCGAGACCCAGGTAATGGACCATTTGCGATGTGAATGTTGACCTCAGATTCTTGGAGCAAAGGCCGGCAAACAGGTATTTGTTGCGCAAACAGCTTTCATTCAAGCTCATGATGGTGTGTTTATGTCTGATTTCATATAAGAGGGTATCAGATGTGTGTGCTCTGAATTTGGCAGGTAGAGTTCTTTCTCCAGAAGGTGTAACATTCACTATCACACATCGGACCAAATCTAATTTCAGGTTGGTAACCTACCCGAGTTTTCCAGATAATACTCAGTTATGTGTTGTTCAATGTTTAAAAGATTATGAGATTGATACTTGTGATGTGATACAGGATGCTGGTGGTCAACTACTCATTGCATTACAAAAACCTCTCAGACCTGTGTCTTCTGCTGCAAAAGCCAGGTGGATGAGATGGTTGCTGGCAGAAGCCGGTATTGACCTATGTGTAATTGGTGCTCATTCTGCCAGTAGAGCCATGGCATCCAAGTCATATGCTTTAGGTTCTCGCATAGAGGAAATTATGAGAGCTGCAGAATCTATATTTCATAATTTTTATTATAAGCTTTTTAATGTGGCGTCTGTGGTGGTAACGCAGCTTTGGACTAGCATAATCGGAGCCTCCGGTCCTGACATAGAATAAAAACATTTCTATATTACGTGTCAAGGAGTTTCAATTCTATTAAGGACACAGAGGCAAGGATTATCCTACCAATTAGATGCTTTTTCTTCGAATCATTTGTACAATTTGAAAACTGTCATAACATCGTGTTAATGTAAAATTGTGCTGTTTTCTCCCGAACCCGATAAATGTGTGCAGTATTCTATGGTACTGACTTCTAATGACAGACGTTGGTTACATTCTATCTCAGGAAATGACCAGAAGAACTATTGAGATGTTAATCGTGGCCTGATTGATTACATTCCCCTGAGAGGAGTTGTGTATGGCTCGTTTCCTTGCCTCGTTCTTGGAGGCCCCAGTGTGGAGTTCTATTGTGGGCCCTAGTTGGGTGTTGGGCATCCCTGTTGGATTGCCTGAAATCTGTTGAGTCCACGTTTGGACAGATTGGAACTTTGGTGACTATTACCCTGTTTCCCGCTACAATATTCTGTATTTATGGACTTACCCTACAAAGAAAAAGGACACACAATGGTGGCATCCATACTTATATGGGTGTCTCGCATATTGGTGGAGCATGTGATATGGGAGATACAGGGAAACATGTGTAATGTAATTTTGTTTTATTTTAAAGTGATTGGCTGCTGACAATTGTAGTAAAGAAATGACAAGCGTAGACCTCGCCTCCATGTCCTTAATACAATTGAAAATTCTTGACGTGTAAGCTGGAAATTTTTTCATTCCCAATTACCAGCTTTAGGTCAAATTCCTTCACAATAGACAATATGGTCACTCTTTTTTTATTGGTTTATCAAATGACAACATCTTTTAGCCCTCTGCTTTTCACCGTTTTACAGACTATTCTGCTGCAATCTACAGTGTGGAGAGGAACATCCTATGGTCAAAATTAACACCATGAGGCTTCTCTTTTCCCTTATTGAATGCACTCATATCTCTTGTTCAAACACCTGGGTCTATCAAGCTTAACAATGGAAACAGGTTCACATCAGAAATTCTGACAAATCGAGGCCAGAAACAGGGGTGCCTGTTGGCACTGATTCTGTTCAATCTATATACAGCAGCTAGGGGCAAGCATATCAAAAGCTAAAATAATACCACCAAGGACTGGGTCTTTTAGACTGCCCGTACTTCGGAATGCAGATGATTTTATCATTCTAGACTGTACGAGAAACGAGAGGCAGAGAGCATTGGATCAGCTAAATTTATATAATATTAATAAAAAGCTTACAGCTGATGCTGGGAAAACCAAGGTGATAGTATTTGGCAATTGCAAGCACAATTCCCACGAGTCTCCTGAGGCGGAAGCCGGGAGTGTGCTGTGTTACTTTTTAACTATTACTTGTGATACTGTGTAAACCACTGTTTAAAAAAACTTACTCTGCCTTCTTGAACAGCGTGTTGTCACGCTGCAACGTTCCCCTGTCTTCGCCACTACCGAGGGCGAGGCGCGTCATCGGACACGCCCACCTCAGCTGGCCACGCCCCCTTCTTGGACGATAAAAGAGCGCGCAGCTCAAAGCGCGACTCCCACAATCCCACGAGTCTCCTGAGGCGGAAGCCGGGAGTGTGCTGTGTTACTTTTTAACTATTACTTGTGATACTGTGTAAACCACTTTTTTAAAAAAACTTACTCTGCCTTCTTGAACAGCGTGTTGTCACGCTGCAACGTTCCCCTGTCTTCGCCACTACCGAGGGCGAGGCGCGTCATCGGACACGCCCACCTCAGCTGGCCACGCCCCCTTCTTGGACGATAAAAGAGCGCGCAGCTCAAAGCGCGACTCCCACAATCCCACGAGTCTCCTGAGGCGGAAGCCGGGAGTGTGCTGTGTTACTTTTTAACTATTACTTGTGATACTGTGTAAACCACTTTTTAAAAAAAACTTACTCTGCCTTCTTGAACAGCGTGTTGTCACGCTGCAACGTTCCCCTGTCTTCGCCACTACCGAGGGCGAGGCGCGTCATCGGACACGCCCACCTCAGCTGGCCACGCCCCCTTCTTGGACGATAAAAGAGCGCGCAGCTCAAAGCGCGACTCCCACAATCCCGCGAGTCTCCTGAGGCGGAAGCCGGGAGTGTGCTGTGTTACTTTTTAACTATTACTTGTGATACTGTGTAAACCACTTTTTTAAAAAAACTTACTCTGCCTTCTTGAACAGCGTGTTGTCACGCTGCAACGTTCCCCTGTCTTCGCCACTACCGAGGGCGAGGCGCGTCATCGGACACGCCCACCTCAGCTGGCCACGCCCCCTTCTTGGACGATAAAAGAGCGCGCAGCTCAAAGCGCGACTCCCAAAATCCCACGAGTCTCCTGAGGCGGAAGCCGGGAGTGTGCTGTGTTACTTTTTAACTATTACTTGTGATACTGTGTAAACCACTTTTTTAAAAAAACTTACTCTGCCTTCTTGAACAGCGTGTTGTCACGCTGCAACGTTCCCCTGTCTTCGCCACTACCGAGGGCGAGGCGCGTCATCGGACACGCCCACCTCAGCTGGCCACGCCCCCTTCTTGGACGATAAAAGAGCGCGCAGCTCAAAGCGCGACTCCCACAATCCCACGAGTCTCCTGAGGCGGAAGCCGGGAGTGTGCTGTGTTACTTTTTAACTATTACTTGTGATACTGTGTAAACCACTTTTTTAAAAAAACTTACTCTGCCTTCTTGAACAGCGTGTTGTCACGCTGCAACGTTCCCCTGTCTTCGCCACTACCGAGGGCGAGGCGCGTCATCGGACACGCCCACCTCAGCTGGCCACGCCCCCTTCTTGGACGATAAAAGAGCGCGCAGCTCAAAGCGCGACTCCCACAATCCCACGAGTCTCCTGAGGCGGAAGCCGGGAGTGTGCTGTGTTACTTTTTAACTATTACTTGTGATACTGTGTAAACCACTTTTTTTAAAAAACTTACTCTGCCTTCTTGAACAGCGTGTTGTCACGCTGCAACGTTCCCCTGTCTTCGCCACTACCGAGGGCGAGGCGCGTCATCGGACACGCCCACCTCAGCTGGCCACGCCCCCTTGACGCCCTCCCCCTCAGTCATAAATTATGTGCCTCGCCAGGAAGCGCAGCGGACGAGCGCAGCGGGAGCGCCGTTTGCGCGCCGAAGGCGCGCCTAGGGCAAGCCCGTCTGCGCCCGTCCGCGCCAGTACACGCCAGGAGCCAGACAAGAGGCCTGAGGTAAGAACTACCTATTCAGGTGATGCTCTTCGCAATCTCAACAGGCCCGTTCCATCCCCATGCTCCCAAATACTAATGGGAGACTCCCGCCTCAATCACTGTCCACATTGCCCTTTTAAATACACCCCCTCTATCACCAACGTCCCTACTCAGATGACCATAAACATGGCAATGATTAATTGCAGATCACTACCCAAGCACGCCCTTGAAATAAATATGCTTATTGAAGACCTTAGTCTTGATATACTGTTTCTTACAGAAACATGGCTGGCACCCAACTCAGACGCCGACATAGTCCTAGCACTTCCCCCAGGATTCAGTATCCAACATCTTGACCGGCCCAAAGGTAGAGGTGGTGGCATTGCTGTCATCTCCAAGGACTCAATACCTTGCCGTTTCCTTGATAGTCCTCTGATAGACTGTGAAAACGTTCAATTCACCTTGCAGATCTCCCCTTGTTCCTCTCTTTCCGGACTCCTTATCTACCGCCCCCCTGGTGCTATGGGAAAATTCCTTGACTCCATCCTAGAATGCTCCTTGGCCAGATCTAGCACTCGGACCAACTACCTCATTCTAGGGGACTTTAATGTCCATTTTGAAGACAGCAAAGACAATACGGCCTCAGAACTGATCCAAGACTTGGCTACTCACCAACTGCACTTACAGAATTCCCTCCCCACTCATAATCGGGGGCATTTGCTCGACCCCATATTCTGTAATTTCCAGGATCTTGTGACCAGGCCCCCCACTCCCGTGCCATGGTCCGACCACTTTCTTATTCCTTTCAGTTGGCATATTCACTCCAAACCGCCGCAAATTCAAGCCCCCGGCAGACCATCCAGACCCTGGGCAAAACTAGACGTTGCCAGATGGAAACAAGCCCTCGAGGATACAGTCCCCACCCTTAGCTCAACCATCGACCTCGCAGACAGGGAATTTTCATCCTGGATTACCAACTCTTTAGACCTAGCCCTCCCAAAAAAACCTCATCGTAAACCTAGGACAAAAGCTACCTCCCCATGGTTTACCCAAGAAATACGCCTTCTAAAGAAAGCCTGCAAGAGAGCAGAAAGAGTCTGGAGAAAAGACTTCAATCCTATCAGTAAAAACAACTACAGACTGATGATTCTCAATTATAAAAAAGCGCTGAAAAACGCACAAATCTCCTTTTACAGCGAGAAAATTAGCCAAGCAGCAAACTCGTCGAGGGAGACGTTTCTCACTTTGAAAAAGCTTCTAAAACCCCCCACTCCCCCAGCTGCGCGAGACCCTACAACAGAACACTGTAATGAGTTAGCCAACTTTTTTGACTCTAAAATTCAAACTATACTCAAACAACTTCCGCCTCTCTCCCCCTTAGACCCCTCCCCCCCTCCCACCTCCCAACATCAGAGCAATGGTGTTGAATTAAGCAAATTCCAACCCATCAATGCGGAAACTCTTGGTTCTATACTTCAAGCCCTCAAAAGCGGATCGCCCCATGACCCAGCCCCGATGAGACATCTCAAACAGGTAGCCCCGAGTATCCTGCCTCTTATAACCAACCTACTAAATACCTCTTTCGAATCTGGAACAGTGCCCACAAACTGGAAAAAAGCGGTGGTGAAGGCACTCATAAAAAAACCTAACCTTGACCCGGATAATCTGGCCAACTTCAGACCTATATCTCTCCTCCCAGGCATCAGTAAACTGGCGGAAAAACACATAAACTCCCAGCTCTCACATTATCTGGAGTCCAATGAGCTGCTAAAAGTCTCTCAAACGGGCTTCCGCCCGGGCCAAGGGACAGAAACAGCAATGGTGGCGGTAGTCGAAGAATCCAGGAAAGTCATCGATGCAGGAGGATCAGTGGCAGTGATCCTCCTTGACCTCAGCGCAGCATTCGACACCGTCAACCATAGCATCCTTGCCCAACGCCTAGGAAACCTCGCCATCACCGGGACAGCCCTTAAGTGGCTAAAATCCTTCCTCCACAACCGCTCCTTTCAGGTGGCAGATGGAGACTGTATCTCCAAGGAAACCCCGATACGTTGCGGAGTGCCCCAGGGCTCCTCTTTGAGCCCGACACTCTTCAACGTGTACATGGCACCTCTGGAACAAATCGTCGTCCCCTACGGCATCAAACTCCTGACCTACGCGGACGACACACAGCTGGTCGTTTCCCTGAGCCAGTCAGAACCCCCCTCCATCGATCTGTATTCCTGCCTGGAGGATATAGTCAGCTGGATGAGCAACTCCCATTTAAAGCTCAATGGGGAAAAAACGGAGCTAATGGTACTAGGCAACCAGTCCCTTTTTCGCCCGGAATCACTATGGCCGCCCAGTATGGGCCCACCACCAACCCCCAAAACTGACATCAAAAGCTTGGGGATTTGGCTGGATGATAAACTTACTCTCAGCACCCAGGCCAAAAAAACTGCAGGAACTTGCTTTGGCTTGCTCCGCTCCATCCGCAAAATTCTTCCACTCCTACCATTCCAGTCTAGAAAACTGGTCATCCAGGGCCTCATACTGTCCAGATTGGACTACGGCAATGCCTTATATCTTGGATCCCCAAAGAAAGTCATCTCTAAGCTTCAGGTGGTGCAAAATGCGGCTGCCAGAATTCTCACTGGCACCAAAAAACGCTGCTCTGCCAAGCCTGCACTCAAAGAACTGCATTGGCTCCCGGTGGAACAAAGGGTGCATTTCAAGGCCATGTGCCTAACCCACAAAATCCTGCACGGAAAAGCCCCCCCGGTTCTGAAAAATCTCGTAACTCCCCACACGACAACCAGAACCCTACGCTCTACCAATGCCCACCTGACCAAAATACCCAAGATCAAAAAATCACGTTTCGGAGGTCGACAATTCTCATTCCAGGCATCCAGGATGTGGAATACTCTTCCTCCGGCCCTTCGGGCCCAACCTAATCTCTTAACATTCCGCAAATCCCTGAAGACATGGCTGTTCCCTTGATCCCTTGTTTTTCCCCCCGGCCCCTCCCTTGGAGATCTTAGTGGATTCTGTCAGCGCTGGGACGCTCCCGGGCAGCCATGCGCTCTACAAATCTCCTAAATAAAATAAATAAATAAATAAATTCGAATCATCAATGTAGATTAGGAGAAATTAAGATTAATAATTCACTAAACTGCAATTTCCTGAGAGTTTGGCACTCCTAAAACACAAGTATAGGGTACATCTCCAGCCTATTAAAAAGAGTGGCTGCAGTTATATTCTCTGTCTGCAAATTAATCATTTGCATAGTCGTTGGCTGAGCCAATAATTTGAGTTGTGCGCGCCAAACTACTGCCTACTGTTTCCTATGGTCATCAAACTTACCCAGGAGAACTGTCAACTGCACTAGATAAAATACAGTGCAATGCCTACAGGCGGATATTCAATTTATCAAAATACACAAGGCAGTCTCTGCTACGGATGGAGTTCAGCCTCACCAAGAAAGAATTGGAATGCAAGGCATTGCACATCAAATATTACCTCTCACTAGTCACAGCTGACTCAGGAACTTGGAAGAAAGCTCCTCTTGAGGTTTGAAGCCTGCAAATGACCCCTGGGGGTTATCCTGAGCACCTGCTGCTAGTAACGTAAAGTTCATGCTAGACTCAATCCCAAATTCTACATCCATCAAGGTTTTCTCTGAAAATACAAGTTATGGCCATTTCCCGTAAGGCTGACATGGAAAAATCGGAGATTCTTCCTATGCACTTCTACTCACTAAATCTTACGAAAATGCAAACACCCAGCCTTATCTTAAAGTTCCTTTAAATAGAACAATTCGATGTTCAAATGTATGCCTCAGACTTATGATCCTCTCAATTCAAGAAAATCAAACAAACTTGGCGAAACAACCAAACTGTCAATCCTGTAGATTTTGTGATTACTGGCCAGAATCAATGCTTCATTTATTATGCTGTTGGCCTGTGTTTTTAAAAGTGCAACACACTTTTCTGAGACCAATGTTTTTAAACCATGGTATCCGCTCTTGCAAGGAGGCCTGGGCTACTGTCTAAGCACTGACAGAAATTAAATTAAATGTGTGATTTATATAGCGCTGCTTATCACCATTGAGGGTATCCAGGCGCTGTCCATGGGCACGGGGAGATTACGTGATTTGCCCAGAATCGCAGGATGGTGAGCCAATGCTGAGTTTCAAACCCGTATCCCCAGCTCCAGAGTCAGCAGCTCTGCCGTTTGGAAAATGTACAAAAATCCTGCACACGGCCATGAACCGCCTTAATGCTCCTTCACAGTAGAGGGTTAAACTGCCTATGGTGGGTCTCTAAGAATCGCCTCCTCTGTGCACAAAAACCTGTTTCACACTTTCTGTATTTATTCCTTTTATGATATTATATTCTTATAATTTTACATTTTAAATGTCCTATTGTACCAGTTTTAATGAATTGTCACAATAAAGGTTTTACCACCACTATTGCCTTTCTAATGTATATGTTTCAAGACACTTCTTTGAGGGCCATTGGATCTGGGTTTCTGATGAAGGGGCCATTGAATCTCCTGTATATCTGTTTCTGTGTAAATGTATAATGTAGTCATCGGTCAATTCATTTCTTGCTTTCTAATTTCAAATTGTCTAATAATTTAGTTTAGTCAAAGTATTTCTCTGTGAATTCTAGCCATGATTGCCAACTTTACTTATGTTGAAGTTTTTCCTTGTTTAATTTAAATAATGAATTTCACTTACATTGTATTAAAATGTCAGTATTTTTGTGTTTTTCAGTCAAGTATGTAAACGAAAAGAATTATGAAATGAATATTAAAATGGGAGTCGCTGTGAGATCGTTGTAGAGAAAAGCAAATGTCATGACAGCTAAAGTTCCATCATAATTTTCGGAGGCAACCGCCAATCCATCCCAACTTGGAAACACATACATGAGATATATTCTATAAAGACTGGAGAGACATCACTGAATACATACTGAGGATGTTTTTAACGTGGGAGACATTTTAATGCTCTCAGCTGTTTCCTCTGCATAGTCTGGGACTACACACCGAAGAGGCTGTCTGTGTCTGATTCATTTCACACCCTTTACCCCTTGAAGGAACTTCAACAAGTCGGATGCTATGAACAATAGATAGTACGTACTCTGACTGTGATAACGTATTCCATGTGAAGATGACTGACTAACTGGGCAATAAGTAATCTCCAAAAAGGCAAATCTGTGAAGAGGCGATATAAATGTTTAACTCTAATCAGACATCAGGAATTTTTCAAGCAAGAGACACATGTCATTTCTGAAACTCTGTATACAATATATTTGTCTAATTGCTGTAAAGTTAGGATACTGGCATTCTGCATCCAATGTAAGGAAGTGCCCACCACTAGCCCTAATGGTGGTTTGGTCAGGGTATTTATGCCATTGCTGAACAATAAGTACTTAACACATTTATACTCAATGCACCCAACTTGGAGACATAGATCAAGAGAGCCACAATCTCATGCAGAGTCCATATGACCATACTGAAGGAGGGAAGTATAATCATTAACACATAACATAAAATAATGGGAGAGCTATACAAATATTCTGAATGAAAGGAGAAGTGTATTTAATTTCAAAGGACTCAGACTAGAGAAAAAAACATGTGGATGTTCTGAATGTGGCAACGTTTTCAATACATCATCTGAGGTATTGAAAGATCTTTTAAGTCAAACCAGAGGGAAGCCTATTAATATTCTGAATGTAACAAGGCTTACAATCGTAGGAATTCACTAATGCAGCATCAAACAACCCACATTAGTGAGAAATCACGCAGAGGCTCTAAGCATGGCAAGGTTTTCTTTCAAAAGAGTTCTCTAGCTGTGCATCACCAAGAAGACACTTTTCAGAATGTGACAAGATTCCCACAAGAAAGATGACATTATCCAAACATCAGAGAACTCATACTGAGGAGAAACCATATGCATGGTCTGCACGTGCCAAAGTTTTCAAGTCATCACATGAGCTTCTGTAACATCAAATAAGTTATACAGACAAACCTTATGAATGTTCTGAATGTGACAAGGCTTTCAAGAGAAAGATGATACTATCCAAACATCGGAGAATTCACACTGGGCAGAAACCATATAAATGCTCTAAATGTGACAAGGCTTTCAAGACAAACTGGTTACCTTCTCCAACATCAGATAACTCATACTAAGGAGAAATCGTATACATATTCTGAATGTGAAAAGACTTTCAAAGGTAGGTGTGCACTAATGCAACATCAGAGAACTCACCCTGAGGAGAGACCACATAAATGTTCTGAATGTAGCAAGGCATTTAAATTTAAGAGTAACCAATCCACACATCAAAAAACACATACTAGGAAAAACATGTAAAAATTATGAATGTGGGAAGGCTTTCATTGGAAAGAGTAATCTATTGTTTCACCATGGGAAAGAAACCACATACATGTTCTGAATGTGACATGGTTTTCACAGGAAACCATACACTTCTTATGCATCAAAGAATTCACACTGGGGAAAAACCATTTAAATGTTCTGAATGTGACAAGTCTTTCACACAAAAAAGTACACTATCCAGTCATAAAAGAATTCACACTAGAGAGAAGCCATATAAATGTTCAGAATGCAATAAGTCTTTTGCACGAAAAGGTACTCTAGCCACACATCTCAGAATTCACACTGGGGAGAAACCATATATATGTTCTGAGTGTGATAAGGCTTTCAAGACAAAAATAGAGCTATTGGTGCATCAGAGAACTCACACTGGGGAGAAACCATTTAAATGTTCTGAATGTGATAAGAATTTCACACGAAAAGATACACTATCCATCCATCAAAGAATTCACACTAGGGAAAAACCATATAAGTGTTCGGAATGCAACAAGTCTTTTGCACGGAAAGGTAATCTAACAACACATCTAAGAATTCACACTGGGGAGAAACCATATAAATGCTCTGAATGTGACAAGGCTTTCACACGAAAAGGTTCACTAGCCACACATCAAAGAACTCACACTGGGGAAAAACCATTTAAATGTTCTGAATGTTATAAGGCTTTCCCAATAAAAGGTACACTATCCACACATCAAAGAATTCATACCGGAGAGAAACCATATAAATGTCCTGAATGTGATAGGGTTTTTAAATATAAGAGTCATCAATCAAAACATCGGAGAACTCATACTGGGGAGAAACCACATAAATGTTCTCAGTGTGACAAGGCTTTCACACAAAAAAGTGCACTACCCATACACCAAAGAATTCACACAGGGGAGAAACCATATAGATGTTCTGAATGTTACAAGGCTTTCACACAAAAAGATGCACTATTCATACATCAAAGAATTCACACTGGGGAGAAACCATTCAGATGTTCTGGTTGTGAAAAGGCTTTCAAGACAACAAGACAACTATCACAGCATCAGAGAACTCACACTGGGGAGAAACCCTATCAATGTTCTGAATGTGGCATTGCTTTCACCCAAAGAAGTACACTATCGTATCACCAGAGTCGTCACACTGGGGAGAAACCATATACATGTTCTGAATGTGACATAGCTTTTAAACGTAAGTGTGATCTATTGATACATCAGCGTACTCACACTGGGGAAAGACCATATAAGTGTTCCGAATGTGACAAGTCTTTCAAACAAAAGAATTCACTAACCCATCATCAGATAGTTCACACTTAAGGAAAAAAACATATAGAATTGCCAAATTTTATAAGTCTCTCAAATACATTTCATGTGCACACTTTCCCAACATCAGAGAGCTGACACTAGAGAGGAATTGTAGAAATGTTCTGAATGTGACAAGGCTCTCAATCGAAAGAATAATCTATACTACATCAAAGAACCAACACTTTGGAAAAAAACATATAAATGTTCTAAAGGTGGCAGGCCTTCAAATTCAAAGAGTACATATTCTAACGTCTCAGAACACAAACTGGGGAGGAAGCATGCAGCTTCAATGGCCACTTTAGTCCCCTACAGCGAGCTGTAAGGTCTTAGCATGGGTGCCTGCAATCATTCTCCCACAGGCCAAAATGTTTGGTCTTTTGAGTGACCAAGAGTCTCATTGATGCAGTTGGGTGAAGGTCGGGGCAAGGAGGGGAGTGGCCTGTGGTGGACATAGCGGTAGGTGGAGAAGTGTGGCTCAATGGTTAGAGCGGCATACCCTGATGCAGAGGTCTGGCCCGGACCAGGGTTCAATTCCTGCCTCGGCGGGTCTTGGGCTCAATTTCCCCGGACCTGATAGCCTCGCCTCGGTGCCTATTCTAATCATGGGTCCCACTCTGCAACTCTAGGCAATAGCTTGCTTAATCTCCACAACGGCCCAAAGAGCGCTAGGATGCCTGGCTTCACCTTGGGGGTGCCCACGAGTGGGCACGTCACAGGGAAAAGCCAGGCAGGGTTCTACAGTGGTATGTGCACAGCGCCGTGAGATCCCTTTGGGGGATGATACATGCGCTATATAAAAGCACAACATTTACATTTACATATAGGTAGGCATGTACATCTAGTAGCTGATTTGCACATTGTGAGTCAGAAAACTTGGGATCATTCCCAGGTAATTGCTTTATTCCACTTTGCATCTTTTATTTTCATCACTGCATATGAGAGGACATCAAAATACATAATTTGAGGATGTGCATTGTACAAAACCTTCTCCTGGGTTTGATTTTATTAACTAAATAGCACCTTGAGACACTCAGGTGATTTGCGGTGCTCTATAAATCCCTGATTAATTCATAATATTGCCCATGTATAATAGCAACCCAGGAGCCACACGGTGACATAACAACTGACTTGCATCTTAGGTCACTATTGGCATTGAGGTAGGTCGGTGGGGGTAGGCAAAAAGTTTTCTAAATTCATGTTTAAAAAATTTATATTTTAAGATAATTTCTCAATGCACTGCTATAATCTGATGTACTAAGGTGAAACGCTTCTGCGTGTTAATTAAATATTTATGTTTTTATTTTGAAGGAACTTTATCATGTTTTTAACATTTGATGGAAGAGATCTTTAAAAATGAAAGGGTTTCTAAAATTTGGAGTGGTGCAGGACACCTGTGCTTCTTTTCTTTTACCACAGTGGGCTGTGAATAAATGTGTGCCATTTATTTAACATCTTTTTGAATATTAGTTCTTTTAAAGTAAGCAGCAGTGCAGTGCCTACTTCGATCATCACTGCTGTAGGATGTCAGACTGTAAACCGTGTTTTTCTCGTGTCAGATTCAGTGTACTTTGATAATAAAATGGAATTTGACTTTTTGACTGTAGTGCTAAATGTGTGAATCTGAATGTATTAGTACCTTTGTTGGTGTTATTGGTCTACATAAAATCATTATAGCACTGCATCTGTACAGTGTTTCAATTATTGAACCGCACTTTTAAAGAATGTTAATCTTTTATTATGGAGCCGAGTAGCCAGAGAGTGTGTTTTTTTTCATTTTGGGATAAATATACAATATTTCCAGAATGTTTGTAGTCAACCTCAAATACAATGAAATATACAAATGAACAGCTCTATTCAAAGGTGTATCTTCTTCCAGAAACGTCCACATATCACAGCCGTGCCCGAACAGGAAAAATAATTTTCTAAAGAATTTTCAAATTGGGATCAGGCAGTTGGGAGCTGCATGTGGTCTTATATCCGTGTCTCTCTCCTTTGCAATTTCAGTTTAGATCATGTCCCCCATAAAACTTAAACATACATAAATCAAAGTGGTTAGATCTGGGGCAACAGAAACAAATGTCTTGAAAATCTTTTAAATGTGTAATTCAGTGATGTATGAAAATGATCTGCTACCTTTAAAAGTAGTCCAGGTAAAGTCTACAAACCTATAAGCAATCTCTACTCATTCGCAGATGTACCCATAATGTTTATTAAATATAAGCAGATCTATGTTTTAGTGCTCATAGAAAGACTAGAGAATTAGATATATTGGTGATTGTTGTTTACATTTCTTTTAAAACAGATCTGATGGAAGGACTTGTGCACAGCCAGGGAAGCAGGCTAACATGCTCACAATGTATGTGTGCCTCTGCTGCAAGCGGCTGCATTGCTGTCCTGCTGAGCACTTGCTTTGTGGAGATGACGGTTAGCATATCCTTGTAGAAGCATTCAAACCCTTCGTAAACTCTGCACGTACCCGTATCACCACCATTATTGGTTACTAGGAGAGGTTGCAGGTGTGTGGTTTGAGGACCTGTGGAGAGGGGGAGCTAAGGTCAAATGCATGTGCTCTAGCTCTAGCGTAGGGATCCAACCCAGGGGCAGCGTTCGGAGTGGTTTGGGGAAGCTCCATTTTGATTGTGCAAGGCTTGGTAGCCTTGATGAGAGCACCAACGCTCAAAGCACTGACGCTCTGAAGTACTCAAGCGCACAGAGCATTAGAGGTATATTTATGATTTTGTTTTCATTGACTAACAGACACAATCTGTATGAACCATATGCCTACTGTATACTACGCTTTTTGTGGGTCATGTACAACTGTTCACAATTGTCTCACAGTGAGTAAATCAGTGACTAAATCAGTAAATAACTTCAATTCCTGGAAATTCTAAGAAGCTATCAGAAGTATTTCTAATTGGATTTTCTAAAAGCAATCGATTTATGCAAGTGAGAGGTTTCTATCTTCATTTGTATTTATGGATCTCCATTTTCTACTCTCATCTCACCTAAATTAAATTAAGATTAAGAAGATAGTAAACAAACTATATAGTTATCTCTCTGTCAGGGTAAAATGCAGACAAATCTATAACATGATCATTTTAAAACTTGTGCGTAAAAGGGATTTTCAGAATTAAACACTGTTCTCATGTCACCTTAGCAATATGTGCAATGGCCAAGTCCTTTTAGATTCTTCTGGGGTGGTGACAGGCCATGTGGTTAGCATTGGTTCTTTGAATAAGATCAGGAGGTGTTTGGTGAGGTTTGGAGGGTCTGGTTGCGGACTGAAGTTGATGTAAGTGGCGGTTGCAGAAGAATTGAGTGGCGTTCCATCAGTTTGAGTTTCTATGTGTGCCAACTGGCCTCCGATCTGGGAGCCTTTCGGGCCCTCGTTTAGGTTGATTGTGGTTGAGCACTTTCATCACTGCTTTCGGAAAAATGAAGGCACTGCTGCTGGTCCTACCTCAGAATCGGAGGCATTCAAGGTGGTGATACATGGGGTATACCCAAACATATCTGTGGAGAAAAATTATATGAAATCGTCAACTGGCTGGCCTTGAGAAGATGCAGGCACTTGAAACACAAGAGATATCAGACCTTAAATCCTACAACTGTAGGTTGGAAACCAGGGAGGAGCACCATGCCCTCCTAGAGGGGATTGGGTAGTTGTCATACAGAGATTTTGTGGCACTGCAGCATGAGGAAGGGGACAAGGCAGGACAGCCGTAAGCATGGTTGATTTAAGCAGTGCCGATCACACTCTGATAAATGCAGTGAGGTCACCAACGAGCACCCTTTTCACAGGCAATTCGACATAAATAATACGCTTGTCACATATTATGAAGAGCTATATGCAGCTCTTTTGTAGAGTGACTCTGTATCTAGACGGATAACTAGCAAATATAAGATCGTCAGAGCTATCTGCTGACGATGGAGACTCCCTGGAGGCCCCCACCACAGTGGAAGAAATCAAGCCAATAGCAGACCAGCTCACTAACAGTAAATCCAATAGCATTAATGTGCTGCCTTCTGCATTGTATTTGTTAAGAATGTAAAAACAATCTTCAATGGTTGGTTGCAGAATGTCCATAGTCTGATGATTTAGGTAGCCGTACGCAAACTAAGAATCACAATTTACAAAGTCTGATGTGTCTTCCTGGTAGTTACAAGGGGTAGGTTTAGTTCGATTTCTTCTGTTTCTAGCACTATTTTGTATTTATTTTGCTACTTTTATCACTGATGTTGGCGTGCTACGGGCCCGCGCAAGCCCGCACTAATGGCCAGATATCATAATGTATCTTAATTGTATCGGGCTGATCCTTCTCTCCAAAACAGGGTGAAGATCCTTTACAGTGCGATATTTGTTGCTACAGTTCAGTACTCCTCCTGCTGCTGCAAGCCACACCCGTTCCAGTCAGGCCGCTTGTGCAGCTAGATCAGTTTTTTTCACTTACAATATTACTGTTGTTTTGTTGCCTATTACCGTTCTCTGTGTGGCACTTATGGCTCTCTGAGAGTTAATGAGTATAAATGGACACAGCAATGAATGGGGAACTGATCAATTATCCAGGGAACGCCCAGTAACAGCTCAATCGAACCAATGAGCTTCAGGACTGTGGGATCACACCTTGCACATCTCCCCTAACTCACCCACACTGCTCCTCACCCGGGGATTACCTCCGGCCTCCCTGGGTTTGTGTTGTAGCAACAAATGCGGCCAGAATCAGGGTGTCTTCACAGCATAGCGCTGCTCGCCTGCGGTGTGCCGCGCTGTACTTTGCAAGGTGCCTGGATTACACCAAGATGAAAGACAAGGGCAAGGGCAAGGGCAGGTGGCGAGTGGGGCACATCCAGGCGGAACCACAAGCTGTATCCGGTTCTAACCAGGCTGACTCCGCAGACCGCTTGAGGCACACACCCTGCGGCCATCGCCTAAGGCAACTGCACTCACCGCACGCCGCCTGCTGCATGTAAAACTTGTCTGGATCTTGGCTGGGCTGTACTGCAGGCTATGACCGGCACCCTAAGAGGGACCCTGAATTTTCCTTGGGATCCTTTTGTAATCCAGGCTCCAGGATCCAAGTTCTTGAGTCCTGGGAGTCCGCCTAGCCAGTGTCAGGACTGGCAGCAGCGCAAGGAACATAAACGCCACTAACCTTCTTGCTTTGCCCAGCGGAGACGATGTCAGATGCTAGATCCTTTACTCCCTTCCCACACGACCCCCAACAGAGAAAAGATGTACCTCTGTCTGACTTCGTGCCAAGAAGGGAAAAAAGGAGAGAAGAAGCGTCGGAGGAGAAAGTAGATGTGGTTGTACTTCTCTTCGTTACTCTCAGAGAGGGACTGAGTCTAAGGGACAGTTCTGTAACACCTTCACGGGTATCTGAAAGGTGAACAAACACACAATTACCCTTCAGGTCTAAGAAATACTTCACTCTACCAGTAATTGGGATTACGATCTCACTCACCACAATTTCTCTTTAAAGGACTTCAATGGAAGGTTAACACCTGGTTCCCTTCCTTTTCCAAGTGTCCTTTAGCACATAGGTTTCAGTCCCAAAGTCTTGGACGGTTGACTCAACCACAATTTAACTGAACTGAATTAAACGGAAATTATAAGCAAAATATAAGACTGGTCTCTTCTCTCCTATAGTTGTTATCAGCACAACTTGGACTCCATTTCCCATAAGGCCTTTCAAATGTCATAGACACTCCGACTTCAAACTTGAGCTCAGTTTCAACACACTCGGACTCTATTCAGGTAACTTCCTTGCGCAGCCGCGCCGGTACCCTTGTCCTCTAACACTATCAGCCTGTACTCTGCACGCGTTTCTTTTAACAGACGCGCACAAAAATAAAGACTGCTTTTACTCACGTGTCATTCAGCGCGGAAGCGCGCTGAAACAAACGCCGCGGCTACTCTAATTGGCAATAAACATCCAAGTGTCCAGGCAAACAAATCCCAGAGTAGAAGGAGGCGAGCCCGCACTCCTTCTTGGCTTTACAAAAATCCGGTACGGTAACCTCCGTTTCTCCGCCAGTTACCAAGCAAAAGTTTCTCTCCTACACGCGGTTATTCTTCTCGCTGGAATCCGGCGGGGAACACCATCCGCCCTTCCTCATACTCGAACTGCAGGAACAATTGACAAGCACCTTTCTCAGGGACAGGAGGGGCTTAGTACTCACGATTCTCCCCCAAGGCAGTCTGGGAGTTGTAGTTTTCTGCAACATACCCGTTTTCACCACATAGCTTGAATGTAACCCTTTCATCCTCGTAATCGCCACAGAACCCCCTCTCGAGGACAGCCGTCCCGGCGGTCGACCAGGCTTACCAGGATACTGTTCGTGAAAACGGGCAACCAACTCAGGACAATGGAGATTACACACAGGCTCCCAGGTCCGCTCCTCAGGGCCATACCCTTTCCACTCAACCAAATATTGAATCCGCCCCCTCACCATACGGGAGTCGAGGATCGAATGGACCTCATACTCCTCCTGTCCATCAACATCAACCGGAAGGGGTCTATCCAGCAACCTAGTACTCGCAGGACAGGGTTGGAGCAGAGAAATGTGAAAGACGGGATGAATCTTCCAAGTACCAGGGAGCGTCAACCGTACCACCACAGGGTTAATGATTCTCTCAATGGTATAAGGTCCCACATATCTAGGCTTCAACTTGTTCACCCCCTTCAGATGTAGATGTTTTGTGGAAAGCCACACCCTATCCCCCACCGCATACACGGGAGCAGAAGACCTTCTACTATCAGCATAACGCTTCTGAGAAGACTGAGCGGCAACTAAACTGTGTCGTGCCTCAACTAATACTGCCTTGAGATGTGCATGGTGTTCGTGTATGCTTGGCACCGGGGAGTGAACAGGAACCTCAAAAGGTAGTGCATTAGGGTCATAGCCAAAAAGACAAAAAAAAGGTGAACAACCTAACGTGGAAGGAATGGCATTGTTGTAAGCAAATTCTGCCATCCATATTAAGGTAGTCCACTCAGTATCGTTTTGCAAGGCAAAGCAGCGAAGGTATTGCTCCAACGTCTGATTCAGGCGTTCCGTTTTTCCGTCCGTCTGGGGGTGATAGGGCGAAGAGAGTTGAGCATCAACATCCATGGTCTTACAGAGGGCCTTCCAAAAGCGAGAGGTAAATTGAGTACCTCGATCGGTGATGAGTACACAAGGTATCCCATGGGCACGGACGATGTGTTGCAAGAACACTTGCGCCAATTCCACAGATGTAGGCAGGCCTTTCAGGGGAATGAAGTGTCCCATCTTCGTTAAATGGTCTACGACCACTAAGATCACAGTTTTCTCCTCACAGGGTGGCATTTCAACAATAAAGTCCATCGACACGGTATGCCACGGTTTTGGCGGAATAGGGAGAGGTCTAAGAAGACCAACAGGTTTGACATGAAGGGCTTTCCCTTGAATGCAAACAGCACAGTTCATTATATAATGTCTCACGGTTTCTCTTAATGTTGGCCACCAAAAGTTACGTTCCACACCTGCAATAGTCTTATAGATTCCCAAATGACCACCCAATGGCGAATCATGTATCCAGTTTAACACCTTCCGTTGCAAGGTTTCAGTAGGGACATAGATGGCTAATCCCTGATAGGCAAGATCATCCTTTTCCGTTCGATGTTCAGGATCCTCCTGTAACCATTCCTGTACATCCATATCTGCAAGAGCCACCCGAACATCATCCAGGAATTCTGGTGTAGATACCAAGGCGATCAAAGAGGATGGATTATTGGATTCTTGAAGGATAAGTGGAGGTTCTTCTTCGTTCTCGGCACTCTGCTCCGCTGTTTCCCCAATACGAGAGAGAGCGTCAGCTTTACCATTTTGAGGCCCCGGTTTATACTTGATAACAAAATCAAAATCCGAAAAGAACAGAGTCCACCTCAATTGCCGGGGAGTAAGAGCCTTGGCTGTTTTCAGAAACAACAGGTTTCTGTGATCGGTGTAGATTTCAACAGTGTGCATGGCTCCCAGCAGATAATGACGCCATTCCTCACAGGCCCGTTTAATTGCGAGAAGTTCTTTATCCGTGACAGAATAATTGATCTCGCAAGGTGTAAGTTTTCTTGAGAAATAGGCCACGGGATGCAACTGACCTGTTTCGGGGTGGCGTTGAGATAGTATTCCGCCAATGGCATACAGGGAGGCATCAGTTTCCAATACAAAAGGTATCTGCGGATCAGGGTGGCGTAATATAGGAGCCTGTGTAAACTGTTCTTTCAGATATTGAAATGACCTTTCCGCTGCATGGTTCCAACCAAACACAGTGTTCTTTCTCAGCAGACTAGATATGGGTTGAATGATCTTGGAGAAGTCTTTTATGAACCGGCGGTAATAATTGGCAAAACCAAGGAAACTCTGCACTGCTTTAACGTTCTTGGGTGTACTCCATCCTATAATAGCCTCCACTTTACTGGAATCCATTTGAAAGCCTTGGGCTGAGATGATATAACCAAGGAAGGATACTTCCTTCACGTGAAAAAGAAATTTTTCAAGTTTGGCATACAAGGAATGTTGACGTAATCTTTGAAGCACTGTTTTCACATGATCCACATGTTCACGGAGAGTAGATGAATAGATTAAAATGTCATCTATGTACACAATGCAGAATGTCTCCAGACACCCGCGCAGCACCTCATCCATGAAGTACTGGAAGGCGGCAGGGGCGTTACAGAGCCCGAACGGCATCACACAATACTCGAATAATCCGAATTTTGTTCTAAACGCGGTCTTCCACTCATCCCCGCTCTGTACTCTAACCAAATGGTATGCCCCTCTGAGATCGAGTTTAGTAAAGAATCGGGCTCCTTTCAACTGGTCCAAGAGTACAGGTATAAGAGGTAGTGGGTAACGATTTTTCACCGTCATTCTATTGATGGCCCTGTAATCGATACATGGCCTCAATTCATCGCAATCCTTCTTTGGAATGAAAAACATCGGCGAGGAAGCAGGCGATGTAGAATGACGAATAAACCCAGTAGCCAGATTTTCATCAAGGTAATTCCTCAAATACACTGTCTCTTTTTCAGTTAGGGCGTATACTCGGCTGCAGGGAACATCAGCACCAGGAATGAGGTCAATCCTACAATCGTATACACGATGTGGAGGCAAATCGGTGGCCTTTTGTTTATCAAACAAGGAACTGAACTCCTGGTATTCGTCGGGGAGAGCGGTGGCACAACAGTATGGTCCGATAGAACATCCAGAAGCCAGACATACTGAAGGCGTAGCTTGCTGTTCCTCAGTATTAGACAAGTCATGTCTACAATTTGCCTTACAAAATGCAGAAGATAAGGTAATGGTACGTGCCGCCCAACTGACTTGAGGATCGTGAAGTGTCAACCAAGGCATCCCCAATATGAGACGAAACTGGGGCGCATCTATCAAGTCAAATTGTATCATCTCTTGGTGATTTCGATTCGTCTGCATCAACAACGCTTGAGTATGATAAGATACTGGGCCAGATGACAAGACTGTTCCATCCACTGCTTTGACCAGCTCCGGTTTATCCTTTTTCTCACATACTATCCCAATTTTCATGGCGTATTCTTGGTCGATGTAGTTTCCCGTGGCTCCTGAATCTAGCAGAGCATCTATCTCCATAGCGTCGCGTGAATTGACCCATAAAGTTACCTTTAGGTTCATGTGGGCCACTGCAGGGTGCAAAGTATTCGCAAGCGTAGATGAGATCTTTAAAGGTGAACAACCCAAGACAGCGACCTCTTCCTGATTTGGGCATGCTAGTTTTCCGCCGGTCTTCCCGCTTGTATGACCGCCTGAGAAGGGGGCGCCGTAGTTCTTCCTGGTAACGCGTTTCTAGCTCTGCAATCTTTTACGAAATGACCACCCTTTCCGCAATACAGACACTGTTTCAGTCTTCTTCTTTTATCTTTTTCTTCCTTTGAAAGGGGGCCTCTTAGACCTCCTATCTGCATAGGTTCGACACCTTCAGGCATCTTCGAATGGTCTTCAATGGTGCTTCGTGGACGAGGATAGAAGAAACGACTGTCGCCTCTACCTCGATCTCCCCGTCTTTCCAGGAGGCGATGATCCAATTGTACCGTTAAATCAATTAATTCTTCACAGGATGAGGGTAGTTGTACCTCTTGAGCTAACACATCCTTTAGCTCCCCTCGGAGCCCTTGGTAAAAGATAGATATCCTCTTTGCCGTAGGCCACTCTGTTTCGACCACGAGTCGATTGAATGATGTTATATAGGAGAGCAAATCTTGAGATCCTTGCCGCAAGGTTAACAATTCTCTATCCAGAGATAACATATGAAGTTTTCTGTCAAACAGTCGTCGCAGTTCCAAGCAAAAATCATCAAAATCATGCAACACAGGATCGTTTCTCTCCAACAAGGGTATAGTCCAACTTGCTGCATTGCCTCCCATGTAGGACATCATAAACGCAGTCTTTGTTGAGTCCTCTTGAAACACCCCAGGCTTGCACAAAAAGTGTAATCTACACTGGTTTAAAAATGTTTCGAATTTACGGGGATCCCCGTAAAACCTTTCAGGGGGGGCCAGAGGAATCCCGGTATTTTGTATAACGTGGACTGTAGGAACTGAGTCAGAAGAGGAGGGCATAGGGGGAGATGACAAAGTGAACCCACCCCCTTCAGCTCCCTGTGAATCAGGAGGTACCGTGGAGGAAGGGGGAAGTAAAGTGGCTGGTTTGATATATGAAGCCCCCTTTTGACCTTTCTTTGACAACTCGGAAACCTCTTTCCTAAGGACCCCCAGTTCCTTATATAGGACCTGACTCTCTGTACGAGACGTGGTGACTTCCTGCTGTAGAGCCGCAAGGCTCTCCACCACGGAATTAAGTACGCTTTCAATATTCATCGTCCGGGCTGGGTCTTGTCACTTGGGCTTGTCAATCTGTCAGGACTGGCAGCAGCGCAAGGAACATAAACGCCACTAACCTTCTTGCTTTGCCCAGCGGAGACGATGTCAGATGCTTGATCCTTTACTCCCTTCCCACACGACCCCCAACAGAGAAAAGATGTACCTCTGTCTGACTTCGTGCCAAGAAGGGAAAAAAGGAGAGAAGAAGCGTCGGAGGAGAAAGTAGATGTGGTTGTACTTCTCTTCGTTACTCTCAGAGAGGGACTGAGTCTAAGGGACAGTTCTGTAACACCTTCACGGGTATCTGAAAGGTGAACAAACACACAATTACCCTTCAGGTCTAAGAAATACTTCACTCTACCAGTAATTGGGATTACGATCTCACTCACCACAATTTCTCCTTAAAGGACTTCAATGGAAGGTTAACACCTGGTTCCCTTCCTTTTCCAAGTGTCCTTTAGCACATAGGTTTCAGTCCCAAAGTCTTGGACGGTTGACTCAACCACAATTTAACTGAACTGAATTAAACGGAAATTATAAGCAAAATATAAGACTGGTCTCTTCTCTCCTATAGTTGTTATCAGCACAACTTGGACTCCATTTCCCATAAGGCCTTTCAAATGTCATAGACACTCCGACTTCAAACTTGAGCTCAGTTTCAACACACTCGGACTCTATTCAGGTAACTTCCTTGCGCAGCCGCGCCGGTACCCTTGTCCTCTAACACTATCAGCCTGTACTCTGCACGCGTTTCTTTTAACAGACGCGCACAAAAATAAAGACTGCTTTTACTCACGTGTCATTCAGCGCGGAAGCGCGCTGAAACAAACGCCGCGGCTACTCTAATTGGCAATAAACATCCAAGTGTCCAGGCAAACAAATCCCAGAGTAGAAGGAGGCGAGCCCGCACTCCTTCTTGGCTTTACAAAAATCCGGTACGGTAACCTCCGTTTCTCCGCCAGTTACCAAGCAAAAGTTTCTCTCCTACACGCGGTTATTCTTCTCGCTGGAATCCGGCGGGGAACACCATCCGCCCTTCCTCATACTCGAACTGCAGGAACAATTGACAAGCACCTTTCTCAGGGACAGGAGGGGCTTAGTACTCACGAGTCTCCCCCAAGGCAGTCTGGGAGTTGTAGTTTTCTGCAACATACCCGTTTTCACCACATAGCTTGAATGTAACCCTTTCATCCTCGTAATCGCCACAGCCAGGGTCTGGGCTCGCTCGCCTGCTCAGGCATCCGCTCGTCTGCTCAGGCATCAGCTCGTCTGCTCAGGCATCAGCTCGCCTGCTCAGGCATCCGCTCGTCTGCTCAGGCATCAGCTCGTCTGCTCAGGCATCAGCTCGTCTGCTCAGGCATCCACTCGTCTGCTCAGGCATCAGCTCGTCTGCTCAGGCATCCGCTCGTCTGCTCAGGCATCAGCATGCCAGCACAAGTGCGATTCAGCAGGAACACCTGCTGTGAACAGAGGCGAATCAATCAATCACTGAACAACTTGCAGTCTTTTTGCTTTTCCACCTTCTCTAGTTAAGAAAAGCACAATTTGGCACGAGGCGCTCGATTTACTAATATTCATTCAGGAGTGTATTGTGCACACTCTGCTGCTCTCTGCCCACATCCTCTCTTGTCTGTCAGCACTTATCCAATACTTGTAATGGTACACCCCTACTGGATCTCTACGGTCGGCATCCCCAAATTTAAAAAAGCCCGATGGGTCGGGCAGGAGTTTTGTGACTGGCACAGCAAAATAAAAGATCTCTCTGCTCCTTGCTTTGAACAATTCTCCCAGTTTCATTCATTCAGAAAGTCATTAAAAATGTGGCTCTTTAATCAATAATTAGGCCACATCCACTCTGATGACGCTCCTACATTCAAGGTAGCGCCAAGACACTGACTAGGTATTTGAGCGCTACAAAACCCATTAACATAATATAACAAAGTCTTGTATGCCTCCACAATTGTGTCTGTTCAAATATTGAATCATTTTCTTCTGAATGTTATAAACCTTTGTGATGCCATTAAAGTTACTATACTTTCTAAATTCATAATCCTTTTCCAGACTGTTCCATTACTTATACTTACAAAATTCCGCAGCAAAGTTGATTCTGCCAGGTGACGTTTTATATGGTAAAATAAGAAATATGCAGAGCCTTGCAATTTTTACAACATCCTTCACATAACGGTGTATGGGCACTACTATGCCCTAAATATGATTGGGTGCCTTACTCTATTAGACTTAGCCAGTAATTCTCCGCACCAATTTTTTTAATTGAGTTGTATAATGATGTTTCATTACAGTCTTTTGTCATAGTTTAAAAGAGCACACTTAAAAACTTTAGCGGCTTACCCACATATGGTCCTTGATTTCACGAAAGCTTCAGATTCCCAGTTGACATAATCGACTTTTCTTTAATATAGTCCACTTCTACCTGAATTCTTACATGATTTATATGTATTCCAAAGGGCTAACTCTTCACTCCAATTTTAGACCAACTTTACTATGGCCTGACTTTTCACTCTCTTTCTACACTTATAGCCACACATTCTACTCCCAAAAACGGGGTTTTAAAATATTTGCAGATGCATTCATTTTTCATGAGTACCTCACATTCTAATTTCAAGTTTGCAACCTTTTACTTCCCAGAACAGCATTTACCAAAACATATAAAAAGATAATGGTCTCGATTTCTGTTATCTTCCTAGAGGAACAACTAGGCAACTTACAGCACTTGGGTGAACTGATAAAACTGTAGTGGTAATTACAGTAGATGAACTTCTGAGAAGCAGAAATAGGGGCCATAACATTGTGAATGTTTCCCCTCTCAAGGCGTATCATTTTAAAGATATTCAAGATATGTGTTATACACTCAAAAGATTAGGTGCCTAGGGTAATTGGCAAAAATGTTAATGATTCAGATGTCCTTTAAGTGCTGAAATTTCCCATATTGCCAATAACTTATTAAAGTTCAAGGCTACAGTCCAAATCACCTCCTCCAGTCCTGGCAAAATATAAGAGTCACTCCAGCCAATATGCCTCAGCAAAAGGTTTAATTTTGTAGAGAATCACAATAAATCACAACAACAGGTTTCAACCTTTATCGGATCTTAATCACGTGATTTGTGATCCTGTACCCTGGGCTTAAACATTCTCAGGTTACTTGACAGTGAGAACAGACACATAACAACTTCATTACATTGCATTGTCTGTTGTTTTCAATACATTTGTTGCGTGAATAAAAAAAGAAAGTAAATTGAATTCATTACACTTTATTGCGCATTGTCTGTAATCAGTTAGGTGCCTAATTTGGAATAAAAATCAGCGATATAATATTCATGATTACCACATACTCATTGCATGGTTCCTTTAATTACTTTGCTGAGAGCCTACTCTCTCTAATTCATGTAAAACTAATTTCAAAGCTCGAGTAGCTATGCACAAATCTTAATTCATGTCATCCTTGATTCCTAAGACATATGTAACAACTTTGTACTCGTATACACCAATTTTCAATGCACAATCATGCTTTTAGTTTACTACACTGTACAGTATTCCTTCGTTATGAGCTGCCACAAGAAAATTCACAATTTCTAAATATCATTCCTAGCTATAGTAGCTATAACATAAAATATTGTTCATCTTCTCAAATAGGAACTTTGCTCTCATAACTTCCGTACATTAATACTCCACATTCTCTTCACTTCAGTAGCGTAACTTCACGTTCACTAATTCATAATATGTGACCACCTCGCCTTCAGAAAGCAACTAAAAACTTGGATATTCGATAAATAAAACACCCCCCTCCCTCAAGCACCTTGAGACCCTCTGGGTGAGTAGTGCGCTATACAAATCTCTGAACTTGAACTTGAACCTCCATGGTGTCTCAGTATTGCAGGAACATTCTTTTCATAAATTACTTTGCTGGTGCAAATACATTTGTGCTTGCCCAGCAATTTCAACTGTAAAAACAATCACTGTCATTTTGTGATCATTTACTGAATCATGAATGTCATTCTCAAAAACATACGATCATTTAGTTAAAAAAAATGCAGCTAATCAACGGAGGTCAACAGTTCATACAAATAAAGGTGGAGCCCCACTGAAACTCATCATTCACTCCCATTCTACAAATGGACATGCAGCTCTTCATCTGCATTCATCCCTTCTGGGACTGTGCAGCAGGCATCCAAAATCAATCTTGATTCCATTTTTCTAAGCTGTGTTGTCCTATTGTCCTATTTTCCCCTCTAGGATGTTTAGGCACTGCGGACCAAAGAACCTTGCCTGTCTCCATTCGCCACCATGCTGCTCATTGAAATGTGTGGCTGTACTGTAACATGAAACATTATTTGTAATTGCACACCAGCGTTCTAGACTATGCTTCTTCACAGGAGAAATTGTAGACCCAATATATCACTTGCCACAAGGGCAAGTGATAGCACAGAAAACATATTCAGTTTTGCAGGTAATGTGTGTGGGTATCAGCCACTTTTTTTGTATCCCTACTACTTTTGTTTCTTTAACATTAGTACTAAATCTGCCGGCCCTACACTGACCACACCATTTAAAAATGTTCTCTTGTAACCAATTACTTTGTTTGGGTGGCAGGTAGCTCTGAACTAAAAGGTCTTTCAGCAATGTATTTAGTTGGAACATTACAGAAGGATATGTTGCTACTCTTCTATCGAGGATTGGATCAAGGGACAGTATGTCTCATCTTTTTCATAACATCTTTTTAGTTCGAAAGATCTATAGGTGAATTTGATGATAAACCTAAAATGACCTTCAACTACCGTCCCTTTATTGGTTTTGGGTCTCTATAAGGCTTCCTCTCACTTCTCTTTATCAGCTCGCTCACTTTCTACAATAAGAACTTTGTTGGGATACCCTTTCACTTCTATTCTATTAAACCTTTCATTTTTCTCTTTTCTGTAGCCATCCTCGATACTGCAATTCCGCTTTGTGTGCATTAATTTGCTATAAGGGATACTCCATTTGCAACTTGGGGGATAGTTACTTAAGGCATGCAAGGTAGAATTACCTGTTGTCTCTTTTCTAATTAATTCTGTCACCAGACCATGGTCTTGCACTCTTGTTCTAGGCCCAAAAAATCTGTGTTCTCTCTACCGCAATTCATAGTGAATTGGAAATTCAAATTGTAGGAACACAATATGTCTATTTTATTTATTTATTTGTTTTAGTGTTTTATATTATTATTATTATTATTATTATTATTATTATTATGTTTCTTGTATAGCGCCAGATTCGACCCCCGGAGGGTCATCTCCGCGCTTGCCTTGGGAACCCGTCCTGGCTTTTCCCTGTGAGATAGCCCCTACATGGCATCCCCAAGGTGAAAGCCAGGCATCCCGCCGCGGGGGGCCGTTGTGGAGATTAAGCAAGCTTAATGCCCAGAGTTGCAAAGTGTGAACCCATGATTAGGTCAGGCACCGAAGCGAGAATTATCGAGTCCATGGACATTTGAGCTCAAGACCCTGCCGCGTCGGGAATTGAACCCTGGTCCCGGGTCTCACCTCTGCTTCAGGGTCTGCCTGCTCTAACCAGTGAGCCACACTTCTCCACGCGAACTTGACCCGTTAGGGTATCAGAGCGCTTTACAGAGTCACAGAGTCATACAATAGGCAGGAAATCACAAGAGTATACTGTAAATTAGGGAGGGCGGTGCTGAAACAAGAGGGATGGGAGTATACCAGGATAGTCAATATTACAGTTGCTGAGGACAGGCCCCTGGTTTCTTGGTGGGACGAGGTCGAAGGATGAAGGCAATAGTCTCTGAGGTGGTTGTGGGACGGGGTTTAGCCAAGTAATGTACCCATGAGGAAGGATTTAGCCTCCTTTTTGAAGCGTGCCAGAGAGGGGATTCTTCTGATAGAGGGTGGGAAGGAGTTCCATATCCTTGGTGCAGCCCCAGCGAATGCCCGATTATAGGTTTTTTTTCCGAAAGCGTGCAGGCTGGAGTAGGATGGCACTGGCTGATCGTGAGTTTCTGCTTCCTCTGGATATCACAAGTTTCTGTGCAAGATACTCAGGGGAGTTTGAGTGTAGGGCCTTGTGCGTGCTGCATGCCAGCTTGAGATGAATTCTGGCCTTGAGAGGAAGCCAGTTCAGCCCTTTCAGATGAGGAGTGATGTGATCAAAATTCCTTGTGCCGGTAAGTAATCTGGCGGCTACATTGAGGCAGGCTTTTAAGGGTGCTAGGGAGCTCTTGGGTAAACCAGAGAGGGTGGAACAGCCATATTCCAGCCTAGAAATAACCAGTGATTGGACTGCAAGTTTTAGGTCAGGAGCGTCAAGAAAGGGTTTCAGTTGCCATAGGTAGCTCAGGTGGAATCTGGCAGATTTGGCCATTGAGTTGATGTGGTCTTGCATGTTTAGGTTGTAATCCAAGGTAATTCCCAGAGATTTGGCCGAGTCCACAGTGGTCGGGGGACAGTTTAAGGCTGTGATGGCTTTAATCCATGCCTGGATCTCCGAGTTGCTTTTAGATGGGGAAATTATGAGGAACTCAGTTTTCTTTGCATTGAGTTTGAGTTGGTTGGAGGAGAGCTAATGGACGGTCAGCTTCAGGGCCTCATTCAAGGAAAGGATATCCTCGAGAGATGAGATTTTTATGTAGATCTGAGTGTCGTCGGCGTACATATAGAAGGAAATATTTGCAGTTCCAAGGACTTCGGCAAGGGGTTCTAAATAGAGGTTGAAAAGGGTGGGGGACAACGTTTATCCTTGAGGGACTCCCACCGTGACCGAGGAGGGAGCGGACAGGTTACAGTTGATTAGGAATCTCTGAGATCGATTTTGGAGGAAGGAACTAAACCAGTCAAGGACAGGGCCAACTAATCCCATCCTAAGTTTGAGGCGTTCAAGTAGCAACTTGTGGTTGACCGTGTCGAAGGCCGAGGATAGATCTAGGAGGATTAGGAGACAGGTTTTGTCTTGGTCAAGGACTTGTAGGGCATCATCGATGATGTGGAGCATGGTGGTTTCAGTGCTGTGTCCAGGTCGTAACTCAGATTGGTAGTCATCGAGTAGGTGGAAGTTGTTGATGTGGTGACTTAGCTGCAGTTGCACACACTTCTCCAGCAATTTAGCCAAGAGAGGAATGTTGGATATCGGTCTAAAATTGTCTGGGGAGGCTGGATCCAGCGACGGCTTATTCAGAATGGGAAGGACTTGGCCCGCTTTCAGAGAGTCCGGGATTGATCCCTGCCGGAGAGAGACGTTGATCATCGCAGTCCAGCTAGGAATAATGGATTGATCAGCGGTCGCAAGACAGTTTGAAGAGAGCCGGTCATTGAAATGGTTGTTCGGGTGTAAGGTGGAAAGGATTTTGGTGACAGAGTCTTCATCGTAGAGTGAGAAGTCGGGCCAGTGTGCTAGATTCTTAGGTGAGGACCGTAGAGGCAGGGGGGAGGAGGTGGAAGGTCAGGGGTCGGTAGAGAGAGTGAGGCAGCACTAAGTTTGTTACCTAAGGTTTTGTTTTTGTTTGCGAAAAATGAGGAGAATTCCTCGGATGAGATGAGAGACTTGGGGTTTTCTTTCGCTGTTTTGGCACATTTGTTCGATTGGTGTTTGACCAGCTCAAAGAGTTTGCGTGGTCTGTTCTGGGCATTTCCTAGTTCCGCTCTGAAGAACTGTCCTCTGATCCGAGATGCAAAATAAATCATCAATGTATCGGAACCAAATAACCACCTTATTTGTCCACTGTTCTAGCTCAGATCTCCAGAGCACCTGCTCCTCCCACCAGCACATCACCAAACTGGGGGTGAAGCAGGTGCCCATGGCTGTCCCTTAGATTTGTTTCTACTCTGTATTCTCAAATAGGAAAACATTTTCAGACAGGCAGATATTGATCATCTCTAGCAGCATATGTGTGTGTGCTAGCAAATTAATTCCTCGAGCTCAAGGAAGTATTTGCGCACCTCTAACCTATCGGAATGCATAATACTTATGCATAAACTCACTACATCCAGACACGCCAGTGTGGACATGTCCTCCCAATGTAGATTCTGTATCTTTGCTATAAAATCCTTAGTGTTTCTCACGTATGATGTTAAATTCTGTACAAATGAGAAAAGGAAGTGATCTTCATATGTTGATGTTTTCTCTAACAAGCTGTTTCTGGACTAAACTATCGGTCATCCTGGAGGGTCACAGGCATTCTTGTGAACTTTGAGTGAAAGGTAAAGAATAACAGTACAGGTGTGTCATTCTTCAAAAAATGTAATTCATCCCAAGAGATCAATTAGCTACCATGACAATTCTTCAGGTGCTCTCTGTATCTGAGTTGTAAATCAATATAATGCATTGTGTCAATTCTTTCAAAACATGACAAGTCGTTCAACTGTCTGTGTGCTACTTTAACATAATAATCCCTAGATATCACAGCAATATTGCTTGCCTTGTCTGAGGGCTTTATTACTATGCTGTCATTCCGCCATAATGACAACACTGCATCCCACTGTTCTTTACTCACATTTTGAGATGCCTTCCTTCCCCTGTAGAGTTGTAATAAATTCTTACATACTGAGTCACAGAATAAATCAATATTGTCCCTTGGAAGTTTGGGCATCAATATTGATAGAGGGCTAGTCTGTATCTATCCCATTCTCTTCCTGTAAGTTTGCCGATATATCAGGGTCAGATATATTGTAAACATCAGTAACAGCCGTATCAATAGATTCATTACTTAAATCATACAGGACATTAAGTGTCTTAATATCACCTATGAGCAAATTGATTGTCATGTTGCGGGTACATTGCTCTCCTACACGTGCACTTTTCTTAAAGCATGTACTTTACACAGTTTTAATTTTCGTACAAACTTAAACAAGTTCACCCTCAAGTGAGCATAGTTTTCAGAAATGCCAGGGCAAAGGAAAGACCTAATTCAAGGATCTCTTCCTCAGTCTTAGTCAACTCACGAGTGGAAAGGTTCATTACCGTAAGCTGTTTCACCAGTGTGTCTTTCTCCATTATTGCTTCTTCCTTCAAGTCCTCTGTTTCCCATGTCCTTCCTGCTGTCTCCTCCTCCATTCTTGTCATTCCCTTTTTTGTTTCTTCTTCCTCTGCCTCTTTGCCCACTCTGATAGGACTGTTTGTTGTTCAAATTGAGGAGTTGATACTGGGTGGAAAAAGACGCCTTGCCATTCTGTGCTGCTGATGCATCATCACTCGAGTCTACTTCAGAGCTTTAATCTGTGGTCAAATCTCCAACTGTCCCATCCATTGGTTGACTCCTTAACAAATCAAATGTGTGTGCAAATGCCGTAATCTGTCGTTTCATAGTCAATTTCATCCCATTCAAATTTATGATGTTTCTATTGCATAATATATTTCTCATAGATTTGAATTCTCTCACCCACCAACATTAATGTACTCTTCACCCATTCCTGGTCTGAGTCTGCTTTGATTTCTAGAATAAGCTACTGATTTGTTCTGTCAGTTTCTTATGTTGCTTCCATGCGTGTTTTATAAGGATTTTTAGCATCCCTTGAGAGAACATGTTGGTGTTCTCTGCGTATTCCTCTAACAATTGCTGATTAGGATTTGATAACATGGGAATAATAAAGATAAAAGGCCTCACGGAATCGCCCGCATTCAAGAAAAAATGTAGGGCTATTGATTCGAAGTCTTTTAAGAACTAGGGGCCACATGTACAAACCTTTTTTCAGGTCGCAAACCGGCTGATTCATAGAATTGGCCTACTTGTGGACGCAAAATGGTGTTTTGGGATGTAGAAAGCCCTATTTGTGATTCGCAACCTATTACCAAATTGAGAATTTGGTATGGGATTCAGCATTAGGAAGGGGTGTGTCTAGGACGCCACTTCCTAATATCAAATTGCAGTTGTATGTGTGTATGTTTTGTGACCGAAATGCGCTCACAAAACATTCGCAATATACTGGCAATTTCAAATTGGTGGTAACCCATCCGCAAATGAGAAGTGTTCCCCAAGACACCTCTTCCCCTTTGTAAATGTTTGTAAAAGCATTTATTAAGAGCTCACGGACCACTGCCTACTCTTAACAATTGAATTTTATTTTTTTAATGCATCCCGTTTTCTGTAAAAAAACATGGCATTATTTAAAAGCAATCACAGACCACTATCCCTGTGATTTTAGCGATTCCCAGTAGGTCGCAAACCGAGACCTACCTTATTAATATTCATGAGGTACGTCTATTTGCAACCCACTAGAAATCGCAAATGAAACTCAGAAGAGTTTCATACACTCGAAATAGGAATTTCCTAATTGCGGTTCGCAGGAAATCGCAATTGGAAGCTTGCTACTTCAAAGTTTCGCACCTGTGGCGATAAGTGCTCCACACTCTACGCACCTGTGAGCCAAACTGACAGTGTTAGGCAGGTCCCTTGGTAACCAATCTAAGTGTGAGAGTGCCATATTTGTTGCATCTCTGTTGCCTTGATTGCGTATAATTCCCTTCTGTGCGTGGATGGTGACTTCAGCTCTTAGATGTGATGGGTTAGAGATGCCATAATACAAAACACTGCTGGGAATAACTCTGAGGCAAATCTGGGATCCAGTCAGCTCCTGGACACAGGCACTCCTTCAGTCATCTTGTTCATACTGATTGGATGTACTCTTTTTATTAATATCTTTATTTTGATATTTAATTTGTACATAAGATATAAAAAGGGTCAATCACACAACCTACAACAAAGGAGGAGGCAGGTTTACACACGCAGCCTTCCGCATAGGGCTGGCACAATGCCACAACAGTATGATTCAGTAGGATAAGAGAGAATGACTCATAAGACGACACCACATGCATGAAAGTTTCAGGTAGCAGCACCTGCCCCATCTGCAGGGAAATTAATGTCATAATGTTTCAACCAACTCCCACAGACCTTGAAAAACCTGCTTGGGCAAACACTACTTTTATATGTAACCATTTCTGCCACCATGTAGAACTTCATCCCGACCTCCTTTATCACACAGTCGGGACCATAGGAGCACCCCATTGACTAGCTATATCAAGCTTGGCTACAACAAGCCCCAAGTTACAAAAACAGAGCTGTGCCCCATGTAAATCTACATTTCCCTGAACCCCCAAGAGAACATATTTGTGCACACGAGGGATGTGTTACCCCAACACATTTCTGAGCTCCCCCACCACTTGTGTTCAGTATTCCTGAATGGCTGGGCAGTTCTAACGTGTATGTACAAATGTACCCCGAGCCACCCCACAGCAAAAACAATCCAGGGATGCAGTCCTCCCCATATGATGCAGATGGTCCCTATCATAATAGACCCGATGCAGTATCCTGAGTTGTATCAAAAGCAGCCGGGACTTTATGGCGACCTCCCTTGGATGCACCAGACCACCACCCAAGCCACGTCCTCAAGGTCTTCCCCTAAGTCCTCTCCCTAGAGGGCCTTCAGCTTAACCACTGTGTCTGGCACATTGTTATTGAGAGTATTATAAGTGAGGAAAATTGGCTTTTAGGAGCAGCCTTTCCTAGGTTGGGGCGTACCTAGAAAGATCCAGCTCTCCCAGGCCCGTCGCCTGCCAAGCACGGCGCAATTGGGCGTATTTTAAGTATTGGTTGGAACTCATATGATATTCTCTTTCAAGGGAGGAGAAGGACATCAGACCACCGTCCTCCAGGAGGTATAAACTCTGTGAGATTCTCAGCAAGTTACAGGACCTAAACCATCTAAGTTTCCTCAATTCGCACAACTATGTCGCATCCCAGAATGGAGCCGCTTGCATTAATCTCCCAGTCCAACCTATACACCTAGTGGCTTTACTCTAGGCCTCCACCGCCACCCGTTTTGCTGGCAGGAGCTGGTGAATACTATTCCGACTGCATAGGTAGTGGAAGTAGGACCAAATGCAGGGCTAAAAAAAACCCTCGCCTGCTGGCTATGGCGAGCGAGGTTTAATCAGGACGAGCTATTATTAGGGCCTACTCGCCCTTTCTGGCGAGCGGAAAATCCTCTCACTTCAGTCACCGAAAGAAAAGTAAAAGTAAATGTAGTGAAACAAACTGACTTTTGACCTCTGTCTCTGAAAGCAGAGCAAAAGTGACAAGATAACAAGATTTAAAGGTATATTTATTGCTCACAAAGTGAATGTGCAATAAAGATGCCTTTAAATCTTGTTATCGAGCATGATGTCCTCTAGGGATCGTCGGTCCTCTGCTGGGACCGCTGCCATGTTATGTTATGTTATGTTATGTTATGTTATGTTATGTTATGTTATGTTATGTTATGTAATGTTATGTTGAGGGCACTTTTATAGCGCACAGCTGCCCCAGCAAAGGGGCGTCCCGGCGCTTTGGACAGGCAAAAGACATAACACAGGAGACATCAAGGAGTCAGGTAGCAGAAGAGCGGAATGCTAAAGTGCAGAAGGAAACAGATGGGTTTGGATAGCCCTCCTGAAATCAAACAGGTTATCTAATGCACGAATTTGGGATGGAAGTGAATTCCATAGCTTAGCAGCTAAAACCCGGAAGGAGCGTCCTCCGGCACGGCAGAGCTTAAACCGCGGGACCACAGCCAGGTTTTGACCCAAAGACCTCAAGGAACGAGACGGAACATAAAGCATAAGAAGGTTCTCTAGGATCTGAGGGGAGGTCAGTTTAAGGATCTTAAAAGACAAACATAATCAATCCGTTGCGCCATGGGCAGCCAATGTAGTGTCCGGATAGTTTCTTTCGCGGAACAAAACCTCGGTAGACCCACCAAGGCTCTAGCAGCAGCATTTTGAACACGCTGAACCGAGCGACTTCCGCCTGATTGGCCCCCAACAGGAGCGAGCTGGCGTAATCAAGCCGTGATAAGATAGTAACCTGCATAATCAGCTGCCTGGTAGGGGCATCGAAAAATTTCAGGATGGGCCTAAGCCCTCGCAAAATTCCGAAACAAGTAGCTGCCACTTTTTTTGTGTGGCTGCAGAAACTAAGGGCAGAGTCTAGCCAGACGCCCATGTTTTTAACCTCCGAAACTGAGGTTGGGGTAACACCTAACTCTGGAGGCCACCACTCTTCGCCCCATAGGCTGCTCTGTTTGCCCACGATCAGGACCTCTGTCTTCTTAGCATTGAGCTGAAGACAGTTAGCTGTCATCCAGCCCGCTACTGCTAAGAGACCGTCCTGGAACCTGGGGGCCTCAAGGTCGGACTTCCCACTCAGTGTCACCGCCAGCTGCGTATCGTCAGCATAAGAGACCATATTCAGGTCCCCATGCTTGGCGAACGCAGCCAACGGCTGCACGTACAGACTAAACAATGTGGGACTCAGTGCCGATCCCTGAGGCACTCCCTGTTCGAGCGGATAGGATTTAGACTCGAAGGGCGGGATTGTAAGCCTAAATGAGCGATCGGCTAAAAATGACCGAAACCAGTCCAGTGCTGTACCAGAGACACCGGCCTGTTCAAGCCGTTGCAGCAGAATCGAGTGTGAAACCGTGTCAAACGCGGCACTGAGGTCAAGTAACACCAGTGCCGCAGTCTGACCAGAGTCAAGCACAAACCGCAGATGTTCCGTCATTGAGAGTAAAGCTGTCCCGGTGCTGTGGCCAGCACGGAAGCCCTTCTGGGAGGGATCCAGAATTTTAGCCCTCTGTAGATGTTCCGACAGCATACCATTAACATACGCCTCTGCCACCTTCGCAACCCATGGTAGCAAGGAGATTGGTCGATAATTCTCCAATTTGAGGGGGTCCGACATGGGTTTCTTTAAGATCGGGGTAACAAGAGCCTGTTTCCATTTCCGCTGTAGGAGCTCTTTTCACGGTCAGGTCTTTAAGGACTTTGAAGATCAATTTCGATGCATTAGAGCTGTTCTTAAACTCCTTGGAATAATAGGCCGCACGGGCCCTAGATATGGCTCTATGATAGCTTTTGACTTTAGTGAGGTATACGGTCTTTTTCCCAGCTTCGTAAGTTTTCCGCCAATCCCGTTCCGCTTGTTTACATGCTTTTTTTAGCGGTAGCAAGGCACTATCGTACCATGGACTTGGCTCTAAGGAGCGACATTTGCTGCACATGGCGGGATCAAAGCATCTAAAGCCCGGCTAATCCAGGCACAGAAAAGATCATAGCCAGATTCCACCTCATTGAGGGAACCGAGCGGATTTTCAACAAGGAGGCGGTGGAAATCTTCAAGCTTTAGTTTTTTCCAAGGACGTTTAAAGACAACTCTATCTAACGGTTTAAAAGGAAGGTCAGCAATCTTAAGATGCAATTTCACTAGAAAGTGGTCAGACCAGGCAACTGGGCTTGGCTGCGGAACCTTGGCACCCAACAGATTCGAAAAAATGGGGTCCAATATATGCCCACCCACATGTGTAGGGTAAGTGACCAGCTGGCTTAACTGCAGTGCCTCTAGATCTGCAATAGTGCTGCTAATCGATGGAGTAAGGTGTCCATCAAAATGGAGATTCAGATCTCCAAGGATACTGAAATTGGCAGAACCCATTGCCAGGGAGCTAGCCATTTCAGGAAGAGCTTTCCTGAAGGCAGTATCATTGCCTGGCGGACGATAACCCAAAAGTCCGGAGAAGGTAAAATGGTGGCTGACCGTAACATTAAAGTGTGCACTCTCGCAGCCAACCAGGTTCAATACCTTCCAGACAAAAGGATAGCAGGACTTGACTACCATGGCAATGCCCCCGCCCCTAGAATTACGATTATGGGTATAGATGGAATACCCCTGCGTTAGTGCCAGATTCACTACTGCTGTAGCCTCCTTCTGTAGCCACGTTTCAGTCATGAGAAGAACGTCTGGGGCCTCCTCCATAATGATATCATGGATTGCAGAGTGATTTTTGACCATCGATCTCACATTAAGATGCAAGATAATAAGTTCTCGGGGGTCACAGGCCCTATATGTGGTAAATCAGCAGTGGTGAGCTCAATAAGAGCTGAAATAGGGGTTGGGGTCTTAAGAGAAAAGTTGCCGCATGCGCAACTGAAAGGACCACACAGCGGGTCAAAGGGCCCAAAGGCACAACATGGGGACAGCTGTCTAAGAGTCAACAACTCCTCCCTGGAATACTGCCCTCATATGATCTGAGGGGCAGAGTTCCTGGCGCCTTGCGCTTCCTTAGCGCTGACGGGCGCATACGAGCATGACTCTGGCTCGACTCCGGCGCGAAAATGGCGCTCCCGCTGCGCGTCACCGCTGCACGTCGCCATGACAGGTTTAAGTAGGGGACTCGCCTGCACGCCTGAGCACTAGAGCGCTCACCAAGATGGCACCACAACACGTCCCAACCTACCCCCAAGATGGCCGCCAAGCGTGTATACCTGCCGAAGTCCCGCAAAAGCAGCGGTGAGAGTGACGATTATAGTGCAGGTATGCGCTGAACTAACAGTTAAAAGCAGGGTTTAATAAAGTAATTTTAACAGATATTTCGACGAAAACAGGGTTTTTTAAAAACGCGCTGGCTTTTGCTGCTTCAATCGCCAAAAGCGTGCTGTCTAAATGCGCTGCGTAGTACACAAATACCTTGTCCAGGGCCGACCAGCCAGTGAAGACCGTCTTAAGTAGGGGACTCGCCTGCACGCCTGAGCACTAGAGCGCTCACAAAGATGGCGCCACAACACGTTCCAACCTACCCCCAAGCTGGCCGCCAAGCATGTATCCCTGCCGAAGTCCCGCAAAAGCAGCGGTGAGAGTGACGATTATAGTGCAGGGATGCGCTGAACTAACAGTTAAAAGCAGGGTTTAATAAAGTAATTTTTAAAGATATTTCGACGAAAACAGGGTTTTTTTAAAACGCGCTCGCTTTTGCTGCTTCAATCGCCAAAAGTGTGCTGTCTGAATGCGCTGCGTAGTACACAAATACCTCGTCCAGGGCGACGGAGTCTTAGTATGCTGTTATGGAAGCCGTGTCTGCACTATAGAACATTGCATATAACCTCGCAAAGGCTGCCGTGATATCTTTATCTGACGAGTAGGCAGTTCCAGACTCTTCAACTACACATTTAACCCACCCTGACTAAGCCTCTAGCCTGCTCAGCCAAGCAAGCAGCTTACCCGCTTTGTCTCCAGCATCATATAGTTGGTGCTGCGTAGCTAACAATTGCCTGTGCACCTCCTCCTGTGCCAGGTCCCGGTACTCCTTCCGCAGTACCTCCAACTCACGGAGGACATGTAGATCCGTCCGGACCCCGTAGTCTCTTGAAGGTCTTTAGGCTGATTTTCCTCGGTTGCTTTACATTTTTTACGCACCAGTATATTTTGTGCCCTACTGTGCAAGCCAATCTTATAGGTCTCCCAAACCACAGCTGGCAAATCTACTGACCCTTTATTCTCTTTAAAGTAAAGCTCTGAGTCAATACGTAACTCTTGGGCGACTTCCTGGTCCCTCAGGTCCTACGAATTAAGTTTCCATCCAGCGGGCTGCTGGAAGACCCTCCGGATCACCTTCCCCAGAGAGACGAATAGTCAGAGAGACCACGTGCCAAGTAGTCCGCCCTACCTACCTAGGCCACCAAGCCTGCAGGGGAAAAAATGTAGTTTATCCTGGAGAAGACCCTGTGCATCCCAGAGAAGGAGACGTAGATCCTAGCTTTGGGTTCCCCTGTCGCTACAGGTCAGAAAGACCCAAGGAGATCTGGGTTCAGTCCATTGAATTATTTGCTCACCACCCCAGGTTGGACTCAGCCATATGCAAATCAGTTTTTTTTTTCTTTATTTAGTCCTCATACGCCACTCCCCACCTCTTCTTTTCCTGTTCCGCCCTTAGATGGTTTTCGACTCAACTATGAGAGGTTATTACCTACTGCTTAAGCTGCAGACTTGGAGCTTTAGGAAAACGAGAGGTGCTTCCATCTTGCCCTGCCCAATGCAGTAAAGCATATAGACTATATCAACCTCCAAGAGCTTCAAAAGTGACTTAATCATTGGACCAGTGCTTATTCTCCCATCATATCTAACATATATTGTTGTTGTTATTATTAGAGCTTCCCTTACCCTTACCCAAAGTGATTTAGAAATAATGTCCAAAACTGATGTGTCCTTTTATATTGGCCGGCCATATCCAACTTAGCTATGCCTCTCATGGCTCTGATCCACAATAAATCTGTCGGAGAGTCTGGCGATACCCATAATTTGCAGATTTCTCTCCGAGCAATCAAAATAGCATAAAAAAACAACTTAGATTTATCATCAAGGCCCTTACCTTGTATGTCCAATCTGCCCGAGATGATCTGTTCAGGGCTTACCTTAATATCTAGCTCCATCATTTTTGATAGCTTTAAACTTACAGCTGCCCAATATTCTTGGATCTCCGGGCATGTCGCAAACATATGAATATCGTCTTCATTTGGGCTTTTGCATTTAGGACATAGCACCGTGCCCCCATCCTTAAACTTAGCGAGCCTCTTTGGGGTCCAATATGCCCTGTGAAGAGTGAACAAGTGATTCCTCCTTAAATTTGCAGGTTTAACCACTTTATAAAGAATCAACATATCTACTTGCCATTGTTCTTCTGTGGCGATCCTCGGCAAGCACTCTCCCCACAGGGCCTCTGGCAGTAGAAAAGGGCCATCCTCCATTTCAACTATTGCCCAATACCATGTCGCCACTTCTTTCTTCATCCGTGTGTTTACAGCTAGCTTCTCTTCAAACTCGTTGTAGTGTCCAATTAACCTTTCTTTTCCTACCGTCCAGCTTTGGATCTGAAGATATTTGAATTTTGCAAAGTTACGACCCCAACGTTCCTCGCAGACCGCCCAAGGTATCAAATCTCCTTCACAGAACAGTTCGCCCCATACCTGTGGACCTTCTGTTTTTAATACCCTTGCCAGAGCATCCTCGGTCCAGCTTGGGGCCCCCGGAGCGTCCCAAATTGGTGCAGCCACACTGAAATATGGGATTTTTATCACACGTCTGATACGGTACCACACTGTAGACAAATATCTTAAAACCTTCAGTCTTACCTTTTTAAAGTATTTTGGGTCTGCGAATTTATACAAAAAACCCCGCAAGTGAGACTTTTCTACTTTCAGCATGGCAGAAAAGAGATCCCCCGTCGCTGTATTGTTGGGAACTCCGAGGAGCATTCTACAATTTTTAAGCAAGAAAGCCCAAGAGTAAATGTGAAAATCTGGGGCGGCCAGGCCACCTTTGACATATCTTCTCCGAATTTTTTTCCAAGATATCCTTGACCCTTTAGAGCCCCAGATAAATGAACCAATTTCACTCTGTAACTTAACTAGTCCCTCTTTTTCAAACATAAGAGGAATAGAGTCAAATAAAAAGGTCAACTTAGGAAGCACCATCATTTTGATTAAGTTTACCCGTCCAATCATTGTTAATTGTATCAAACTCCAATGTCTCAAAATAGCTGAAATATCTTTCCTTACTTTGGCTAGATTTACCATTGCTAACTGCTTTATATCCTGAGGGACTTGTATTCCTAAATATCTAATCTGTTTCTTTGAGATTCCAGGCTCCACAACCATATTCCAAGACATAATTTCCGTTTTGTCAGAGTTTAATCGATATCCTGAAACTTCTCCATACCTCTTTGTAATATTTTCTATTTCAACCAGTGATTTTGTCAGTTTTGATGTTAGAATTACAATGTCATCCGCGTATAGGCCTATATTTCTTGACCAACCTTGAAACGTAAAAGCAGGGATGTTCTCTGACTCTCTTATTTTGCAGGCCAATGGTTCGATATAGAGATCGAATAAAAGCGGAGAAAGAGGGCATCCCTGCCTAGTTCCCCGCATGATTCTGATAGATTTTGTAAGGACTCCATTAACCAATACCTTGGAATTTGGTGTTTGATATATTCGTGACACAGTTTGCGAAAAGTTCCCTCCTAGCTGAAGATGTGCTATTAAAACTTTTAAAAACTCCCAATTTACGCGATCAAAAGCCTTAGCAGCGTCCAAAGCCACCACTGCCAGAGGGAGTTTCTGATCGATAGCAACATCTATACTGCCTATCAAAGAAAACGTTAATTCATTTAAGTGTCTACCTTTTACAAACCCTTTTTGGTCCTCGTGAATGAAATACGGAATCACTTTACCTAACCTATCAGCCAGAATCTTAGCAAACAATTTATAGTCACAGTTTAGCAGAGAAATGGGTCTGTATGAATCCATAAATTTTGGAGACTTCCCAGGTTTAGGTATTACTATTATAGTTGCCTGGTCCAATGATGCAGGAATCTCCATTCTTTCGGTAAACACCTGGTTGAACACTTTAGTTAGCAATGGTGCCAGCCACAGCATTAAACTCTTATATACTTCTACAGGAAGTCCGTCAGGGCCAGGAGCTTTACCTTTTTTTGCCTGCCTGATAGCTTCTTCTACCTCTTCCTGCCTAATCTCTCTATTCAAAACACTTCGGTGTTCTTCCGTAGAGGGCTTTAGAACTCCAACCCATTCCTCTATCCTTTGCCTATCCGGATGTAGGTCCTCACTATATACTTCCTCAAAATAGTTGTGAAAGGCTGCCACTATCTCATTTGTATTTGAGGCTACTTTTTCTTCTGCACCAACCTTGATTTCTTTTATCATATTTCTAACCCGATCTTTCCTAACCTTCCAGGCTAGCAGTTTACCTGCATTTTCCCCGTATTCAAAGTGATCCTGTCTGGAGGCCTCCCATCTCTCCTTAACCCTTTTATTAATCACGGTAGTAAGTTGTTCCTTTATTTCTTCCAACTCTTTAATAAGTTCCTCTTTAGGAGTTCCCCCTGAATTTACAATTATGTTTTCATGCTTTCGAATTTCCTGTTCCAATACCAGTACTTCCTGGTGATATATTCTCCTTCTGTTGGCCCCCAGCGTTCCCAGTCGCCCCCGGAGAAACGCCTTAGTAGCCTCCCATACAATATCTAGTCTAGTTGAACCTATATTTTGTTCAATAAACGCCTCAAGCTCTTGTTGAAGGAGGTGCATTGCTTCCTGATCGTACAAAACTGTGCGGTCTAATCTCCAAACCGAATCCAAATCACGTCCCCCAACTTCTAATTCCAGAAAGACCGCTGAGTGATCAGACAAGTGAACCCCCACATGTACAACCTCTTTCACTTTATCCGTTATTCTTGCATCTAATAGAAAAAAATCTATTCTAGATCTGTGACTATATTTTTTATTGTAGTATGTAAATCCGAGCCCAGTCCCGGCCCGTTTCCTCCAGATGTCACATAATCCAAACTGTTCTATTAAATTTTTTACACTAGACGCCATTTTGCAATTTCCCAATGCTCTACTATTCGCTGATCTATCAAGCTTGGCATCTAGTTCTGTATTAAAGTCCCCTGCAAGAACAGCGTAACCTGACAGACCTGTCATCTCTGATGTTAATTCTAACAACGAAGTATTATCATCCTGATTGGGGCCATAATATCCAATAATATTATATAATGATCCCGCTAATTTTAGGGTCACAATCAGCCATCTGCCTTTCTTGTCCGCTATACTACTCTCTACCTGGCAGTCCAGCCCATTTCTTATTTTCACCAGTATTCCTCTAGTAACCCTTGTTTGTGGGGAACTGTAAAAGTGTCTAATCCAACAAAGTCTACCCAGATATTGATTACACTCATCCTCTGTTAAATGAGTCTCTTGAAGAATCATTACATTCGCTGAAGTATCTCTTAAATACTTCAGAATCCTGTCCCTTCTCGCTTTTACCCTTAAACCATTGACATTCCATGACAACCATTTCACCATCTGTGTTTTTCCCCTCGTACTCTTAACCTCCATCATCATGTGTTCCTTTCGAACTTCTTAACCTCAAGTAGGTCAATGGCATACGAGAACATTTTTGTTTTTCACCCCCCCTCTGCCCAACCCACCCAACCCACACCTGTGCCCTAACTGTCCCCCCCTCCCCTTTGTACCCCTCCCCCTTCCCGGGAGAACCCTACCAGATTCCTAAGGCCCAAAGCCTAGGCCCAGTGAGTGCCGGTCTCCAGCGTGCGTGCTACCCAAAACTTTTGAAGAACTATATATATTTCATTTTTTTTTATTTTTTTTAGCTTTTTTATTTATTTATTTTTTTTACTAACTATATAGATTACATGCAAGTTACGTTACCCGTGATTTCATCTTTGGTCAATTGGCTATATCCCGCCACCCTGACAGTACTCCAGAAAGCTATCCACATCTTCAACAAATCTAAAAGAGTACATTTTATTATTCCACATGACTTTTAAGAAAGCTGGGAATTTTAGCTGCACCGTCGCTCCCAACTTCCTTAAAGGCTCGATTCGCTTCCCCAGCTCCCACTGCCTGTTTGCAATGACTACCGACAAATCCGATCTGATTTCAATTTTAGCTCCCCCCACCATTAGGGAACCTTTCTTCAATGCCAGGGCAAGAATCTTTTCTTTTAAACTATATGTAAGGAAGTTAATCGCGTCGACGGACAGACAAATAGAACCCAGTCAGATCCCAATTAGATAACAGATATACCTGGACTATGGATACTGTGATCTTTATTTTTATCCTGTGTTTCATATTTGTATGAGGATACTGGGTCATGACAAAACAATAGTAGGGAATACTTCTCACCCACAGTTTATAGGGGTTGTTTTTGTGAGTTATTATGCTTTTTGAAACTGTGGAAATTAATTGACTGTAATCTGTACAATCTGTGTGGTCCTTTTTTTATTATTGTATATTTATTTGCACTATTGTATATTCATATGTATTATTGTATTTGATTTGTTAAGATTTGATAAAATTGTATAACATTTTTTTATTGATGTATTGCTGACAGTGATCTGAATTTTAACCCAAGAAACAAGATTTTAATAAAATACAAAGACTGTAAACGTCATATTTTTGTGTTGGCCTGACATATAATAACAACTGTGTCATTTGAATGATTGATGTGTATAAGATATTGTTTGTGGAGAAAAACGTATATAGTCCAGGGATTCCCCTTTGACTCAAATAGTTGCAAGTAGGCAACGAGGCGCCGCTCAGGAAGCACTTACAGGGTTACAGCAGGTGCCCAAGTTGAAGTTAATTTCTTTGTAACGAAATTAGCTTCAACTTGGGCACCTGCTGTAACCCTGTAAGTGCTTCCTGAACAAAATTCATCCCGCTCGCGGATTTTGCCGCAATTTCGCGAGATTTGCGGATCGCGAAATTGCGGAAAATCTGCAAATTCCGTGAGCGGAACGAATTAATGGCCCATACTTAATAACAATACACATTTAGGGTCAAAAACTATTTAAAATTAGCTTTGTGGCCAGTTTTACAACATCGATAACATTCGCCCACAAACTTGTTCCAAACGTCCTTGCCGTCATCGCTACATTGCACCTCATAACAACCTCTTACATTTTTTCGGTAGCTCTTGATGTTTGTTCATTTCTCTACTAAGTTCATGCACATGCTTTACATATGCTGCACTCTTTTGCCAATGGTGATCTTCTTTTTGTCATAATTCTTCCCTCATTTGATCACTCAGCCGGGTCTGCTGGCATAGGGATACCAGATGTCTTTGTTACACCATCTCAATATTCTTGGTGAGGGCCTTCCACATCAAGGAGTTTGTCCTGACTGAAGACGGCTGATAGCCAGAAACTGGTCCTAGGATGCTTGATTCCGGTCCAGGGAAGATATGGCTTGGCAGTTCGGGCTGGACTGTTCCCATGAGGCACAGGGTCAAGACTAATTTGCATATGGCCATGTCTGAACTGGGGTGGCTTGGTGGGCAAAATAACGATGGTTTAAAGCCAGATCTGTGACTGGGGGTGAATGTTTTGCCATTGTGCAACATTCCGTCCATCATCTTGTGTGTTTTGCTGTTCACCCTATGTGGGAAGGGTATGCCCAGACGTGGGTCCCATGCTCACTAAGCCGCTGGAGTCAAGCTATCCTGGCTGAAGATGGCTGATTGCCAGAAACCGGTCCTTGGATGCTTGATTCCGGTCCAGGGAAGCATTATATAACCCCTTAGAAGACAAAACCTTGGTGAGCGGTTTATGGTTTAGTATAATCCCCAAGTCTCCCTGATCTCCCCAGCCTAGAACAGACGGTCCTGATGCGGCCACATACAACTCACACATAGCCTCTCTGCCTTTACACTTAAACTCCAATTATCTCACTCCCATCATTTTAATGTACTCCCCATGAACATCTGATGTCAGACTTTTGTGGATTCCAGAACATCACCTTCGATAAAAATGATTGTATAGGGTAAGCCGGTGTCTGCTGTAACTGTGATGAGTACCCCCCGTAACAATGTCACACTTGCTACTCACCCATTTTAAGTATGTCTTCATCGACATTCAACACACACATGTTAAAATTATCATCTGTCGATTTCTCTGAATCCGTTGTAGAATCCTGCATGAGAAGATTCACTCCCCCTTCACGTGCCCTGTCTGTCTTCTGCACACCTTCTGGAAGTGTCCAATAATACCGTATCCTGAACGCTTTTGGTTCTTGCCAGGACATCTCTTATCATTCGATAAATGCCCTTTGTTTCCGCTCCTAAAACACCTGCCTTTGAATGTAGAATGATCCAACTGTTTAAAACATGTCCCTTCTTGCACAACTTTCTTTGGTTCATATTTAAATATTCTCAGATGTATTCTTCGTCTGTACTTTGCCACAACTCCCTTCTCATTATCCTTACCCATTCTATCGCCTTTCTGTAGAATAACAGCTTTGACACACCAAGAAGTCAGTTCTGCTTTCTTCACAACATCTGCTACTTCCTGGAGTGACTATATCCCCCATAGTCCGCAATTTATCCTGAAGGTTGGAATTTGCAAAACACATAACAATTTGATCCCGTATCAACTCATCTTGTAAATTAGGAAATCTACATGTCAACGCCAAATTTTTCAGGGCAGCCACATGATCTTCCACTGAGTCCTCCCTCTCTTATTTCCTATGAAAGAATCTGTAACGATCTACAGATACACACACCGCAGGGTCAAAGTACGAATCTAAATCTTCCAGTGTATGTTTATACCCTTTTCATCGCCCTTGCGGTCTGACTTTCTTTTGTAAGGGATTGTATATTTTCAGAAAACCTGCACCTAAGCAATGTAACTAACTTTTCGTCATCCGTTCAGGTGCCAAATCTGCATCTTCTTTAAAAAGGGAAATATAATTCTCAAAATAATCCTTCCACTCATTCCATTTTAACACAGGTTCCCCTTACTCTGCCAGAAATGCCTGTGGTGGTGATACATTCCACACATTACCTGAAGTAACATGAGAATTAAGCTACAGTAGCGATGAATTAAATACAGTGTGAAAAACTAAAAAAATAGTACGTGTATATTGGCATTTATGTGTGCATGAATAATAAAACAGTATTATTTTGTCCAAGCGTGCCTATCACTGTTACCATAAATCAATGACAGGCACAGAGTACTCACAGCCTGCATGACGCTGTTTAAAATGCAGGGCTGAAGTATTTCAAAAGGTGCCAATTTCCAATATACAAAAGGTCAAGCAGAGCAGGCCTGTTGCTGTGTAAACGGGCACCTAGAATAGACAGGCTCTGTATGTCACACGCGTGCCCATCACTGTTTACAATGCAAAAACCAATTAATGTGGAAATGACGGATGTATGACAGTACAACGCGATCATTATGATCGCGGTACTTTACATTGCGGTTTTTACAACACAAGTTGTTACAACGACTTGCGTTGGAGGGCGCTCGTTCGAAGATTAATACGATTGTCTATTCCAACTCCAGCCCACGTAACAGTAGGGAAGGTGTTGGAATAGAAAATCACACTATTCCTTAACCAAGAGCGCCATCCAGCGCAAGTCGTAGTAATGACTTGCGTTGTAATGGCTGCGTGTTAAAGGCCGTGCAGTGTAAACACAGCATTGTAAACGATGTTTCCCGGAAATGACAGGCTGTTCTTCTCCAATCATGCGCGTCGCTGTACTTTTACTATTTCCAAAATATGGCCGATGTGCGTGTGCTTTCGAGAGGAATTTGGCAGCTGCTGTACGTCCTCTTCGCAGCTGTTTTCACAGGAGCGCGTCACGAAGAACTGATGCTTGCACAGAGTTTCACTTGTAAAATGTAATTCCTCTTTGAAGCCGACGTGTAAAGAACTGACGTGTGCACAGGATTTCGCTTGTACCGTAATCCAAGTGCTTAACCTTCCCTGCCTTCCTCGCACTGCTGTCTTCGCCCTCCACCTCATGCTTAAGTTGCTGTAAACTCCTCAACTCACGCGCTAGCCAACTGCCCCAGCGATGAAAAGGTAAACAAACTTCAATGTTTTATCATGTTTAAGGGTAGTGGAAGAACGATGTCTGCCTCAATAGTTGTGGTGAGCATCTATGCTTGCACTGCATCAAACATGAGTTCTGTGTGGGATGATGACCAAATTGTTGCCACTTTATTAGGTCTTGCGCCTAGCGTTGCAGTGTGCAGCACTGTAGCGCAGCGCGAGACCTCTTGTACGGGGTTTAGAAAGCTACCCACACGCTCGTGCGTGTGGTTTTGCTTTCCCCGTCTGGTATTGGCTTGCGCATGCCTTTTTTTTTTTAAACGGCATGCGATTGGGCAAAGGGGGGACAATGTCCTGCCTTTGAAACGCCCATTCCCGAAGGTGGCTGACACGCGCAGCAGCGCGTGTTCGCCTCGCTGCCGTGCTCCCTCCCCCAGCACAAATCCTGTAATGCAGTATTCGTAGTGGCTGAATCACTGTACTTTTTTTTTTTTAATCTTTTTATTGGCAGAATAAGTAAGAGCAATCATAGTAGGTTCGACATAAACATAATTTGCACATTTCTTAGTTCTTACATGTTTGTCGTATTTGTTTAGTGATTAAGCATTTTCATTTTACACGACTTCAGTTATTCCCAACGAAACACCCCCCACCCTCTCCCTCCCTCTCTTGGCACTTACATTTAGTCACAATAGTCATTTGTGGTACTCGGCCTAGTCTAGTACAATCAGTTCACTGTTGTTATCCCGTCTTAACCTTACAGAGGACTATATACAGTTCTAAGCATATACTGATTCTGTTCCTTGCACCCAGAACTACTCACAACATCCATAATATGGGTTGGCTATAATCATAGAGGGGGTTACATACGCTTCAAGTACGACACCTTACACCTAGGCATCCGCGGTTGAATCGTCAGATGCAGCGCCGTCGCCCGCCTCAAAGGACCCCAATAGAGTGTTCCAATCTAGGGATATTGGGGTCTTCCTGAGTCCCCTACGCTCTTCGCGCTGCAATGTCGTGCCCTCAGCCTTCCCCCAGCGCACTACCTCAGCCCTCCACATCTCTGGATCTGGTGGTCTAGTCGACTTCCATTTCATTGTTATGGTGCGTTTAGCAAGTAGCAAGTCTAGGTCAGTGAAACGTGTAGCTACGCTCTTTTTCCGCTCTGTAGGGCCCAGCCCCAGTATGGTATACTCTAATGCAGCATATGGTTTGGAAGGAGCCAGTCGGACTAAGGCATCATGAACTGTCTTCCAATAGTATCCCAGTTTCGGGCAATCCCATAACATATGTATTAATCGCGCATCATCCGCGCCGCACCGGGGGCATGTGTCAGCTGTGTTGGGGAACATTGTTTGTAGGCGGTGGGGCGTCAAGTACGCCCTATGTAGTATCATAAGCTGTATGAATTTAAATTTCGGGTTTCTCCACACCATCCTCAGGAACTTGAGAATACGCTCCCATTCCTTATCCCTGACTGGTCTCCCTAAATCGCCTTCCCATTTGTCTCGCAATGGCTGCAATGGGACTGCCCTTCCCTCCCGTATACCATTTGTTATCCATTTCGTCAGGTGACTGCCTGATCCCATTAGGTATTGCATTGTTAGTAGCGGGTTGGTGAGCGGTTCTTCTCCGTTCGGCGTCCATGTCTGTGCTATATAACGACGCACCCCAGCATGTAAGAGAAACAGTCCTCCCGAGGTGTGATGCGTGTTCCGAAAGTCCTCAAAGGACATAACCAGACCATCCGCAAACAAATCCCCAATCTGTGACACTCCCGCATCATGCCATGCAGTGAGCACTTGACTCGATAGTGTTCTCGGTCCTACAGGGATTCCTAATAGCGGTATCGTGGGGGCATAAGAGGACGTAGGGGACGTGTATTTCACCGCTTTCCTCCAATAGTTAATCCCGAGTCTAAGCAAGGGGGGCGTTGACCTTGGGACTTCTGCCCTTGGTAGTAACAGGGTGTGAATCCTCCCCCTATTCCAGTCCGCTTCTGACATGTCTATTTCATGCAAGTTGCGTCCCGCCAACCAGTAGGCCAGCCATTGCAGTTGACAGGCATAGTTGTACGCTTTGAAATCCAGGACCCCCATGCAGCCCGCGGTATTGGGGAGCTGTAGTTTAGCTCGTCTCCCCGGCCCCCACACCAGCTCCGTCAGTAGGGTATTTAGCATCTTAAACATGGAAGCAGGGACCATGAATGGCAGGCTCGTGAAGTAGTAAAGAAGGCGGGGCAGTACTACCATCTTAGAGATGGCCACCCTGCCAGCTACCGATAGTGGTAATGCGGTCCAGAACTGTACCTGCGATTTCAGCGCCGCGGATGCCCTGCCCAGGTTTCCATCGAGCATATCCCTTGCACCTCTATATACCTGTATCCCCAGGTAGCGAAAGGTTGTCTCCGCCATCTGGAAAGTGTGCGGCGCGAGGGGCAGCTGGGCGGTCGCCCCGCTGGCGGAGAAGCAGAACCCGTAGGACTTGTGCTCGCTAATGGTAAGTCCCGATAGTGTTCGGAAGGTTTCAAATATTTCTGGAACAGGGTCCAAATCCCCCCTCAGATCTCGTAAGTATATGATAATATCATCAGCATAAGCCGATACCACATGAATAGTCCCATCTCTACATATGCCCCTGTGGTGCGCCGATCTACGGAGTTTGCAGAGCAGTGGCTCTAGCGCCAAGATAAATAATAGCGGGGACAGCGGGCATCCCTCTCGTGTTCCCTTCACTATGTCCAGTTGCGCCGATATGCATCTGTTTGTGCGGACCCTGGCCGTTGGGCGGGTGTACAACAACTGGACCCAGGTAACATACTCGGGCGGTATCCCGAACTTCGCGAATGTCGCAAACATATAATCCCATCTGAGGGAATCAAACGCTTGTTTCAGATCTAGGGAAATACAGCCCTCCGTTCCCGCCGGTGCTTGGTCACAGAGCATAAGTTGGCTGAGCCTCCGCAGGTTCATAGCCGTGCTCCTGCCAGGTACGAATCCACATTGGTCGGGGTGTATCAGTTGTGGGATATACTGTGCTAGTCTCGTCGGAAGGATCTTACTCAATATTTTATAATCTGTGTTTAATTAGGATAGGGGTCTGTAGTTAGCCAGGTCCAAACCGTTCCTGCCCAATTTCAGTAGTGACACTATTAGGGCCTGTAGCGACGATTGCGGCAGTCCCCATGTTCGTAACGCTTCTTGGTACACCACCTGTAGGCGTGGGGCTAGTAGATCGATAAAGGCCCCATAGAATTCAGCCAGGAGGCCATCTGTTCCAGGGGTTTTATTCCGCGGGAGTGTGCGTATAGCCTGGCGTATCTCTGTGACCGTGATAGGGCGTGACAGCTCCTCACTCTGGTGTTTTTCAAGCCGTGGCAAATCTAGTCCCTCCATAAACTCCTCAAACGCCGTGTCAGACAGTGGACTATGTTCGCCATATAGTGTTTCATAGTAGTTCCTAAATGCAGTGTTAATGTCTATTTGTGTCGTGGCTGGTGACCCTCCTTGATCGGTGACCTCTATTATAGGCAGATGCACCGGATCGTCACGTATCATTCGGGCTAGTAAGGGTCCGGACCTCTCTGCTTGCGCGTGTTGTCGGCATGTGTATTCTCTATAATCCAGCACTCGTAGCTCCTCTAGTAACTCGGCGTGTTGTATATGTGCCTCTTGCAGTGGTGTGAAAGGTATGTTCCTGCCCGCAGCTTCGCTTTCTAGCATAGCCAGGCGCCCCTCTACCTCCCGAAGTCTCCCCATGACATTATGTCTCATGCCCACCCGTGTGCACATCGCCTCCCCTTTGATGGACACTTTAAAGGCGTCCCATTCTATCTGTCGGGAACTAGTCGAACCAGTGTTTATGTCAAAGTAACTTGTTATTGCGTCAGCAAGTGATACCCGAAGGACCGTGTCTTCTAGCAAGTCTGGTGTAAGACGCCACGTTGGTATAGGCGTTGGGACCCTACCCCACTGTACCGTAACTTCTACCGGGTTGTGGTCAGAGAAAGTCTTGCCTATATGTTCCGCTGTGATCACCGCCCCCATCAATGGTTTAGCGCAAAAGACACGGTCTATCCTGGTATGGAGCTTATGGGGCGGTAAGTAGAAGGTATACTCTCTATTCAGCAAGTGTTTACAACGCCATGCATCAGCCAGATTCCATTCCTCCGCCCACTGCGCAAGCGCGTCAGCCTGTCTCCTACTCTCGGTGGCCTGTAGAGGCGGGTGTGACCTGTCTAGTGAAATATCCAATACTGCATTAAAGTCCCCACCTATAAGCCAATGATACTCTGCCCAGTCCGCCAAAACTCTATTGATGCTGGACAAAAAGTCTTACTGGCCTGAATTTGGCGCATAAATACTGCCAAGCACTACAGGTAAGCCATCTAACATCCCACGGATGAATACGTATCTACCCTCAGTATCCAGTCTCTTATCCACCAGTTTAAAGGGAACTGAGTTCCTGAGCCATATAGCTGCCCCCCTCGAGAACACAGAATAAGAGGTAGCAAACAGTTGTCCCTTCCATTTTTTGAGTAATTTCACGCTTTCTGCACTGTTCAGATGAGTCTCTTGTAGGCAAGCTATCATAACATTTCTCCGGTTGAGTTGTGCCAACAGTCTATGTCTCTTGTGGACTGACCCCATACCTCGTACGTTCCAGGTGCACATTTTATAGGTGTTAAGAGTTCCCATTTCGGTCTGCGGTAGATATAGTTAGTGGGCTCTGTACCATATTGATGTGTGACATGTAGTGACTCAGGTGTTAAAACTACGTGTAACTCTACAACTTCAAGGTCCCCAATCGAAAACCCTCGGGGTCCAAATAGTATTGCCCAACATGGGCAAAAGTTAAACCGGAACATGTCTACGCGGTGGGGAGTGGGAACCACTTACACCTGCCCAGAGCCTTTTGGTGTTACTTCAGCCTGCCCTTAGCTATTATGTCCCTCACCCCCGGTCGCTCCCTGCTCAAGGTTCATACTTTACCAACCGGAGTCTTCTAATGGTACAATCAGAATTCATTCGCCGCTTGGGCCGTGATTTTGGGAAAGAGCTGCAGGCTATCCACCGAGCCCGACACCTCCGTGTGTGTGCCGGAGCGGCTGCCCATATCTGATTTGCCTCTTGCTTCATGTGCTGCCAGTGCAGCCTCCGTCAGCTGGCCTATCTCCGTTGTCTTTCCAGAACGGGCCGATGTTGTCCCTCAACTTGCCGTTGACCCCTTCACGCGTTCTTCATGTGTGTCAGTCCGTTGTTGCTTCTCTCCCGGCGCGAGGGTCCTCCGTCCGGGTCCTCTTCAAACGGGTCCTGCGTGTTTGGCGGTGACAGGGTTATTTCCATCCACTCCGCAGCTTCGTCAGGTGTATCGAAGAAATACGACTTGTTTTCATATATTATTTTCAGGCGAGCTGGGAACAGTAGAGCGTATTTCAAGTTCCTGTCCCGTAGTTTACGCTTTATCCCAAGGAATGTCGACCTGGCTCTCTGTACTGCCGGGGTGAAGTCTGGGTATACTGAGATGGTCTTATCCTCATACCTCAGCTGTGCTTTTTCCCTCGCCACTCTCAGCACTGAGTCTCTGTCCTTATAATGTAAAAGGCGCGCTATTAGCGGGCGTGGCGGTGCTCCGGCCTAGGTTGTTTCGCAGGCATCCTGTGCGCCCTCTCCACACTATATAGCGGGGTAAGATTTTGTGGGCCCACAATCTTTTTCAGCCAGTCTTCCACGAATTGCGTGGGGTTCCTCCCCTCACTGCGCTCAGGAATTCCCAAAATGTGCACGTTGTTGCGGCGGGCCCGCCCTTAAGCTCGTCCATCTTGTCCCAGAGCAGCTTGATATGTTTCTCCATATTTTATATTTTCGTGGAGTGATCCGTCTGTTGCGGTATCAGGTCATCAAGCGCAATCTTATGTTCCGAGACCTTTTCTGCCAGTTTGTTGTGATCCGCTCTAAGAAGCGACAGCCCAGTCGCCATGTTGTCCATACGCAGCTCTAGCGCTTCCCTGGATGCCTTTATTTCGGCCAGTATAAGGTCTAGTTTAGCGTCCTGCGTGCACTTGCCCGTCGGTGGTATGATCTCCATGTTGGAGAAGGCTAGCGGATCCTCCGATCCAGTGGATTGAATGTCTGCGTTGGTGCCGTGTTCTTGCACCTTGGCTTTGTTCCTCCCCATGGCCCTCGTTTGGAGAGTGGTGGTGGCAAAATCAATCCTGCACACTGGGTGCCAATGTATGTTTATCGGTCCAGCAGCCACTGTACACCCAGAATCTACAGCCTTTCCACAGATGCTTATATATGTGTGGGTGCAGATGTACCTTCAGTCTACAGGGTCGTATCCGGCTCCAGCGCCAGGTTCCAATTGCGCCCCTAGTCGGTATGCAGCAGGTGTTTCGCTACTTTTCCTCGCAAGGTCCGGCTCCACACCACAGTCAGAGTAACCGTCAGACGCCGCTCCCAGCACTCCCAGGACTTATATAGTGTACGAGTAGGAGGTCAGTTCCCTTTGTCTCTCAGTAGTCACTATCTCACGCTCTGGTCCCACCAGCCTTGGTTCTCTGCTGTTCGAAATGGGCCCCAGCTTCTGGACCGTGTCAGGCGCTGCGCAGGATCCCTGTACTTCATTGTTGTTGTAAGGCACTGGACGTTGTCTCACTCCGGTATCTGCAATGGCCGCGTAAGGATCTTTTCCTGTCCCAGCGGTATAATGGCGGCCGGCGCGGCAAGTCTAAGATGGCACCTTTTGGTTCCAGCCCTTCCGCAATGACACGTAGCTCCCCCTGATTAGGCACTGGGCTCGCATTCGGGTCCCGCGGGTGGGTATCAGCGGTAATCAGGGCACCAAGCCAGTTTTAGCGAATCAGCCGTTGTCTCCTCAGATCCTTCTTGCCGAGGTATTCCTCTGCCCCGGCGCTCCAGTCACCGCCTCCGGTCACTCCCAGAATTTATCTGCTGCCGGCCCGGGAAACATGGCCACACTGCATCGCACGCACACCAATCGTGCGGGTAGCTGCGGTACTGGCGTATACACACTCCGGCCACTCTGTCGCCTCAAGGCTCAGCCCCGCTCAGATGTTTCCCATGCGCCGCAGCTCCGACAGTGCTCACCGAGGCCGGCTCGCTTTACAACTCCAGCCCGCGGTTCGCATCGGGGGTTCAGGCCTCTCCGGCACCAGTCGTCGCGCTCTCTCCCAGATAGACGTCGGGGCTTGCAGTTGGTCGTCGACAGTTCACCTCACTCACGGCGTCTGTTCAGGGAACAAGTGGGCGACCGGGGATCACGGTGAAGCAGGATAATTAGCTAATATTGCGGGCAATGGACGGAGCTACTTCAGATCATGTCCGCCATGCTCGGCTCGTGGCCACGCCCTCCGTGGCTGAATCACTGTACATCTGGCAATAAATTGCTCATCCTCTCTCATCCCTATGGAGCTGCGCATGTCAACTAGCCCCACCAAGGATTTCGTGAACTTCGCTCCTATACCTTCACATCGATTTAACCCTATCTTCACATTATTTAACCCTATCCTCACAGCCCTTTGCCCCTATCTTCACAGCACTGTGATCCTATCGCCACAGCCCTTTGCCCCTATCTTCACAGCACTGTGATCCTATCGCCACATAGTGCTTGGTCCCTATGTTCACAGCCCTCCCCCGAGACTCCACTGTCATACATTTGTTTACTCTTTTTATGAGCTCCATATTTCCTGCTTACGTATGGAGGGATGTCAGGGTGAAGTGCCTGGGGGTGTCGATGAGGGTTGCGGAGGGCACACAAGGGTGCTTGTTGAGCGCCTCTATGTCTTACTGCTGTTTCAGTCATTGGGCAGACTGTCTGAGGAAACCAGCAGGAGCATTCATCACAGGAATAGAATTGCATGGGCCCGCGGGGCCACGTAAGACGGATGTGCCACAAGGCGCCGGCTTAGGTCTCAGCCTCTCACCCGGATAGCCGCCTTTTGCTGTTCACGCCACATATGCTACATTTATTGCTTGTATTCATGTGCTGGGTCGCTTGATTGTCCAGTGCGAGGGAACAAGGTGCACATCAGAACGTGCTGTTGGTATTGAGCACACGCTGAGGCTCGTATGGAGTACACATGGAGGCATCGACCACAGGTTAGTATATAGAGCACATGTTGAGGTACGTATAGATAACTGGTTCAGGTATAGAGCACAGGTATAAATAGAAACAGCAGCAAGTAGCATATGACTAAGCGTCATGGGACTCGAAACGCGTAATGCCTGTTTGGCTTTTTAACTGAAATGAAGATCTTGTTGGAAGCAGTTGGTGTGGCCTGTTCGACATTGCTGCAAGAGCGAACATTTCTTTTATATATATATATATATATATATATATATATATATATATATATATATATATATATATATATATATATATATATATATATTCACTTATTCACTGAAAAAACCATAGGTTTGACACCAGTTATAGTTAGCTGGAAATGTTACTGAGATAAAACCAGTGAAATTCCACGTTATAGTTATTTGGGCTCACTATAACTTGCGCGCCTGCAATGCACTGCTGATGACGTCACATATTACATCACTCATTGTTGGACAGGCCTCGTGGAAGGCCCGCTCCCTCCCCGCATGACGGGGCCCGGACCCCTGCTCTCCCTGTATCCCCGACAAGAACCATCCCGGCAACCCACCGGGGTAACCCACGACCCGTCCACAACGGAACTCCAGCTCCCGAACACCCCAGTATCGGCTGGCCCGGGCCCCCGTCAGCACCACTGCCCCGGCCCAGCCGCCATCTTTGGACACTACATAACAAGGTCGCGTGGCCTCGGCTCGACCCCAACCCTGGGCCTGGCCAGGCCCCGACATCGAGACACCACCATCCACCCAGGAGGTGAAGAGACCACTTGGCAGGTCAATGGGAGAAGGAGTGTCAATGGCTCTCCTCCGCCAGGTGTCGATCGCCCCCGGCCTCCCCGGGCGCTGACTCCACCCCCCTGCTGGGTGTCTGGACTCCCTCATCCCGGACCTCCCGACCTCTAAGTGCGAGGGTCCGGACATCAAAGGAGACCAGACCTATAACTGGGGCAGCTCCAGAGCAGGAAGGCAGTTGTATCCTGGAGTCGAGAGACACCGAGACGAACTCATCCTTGGAGGCCTGCTGGCGCTGCCGCGGCCCTTTCTTGTGAACCATCTCCGAAGCCTGCTGGCGCTGCCGCGGCCCTCTGCAACGTGAACCATTGTCTTTGCCTGCTGGCGCTGCCGCGGCCTTCCTCGTCGTGCACCATCTTCGTAGCCTGCTGGCGCTGCCGCGGCCCTCCTCGTTGTGAACCACCGTCCTAGCCTGCTGGCGCTGCCGCGGCCCTCATCACCTCAACCCATCTTCAGAGCCTGCTGGTGCTGCCGCGGCCCATCTTTGCGGACCCCCAAGCTTGAGGATTGTGAGCTTCCCTCTTGTTGCTCCCGTACCGGACCGGTACTAAGACTGTCCCGCTACCCCTTTCCCCTACAGAGACTAGAATTGGGAGGATCGTCGTGTCCTGCCCCCGCTGTATCGTTTATCACCTTGCCTCAAGATTCTTATATAAAGTGTGTTGAACTCATCCTTGTGTGGTGTCCATCTGTGGGGGGGAAGTTAATTGTCTGTACGATCGCCGGAGACGGCCCTCACCGGAGGCCTCTCCCCCCTGTACTCGGCCGACCCTCCAGGTCCCCGTCTAACATTGGTGGCCAGCGGCGCGATCCGAGCCAACGCATAATCGTACAGAGAGTAAGTCACCCCACGACACACAACCACCATGACGACAAAAGAGAGTGGAACAACGGAAAAATTCCAGATGGAAAAACTAGAAGAATACAGACACAGAGAACTAAAACAATTCTGCATAGAACTAGGCATTGCTACTACAGGACTGAGCACGAAAGAGGACTTCAAACACGCCTTGGAGTCTTGGGCGGAGACGGGTACGGCCGTACCCCAAAACCAAAGCCTCGAGACAACGGAAACAAGCACTGCTCCGACAGAAGAAAGAAGACCGGGTCTCTCACCGGAGGAGGCCCGAGAACGGGAGAAGAGCAGGCTCCACGAATTGGAACTGGCTCGACTCCGCTTAGATGGAGAACTTAAATTGGCGGAACAAAAAATAACTTTAGAACACTTACGGATCCGAGAGGAGCGAGAAGAGAAACAAAGGCAGAGAGAGCTGGAAGAGAAAAAACTAGCCTACGAGCATGAGCGCAACCTGAAGGAACTAGAGATTCGGAGGCAGAACAAAGATCTCGGGGTCCCCGGGCACCCGAGCCCCCCTGTCACTACGGACCCCAAGGTCCACATCCCCAAGGATGTCGTCAGAGAATATTACAGGAATGATGATATCCAGCAATGGTTCAAAGCCTACGAAGTAGCCATGACCTCCCACCGGATTCCCCGGAGCGACTGGGGAGCCGGGTTATGGGGGAGGTTTGTCAACGAAGGGCGAGACGCCCTGCTGCAACTCCCGGACCATCAGATGACATCCTACGACCACATGAAAGCCGCCCTCCTCACTCGATATGGACTAACGCCCGAGATGTACCGCCAGAGGTTCCGCGACTGCAAACGGATCCCGGGTACGACTTGGGTGGAGTACGTGAACTTCTTTAGCCGAGCCTTCGAGGGGTGGATCAAGGGCAGCAAGGTGACCACTTACGAGCAGCTCTTTGACCTTATTGTATGGGAGCACCTCTCTAACAACTGCTTCGTCGAGCTCAGGCAGCACCCCCTTGACAGTAAACTGACTGAACCTCGGCAACTCGCCATCGAGGCTGACCGATGGGAGAGCACCCGAGTGCCCCGAAACTGGCCCAGCGAACAGAACCGAGCCTCCCAAGGGCCCCATCGCCCCCGAGGGGGAGGAGGAGGCCAGGGTCGGGGCAGAAACACCGTCCCGGTGGCTCCCACCAGCAACACCCTGCCCCCGGCCGGAAGAGGGAGCCCCCCAAAGCGACCAGGTTTCCGCGCCAACGTTACCTGCCATCGATGCCAGCGACCCGGCCACTACGCCAATGATCCCAACTGCCCGAAAAACCAGAGCCCTAAGCCCCGCCAGGTCGCTGCCGCCGCTCTGGGAGAAGAACAAACCCAGGAAGACACTGAAGAGTACGAGCCAGACCAGCCCAAGTGGGAACCAGCCGCCATGTTCCTGGTCTGCCTAGGGGAAAGAGACCTGATCCCACGGGCACCCCTTCCCGCCAACACGCAGAAGTACAGCCAGTGGGTCAACATTAATGGGCACCGGGCCGAAGCCCTCCGCGACACCGGGGCCAGTGTGACCGCAGTCCGCTGCCATCTGGTGACCCCGGACCAGATCTTACCAAACATCCTTTGCCCAGTACGGTCGGCCGACAACTCCAAAAGCCTGTGTCGGATGGCCTGCGTCCCCTTCGAGTGGGGAGGAGTATCCGGAATGCTGAAAGTGACTGTCCGCGACGATGCCCCCGTGGACTGCCTCCTGGGGAACGACCTCGAAAGTTCTCCCTGGCCAGCCGTCGAGAGAAGAGAGCACCTGGGGATGCTGGGCCTCCCTGAATGGGTCTGCGTAACGACCCGGTCCATGGTCGCCCGCGCCATCCCCAGTCCCGAAGAACCCGAATGGCCAGAGCCCCCTCCCCCGATCGTCCAAGAGGAAGCCACCCTGGAAGCCAGTTCTCCGGAGCACAGCGAAGAAGGACTCGATCGGCTCTGGGACCTTCATGAACTGGCCCAGTGGCATCAAGAGGGTGGCCCCACTCAGGAACAATTCCGACAGGAGCAGAGAACATGTCCCTCCCTCGAGGGACTCCGGCAGCAAGCCCTCGCCCAGAGCACAGGAGACACCTCGGGGCCCACTGGATTTATTGGGACAATGACCTGCTCTACAGTGAGCAAAAGATTGCTGAGCTGGGGGCCAGCCGGGTGCTGGTGGTCCCCCTCCGCTTCAGAGACTTCCTCTTGAACCTAGCACACGATGTGCCTCTTGCCGGACACCTGGGGCAAGACAAAACGTACAGCCACCTGGTGACCCACTTCTACTGTCCCAATATGCGGAATGACGTGACAAACCACTGCCGGGCCTGCCCAACCTGCCAGGCCAGCGGGAAGAGCGGGCGAAAGATCAAAGGACCCTTGCAGCCTTTCCCCATTGTCACCACCCCGTTTGAACGGGTGGGGATAGACATTGTGGGACCCCTGGAGCCCCGAACAGCACAAGGACACCGGTTCATCCTGGTCCTGGTGGACCACGCCACTCGCTGTCCCGAGGCCATTCCTCTTCGGACCGTGACGGCGCCCATGGTAGGCCGAGCCCTGATGGGGATTTTCTCTCGGGTGGGCTTCCCCCGGGAAGTCGTCAGCGACAGGGGCACAAACTTTATCTCTAAATACATGAAGTCCCTCTGGCAACAGTGCGGGGTCACCTACAAATTCACGACCCCCTATCACCCGCAAGGAAATGGACTGGCCGAGCGGTTTAACCGCACCCTCAAGGGGATGATCATGGGCCTGGAAGAACCCCTACGTCGCCAATGGGATGTGCTGCTCCCGTGCCTCCTGTTCGCCTACTGAGAAGTCCCCCAGAAATCCCTGGGCTTCAGCCCATTCGAACTCCTGTATGGACACCCCGTCCGGGGTCCCCTCAGCCTGGTCAAAGAAGGGTGGGAGGTGGCCCCCAAGAAGACTCCGCCGGATGTATACAAGTATCTCCTGACCCTCCGCAACCAGACCCGGCGATTCAGGGAACTCGCCAAGGCCAACCTTGAAGCCAGTCAGGAGGACATGAAGAGATGGTATGATCAGCATGCCTCCTCCATCGAGTTCGAGCCGGGACAACAAGTCTGGGTGATGTCCCCGGTTGAACCCTGCGCCCTTCAGGACAAATGGATGGGGCCCTTCAAGGTGGTAGAGCGCAAGGGTTCCGTCACCTACCTGATCAACATGGAGTCCCCCCGGAACCCCCTAAGGGTCCTCCACGCCAACAGACTCAAACCCCACTTCGTACGCTCAGAGCTCAGCCTCCTGATGGCTACCGATAGTGGGATGGAAGAAGACTCCGAGCCCCTTCCTGACCTGCTGAGGACGCTTGAGAAGGACGGCTCCGTGGAAGGGGTCAGTCTCTCCGATGCCTTATCCCCAGAGCAACGCCAAGACTGTCGAGACCTTCTGCTCCAATTCGCCGACCTGTTTTCCCTCATCCCCGGGGTCACCCCCTGGTGCCTTCACGACGTGGACACCGGGGATAGTCCCCCTATTCGACACAGGGCGCACCGAGTGCCGGATTGAGTGCGCGCCTGCATCCAGAACGAAGTCTCCAAAATGCTGGCTCTGGGAGTGATCGAGCCATCTGACAGCCCCTGGGCCAGCCCAGTCGTACTGGCCCCCAAGGCTGCCGCCCCGGGCGTTGCCCCCGAGCTCCGGTTCTGTGTGGACTATCGGGGCCTGAACGCCGTTACCAGAACTGATGCTCACCCTATCCCCCGGGCGGATGAGCTGGTTGACCGCATGGGGGCCGCCCGCTACCTGAGCATCTTCGATCTAACAGCGGGCTACTGGCAGATCGGCCTCACCCCAGGGGCCCAAGAGCGATCCGCCTTCTCTACCCCGGATGGCCACTACCACTTCAAGGTGATGCCATTCGGCATGAAAAACGCTCCAGCTACCTTCCAGAGGCTCGTGAACCAGGTACTGGCGGGCCTCGAAGAATTCAGCGCCGCCTATCTGGACGATATTGCTGTGTACAGTCGCCACTGGGCAGACCACCTCCACCACCTCCGGGAGGTCCTGCACGCCCTCCGGCAGGCCGGGCTCACCATCAAAGCCAGCAAATGCCAGATTGGCCAAGGGTCCGTGACCTACCAGGGACACCAAGTGGGAAGTGGCCTGGTGGCCCCCCTCCAGCTCAAGATCGCTGCCATCCAGGCCTGGCAACCCCCTACCACCCAAACCGAGGTCCGAGCCTTCCTGGGGCTCACCGGGTACTACCGGCGGTTTGTAAAGGACTATGGCAGCATTGTGGGGCCCCTCACAGAACTCACATCCAAGAAAAACCCAAAAACAGTCAACTGGACTCCGGACTGTCAAGCGGCCTTTGAGAAATTGAAGGCCGCCATGTGCACCGCCCCCGTGCTCCAGGCCCCCGACTACAGCCGGGAATTCATAGTGCAGACGGACGCCTCAGATCATGGCATTGGGGCTGTCCTCCCTCAACTCAACACCGAGGGAGTCGATCAGCCAGTGGCCTTCATCAGCCGACGCCTGCTGGCCCGAGAACAGCGCTGGAGCACCATCGAGCGGGAGGCCTTTGCCGTGGTATGGGCCCTCAAGAAGCTCCGGCCCTATCTCTTCGGTACCCATTTCCGGGTGCAAACAGATCACCGACCCCTGCAATGGCTGATGCAGATGCGGGGAGAGAACCCAAAACTGTTGCGATGGTCCATCTCCCTGCAGGGGATGGACTTCACTGTGGAGCATCGTCCAGGCCAGGACCACGCCAACTCAGACAGCCTGTCACACTTCTTCCGCCTCGGCGAGGAGAGTACCCAAGAGGATGGGTGACTCTCCCTACCTTCAGCTGGGGGGGACGCATGTTGGACAGGCCTCGTGGAAGGCCCGCTCCCTCCCCGCATGACGGGGCCCGGACCCCTGCTCTCCCTGTATCCCCGACAAGAACCATCCCGGCAACCCACCGGGGCAACCCACGACCCGTCCACAACGGAACTCCAGCTCCCGAACACCCCAGTATCGGCTGGCCCGGGCCCCTGTTAGCACCACTGCCCCGGCCCAGCCGCCATCTTTGGACACTACATAACAAGGCCGCGTGGCCTCGGCTCGACCCCAACCCTGGGCCTGGCCAGGCCCCGACATCGAGGCACCATATCCACCCAGGAGGTGAAGAGACCACTTGGCAGGTCAATGGGAGAAGGAGTGTCAATGGCTCTCCTCCGCCAGGTGTCGATCGCCCCCGGCCTCCCCGGGCGCTGGCTCCACCCCCCTGCTGGGTTTCTGGACTCCCTCATCCCGGACCTCCCGACCTCCAAGTGCGAGGGTCCGGACATCAAAGGAGACCAGACCTATAACTGGGGCAGCTCCTGAGCAGGAAGGCAGTTGTATCCTGGAGTCGAGAGACACCGAGACAAACTCATCCTTGGAGGCCTGCTGGCGCTGCCGCGGCCCTTTCTTGTGGACCATCTCCGAAGCCTGCTGGCGCTGCCGCGGCCCTCTGCAACGTGAACCATCGTCTTGGCCTGCTGGCGCTGCCGCGGCCCTCCTCGTTGTGAACCACCGTCCTAGCCTGCTGGCGCTGCCGCGGCCCTCATCGCCTCGAACCAACTTCATAGCCTGCTGGCGCTGCCCCGGCCCTCATCACCTCAACCCATCTTCGGAGCCTGCTAACGCTGCCGCGGCCCATCTTTGCGGACCCCCAAGCTCGAGGATTGTGAGCTTCCCTCTTGTTGCTCCCGTACCGGACCGGTACTAAGACTGTCCCGCTACCCCTTTCCCCTACAGAGACTAGAATTGGGAGGATCCTCGTGTCCTGCCCCCGCTGTATCGTTTATCACCTTGCCTCAAGATTCTTATATAAAGTGTGTTGAACTCATCCTTGTGTGGTGTCCATCTGTGGGGGGGAAGTTACTTGTCTGTACGATCGCCGGAGACGGCCCTCACCGGAGGCCTCTCCCCCCTGTACTCGGCCGACCCTCCAGGTCCCCGTCTAACACTCATGACATGGTTAGTGACATCACTCATGACATCACTGATGACACCATCCTTGTGACAGAGTGACAGACCTCCTTTCAGTGTAATGTAACCCTTGAAACACATATTCAAAAATAGAAACTAACATTTTCAAAAAAATGGAGATACCCATACCAGTTACAACAACCAATTCAGTAATTCCACCATCTATCTACACATCCACTCATTCAGCAACAGTTCTATATAGTCACTCATACATATACTCACTTATCATATGTAGTGATACACATATACATCCTGTTACACACTGACAGTCATCCAAAAGTTACTCACACACATACTCACACATGCAAATAAACTATTGAACATCCATTTATTTGCATATACAACTATACACACACTAGCACATTACTTCTAAGGAAACTTACACATACTTACTCTCTTAAACAATCACTTATAGAAACACATACTTATTTAAACAGGAACCCTTTCAATCTCTCACTCTCACATATACTCACTTATATACATCAATACTCACATATACTAGATTAAAACATATGTAGTTACTCATAAAGACACTAGTGAGACAGTCATTCACTCACTAACACACACATATACACACTCATCCACCCATACAGTCCTGCACATATGCTGTCTTCAAAACACATACAAACAGTGAGTTACTCATTGATGCATCTGTGCGCTAAGGAACACCCCCACCAAACCATGCAGACACTCATACTGATACTAAAAACAACATCTAATAACCCATATACACACGCATGTAGCTACTCACCAACCCATGCAGCCACTTATACACAAAGTGAAACACTGATACAAACATTTAAATATTTAAACAATACTCGCTAATATATGTATTCACTAAGATACACTTAATAAGCCAGTTAACCAATCAATTTTTTTTAAAACATCCATTTAGACACTTATTTAAACATTTATTCTTCCATCGACCTTTACATATACATATATAAAACATATTTATTTTTCAGAAAGACACACATTCACTGGATGGAGTCATCAGTGATGTCATGAGTGATGTCACTGACCATGTCATGAGGGATGTAATATGTCACGTCATCAGCAGTGCATTGCAGGCGAGCAAGTTATAGTGAGTCCAACTAACTATAACATGGGAATTTCAATGGTTTTATGTCAGTAAAATTTCCAGCTAAATATAACTGGTGTCAAACCTATTGTTTTTTCAGTGAATTTAATAGGTTTTTTAAATGCTAATTCCTAACTATATAAGGCCTGAAACCTATGTTTTTTTCAGTGAATTTCAAAGGTTTTTTTAATGCTAATTCCTAACTATATAAGACCTGAAAGCCCACCAGGAATCTCCAGTATGTGCCAGGGGACTGCATTGCAGAGAGGTGTAATTAAGCCACGCCCCTTTTTACACCTCTATGCAACGCAGCCCCCGTGCATGTTTGAAGAGGGGGAACTAATTCCCCTTGCATACTGGGGGCCCCTGGGGGCCAACTAGCCCACCTGGAACCTCCAGTATGCGCCAGGGGGCTGCATTGCAGAGGTGTAATGAGGCTATGCCCCTTGTTAAACCTCTCTGCAACGCTGCCCCCTGCCGCGTTTGCAGAGGGGGAACTAATTCCCCTTGCATACTGGGGGCCCCTGGGGGCCAACTAGCCCACCAGGGGCCTCCAGTATGCGCCAGGGGGCTGCATTGCAGAGAGGTGTAATGATGCCACACCCTTTTTTACACCTCTCTGCAACGCAGCCCCCGTGCATGTTTGAAGAGGGGGAACTAATTCCCCTTGCATACTAGGGGTCCCTAGGGGTCAACTAGCCCACCTGGAACCTCCAGTATGCGCCAGGGGGCTGCATTGCACAGAGGTGTAATGAGGCTATGCACCTTTTTACACCTCTCTGCAACGCAGGCCACTGGCGCGTTTGCAGAGGGGGGACTAATTCCCCTTGCATACCGGGGGTCCCTGGGTCATATCTGCCCAAACACCGATATTCCGAAAAATTGAAAATGACTTTTCTTGAGAAACATTTGGATTTGGATTATCATGTCCTATACTTTGGAATTTTTGAAAGACTGACTTTGAGGATGCTATAAATTACTCAAGTCTGCCCGAATTGTGTGGGTAAAATTGATACCTATTCACTTTGAATAAGAATGTACTTACGTCTTGTCTAACATTTGGAAGAAATATCTAGTTATATGACAACAGGATACCGACATAACTTGAAGGAAATAAGAACGCCCTGAAGAAGTTCTGTTGTTCAGAACGAAACGTTTCGGCTGGCTGTGGTACATAAACAAGGAAAATAAAAGCATTTGAATATACACCAAGATTCAGCGCTTCAGTAAGGACTCTAAGTGATATGATTTGATTGGACTTATTGTGCAAGTGGTGCTGTGCCAAACTTTGGAATATTCTCCACTACTCTCTACTACTTACTCTCTCCTACTCTACTACTCTCAAATACTCACTCTCTACTACTCTACTACTCTCTACTACTTTCTACTACTCTCTCTCTACTACTCACTCCCTACTACTCACTATCTACTACTCTCTACTACTCACTCTCTACTACTCACTCTCTACTACTCTCTCTCTCTACTACTCACTCTTTACTACTCACCCTCTACTACTCTCTACTACTCACTCTCTACTTCTCACTCTCTACTACTCTCTACTACTCACTCTCTACTACTCTCTCTACTACTCACTCTCTACTACTCACTCTACTACTCACTCTCTACTACTCTCTACTACTCACTCTCTACTACTCTCTCTCTACTACTCACTCTCTACTACTCTCTACTACTCACTCTCTACTACTCTCTCTCTACTAGTCTCTACTACTCACTCTACTACTCACTCTCTACTACTCTCTGCTATTCTCTCTCTCTGATACTCACTCTCTACTACTCTCTACTACTCTCTACTACTCTCTACTACTCACTCTTTACTACTCTCTACTACTCACTCTCTACTGCTCTCTACTACTCACTCTACTACTTACTCTCTACTACTCTCTACTACTCACTCTCTACTACTCTCTACTACTCACTCTACTATTCACTCTACTACTCTCTACTAATCACTCTCTGCTACTCTCTCTACTGCTCTCTACTACTCTCTACTACTCACTCTCTACTCTCTATTACTCACTCTCTACTCTCTACCTCTCTACCTCTCTCTACTTCTCTCTCTACTAGTCTCTACCTCTCTACCGCTACCGCTCTACCTCTACCTCTCTACCTCTCTCTACACGCACACATATACACATATATATATATGCATATATATGCATATGCATTTATATATATGTATGTGTATGTATATATATATATACATACATATATAAAGATATATAATCTGTATATCTATATAAATACAAATATAAATGCATGCATACATATACATATATAGGTTACCAAAGTAGAGAGTAAGGGTTTTCGTCCAAAGTAGCTGGACGGGGAATACTCCTGATCCCCTGATCAAGGAACTGTTACAAACAAATGAAGGAGTACCACCCGATGAGGGAAGAGAGAAGAGAAGGCTTTGTTCCTGACAAGGGAGTATTATTCCTTTGTAAGTAAACCCCTCACTCACCACCTAGTGGTGACTTGCTTCATCATCGGGGCCCACCCAAGTGGCCTAGCGTCACTTGGGTGTGCTTCAACACCTGGTTTACAGTGGAGCAGGTAGTGAAGTGTGGGGTGCACAAAAAACAGTGTAAATGTTAAAATTGTCCTGGTCAACACTTCAATATTATCTTTAATAAAAAGGTTGTTGGACAAAATTAAAACGTAAGGTGAGATACTGGCAGGGGAGTTACGGCCTGTGTATCTCTACTATGTGATGGTCGACATGTTTCTACCTTAAGGGGTAATCCCCGGTATTCCTCAGGACCAAAAACAAGGAAGTGGGAGGTGTGGGTCCCCTAAAAGACTCACCCTGTCCTAACTCCTTGGTCTTCCAGAAGATAAAACTGTATCTCTGGGAATTCACTCCTAAGGTTTAGGAGATGAAAAAAACTTTAAAAGTGCTCGTGGTGGACTTCATCGAGCTAGGGGTAGGCACTTCACGTTTTGTCAACGTATTAGTTGGTCGTGAAGGGTGGAGGCATGTAGCCTACGTCTACCGTCCGCCTCTGTGAAGGCCGAAACGTTATGCTGAGGTGCGCCTTCCACGCGATTGAATAAATCACTGCTCACCTGCACTTGGGTCTCCTCTCTTCTTCTGCGCCGCTGGTATCCGTGAATTGGGCTCCTGGCGAGAGAAAGCTGAGATTGTTCTTATGCATTTATATATATGTATGTGTATGTATATATATATATATACATTCATATATAAACATATATAATCTGTATATCTATATAAATACAAACATAAATGCATGCATACATATACTTATATGCATACAAATGCATGGTATTCACATGAAAGTTTAAAAAACACTAATAAAAGCAAAGCTAAAAAGCCACCTCATTACAAACAGAATGGCTTTAACTTAAACGAGGGCGAGAGCTATTGCATTTTCAATGCTTGTTTACTTTGGTTCCATCAAGAAGGCATTCAGATGTGTCACACATTTGCCATAAATTCTGAATGTTAGCACTCTAGTTGCTCATTAGATCACTGTAGTAAAGCTACTGCTCACCAGCGAAGTCTGCTGCTGGTATTCAAAGTGCATATTTCAGTCTGCATGTCAGAATTTTTTTAATGAAATAGAAGAGGATTTGAGAAGTCACTCAAAATGATCCCTAATTGTTCTTTCTGAAGCTATCCTAGTCTGGGCCTATGAAATAGAGGAGGCTGGACACATGTGTTGCTGTTAGTGGCGGGTATCTAACCTGACCACGCCCAGAGCCCTGGGCCTTTTATTACTTGCTTTGCGTGTCCATGCTTATATTGGACTCAACCAAAGTCCCCTTACGCTCGAGGGGCAAACTGGACAGGAACAGTGGGAGGGGGCGTGTGCTGCAGTGGTACACCCCACTGTCAGCGACACTACATTCCTCCTTTACCTAGGGATAAAACAAACTGAAAAATACCATGGCACACAAATGTCTCTCTGATCAGTGGGTGTGCTGTAACAATTATAGCCGCTGCATTCAACAAAGTTCACCAAACTGTCTCTGGCGCAGTCTCTGAATTTACTGCGCGATCCATAACATACAGGATATAAAACAGAACAGTCTTACTTGATTCTCGGCGGGGTCAGCCATCTCGGTCAGTTCAACGCCAGCACTGGGCCACAAAGTCTCGGAACCTCTGGGAGGGTTTGGGGTGCGGTCGTAGACTATATCTTGCTTGGCTTCGCCCTTCCGCCGTAGTTGGGGGTTGTCCTCCTGATTCTCTAGCCTCGTTGATGCTGGGGTCTTCTGCCGTTCTCTCTGGCTCCTTTTCGCTCGGAGCGATGTCACCGGTCTGGTGTGCCCTGGTGTCTGTTCCGGTTGGCTCGGACGGTCTGCGCTGGGGGGTCAGGTGCCAATCATCCGGTTCCGGGTCATCTCCACTCTCGGGTATTTGTTTGAAGAACGAAATGTTCCTTGTGACTACTTCTCCGTTTCTGACAGCCGTGACCATTGTCCCGGTTACCTCCGTTACTCTCCAGGGGTCTAGCTCGAACGGTAGACGGAATTTCCCGCCAGGATGGCGATCCTTTACCAGGACCCTGTCCCCGACTTGAATTGGGCTGTCTGCTGCCCTCCGTCTTCGGGATGCTTCTTGGTTGTTCTTGGCGCGCTGTTCCATGGACCGGTTCCTGGGGTTTGGGGCTAGCTCCCACGTGGGGTGGTGCGGGATGGTGTCAGCGATAGCCCGGTTAAAGGAGAGTCGGCTTGGGGAGACTCCTGTTGTGCAATGTGGGGTCAGGCGATATTCTCGGAGAAATTGGTAGATGGCTAGCTCCAGACAGTGGCCATCGGCAATTGCAATTTGGATTGTTTTGTTTAAAGTTCTCATTAGCCTTTCGACCTCTCCGTTGGCCTGAGGCCATCTTGGTGTTATCCGTTTGTGTTTGATGCTATGGCTTTGCAGGTACTCTGTAAACTCGCTGCCATTGAACGGGGGTCCATTGTCCGTGCGGACTTCAGCCATGAGCCCGTGGGTGGCGATGATTTTTTCAAACTTAGGGATCACTTCAGATGCCGCTGTCGATGTCACGATTTCCACTTCGGGGTAGCGAGAGAAGTCATCTACTACGACGAGCATGTACTTGCCCCCGGGGAGGCTGCCGAAGTCTGCACTTACTCGTACCCACGGGGACGTTGGCCGTTCTTCGGTGATCACTGGTGCTGGAGGGTTTGGTAGGCTCGTCGCTAGGCACACTGGACAGCTATGGACCACTTCTTCGACTGCTCTGTCGAGTCCTGGGAACCACAACTTGCTTCGGAGTCTATTTTTAGACTTGATGATCCCTTGGTGTGACCCATGTGCCAACAAGGCAGCTTGTTGGGCAAGGCTGCTGGGCAATACAAGGCGAGGTCCTCTCAGGAGGCATCCTTCGGCTGAGATAGATAGTTCGTGCCTGACTTGATACAGGGCTTTCAGGACGGCTTGGGCGTCTGGAGTGTGAAAAGATGCCGGGCTCTGCAGCGCCTTCCAGTCACCAGATTCTATGGCATGGATTGCAATCTGGAGGCAGTCATCATCTTTGGTGGCCCTCGCTACTTCCTCCAGGGACATTGGTCGTGGCCTTGACCGTTCGACGATTAGCCGAACGTATTCTTCTGTGGCTGCTGCTTCGGCTGCCTCAGCTTCGGTGACTGGACGGGCGTGCCTTGATAAATAGTCCGCGGGGTTCTGTGTACCGGGCCGGTATTCCACTGTAAACTGGAACTCCTGCAACTGCAGCACCCATTTCTCGATTCTCGGAGGTGGGCGAGAGGAAGAGCCTTGGAAGAGTGGTATGAGGGGCTTATGATCGGTGATCACAGAGAAAGGATGTCCATAGAGGTAAATATGGAAATGGCGGCACCCCCATAGAATGGCGATGGCCTCTCGTTCAATTTGCGAATAGCGTTGTGCGGTGGACGTCCGTGTACGGCTGGCGTACGCCACAGGGGCCCATTCTCCGCATGCTTTTTGTTGTGATAGGACAGCCCCGAGGCCGGTGGGGCTGGCATCAACTAGCAGTTGTGATTCGTGTTGCGGGTTGAAATAGGCCAGGGTAGTGTCAGCCGACAGAGCCGCTTTAGTGTTCGGAAATGACTCTTGTTGCTCCGGGCCCCACGTCCAGGCGGCATTTGACTTTGTGAGGTCGCGAAGGGGTCCTGTCAGGTCCGACAGATCCTTGATGAAGCGCCCACAGTATGTCCCCATACCCAGGAAGCTGCGGACGGCCGTCACAGATGTGTTGGCTGGCGCGTTGTGGATGTCCTTGACTTTCTCTGGGTCTGGGCCCACTCCTTGATCGGAGAACCTGTATCCAAAAAAACTGATGTCTTTGCGTAGAAATTCACATTTGTCCTTGTGGAGAGTTAGTCCTCTCTCCTTCAGCCGGTTGAATACTGCTTGGAGGCGTCTGATGTGTTCTTCCAAGGTTGGGGCGTGTACCAGAATATCATCGCTCACATTGAGCACTCCGTCGAGGCCTTGTAGGACGTTGTGAATGATGTTTTGGAACACCTCCGCTGCGCTTGATATGCCGAAGTTTAGCCTCGTGTATCTCCACAGGCCTGCGTGGGTGGAGAAGGTCGTGATCGGGCGCGAGTCTGGGTGAAGGGGGATCTGATGGTATCCCGACCTCAGGTCCATCTTGGAGAACCACTTGGACCCTGCGAGCTCCCCGATGATGTCGTCAATGGTCGGCATCAGGTGACGTTCTCTCTTAATTGCTAGGTTGGGGAGGCGCATATCCACGCATATTCTTACTGCCTCGGGTTGCTTTGGCTTTTTGGCTACTACAATGGGGGATACCCACGGTGTGGGTCCAGTCACCCGTTCGATGATGCCAGCCTGTTCAAGCATCCGCAGCTCGGCTTCAACTTTGGCCGGAGGTGAAAAGCGATCCGTCTGTGCCGGAGGGCTACTGGGGCCACTGACTGGTCAATGTGGAGTCGGACGGGGGGCCCTCGTAAGCATCCGATGCCCTCGAACAGCGAGGAGTGTTCTGAAACCAGATGATCCAATCCTTGGGCTTGTACTGTTAGGGCAAAGTGTATGAGCCCGAGCCCCCGTGCTGTTCTGCAACCAAGAAGGAACCCTGACCCCTCTTGGGATACGTAGATTGTTGTTTGTAGCTGCGTTGAGTCGTGGGACACAGCTGTCCGGAATACTCCGCACAGGCGTAACGGGCGCCGGGTTCCGTAGGCAAACACTTGCACTCTTGTGGGGTGAAGTGTGGGGGCATTTTCAAGGCATTGGTACACGCTGGCGGCCATGAGGTTTATCGTCACGCCGGTGTCGATGAGGGCTCTGACTGCTTGACCATGCACTTGGACGGTGCACATTGGTTCGGTCGAGGACGTGGCTGCTAGCGTGTTGAGCATGCGCACCACGTGGACTGACGCGGCGTTTTCTTCGTCGTCGTCCATGTCGCTGCTGTTTGACGTGTTCGGTAGTGGTGCCATCTGTCGCACCCTCCTGGGTGGGCCACTCTGCTTCTTCCTTTGCGATGATAGGCAGACGCTCGCAAAGTGATTGGTTTTGCCACATGCGCTGCAGATTTTGCCATGGGCTGGGCATGCGCCTTTGTGGGGAGTGGCACCTCCGCACCACATGCAGGCTTGATCGTGGGTGGATTGGGCCTGCTTCGGCCGCCCTTTTCTGGGAGGTCTCGTCCGGTTGTCTGTAGGTTGCGATTTGATGGCGCACATGGGTTCCGTCTCGACTGTGACCGCTGGTTTCGGCTCCATGTGGGCAGCACGGGCTTTGGAAAGTTCTTTAGACCGCCCCAGGGCCAGGATGTCGCGCATAGACATGGTGTCCGTTTCTAGCACCCTCTCCCGCAGTTTCAGGGAGGCGCATCCCTGTATGAATTGGGCGCGAATTTCATCCTCCGCATCCGGGAGCATGCACGTGCTGGCTAACTTCTTGAGCCGTGCGTAGAACACATCTACGGACTCCTCTGGGAGTTGGCGTGCTTGGCGGAGTAGGAAGCGTTCGTAATCCGCGCAGGCGAACGGCTCAAAATACCTTGTGATGGCGTCCCGTAGGGTGTTATACGTGTAAGGCGGGTCTCCCTCCGTAATGTCTTTGGAGATGTCATGGATGGCTTCACCCCCTAGGTGTAACAGCATTGCACCCCGTCGTTCTGCTGCAATGTCCGCTGCGATGAAGTAGTTTTCAAGCCGCTCTACCCACTTCCTCCACCGGGCAGCTTGGGAAGGGGGGGTTCCAGTGACCGCGAATGGTTCCAGAGGCGGTACGTTGGCCATGATGGCCGACACTCAGCAGGGGAGGCCAGTAGGGGGGGCTCCAGGCAGTTGCAGCAGGCCCCAGCAGCTGCCAGACGAGGAGCAAACAAGTGGCAGGCACGCCGGTACAGTGGAGGGCTTGCAGGCTTCGTTCCGCGGGAAGCGTGAGGATTGGAAGGGCCGATGACACGCGCAATGCGTGAGGATTGGCAGGGAGGCCGCGTAGCGCGTCGGACACGTAGTGCGGGGCGCACACAGCGCGTGCGCGGGTCCACCGGGGAGCTGCCGGGAACGGGCCTGGTGCTTGAAGCGTGGCTTGGGGGCTGGGGGCCGCGGGCAGCGGGCAGACGCTTCGGGGTACCTGACAGTGGCGCTCAGGGCCACGCAGCAGCGGAAGTTCTGGAAACAGCTAGGAGGCCGAGCGAAGGCGCTCCGGGGCACCGGCAGACACCACCGAAGGCAGCAGCAGGTAGGCCGGCGGTGACGCCGGGGTGGGCCACGGCGGGCAGTCGGCAGCACAGGGGGGCGCTGGGGGAGCGCCGCGCAGGCAGGACTGGAGGTTGGCAGCCAGGAACAGTCTGAGCGGTGGTGGCAGGGCACGCAGTGGGCCGGACAACAGCCACCTCGTCGCCAGTGTAATATCCTTGTCTGGGCCTAGGAAATAGAGGAGGCTGGACACATGTGTTGCTGTTAGTGGCGGGTATCTAACCTGACTACGCCCAGAGCCCTGGGCCTTTTATTACTTGCTTTGCGTGTCCACGCTTACATTGGACTCAACCAAAGTCCCATTACGCTCGAGGGGCAAACTGGACAGGAACAGTGGGAGGGGGCGTGTGCTGCAGTGGTACACCCCACTGTCAGCGACACTACACTTTCTATGGCAAAATGAACCCCCTCATTTTGTTCCTTTTTAAATTAAATGTTTTCAGACTTACCACTTCATTCCAATCAAGATGGCTTCTAGTGTGCCATACTTTTGTTATAAGTAAGACTGTTAGCGCTCTAGTTGTTCTTTAGAACACTCTGGGACATTCTGTCATTGGGCTATACTTGGGCTACATCTGGGTGATATTTGGGCTACATTTAGGCTCTTTTGTCTCTGGTGGCCATCTTGGGAGACTGTATGTCAGAATGAGAAATTTCCTAGTTCACACAAAGGAAAGTTTCAATTCTATTAAGGACGCGGAGGCGAGGATTTTGCTAGTCCTTTCTCCATTTTATTGGACAGCACGTTTAAAGATATAAGAAAAAAAACATTACATGAACTACCCAAACCAACATGGCAGCGGTAGTCATGAGAACATATAGCCAATCACAGTCCACACAACAGTATATAGGGATCCCACATCTGTAGTCCTTCCTCTTTTCGTTGCTGCTGCTGGAAAGAAGTCCTCTTATCCACGTGTCTGTCTTCTGATCGGAGCCTAGGGAAGAGAAACAGTAATAATAGCCCATCCAGTACAATGTTGGCATCAATCAAAACACACTGCAGTGGGAAAACATATATAATTGCAGTAAAAGGCAAAGAATATCATGTAAACACATCATTCAATGTAAATATCAAGATATAGGACAAAAATTACTTCCCTCAAATGAAGAAATAAATACTGGAATCCACAATTCAGAGAGGGAAGGCTTGTAGCAGGGTTTCCGTTCTCCCACAGAACTGTGCATAGAGATCTAGAACCTCAGTGAGTTAGGATGATCCAAAAACTCATCTCAGTGTCAGAAATCCCCTTACCTAGCTAGCTACAGTGTCTCATGGATCATTATGGAATGATCCATGTCTTAGACAAACCAGAACATGATCTTTAGAATACCTCAGGAATCGTGGAACACATGAACACTCTTTCGTTATATAATCATTTCAAACCGAAACTGAGAGTCAAAGAACACAAGTGCAAGTTTGAAATATTTATTATTCAATGCAAAGTTCTCAAACGCAGTATCTTGTATAATACCAAAATGCAGATTATAAAAATCAGAGTCAGCAGCATAGTCACTAATCCATAGTAAGCAAAAGGTGCTAGCATGTTATAATGCAAAATCTATAGAAATCTATATCACCTATATTTCGCGCACCCTATCTAGCATATTATTTTATATCTAAGAAGGTCTCATTCGGGCTTTAGCAGGGCGGCCCCATACCTCTCAATATCAGTAGGAGCAGATCACATCAACAGCTACCAGCTCTCTTCATGCGCAGCACCAAGTGTCTACGTTCATTCCGTGTAACTCTATCTTAAACCCGCGTAGAGCCCAAAATGTTGGCATCAACATTATTTGTCTTATGTCTAATGTGGTGCGAGGATCAGGCCTCCCAGCAACCTTGTGTTAGGTTAATTTTAGAGTGTGCAGCTCTCAGTGTGCAGACAGTTGTACCAAGTGTACCAGGCAAAGCTGATAGCATAGAAATAACATATTATTCTCAAATAAACCACCTCACCGCTTCTAGGGTGAAATCGACAACAACAAGTATGTGTCGTGTGCAAAACTGAAGCCGAAGGAAAAAAGGCTGTTTAAACATGTAATGCACTCATGCTAACTTAACGCAATATATGTAACAAAGTATCCATATGACACCCCCCCATTGGTCCGAGCACCGTCAAACATAAGGGAAAAGGCAATACTAAATCAGATACAAAAATTGAAAGCAAAGTTCAATAATCTTGAGCTAAAATAAGCTAAAAATGTGTATGAATGAATATGTATGAATGCCTACAGTGGCCTCAAGTCTAAAAATAAAAACAAAACTTTCGAACCAAAAGTTATCCGCCAGGTCTCAAAAATATGAAATGTAGGACCAGGCCGCATCAATTCAAATGTCTGTAAGAGAAAAAACAAGGCACTTATCCGATATCCAAAGTCATGTGCCACATTGACGTTATCCTCAGCGACATCACGTGATTGAACTCTCCATCAGCTGAACACAGTCCATCCCTCCAATTCAGCGAGGGGAAAGTCATATTTCACAACACAGCACTCCTCCCAGGCATGTCATGATTGGAAAGTATATGCAAAGAAAGTTGCAACAGCCTCCAGTATGAAATCACTGCCATCATCCGAAAATAGTTCAGCAATCCAATTCAGCAATGGGAAAGAACATACGTGCTCCTCCAGCATCGGATCCTCCTGTAACGTCAGAGGACAACTCGGTGGGTTCACCAGATCGCTGTGTGTCAGAAAGGCATCCGCCGCTGCAGAGATCTCCCATTGGCCCAGAACTCCATTTATCGCTGCCAAGGCCATAACTCTTTCGCCAGAACAGATCAGCTCGTGAGCCACCACGGGACGCATTAGCTGATCAAAATCGACGTCAGGAGCAGTCCTTAAGCATAGGCACAAATCAATGGCCCAATCGAACTCGCAGCTCAGGCAGTGAAACACAGGTTGGACACACGTGAAGTCGGTGAACCGAAATGACAATCTATAGGCCGTGCTTAATGCTGCAAGCGGCAATGTTCCATAGTAATTGAGCATCCGATTACGGCACAGTGTCAGGAGGCGTTGAACGGCTTCTTGCGCAGGATGGGCATCCATGTTTTATGGAGAAAAACACCAACAGAATGCCAGCGGCTACAGCCAGCAACACAGGTAGTCCTCCAAACAAACTCGAAAAAATAGTGTGGAAAAACGTGGGAATGATACCAAAAACTTTTTCAAACGTAGTCACGAGGCCACTGCCTACTAATTTAAAAAAATGTGCAAGGCCAGTCGTGGAAGAAGCATTAAAAATCTGGTGCACCAGCTCACAGAAATGAAATGGCAAATCAGTATTTAAAAGCGCCTGCACCTCTGTGCGGGTGTTAGCTATGTGAAGGACATAAGTCTCCCGGGCCGAACTCAGGGTCACTTGTTTTTGAGACAAAAGGGCCCTTATTCTGCTTAAACCATTGAATTTTGCTTCCAAGGTTGGAATCCGTGGCCAGATGGAGACATCTGAAGACCCATGCGTGGGTGGGTATAGAACATTCTTGCAACACACCACACGCTCTGATACAGTTACCACGTAAGCCACACCAATTAATAACCCACAACATACTTCGTTGTTTAAAAGCAAATAACTACCATTAGTCAATAATGTAAATGTGGGAACTACTGCTGGAACTGGCGTGCCTTTTAAAACACATGCTAAATTTGGGCGGTCCTGATTGCAAGAACCGTGTAACTGAATGTGTCTGCATATTAATGAATGGTCAGGTGACTGTGTGCATTCCTCACCATTAAGATTCACTTCTTTTCCATCCTTCAGACATCTATACGTGTATGGTAAGGACCATGCCTCATGTAGGAATGCATTGCCTAGTGGTTCATATTGTCCTATAGCAATATACCGCATACAGTTAGTAAATTTATATAAGGGAAATGGTAATGTAATTAATCCATGAATAAGCCACGTGGCAGTAGTGGTTTCAGCAACAGAGAAAGGTAAGGATTCTAGCTTCTCAATATGTAACATAGAAAATGAAGCATCACGCATTGAAAGCATGCGCTGTTTTTCAGTCAGATTAAAAGGGGCAAAAAGGGATGAAACGTTCAATGAGGTCCAGGGAACTCGACCAGCCTTAAGTGTCTGTAGGGTCCAGGCAAACTGCATTACAGAACGCAATTGATTCTGACCATGGTATAACGTGGACACTTCATCATGTACAATATCAACAACAGAAGAAACAATATTATCCAATGTGTAAATCCTGGAAGAAAGCATGTTAATACTGTTATCGACCACTGCAAGCACTTTTTCCAAATTTGCTTGATCAATAGCCCTTAGGCGTTTAGCTGCCTCAACTTGTGAAAATTTCCAAATTTCATTGTAAACAGCATAAATAAAGCGTTTAGATCTACCCCTAGCCGGGCCTTTTATAAAATCATTCAGGTCTATATTCTCATTCAAACGTGACAGATGCAGTTTCACTGCAGCCAAAGTGGAATGTTGCAACCAGGTCTGACACAATTTGCCTACTGAATAAGTAGTAACTGTGTGATCTGTTTCAAAACGGGGATCCGGCCTGATGTGTTTAAAACCTTCAGAGTCAAGTCAAGTCAAGTCATAAAATGTATATAGCGCACTACATACCCAGAGGGTTTCAAGGCGCTTAGGGAGGGGAGGAGGATTATTTGTCAAATATCCACGTTTTAAGTTGCTTTCTGAACGCTAGGTGATTCTGGGTGAGGCGAAGGTAAGCGGGGAGTGAGTTCCATGTTTTGGCAGCCAGGTATGAGAAGGATCTGCCTCCCATGGTGGTTTTGTTGATGCGAGGGACAGTGGCGAGTGCTTGGCTGGAAGAGCGAAGTTGGCGGGAGGGGGTGTAGAAGGACAGTCGAGAGTTGAGGCAATCTGGTCCGATGTCGTAGAGTGATTTGTGTGCGTGGGTAAGCAGTCGGAAAGTAATCCTCTTATTGACGGGTAGCCAGTGGAGGTCTTTAAGGTGACCAGAGATGTGTTCGTTGCGTGGGATGTCTAATATGAGCCTGGCTGAGGCGTTTTGGATTCGTTGTAGTTTCTTCTGGAGTTTAGCGGTGGTACCTGCGTAGAGGGTGTTTCCGTAGTCCAGTCGGCTCGTGACTAGAGCGTGGGGGACTGTTTTCCTTGTTTCGGAGGGGATCCAGCGAAATGTTTTTCTGAGCATGCGAAGGATGTTAAAGCAGGAAGAGGATACGGCGCTGACTTGTCTGTTCATTGAGAGTGAAGAATCCAGGATGACGCCAAGGTTCCGTGCGTGGTCTGTCGGGATGGGTGCATTTCCGAGGGCTTCCGGCCACCAGGAGTCGTCCCATGCAGAGGGGGATTTACCTAAGATGAGGACTTCTGTTTTGTCTGAGTTCAGTTTCAGACGGCTTTGTTTCATCCATTCGGCGACTTCTTTCATTCCTTCGTGTGGGTTAGTTTTGGCGGTGCTGGGGTCCTTGGTGAGAGATAGGATCAGTTGAGGGTCATCCGCGTAAGAGATGATGTTGAGGTTGTGTTGGCGGGCGATGGCCGCGAGGGGGCTCATGTATACGTTGAAGAGGGTGGGGCTGAGTGAGGATCCTTGTGGTACGCCGCAGATGATTTCAGAGGCTTCGGACTTGAATGGTGGGAGGCGGACTCTCTGGGTTCTTCCGGAGAGGAACGAGGTGATCCATTCCAGTGCCTTTCCTTGGATACCGATGTTTCTGAGGCGTTGTAAAAGGGTGCTGTGGCAGACTGTGTCGAAGGCTGCAGAGAGGTCGAGGAGGATGAGGGCGACTGTGTCTCCATTGTCCAGTAGAGTTCGAATGTCGTCTGTTGCTGCGATGAGGGCGGTCTCAGTGCTGTGTTTTGCTCGGAAGCCGGACTGTGAGGAGTCGAGGGATTTGTTGGCTTCGAGGAAGGCGGCGAGCTGGTTGTTGACAGCTTTCTCGATGACTTTGGCCGGGAATGGAAGAAGCGAGATGGGGCGGTAGTTTTTGAGTTCGGTGGGGTCTGCTGTTGGTTTTTTCAGAAGGGCGGTGAGTTCAGCGTGTTTCCAGTCTTCTGGGAAGGTAGCGGAGGTGAAGGAGCAGTTGATGACGTCTCGGAGGTGCGGAGCTATGACGGAGTCTGCTTTGTTGAAGATGTGGTGAGGGCATGGGTCTGTGGGGGATCCAGAGTGGATGGAATTCATCAGGCGGATGGTGTCCTCAGTGGAGATTGGGTTCCAGGCGTTAAGGGTGTTAACGGGGGGAAGATAGTCAGCTGATGGTAGGGTGGGTTGGCTTCCGGGTTGGTTGTCAAAGCTGTTGTGGATGTCAGCAATTTTGTTGTGGAAGAAAGAGGCTAGGGAGTCGCAGAGGGTTTGAAAGGGGGTGATGTCGTTGGAGTTGGCCGAGGGGTTGGAAAATTCCATGACGATGTTGAAAAGTTCCTTGCTGTTGTGGGCGTTGTTGTCGAGTCGATCCTTAAATGCTGTTCTCTTGGCTTTTCGGATCAGTTGGTGGGGAGTACGGATGGCGCTTTTGTAGGCGTCCTTGTTGCTGGTGGATGGGTCTTTTTTCCAGGCCTTTTCAAGGGAGCGGCATAGTTTCTTGGATTTCTTGAGGTCTTCGTTGAACCATGAGGCCTTCTTGATGCCAAGTTTGTGGTGGCGTTTTTTCAGTGGTGCTAAGGTGTCGGCGGTGTTGGATAACCAAAGGGTGAGGTTGGAGGCGGCTTCGTTGGCGTTAGAAGAGAGGGCTGGGGAGGTTTGAAGGAGCGAAGTGGAGATCTGCTCCGTGGTGATTTTGTTCCAGTTTCTTTGTAGAGTTGGTTGGAGGTGGATGATGGGTTTCGGCTTGTTGTAGGAGAAGTGGACGCAGCTGTGGTCAGTCCAGAGGAGATCCGTAGTGTGGTTGAAAGAGACATGGTTGCTGGAGGTGAAGATGGGGTCGAGTGTGTGACCTGCGATGTGGGTGGGGGAAGTGACCAGTTGTTTAAGTCCGAGGTTGGCGAGGTTGTCCAAGAGGGTGGCGGTGTTGCGGTCGTTGATTTTCTCAAGGTGGAAGTTGAGGTCTCCCAGAAGGATGTAGTCTTTGGAGAGGAGCGCGTGTGGGGTGATGAAGTCCGTGATGTCTTCACTGAATTTTGCGCGGGGTCCTGGTGGTCTGTAGAGGAGGGTGCCTCTGAGTGTGGTCTTGGGGTCGATGTGGATCTGGAAGTGAAGGTGTTCGGAGTTGGCGAGGTTGGCGTCAGAGCTGGTTGAGATGCGGATTGATTTCTTGTGGACGATAGCGATTCCTCCTCCTGAATGGTCGGTGCGGTCTTTGCGTGTAATCTTATAGTCATCAGGGATAGCGATGGCGATGTCAGGGGCGGAGGAGGCGTTCATCCATGTTTCCGTTAGGAATGCGACGTCTGGAGAGATGGTGTCTAGTAGGTTCCAAAGGTCAATGGCGTGCCTGTGGACCGAGCGGGTGTTGAGAAGGATGCATTCTAGGTGGTTGGGGTCGGGAATCTGTGGTGTGGTCGGAGCGGAGACGTTGTTGGTGCCGCTGAATTTGCAGGAGAGGCAGGAGAACGGTCCATGGGTGCGTCCAGGAGCGGCTTGGACGCAGTTGGGGGCGCGACCGGGGTTAAGGGCTAGGAGGGCGGCGGCATCGTAGGTAATGCGGGGGGGCTGGGCTGCGCGAGGGGCAGGGGGACTGGCGCTGGGCGCGGTCCAGGCACGGACGGGCGTAGACGGGCTTACCTTTGGCGCACCTTCGGCGTGTCCGTAGCGCGTGGACGCTGCGCGTGGAACCATCTGACATTCATACACTTTGAGGGGGGGAGGGGCGTGGGAGGGGCAGCAGGGAGGCGGGAGCGTTGCGAGGAGGAAGGGCTCTGACCAACAACAACAAACAAAATGGAGGTAGAGACAAGTCGAGTGAGGCTGGGGCACAGGAAAAGGTCACAGGCGCTTTAAATATGCAGATAAAGATTGAAGTAACCAGGTAGAGCGCAGCTCCGTTTCCGTCGCGCTAATTAAATGGCCTGAATTATGTTGCGCTGCAGAATGCCTGAAACGTGCCACACACAGAGCGGACTGAGCAGTAAATCACTAGCGCTGAGACAGATTCACAGTTACAAGCGCTAATGCAGGTTAACAAATCGCCAATTACAAATCACGAGTGCTAATGCAGAAAGCAAATCACGAAAGTAAATGCACAGGTACACAGAGGTTTGAGGAGAGGGTAACGATACCGTCAGGAGCCAGGGAGCGTGGAAAAAACGACGTTGGCAAGAATCAGAGCTTCTTTGCCACAAAAGCCACCCATCTGGATCAAAACTGGAAATATTAAAGGAGGAATTGTGTAATTGGTCTCGCATCTCACTTATGGACAATGTAGTGAAATTATTCCAGCCTGAATATTCTTCCAAATCAGGGATGGTTGGTGCATTTAATTTTTTAGATGTAGCCAATCCAAAACATGTTGTCTGGGAAATAGTAGAATTTAAAAACAACATGTGATTCGGGATGAGACATGCACGATGCAAAGCCTCAGTGCCTTGTACCTGCCAATCTTTGGTACCCCAAACCGATTTAAGGTCAATAACTCATAGCCATCTACAGCCATCTACAGCCAACCTGTCTAGAAAGGACTTTGAATACAGCAATTTTGTATCGGTAAGTCTGACTTTGGACATGAATTTCTGTTTCACTTTAAAATAAAACGACTCAGGATTTGATTGATTAAAATCTGTAAAATATAAGTATTTTCCCAGGAAAGTACTCGAGCTCCCTTGCAAAGGCGCAGGACAATGTTCCCACTGTGTGTAGTTTACCGGAACCCTCACGGAACTCGTTTTGTGTAAGAAATGATTCCCATAATGTTGATAGCAAAACAAATCACCATAATTAACAGAATCCAAGTACAAATCCTCAGCATCAAAGGCCGCATAATATTTCAAATCAGAGAACAATGCTTCTACGGCCTGAAGATCCCAATCATCAGAACGAATATTTTGCTTAATCACATCTCCCATGTTTACTCTAAGCACATTAGGAACATTAATAACTTCTGTGGGGCCATGTATCTGAAACCTAACCGCATCCCACACAATCCCATCAAGGACAGGCCAAGCAGTAATCTCTACTGAATGTAAGTCTCTCTTTAGTCTGTGTGCTGAATGTGAGGAGGAAAGAGGGGCCAATGTTCCATTAAGGTACCGAATTCCTGTTCTTTCTTTCACATAATGGCCATCGATCAGGCGGAAAAAATAAAACACAAAACCAATTGACATAAAAAGATAAAACGAAAATAGTATCAGCCAAATGTATGTCCAAGGTGGAATTAGAAAATGTTTTTTAAACAACGTGGCATATTTTGCAATAGTCGATGGTTTCTTTGAAAGTTCCGAATCAGAGTCAAAAGAGAATCTGGACTGGTTAGCCAAACGAGCTTGTAAATCGGACATAGATAAATCTGCAGGATCTGCATAGGTCACCTCATCAATGTTAGTAACAGGAATAGTATTTAATAAAGGACTGGACATAGCAGGCATCTCGAGGGACACCTCCTGATCTGCACCAGATGTAATAGCCAGCACAGAGTGCCTCACCATGGAAGGACAGGATACAGCCGGTGTCATGCTATGAAGAATCGGCCACCCTGTGTGTCTTGACATTGTCAATAGAAATAAATCTGTTTTCTTTACGACCTGGAAGTGGTGGTAAAATGACTGTTCTTGTGCCCTTCACTCCAAGAACCCGAACTGGTGCACGATATGAGGGACCAAATTCTTTCTTGTTATCGATCTTCTCTCGAACCAGTTCTCCAACTTGGGGTAGCCAGCCAACTACCGGGATCTGCAACGCATCATCCGACGTGGAGGGCAAGTGTTCCTTTGCAAGACTGTCTCTGGTCTTTTGTAGATCCTGTAAAACATTGCAATGTTCATCTACGTCAAAGGCCGCGGCCTGGGCCTGGCAGTCTGCACCATCAAGGTCAGGGACGTACATCTTGATACCAAAGAGCATTTCGTATGGGGTCCGCCCACCCAGAGACCTTCTAGGGAGATTATTAAGCGCACGCTGCACGCCATAGAGGTGGGTCAGCCAGTTTCTACCAGTGCCTATAACTCGGGCTGTCAAAGATTGCTTTAAGTCGCGGTTCATTCTTTCTACCACAGAATTGCCCTCAGGCCTGTAGGGACTTGAAAACTTCACCTGTACTCCCAACGAAACCATAGCATCCTTATACGCCTTAGAGGCGAAAGCCGGACCCTGGTCCGAATGGAAAGCACCACAAGCAAAGATTCCCACAAAGACACGCAAATCCTTAATGACAGTCCGTGAATCAGCTCTGCGATGCGGCCATAACCACACAAAGCGTGTGCATGAGTCAACTGCTACTAAGATGTATTTATACGCAGTATCAGAAGAAAAAGGACCGCAGTGATCCAAATAAACACAACCAAGTGGTTTATTAGAGATATACAACTGTGTCTGAGGCGGACGCACAGCAGTAGAAGGCTTGATCTGCTGACAAATGTCACACATAAGGACATAATCGCGCGTCTGTTTGTACAGTCCCCGCCACCAGAACCTCTGTTGTAGCTGAGATACAGTGGCTGAGACGCCCGCATGCGCAGACGCCACACCTTCATGAGCCGCTGTAATCAGAGAAGCTCTGCGATCCGAGTTGGGAACTAGACGCTCTCCAACTTCCGGAATTTTCACATAAGGAACCTTATCGGGACTTAAGTGGTATGTGTACTTCGAAGGGAACCCCGCAGGATATTTACCTCCCTTCTCCGTGGCAGCAACCGCCGCCAAGATGTCGTCATCTATTTTGCTTTTGGACCTCGTGACTGCTGCAACTAAGTATTTGGATACCGCTGACTTCGCTGCTTCATCAGCAAGCGAGTTGCCAACAGCGTGGACCCCCACGCGCTGGTGGCCGAGAGTATGAATCACAAACATGAGCGGCAGTTTCTCTTTAAGTTCCGCCACTCGGACCCAGATCATTTTATGTTTTATTGTGCTACCCTTGGAATCATGAAAATCATTCTGAATCCAAAAGAACAAGTTCTCATTGTAAGACTGGACACAGTAGTAAGAATCACTTACGATTAAAGTCGTCACACAAGGATCAGCGTACTCCAATGCAAGCATCAGAGCACGCAGCTCAGCTAATTGTGCGGTGCAGTCCCCAAGCGTCTGCGTGTGCACGACACTGGACTTGAACTCATCGTTCACCATGGCACCGACCACAATGGCTCAAGCGGAAACGTAGGCATGTTTAGAGCCATGCGCAACCTGCGCCGAACCATCCATGTAAATGATACAATGGAAATCCTCCAACGGCCGCATCGCTAAAGGAGCAGGATGAACAAATTCATACTGTAAATACTCCTGCGACCGTAAAGTGGCGTCAAAAATAAACGTGACATCCTGAGATGTCAAGGATGTAGCCCACTGAATCCACCGAGGGTGCAAAGCTTTAGAATTCGGTACACTGGCTTTCGTGACCGCCTCCAAGGCAGGACACGGGGTAACAACCAACATGCGCTTTCCCTGCGACAGGGCACGTTCTTTAAGAATTGCCATCTGCACAGCCGTTAAAACTTTCTCCACAGTGGAAAAACGCAGTTCAGCCGAAGTGTACAAGTGTGACTTGTAAGCAATAGGTACAGTATCCCCCTCATTAAAAGTCAGGTACGTGAAACCCACCGTCCCAGGGATAATTCTTATCACCAGGTTGGTCTGGTTATCACGGGTCTGTAAGTAGTCAGAAGTGAGCAAATCAGCCTGTAAAGACTGCAGAATGGCTGAATGCTCAGGCAGCCAGCATGATTTGGAAAAAGATGGTTGTACCAAGGCATATAAAGGCTTGATACGCTGGGCATATTCCGGAATGTATGTCCTCCCGAAATTTAAAAAACCCAGTAAAGACTGTAATTTTTTCAGCGTTGTCGGAGAGCGCAACTGCGCGCACTTCTCCAGGAAGTGAGGAGCCAATCCCTTTCCTTCATGGTTAAGTTCATAACCTAGAAACAACACTGTGTACTCCGCAATGTGTGATTTTGCAAAGTTAAACTTGTAACCCATGTCTGCAAAGTTACAAATTATGCTGTTTACTCGACACAGATGCACCCAAAGTTCGTCGTCTGTGAGATAAATGTCATCCACATACGAACATGCAACTGGATCGAAACTCTCCAAAAGAGAGACTATGCGGGCGGAAAACACTCCAGGACTATTTTTATATCCCATTGGGAGTCGTTTAAACATTTTTTGTACGCCGCCGCACGTAAAACTGGTCCATTGGGAACTTAGACCATCTAATCTATGTGCATAAAAACCATTGGAAATGTCAAGCGTGGTTTTGAACCGTTTACGCTCAAGACTATTTACTAGGGCAGAGCCGTGAGTATTCTGTACTGCACAGTTACGGCAATGCGAGTTCAAATGCCGGTAATCCAAAACTAGACGATACGAGCCGTCCGGCTTGTTAACAGTAAAAAGGGGATTATTCATTGGTGACACACACGTTTCAATTACACCTTGATATTCCAATTGTTCAAGGATAGCCGCGACCGAAGCTTTAGCTTCACGCCGTATGGGATATTGGGGTTGTGGCTGCGGCTGTGACCGTAAAGGAATCTCATGGCTAGGGGACAATTTATCCCAGCCACACTGATTTCGGTACACAGCCGGCGCAAGCGCCAGAGCCCACTCTTCTGCAAAATGCAGCGCTTCCACTCTCGATACAGTGTGCGCGAAACTGGGGAGGATCACCTCCTCCCCTCGCGGAGCTGCGAGAACAAAAGGTGGGGGCCAGTCAGCCTCCGAAAGCAAAATGTCATACGTATCCGAAAGATTTTCCCAAAATACCCCTTTTACAGTTCGCTGCATGTCACCTTCAATTAACAGGACAATTTCAAAAAGTCTTTCAGGGGGAGCAACATGTGTATCAGCTGTTTTAATCACAATAAAAGTCTCAGTCGCTGTCACCTTCAACAGTGGACGGAGGGCCTCTCTCACTATGGTAATCTCCGCCGCGCTGTCCAGCAAGGTCAGAGCCCACGTCAGATTCCGAAGCCGCGTTCTCACTATCTGGGGCATATCGATGCGCCGTTAAGGCTGCGACTTTCTTCTTGGCAAACTGCGGTCTCTTTGGCGTAGAGTCGTCCCGCTGATCCTCTTCACTTCGCGTGCGGGGCTGGCCACGTCCTTGCTGGCCACCCCTGCCCCTGCCGCCCCCTCCACCACCGGTTGACGGAGCCGATGAGTCCTGAAAGGAACGAGGAGAGCGTTGGTCAGAAGCCTGATATCTCTCAGGCGTTTTTATCGTCGCGCGATCGCGCAAATCATAAACTCGATCTGACTGTGCAGGCTGCGAAGGCGTAGGACTAGAAACCTGTGTCTGCTGTTGTTGTTGCTTACCCTGCTTCTGCTTTTTAGGCCAATTTTGTTTTTTGGACTTGGGTTGTCCACCCGTTTCCGAAGACTGTCCCTGGGGCTGCTTCCTCTCTTTTTCAGAAAAAGCTTTTAAACCCTTAGAAGTGCGGCCAACCATTTTATAAGCCGCCACAATAATTCTTGCCAGCTGACGGGGTTTCTCGGCCTCGGGAATTAACGCCAGAGCATTGGCCACCTGAAAGTTCACTGCATCCCCCTTGACATTTGCAAGGATAAGACCGCAAACCGTCTCAAACGAGCCGCTCAGGCGCATACCCAATTCAACCGCCGACTCCGGTCCGTGATCATCCTGAACACGTTTAAGGACCTCAGAAAGGTTTGACACAGACGGGGTGCCATAGCACCTCGAGTAAACCGCTGCAAAAGTCTTACCCCATGTTTCACAGTCAGCAAGTTCAGGGGTTAAATCTTTCGGTAAACTAAGCGTAAGAATCCGGTGTTTTTCACCCGGAGTCGTATTAGGAAACAGAGCCTCCAGCTGGTCGAATTTCTCGGCAAGCCAGTAAGGAAAATCATCCTTATTCTCTGGCTTTCTGCCCATAACGGAATTCACCAAGACAGGACTGATTTTCAAACCAGCCTGTTCTGCCCGAAGCTGCGCACTCGCCATGAATATTACGACCAATGTAATGAACAAGCGCTCTAATCACTCCAACCGCGACATCATGAAGACGCCGCAGGTCACCCACGTTACAAGTGGCGCGATTAGGATGAGGAGTAAATCCACCCAAAGCGGGCCAATTTGTGCCCGGAATGGACAAAGGACCTAACCTCGGAGCCGTTAAAGAATGGGGTAGGGCGCCACTAAACCAAACTCCGTGCTGCCAAGCGTCGATAGGTACTTCCAGTGCCCTGTACGGAGCATAAACCGCCGGTACATCCGTGGCAGTGTATGAATGGAAGACACCCGAATTAGCGTCCACAGCCGGAAACGTTACCCAGGAATAGAACAATTCGTACGGGTACGCATGTTCCGCACTCACCACTAGAACCACAGCCAAGCCTTCCACAGGTACATTATAACCCCGCAAGTGGTCGCGAACCGCGACGCGGCTATGCTGCGCTATGTCCACGGCCATGTTAGCACAGGAAGTGAAAAGAGACAAAGAACAGTTTGTAGCACAACTGGGTAGTAATTCAAAGAAACCGTTTCAGAAGAATTCAAGCTTGAAAAGACCTAATTCAAAATTAGGTAGGTTTTTCCGACACCACCGTTTACCGGAAACGGGAATGAAGGTGTCAAGGTTTGAATGATATACTACTCGAGTGTCATGAAATAAGGCCAACCAAACCGTTGGGCGCCATGTAGCAGGGTTTCCGTTCTCCCACAGAACTGTGCATAGAGATCTAGAACCTCAGTGAGTTAGGATGATCCAAAAACTCATCTCAGTGTCAGAAATCCCCTTACCTAGCTAGCTACAGTGTCTCATGGATCATTATGGAATGATCCATGTCTTAGACAAACCAGAACATGATCTTTAGAATACCTCAGGAATCGTGGAACACATGAACACTCTTTCGTTATATAATCATTTCAAACCGAAACTGAGAGTCAAAGAACACAAGTGCAAGTTTGAAATATTTATTATTCAATGCAAAGTTCTCAAACGCAGTATCTTGTATAATACCAAAATGCAGATTATAAAAATCAGAGTCAGCAGCATAGTCACTAATCCATAGTAAGCAAAAGGTGCTAGCATGTTATAATGCAAAATCTATAGAAATCTATATCACCTATATTTCGCGCACCCTATCTAGCATATTATTTTATATCTAAGAAGGTCTCATTCGGGCTTTAGCAGGGCGGCCCCATACCTCTCAATATCAGTAGGAGCAGATCACATCAACAGCTACCAGCTCTCTTCATGCGCAGCACCAAGTGTCTACGTTAATTCCGTGTAACTCTATCTTAAACCCGCGTAGAGCCCAAAATGTTGGCATCAACATTATTTGTCTTATGTCTAATGTGGTGCGAGGATCAGGCCTCCCAGCAACCTTGTGTTAGGTTAATTTTAGAGTGTGCAGCTCTCAGTGTGCAGACAGTTGTACCAAGTGTACCAGGCAAAGCTGATAGCATAGAAATAACATATTATTCTCAAATAAACCACCTCACCGCTTCTAGGGTGAAATCGACAACAACAAGTATGTGTCGTGTGCAAAACTGAAGCCGAAGGAAAAAAGGCTGTTTAAACATGTAATGCACTCACGCTAACTTAACGCAATATATGTAACGAAGTATCCATATGACAGGCTAGATAAGCCGAGGTGGGAAAATCCTCGCCTCCGCATCCTTAATAGAATTGAAACTTTCCTTTGTGTGAACTAGGAAATTTCTCATTCTATGTCAGGAAGCGGAGGCGAGGATTTTGCTTGTTTAAAGCTTACTCACCACCAAAGAAGCAGCCTCATGGATTGGCTTAAAATAAAACTTTTTGAAAGATGAATCTGAAGACCAATCCGCTGCGTTCATAATGTCCTCCAATCTGCCACCAACCTGTACAGCCTTGGATGCCATTGCGCCTCTAGTGGAATGAGCGCCAAAGTTCGAGATGTTAATACCAGCCTTAGACATAAACCACCTGACCCATCTGGCAATGGTGGGAGAAGAAACCGCCTTGAAAGGTTTCTTAATTGCAATCAGCAGTTGTCTTTCGCCCGGAGGGCGCACTTCCAAAGTTACATCCTCATAAATCTTGAGGCAGCGAACCACACATAGTTTAGGTGAATCTGGAAAGGCCGGATAAGATACTGACCTGGTATTGCATTTTGTTCTTCTGGATACGGTAAAAGTAACTCCATCTGGAGTAAAGACTCTGGCTGAAATATCAAGGGCACGAACATCAGAAGCCCTTTTGCAAGATATTAGACAGAGGAGGATAGCCAATTTAGCTGAAAGCTCCTTCCATGAAAGATACTCATTATCCTGCCAGGAACGTAGGAAACGTAACACCACATTAACATCCCACAAACCAGAATAACGAGGTTCTGGAGGACGTGAAAGACGAATACCCTTGAGGAGTTTGCAAATCCAAGGATGCTCTCCCACCGGAGAACCATCCACAAGGGCATGACCAGCAGAGATAGCTGAACGGAAAGAATTGATGGTACAATATGCAAGTTTCTTGTTGTAAAGTTCGGCCAGAAAATTAATCACCTCTGTAACAGAGGAGCCCACGGGATCCAGGTGTTTTGCCACTCACCAACAAACCCATCTGTTCCAGGCTGATCTGTATCGTTTAGTGGTACTAGGAGCCCAGGCTCGCTGAATGAGGAGCTCAGCGTCTCTCGAAAGAGTGTCGTTCGACCAACGTCCCCTGAAAACCTCCAGGCCATGAGACGTAGATGGCCTTGGAGAACCAGGGGATGCGGATGACCTAATGGATCCGTCAGAATGTTGTGGAAAAACGGCAAGCGTAGAGGTTTGTTCCAGGATAACTCCAGAAGGGACGGGAACCAACATTGAGCCTTCCAGATCGGAGTGATCAAGATCAGAGACGCCCGCTGTCTGCGGACCTGGGCTGCAACTCTCTGAATGAACAGAAACGGGGGAAATGCATACGCTGGAAACCGGGACCAATCCTGCAGGAAGGCATCTACTGCTTCCGCACCCGGGTCCGGTTTCCAGTTGTAAAATCGGGTAAGTTGGACGTTCCACCTGGACGCAAACAAGTCCATTACTGGAAGACCCCAAAGATCCAAAATCATCTGAAACACCGAAGGATCCAGCTTCCAATCGCTGACATCCCGGAAATTCCTGGAATGCCAATCCGCCACACTGTTCAGATTTCCGGGGAGATTCTCCGCCATGACAGAAATCTGACGTAGAAGGCAATAGTTCCAAAAATCCTTCGCGAGATCCGCTAGGACTTTGGAGTGAGTGCCCCCCAGTCGATTGATGTATCGAACCGCAGTCGTATTGTCCATCCGTAGAAGAACACAACAAGAGACTTTATTCGTGGTCAATGAGCGGATGGCGAACGAACCCGCAAGGAGTTCCAAACAATTTATGTGGAGATGAAGTTCCTCCTCCGTCCATCTGCCCCCCACTGAGAGGGAACCGCACCAGGCTCCCCAACCATGGCGACTGGCATCCGATTCGATCACCAGATCCGGACGTGAGCCGAAAATCGCCTTCCCATTCCAAGCATCCATGTGGTCTAACCACCAGGCGAGTTCCGACCTTGCCTCCGTGGACAAGGAAATGAGTTCCGAGTATGTGAGGCCCTTGCGAAGATGAAACGCTTTTAGTCTCTGGAGAGCCCTGTAATGAAGCGGGCCTGGAAAAATGGCCTGGATCGATGAAGACAGTAAACCCACAATCCTGGCCAATTGACGGAGGGAAATGCGGTCCCGACGGAGGACCTTGCGAATCTCCTTCTTGATATTGGAAATCTTTTGAGAAGGAAGATGCAGTGTTGCGTCCGTCGTTTTTATCAGAAATCCTAGGAAAGTCATTTCCTGATGGGGGACCAAGTCCGACTTCTGGGAATTGATGATAAACCCCAGAGACTGAAGAAGAGATATGGTCACTTGACGATGTCGCAGAAGGAGCTCCTTGGACTGATTCATTAAAAGAATGTCGTCCAAGTAAATTATTAGACGGAAGCCCATGGTTCGGAGGTGTTCGACAACCGGTCGAAGGAGTTTGGTAAAGCACCATGGTGCTGATGACAGACCAAAGGGAAGGGTACGAAATTCGTAGACCTGATTCTTCCAAAGAAACTAGAGGAAACGACAATGCGGAGGGACGACTGGGACCGAAAGGTAAGCATCCTTCAGGTCCAGATGAACCAACCAGTCGTTCTGAAGTAAGAGGTCTCTTAGAAGATGGATACCCTCCATCTTGAAGTGTCTGTAAATCAACCATTCGTTGAAGGAACGTAGGTTGATGACTGGTCTGAAACCTTTGCCTTTTTTCTCGACTAAAAAGATGTTGCTGAGAAAACCGTGCGGATGGACAGACGCGGGAATTATTGCGCCTTTCATCAGCATAGCCTGAACCTCTAGATCTATGAGTTCCTGTTCTGCGTGAGAAAAAGACAGTGGACGAGGACGAGACTCTTGGACGGGGGAACCGTAAAACTCGATGTGAAATCCTTGAACTGTTTCTAGAACCCAAGAGTCCGATGTTAGATCTGACCAGGCCTGAAGAAACAAGGCAATTCTCCCCCCGAGACGAACTGGAGAAATGATGGTAAAGCTTACCGTTAAATCCCTTGGAATTGGACTGGTTGCCACCACGTCCTCTGCCTTGGCCTCTGCCACCTCGGGAGGGGTAGAAGGAACCCTGTCGTCCATCATTCCAGCCGTTGTTCCTTCTGGCTTGTCCTCTGTTGGAGCCTTGCTGGAATTGGCGGCCGGAAGAGTGACCCCTGCCTCTGCCGGCCCCACCAAAAACCTTCTTGGGGAACATTTTCTTCATTGAGGTTTGAGCCTTGTCTAATGCCGAGAAGGTTGCCACAAATTTCCCCAGTACTCTGACAAAAGGGTCTCCAAATAAAGCACCTTGCGCCACTGCACCCGCTTCAGAGAAAGATAACTCTCCCAACTTGGGGTCAATTTTTAGCAAAAGGGAACGGCGACGTTCCGCGGAAAGAGCACAATTGGCATTGCCAAGAAGGCAAATCGCTCTTTGAGCCCAACCCGCTACCTCTTCAACAGGAAGAGGCATACCTGTCTCCTTAGAACGTTGGGCCAGGTCTATTATTTTAGTTAAAGGTCCAACAACTTCTAGTAGCTTGTCCTGGCAAGCTTTCCAGGACCGGTCTATGCCTTTTTTGGGTTCTTTAATGTACTTGGCGAAAAAAGTGCAAAGCTTAGGATCAATCTCGGGTGTAGGTGCCACTCTATTTGGAAGATTAGGCCGCGGACACCCCGAACGTAGCCGTAAGCGCACATCTTGGGAAAGAGGTTGACGTAGTTTAGCGGCAACATAATCAGAAGTAGACTTTTCTGGCATCCATTCCGAAGAACGGGGTCTATAAATAGTGGTGGGATCAAACATGTCAGGTGAAACCAGCTCACTATCATCATACTCAGAGATATTGGATTTAGGGCGCCAAGACCTACCAACATCTGACATGTCTTCAGAGGACTCATCCTCGTCATCATCTTGGAAACCCTCCTCGTCATCCTCTCCCTCTAGGGGAAACCCTTCCTCCGGGTCTAGGTCTTGGGTGTTCTCATCACCAATATTTCCGGGTGAGTCGTCCCCCCGGTAGGGTGCGCTTCTGAGCGTCCACGCACTCTTATGGAAAACTTCTGCAAGTTTATTGAAGCCTTCCAGGTGCCCCGCGCTACGCTTTTTGGCCGTGCGTGATGGCTGTGAAGGCACACCACTGGGCCCAGCCCCGCTGTCGCTGAAAAAATTAGAACCTTTAAATACATGAGCAGACAGCTTATTGACGCTGTCCTGCAGAGGGGCCAGCGCCTGAGCAATTGCCGAAGACAGGAGTCTGTCCACCTCTGCAGGAAGGCGCAATAGGGGCTGAGAAGTTTGGTCAGAATTTTCTGCCAAATAATCATGGTCTTGACGAGTTTGCATTTGTGCAGAGGGATGGGCACCCATACACTAAAAATACACCCCAAACTAGGTAAAAGGGTTTTTTTCCCCAACACAGGCACCCACAGAAAACCAACAGCAAAGAAAACGATATTTTTCTGTGACAACAGAATTCCTGTCACAAAATTCATCTTGCCGTAATTAACGGCGTCAGTGTGGGGAAGAGAGGCAATTGATCAGAAACTGAAGCGCTGTGCCTCAGCGCATGTTCGCCACAAGAACGAAGAGCGCTGTGGAGAAAAGCCGGTCGGCGTCAAAGCCGACACCTCAGACCTGCGCACGCGCGCAAATAAGACGCTCGGGCAGAAAGCCTACCGCTTCAGACCAACAAAGGAATTGAATCCTATAAAGCAAGTCAGGTCTCAACAAAAGCGAATATAAATAAGCGCTGTCACAATAAATCGAATACTGCCACGCCACAGAAAAGGAATAAACAGGACTTATCTTGACGCGGCAGCAATGAAGAAAGAGGAAGGACTACAGACGTGGGATCCCTATATACTGTTGTGTGGACTGTGATTGGCTATATGTTCCCATGACTACCGCTGCCATGTTGGTTTGGGTAGTTCATGTAATGTTTTTTTTCTTATATCTTTAAACGTGCTGTCCAATAAAATTGAGAAAGGACTAGCAAAATCCTCGCCTCCGCTTCCTGACATAGAATTTTTTAATGAAATTGAAGAGGATTTGAGAAGTCACTCAAAATGTGCCCTAATTTTTCTTTCTGCAGCACTAATCATACTCTCTATGGCAAAATATACCCCCTCATTGTGTTCCTTTTTAAATTAAATGTTTTAATAGTTACCACTTTATTCCAATCAAGATGGCTTCAGGTGTGCCATACCTTTGTAATAAGTAGGACTGTTAGCGCTCTAGTTGTTCTTTAGAACACTCTGGGACATTCTGTCATTGGGCTATACTTGGGCTACATCTGGGTGATATTTGGGCTACATTTGGGCTCTTTTGTCTCTGGGGCCATCTTGGGAGACTGCATGTCAGAATTTTTTAATGAAATAGAAGAGGATTGAGAAATTTCCTAGTTCACACAAAGGAAAGTTTCAATTCTATTAAGGATGCGGAGGCGAGGATTTTGCTAGTCCTTTCTCCATTTTATTGGACAGCACGTTTAAAGATATAAGAAAAAAACATAACATGAAACTACCCTAACCAACATGGCAGCGGTAGTCATGGAAACATATAGCCAATCACAGTCCACACAACAGCATATAGGGATCCCACGTCGGTAGTCCTTCCTCTTTTTGTTGCTGCTGCTGGAAAGAAGTCTTCTTATCCACTAGTCCGTCTTCTGATCGGAGCCTAGGGAAGAGAAACAGTAATAATCACCCGTCCAGTACAATGTTGAAATCAATTAAAACACATTGCAATGGGAAAAAGCAAATATAATTGCAGTAAATGGCATAGAATTTATTTATTTATTTATTTATTTATTTATTTATTTTAAACATTTCTAAAGCGCGACAAATACCCGTAGGTGTCTCGGCGCTGCGACTTAAGCTGGCAATCTCAGTTAATCAAGCAGTCTACCTTATGAGGAGAAATGTTGGGTAGTTATTGGTCAAATAACCATGTTTTTACCCGTTTTCTGAATTGGATCAGTGAGGGTGCCAATTTTAGTTCCAGTGGAAGCGTGTTCCAGAGTTTGGCTGCGGAGTTTATGAAGCATCGATCGCCCCATTTAACAGTCCTGGTGCGAGGCACCACCAGAAGAAGTCTCTGTTCCGATCGAAGCTGTCTTTTCGGGAGATAGTAACATAGTTTCTGTTTAAGAAACGCTGGGCCTTGACCTTTGAGGGCTTTATATGTGAGACACAAGGTCTTGAATCTAATGCGATTCCTCACAGTTAACCAATGCAAGTTTCTTATTGCCTGTTTGGTCGACTGGAATCTGGGGATGCGTGCTAACAGCCTTGCCGCAGCATTTTGAATGATCTGCAATTTGGCTACCACCTTTGCCTGTGCATTTACAAAGAGTCCATTACAATAGTCAAGAGACGAGAGTACTAAAGAAGTCACCACTGTTTTCCTTGTACTCTCGGGTAAGAATGGCAATATTTTTCTGATGATCTTAAGCTTGTAAAAAGCAGAGGAGGCTACCTGGTTGGCATGGTTGATGAAACTAAGGTTGTCGTCAAAGACGACTCCCAGATTTCTGACTTTGTGTACAGGTTCTGGGGGGGCTCCAAGCGAGGTTGGCCACCACTTATTAGACCAATGTGGGGATAATTTTCCGAAGATCATAACCTCGGTTTTTTCAGAATTGAGGCGCAAACAGTTCTCGGCCATCCAATCTTTAATGGCTATCATACCCTCCTGGAAGCTGGCAGATACTTCTTCGCCGTCGTTCTTGATCGCGATCACCAATTGGGTGTCGTCGGCGTAAGATGTAAGGCTCATCCGGTAGGTCTTAATTACCCTAGCTAAGTCCGACACATAGATGTTGAAAAGTGTCGGACTTAGGGATGAGCCTTGTGGAACGCCGCATGGGAGGGCGAGTTCGGTGGATTGAAATGCGCCCAAAGTCACTGCCTGCGTCCTATTTGAGAGGAAAGAGGCTAAAAGCTCTTTGGCCGTTGAGCAGATGCCCATCTCCTCGACACGGTCAATCAGAACTGTATGATTGACCGTGTCGAAGGCTGCCGAGAGATCTAGTAGGATCAGGATCGCTGTTCCTCCCTGGTCCCTGATGGTTCTTATATCATCGGCAGCTTTTATAAGAGCGGTCTCAGTTCCATGGAGTTTACGAAATCCGAACTGGGACTCGTCCAGGAGATTATTCTGTTCTATATACTCAGCCAATTGGCTGTTCATGGCTCTTTCCACCACTTTGGCCAGAAAAGGCAAGCTAGCGATGGGTCTATAGTTTTTGAGAGTTGTTTTCTCCAATCCACTTTTTTTAAGGAGGGGTTTCAGTAAGGTATTTTTTAGCTTATCTGGGAAGATGCCAGCATGGAACATAGCGTTACATATTGGAGTGATAACTTCACTTACCAGGTCTATAACTGGAGTAAAAATTTTTGGGGGGCAAGGATCTAAGGAAGAGCCGGTTTTTACCTGTCTCATTATATCCGTTATCTCTTCCGTCGTTACGTCCCTGAATTTAGCAAATGAACAATTCGGGATTTTTTTTGGCTGTTTTAGTTGCAGGGGGTTAGGAGCAATCACCGAGAATTCGGAATAAATGTCGTTAACTTTTGAATAAAAGAAACTTGCCAGATTGTTGCAAAATTCCTGTGTTTGAGGGGGACTCAGGTCAGGCGCTCTTCCTGACAGTGTCTTGACTACTTCGAATAGCTGTCGACTTGAATTTTTGGACTTTTCAATTTGTTGCTCAAAGTATCTTTTTTTTTCCTCATGAATCATGTTTTTGTAAATTGCTAGTTCATTTTTATACTTGGCTTTACTCATAGTGTCATAGGTTTTTCGCCATACTTTTTCCTCATGTCTACAGATTTGTTTTTGTTTTCTGAGTGTCTCTGAGTACCACGGTGCGGATGGCACTTGTCTGTTTTTCGAAATAGTTTTTAATGGGGCATGTTTTTCTACTGCATTACCCACCCAGTTCAGAAACTGATCTACTGCTTCAGTAGGATTAGGCTGGGTATCGGGGCGAGTAGTGGTCAGAGACTTCCTGAATGTGTCATAGTTGATATCTTTCCATACTCTAAATTTGTCCTTAGAGGAAGCCTGTTTGGCGAGGTTGATTCGTTTGCTCGGTAGGCAACAGCCTATGGCATGATGGTCTGTCCATGTCAAAGGCAATATGTTGGAAACCTCCAACTCATTAATGTTGGAGAATATCGCGTCCAAGATGTGTCCAGCTTCGTGGGTGGGAGCCGTTATGTGTTGGTATAGCCCCAACGTGTGACATTCAGCTAAGAGGGCTTGAGTGTCTGCTTCATCTATCTTATCTAAATGAAAATTTAGGTCTCCCAATACCATAAAGTAGTCCTCAATGGCCAGTGGTTCTAACCAAGAGGTAAAAGAGGAGAGAAACTCTGCACGCGGACCAGGAGGTCTATATATAAGTACTCCTTTAAGGTTGTGTGAGGGGTTTAGGTCGATAGTGAACTGTAACGACTCACAGGCTAGTAATGGCATGGGCGAGATTCTAACTGGGAAGATGTCTCGGCTAATAATTGCCAAGCCTCCTCCTCTTTTTTTCCCCTGCCTATCCCTCCTGAACACCTTGTAGCCATCTGGTATTGCTACTTGAAGATCAGGTTCGGATGACTCGTCCAGCCAAGTTTCTGTTACAAAAAGGATATCAATTCCCTGGTCCACTATTAGATCAGCTATGTCTTGCCTATGACAGGCCAGGGAGCGAGCGTTAACAAGAAAAATGGATATTTTAGGGGCTTTGTTGGCATCGTTAGCACACTGACTGGATTTGTTATTCAAAAGCGGTACAGAGGATTTACAGTCTCTGCACCCAATTTCGGTTTTTTCATGTAGATCCTCAGGATTGTGTTTAGCGCAGGATGTCATATATCCTGCCTCCCACATCCGTATTTGAGCGGGCGTGTAAGTGATCCTTTCAGTACTGAGCGGGGCAGGGGGTATGGCGCTAGGCGCGGGACTGGCGCGGACGGGCGCAGACGGGCTTGCCTCTGGCGCGCCTCCGGCGCGCCGCCGGCGCGCCCGCTGCGCCCGCCCGCTGCGCGGACGGAATGGGCGTCCATTTTTATCCAGTTTAGAGGAGGGTGGGAGGCGTCGAGCTACTAGAGCGCCACCCTTTCTACCTCCAGTATGGCGCCCACGTAATGCGCGATACTATTGTAAAGGGGTCTGGTATTTTAAAAGCACAAAGTTAGAAAGTATGCAAAACAAAGTAATAAGGCACACGTTTTTAAAATGGTTAAGCAGAACCCCCGGCTTCCGCCTCAGGGGTGAAAAAGACTAGCTTGAAGTCAGTGCGCGAGCGATCTCGCGCTGTTTATGAAGCCTGGGAGGGTGGGAGGCGTCGAGCTACTAGAGCGCCACCCTTTCTACCTCCAGTATGGCGCCCACGTAATGCGCGATACTATTGTAAAGGGGTCTGGTATTTTAAAAGCACAAAGTTAGAAAGTATGCAAAACAAAGTAATAAGGCACACGTTTTTAAAATGGTTAAGCAGAACCCCCGGCTTCCGCCTCAGGGGTGAAAAAGACTAGCTTGAAGTCAGTGCGCGAGCGATCTCGCGCTGTTTATGAAGCCTGGGAGGGTGGGAGGCGTCGAGCTACTAGAGCGCCACCCTTTCTACCTCCAGTATGGCGCCCACGTAATGCGCGATACTATTGTAAAGGGGTCTGGTATTTTAAAAGCACAAAGTTAGAAAGTATGCAAAACAAAGTAATAAGGCACACGTTTTTAAAATGGTTAAGCAGAACCCCCGGCTTCCGCCTCAGGGGTGAAAAAGACTAGCTTGAAGTCAGTGCGCGAGCGATCTCGCGCTGTTTATGAAGCCTGGGAGGGTGGGTGGCGTCGAGCTACTAGAGCGCCACCCTTTCTACCTCCAGTATGGCGCCCACGTAATGCGCGATACTATTGTAAAGGGGTCTGGTATTTTAAAAGCACAAAGTTAGAAAGTATGCAAAACAAAGTAATAAGGCACACGTTTTTAAAATGGTTAAGCAGAACCCCCGGCTTCCGCCTCAGGGGTGAAAAAGACTAGCTTGAAGTCAGTGCGCGAGCGATCTCGCGCTGTTTATGAAGCCTGGGAGGGTGGGAGGCGTCGAGCTACTAGAGCGCCACCCTTTCTACCTCCAGTATGGCGCCCACGTAATGCGCGATACTATTGTAAAGGGGTCTGGTATTTTAAAAGCACAAAGTTAGAAAGTATGCAAAACAAAGTAATAAGGCACACGTTTTTAAAATGGTTAAGCAGAACCCCCGGCTTCCGCCTCAGGGGTGAAAAAGACTAGCTTGAAGTCAAGTCAGAATATCATGTAAACACATATCATTCAATGTAAATATCAAGATATAGAAGAAGAAAATTACTTTTTTCAAATGAAGAAATAATCACTGGAATCCACAATTCAGGGAGGGATGGCTAGATAAAGCCAGGGTGGGAAAATCCTCGCTTCCGCGTCCTTAATAGATTTGAAACTTTCCTTTGTGTGAACTAGGAAATTTCTCATTCTATGTCAGGAAGCGGAGGCGAGGATTTTGCTTGTTTAAAGCTTACTCACCACCAAAGAAGCAGCCTCATGGATTGGCTTAAAATAAAACTTCTTGAAAGTTGAATCTGAAGACCAATCCGCTGCGTTCATAATGTCCTCCAATCTGCCACCAACCTGTACAGCCTTGGATGCCATTGCGCCTCTAGTGGAATGAGCGCCAAAGTTCAAGATGTTAATACCAGCCTCAGACATAATCCACCTGACCCATCTGGCAATGGTGGGAGAAGAAACCCCCTTGAAAGGTTTCTTAATTGCAATCAGCAGTTGTCTTCCGCCCGGAGGGTGCACTTCCAAAGTTACATCCTCATAAGTCTTGAGGCAGCGAACCACACATAGTTTAGGTGAATCTGGAAAGGCCGGATAAGATACTGACCTGATATTGCATTTAGTTCTTCTGGATACGGTAAAAGTAACTCCATCGGGAGTAAAGACTCTTGCTGAAATATCAAGGGCACGAACATCTGTTTGCACCTAAGTATGAAACTTTGTTTCCATAAGAGATATAAAATGTATGTACCTATGTATGTATATTTGTCTGCATATAATGATGAATTTTGTAATTGGATTTTATATAAATATGAATATGTAGAAATGCGAAAGGGCAAACACTAGGTTTGAAATTCACATATTGGGTACTCGAGATACTAAGCACTGACAAATATAGAAACGATTAACTTCTATGTACTTTAATGTATTCATGAGAATGTAAAAGGACGCTTTGTTGCGATAACCATGAGCAATTTTTGAATAATTCTTTAAATTTCCCTCATTATCTCTCTTATATAATTGGTTATTACAAATTGTCACCCCCAGAAAATTTTATTATGCCAAAAATAGTACATTCATGCTCTAAGTTCCACGACATGAGCGTTCCTTAAATGCATATATATATATATGTATGGAAATGTATAGCAATACCATTAGCGATACGCCTTACCGGCATATAAATTTAGGGCAGTCTATCCTGAAATGATTAAAAGCAGGCATGTACTAACCATTGTGCGAGAGCACCATATTGAATTTCTATCTAAATCAAAACCACATAGAAATGTGAAAGGAACTACTAAAATGGCGCGATAATTAATAGACCGAGAAATTATAAAAGTTCTCGAAACAAAATAACACAATATAGTGTTGAATGTATCCCGCTTTCTTCTTTAATTTGTTAAAAACAAACGACTAGTAAACAATTAAACGCGTTTCTTTTATCATTAATCAGTTTCGCTATACGCGTGGGGTCCGTCTTCAATTGTATGCATACTCAGATGCGCAGGGAGGGTAAAAACTACCAAAATGGCGGCCATTCACTGTGCAAGCTCGAGAATTACGAACCAGGTGTTGGGAATTGTTTAATAATGCAACACCCCCCTAACATATAAAATGACCCGCGCTGCTCTGGCCCCTGATCTGACACTGGAGATCGGGTGACCAGGCAGGCAGCACGCTGCTCCGACCGCGGAGGTAAGTCACATGGGGCTAATGGGTTGGCGCGCGTCTTAGGCAATAAGCAGACGCCGGTCCACAACGCGGTACTTAGACCGATCAGGCTATGCCTAACATGGGTCCCTAGATTACGGCACTCAGACCATTCGCACAGCGCTTTAAATGGGCGCATTTTACTATCTCAGCCCCCATTCAATATACTTTGTGCTTATGTCAGTTCTATTAATCCACCTTTATACTGACTATCACTAAAAACATCATGGTGTGCCTCTAACTAAGAATCCATATCTGGGGTTTGTTTTCAATGCAAATTTTAAGTAGTTAAAACTTCCTTAAAACAGTATTATGTACAATACCAGCAGACCATATCTACTGTTTATTTAGAGAAAAGCACTGTCTTCAACTTTAATAAGAAGCATCCCACTCTGATTATGCTTCTGGCACATGTCAGTTCTATTGATCTATCCTTGAACTGACTATCATCAATAAGTCATAGTGTGCCTCCAATTAAGAATCCATATATGGGGGTTCTTCCTCATTGCTAATACTAAGTAGTTAAAATTGCTTAAATAAACAGGGCGACGCCTAATTCCTGTTCTCTATATTTACTGTTTATCCAGAGAAAAGAACTGGCTTCAATTCAAATAAGAAGCATTCCGCTCTAACTACGCTCAATTGTAACTGAGGAGTGGAAAGACGCCCTAAAAACTACTGAGCTGGCAATAACCTCAGTCTTCTGACTTATATGCAGAACGATTTACAACGCCACGATCATAAATACAAAGTAAGCATGAAATTTCAATGTCCTGCGAGTAGCTCAACAGCAGTTGGTTGTTCATATAGAAAATATTCATAGAAGGTATACCACTCTATCACTCTCTATACACAGGTTGATCAAGGGAATACAAAGACCCATACTAGTGGATAAGGTTACTCTATCCCCAGGATTAAGACTGGTACCGCTAATTGAAAACCGCGAAAGATGTAAGAAATTTGTTACTTGTATGATAGACATCACTAGAATTCCAAAAAAACTTTTCTGTAATGTAACTTAAATCCCTCACTGAATGTATACTAATCTATTGTCCATATAGTTTTTAGATTCAAGAATTTTAATGTAGTCCTGAGGAAGGTGTGCCATCGAACTAAAACACCGAAACGCGTCGACATTTTTTGGCTACTTTTAACTTTTTTATATGTAATTGTGATGAAGCACACTGTAATGTGAATAACTATGATCTGTGTAATTTTTTTATGTCTATAATTTGTGTTTATTCAATGCTATTTGAGTAAGTTTGTTTCTTTTAATAAACATGATTTTAATGATAATTTAGTTTTCTTGATATAAATTGTGGGACATATAGTATATACTTGAGGACAGAAAAGTTCTGGTGTCTTACTCTACAAAGTACATTACATTCATATCGAAGAACCACAGAAAGGAACCCCCCTTTTTTCTTGCACGAACATCTGAAGCCCTTTTGCAAGATATTAGACAGAGGAGGATAGCCAATTTAGCTGAAAGCTCCTTCCGTTAAAGATATTCATTATCCTGCCAGGAACATAGGAAACGTAACACCACGTTAACATCCCATAAACCAGAATAACGAGGTTCTGGGGGACGTGAAAGACGAATACCCTTGAGGAGTTTGCAAGTCCAAGGATGCTCTCCCACCGGAGAACCATCCACAAGGGCATGACCAGCAGAGATAGCTGAACGGAAAGAATTGATGCTACAGTATGCAAGTTTCTTGTTGTAAAGTTCGGCCAGAAAATTAATCACCTCCGTAACAGAGGACCTTACAGGATCCAGGTGTTTTGCCACACACCAACGAACCCATCTGTTCCAGGCTGATCTGTATCGTTTAGTGGTACAAGGGGCCCAGTCTCGCTGAATGAGGAGTTCAGCGTCTTTCGAAAGAGTGTCGTTAGACCAACGTCCCCTGAAATCCTCCAGGCCATGAGACGTAGATGGCCTTGGAGAACCAGGGGATGCGGATGACCCAATGGATGCGTCAGAATGTTGTGGAAAAACGGCAAGCGTAGAGGTTTGTCCCAGGATAACTCCAGAAGGGACGGAAACCAACATTGAGACTTCCAGATCGGAGTGATCAAGATCAGGGAGGCCCGCTGTCTGCGGACCTGGGCTGCAACTCTCTGAATGAACAGAAACGGGGGAAAAGCATACGCTGGAAACCGGGAACAATCCTGCAGGAAGGCATCTACTGCTTCCGCACCCGGGTCCGGTTTCCAGCTGTAAAATCGCGGAAGTTGGGCGTTCCACCTGGACGCAAACAAATCCATCACTGGAAGACCCCAAAGATCCGAAATCGTTTGAAACACCGATTGATCCAGCTTCCAATCGCTGACATCCCGAAAGTTCCTGGAGTGCCAGTCCGCCACAATGTTCAGATCTCCGGGGAGATACTCCGCCATGACAGAAATCTGACGTAGAAGGCAATAGTTCCAAAAATCCTTCGCGAGATCCGCTAGGACTATGGAGTGAGTGCAACCCAGTCGATTGATGTAACGAACCGCAGTCGTATTGTCCATCCGTAGAAGAACACAACAAGAGACTTTGTTTGTGGTGAATGAGCGGATGGCGAACGAACCCGCAAGGAGTTCCAAGCAATTTATGTGGAGATTAAGTTCCTCCTCAGTCCATCTGCCTCCCATCGAGAGGGAGCCGCACCGGGCTCCCCAACCTTGGCGACTGGCATCCGACTCAATCACCAGATCCGGACGGGAGCCGAATATCGCTTTCCCGTTCCAAGCATCCATATGGTCCAACCACCATGCGAGTTCCGACCTGGCCTCCGTGGACAAGGAAATGAGTTCCGAGTACGTGAGGCCCTGAGGTTCCGTGACAATTATAAGTGGTGTTTTCGACTCGTACGAATATGGCCGAGTCTGGTATCTACGAACCGCAAATGACGAGTTTAGTAAGTGTGCGCAGTTTCGCTGTGCTAACTTAAACTGTTCGCTTGCTACGTGGGTTTTTTATCTGTACCCACGGGTTCCATCTTAGATACGGCATCCATTTTGTCTCTTGCCCTCAAGTAGCCAGCGAACGGACGTTGTCCGCTTCGCGACCCTGGGACTCCCAAGATATTTGCGGAAGACACATGTCCTTTGTAAGTGTCTTTATGGTGAGAGGGATGATACTGTAAGGCAGATGGCCCGGCTCGAGGCTCATCTTGCCGTGCTGGTTTATTGTCTTAGCCGTGCATCTAATTAGGCACGTCCCTTTGATGCCTGTAGCTCGTGTTTCCCGATACCTCCTCTTTTACACCCTTTCCAATCTCCCTACTGTTTCCATCTTCCTTTACACCTGTCCCTGATCCTATTTCGGTCTGTTTTACTGCTGATTGGAATGTACTAATGGTGGGAAGATGGGTTTTTTCAGTTGGGAACCGCCAAATGTTTCCGCACTTATGTTCCGGACCTTATGAGTATCAAAGTGACCAAAGCGACCCCTCTCGGGGATAATTGTGGGAACCGGGTTGTAAACCTTTGTCTGCTATGCAAACCTATGGGAGAATCGTGTATAAAAGGAGCGATCCACAGAACCAATTTGAAGCAGTCTCCCCAAGTTGCACGTGTTGTACTTGTCGTGACTTCTGTGTTCCCTGCAGTAAATAAACCTTGAATCTTTGACGCCGAAGGAAGTGTCCCGTGTCTCTGTCATTCGTACGCCGGAGCAGGTTACCCACGAAGGTTTCAGGTGTTGTCCCCTGGCACCGCTGGGTCTTAAAGAACCCAGTCCTTCAGTTGGCTCCCAACGTGGGGCTGCATCAGTGGTACCGGTCCAAGCCCGACGATCGTGAGGAACTTCGTGTGAAATCTCCGAGGGAAGGTGCACTCCGCTTCATCGATCCTGTTGTCGAAACAAGTGGCCCGAAGACTTTTCCCGCGAAGATTCCCGCCTCCTGACGGCTGCGACGGAGTGCTGCCCTGACTGTAGACCTGTTTTGGCGCCTGGCGTAGACCTTAGTAGAGCGAGACGATTGACGGGCCTTCCTGGTGACGCCATCGATCTTTGAGTTAAGTATTTGTGGGTCGCTCCCAGAGTTCTTGGTTGTGGTTGCTTAGTTGTTGCATGGTTCCATTGCATTTGTTGTTCTTGGTACTTTGTTGTGATATTTGACGTCTGCAGTCGCCAAAAACCGAGGGTTTTTGCTCTTTGCTGGGACTTGGTAAATCCCGTAACCCTTGAAGTTTGTGAAACTCGGCTAGTGTGCAAGATGCCTAGTCACAGTACTTTGTTTAGTTGTTTCAGACCTTGTGGTGCGGATTCCCGACTGGAGGACTCGTGTCCGATACCTCCGGTTGGAACTCCGACTTATGAACTGTACAGTAAACATGGGCTAGGCCCGATTACTTTTAATGATTATTGGATTCGCTATACTAAAAAGGACGGTGTCCTTAGTTGGCCACCTCACGGTAGCTTTGAGACCCCGGTCCTAGATAACTTAGAGGCTAAATTGTTCGAGAAAAAGTCAAGGCCGGCCATGTTTGATGCCTTTCGGTTGTGGCGTAAAGAAGCCCGACAGAAAGAAATCAGACAGGCTAAACGAAATCAGAGAGATGGTGTTGCTACCATTGTAAAGAAAGCAGAGCAGTTTCAGCATGATAAGGAGGTTAAGGAAAAGGAAGTGTTTGATAGGCTACAGCGTATGACTATAGATAAATGCTATCCTACTTTGCCTACGGAGTCGGAAAAGAAGGAAGAGGCAGTTGAGGATCCCCTAATGTCCTATCTTATGAAGTCGCCACCTCCGTATGTGCAGGGTACAACAGCTCCTGTGGTTCCCCCTGTGCCTATTCTTCCACCTATTCTTCCTTTGCCTGTTCCTCAACCTGCACCCGTTCTTCCGACTGTTCCTGTTCCTTTGACTGTTGCTATCCCTACTGCTCCTCCGCTTCCACATACTCCTGCTCCTGCTCCTGCTCTGTTAACTCCTGTTGTTGCTTCTGTCTCTACTCCTTCGCTTGTTAGTCCTGTGTCCTATACTTCTACCTCTACTCGTAGTCGTAATTCTCCTCTTGCGGCTAGTTTCTTTCATTCGCTCGGACCTGTTCTTGGGTCCGCTGGTTTAGATGGTCCTCAGAGACGTAGTCAGCTTCCTGGTAACAGGGAACGCGCTTCGCTATATAATATGGCGATGGCTTGGATGACGCATCCCCTTAGAAATCCACCACGTATTGTACTCGACACGTTTTGTCAATTCAATATACCAACCCAGAGATTTGTGTTCGAAGAAATGTGTAAGGTCCTTCGTGATCAGATATCGGCCGACGCACCTGACGAGGTGCTGACCGCTTTGTCTGATCTACAGCTTCAGTTCTCGACTGGACTGATAGTGGATTCCAATGTTCGACGTGCTGTTGAACGGTTGTTATCTTTTCGTCCCACTCCTATACCTCAAGCCCTGTTTGTTGAGGATGTTGAAAGACAGCCAGATGAGTCTGGTCAGTTCCCCATGCGAGAAGTTCCACCAGTGTGGATGCCAGGCGACGCTAATGCTCAACCTCCGATCTTGCCACATTTCCAGAGAGTATGGATACATCTCCCATGGAAACGCTCAGAAGTGTTACAGGTAAAGCAATCTTTGCCTGACCCTCGCAAAAATCCTGCAGGGTACTATAAGGAATTATCACAGCTTGTAGACGCTACGGTAATGAATCTTGCTGATATTGACATGCTGTTTGGCAATGTTGTACCGCAACCGGTATGGGCTAAGATTCGTCAGGAGAATCATCCAAATGAATTAGGTGGCGATTGGGCTGCTCATATTGCGGCCGATACGCGACAAGTTGGTGGGGCTAAGCCTGAACAGCTCATTACTGCTCTCCCTCAAAGAATAATAACGTTAATGAAAACTCTTATGCCAGCTATGAGAGTGAATTGGGATAAATTGTCAGCTTGTAAACAGAAGAAGGACGAGAGTGTCTCCGACTTCTTTACGAGGTTCGAGGAAGCATTCATCGATCATAGTGGTCAGGATATGAGCACAGAGGGCGGTCAACGGTTGTTTGTGGACAAATTCGTTTCGAATTTATTGCCCGATTTGAGCAATAAATTAAAGAATTCAGAAAGTGCATGGGCTGTTTCTACTTCAGCTCAAATATTGGCTACGGCACAATATTATGAGAATAGAGAGAAAGAAGAGAACGACCGTGCTGATAAAAAGACGAAAGAACTTAAAACTAAAGTGTTGTTACAGCAGGCCTATCCTCCACGTTCGAATCAGAATGCTTCGCAACAAAATAGATCGCAGTCGCAATCGAATCGATCACAATCTCGTAATGACTCCTCTCCCCAAAGATCCTCGTTAGGGTACAATCAATGTGCCTACTGTAGACAGGAGGGTCATATCAAATTCAATTGTCCTGTTCTAAACGAACGTAATAGTGGTAATTCATCTAGAGGAGGTGGTGGTGGTTCACAGCAGGCACCACGTGGTAGAGGTCGTGGTGCTCAAAATGACCGTTCAGATAACTCATCCAATTCCGATAATTGTTTTGATCAACGTGGCTCGTCGCAAGGACGATCTGCGCAGTACAATGTAGACGATTATTACGTCGATCAGGGAACTGACGACAGTAATTACTAGGACAGCCGAAGACAAGGAGAGGGAGTGGTATCAGTTCCGGTTGATCAGAGAGGGCCTTACGTCGCAGTTGCTACATCGGGCGCCGTTGAGCCTTTTCTGTTGGACACTGGTGCAGCGAAAAGTTCCATAAAGCATTCGACACTCCCTGGCGCACCTTTGTCTGGCTTAACAAATGTTTCCGTTGGATTCTCTGGCGCCCCCGTTAGCAATCCAGTTTCACGCCCTTTGCCCCTTACAATTGGGCCTCGTGAGCTAGAAGCTCCGTTGATTTTGACTACTGGTTGTGGTGAAAATCTTTTGGGCCTGGATTTGCTTAAACGTTTGTATGCAACTCTGTATTGTTCCCCTGCGGGTGTAAACCTTACGTTGGGAGAGAGGGTTGTCTCTCCTATGTACTTGTCTCTCGATAAGCTTCCACCGGAATTGAGTTCTCTTCCTACATCTTTGTGGGCAACAGGTCCCAATGATGTGGGCCTGCTTGACATCTCCCCTTATGTTGTTCAGTTGAAATCTAATGTGCGGTTGCCACGTATTCCCCAGTATCGTATCTCTCTTGATGGTGAACGAGCATTGTTAGCGATCATCTATGATTTGATCAAGAAAGACGTTATTGAGGAAACACGGGGAAACGTGTGCAACAGCCCTGTACTGCCCATTCTAAAACGTACTGATCCTTCGAAACCACCTGTTTATCGTTTTGTTATCGATTTACGGGAGGTGAATAAAATTGTGATTCCTCAGTTCCCCGTTGTGCCTGACATCACGGCATTACTGACTCTGATTCCAGCTTCTGCATCGTGGTTTTCGGTGATTGATTTGAAGAATGCGTTCTTCAGCATTCCTATTGCAGAAGAGAGCAGAGACCTTTTCGGTTTCTCTCTTGGTGGACGCAGCTTCCGGTTTAAACGCGCTCCTCAGGGCTACTGTGAAAGTCCATCGATTTACAGTCAAGCCTTGAAGGGTCAACTGGATGCGTTTAGGTTGCCAGCTGGTGCGGCCTTAATCCAATACGTCGATGACTTATTGGTAGCTGCAGATACTCAGGACATTTGCAAAATTGCTACGGTGTCGTTGCTGCAACATCTCTGCGAGTTAAATCACAAGGTGTCACCTTCTAAACTCCAATATTGTTGTCAAGAAGTAACCTATCTAGGCCACTTATTGTCAAAGGAGGGAAGGCGGTTGACCCCAGAGAGAATTGCAGCAATTGCACGAATGGCTGTGCCAACAACCCAAAGAGATGTGCGTGCCTTTCTAGGTATCACGTCGTACTGCAGGCAATGGATTCCAAATTTTTCATTGCTAGCGAAACCATTGGTGGCTCTTACGTGCAAGGATGTTTCAACTCCTTTACCATGGACGGAAGAATGTCAGAAAAGTTTTTCTGAATTACGTGATTCATTGTGTTCGGCTCCTGTGTTAGGTACTCCTGACTATAGCAAGCCGTTTACATTATATGTTCACGAGAGGGAAGGTTGTGCGTTGAGTGTCTTAACGCAACCTTTTGGTGGTAAGCAACGTCCATGTGCATATTTTTCCTCGACCTTGGACCCGGTAGCTAGAGCATTGCCGAGTTGCTTGAGAGCAACAGCGGCAGCTGCGGTCTCCATCCGACAATCAGCAGGATTGGTCATGGATAATATGCTTACGGTGATGGTTCCGCATGCAGTCGACACTCTTTTGAATCGTACGAAAACTCAGCATTTGACGAGTGCGAGATTGTCTGGGTACGAGTTGACGTTGCTGGCAAGCCACATTCAGATAAAACGTTGTAATGTCCTGAATCCGGCGACTTTGTTACCAACTAGCTCAGAGTCAGATGAAATAACAGAACACGATTGTTATTTGAGGACAGAAGAGGAAACAAAAGGTCGAGTGGACCTTAAAAACACTCCTTTGGAAGACCCAGATGGAACACTGTATGTGGATGGTTCATGTTTTAAATTACCGAATGGCGATGTGACTACTGCATATGCTGTTGTAACGTTGAATACTGTTGTTGAGAATGCACGACTAAATCAGAATTCTGCCCAAGCTGCAGAGCTGATCGCTCTCACTAGAGCGTGTGTATTAGCGAAAGGGAAACGTGTGAATGTGTTTACCGACAGCCAATATGCCTTTGGCGTCGCACATAGTTTTGGACGGTTGTGGAGAGAGAGAGGTTTTCTAACATCGCATGGTACGAAGATTCAGCATGGCCAGCTTGTGAATGATCTTTTGGATGCACTTACGTTGCCTAAGCAAGTGGCGATTGTCAAATGTAGCGCGCATCGTAAGGTGACGGATGATGTTGGTCGTGGTAATGCGTTTGCGGATGAGACTGCTAAGGAGACTGCCCGGAACCTTAGCACTCGAATGTATGTGACGAGTTCGGTTAGGTGGCCTACAGAATCGAGCATGTGTGAGGACACTATCGAGAGTGTGAAAGCAATTCAGAATGAGGCCACCGAGACTGAAAAGATGAAGTGGAAAGAAAAACGGGAAAGTTGGATGCGCATGGTTGTTGGATTGACTTATCGGATCAGAAAAGATGGATGTTGCCTGATGCGTATGTGCTAGCTGTTGTGACAATGGCGCATGGGTTAGCACATATTAGCGCGAAAGGTATTTGCAAGTTGCTGTCTCCTGTGTGGAAGAATGACGGTATCACGAAATGTGCTGAACGATTGGTCAAGAATTGTATGGTATGTATGTTGTACAATCCTGGTAAGGGAACCCCAACTCCTCCTGGTAGTTTTGCTCCCCCTTCATGTCCCTTTGAGGTGATCCAATTAGACTTCATCCATATGGAGCGATGCAATAACCTGAAATACGTTTTAGTTGTGGTTTGCGCGTTCTCCCGATGGATCGAAGCCTACCCTCTTAAGGACAACACTGCTTTGTCAACTGCGAAAATCCTACTGAAGGAATACTTTCCTCGGTACGGAATGCCTAGAGTTGTGTGGTCCGATAACGGAAGTGAGTTTGTGGGGAATGTGATGAAGAGTGTGTGTAAGGGCCTTGGAATTAATCAGAAATTCCATAGCGCCAATCATCCCCAGTCAGCTGGTTTGGTTGAAGGGTACAATGGCACCCTTAAACTAAAGCTAGCGAAGATTCAGGCTATGACTGGTCTCTCGTGGCCTGACGCTTTACCCTTAGCATTATTGTCAACAAGGGCAACTGTACACTCCCGAGTAGGGCTCAGTCCCTATGAAATAGTGTTCGGTCGTCCTGCCAATGTTTGGGGGGTCCCTAGGCCGGGTGTGTTCTGTGATCTTGAGTATCCAATGTTAATCGATTATCTTCATGACTTGACTGCTAAACTGAGGTTAATTCACCAACAGGTTTACGAAGCATTGCCGACGCAGACGGAGGGTCCAGGCCACCAGCTCCAGCCCGGAGATTGGGTGGTGACGCGCAACTTTTCGCGCAAGAACAATTTGGACCCCAGGTTCACTGGACCCTACCAGGTCCTCCTTGCCACGAGAACTGCAGTTCGTCTAGAGGGTCGGAAAAATTGGGTGCATGCCACCCATACCAAAAAAGTCCCTATTCCGTTGCCAGCAGACTCATGGGTGAGGAGAGGCATTGCATCAACTGAAACCGAAGGATTGCCGGCGTTTGTACCTTTCAGTGACGCACAACCTGTCGGAGAATCCTCAGTGCAGCAGAAAGACACTGTTGAACATTTGTCATCAAAGGACTCAAGACCAGAACATTCAACTGATCAACAGAACGCTGTCTCTTCAACGGATCCTTTGTTTGACGAACAGACACGTCCTGGGAAAACCCGATACTTTTTGCGATCCAGCACTAAAGACTAATAAAAGATCCTGTTCTGTCCCTTGACAATTGCATTATCCTGTTTTCCACGATCAGTTTGAACACTCGTACCACTGTAATTATTTTGTACATATACATTGAGTTTCGTTCCTCATATTTTTGCTTCCACAGCTGAGAAGACACTTTTGCATACATATAATTGTGAATAAAGGCCGTAGGGCCGCGCGTGTACTTCCTTCTGATTAGTAGGTCTTGACACTAGGTTAAAGACCGTCGGTTCCTGGGAACTCCTAGGGATTGACTACTGCTACACAGAACGAAGTGCGTCAAGAAACGTTGCGGACGGTCGTAGGGGATGGCATTTTCGAAGCTGATGGACTTGGAAGGAGCTCAGGCGCAAAGGTTCAAGTTGCAACAACTTAGTCGTACCAAATGTTTTATGTTCCAAATATTCGTATTGCTTTTGACTGTTTCTGCATTATTGGCGGGTGGGGTGTATTACACGATGTCTTACTTCTTACCTTCTGCTATACCTACTCCTACCCCTGACCCTAAACTCACCTCCACTGCTTCCCCTCATTCTTTTCATATCTTACCTGAACACGAGCAGGCTAGACGTGCAGAATTCCGCAACAATTCCTTTATTCAGCTCCTTCATCAGCATCAGTTAGTGGTTAACACTACTAATTGTTGGGTTTGTGGGTTGATGCCACACACTACGGATAAGGGAATTCCATATCTGGTGTTACCGTATAGTTCCCAAGGGTCTGCTCGAGCATTCCAAACAATGTTTCGAAGCGCACTAGGTTTCCACCCCATTCGAGAACCACGTTCCCCCTACTCTGGTCCTACCTCGTATCAAAAACCTTTGTCTATAGCGATTGAAGACTTAGATAGCGATATCTATGATCCTTCGCTTAATCCAGAAGAAGAGGTACAAGCCTATAGGGTCCTGAGTAGAGGCGAGTATGGTGTGTTCACTAGTGAAAAACAGCTTAAAAGCTCGCCTCCGATATGGGTCGTACCCCACATTGGTAATTTTTGTCTAATAGGTCGTGGCCGAAGATCGAAAGCCCAACTTGGAGAGAGTGCTTGCACTGAAAATTACATTCTGCCGATGGTCTCGTCCCCTGTGTTTCTGGCTGCCAAGGGTACATACTTTATCTGTCATGATCGTGCGTATGCATGGTTGCCCTCTGACTTCATGGGCTCATGTTTTATCGCAAACTTGTTGCCTCCGACGTTCACTGTAGATGCAGATTATCACAAGACTAGAGTTGAGAGAGGCGTAATTAGCGAAGAAGATACTGCCGGTCAAGAGGCAGGAGACTTTTTCAAGGGTTTCCTCCCATTTTGGGGACCTATGGTTAATAGTAGGAACCTAAGACAGTTGACTCGAGTGGTAGAATCGACAGCTAATATTACTGCCAGTGCCCTTGGTAATATCACCACTGAACTTCAGGCGGATAGACTTATGACGTTACAAAACCGTATGGTTTTAGACGTGATCTTAGCAGATCGAGGTGGGGTATGTAAGGTGATCCATTCGAGCTGCTGTATTTTCATTCCTGATAACGCTCCGACTGTCTATCAAGCCATCTCGAAGTTACATAAGATCTCCGAATCCATACACGTGGATGTGGGGGATTGGACGCTACTTGGGTGGTTTTGGGGCCTGATGTCGACTTGGGGTTGGAAGATTCTGATGATCATCGGAGTCGTTGTGGCGTTCCTGTTCACGTGTTGCCTTTGTGTGCAGTGCGGTCCTGCCTTATGTGGCCTCTGCGCTACAACGTGTATGAGACAGCCGCCTGTTACCAATGGTTCTCGGTTGGACAGAGCTATGCTACAGCAACATCTAGATGGTCTGATGAATATCGAGTATGATTCCGACTAGTGCTTGCCTACATGAGGGCAAAAGGAGCGTCTGAGGTTCCGTGACAATTATAAGTGGTGTTTTCGACTCGTACGAATATGGCCGAGTCTGGTATCTACGAACCGCAAATGACGAGTTTAGTAAGTGTGCGCAGTTTCTCTGTGCTAACTTAAACTGTTTGCTTGCTACGTGGGTTTTTCATCTGTACCCACGGGTTCCATCTTAGATACGGCATCCATTTTGTCTCTTGCCCTCAAGTAGCCAGCGAACGGACGTTGTCCGCTTCGCGACCCTGGGACTCCCAAGATATTTGCGGAAGACACATGTCCTTTGTAAGTGTCTTTATGGTGAGAGGGATGATACTGTAAGGCAGATGGCCCCGCTCGAGGCTCATCTTGCCGTGCTGGTTTATTGTCTTAGCCGTGCATCTAATTAGGCACGTCCCTTTGATGCCTGTAGCTCGTGTTTCCCGATACCTCCTCTTTTACACCCTTTCCAATCTCCCTACTGTTTCCATCTTCCTTTACACCTGTCCCTGATCCTATTTCGGTCTGTTTTACTGCTGATTGGAATGTACTAATGGTGGGAAGATGGGTTTTTTCAGTTGGGAACCGCCAAATGTTTCCGCACTTATGTTCCGGACCTTATGAGTATCAAAGTGACCAAAGCGACCCCTCTCGGGGATAATTGTGGGAACCGGGTTGTAAACCTTTGTCTGCTATGCAAACCTATGGGAGAATCGTGTATAAAAGGAGCGATCCACAGAACCAATTTGAAGCAGTCTCCCCAAGTTGCACGTGTTGTACTTGTCGTGACTTCTGTGTTCCCTGCAGTAAATAAACCTTGAATCTTTGACGCCGAAGGAAGTGTCCCGTGTCTCTGTCATTCGTACGCCGGAGCAGGTTACCCACGAAGGTTTCAGGTGTTGTCCCCTGGCACCGCTGGGTCTTAAAGAACCCAGTCCTTCAGCCCTTGCGAAGATGGAACGCTTTTAGTCTCTGGAGAGCCCTGTAATGAAGCGGGCCTGGAAAATGGCCTGAATCGATGAAGACAGTAAGCCCACAATCCTGGCCAATTGACAGAGGGAAATACGGTCCCGACGGAGGACCTTGCGAATCTCCTTGATTTTGGAAATCTTCTGAGAAGGAAGATGTAGCGTTGCTTCCGTAGTTTTTATCAGAAATCCTAGGAAAGTCAATTCCTGATGGGGGACTAATTCTGACTTCTGGGACTTGATGATAAACCCCAGAGACTGAAGAAGAGATATGGTCACCTGAAGATGTCGCAGAAGGAGCTCCTTGGACTGAATCATTAAGAGAATGTCGTCCAAATAAATTATTAGACGGAACCCCATGGTTCGGAGGTGTTCGACAACCGTTCGAAGGAGTTTGGTAAAGCACCATGGTGCTGATGACAGACCAAAGGGAAGGGTACGAAATTCGTAGACTTGATTCTTCCATAGAAACTGGAGGAATCGACAATGCGGAGGGAAGATTGGGACCAAAAGATACGCATCCTTCAGGTCCAAACGAACCAGCCAGTCGTTCTGTAGTAAGAGGTCTCTTAGAAGATGGATGCCCTCCATCTTGAAGTGTCTGTAAATCAACCATTCGTTGAAGGAACGTAGGTTGATGACTGGTCTGAAACCTTTGTCTTTTTTCTCGACTAAAAAGATGTTGCTGAGAAAACCGTGCGGATGAAGAGACGCGGGAACTATTGTGCCCTTCATCAGCATAGCCTGAACCTCTAGATCCATGAGTTCCTGTTCCACGTGAGAAAAAGTCAGTGGACGAGGACGAGACTCTTGGACGGGGGAACCGTAAAACTCTATGTGAAATCCTTGAACTGATTCTAGAACCCAAGAGTCCGATGTTAAATCTGACCAGGCCTGAAGAAACGAGGCAATTCTCCCCCCCAGACGAACTGGAGAAATGATGGTAAAGCTTACCGTTAAATCCTTTGGAATTGGACTGGTTGCCACCACGTCCTCTGCCTTGGCCCCTGCCACCTCGGGAGGGGTAGAAGGAACCCTGTCGTCCATCATTCCATCCGTTGTTCCTTCTGGGTTGGCCTCTGTTGGAGCCTTGTTGGAACTGGCAGCCGGAAGAGCGACCCCTGCCTCTGCCGGCCCCGCCAAAAACCTTCTTGAGGAACATTTTCTTCATTGAGGCTTGAGCCTTGTCTAATGCCGAGAAGGTTGCTACAAATTTCCCCAGTTCTTTGACAAAAGGGTCTCCAAATAAAGCACCTTGCGCCACTGCACCCGCTTCAGAGAAAGATAACTCTCCCAACTTGGGGTCAATTTTTAGCAAAAGGGAACGACGACGTTCCGCGGAAAGAGCACAATTGGCATTGCCAAGAAGGCAAATCGCCCTTTGAGCCCAACCCGCGACATCCTCTACAGGAAGAGGCATACCTGTCTTCTTAGAACGTGGTGCAAGCTCTATTATCTTAGTTAAAGGTCCAACAACGTCCAGTAACTTGTCCTGGCAAGCCTTCCAGGATCGGTCTATGCCCTTTTTGGGTTCCTTAATGTACTTGGCGAAAAAAGTGCAAAGCTTAGGGTCTATCTCGGGTGTAGCCGCCACTCTATTTGGAAGATTAGGCCGCGGACACTCCAAGCATAGACGTAAGCGCACATCTTGGGAAAGAGGTTGACGTAGTTTGGCGGCAACATACTCAGCAGTAGACTTTTCTGGAATCCACTCCGAAGAACGGGGTCTTTAAATAGTGGTGGGATCAAACATGTCAGGTGAAACCAGTTCACTATCACCATACTCTGAGATATTGGATTTAGGGCGCCAAGACCTACCAACATCTGACATGTCTTCAGAGGACTCATCCTCGTCATCATCATTTGAACTCTCCTCGTCATTTTCTCCCTCTAGGGGAAACCATTCCTCCGGGTCTAGGTCCTGGGTGGTCTCACCACCAATATTTCCGGGTGAGTCGTCCCCCCGGTAGGGTGCGCTTCTCAGCGTGCGCGCACTCTTATGAAAAACTTTTGCAAGTCTGCTGAAACCCTCCAGGTGCCCTGCGCTACGCTTTCTGGCCATGCGTGGTGGCTGGGAAGGCTCACCACTGTGCCCAGCCCCGCTGTCGCCTAAAAAGTTAGTACCTTTGAATACATGTGCAGACAGCTTATTGACGCTGTCCTGCAGAGGGGCCATCGCCTGGGCAATTGCCGAAGATAGGAGTCTGTCCACCTCTGCTGGAGGGTGCAATAGGGGTTGATTAGGCTGGTCAAAATTTTCTGCCAAATAGTCATGGTCTTGACGAGTTTGCATTTGTGCAGAGGGATGGGCAACCATACACCAGAAGTACACCCCAAACTAGGTAATAGGGGTTTTTCCCCAACACAGGCACCCACAGAAGTCAACAGTAAAGAAAAACAATATTTTTAGTGAAAAAAGAATACAGTCACAAAATTTATAATCTTGCCGTAACTAACGGCGTCGGTGGGTGTGGGGAAGAGAGGCAAATGACTGAAAAACTGAAGCGCTGTGCCTCAGCGAGTGTCCGCCACAAGCGCGAAGAGCGCTGTGGAGAAAAAGCCGTTCGGCGTCAAAGCCGACACCTCAGACCTGCGCACGCGCGCAATGTGGAAGCTTGGGCTGAAAACCTACCGCGTCAGACCAACAGATGAAATAAAGCCTTTAAAGCAAGGCAAAGGTCTTAAACAAGTAGCGTAATAAATATAAGCACTGTCACAATAAGTCCCAAATACTGCCACGCCTCAAGAATAAGGAAAACAGGACTTATCTTGACGCGGCAGCAATGAAGAAAGAGGAAGGACTACCGACGTGGGATCCCTACATGCTGTTGTGTGGACTGTGATTGGCTATATGTTTCCATGACTACCGCTGCCATGTTGGTTGGGGTAGTTTCATGTTATGTTTTTTTCTTATATCTTTAAACGTGCTGTCCAATAAAATGGAGAAAGGACTAGCAAAATCCTTGCCTCCTCTTCCTGACATAGAATTGAGAAGTCACTCAAAATGTGCCCTAATTTTTCTTTCTGCAGCACTAATAATACTTTCCATGGCATAATATACCCCCTCATTTTGTTCCTTTTTAAATTAAATGTTTTAAGAGTTACCTCTTTATTCCCATCACGATGGCTTCAGGTGTGCCATACCTTTGTAATAAGTAGGACTGTTAGCGCTCTAGTTGTTCTTTAGAACACACTAGGAGGCTGCAGTAGAACACAAAGGAATCAACTGACAGTTTCTGTCCTTGTTGGATGTACATGTTTTACTGAGAATGTCAGACTTCATTCTCACATGACTGAGAAAGATAATGTGAATGTACAGAAAATATGCTTTCAGTTTAGCTTATAGATCCCCTTCCAAACCACTGTGGGAAAATCATGAGATATTAGTTTTCTTTCAAACATGATTCATGATATCACAGCAGAAGGCTTTTTCACATGGTAAAATCACCTTAGAACACACCACAATTCCTAAAATGAGTATGGTACCATCAACAAATTATTTATAATGTAACTAAAGTCCTAAAACCCTCTATTAACTACAATGCTTTTTAATGAGGTGCTATCATGTATATTTGTCCCAAGATGGCTGCCAACACTTCTTGGATGAAGTGCTGACAGCCAATCAGATCAGATGTGTGGTTAGGCTCCGCCCCGATATATATATTTTTTTGAACCTAAATTACTCAAAATCCACTGGAGCACATATCTTGAGACATAGCAAAGGCACATCGGGCTACCAGTCCCTACAATTTTGCCAAGTTTTGTGGAAATCCATTCAGCCGTTCGGGCTAAAAGTGAGTCCAACCGCCCTATGGAAATTAACATGGGGAAAACACGTTTTGGGACCCCCCTTTTATCTCGGCCCCCGCTTGACGAATTACCCCCAATCTTTCAGGGAAGGAGCGGCGCGCAGCGACGCAAATTTAAGGAAAATTACAGGCAGATTCCTCAACCGGCGCCAAAGTTATTCCCAACAGAATGTTGCGGATTTCCTATAGAAAAGAATCCTAACTATAACTACCTACTGGCGACCTGTATATATATATAAGTCCAAAGATCACCTCAGTGGGGTATCCCTCGTCAAGTGGGGGTGGCGCGCTGCCGGTGAGGCATCCGGTAATCAATATGTAGTCCAAAGCGGCGTTCCAAGCGTGCACTCAGGTACAACAATGATCCACACTACTGCGGATCATTGTTGTACCTGAGTGCACGCTTGGAACGCCGCTTTGGACTACGTATATATATATATATATATATATATATATATATATATATATATATATATATATATATATATATATATATATATATATATATATACACACATATATATGTATATACGTATATATATATATATATACATACATATATATATATATATATATATATATATATATATATATATATATATATATATATTTATATTCCACAATCCTGAAAACTACAGTAATGTCGAAAGGAACAGGTACGGACCACTTCATAGATTTCTTCAGTGCAGTGCTTTATTCAATGAAACAGCAGCATGACGCGTTTCGACCAGGGAACCCCGGTCTTGATCAAATCAAATATATATATATATATATATCCAGCAAAACCTCCTCCGAGAAAGAAGGACCTTGAAGCTAAATTCCAGGGAATCCAGGCACTTTTATTCAATATAAATTCATTAGGCATGCAGCATTAATGTCTGTCCCAACGCGTTTCAGCTTTACGTCCAAGCCTTGCTCACGGGAAAATAAAAGTTCATGCTTCCAGAAATGACCAAGTGTTTCAAAGGCTCCTTAATTAGGTGTTCTGCGGAGTCTAAGTGTCAGTTTCATGCACTTGTGCAGAGAACATCAATCAGCCTGTTTATATAATCTGCAGCTTTGCAAATCCCTTCGTGCAAATGTTGCATTTAAAAATCCATTCTTTTAAGGCAGTTCCATGCGCAAAAGATATTATTGTTCAGTAGATTTGCAAGCTTGTCAAGGGTTAAAATGAAACAAGTGTACCTTGCTTCAAGAAGAATCCATCAATCTGAAACATTTCAGTTCACTTCCCTTACTCGTCTCCACTTTATATTATTCTTGGAGGGCATTCCATCTTTAAAAAGCAGAGGCTCGCTTTGCGGTATGTATAGGGTGTGCATTGAGGTATAGAGCACAGGTTATATAGATCACTTGTTGAGGTATTTGTAAATATTGATGGGGGTGCACAATTCCAAAGAAGTCCAAAGAAGTGAAAGTGTATGAAAATAGCTCTTCTTTATTCTTTAACGTTCTTTCGGATAAAACAACTGGATGAGAGCGGAACTTTCGCTAGCTGTGCCTTTTACAAGTAGCAGTATACACATATACTGCTTGGATCGTATACTAGAACGATCGTGGGATTCTCTATGTGACATCTCCCAAGGAGATTCTACCTTGGTGCTCGTTCACTCCACCCAGAAGCATATTTCCTGCCCATGCAGCTTCCAGGTTATAATCTGCGGTTTGAAATTTAGGATTACAGGATCCTTGTCTTGGGAAATACATGCCTTAAGAATATGAATTGATGACACATGGCAAATAGCAATTTTGCAGGACCATTGGAATAACTTTGGTCTCTACTTCCATTTAGCGCTAGTATCTGTCCATCAGATTTCGCAACCATACAACTGGATTAAATCATTGCCTTAATTGATTGAATCCCGATATGATATTGCCCTGAGGAATCTCCCAGTGAGGGAGAGAAACGTGTTGGCTGATCTGTTTGACAAAAGTGAAAAATTGTTTTATCCGAAAAAAAGTTAAAGAATAAAGAAGAGCTATTTTCATATACTTTCGCTTCTTTGGACTTTTTTGAAACTATGCACCCCCATTAATATTTAGAAGTACCTTGTGATCTGGAACACAGTGACGTCACTCAGCAGCTGACGCAGGGGTTGTTTGCACGATTGTTTTTATATTATTGGAACTGGGACTGATGTGCGGCATCTAAGGGCCCACTGCTGTGTTTTCGTAACACTTGTTGAGGTATGTGTAGAGTGCAGGTTGAGATATAGAGCACACATTGAGGTATGTATAGAGTACACTTTGAGGTATATAACAGAGATTAACGTATAGCGTGCACGTTGAGGTATATATAGAGTTCAAATTGAGGTATAGAGTACAGGTTAACGTGTAGAGCACATGTTGAGGTACGTAAAGAGAACACGTCGAGCAGTGGAATGAAGACAAAGAAGGGCAGGGTCATTTAAGGCAGGACCCTTCAGCCGTACTGGGTACCTCAATCTCTCCACACGTTCCTGCCTTTACTTTCTTTTGCCCACAGAAGAATTACTGTCCAGGCAGATTGCAGATCGTGCAGAACTCCGCTGCCCGAGCCGTGTTTGGCCTGTACCAGAGATCTAGTGCTAAAGACCTTTTGAATGCCCTCCACTGGCTTCCTATTAGGAAGCGCATTATTTTTAAGGCTCTTACATCGGCCTTCAAGGCACTCCATGACTCTGGGGCCATTTATATCGGGAAGCGTCTGGATTTTTATCAGCCATCCAGGACGCTCAGGTCATCTTCTTTGGCCTTGGCCTCGGTCCCGGCAATCAGACGCGCCCGCATTGGAGGCCGCTCTTTCAAACGCCTGACGCCACAACTGTGGAATGCTCTACCCCTGTCATTAAGGCTGAATGCCAATCTCTTGGCCTTTAGGAAGGACCTCAAGTCGTGGCTTTTTGTTCACTAAGCACTATCTCCTCCTCTGCATCGCTCCCTCTGAGGTTTGCTTTAAGCGCCGGGCCACTCTTTTGAGTAGCTGAGTGCTATATAAAACATCTATTAACATAACATAACATAACACTGCTTGGCTCTGTGCACAAGCCTTGGCACACTGTCCACGTGCCTTAAAGCTCTCACTCTGACTGACTCTGTGCGCGAGGCTCCCCATACTGTCCACGTGCCCTAAATGTCTCACATTATCCCACTTTGTGCAAAAGTCAGTCTCCGCACATTGCCCATGTGCCCAAACCACTCGCACTGTCTGACCCTGGGTCCAGGTCCCACCATACTCTGTCTATTTGGTCCACGTTTTTCACCCTCTGGCCACGTGCCTAGCTCTTTACACGGTAGCCTCAAGCCTCACCGTAGCCATACGCTGCTCACACTGGCCCATAAGGTTACCAGATGACTCCTCATCAGCCAAGCCAGGTTCCAATCATGAGCTTACCGTTTACAAATCATTATTTTCAGGTCAGTCAACCAATTCGCTCAGTTGCATTGAACCAAGACTACAACTCCCAGAATGCATCTTTTTGTTGCAGGGGAAACCCATGGCTAGAAAATAGTCTCACTGGCGGCAGGAAGTCCTCTGGGAGCCTCCGTTTTTGGTCTGCAGCCCACGGTTCTACATTAGTCTTTGGGCGCAGTATGCAGGGGAGCGGATTGCGTGCTTCACCGAGAGCACCATGTACAGGGCGCTGGTCTAGGGTTGCATGACGTGACCACGCCCTCCCCGTCCCCACGTGCACTTCGGTGCACTTGACTTCTTGGACATCTGATGTGTGTTATCGGCTTAGCCAGTCTAGACTGCAGCCGCTCAGTTTCCGCCGCAGTAATGAATTAAAGGAATGCGGCAGACGGACCGGGGAGCCTTTCAGCTCCAAGGTCGCAGGTTCAAATCCGATCTTAGTCCCACTTTAATTGGAAATAAAGATCTTATGGCCGGATGTTTTCTCGGCTGCCCAAGCTGATCCCTTTTGTATTTGGTTTTGAAAGCTGACCACACGCTCGCGCGTGTGATTAGCTTTTGCCGTCAGGCATTGGCTTTCGCGTGGTTTTTTTTAACAAAAAAAGGCACGTGATTGAGCAAAGGCGGGCGCATGTCCCGCCTTTATAACGCCCATTCCCGACGGTGGCTAGCACGCGCAGCAGCGTGCGTTCGCCTCACTGCTACTGCCGTGCTCCTTCCCCCGCTCCTCTGTGGTGCGCGCCCACCACTAGTTGCATTTGCAAGAATCCTGCATTCCTTGCAGAATTGCACTTTAAATACAGTGCCCTTCCCAACTCCTAGTTTTCTATGTTTTCTGTTATTGGGCCCTGAATAGAAACGAAGTACAGCAGACCATCTGCACAATGTAGGGCAGACGTCTGATGTACCTACATTGAGGCCCCCAACTCCGGGCTGTCACTGTAGGGTTCCAACAGCAAAGCCGGCGGAGCTCCTGCTGTTGTCTGCCTGACTCTTTAAATAGGGCGAGCAGAGCGTCACTGCAGCAGACAGAGTACCCAGCCACATTTGTCACAGAGCACCCTGCCTGCCACATTAAAACTCTAGCCCTGAATCTCTTCAGCCAGTGCATCGGGAGACAGAGCACAACACACATTTTACCTCTTTAATGCCGGATTATACCACACAATTGGTGAAAGGTGACTTGTTAGATTCGGCAAAGTATCAGGAGCGCTGTTACATTTCCTATGCAGCATTCCTGGTTATGTTTGGATCTTTTGATTTACCACACGTCGTTGATTTAGAAGAGCTGCTGATTATACAGCCTGTGGTGTATTATGCAGCTAAAGCGTCCGAGCCATGATCAGATGGAAGTGGCTCCAATCGCAGAAGCGCATTCTTCAGTGGCTCTGATTTAGAACACAACACACATTCGAACCATAACACCACTAATGCAGTTATCTGTAAGACAGACATCCTGTATATCATTGCCTTATTGCATACTAGGTGGGCGATAACATGGTGCTGCAGTTCAAGGTTTATGGCGAGCTCTGGACTTCAGATGCTTTTGAGTTTCATTTTCAAACCCATCAAGCCCAGTAACCACGGAATGGAACAAAACCGGGACGCACTGGAACCAGATATATTTCGAAACAATGGAATAGAAGCACAGAGTTATTCATTGAATGGGAGTGATAATTTTTAATTAAAAAAACTTGCACCGCTATTAAACCGTAGGATTTTCAGGGCTGGGCCCCCCAGACACGTCCGATTAAAAATACGTTCTTATGCAATGAGTTGTTCCATATATATCAGAGAGCGTCACAAGGACACAGGTGCTGTGCCAGCCACAAGTTTAGAATTACTTCTATCTGACCTTTAGACTAATATAAAAAGCTGCCTCACTGCTTCCTGACACCGAAGGAAGAACACCCCTGAATCACTGTTTTATCATACTGCGCAGTGTCAACAGCAAACATGGCTGCCTCACTGCATGGAATACACGGGGCTGGTGTTGTAATTTAAAGCGTTAATGCCATCACCATGACAATGCAGTGGCAGTATATCAAGCTATCTGCTTCTGATGATATGCACGCATAGACAAAGACTCACACATAGAGACTCACACATAGAGATGTACACATAGAGATGTACACATAAAGACAGAGACGAACACACACACAGAGGCGTACACACAATGACACACTCACAGACACAGTGATGTACACACAGAAATAGTGATGCAAACATATATATGTACAGAGACGCACACACACACACAGACATAGAGACACGTACTGAGACAAAGATGCACAGTAGAGATAGTGATGCAAAAACAGACACAGTGATGCACATAGAGACGTACAAACAGAGATGCACACACAGAGACGAAGACGTACAAAGGAACAGTAATGCACATATAGAGACAGACACTAAGAGGCACAGACAAAGATTCACACACAAACAGTGGTGCACAGACAGAGAGGCACACATAGACAGTGATGCACAGAGAGAGATGTACATGCATAACCTATCATATGTTTTGGCATTTAAAATAAATATTAATAGATTGCTTTACTTATAATACGTATATTTATTATTCAACATAACAAAGAAAATTATAAAAACATACTCATTTTGAAAACATTGCATTATTTAGCAATTGCAAAAACTCAAATGTAATTAATGTGAGACCTATTGCATTGCAAATGCTTGTTTATGTAGTAACCATGAAGAAGCGGTGGTTGTCTTCAAAGATGATTTATTACGTTTACATGAAGTAACATCATCCCGACAGTCAGCATGAACCACAGCCGGGCGACTCCACAAGTGACTTCAACTGTCAGCTCACAGATCACGCGATTAGCGTCAAGCAACCCCTCACGAGCCATGACATCACACAATGCTCATGCGGGGGTTGGGGGGGTGTTGCTCGTGTGAGAGAGACACTACAAGTTGACTATTCCTTTAGTCCGCAACCTGCTGTGTTCAAACAAGTGGAAGGGTTTGAAGTAATGTCTCTGCTTCTGAATATTGTCCGTGCGTCGCGTGGGTCCTCCGCACCAGGACGGCTCCACGTCGTCACCCAGTTGTGTACAGATGAGCCGCAGTCAACCGTGCCTCCAAAGTACTTTGTTTCTCTCGCCCTGGTACAGACCCAGCCGACGGCTGCACTCCCGACCGCAGCCAGTGCTGACCTCACAAGAGTCTCTGTAACATCACCCACTGCCCGTCGCATCTGCAGAGGGCACCCTTAGGCGCCTGCATCCCAAGGGCCAGCACAGGATCACAAAGAGTGTCCCTCAGAGTCACTCATAATGACTCTCAAATGATGCAAATGTCACACATGGCAATCTGAACCCTGGGCCGTTCGCTCTACATAAACCTGCATATGATAAACCAGGAGTGCCATGAAGACGAGGCCCAGCTTTAGGGCGTCTGGGGGTGCGGTGTGTCCACCCCCCTCGTCTGTCCTTTGGAGACTCATCGCACGTGCACAGAGCAAGACTCGTGTTGCCGCTTCCTATGCCTCTTTCGTGTCTGCGCATGCGCAGGAGAGCGGTGCTGCTTCAGTGCGCACGCTCAAACTGTGTTTCTTCTCTGCGCATGCTCGGAAGTGCACTTTCGTTTCATCGCTCAGCTGTTGAGCCCTTCCAACCGTGCGCATGCCCTCCGTGCGCGTCCTTTGCGCATGCGCCCCGGTGCCGGTTGCTCTACGTGCACGATCTTTGCGCATGCGTGCTGGTGCCGGATGCTCTCTTGCTGTCCTTTGCGCATGCGCCCCGGTGCCGGATGCGCCACGTGCACGACCTTTGCGCATGCGCGCTGGTGCCGGATGCTCTGATACCGCACCCATGGTCGAGTGATGTCAGCCTCCCTCGCCTGCTCCATCATCTGACGTCACTGGTGCTATCCAGGGGCCCATGTATGCCCTGGAGGGCTGGCAGGCTGAGAGGGAGGACTCTCACAGGTGCATCCCTGGGCATCGAGCTGGTGACGTCGGATCTCAATGAGAAGGAAGTGGCTCATCAGCTGGTCCGTAAGCAAATGAGTACAAAGCAGGGCCTCACTGGAGGAGCAGTGTCTGCATCAGTGACAGTCTCTGCTCTGCAGGAACACCTTCCCTTTCTTGCTCTTGAAACCCCCCTCCCACACCCCCCCTCTGGAAAGCAAGCCTTGGGGGGGAACCAGGGCTGACTGCTCCAGAGTGAGCAACCATCGGTGTCCTGGACGACTCTGGAGGCCTCCTGGACCGAACTCTGAGCCTTGAAACAATCAGAAGAAGAAATCAGCTAGTCATCCAGGTATGGGAAGCATGACTGACCTCACCACCAAAGGAGTTCAATCTCATTAAAAACTCTGTGCTTACTATTGGTAAATAACGCCTATGTCATTCACTGTATGCACTGCGGAAGGATCCATTGATTTATTTATTTTATTAATTTTATTATAAAAGTTTTATATAGTGCTAGCTTAACCTGTAAGTATCAGAGCGCTTTACACACACACAGTAAACAGCAGAATGACATTACATTACATAGTAGGCCGGCAGGAAGGAAGCAAACCATAGAAACAAAAAAATACAGCATGGGCGGGCAAAAAATATGCAGTACAGCGGAGGGGGAGAGAGCAATAAAAGAACGGCGAGAGTGACATGATCCGGTCACCCACTATCCATGAATGTCCAGAGAGAGAGTAGATAACTCGGATACAGAAGACTAGGTTGGTTGACGTTGTTCATGAAAGTATTTGTTTAGGAGATGGAGTCTCAGGTCCCTTTTGAAACAGGAGAAGGAGAGGTTGCATCTGAGGACTCCAGAGAGAGCGTTCCATATCCTGGGAGCGTTGCCAGAAAACAATCGGTATTGGGTGGTTTTTCTTTTTCAATTTCGGAGTAATGAGAAGGAGTGAGTTGGAGCTTCTTAGTATTCTGGATTAACCTGCTCTACTCAGTTTATTATTCAAGTAGTTGGGGTCAGGAGAGTGAAGGGTTTTGTGTGTGATGCAAGCCAATTTATGAATACATCTCTTCCCTAGGAAGCCAATTGAGGCAGTTGAGAGCTGGAGTGATGTGTTCAAATCTTTTAACTCCAGATACGAGTCGAGCGGCCATGTTCAGCACTGCCCTTAGAGGGGCTAGGTGCGCTTTCGGAGTCCCTGTAAGGATGACGTTCCCGTAGTCGATTTTAGAGAGAACTAGGGATTGTGCTACTGTCTTGAGGTCATCGTGGGGTAGAAACGGTTTCAGTTTCTTAAGGTGTTTTAGAGATAAGAGAGCACTTTTTGCAGAGTTTTTGATGTGAGCTTCCATTGATAAGTTCTTGTCAAGGGTGATGCCTAGAAGCTTAACTGAGTTGGATAGGATAAGGGGGCAGTTTAGGATTACCGGATTCTTGAGCCACTCTTGGATTGGACGATGGTTACTTTTTGGAGAGAATAGGATTAGTTCAGTTTTATCTGGGTTGAGCTTTAAGTGGTTAACGTAAAACTAAGTTTGGATCTCGGTTAGGGTGGTATTGAGGAGTTGGATGTCGCTGGGAGACTTGATTCTGAAATAGATTTGGGTGTCATCCCCGTAAAGGTCGGAGTTCACTCCGGCGTTTTTCAATATGATTGTGAGGGGCTCCATGAAGAGATGGAGGAGGGACGGGGAGGGGATCGAGCCTTGAGGGACTCCAAGTGTGACTTTAGTTGGCTTTGAGAGACAGGAGTTAATTTTAATTTGTTGCGAGCAGTGTTGAAGGAAGAAGGTGAACCATTTAAGAACTGTGCCATTAATGCCGGACCGATTCAACAGGGTCTCCAAAAGGGCTGGATTGTTTACTGTGTCGAATGCTGCAGATAGGTCGATAAGGATGAGTAGGCAGGCATCACCTTAGTCTAAGGCCTTGTAAATGTCGTCGGCGACGTTGAGCATAGCTGTTTCCGTGCTACAGCCTTTTCTGAAACCAGATTGAAAGGCATCAAGGAGGTTAAACTCTTCAATGTGCTTACTGAGTTGGAGGAGAACATATTTCTCCAATGTTTTTGCAAGGAATGTGAGGTTAGAGATAGGTCTGAGGTTGTTATTTATTTATTTATTTTTTACATTTAATAAACATTTAAAAATTAAAAATAAACATTTGTACAGCCCTCTGTTACCCGTAGGTGTCCTGGCGCTAAGTATCACTCCTGAAGTAGAGGCGGGTCGGGGATCAGTTAGTAAACAGCCATGTCTTTAATGCTCTTCTAAAGGCCATTAAGTCCGTCATTTTTCTGAGGGCATGAGGCGAAGCGTTCCAGGCTTTGGTTGCGCCCAGTACAAAGCTTCTGCCTCCCCAGCGCACTCTCCTAATACGGGGCACCGCGATGAGCACCAGGTCTGCTAATCTGAGATTTCTAGTCGGACAATACCAATGAAAGTACTGCCTGAAGAATGAGGACCCCTTCCTTGTAAGGTCTTAAATACTAGGCATAGTGCTTTGAATAGAATCCTCTTTCGCATTGGGAGCCAATGCAGTTTAGTTAGCTCCTGTGACACAGGGACACATTTTGGGATCCCCAATATGAGCCTGGCAGCCGCATTTTGCAAAACCTGCAGTTTGTTGAGTACCCCCTGTTGGGCACCAAGAAATAGACTATTGCAGTAGTCCAGCCTTGCCATGACCAACGTCGTGACCACTGTTTTTCTGTCCTTGCCTGGAATATATGGTAGGATCTTACGAACGGATTTGAGCAGGTAAGCAATAGAAGAGGACAGCGCATTGACCTGGGGCGAAAGGTGAGTTGATCATCGATCAATACCCCCAGGTTTTTCACCTTAGCCACTGGTGTCGGCGCGTTGCCCATCTGCTCTGGCCACCAACTTGGGCTCCAAAAGTTAGTGTTTGATCCAAATACTATGACTTCAGTCTTCGCTGAGTTTAGTTTAAGGCAGTTAAGTGCCATCCAGTTTTCGACCGCCAGCATGCAGTCCTGAAAGTTCCTTGCTACTCCTTCTTCCCTCCCTGGTAATAGCGACACCACAATCTGGGTATCGTCGGCGTATGATGTAAGATCAAAGCCGAAGGCCCGGATTACAGGTGTCAATGAGCTGACATAAATATTAAATAACGTGGGGCTCAGAGACGAGCTCTAAGGAACTCCACAGAACAGGATGAAGGGTTTTGATTCATTGTCTCCTAGCGCCACGCTTTGGACTCTGCCGGACAGGAAGGCTTTAAGTATGTCAAGCGCCTTCCCTTGTACTCCGCAGGCCTTCAGATGATCGAGTAAGATCTCATGGTGGACCGTGTCGAAGGCCGCGGAGAGGTCCAACAACACCAAGGCAGCCCTCCCTCCCACATCTGTCACCGCTCTAATTTCCTCAGTTGTTTTAATGAGTGCGGATTCCGTACTGTGGTGGGGTCTAAAACCATGTTGGGAGGGGTGAAGAATTTGAGTAGGTGCAAGGAAGGAACTTAATTGGGTATTTAGGGCCTTTTCAATTAGTTTAGCTGGTAGAGGGAGCCTTGCTATTGGACAGTAGTTATTTGGGTCCCTAATATCCAAGTTTGGTTTTTTGAGTAAGGTCAAAATAGAGGCATGTTTCCAGCATGATGGGAAAATTCCTGTCGTGAGCATGTTATTAAAAACGGTCACCGGTGATGTGACTATCGGACCTGGGGCCATTTTAATCACATCCACCGGGCAAGGGTCTGACGCAGCGCCTGATTTTGCTGCTAACAGTAAGCGCGTGATTTATTCACTATTTACTGGTGAAAAACAGTCCAATTTTTGCCCTACGGTAGGCTCCATTACATTTCCTGGTGTAATCGCCTGGCTGTTCGCCCTCTCCTGACTAGAGAAGGCTTTAAAAATGGCCTCCACCTTTCCTAGAAAGAAATTGGCCAGAACTTCGCATAATTCAGGACTCACGGGGATAGGCACGGGAACCGGGTCAGCCAGAGCGGACACCATTGTAAATAGTTCCTTCGCCGAATTCTTGGCGAGATTTATGCGTTTAGTATAGTAATCTTGTTTTGCCTTCCCCACCATTTTTTTATATGCTAGGAGGCTTTGTTTAAGGAGCGCTCTGTCACTTTCCCTGTAATCCTTCCGCCACAACCTTTCCAGTTTTTTACATCCCAACTTCTGATTTCTCAACTCATCTGAGAACCACGGTGCTGAGGGCTGGGCTCTGGCCAGGAGACGTAGTTTAGGTGGAGCGAGGATGTCACAGGCTTTTTCAATCCAGCTAGTGTGGGCAAGAGCCGCCGCCTCACCTCTAATGGGAGGGGCCCCCTGGAGGAGAGCAAGTGATCTTCTAGTGCTCTACCCTCAACTTTGTTCCAGGCCCTGGATAACTTGGCTACTTTAGGCGGACACCTCCCACCTTGGGATTTTGGCACTGAGATGGCAAATAACAGTGCCCTATGGTCAGACCAAGTAACCTGAATAGATTTAGAAAAGTCCAAAGTGGGGTGGTTCGAAAAAAGCCCATCCAGGGTATGACCGGCTTTATGCGTGGGACTCCTAACCAGTTGTTTAAGGTCGGAGTCATCCATCAGGTCAATAAGTGCGTTGGTCTCCGTGTCCAGGAGGTTTTCTAAATGGAAATTGAAATCTCCCAGGACCGTAAAGTCCTTAGAGCAGAGACCCTCCTCCAGTATGCATCCCACTGAGCTCAGAAAGATATTTTTAGGCCCAGGGGTTCTGTAGACTAGACAGCCATTGAATCCGTGATGATTGCCCAGAGTAAAGTTGAACGCTACAGCTTCACAACCGTCCACAGTCATGGGGTGAAAAAAGGCATCAAGAGAGTTGTGATATATTACTGCCAACCCCCCACCTTTTCTCAGTGTGATTGTTAAGATCATTAGGGTCAGCCCCTGGTTTCTTGAGAATGAGTGTGATTTGTCCTAGTTGAAGGGAGTCTGGGACGCAGCCTGAGGGGAGAGAGGCGTTGATGATTTTTGTCCAGAAAGAGAGATGGTGTGGTTGAGTTCTTTTATGATTCTGGGAGGGAGGGGGTCCATAGTGTGGGAGGAAGGTTTTAGATTGGAAAATATATTGAAGACCTCATTTACCGACATCAGCTCAAAGTCGGACCAACGCGCATTGTTTTTTAGCTGGAGGTAGGTCTGATTGTCCTTGTTAAGAACTCTTTCTGAGTGGTCCAGGGAGGTTGAAGGGGGGCAGGTTAAGGGGAAGGGGGTTAGCAGTTTGTAAGAAGGATCAATTTTAGAGGCTTTACTGGTGAAGGAGGTGGCAATTTCTTCACATCGCTCATTGGTGGCTTCGATTTCTTGAGAGGGAGTGCAGTTAGTTTGGCTTTTAACAATATTGAAGTGTTCTTGTGGTCTATTTTTCGCCAGTTCTAGTTCGCTGCGGAAAAAAGATGCCTTTTCACTGAAGATGTGTTTTTTTGTATGACCGTTGAGCAGATCTAAGATGTGTTAGGTGCAAGGACGAGGGGTTTTGTCTCCAGGACCTTTCCGTTTGTCTGAGTTGGCGCCGTTCATCATTCAGCTCCACGTTAAGCCAGGGTTTTGATTTGGTTCTCCTCATTTGTTTGAGTTTGAGAGGAGCTACTTGGTCTAAGACCTCCGTCATTCTTGAGTTGAAGTGAGAAGTGAGGTCCTCAGCTGTCCATGATGAGGGATGGAGTTGAAGATGGGGATGAATCTTGGCTTCAAGTTCAGATAAAGGTATTTCTTTGATGTTTCTGGTTAAAATTTTAGGTTTAGCAACACACATAGGTTGGAGGCTGACAAGTGTGTCAATCTTGAACATAATGAGGTGGTAGTCGGACCAGTCAATGGGAATAATCTCTCTCAAGGAGATCAGATCGTTGTTGGTAAAGATCGCATCGAGTGTTGCACCTTTGATGTGAGTTGGATTATTGCAGAGTTGCTTGAGGTTATATATTTCCAGAAGGTTGGAAAGGTTCAGGACAGTGGAGTCTTCTGGGTCGTTCCAGTGGATATTCAGGTCACCCAAGAACACGTCTTTGGTGTCTGTCAAGGAGAATCGTGCTATTAGGTCTGTTAGTTCTTCGGGGAAAAGGGTACGCTCTCCAGGAGGATGGTAGATGTTGTGGAATTTGATGGGTGGGGTGCCCTTGGTGGTGAGTTTGACGCCTAGGTATTCAAACGATAGGTATTCTGCAGGTTTGAGTTTGGTAATCTGTATTCCATCTTTATGAATGATGGCTAGTCCCCCGCCCCCCCCCTCCCCCCCCCCAGTTTTGATTGGCCTGTCTTGTCTGATGAGGCTTTACCCTGGAGGGGTGAGAATGTCAAGAATGGGGGTGGAGTGGGTATTGATCCAGGATTCTGTGAGGAAGGCGATATCGGTTTCTTCAGCGAGCAGAGTTTCAGCAGTGTCAGTAGCGTGTTGTACTGCTGATCTGCAGTTCAGGAGCATGCAAGTGAGTGGACGGGGAGCCTAGATAATGGGGGGACAAAGGTGGACAGAGGTGTATTGAGCAGGGGGTCTAGGCGAGTGGACAGTATTCACGATTCCGTTAGTGCTGGTAATAACAGGGATGTGGACAGGGGCAGACTTCTTGTACAACGCGAGGTGAGGGCCGTAGCGTTCATGTCTTGAATGTTAAATGACAAAAATGCCAATAAAATGTTTTAATTTAAAAAAAACTCTTTAAAACAATGAAAGGCCAAAATGTAGTACCTGGTACTGGTAGTGTTGATGTAGAACATAGAAATGCAGGAACGTCTGAGGATTGGGATGCATTGGCACATGCAGGTACACATCCAATAGGGAAGCCAGTAAATCCCCCTGACTGATGAACGGCAGACTCTCCTAAGGAGTTGTCATATTGAACTTAGTATGAGGAATGTACCACATTCTTCAGGTCCAAGACAGGCCTGAACTTTTCATTAAAAAAGGATCAAATAGGTACCCCGTTCTCTTTGGTGCATTGGAACTGATTCAGTTTCTCCCTTTACCAACAATTTCTGGATGCCCTCTCTAAAGGCCTCTTGTTTCTCTAGATTTGATGGCACCATGGTCCAACAGAAACATTCTGGAGGCTATGCACAGAATCTAATCTGAAAACCCTTCTCTACTATCTGTAGGACCCATTGATCCCATATGGAATTCTTCCAGAAATACAGAAAACAAGAGATTCGACCACCAACTGGTAATGCACTCAGTGGTCGAAGTGGGGGGAAAAAAGTAGGGGAACTGTGGGCGGAGAATCAGAGGGCGGGAATAACCCGAGGATTGTATCAGTGATCAGAGCCAGAGGTGTGGCCAGAATGCACAAACATCCCAATTTTTAGTATTTGTTTGGCATTTCACTGCCCAGTTTAATCAACCAATGGATACGCATGATTATTTAAGGTTATAATGAGTTATTGACATTAAAACACATTCACATAGTGGGATATGCTTTTAATCACAGAATTTCCCAAATACGATAAAATGTGGAAGCACAGGCCATTTGTTGCAGAGCCATGGAGTTTGTCATCAGCACGTCTCCCTTTTTCCACAACAGCAGTTTAAAAATGAATGGCAAAATATCCTTGTTTGCAAATGTTTTCTATATAATTATGGCTCTGCCATATTTGCCTCATAATGCAAGAGCTGCTGCATGATCTGACCATTTAAACTAATACATTGTTTATATCTCAAAAATATCAAAAGTTAATAAAAAATGTGACTTGTTTTGCTGCCTCCACCCAAAGTCCGGACTCGGGGTGGTCACACTGGTTGCACTGCCCTGGAGCTGGCCCTTCTCAAGGGTCCTGTGACCACAGTGACAGAGTCACTGTTGTTCTAGGCTGTGCTGCTTCACAGGCCTGCCCGCAAGACTGGAGGTGAACTTTAGTATGGATAGTGGTGGACAAACCTTGAAGGTTAACCCACATTTGTCACTGCTAGGGTCCACCTGCTGGTGCTAAGACACCAGGGCTTCTAAGGTCCTGCAAAGCCTTCTACGGGCTAGCATGGGATTGTGCTCTCTCAGGACAGTGGGCTAGTGGACTGATTATTAAGGCTGAACCTGGTCCCCCAGTTCCAAATTCAGCAGCTCTGGCCATAGTGCCACATCCTCTCCCCTACTGAGCACCATACTGCCCCACCGAGAAAACCTCACACTGCCTTCAACTACAACCCAATTGCTGACGGCTATAAACACCTTGATGCGGCTCAGTTTAAATGACGCACTAGACAAGAGCAAAATACACCCTACAAAAAAGTAACAACATCCTGGAAACAGCAAACACTCATAGGGAATGCAAAAATTAGCAAACCATGTGAAATGTAAGCAGGAACAACATGGTTACCTTAATGCTTTTACACTCACTATTCAGAAATCAGTGAGTGCTTTTGCCTGAAAAGTTAAGGGCACGACTACAGGGCCCTGAATGGACCCATGTCAATGTCCATTGCTTGTATCCTTAGGAAACGTATGCAGTAGGGTAAAAAGACCACATCCCTGGACGCAGAGCCGCTGTCCACATTTTGTTATCCAATCCACACATTGCAGTACCTCCAGGATTAGTGCACTAGTTGCAAGCCCAGGGAAAACAAAGACAAGAAAACAAAAATAGCGCTTCACTGGCAAACTCTGTAAAAGTGGCGCTAATGTGTTTGGGGGTGAATAAAATCAATCTTGCCAGTTTGCGCCCACTCTGTCTTACTTTATTGAGTTATTTTTCCTATTGTTAACCTTATATTCCAGATGCTGCACTTTGGGATTAAAATGTCAGAAAAATACATTTCCAGCAAAAATTCTTTTTTTTTTTTTTTTAATCCATTTCACATGGGCGCAAATAAAAGCAAGGAGAGGAAAGAGAGTGAGAAACCCATCTTGAAGTCATGGTTTTCAGTAAGAGTGCTAGACAGAAAGAGAGGGAAGAAGGAAAGACTGGGGGCAGCTGAAGTGGCAGAGCAGAAGTGGACACTGTATTATTCTTCTCTGGGCAAGAAGGAAAAGACAGAGTCCTGTTACTTCTCTGCCGCCGTCCTCGAACCCAGGGAACGCCGAGCTTTATTTATAGGTGATGGAGATTTCTTGCATCCTGGGATGCATTTTCAGAATAAAAAAGTAGGGTAACGGAATTCTTGGAATTGAAGAAGTAGGGGCACGCCGTGCCCTGTCGATCCCACCCACCTCGACCACTGAATGCACTCCTGTTCAGATAGTCAGGACTTAGTTGAGGGCTTAGCTGAGCAAGCTGCTTACTGGGATTGGGACTTTTCTGTAGAAGGGACTCCCGGCCTCACCCCCTCCCTCGAAAGGGCTGACTCACTTTAACCTGAAAAGATGAACTAAATGCCGATTTAGTGCCAAAAATCTTCCTGTTGTAAAGTTGGCTGGGGCCAAAAGTGTTCTATCCTCAGTCGACCTCTTGATTACCTCCTCTAGTTGAGATTCAAACAACTTAGATGCTTAAAAAGGAATCTTTATCAATAGTGCCTTTTGCGAGGCTTCTGCCTTCCAGGATCTAAGCCAAATGTGTCATCTGGCAGCTAAGAAGAACCAGCCATAGATTTCGATTCACTCAAAGTATCATCAAAGATGTCCGACGATAGGCAAACTTGTTGTTCCATCATTGCAAATGTTAACTAGGAAAAAATTAAAGACACAGGTCATTGACAATAGGAAATAGATTTACTCAAATAATGGCCAGGAGACAGTCATCCCTGTAAGACTAAAAACTGTCTCAACCTGCTGCACAGCAGACCGCTCCTTTTATTCACAGAAACCACAATGACTCCATGCATGTTATCTTACACGAACAAGTAATAAACAAGTCACAGAATAGGACAAGTCAATTATATATTTCCACATACCCCACACCACTTGCATTAGTGACCTTCTTGCCTACCTGATCAGTTCCCCTTATCCTGCAACCCTGATAAAGGTATGAAGCTCATTATCCTTTAACCTGTCCTCCCCGAGTTTGTAATATAATAATCCCCATTTGTAAAGCGCAAACAATCACCCGTAAGGGTCTCCAGGCGCTGGGGGCCGTCGGGAAGATTAAGCAAGCTATTGCCCAGAGTCACATGGTGCTGGGCTAATCTGCCGCCAGGAATCGAACCGTGATCCCCAGATTCCAGCGTCACGCCCTGGCCATGGCGCTACACCTCTCCCGTGTGTGTTATTCTGCTGTTCTCAGGGTCTCTTATCTAGCTTGAAACATGTGTCTTTCAAGAGTGGGAGTGGAGGTACATGCTTATGTGCGGTAATCTTCAATTCTTTCAACTCTTGTTAATTATGTTTCTCTTTTTAACTGAAACTTACTTATCTCGTGTTCTGCTCTCTCCTGAGCCTCCCAGCCGTACTCTGTCCTTGTGCAACCCAGGCCTCAATTGTCTTTTAATTATGTAGAGTTTTACAGTGCTCTCTGCAGTCAGAGATGGTGGTAGTTGTTTTTGTCTGTCTAAGATTTCCTTGCATTTTATATTTTCCTTAACATTCTCCCCTGTGGTTGATATTTCAACTACTTCTTCTAACTCCTGGTCCGTACTAAATGTAAACTGATATGTGTTCCTCAAGGAATCTGTTACCTGTTCTTGTGATTTCGGTATGTACATTCCAGGTTGCGATTCCGCCCGGCAAGTCTAAATCCTATCCGTTAGACCTGGGGGTCCCACAGGGTTCATCGCTGAGTCCCACTCTATTCAATCTTTATGTGAGGCCGCTGGCTGCGGTCGTCAAGCAATGGGGCTTGACGATGGTCTCATACGCAGATGACACGCAGCTGGCGGTCACGCTGAGTGGGGACTCAGACATGGAGGCTCCCAGGTTCTGTGACGGTTTAGGGGCAGTGGCTAACTGGATGAATTCCAACTGTCTCCAGTTAAATACCAAAAAGACTGAGGTTATGGTGGTCGGTAAGCAGGTGGCGTTGTGGGGTGACAAGTGGTGGCCCTCTGAATTAGGTGTGACCCCTCTTCCAGCATCGGAGATAGAAAATCTAGGGGTGTGGCTTGACCCGACCCTCGGTTTCATCGGTCATACCAAGAAGGTGGCGGCTTCTTGCTATGGCATCATTAGAGGACTAAGACCTATCCTTAAATTTTTTGATGCATCCATCAGGCAACTGGTGGTTCAAGCATCAGTGCTGTCCCGGCTGGATTATGCCAGCTCGCTTTTGGCTGGGATTAATCAGTCAGAACTCACCCGGCTGCAGCGAGTTCAAAATGCTGCAGCCAGAGTGGTGATTGGTCTGCCAAGGCGGTGCTCGGTCTCTACATCTCTGCACTCTCTCCACTGGCTCCCCATGCCCCAGAGGATTAAATTCAAGGTTCTCTGCCTTGCGTTTAAAATCCTCAAAGGTATGTCTCCCCAAATCTTGGAGAACTTGCTGACACCGTATGTCCCCCCGCGAACCCTCAGATCCATGGGTCAGAATCTGGCAGTGGTTCTGCGCTTCAGATTGGCTAGAGTTGGTGGCCGCTCTTTTCGTGTGCTAGCGGCAAAGTGGTGGAATTCTCTTCCTCCGCATATCCGGGCCATTGATGACCTTCTCCAGTTTAGACGGGCCGTTAAGACTATCTTATTTGTTTAGTTTTCTTGCTGCTTCTTTTGGCCCTTCCTGAGTCTATTTGTGTTGTGTTGTGCTTGCCTTGTCAAAGCGCCAGGACGCCCCTTCGCTGGGGCAGCTGTGCGCGGTATAAATAACAAGCATTAGAAATGCAATAGGTCTCGCAGCATTAGAGTTAGTGCTTTTAGAATTGTTTATGTTTTTTTTTGTAAATATTTAGCATGAGGTTGAGGGTGAGTGAGGGTGAGTGAGGCTGATGGGTGAGTGAGGGTGAGGCTGAGGGTTTGAGGGTGAGGGTGAGTGAGGGTGAGTGAGGGGTTGAGGGTGAGGGGTTGAGGGTGAGTGAGGGTGAGGGGTTGAGGGTGGGTGAGGGGTTGAGGGTGAGTGAGGGTGAGGGTGAGTGAGGGTGAGGGTGAGTGAGGGTGGGTGAGTGCGAGTGAGGGTGAGTGTGGGTGAGGGATTGAGTGTGAGGGGTTGAGGGTGAGTGAGGGTGAGGGGTTGAGGGTGAGTGAGGGTGAGGGATATGCTGTTTGATACAGATGTATTACACACAGAGATTGCAGTCTGCCAGATATGCAGTCTGCTATACACATTTATTACACACAGAGATTGCAGACTATGGGATATGCTGTTTGAGACAGATGTATTACACACAGAGATTGCAGTCTGCCAGATATGCAGTCTGCAACACACTTATTTCACACATAGATAGCAAGCTGTACGATATGCAGCATGCAGCACATTTATTACACAGAGGTTTCAGGCTGCAAGATATGCAGTCTGCAGGTGGAGAGTATGTTACCGAATGCCGGATGTGCGGCAAAGACAATGGAAAGAGACCTCTAAAGACGTCAAACTTCAGAGCATTGGATGTGTTCCCTCTTTGCTTCAAGGAGTTCTTAATCTGTGTAGAGGGGTAACAAGCGGTGACACTGACGATCGTGGACTCATGAAAACACGATCGGTCATCGACATACCTACTACCCACCTCGCTTCAATAATAAATGTGAGAAAACAAAATCTGTCCGTCATTTTTGAGGCCAGGAAATGTATGACAACAACATATATCAGTGACCCTGAAGAAAGGACACTTCTGAAACAGGCCAAGTCAGCGACACAGAGTCAGAGAACGGGAGGGAGGCCGGGACATGGTCCGGGATGACTGAAAGGGGGAAGTGGACATGGAAGTTTAGGGGGGTGCTGGGAGGTACAGAGGAGGCTGAAAGTACAGACGGAGTTTAGAAGGTACAGAAAGAGGCTGGAAAGTCTAAAGGCGAGCGGTGGACTCGAACCGGGGGAAGTTAGACGGCGCAGACGGAAGGAAGAGAGGGGAGGGGGGAGGAGAAATGCGACAGAGGTTTCAGGCTGCAAGATATGCAGTCTGCAGGTGGAGAGTATGTTACCGAATGCCGGATGTGCGGCAAAGACAATGGAAAGAGACCTCTAAAGAAGGGCTCGAGGTTTGATCTTGGGCACCAGTCTCCGTAGCCCTTCTTTTCAGGAACAGAATAGGGAGGGTGAGGAGAGGAGAGGGGAGGGTATGCCAAGAGGAACCGGAAGTGGCTGGGAGCAAGCATCCCCGTTCCCAGTAGTGCAGTGTGGACTGTGGAGGCATGGGTAAGGGGTCGAGGGGTGAAGTAAAGAGGACAAACGGCAGAGTATGCAGAGGAGCAGACAGCGAGTCAGAAAGGAGAGGGGTGTCGGCACGCGCATACACCCGAGGAAGTAAAGAGGGGGTGCAGAGGAGCAGACAGCGAGTCAGAAAGGAGAGGGGTGTCGGCACGCGCATACACCCGAGGAAGTAAAGAGGGGGTGCAGAGGAGCAGACAGCGAGTTAGAAAGAAGAGGGGTGTCGGCACGCGCATACACCCGAGGAAGTAAAGAGGGGGTGCAGAGGAGCAGACAGCGAGTTAGAAAGGGGAGGGGTTGTTGACACGTGGCTGGTGTACAGAAGTACTGAAGTGCAGAAGTACTGAGAGCAGCCTTCTTTGACCTCACAGTACCGGGCTGCGAGGCGCTACACATGCATACACCCGGGGAAGTAAAGAGGGGGTGTAGAGGAGACAACGAGTTAGAAAGAAGAGATGTTGTTGACACGTGCATGGTGTACAGAAGTACTGAGAGCAGTCTCCTCTGGCATCACAGTACCGGGCTGCGAGGCGCTACACATGCATACACCCGTGGAAGTAAAGAGGGTGTAGAGGAGACAACGAGTTAAATAGGGAGTGACCGCATATCTATACCTCACTGAGAGCAGCGGGTTTGATGTAGTTGGCGCTATGAAAACCCCAAATGCCAACAAATTAAGAACGGGTCATAAATTGCTAAGGAGGGCAGGGGCATACACACAGCACGTGCTCTCACAGCCCAGCAGGGCCGGGGCGGGTAAACGTGCTCATTAGAGGAAGTGATGGCGAGTGCTTGGCAGCTCCGCCTTCCAGGCGCTGCCTGATAGTTACAGGGGGTCTGGAGGGGCGGGGGGCGAGGGCGAGGGGGTGCAATCATCACGGGGCCCCTCGAAATCTGCGTGTCTATGGCTCTAATGAAGGAAGATTACTCACTCGCTCAGGTCACCGCTTGCCCGATAATCACCCCCTCCGGGACATTAGCCCCCGTGGGGAGCGTGTAGGAAGTGCTCCGGGGCAAAGCTGCCCGCGGGGGATCTGAGGAAGGCGCTATGCTCACGCCCAACACGAAGCGCCTGGAGCCGGGGACCCCGTGCTAGCTTTAGACAATAAAGTCATTTAAAACAAAGAGCTCTTGGTATTATGAATAAAGATGTAGGAAGGGCTGGGGACCGGGAATCTTTGGGATCTTAAAAGAAGTATACATAATTCGATATATTGACATCCACCGAAATTGAATTGAATATACCAACAAATATATAAAATAGCAAATCAATAAAATGACTATTTTTTTTAGCTATACACGATGTTGACCAAATTCAAGCTGGATTTTATCTTATTGTCCAATTTGCTACAACTGCACAACAAATACATAAAAAGACATAGCTTTTAAAACATGTGGCAAGATGCATTTTACATCCTCGACTAAGAGGGAGCAGCCATTTTGATCCGGCTATGGCTCAGTTTTCACTGCAGACGAGCCCTTGTTTGCCTTCTCACGAGTAAACCTCCGAGTTTATTGCTTTTTTGCCTTCAAAGAAGTCAACAGTGAGCCTGTCCGCGCACTCGGGATCCCCCAGCTGGGGAGGCACCACGCTAGCCCCGGGCCAACAAGTGAAGTGTTTTACGAAGATGGCGCCCTGCGAGCCGGTGCACGCAGTGCGTGTGTCGGCCTCATTTGGATGAGATTCAGGTGTGGTGAGGTTTGTTTGCCCACGAGGGGTCGAGGCGCACAGTGCGAGCACACATGATGTTTTGGGCGCGGCTGGGTGGTGTTTTGGGGCGCGTGTCTCCCTCGGGGATGCTATATCTGAGGTCTTGGCAAAACTCCGAGTTAGGAGGTTCAATCCTTGAGGGCTGAGAAGAGGCCTCGCTGTTTTGTTCAGTTTATTTCTTGCCATGGCTGCTAGAAATATGCGGCAGTAGTGGACTAACATTTCGTGGCAACCAGAGGCAAATTATTAAGCATATTATGAAGTTAAAGGCAAATCTGTCCACAACTTTTGTAGCATTATCTAGCTAGTTTAGCCTTGTAACACGGAGGGAAGGGGAGGGGGCGGAGGGGGCGGAGAGGGGAGAGGTGCGACACGGCGTTAGACGGAAGGAAGAGAGGGGAGGGGGAGGAGAAAGAGAAATGCGACACGGCGGGAGGGGGCGGAGCGGGGGAGAGGGTGTGTGTGTGTTGTTAGGAGACGGACGTGCACGCGCACGCGCTTTTAAGGTCAATGCGCATGCGCATAAGCTCAATGCGCATGCGCATTGACCTTAAAAGTCACGGGCACTGCAAGGAATCGCCACGATTCCTTGCAGTGTGGATAAAGAGTGGATAACTCGCAATAGTCTCGCTTGCTCGATGCGCATGCGCATCGACAGGCGAGACCTAAAAATAACATAACATAACATTCCTCCCACTTTAGTGTTAACTCTTTTACAGCATGCTATTACTATTTGAAAGAAACAGTACTTCAAAACCAAAACGATGGGCAACAAGGCCTTAAACAGTACTGACATCCAGGATGGTAGCCTATTAAACCAACCCTTAAACCATTCATCTGGGCCAACTCCTCCGCTCACAATTGTCTTTTGCAAATTGTGTAGAGTTTGTATTGCCTCCATCGGTGTTCCATCATTCACATCATTAGCAGGGACATACGTACAGCAACCAGTCCCTATTTTGCCCCCCCCACCAATTGCCGTCATCTAATCTAGCACACACCTGTGCTGTATTAGCATTACCCTCATGGCTCACAGTTCCTCCTTCACTGAATTAAATCCATCTTCAGGGATATTTATTGCTTTCATCAGCTACCACCAAGTTATCTGCAGCTATCAGGTGGTTGCTTTTGTCTGAATAAACAGTAGACACTTCCGAAGAACAGTTCGGTGTCATTGAACATTCTGTGATCCCGGGGGACATTTTCCCAGACAGTAGTGCCATAATGTTTTGCAGCTCTTTTCTTCCAATGATGGTGGAGCAGGGTAGTCGGACGGATCACAGGATGGTCATGTAACCTGGAAATGTTCACTCCTTGTATTACCAGGGAGGGGGTGTGCAAGCTGACCAAGAAACCGAGGCCATTCCAGTTCAGTGACAATTGCGCATAAGCCAGGTCTCTGTATTAATAATAGAAGTCTATCATACTGGAGGTGTTGGCATTGTATATTGTGGTGTTGCAGTTGTGGTTTGTACCCACACTTATACAAATATTTCCTAGGAAACAAAGAAAACAAGTATTGGAAGTGCAATAGGGCTCGCATTAGGAAAGTTTGAGGTATTGGTCTTATAAATGATTTTTTTTTATTTATGTGTTATTTTTTCAAATAGTTAAATTAATAGCTTTGTCATTTCCAATGCCAATAGTTATAACTTTCGCAAATGTGACACCACCTATAGCATTTGTAATGCAACATGTTTTGTATTTACGTGACTTAGATGTATTGATATTACAAATAACTGCTTTTAATTTTTTTAAATAAGTAATACTTAAATAATTTATTTAATTTGTAATGGCAGTAGCTTAAATTGTTGTTAATAACTTTTGTGAAGATTATGTTCAGTGTTTTTTATTGTGACGAAAATCCAAGAACAGAAGTGAAATATTAACATCTTTTTGTGATTTGTAATAAAGCGTGAAAGCTTGAAAACAGCTTGAAACATTGAAAGAACCTATTTGAACCAGTGATGCTGTGGTGGTGCTGTGGTGGTGCTGAGTGATAATGTGGTGGTGCTGAGTGATGCTGTGGTTGCGCTGAGTGATGCTGTGGTGATGCAGAGGGCAGAAAGGCACAAAAAACTAGTCTAACAGAGGGCAGAAGGGCACAACAAGAAGCTCTTTACAAGGAACCACTTTACCTCCATAGATAGTTTCAGAGTATTAAAAAAATCACGAGTAAAGCGATCAGGCCACCTTGTGTTCAGGCTGACATGCTGGTTGCAGGACTGAAGTAGATTTAAGGGAAATAAAAAAAACTCCAAACGGTTCAGTCACTCTGAAAGGCTAAACAAGACGAGGAAGAGCCAGTGAAAAGAAGATTCAAGAGTGCAGGAGTGGAAGTCTAATTCTGTGGTAGGCGATTAGTTTACTCCTTAATGCCAGTGTTGTATTTACCTCATGTCGCGCTCCAGTCCTCTTGGTTAACATAGCGTCCTTAAGCAGACTAGCCCTGAAGTGGCAGTACTCTCTACAGACAGGGAAGGAAAGTCAATTTGTCTGCTCGCCCTTTGATTGCATGCTGTCTGCATTGAGCACTTAGTCCCACGAGTTAAATAGCACTTGTCAAAAACAACAGCTTTGTTCAAGCCTGTCTTAGACTTTTTACCATGCCACGAGTCCAACACTCCGTGCCAATTCTGGTGACATGGAAATGTTGATTCAGGAACAATGTGGAAGCATTTCTTCGCAGCTCTGGCAGTACACATGCTAAAGTACCGTACCTTATAGGCGCCCATGAGACCTGTACATGGGGGTGTTGGGAGTGAGAGAGGTGGTTGGGCAGAGCATGGAATGGCTACAGGAGGAGGAATGAGGGAGCGTTGCCGCTTAGTTGAGAAAGGCTCCATTTTTGCTCAGAGGGTGGGGGAGGGCTCATAATGCGGAGAAGGAGGGGGGAAGCAAAAACAGCTTCAAGGAACACACTGTGCCGTGCAAAACAAAAGAAAGGCGGCACAGCTTCAAAAAGTATGTTTATCTATGCTTCCGTTGAAAGTGTTAGCCTGTGTTATAGAAAAAGCGCGGTATGCGTTCTGGGTAAAATATATATATATTTTTTTAAAGCAGGCGCTGTATTAAAGATCAAGCATGGTATGCGTTTTGCAAAAACAAAAAGTTTTATCTACACAATGGGCTCTGCATCATGCCACTTCTTTTGCATGTTGAAGTAGTAAAACATAAGGCGCGCCAGCTAGTATAAAAAACAAGTGGTTGTTTAATTTGGGTGGGGGCAGCACATATAATGGCAGAGTGAGTGGTGGGGTGAAGAATTAACACAGACAATGGGAAGGTGAGCGGAAAGAAGGAAAATGAAAGAAGCAGCACAGGCTGGAAAAAAGAAAGAAGCAGCAGCAACACTGACACTGAGATAGAAGGAGGAAACGGGGGTCAGGCAGCATTTTTAAAGTGGACTTGACGAACACTGCGATTCCGTGGGAAATAATATCAGAGCAACGCTCACTGGATTAGCTACCCCTCAATTTGTAGGCTGGAAAGAGATGTTAAACTCAAAAAGATGCAAAAATTGCAGACCAAAAGTGACATAAAATGGACTAAGACTAGTTGATAATACCGCACCTGGAGCAGTTTAATCAAAGTTGGCCCATGATCCCCCCCACCCCCCTCCATTATGAATTCCTTCAGTGTTCGTTGTAATAGCGCAGATAATTATGGCCGCTTGGTATGCACGGGGAAGGCACCAGCACTTTGGGTGTCGTTTGTGTGAGTAAATGGGCACTTAAACTGTGAGCCGGAGATGGATTGGGGGAGGGGGGAGAGACGTGTGGAGGAGGAGCGTGTGAGGGAGAGGTATAGAGAGAGTGAGCGAGAGAGCCCTGCGATGGAGTTTACTGTCAGCCAGAGATGAAGGGGGGAGGGTAGGAGACATGATGAGAAGCAGAGACTGAGAGAGTCGCAGCGAGAGTAAAGAGTACATGGAGGTAATACTGTTAACAGGGATGGATGTGGGTGGGAGGGAGAGAGAGGCAGAGACAGCGAGAAAGCATTGGCATTTAAACTGTCAGCCAGAGATGGGCTGCATGAGCGTGGGGGGAGAAAGCGAGGTCTCAAAGCGGCACGGGGAAAGGGTTCCTTTCAAGGCGCATGTCACGGACGTCGAATCAACAAAAGGACAGGGGTTTCGAAAGGGGCAGGAAAAAGCCCTGTCACTCTTCCCAACTTCAAAGGGGGGTGTTTTGTTCAAGTAATTTTTCATGTATTAGCAATCACGAAAAATAATAAATTGCTTAACAGTGTCAGTTTTTGTTCCATGGGGTTTATTCAAAAGCGTGCACATTACTCTGCTGAATTTTCTTTTTCTGTGCAGATGGATAACAGTTTGAGACATGAACACTGACTGTTGTTTAAATAAAGAAGAGATCAAATAAAAGGAGACACGGTCTGCCGGCCGTGTAACTGAAAGTACGGCTGGCCGTGAATAATTAGGGGAGGAGAAGCTGCTGGCGCCACCAAGCTGGGGAACAGATGGCTGGCTTTGATGTGCACGCGCTTTTTAGGTCAATGCTCTTGTGCATTGACCTAAAAAGCACACGGGCACAGCGCATTGCAGAGGTCGAGCCCTAAAAATGGTATCAGTTTCATGGTATGAACAGGTTTCGTCTTCTCTCCTACCCATGTATACCCCTTGGCATAGCTGTCCAATGTTTCCCCTGCACTCAATTGATTCCTTACTCTTCTTGTGTGTTCCATTCCAGAGAGACGCTGCACTACAAACTAATGTGAAGTTCCTATGCCATTTTCACTTGACAACGACTGACCATGTTAAGGGCGGGTCTGGAGGCGCAGTCAGGCAATTTCGGCTTGTAGGCTAGTTTGTTATTGTTGCACAGCATTGGTGGGCAGTTTTCTCCATGAACCCTTTCTCTAATATCTTCTTTACCCATCTTGAATCCAGGGGCCTCTGTCTCCTGAGCTCAAGTTCTTTAGATGCGTTTTGAATGGCCTGAGTGTCCGTTAGTATTTGTAGACTGGCTGCGTTTCTTTCATACTAAGGGCCTCATTCTGATGTGGGTTGGAAAGCTTCCTGAACAAATCGGTTTGGAAATGGTTTCAGACCCACTCGGATCGGGAGAGTCCGACCGACGGAGTATGATGCATCCGGATGCTTCCCAATACGATTTGGTTGGACTCCCATTGACTTCAGTGGGAGCATATGTTCCTAACCACATCATAATTGGGTCCTGGGTTGGGAAGACACGTTCCCGATCCGATTTGTAAGGAGCAAATGCCAGTAGGAGGGCTTCCTAACTGCATCAGAATCATGCCCTAGGTGGGAATGCTTTCCTAACCGCATCAGAATCAGGCCCTTAGTGGTGTTAACAACTATCTCGGATGCTGCTATTTTTGTGAGCTGGAATTGTGCTTTAACCTTACATAGACATGGGTGTATTTGGCATCCAACCACCTTTGGAGAAACGTCTTTAATAGAATGTAATCTCTCGGACCCTGTGGCATGGGGTATCGGTGAGCACTAGAAGCATGAGTCATTTGAAGTTTTGTTCTCTGTCATGGGTTGGTACCACATATTATCTAATAGGTTAACATGAATACTATGAGAAGCATTGTTATGAGTAACTCTTTGTCTCTGCAGGTGCACGTTATATTGACCTGATCTGAGGTATGAGTCATTGTAAAAGAGCAAGGTAAACAGCAACATAAAAAGACATATAAGGAAAAATTAAACAGAAATACAAAATAAAGCAGAAATAAATAACTGTTGAGTTGCATAGTCGAGAAATTGTTCCACTTGTGCGTTGGGTGGAGGGGTTTTTACAGCTGATCCTCTCTTCCCCTCTCTTTTTTGTTTTCTGTCTGTGGAGGTGTCTGATGCAAGGCATGGTCCAGTCGAACATCCGACAGGTGCATCCATGGCTTCCTGCCACCCACTTCGATCGCTGTGGGGGTACTCATTGTCACTGAGAACGGGTCTTTGATTTTCAGGTCCTTCCATTTCCAAACAAAATTACAGTTGTACACTTGTTGGCCAACGATTACGGGACCTGGCTGGCAGGCTGCTGTGGTGCACTTCTCCTTCTTTGATCGCTGATTGGAAAAGAACTTTGCAGTGCAGTTCAGGCGTTCCCCAATGCCATTACTTTGGGGATGATAAACAGATGACAGTTTGTGTTATATCCCTAAGGAGGTAGAGATGTGTTGTAACATTGAATCAACAAAGTGAGTGCGTTATTGGAACAGATCGCTTCTGAAATGCCCCACCTAGGTATTTACTTCTCTTATCAAAAAATGAGCTGTGGCTTAAGCATCATTAGGTACACCAGGTCCTGCTTTCAACCATCGGGAGAATGGGCCAACAACCGCAATAAGATACCTGTAATTATTGCATCTGTCAATCATGTCAAACAAATCTAAATGCATATTTTGAAATGCGCATGTTGGGCGTGGCATTGTTGGAGTAATCACCTCTAGTGTGGATTTGTTGCTGTACTGTTGACATACAGCACATTCCGAAATGTACATGGTAATCATTTCACCTGATAGAGGAATGAACCAGTCTGCTTGCAGGGTGGCAAGGGGATATTCCTTCGAGTTATGTGCTGGGAGGTGGAGTTGATCTATGGCTGTGGGCAACAGTGCTTGTGGCATCACTGACTTGCCTGTGCTCTCCTGCTTATAAATAAAATCTGATGCTGACTGGGTGCAGCCTCGCTGCCCCCACAACTCACTTTCATGTGACAGGGGCTGTTCTTGTAACTCGCGCAGATGCAGTCTTGTTGTCTCTGTATAGGGAGGTGGTAGTTCGACAGCAGGCTGTTTTCTACTTGTCATCATGGTGGAGGCGTAATCAGCAAATAGCTGAAATGCTTTTGCTGCCTCTTTTGCTGCCCAGTCTGCCACGGTGTTACCCTGGAGATGAGGTCTTGCTGGTTAGTGTGAGCTGCACATTTTATCACAGTTACTTTTTTTTTTATTGTTTTATGCAAGAAAAGACAGAAAGAACAGGTCAAATTTACAGAGAATCGTACATTATAGTCAAGCATCAAACTCAACAAATACATGGGTTTCGCCCAAAAGGAGAAAAAAACAAGAGAAAACCATTCTAAATCCATTCAGTAATTGGTGTCCAAATCTTTGTTACCATACCCCTCCTTTTCACTCCTTTAGTTTTATATATAGCTAATTCTAAATTATACATTGAAAGTAATCTTTCACGCCAATTAAAAAAAGACGGAGGGTCTGGGCTAATCCAGTCTCTAGTAATGCAGGCTCGTATTACAGCCATGCAAATAAAGATAAAACAAGTTACAGCTTTAGGTCTTGGAAAGCCCACAGTTCCTGAGCTCACGCCGATCAAGACCATCTCTGCAGTTATACTAATATTATTCTTTAAGACAGTCCCCAAGAAAAGCTCGATTTGCTTAAACAATTCCCCAAGCTTAGAACATTGGAAAAACATATGTAGTGCATCAGCTGCGTAAAGACCGCAGCGATTACATTGAGTCCCTGTTGTCGTGCTCCATTTAGCCAACTTGCTGGGTGTGTAATATAAATCCTGTATACACATAAAATATTGTGATTTCATCATCCCAGTTATAAGAATTCTGTTAGCAAGCATCACCGACTCATGTATATCGATTTCGGGAATCCCCATCTTATTTATCCATTTTAATTGGCAATTATTCAAATCATCAGGAAATTCTTGCATCAAACATAAATATAAAGTACCAATTGAAGTTTTTTTCTCTAAATACTCCAAAAGAGGAATTTTATTCATTCGTATGTCTGCCATGTGTCTTGAATTTTGTAAAAAAACTACGGATTTGCAAAAACTTTAAAAAAATAATTTCTTGTCAAAGAGAACTTAATCTGCAACTCTTGAAATGAGGCCATCGAACCATCGACAAACAAGTCCCCTAGAGAATGTATTCCTTTCGTACCCCATCTAATTGCTACTAAATCACAAAATATGGGAGAGGGTAATAGACCGGGTGCAGCGATAGGTGTGTACTTATTAAATTTTGCAATGCCCAGATGTCGTCGAACCTTTTGCCACACACCAAAAGTTGCTTTTACAATCTTAAACCTCGTCTTTTTATAATAACTTGGTTCAATCACTTTCATGAAACACGCCTTCATTCCTTCACCCATAAGTAATTCATAAATAGATGGGGTGCTGCAATAGGGAATTCTAGCTTTATCCCCAATAATGAGCGGGCTGATAAACTGAAGAGTCGCTTCAATATAATAAAAAAAGAAATAAGGAACATTCCAGCCACCACACTCTTTAGCCAGAATCATTTTTTTATAGGCTTTTCGTTGACGTTTATATCCACACAAGAATCTAGAGGCTGCCCTTTCCAGATTTTTAAAACAAATAAGTGGAAATTCTAGCGGTATTGTGCGGAACATATATAAAAATTTTGGTAGGATTAGCATTTTTAGAACATTCACTCTTCCGTGTAAAGATAAATGCAGATGATCTAAGCGTTCTAGCAACAGATTAACTTTGCCAGAGCTGGATTCAAATTCAGTTCAGGAATTTTCACTATCGGAAGTGAGATCTTGATTCCAAGATACATAACTTCAGACGCAAGTGGGATATTAGCAGGGGGGCTATCCCCGGAATACAAAATCTGAGTTTTTGAAAGATTTAGTTTGTATCCCGAGAAAAGTCCAAACTGTAGGGCTAAGTCATTAATTGCTGGTATAGCCAGTTCAACATCTGTAGTAGCAACAATGATATCGTCGGCATATGCTAGCGCTCGATAACTAGTATGAGCTAAGATAACTTTATTCTTTCTTCCATGTTAAGACGATTAACTAAAGGATCAGTGTAAAATGCAAAAAGTAAAGGAGCACATGGACACCCTTGTCAGGTTCCACGAGTGACTGGAAAAGGAGCCGAAATTTCAGTATTTATACAAATAGATGCTTTAGGAGCACTATACATAGTTCTAAGCGCAGTTAAAAATCCTGGACCAAGTTCCTTTCTAGATAATATGTCCCATAAGTAATCCCAGGCCACCCTGTTGAATGCTTTTTCAGCATCCAACAGGGTTAAACCAATATTTGACTGTGAAGCCTGGGCCCAATCTAGAAAGGTAATGAGGCGACGTATATGATCAGCCGTATCTCGTGCAGGAATAAATCCATGCTGATATTTCGGGGCAAGTGGGGAGATAATGCTAGAAAGTCGGGAAGCGAGGATCTTAGAGTACACTTTGCTATCTGCATTAATTAATGAGATTGGGTGAAATGAAGATGGAGAGAGAGGAGGTTTATCCTTTTTGAGGAAGACTGTGATTATTGATTCCTGCCAGGAGGCTGGGGCCATTCCTTTTTGAGCAGTTGTGCATACCTTGATTAACTCAGATTTTAAAACTGAACGGAAAACGCATCAGGTCCGGCAGCTTTACCTGAAGACAGCGAGAGAAGGGACAGTTCTATTTCTTCCCAAGTAATAGGTGACTCAGAGGAGGAGCTTAGCGCGCATCCAAGATGGTCGCGTGAGCACAGGGCTCCCCGGATCCCCGCCACTCTTCGCAATTGATCCTGAATTCTTGGACGGACTCTCGAAGATGAACCTCGGCTGAGTCCATAATTCTTTTCAAAATTTAAATCGGACTTGGGCAACCGAAATTACAGCGATTTGAACTTTTTGGGCCCACCTTGAGGCGAGCCGGGGGCTTGGCGACTTGTGGATCCGGGACGAAGTTGAACAACAACGGCAGTGGGGTCTCCTCAGTAGCCCTACCTCAACTTTCGGTTTCGTTTCTGGATCCTGGCTTGATCTGAGTGCGGGACCGTTTCGCTTTCATGTAATGCAAGCACTGCTTCATCATCACAGCCTTTTGGGTCAAGTCGTGACTTCGTCTTGCCGTACGAGCCAATTTTTGTGGGTTGTTGGTGCCCTGCCCGCAGGCGGCCATTTTCACTAGGTCTTGCGGGCCCCTCCGGGGCGCATCTTCTAGCATGGCAGCCAGGGGTGACGCTGAGAAGCGGAAGACCAAGACGCCTCTTCGTGGGGGACCGGTCCAGACAAATGTTATGGACCGGTACACTCAAGCCAAAGGATCCCCCGGGCTCTCCAGCCGTACCCCGGAGGACGCCAGAGAGGACCCGTCCGCTCCTGTTGAGTTGTCCCTGCAGGACATTATGGGCGCCATCACCAGTATGAAGGAAACCATCGGCCAGCAATATGAGGCTCTTGCTCATAAAATTGACACGGTCGCCATTGATGTCACTCTGATCAGGGCCGACCTGTCCAAGACCAATGAGAAGGTGAAGTCATTGGATCTTAGGACTTCCAGCCTCACGGCCGATGTGTCAGACCTTCAAACCGAACTCGGCAATTTAAAATCGGCGAATGACCTGCTTTCCCATCGGCTGGAGGTTTTTGAGAGCAGGGCAAGACGCAACAACGTCCGCGTCATAGGTGTTCCAGAAAATCCCGAGACTCACTCGGTTGACCTCCTGGTTGAAGATCTAGTCCTGAACCATCTTGCCCCTTCGGGACTGAGCAAGTTTTTCGCAGTGGAGCGTGCACATCGTGTCCCGGGTGGTAAGCCCAAGCCGGGCGCTCCTCCGAGGCCTATCATTGCAAAACTTTTTCACTTCAGAGACCGTGATGCGATGCTGCAGGCATCAAGGGTGAGCGGCCCGGTGAAATTTGAAAACTCCACTGTCAATTTTTTCCCGGACTTTACTCCATTTGTCCAGAGACAAAGGATGGGCTTTCAGGGGGTTAAACGACGTCTCCGGGACTTAGGATTAAAATACGCAATGCTTTTCCCTACTAGGCTTCGTGTGGAGTACAAGGAACGGACCTTCTTTTTTGATCGACCGGACAATGTGAGTGACTGGTTGGATTTCCTGCCGGGTCGAGGCGATCGGACGGGGCACCCTGGAGGCGCCGAGGGTAGCGAGCCTACACAGAAGTGACCCTTCGGTCCCTGACCTCCGACATCGGACATTGCTCAGCTGGGTGCTATTGCTATTGTATAATATTACTTATTGTTGTCCACATCCGGGTGGCGGGTGGTGACGGGCCTCTTTCCACCTCCGGGGTCTTTTTGTAGAATGGGAATGTTAGGGCGACAGGCACACTGCATGTTGGGGATGTTTTTTAGTCTATTGCAGGGGTGCAGGGAGGGGGGAGTTGTAACTGGTTTTGGTTGGGGGGTGGGATGGGGTGTTTGTTTAGGTGTTTCTTTTTCTCAAGGCGACATAATGGTTTTTTCTCTGCTTCAGGTGTCCTGCTCTCTGTGGGGTGACTCATGCATCACTTGTGGGGATGGGGGGTAGTGGGTTGAGGTTGCTTTCTTGGAACGTCAATGGATTGGGGGATCGTATAAAACGGGGTGTTGTACTGCAGTATTTGCGTCGTTTGTCGCCTGATGTGGTATTTTTACAGGAGTCGCATTTGGTGGGAAATGTGTGTCATGCTATGAATAGGTGGGGTTATCGCTTGGTCGCGCAATCCGGGTTCACCACTGGTCCCAGAGGAGTTGGTATTCTGGTTCGGTCTTCTCTCCCTCTAGAGATTGATAACATACTTCTTGACGACAGAGGGCGCTATGCTGCCCTCACTGGTAGGTGGGAGGGTAGGACTCTTTCGTTGGTTACTGTATACGTTCCTCCGGGTCTCCAGACCTCTACCTTCTCGGATGTTGGCCGGGTGATGTTGGAGCTACCTAATAGTCTTCTCCTCATGGGTGGGGATTTCAATTCTGTGCTTTCTGGCGGTTTGGATCCCCACCCCCCCCAGGGATCTTCCTAATTCCCAATCTCGGCTCAGTGGGTTCTTGGACACCTTTGGTTTGGTAGATTGCTGGAGGCTAATGCATCCGACACAATGTCAGTACACCTTTCACTCCGGGGCTCATGGGAGTCTCTCCAGGCTTGACTACATCCTTATGCCGGCTGCCCAGTCTTCCTCCGTCGGGGAGATCAGGCACTTGGCCCGGGGTATCTCGGATCATTCTCCTTTGTGGCTTAAATTCGATATAGGGATACACGCCGCGGGGCGGATTGCCCCTATTAATCCCTGGTACCTGTGTTATCCCAAGACCCGTAACAGTCTGATAAAGTCCCTAGATCATTATTTCCTGGAGAACGAGGGGTCCGTTTTGTCCTCTGTGTCCCTGTGGGAGGCCTTTAAGACTGCTATTCGTGGACAGGCCCTATCTCTAATAGCTGAGACCAAGAAAGCTAGGAATGGGGAGGTCGTGAGTCTCGAGGCAGAAATACTAGAGTTGGAGGCTGACCTAGACTTAGGCGTTACCCAGGATAGACTCCACGCCCTTGGTTTGAAGCAGTTTGACTACAAATCCCTTGTCACCGATGCTGCCAAGACAATGTACAGGGAACAGCAAGGTAGGCTGTATGATGTTGGGGATAAGGCGGGTAAATTGATTGCCTGGCTTGATAGGAAGGAAAGAGCGAATCGTGTGGTCCCTGTGATTAGTGAAGTAGTGTGGCTCACTGGTTAGAGGCGGCAGACCCGAGAGCAGAGGACGGCCCGGGACCAGGGTTCGATTCCCGGTGCGGCAAGTTTCTGGACCAGGGTCAGCGGACTCGATAATTCTCTCGCCTCAGTGCCCACTCTGATCAGCGATCACACTCGGCAACTCTGGGCATTAGCTTGCCTCATCTTCACTAACGGCCCCACCAGACCGCCGGGGATGCCTGGTCTCACCCTGGAGATACCCATTAAGGGACCATCTCTCAGGGAAGCCAGGAAGGGTTTTGCAGCGGTCGAAGCGCCTTGGGACCCTACGGGTAAGTAGTGCGCTATATAAATGCCTATACATCTGTGATTCAGACTTCGGATGGTGTGAATGTGACTGACCCTGGCGAGATTGTGGAGTGTTTTGCTGACTATTTTCGTGTAGTCTACTCCCCGGTGTCCGATAGGGATGAGGATGACTCCCGTTTATTGCTGAGGGATATTGCACTGCCCTGCCTTTCTGAGGAGGATCGAGAGTGCATGGAGGCCTCGTTTTCGGTGGACGAGATTGCGACCGCAATTCGTTCCCTCCGTTCGGGCAAGGCTATGGGCCCAAACGGCTTGCCCATCGAACTGTACAAACTGCGCCCGGACAAAGTCGCACCATATCTCCGCGATATGTTTATGGAGTCACGTGATCTTGGCATCCTCCCTTGTGACCAGGGTCTAGCAACAATCGTAGTAATTCCCAAGGAGGGCAAGCCTCGTGATTGTTGTGCGTCATACAGGCCTATCTCCCTACTGAATGCTGAGCCGAAGATTCTCGCCACGGTCCTTGCTAATCGTCTACTCACTGTTATTTGTGACCTGATCCATCCGGATCAGTCCGGTTTTATTCCGCACAGGAATACTGCTCTCAATTTGCGGCGTTTACATGGCGTTCTCGCTAGGGCGGGGTCTCTTCCGGAGCCGGCCATCTTGGCTTCTTTGGACGCCACAATGGCCTTTGATACGATAGAATGGCCATATCTCTGGGCAGCCCTGGCGAAGTTCGGTTTCGGTGTGGAATTTATCACTTGGGTTAGACTTTTATATACGGAACCGCTGGCTCAGGTGGTCGTTAATGGTAGAGTGTCCCAGTCCTTCGCTCTTGGGAGGGGTACTAGGCAGGGGTGCCCGCTGTCCCCCCTGCTCTTTGCTCTTGCTTTAGAACCGCTTGCAACCTGGCTCCGATGGGAGCCGTCGATAGGGCATTCAGTGGGCCCCCGATTTTGAAGATCGGGTCTCGCTCTATGCCGATGATATCCTTTTATACCTCACCTCCCCTCGTAAGTCCCTTAACGTCCTGTTTGACGTTCTCACTTCTTTCGGCAAGAACTCTGGTTTGATCATTAATTGGTCTAAATCGTGTGTGTACGTCCTCTCGGTCTGCCTTCCCCCCCCTGCCGAGTAGGTTTCCCATTCAAATTTCACAATCTGGCTTCAAGTATTTGGGGGTCTTTATATCGTTAGACCCAGCGGCCCGCTACGAGCACAATCTCCTTCCTCCTCTCCGACGATTGAAATTGGACGTGTATCGGTGGCGTAGATTGCCGTTGTCGCCTCTTGGTCGCGCGGCACTCTTTAAAATGATGTTCCTCCCTCGATTTCTCTACGCACTCCAGAACTCTTTCGATATTATTCCGGCGGGCTACTTTCGGGAGGTGGAAGGTTTACAGAGGAGGCTTGTTTGGGACGGTCGTGCACGGATCGCCCTTGCAAAATTAACTCTCCCCTGGTATGACGGGGGCATCGCGCTCCCGGATATCAGGAGGTATTATTGGGCCTCCCAGCTGTCCGCAATCAACCACGCAACGTATGCACCCGGTCCTAATCCGGCTTTCGAAATGGATAAATATCAATTGCCCGGCGGTAACTTCAATAGAGCGCTCTACTTTCGGGCGGCGGGGAGGCACCTAACGGGACCCACCAGGATTGCAGTGCGTGTGTGGAAAGATGCGAATGCGGCGATGGGATGGAATGATCAATTGACACGAGCGACCCCTTTGTATGCTTCTGAAAGACTGGGATGCCTCTGGACAACGAAAGGTTTTGAGAACTGGGATAAGATCGGCATAAGCAGAGTGGGTGATCTTTGGGTGAAGGGCGCGGTGAAGTCCTTTGCGGTTCTTCAAAGAGAGTATGAGTTGAGTGATAGGGAGTTCTTCAGGTATGCGCAAGTTCGCCACGCTTTGATGTCGGTTTTCACAGCCGGTTTTAATGTTCCTGAGTCTTCCCCACTCGAGGACCGTATACTTGATGGTCATCTGCCCGATGGTACGATCTCCTTGATTTATAAGAAATTAATTAACAATAGGGCGGATCTCCTTTTGCATCTCAGGTAGGCCTGGACCGGAGACGGCTTGGAGTTGGATGACGAGGATTGGCAGTCCGCACTGTCCTCCCCGAAGGAGGTCGCCATTCCTGCCCGTCTCTGTCTCGTCCAGCTCAAAATTCTTTATCAGGTGTATGTTACGGGCCCTCGTTTGGTTGCTATGGGTTTTTCCTCGGATGGGTTGTGTAAGCGCGGATGTGGAATGAGTGCCACCTTTCTTCATATCATTTGGGAATGTCGTGAGGTGGCGGCGTATTGGCAGCGTGTGCATGTGGTAATGGAGTGTGTCACCGGGGTCGTTCTGCTACCCGAGGCCCGGAGATGTTTGTTGAACGTGTGGGAGCCGAATGATTATAACGTTGTTCAGGCCCGGTGGGCGGCACTTGGGAACATGATCGCAAAGAGAGATATCGCGCAATTGTGGGGTTCCCAACGGGCCCCCACCGTGTCAGTATGGAAGGAGAATATGGACTGGTGCGTGTTTAGAGAGAAGACGGTATATTTGGCTAGGGGCAAGCCTAGGGCGTGGAATAAAATTTGGGGACAATGGAACTCCAACCGTGGTACCAACTGTACGCCCCCGTTTGAGGATTCTCCAGACATTCCTCTGTCCCCCTGATCCTGGGGTTCCTGAAAGAATTTACTCTTTTTCCTGATTGTCTGACTTCCTCACTGCCTCCTACCCCCTGGTCATCTCTATTGTCTTTTTGATTCTCTACCCGATGCTGCAGGTCCCCCCCGTTGGAGCTCGACCTTGTTAAGAACGCTTTTCGCCTTGAGTTTTGTTTTAACTGTTTCTTTGTTCCGTTTTAAAAAACTCAAAATATTTATCTACTACATCCTGTGTTGCAGAGAAATGTATCCTGTTTCTGCTGGACCTCTAGGGGATCAGTCGCTGCTTTGTGAGGTCATACAATTGCTCTACTTGTTTTAGCGGCCGGCCCCTGTGGTTGTAGGCCCATACTTGTAGTACTATTGGTTTTGCACAATAAAGTTTAAAAAAAAAAAAGTAATAGGTGACTCTAAGTATTCTGCCTCTTCCAATGTTAGAGCAAAGTTAGATAGTGATTCCATGAAGTCAGTTACTCTTCCTTCAATCTCTCCAGTGACATCATCCATATAAAGTTTACGATAAAATTCGCGAAAAACCCCCAAGATCTCGGCTGTGTTATCATATAATTTCCCTGATTCATCCATTATTCTATCTATATTAGCTGCGACGGCCTTTTGTCTCAATCTTTTAGCCAGGTGCTTTCCAGAATTTTCCCCAACTTCATAGACTTCAGATCTGTAAGCAGCAAGCTGCTGAGCGAGTTTTGTAGCAAAGCCTTGATAAATCTTCGCTTTCTGAACTGCTATGTCCCTTAAAATTCCCTCCGTGCCAGTACCTGTGCTACACGCCTGCATTAAGTTAATCTCAAAATCTCTCAGCTTACTCATCTCTCCTTCTTCCGTCTTCCTTTTCTCCCTCTGTATTCTTATTGAGTAACTTAAAGTTTCGCCCCGGACCCCAGACTTGAATGCATCCCATATAATCCCTGTTGATGCAGACACTTTATTATTTAAAAAAACTCCGGTATCCACTCACGGTCAATATAGCAGGGATCAAATAGAAGTTTTCGTTCAAAAGACCAGGGTTTATGAAATTGTGGAGAACTAATATCTAAACTAAGAATAATAGGATTATGGTCCGAGATCAGTTTAGGAATAATATTAAAGCCTAAATTTGCCGAAGTATTAATAAGTACGGCGGAAACAAAAAAATAGTCCAGCCTACAATGCTTCTGGTGTGGGGCAGAGAAAAAAGTGCTCCCAGAAGTACTGCCAGATCTAAGAAACCCAACATCCACTAATCTATATTCCTGAGAAATAGCTCTAATGGCCTTAAACACATTTTTCTTCCTGCCTACAAAGGGAGTGTTACTAGATATATCAAAAGTTCCCATCCAAATGCAGGTTAAGATCCCCACACAAAATTAACGTTGAGGGCCATAATGCTAACTCAATACTTAATTGGTTCAGGACTACAGGGTCATCGGCGTTGGATCCCTAGACAGAGCATATGGTCATAGTTAACATATCTAGTCGTAATTCAACAATGACCCATCGACCCAACAGGTCCTCCTTGATTCTTCTAATCTGCCCCAGCCCGAACCGTTTTAGAATAGCTACTCCTCTTATAGTAGATCCCTGACGAGAACATCCCACTACTTCTAAACCAAGATCCCTAAGCCAGCCTCTGTTTTTCCAGGGTATGTGAGTTTCTTGAATACATAGTATATCCGTTCTCATAGTTCTCAATATTTGGGCCATTATGCCCCTTTTTCTTTTATCATTAAGTGGAGACAAATAAGAATTGCTCTGCATTTTGTCTCTGCATGAACAGGAACCGGTGAGCCCTTAAAATCTCCTTCTCCCAGTCCCACTCCTTCAGGTCTGGAAACGCTGATGCAAAAAGTTCCACAACAAAGCGTCGAGCATCCTTTCCCTCGACACCTTCTGGTATACCCAAAACACGTAAGTTGTTGCGTCATGCACGATTTTCTAAATCAGTGAGTTTCCAGTCAATGTCCTGACCAGTCTTCTGTAATACAGTAATAGAGGATTTTTGAGTGGAGAGTTCATCCTCAACTGAAGAGATCCGCTCTTCTGCTTCCTGTACTCTGGTGATAGCTTCTGTACAAGACTTAGTGATGCGGCGGACCGAATTCTGCAGCTTACAAACAGCTTCCTGGGTCCGGAGCCCTTCCGCTTTGGTCTCCTCTCTATGAGCCATAATGATTTTGTACATTGAAGACTGTAAATTGTAGATAGACTTGAGGGTAATTTCTCCTTCACATTCTGATTCAGGATATTCAGAAGTTTCTCCTTGAATGACCTGCAGGCCAGTCGTGGCATCTCACTGAGGCTATTCCATCATGCTTGGACTGGCATTGGGATGTGCATTCGAAAGGTCAGGCACCTTACGGACTGTACCGAGGGTCCCAGCATTTGCCGCAGAATCTAAACTTAGAATGTCATCTTCCAAAGATAAATTGCCATCCTCCACCCAATCACCTGAGAAGGATAGCCTGTCATTATCATTCTCTCCTTCTGACATAGTAGATACATCCGACATAGAGTAGAATTGACCCCCGAAGCCAACAGATTCTCCATCATTCACGGATACCTTTCCTGTATCCTTATCTTTATCTTTGCCTTTGTCCAGCGTATTAGTTGGCTGATTTTTAGTCGCTTGAGGAGCCTCTCCAGAGGGTACAGAGGCACAGAGAGTGCCCGGAATCTCAGAAGCTAGGCAGAGAGACATATCGGTAGATAATTGAGTAGGATTAACATTTGCCTTAGGTGAGACTCTGACCTCTCCCACCGCCTAACACAGCTCTGTCAACTCTTCGTCCGTGTCAGTCTCAAGAGATAGTACGGACACTCCGGTTTGACCAGGTTTTAGCATCACTGCTGTTGCTGGGACCAGCACTGAAGAAGGGCCTTGAACCGTACTCTCCCCCATACTTGGACCCATAGCCGTTCTATTTCCGTCCCCTTGACCTATAGCTGTCAGGGCAGCTTGAGTAACATTTTTAGCACCAGGCAAGTCCCTTTTTTTGAAAAAATCGGTTACGGTGCGCTCCTTTGTACCCTTATCTGGCTGAAGTATTGAATGTTCATTAGAGGCCATACGTGAACTATTACTAACCACCTCTGGAGTACAAGCTGCACTGGCGTCGCCAGTTAGAGCGGCGGGAGCCGTTGTGGTCGAAGTCGAAGTCCCAACTAGAGCTGCTGCTGCTGCTGCAGCAGCGGCCTTTGCTCTGACCCCCCTTCCCTTAGGAGCCATAGAATTCTTTTTATTAGAGATTAAGATTGTCACTAGATATATCTCTTGGAGTGATTTGGCAATATATTGTAATGAATACAGATTCAATTATTCATGCAACTGTGACAAAGCCCAATTTCATGAGGACCAGGATATTAATGTGTTTCAGCCTCAATGTCTCCAAATCAGAAAAGAACCGGGGTGCCTCGAGACAGCTTCACCACTACTTCAGTTTTGACAGCCCAAAGCAGACCCAAAGCGAGAAAAAAAGAAAAAAAAAGCTTCACCCCTCAGCTGCCTTAACAAGGTCTGCCCCCCAATTGCCACACAGCTCCGCTGGGTAGGATAAAAAAAGAGTCTGTTCCGCTATTGCCTTCACAAATCACCACCAAAACAGTCTCAAAAGATAAATGAGTCCTACCGCGTTTAAGGGTGCAGTCTCTGGAACGCTATCTGAGACCCGCCAACCACCTCAGTCAGCTCAGTCAGATCGGAGCACTCCCGCTCCAGTGAACCGTAACTCCAGCTGCTCCAGCTCAGCGGAGAACGAAATTGGCTTTTACTTGTAATCAAGGAGCTCCGTGCTCCGAGCTCTTCTTCCAGAAAAAGTCTCTCCCTCTGAGTAGGGGAAACTGACACCAAAAGCTGTCCACGAAGGCACCAAATGCAGCAACCACCAGGCGGAACAGCGAGAGAGGGCTCGGACGCCCGCCCGCCAGACACAGAGCAGCTCCCAGCGGTAATTGAGCACTGCGGCGGGTAGGAACCGAAGGCAGCCGCGTTTAAATGCCACAGCCTGACTGCAGCTTTTCTCACCCGCTGCTCCTCCAAGGACGAAAAGTTGAGTTTTCAGGCTTCAAGCTCCATCGGGGGGGCAAGGCAGCAGGTAAATTACGAATACATCAGCAAATATTTCGATATCAGGTAGGGACCGCTCACACACCACCTCTCATTCGGCCGCGTGAGCGGCCGCCATCTTGCCTCAAGTTCCTGACACACTTATCACAGTTACTTTGGAGGCTTTTATCAGCTGCGATAATAAGTCTTTGTGCCTTACTGGTGACCCATCAGATTTGAGAAATCCCCTCCTTTCCCATCTGTGAATACCAGAGTGTATTGTAATGGTAACACATGCTGAGTCTGAATAGATAGTCACCTCTAATCCCTTATCCTGGTGTAGTGCTTCAATGATGCCCACTAATTCTGCTGCTTGTTGCAAAAAGTGAGTTGGCAGTGACATCTGGCTTACAATGTGTAACATATCAGAATAATGCCGCTGTTCAGCCTTGACAACTGCTGCTCTGGAATGTCTGATCCCTGTTTCCTGATCTATGAAGGAATTTAGGAACCATCGGCAAAGAGCAGGGTGCTCCCTGGGATAGGGTTTTCTCTTGCGAAACAAATGTGGTCAGTTGAACACAAAGGACGCGCACTTTCTACTTCAACCTTCTAGGTTTTCATCAGATTCAGTTATTGTTAATAACGTATTGAAAGAAACAAGATTTTCAACGTTGCTGTTATTTTAATTCATAAAGCATGTCTTTAGAAATTATTATCATTTCCAATATAAAGTTCTTTTGACATCTCTGGGATTTTACGACGTTACATTATGCCCAATGCATTTCGGGTTTGTCAAACCATTTACCCACATCACAGTTTTTTCGCATTAAACGAATCACTTCTGATCCACAGACACTAGAGAAAGCATTGATCGCACAACAACATCAATATTTGGAAAGAGGTTACCCCAAAGAGATTCTAGAAGAATCCATCAAGAAGTTGGCCAAATTACCACGAGAAAAATTATTGAGACCAACCGAAAAAGACACTAGTAAGAAAACAGTGTGTGTTTTGAAATTTTCAACGGAAACTAAGAAAATCAAAAAAATCATTAACCGACATTGGATGTTAATCAAATCCGAACCGGATTTACACCAGCTTTACAGTGAACGTATAACATTGCACATAGAAGATCTCAAAATCTTAAAGAAATCTTGAATACCAAGAAACCGACACCTATTCAACATAAAGGAATGGCTAAATGTCTAAATTGCACTCACTGCAATAATGTAATAATCGGAAAAACTTTCAGGCATCCCACTCAAGGGTATGAAATCAATCTGAAGTACACAGGCACATGTGACTCCAAGAATCTGATCTACGTAATCAAATGCCTGTGTGGCAAAATATACATTGGACAAACTGAACGAAAAATAAAAATAAAAATAAGGATATCCGAGCATAAGAGCAATATTCGGACTAGGAATACAAAATCCGCTCTAGCCACTCATTGGTTAGACTGCAATCATCAAATTGCACAATTGAAATATACTATACTGGAGATATTGCCGCAACGCTGCGACATGGACCCTACAAAACAGCGTTTGCAAGCTGAATTTTTTGGGATTAAAAAACGTAATGCACTGCAACCGACCGGGATTAATGATAGAATTGAAATGTCTTGCTTTTTATAAACTTACACATGCACAACGTCAGTCTTGTAAGGCTGACCCTATTTCCTCATTAATCACAGGATCGACTGTGCAATAACTTAATCCTATATGTACTATACTAATGTTTATTAACTGCATTTTTGATCTTAAATTTATATTATCTAGTGTGTATATCATTTCTTATAATTTGTTATGTTTCGACAAATGTTGTCCATCATATTGTAACTTTTGCGAAGATAGTCTTTTCTCCGTCTTTCACTTCGAGTCGATGCTTTACTAATCGCCTTTCCCTTTCCATGGGTCTGAAGCATTAACCTATCACATCGCTGTTCACTCGATCACGTGATCGGAACTTTAGCACTAATGGCATGAGACTCCCCGTCTTAATATTAACGAGTTTTATTATTATTTTTTTACAATTTCACCCAGTCCGTTTTGTTGAAACGTTCACTTCACTTCCATTCCTAACAGTTTTTTCGGCACATATATCGAACGCACTGTTTACTTCAGTGCGCTCGCGATCACATGACTTAGTCACTTCCCTACAAATACTAATCTGATAGGCTAACCCAATATCCGTGCTCTTCCGCGTTCGGAAGAGAAGACCGAGAGCCCCGCGATTGTTTACAGACCGTAAGTTTATGCGTTGCGTGTTAATCTCTTTCCCTCGAACAGAGACCCGCACTTCTGTTTCATTTATGTGTTAAACTTCTCCCATATTCTTTGGTACATATAGGTTTATACTGTTTGACTATGCACACTTATGTTGTTGTATCAGATTGTCATCTGTTAGATAGAACCTTTAGTGAGCAAAATTAGGATGTTAATCATGGATTGTAATTTTTGCCTGAGTATCAGGATTTTCACTTTTGAATGCTAAGGTCTTGTATGTTTTTGTTTACAACAGGACCCTGACGAAGGGTTTCATTGACAAACCCGAAATGCATTGGGCATAATGTAACGTTGTAAAATCCCAGAGATGTCAAAAGAACTTTATATTGGAAATGATAATAATTTCTAAAGACATGCTTTATGAATTAAAATAACAGCAACGTTGAAAAAACTCAGCGAAATCTTGTTTCTTTCAATACGTTATTAACAATAACTGAATCTGATGAAAACCTAGAAGGTTGAAGTAGAAAGTGCGCGTCCTTTGTGTTCAACTGACCACATTTGTTTCGCATTTCAAAAAGGCACTGACAGACACAGTGCAACAAGGATAGCGCCAACACCAATCAAACAATATTGCACTCACAAGCAATGGGCGCACGAAGATACTAACACTTATAGGGTTTTCTCTTACCACCCTGACTTTATCAGGTACATATGTGCCACAGTCATGTACCTGTTCATTGTCCATATCTGGGTGTGCAAACAATGTTACCAGATTGACCGTGTTACCGCGCACCGCTAGCAGCAATGGTAGTGAAAGTATCACTTCATAGCCGGAGGCCCTCTGGGTAGGGAGGGTGCCCTTGGCTTACTGTAGGATGGCAAATACTGCATGCTCTACATATAGTTTGAGTGGCAATCCCATCACTATGGTAGTGACTGCTCTACATATAGTGTGAGTGGCGATCCCATCACTATGGTGGTGCATTTCTGGACTGCAAATGCTGTTGTGGCCAGTGCTTGCTCAAAAGGACAGTGACCCTTTATTATCGGGTCTAACAGACCACTGCAATATGCAATTGGCGTATATTGCATGGATTTCTTTTGAGTCAGTAGTGCAGTCATTGTTAATCCGTTACAGTGACAGAAGAGCTAAAATCTTTTACCGTAGTCTGGTGTACCTAACATTGGAGCATTTGTAATTGCCTTATTAATTCCTGAAATACCGTCTCCCTTTCATCGGTCTGTTTTATCCTGTTCAACACTCCGTCCATCATCCCCTTTGGTATCGCTTTGTTCGCCCTAAGTTGGCAGGGTATGCTCAGACGTGAGTCCCTTGCTCACTTTGCCACTGGATTCAAGCTAGCCTGGCTGATGACGGCTGATTAGCCAGAAACCAGTCCCGGGATGCTTGTTTCTGGTCCAGGGAAGACATGGCTTGGCAGTTCGGGCTGGCCTGTTCCCATGAGGCACAGGGTCAGACTGATTTGCATATGGCCATGTCTGAACTGAGGTGGCGGAGTGAGCTAAAGAATGATGGTGGATTAAACCCAGATCAGTTGACTGGGGGTGAGTGCTTGCATTGTTCAACTCTCCGTCCATCATCCTCTTTGGTATTGCATTATTAGTTTGGGACCCTTTTAATGCGCTCAACAATGGTGTAGTTAAAGAAGAGGCATAACCAAACAGCCATTGTCTCACATAATTTCACAGTCCTAAAAACTGCTGCATTTCCTTAGCTGTATTAGGGATGGGCATGTTCCTGATTCTTTCTGCCCTATCAGGTGTCACTCTCCTCCCAAAATGGATTATTAGTTGTTCCAAATAATGCACTTTTGTTTGTACGTATTGCAATTTGTCTTTGTCTACTTTGTATCCCTTCTCTACCCGCTTACAAAGGAGACTGATGGTGTCTTGTCTACATATATGATCTGTGGGACTGCATATTAAGTGTCATGCACATATTTCAAAAGTGTACTTTACATTGGATGTTTGTTAAATCATGTATCAGTGTCCTGTTGAAGATGCTGTGGGACTCACAATACCCTCGGGGCAGTCTCAAATGTTGGTACTGTGTCCCTTTGTATGCAAATGAGGTCAAGTATTTGAGTTTGGTTGCAGTGGGATGCTGAAAAACACATTTTTCAAATCAATCTCTGAAAAGTGGGTGGAGTCTGCAGGAATGTTTGTCAAAATCACTGAGGGGTCAGGTGCCACTGGAAATTCAGACACCACTATGTCATTCAAGGGGCAGAAATCCTGTACTGTCCTTCAAGTTCCTCCCTTGCCCTCCTTACCTGGGAAAATAGGGGTGTTCCCAGGTGAAGTCCCCCCGTATGTTACTCCATGCTCTAATACAGCTTGTACTGTTAGAAAAAATCCCTCCTCTGCTACGGGATATTGGAGCACCCTGGGCAGTATTGCCCCTTGTTTCAGAGCTATCCATACTGCATCATGTGCCCTCGGGTCTTCATATCAAGTCATTTTCTCGTGTTGAACTATACTTCATATGTCTTGACACTGTACTTTAATTGTATTCTAAGATTGATGCCCATTTCAAACACCACTTTTTTGGTCAATGGGTTGTCCTCAAATGATTCTTCATCTGATAAGTCTCCTAACTTAACTCCTGGGCCCATAAATACAATTGATTCCCACAGTTCTGTCAAAGGCTATTAGTATTGTCTATCCTGATCTAATCTCAAGGACTTGTATGTCAAATATCATATGTTCTTCTTTCACAGAGTCCAGGGGCATCATACACCTGAAAAATAGTTTCATTGGTATTTGCACTTTTTTCCCTAGTAGTGCTGGTGTCTGTGCTATTAGCAGTTCAGGCTGGACTGTTCCCATGAGGAACAGGCTCAAGACTGATATACATAAAGAGATAATCTACTTCCATTGATCGAGAGGTTCGGGCCAGATGTGGCACACTAGAGGGGCAGCCCAATATCCCTAATGGGTAGAGCGGCCCTCGTTAAAATGATGGCCCTGCCCGCTTTCTTCATGTCCCACCAAATACCCCATGTAGGGTTCCTTCTGACTACTTTCAGAAGATGGGGAACTATGTGGTCTCCGCTGGAATGGGGGCAGCTCTAGAATTTTCCTTTCAAAGCTACAGAGGAGGGTTTATGAGGGGGAGCTGCAGTCCCAGATATTAAGAAGTACTACTGGGCAGCACAGTTGAGTACAGTCAATGCATGGTTGTATGCGGATAGGGAGGAACCGGTATGCAGGGTTGACCGTCAAGCGATGGGCGGCAGAGGCTATCTGGCATTACTATACCGAAAAAAGGGATTGAGACAGTAGAAGTGTCTCCTCTGATTATGTTAGGAAACAAAAGGCTAATGTAGAAAATGGCATCCTTGCCTCAGTCGAGATTGTAATCGGGCTACCATTGTTTGTATTCTACAGATAGCTATGTCGCCATATGGATGTAATAATAAACACATTTGTACTCCGCTCGTGAGAGGCCTTGCACTATGCCAAGGCTGTGTGATAGGATTCTAACAAAGTGTTTTCTGTCAACAAGGTCGGTGTTTCTGCGAATATAAATTCAAGCGTCAAAAATGCAAAATGAGTGTCAAACGTTAATGTGGCAAAGAGAAGGCAACTTTAAGAAAAAGATTTGTGTGTATACAGGAATGGTATTGTTTCCTACTCGGGCCTAACTAGGCACATGACAATGTGTGCTGCAGAATGCAGTACTCAAGCAAAGTGGAAGTACAGACCAGAAATAAAAGAATAATTCTCCTCTTTCTGCCAGCCTTGGGTAGGGGCACCATTTTGGCTCAAACCTATGTTTATCTGTATTAATAGAAATGGGTTTGCGTCAAAAGAGTGGATGGATGATTGGGAATGCCCATGTGCCATCCAGGTAACCCCTCCTCAATGTAAGGTACCTCAAAGTAATCTTTTTTTTTTTAAGAAAGCCATGCAGTCAAATAAATTAGGCTTTGCATGACCTTAAAATCTCAAAATAGATTTTGCATTGCGGCTGCTCCAAAAAAACGATGCAACCACAATCAAAATCTTTGTAACTCTGGAGCTGATTCTCTTGTATTTTTGTTTCAGTCTAAATGTGTAGCGTAGTCATTGGCCAGTGATGTCTAGATTTCTGTTTTCCATGCTGTTGGTTTAGTCACGGTATTACAAATATGCTGTTTTCTATGTTAATTCTTACCGTGATGACTAGTTTTACCATATTGAAGTTGTTTATTGGCTTTATTGTCCTAAATCCTTTTTTTCTGTTTTTTACTCTGGAAGGTAAAAGAAAAACATTATGAAAGGAATCTGAAGAGTGGGAATCACAGTGTATTGGAAAAACAAATGTCATCATAGTTAAAGTTCCATTAAAATGTTCTCAAGCAACAACCAATCGAACCTGACTTGGAAGCACGAACATTAGAAAAATGTTATGCAGAGTGGAGGGAAGTTAACTTACTGAAGGAATTCTGCAAATGTTTTTGATGTGAGAAGATATTTTAATGCACACAGTTGTTTCCAAAGCAGCGCACGTACCTGATGCTCTTTCCCACTGTAACAAACTCTAACAAGTCCGATCTCATGCTCACTAGAGAGCACATGTTCTGCATGTGACATCTTCGATGTAAAGATCACCGACTAACTGTGCAATATGAAATCAACTTGAGGCCAATCCTTGAAGAGGCAATATGAATGAATAACTCTAATTAGACACCAGAAAACTTGCAGGAAAGAGACTCCTTTCATATCTGCAGATCGTATAAAAGATATATGTCTGATTCCCGTAAGGTGAGGATGTTGCCATTCTAGATCAATGTAAAAAGGTGTCCACCGCTAGCTATGATGGTGGATTGGTTAGGGTGGTTTCACTGTTGCTGAACATACAAAACATAATACATTTATACACAATGTACCCAACCTGGCGAGAGAATCCAAGTGAGCCACAATCTCAAGCAAAGTCCATATGAACATACGGAATGAGGGAAGGATAATCATTAAAACATAACACACAACAATGGAGATCTTTATCAATATTCTGAATGAAAGGAGCAGTTGATAAAATATCAAAGGACTCTGGTGAAAAACCATATGGATATTCTGTATGTGACCCGGCTTTCAGTCAAAAGCATGCACCATCTATACATCAGAATTCGCACTGAGAGAGACCATATGGATGTCCTGAATGTGGCAACGTTTTCGAGATATCATCTGAGCTATTGGAATATCAGATAAGACACACCAGAGGAAAAACATATGAATATTATGAATGTAACTATGCACACAATTGTATGAATAATCCAGCATCTGAGAACTCACACTGGGTAGAAACCATGCAAAGGTTCTAAATGTGTTCAGGCTTTCATTCAAAAGAATTCTCTAACTGTGCATCAAGAGTTTACTGGGAAGAACCCCTATGAATGTTCTAAATGTGACAAGACTTCCATAAGAAAGTTGACACTATCCATTTATCGGAGAACTCATACTGGGAGCAACCGCCATAATTGTCCTGAATGTCAGAAGCCTTTCATGAGAAAGATGGCACTCCCAGTATATCAAAAAGCTCATACTTGGGAGAAACCATATGGATTTTCTGAATGTGACAAGGTTTTACATTCATCACAAGGGGTATTGCAAGATGAAATAAATCACAGCAGTGAGAAATCTCATGAATGTTGTGAATATGATAAAGCTTTCATTGGAAAGAGAAATCTATTTTTACACCAGGGACCTCACATGAGGAAGAACCCCTATACATGTTTTAAATGTGACAAGGCTTTCACACAAAAACGTACACTATTCTTACATCAAATAATTCACACTGGCAAGAAACCATATAAATGTTCTGAATGCGATATGGCTTTTAAAGTTAAGAGTCATCAGGCATCACATCACAAAACACATACTGGGGAAAGGCCTTTTAAGTGTTCTGAATGTGATAAGGCTTTCACAAGAAAATGCTCTTTATCAATACATCAAAGAATTCACACTGGGGAGAAACCATATAAATGCTCTGAATGTGACAAGGCTTTCACACGATCAGGTTCACTAGCCACACATCAAAGAATTCACACTGGGGAGAAACCATATAAATGCTCTGAATGTGTTAAGGCTTTCAAGACAAAAATAGAGTTATCAATACACCAGAGAACTCACACTGGGGAGAAGCCTTATGAGTGTTCTGAATGTCACAAGGCTTTCGCACAAAAAGGTACACTAACTGCTCACCTAAGGTGCCACACTGGGGAGAAACCATATAAATATTCTAAATGTGGCAAGGTTTTTAATAAAAATGGTTACCCTATCCAGTATCAGATAACTTATACTATGAATACACCTTATAAATGTTCTGAATTGGAAAAGGCTTTCAAAGGTAAGCTTTCACGAAGGCAACATCAGGGAGCTCATATTGGGAAGAAACCATATAAATGTTCTGAATGTGATAAGGCTTTCAGACACCAATTTACACTATTCATACATCAAAGGATTCACACTGGGGAAAGACCATTTAAATGTTCTGAATGTGGCATGGCTTTCACACGAAAATGTGTTTTATCAATACATCAAAGAATTCACACAGGGGAAAAACCATATAAATGTTCTGAATGTGAAAAAACTTTTAGGATGAGAGGAGAGCTATCATTACATCAGAGAATTCACACAGGGGAGAAACCATATAAATGTTCTGAATGTGATAAAGCTTATAAGATGAGAAGAGAGCTATCATTACATCAGAGAATTCACACAGGGGAGAAACCATATAAATGTTCTGAATGCGATATGGCTTTTAAAGTTAGAGGTCATCAGGCATCACATCACAAAACACATACCGGGGAAAGACCATTTAAATGTTCTGAATGTGGCATGGCTTTCACACGAAAATGCTCTTTATCAATACATCAAAGAATTCACACTGGGGAAAAACCATATAAGTGTTCTGAATGTGACAAGACTTTCAGACAGAAAGGTACACTCGCCATACATCAGAAAACTCACAGTGACGAGAAACCATATTCATGTTCTGAATGTGATAAGGCTTTCAGATCAAAAGGAGAGCTATCAGTGCATCATAGAACTCACACTGGGGAGAAACCATATAAATGCTCTGAATGTGACATGGCTTTCGCAACAAATGGTACACTGTCTTATCACCAGAGGTGTCATACGGGGGAGAAACCATATACATGTTCTGAATGTGACATGGCTTTCAAACGTAGGTATACACTATCCCTTCACCTGAGAGCTCACACTCAGAGTAAAAACATGCAAATGTTATAATTAGGCCGTCCAGTTTTCAGTGTTTATGTTTTGTGGATTGCAGTGGTGTTTTCTTATTGGGTTCCAAACCTTTTTATATCAGTGCTTAATCAGTGTTTGTTCAGCTTTGTCTATCACGGAATAGACAAAATATATGTTTTTTCCACTGATTATGAAATGTTGTTATAAAGAGCGTATTAAATATAAAGGCGACTAATGCATACTAGATAGTGACTTACCATTGACAGTGTGTCCAGTGGACTTACGTTACACTGTTTTAAGCATAGAAAGTTTGTATTACACTCTCACTCACCCTTCATTACCCTCTCTCACATCTCATTATCTCTCACACTTTGTTAGGACTCTGGGTTACATTCCTGTTAATGGATTAAGTAAGAGTGATATATTCAAATGTTTTTGAAAATTCTATAACTCAGGTGGGAGTCATTCAATTACTCCTTACTTAATATTATGACATTTTAGGGGTGGACAACCCTGCCAGCAGCATAACACCTCGTCAACTGGTTAACATTTTTATTACAATAGATTAATTTGCAGGCCTGCATTCTAAGGCAACTGAAACTTGATGATTTAAGCTGGCTCACCAATGCTTTTCTGCACTCTTTGCCTAACTACATTAGGGTGGTGCCGCTGTTGTGTTTACATTTGTAGCTGCCATAGAAATATCTAACTACAAGTCAGTCCTTAAATTTTACTAGGCATTACATTGTATTCTGAGACTTGAAAGTTTGCTTTTAACATTGTAATTATATGTGCGATCAGTAAAAAGAGTTTTTTTTAAAAAAAAACTTTGTAATTATATGCTTGCAAATTCCAGCAGTAAATTGCAGTTGCGTATGAAGTCATGATTAGCTGAAGGTATCACACTTAACAATGGGACACCTTGCAGCCATGAATTTCTTTGGCATAAATGTCTTGTTTTGTACAGGTTCAGGAAGTGGGAGAGGCTATTAAGTCCCTGACCAGGGAAAAGGTACAGGGAAAGGATGGACTTCCTATTGAGTTTTTTTCAACCTTTGTGGATTCTTTGGCTCCTCCATTAACCAATATTTATAACTTTGAGAAGGGGAGTGATGCCTCCCCACCCACTATGTGAGAGGCTTTGTTTGTCCCTCTCCTTAAACAGGGCAAGGAGGTGGATCAACTCTCCTCCAACAAGCCACTAAGGATAATAAATGTGGATTACAAAATATTTAGTAAGATCCAAGTCACTACATTGCGTCCTTGACTCTCGATCCTGATGCACCCCGGCCAGTCTGGGTTTATCCCGAATCGTAGTACCATCACTAATATTAGACAACTTGTTCATGCACTGCACTCCCCACTTAGGGACTACTCCAAGGCCACCGTACTGGCGGTTGACAGCAAGAAAGCTGTCAGTTCCTTGAGTTTGAATATTCTCTACACTACTATGGCTGGTTTGTAGCAGATTCCTCTCCTGGACAAAACTACTGTATACTTTCCCACTGCCCGTGTTAGGGTGGATAGATTCATATCCAACTTTTCCGGCACACACCACAGCTGTTTACCATGGAGAAGGGGACAGAAAGGAGAGAACGATTGTCAAATGTTTTTTCCGTGGGCATGTAGCCCTCAGGTAGTCACATCTCTGGAGGGGCTACCAAGCTCCACACGACGAGAGAAGGGTTCCGCTACCCTTGGAGTGCGTACAATAGTGCACTCTGGAATAGCTGGTTGCCACGCATTGTAGGAAGTCATCATCAGATGGTGAGGGAACTGGTATCCTATTGGCTAGTAAGCACTCCATTCTCTGAGGGCACACCTGGCACCGAGACCTCGGATCACATCTGGACTCAATCAATCAATCAGGGAGATTATAAGCACGCTACTCACCCTTGAGGGTCTTATGGTGCAGGGAGTGGGAGGGGGTGCTCCAGTCAACCGAAGAGCCAGGTCTTGAGGGTCTTCCATAGGATGTGCATGGTGGGGGCGCGCATGATGTTGATCAGTGGCTCGTTCCAGGTCTTGGTCGTGATGTAGGAGAAGGTTCTTTCACCCGTTCTTGCTCTGTGGATGCACAGGGGTTCGCCGAGGACGACGGATCTTAGGTTCCTCATGGATACGTGGAAGGAGATTCTGTCATTGAGCTATTGAGGGCCGGTGTTGTGGTCGCATTGGAGGCTGGAGAGAGGACCAAAGAAGGACTGCCCTGCTGTTTCCTAGACCTGGCAATAGAGACTGGACCAACCGCTGGGCTGCACCTGCTGACCCTTGGGCTAGCAAAGAGTGGACTGGATCTGTGTTGCCGGGCTCGAGGAAGTCGTTCCCGAGCCATAGACAAGAGAGGTGACATCCAAGAGTCACTGAACTGACTTCCTGCGTCAGGACCAGGGCCACAAAAGCCGAATACGGCCCGTTCTGGCAAGTCAGTAGCCAAAATCGCTTTATTGCCACTGACCACTAACATGCAGCCAGGTAGGTTGGAACTCAATGCTCAAAAATTGCACCCGAATCTGCTGAATCTGAAAGACTTGTTGGAGTGCAGTTTGGTCACCCAAGGCGGACACTAGCTTTCACCAAAGGGAACCACTGGTTTTGCTGTGACCTGAGGCCAGTAGTTCTGGACCAAAGAGGACTTTGAGGGACTTCAACCCCTATGGCCAAAGTCAACCCACATGGACCATAGACCGAGGGGGATCCCAGGAAGACCCACTTAGCACCCTACAGCCTCTTCAGCATCCTGTATCCCTTTGCAGTAGGGCCACTCCAATGAAGTCTACAACAGCCCGACAATAGAGCTTGAAATGTACTTGAGACTGCTTTGGTGAGAAGGTAACTGTCCAATACCTCCTTACTGGCTGCCTTGATTTACTCCCTGCTGGAGTTACTCGCCAAAATGGTTTGGAATAGCCAAACATAACTTCACAATAGTTTTGCAAAGTTTCCAAACTTTACAGTTACCAGTGCTTGTTGGATTTTTACAGTGATTTTCGTTTTACTTAAAAATCTATATCTCCAGAACCCTTTGACGGATTGTTTTCATTTTGGTGTCTAAAAATTCATAATAATACTATCTATTATTATAAGTTGCTACCTGATTTCTTTTGTGTTGTATGATTTTCTTATTTTGTTGTTTTGGTATTTCAAAATCTAAATGCTTTACACTTGTTCCTTAGTCTGAGCATGACAGCACGAGGCCACAGCTGGCCAGGGTTGAGAAACAGGTTTTACAAACTAGCTTGATTCGACCCTAGACGGTATTGTGAGTGTATCAGTCGGTAAGGTCTCAGAACCACACCATATAATGCACCACTTTCCTCACACATATACAAATGGTACTCATGACCTGCACAAAGAAGACAATATATTATTTTATTGTAACTTTATATAGTGCTTGATATGCCACACATTATGGTTCTAGTAATCGCTGTTGCCTGTTCCTATAAAATGCAATCTTTTCATTACTGTTTGGCACTCACATTTTTCCGATATTTATTATGAACTGGAAACAACAGGTGCATGCCTTCTAAGAAAACAGGCACTGGGAAATCCAATGGGTCTCACCTTGTTGACTATTGGCTTTCCCCGTGCTTTTTCCTGATGTTTTACAGCAGTGGAAAAAAAGTACTTTTAGGCGATGTACAGCATTGGAAAAAACGGAAAGATGAGATGGTGTGATGGTGTGATGGCATATGTGTGCCAGCGGAATGAAGTGGTCACCATTTTCTTTTTTTTGTTTTTTTAATTTTACTATCCAAGATGGTGGATGCCACTTGGATCAGTAAATAAAACAAATGTTTTTCCTCGGTTGGGGAGGAGGGCAAAAGAAGCAGGTGAGGGGAGAGAAACAAGGAGCACTAAAGGAGAAGAAGCACATGAGAGACAGAAGATCCTGGTAGAAGTAGCAAAATGGAGGGTGGGTGCAGGAAGGTAGGATTCTTCTAGAATGAATGAAAATAAATTTGTAGAGCGTACCTAAACCAGAAGGCATCAAGGCGCTTAGGATGGTAAAACTGTTTGGTCAGAGGAGGAGTGGGAGCGGGTTATTGATAAGCTTCCTAAAAGAGCCAGGTCTTAAGTGCTTTGCGAAAAAGGGTATGGGAGGCGAGTCCCTTAAGGTCATCAGGGAGGGTGTTCCAGAGTCTGGGGGCGAGAGCTCGGAAGGCCCTTCCGCCCCATCTGGCCTTGGAGACTTGAGGAACAACGCGCAGATTTTTATTGGAGGAGCGAAGTGCTCTGCCCGGGACATAGGGGGACACAAGTGACCGAATGTCTTCGGGCCCAGTGCCATTCAAGGCACAGTGCATAAGGCAGAGGGCCTTGAAGTTTATCCTAGCTTGCATGGGGAGCCAATGCAGGTTCTACCTGATGGCCGAAACAGAAGAGTGTTTCGGGGGCATCCATGACAAACCGGGCCGCTGCATTTTGCACAATTTGTAGGCGATGGACCAAGCCGATGTTAATGCCTAGGTGAAGTGCATTGCAGCAGTCCAGCCTGGAGGCTAGAAGGGCCACTGCGACTTGTTTGCAGGCTTCAAGGGAGAGGTAGTGAGTGATTTTTCTTAAAATCCTCAGAGCACCACAGCAGGTGGAGACTGTCCTGCTGACCTGTTTCTCGAGGGAAAGAGTGGTGTCCAGGATAACACCCAAATTACGGGCGGAGGAAGAGGGCGTGGGGCAGATGCCAAGGGCAGGGGGCCACCAGTCCATAGACCAGGTCTCATGTTTGGCACCGAAGATGAGGACCTCGTTTTTTCCCCCATTCAATTTAAGGAAGTTCTTAACCATCCAGTCAGCAACCGCTTCCATACAGTTTTTAAAGTTGAGTTGTAATATCCACAGATTGTGTTATGGAGACCATGATCTGCGTGTCGTCGGCATAGGAAAGAACTTCTGGGACAAAGGTCCTTACAAGCCTGGCGAGTGGGGCCACATAAATGTTGAAAAGAGTAGGGCTCAAAGAGGAGCCCTGGGGGACCCCACACTTCACAGGCTTGATTGGTGAGATGAAGTCGCCAAGCTTTACCCTTTGCTGCCGTTGGTCAAGGAAGGATGTGAGAAGGCTGAGTGCGGGGCCATCTACACCCATCCTGCTAAGGCGACTGGCAAGAATAGAAGGGGACAAGGTATCAAAAGCCGCCGTTAAGTCAAGCAGCACCAGTAAAGTCGTTGGGCCACTATCAACCTTGGCCCGAATGCTGTCGACAACAACAGTGAGTGCCGACTCGGTGCTGTGTGCCCTTCGGAAGCCGTGCTGAGAGGGGTCCAAAGAACTGGAACTGTTGAGGAAGGCACTCAAATGGTGGTTAAGGTGTGCCTCCAGGAGTTTAGTGGGGGCAGGGAGAAGAGAAATGGAACGAAAGTTTTTTAAAGTCCCCGGGTCCAATGTGGGCTTTTTCAGAAGGGGTTTGACAATGGCCATTTTCCACGTCGAGGGATAAACCCCTTCAGACATAGCTAGATTCATGACCTCCACGAGAGGGGGCATAAGTACCTGCCTGCATTCTTTCAAGATTCTTACAGGAAAGAGATCAAGCGAGGATCCAGACTTAAGCCTGTCCAAGAGCACACTAAGATGGTCGGGGGTGAGAGGGGGAAAATGGGTGAGCCGAGTGGAGAGCTCGGTAGCTTGATTTTCCAGGGTTACGGCGGCTGATGGGGGGGATCAGGGGGTTAAGATTGAGGTTGAGGGTTTCCAACTCAGTGTAAATATACAAGATTTTAGTGTGGAAATAGGTGGAGATCCGATCGCATAGATCTTGGGAGGCTATTATAGGGTCTGGAGCCTGAAGGAGGGATAAAGTGTTGACTATATTAAACAGGTCTCTGGGGGAAGTAAGAGAACCAGTTAATTGAGTAAAGTGCGCCTTCTTTTCAGCCAACACTGCCGCTTTATAGCCCTTGAGGAGGGTTTTATGTTTGTCCTTCTCTATGGGGTCCAAGTGTGATCTCCATAGTCTTTCTTGCCTCCAACAGCCCTGTCTAAGGGTCCTGAGGGAGTCCGAGAACCAGGGGGCCGAAGGTCGCTTCCTGGCTGAGTAGTGTTGGCGAGCCGGGGTGAGAGATTCGACGGCCTCTGCTAAGGTGTTAGAGAGCTCGAGAGCCGCAGCTTCAGCATCCTTTATAGGCAGGGTTGTGCATTTGGATAAAAAGGGAGTAAGGGTCTCATTGCTTATCTTCCTGAAATTCCTCCTCAAATCTTACTTGTTGCAGTCCAGCTGGGGTCTGGTGGAAAGGGGAGTTGCAAAATCAAGGGGAACGGCCAGATGGTCAGACCAAGACAGGGGGAGGGGGGCTCCAGTCTGGAGCCGGGGGTCGTTAGAAAATACCCCATCCAGGGTATGCCCAGCTAAGTGGGTCGGGCTGCCCACTAGTTGCAGCAGACCGCAGGAGGCTAAGGAATCCAACAAATGGACGGTGTCGGGGGAGTTGCGGTTTTCTAAATTAAAATTAAAATCCCCGAGGATGGTAAAATTAGGGGTATCGATGTAGGGTTCCAGAATTTTTAAGAGTTCGAGATAGAAAACGGACCTGGGGCCAGGGGGTCTATAGATCAGGATCCCTGAGAAGGAGACCGTAGGGGAAGGATTTAAGATAAAATGCATAGCCTGAAAGGGGTCGTGCGGGGAGGACAGATAAAAGGTACGACATTTAATCGAGCTATGGTAGAGTATCCCAAGGCCCCCTCCCACGCGTCCTATTCTATCCATTCTGGCCAATGCATAGCCTTCAGGGATGGCGTTTACTAGGTCTGGCTCGGAAGAGTCCATGACCCAGGTTTCGGTGATAAAGAACCACGGGGGTTGCTTCTCAGAGGTGAATTCCTTGAAAGTAATATTGTTTTTAACAAGCGATCGGGTATTGATGAGGAACCCGGTGTGGGTGGACATAGGAGGAGGACCTGGTCTTAAGGGGGAGGGCAGATTTTTACCGGTATTCGGGGTCTGCTGGTGGTTAGCTGTCTTATTCCAGCAGCACTCGGGAGTCGTTATGAGCGTTTCCGGAGTGATGGTGTGATGGCAAGGAAGGCGAGAGGGTTTGAGGGCTCGTGAGGTTACAGGTATACAGGGGTTCCATTATGGCAGGACGGGGAGGGGGGGCAGCGTACCTGGCCCCTGGCGCCTCCTTGTCGCTGACGGGTGCAGAGGGGCTGGACTCAGGCGTGACTCCGGCCCTGATATGGCGTGTCCGCTGGTCGCGTCCGCTGTGCGGAGGCATGACCGTATCCTTAAGTACTGTCCCTCTAGTGGAGAGAAGGAAGTCTCCCAAGCCAAAATGGCCGCTACAGGAAGCCTGGGACCGAGGGGCTCAGCACCTTAACTCTGCTGAGAACCCCTAGGAATGCGTGGAGAGCGAGTGAAATATTAAGTAATTAAATTAAAACTGCTGGAGATAAAGCAGAGTGCAGGGGAGGGTTTTAAAAAGATTTCAAAACGGGGGGGAATCGCTGCGATAAATCCGCGAGGAGACCCTAGTGATAGCTCACTTAATCTGGCTACACACAGTTAAATTAAACAACAACCTCCCGGCTTCCGCCTCAGGAGAAATGCAAACAGCGTATCTCTATTCTAGCATAGTTACCCCCACTATTTGCCGGGTGTCAGTGTGTTTTTGACTTAGTCTGCTGGGATCCTGCTAATAAGGACCCCAGTCGCTGTGCTTTCTACCTAAATTTGACTGTGGTAAGTACTGTTGTACCTCCACAATCGGCTACTGGTGTACCCTTGTAAGTCCTTAGTATATGGTACTAAGGTACTGTTGGGTTCGGGAATGTCACTGGATGAATGCTTGTGGGTTCGGGAGGGTTCTGGGAAAGAATGTGGAGCGGCAGTTGCTGCCAGGGTTTGGAAACTATTGGATGAATAAATGTAGTGTTAAACCTACCTCACGTGTGGACTTCACTTCATTGTCCGGTAGGGCCATCGCCCCCCTCTGCGAGGCATCGGAGCCGTGCTGTGTCTGCATTTCCTCAACACAACTGTTTCCATGTTGTTTGGAAGTCCTGGTTTTGCGAGGCCTTTCCTGGGTGAGCGGTGAGCTGAGCGTAGAGCCTGACGTGCAGAGCCCTGAGCGGACAGCCTGGAGTGTGTGATGGGAGGCCTGAAGCAGGGGTACGATCTTCGTTGGTGAGGCTATGTATCCCTGAGTTAAATTATTGAATACTAAACCCAGCCTCGCAGTCCTACCATTCCGGTGCACCCTTTGTCACAATCTAAAGCTAAAAGTGAACAAGTAGAGGCTGCATGTTTCCGTTGTGGAAGCAAATCACATTTAGGGAACGCTAAGCTTTGTTTTGCCTTAAATCAAACATGCTTTAAATGTGGCAAAAGGGTAATTTTGCTTGAATGTGTAAAGCCAGTTCTTTCTTTAAAAAGTCCTGCACAGATGGTGAAAACAATTGCACAAGATATGTCTGATTCTGATGAACAATGTTATGAATTATTGATGTTGTCCTCTTCTCCCTCAAATTCTGAAGGCATGGTGGAAATATCTTCCATGATAGGGGCCCACAAGAGGAAATCTCCTGCGTGTAAAGTGAATGTCAACGGGGAGTGTATAGAATTTATAGTCAATTCCGGTTCCCCTTTCATGCTGATTAATGCAAAGGATTTGTGGGAGTTGGATGGCATCCAGTTGCAACAATCCAACATCAGAATTTTTGCTTATGGTGGAAAAAAAAGCAGAAGTGATGGGGTAGTTTTTGGCTGATCTTGCTTTTGGTTACAAACAACAGAAGAGTGTCCACACAGGGATAGTTGTGTCCAGCACAGAAAAGAAAAGAAAGTCAAATCAACCTGAGCAGGGATTTCTCAGGGATTTCTTGGAAGCCCTGACTCACCACCCTGAGTGGTGACATGCTTCATCATCGGGCCCACCAGGAGAAGCAGAATGCCTCCCTGGTGTGCTGCAACGCCAGGTTACTGCGGAGCGGGATTTTTTTGTGACAGAGTGTACGAAAAAAGTGAATTAAAAAATACCAAGCAGCTTTCCCAAACAAAAAACTTTATTCCGTGGTTAGCTGGGTATTAGTTAAAAACAGTGGTCGAAGTTGGGAGAAAAAAGTAGGGGAACTGTTGGTGGAGCATCAGGAGGCGGGAATAACCAGAGGATTGGATCAGTAGGAGTCAGAAGTGAGGCTAAAAAGAGCAAAACATACCAATTTTTAGTATGTTTGGCATCCACAACCAATGGATAAACGTTTATTTGAAATTTAATATATTAGTTAATTACATTAAAATACATTCACAACGTGGGATACATTTTCGATCACAGAATGTACCAAATACGCTTATAAGAGGAACCAGGTGCCGTTTGTCTCCGAGCCATGCGGGTTCTTTCATCAGCACTTCTCTTTCCTTTTCCTAACCATTTGTGAACATAAAATTTAGGAGTAAATTCTATGACAGGAGGGCCTACATGTTGGGGAGCACTGTTGAGTACATCATTCAGTGCCCCTCAGTCAATGCAAAATTGTAGTCCTACATTTTTTATGTGCTTCACTCAACATGTAATGAAGCCAGCATTAAATGCCTTCTTGTTTCCTGTTATTGTATCTAGAAATAGCAATCAAAAATGAATATATACACCTAAAACAACCCAGACCTGTTGGTTTTGCAGATGCTTTTAGCATTATCAGATGAATGGGGTGCAATTAATATATTAGTAGTTTGTGTAATTACTACTCAAGTTAGTTAGCAATGAGAATTGCAAATGCATCAATTCAGAAATTATGAGATTCAAACAGTGGTAGAGTCAGAAATAGGTAGTGTTGATAGAGCGCGCAGGTCACCCGACCAACCAAATATGCACTTTTGGGCCTATATGAATATTTCACGTAATACTTTAATCGGGCAACCCGCACTCTACCATCAGCAGTTCGGTTCTTTATTTACTACTGTGTACCTGACTTACCAATCCTCGTTCAGGTACCTAAGACCACAATGGGTCGAGGAGCTAGCTGTGGAGAAAGTAGACAACACAAATACCATATAACAATTTTGTACTCCTTATAATAACCCCAAACGCAGGAAGTTTCAAAAACCTTTATCTAGTTCTCGTTTTCTTCAGTTTCAATGAGCCACAGGTTAACACAAATCAAACTATCTATCACTAGAATTAAGAAAATAGTATAACAATGAATCAAAGTGAGAAACATTTAGAAATTTGGAAATAAAGGGAAGGCAAATAAGGAACACGCTAATTTTAGATCAACAGACTTTCATAACTTTACTAAAAGGCGGGTAAGAAAAGGGAACAATACTAGTCAAAGCAGATTTTCGATTATCACTAACGGTCTATAAGAAACAAAACTTTGATTTGATTCGTATTCACTAAAGGGAGGGTAAGAATGGAACAAACTATATATGCATATGATTCTGTATTCGACTAAGGGTAGGGAGAGAATGGAACATACTAATACATCAAATTATACGAGAACCTTATTTGTAGAGAAAAACAGGGTAAAGGACAAAAGGTAATTTGCTTTATTCGAGAAGGGAATGAAGATTTGAGAAAGACAATCACCCACGCAAGTTTATATTTACCTAGGACAGAATGAAGACCAACCCTGGCCACGGGTCCGTTGGAAAAAGGCGGGAAAGGACCCTCAAAGACTTAGGCTGCCAGTAGGCGAGCAGGTACAGCTCATGGACAGTCAGGACAGGATAACCTCAGGATTTGGATCAGGACTGGGCTCACCAAAGGGTACGACCAACACCTGCAGCTTCGGATGCAACACCTGCGCTACCCCCTCTCTGCAAGAACTCTGCCAATAACCCCGATTGGGTTCTCGAATCTCCCAGCAAAGTGCTTCGCCAGCACTTAAGGTTTCCCAAACTCTGGCTGAGTCTGGGGAAATTACGGACAGAGTGCTCCGCAGCTCTCTGTATCAATCACTTATAGAGTTCGTTGGGTCAGTGACAGGTCAGCTATTCGGACAAGTCGGACAATTTCTCTAGCTAAACCTAGACTAATTATACTGTTTTCTGGACAACGTACCACCCACAAATGTTGCAAGTGAAAGGTTCCCTAATTTCTGATTGGGCAAGAGAGGAGGTTAGGTCATGGTACCTCCTAAATTTCGAACTTTCTCAGACTTAATATTCATTTTCGAACCCACCCATTACATTCCAGTTCTCATTGCAAGAGAGGTTTTAGCAGACAATGAGGTACACAATTTCATATACAATTGTTGCAATTGCAGGTAACTGTTCGGCTTCTTCAGCTGGGTCAGAGAGCAGGTTCCCATGAGCATCTTTGCTTTAGCTGCCAGCTGGCTGGGTTCCACTGCTGCATGACTTTCTCTTCCCCGTCACAGGACTGGTTCTACCCTGACTTCAAGATGGAGTAGCGGTGCTTCCCAGACCCCCCCCCCCCCCAAGGATGGTACATGAAAAGTAAGCGAAAACAAATTAGAGACACAGAATAAAATGAATACACTGTATACCGTGAATGGCTATACTATATCCCTTATTTTATAATAACTATAGCATTAGGAGTTAAGCGGAAAAAAACGGCTTTGCCAAAGCAGCAGTGCAAGCCCGGAGCATGTGAGAAACAAAGCGGCCATTTTAGCAATACTGCGCATGGGCGACAAATTCCCTCCAGAACTGCAAGTGCGTCACATCACGTGGACATGACAGACGCATGCGCAGACTAGATTCCCGCAAAGCAGCAACCATATTATTAGCAAGCTTCATTACCTTTAGTAAACACATAGGCAAGCGTCACTGGGACACCCCCGTGTAGTGTGAAATGCAATATTAAAGACAAAACAGAGTTAGTTTCTATTACTGTTATTCGAGGTTCTTGATACAAGCAAGTCGCGTCATATGCAAATACTTGCTCCATCAGTGTTCCTCTGATTATCTCAATCAGTTATTTTCTCCCCTTGAGACTACTATCCTCTGCAATCACTATTAGACACCTTCATACTTTGTCTCTCCAAAAGCACTGTAGGTGTCTAGAAATACCACCCAACAGAGACAGCATGAGGAAGGTGAAACATGAATGGCAAAATATCCTAATTTTCTAATCTTTTCCACATAATTATGGCTCTGCCATATTTTCCACTTAATACATCATCGGCCGCATAATCTGATGATTTTAACAAAAAAATTGTATGTACCTCAAATGGATCAAAACACGTGACTTTTGTTGCTGTGAAGTAGAAAGCCCTTTACAAAGGTTGGCTGGTCACCGTTCTCACTGCTGCACTTGTATGTTAAACTGGTATTATTGAGGCAAAAGCTTTGCAGAGACTGTGGGATGTGTAAAAAAGTCAAAATAATAAAGTATCAGAAAATGTACCTCACATTAGGCAGCAGCCTTTCTTTGCTGCATAATTTAGCCAACACTGCAGCATCATTTTGTCCTCCATTGCTGCATAATTGCAGTGGCCCCAAAGCAGGCAGCACATGTTAAAAGTGCTTGTGCATGAAGCAGAGATGCCTGCACGTTCCTGAGACCCGCAATCCTAAAAGAATAACAATAAACTAAAAAAAAACTGTAGCCCACTTTTCACGAAGTGCAAATTACACAGACCTTTCGCAGGCAACTCCGATAAAGTAAGGAACACCCTCTTTTGTGTGCATCAAATATCTTCTGAAACACACTGGTTCAGGAACCCCTTTCTGTAGCTGCATAACATCCTTTCTGTCTGACAGCATGGGAGCCTCTGATAATTAGATCTATGAAGCTGGTTTTACAGGACCTCACGATTTGCAGGTGACTCTCAGTTTGTGATATAATAGTTTAATTCTGCTTTAGTCAGTTACTCCTATAATCAGTGGCCCATCTGGTTTTACCACTTGTGCACTTGCTTTACGTCTCGCTGACATCTGCATGTACTGCAGTGTTCACTTAACTATTGTTGTAAATGCTAGTTTACATCACTGACACCTTTCCAGTCAGTGCTTTGTGTACTTTTCTAGGCACACATTTTGTGCAGCGATTCAGGATTAATCTTAATGTCATATCCAGTCATTTAAACCCAGCAACAAGGCCTAAAAGACACTGGGGCTGAGATGGCAACACCTGGCCTCTTGGGAGGTCGCTTCCCTTACCCCCTGCCAGCCCACCATAGACTGGAGTGAGAATCCAAAATGGCCATAAAATTACCTCTCCTTTCAGCCTCGGCATGTAGGCCCATGCGTATTCACACCCTCCCCATTGCCCCCATAACCCCGTGGATGGATGTCCGGAGATCGAATGGCATTGAAATACTCTCTCCGCGGTAAAGCGCGCGGTTGAGGGCGTTGCCGTGGCCGAAGGTAGGCGTGCCAGGGGGTGTGTGGACAGATGTGAGGCTTGGGATGCAAGCCCTCGCGTTGTTGTGGAGGCTTAGAAGGTGTGACATAACGCATGCACCTCAGTATCCCAGCAGAGTTAAGGATCAGACCAGGGCTTGTGATCCAAACACTCGCGTTGCCATGGTGAGTGATTAGATCATTCCTAGCGGTGACGAAAGCCTCGTTCGTCAGATGACAACGAGTCTGACAGAATCGAAAGGTGAAGTGGACAATTATATTTTCGATTCTAAGTAAACAGAGAAGGAGAAACAGAGCAGGCACAACGAGACCAGAACTATGGCGGCAGTAAGTGGTATTGTTCACATAGGTGAAGGTGAGCAAAGGATCGTGGCGAAAGATGCAGAGGTTAGCTTTCAGGACTGTGGTAGGCTTACCGCTTGAGAACAGAAGACCAAGGAATCTGGTCATTAAGCCCAATGATGTGGGTACCCAGTCTATACACCCAACGTTGCTCTTTTTCAAAGAGAATGTTGGTGGTGTTTCTCTCTGAAGTGACTTGCTCAATTATTGTCCACCGTAGGTCATTAGGCGTGTGGTGTTGTTGAAGAAAATGTTCACTCATTTTGGTTGCTGACTTTTGACACCTAATGTTGCTACGATGCTCGCAGATCCTTTGTTTAATTTTGCGAGTTGTCATCCCTATATATCTCTTCTGGCAGGGACAGGTTACCATGTAGACAACATTGGTCGAATTGCAATTGGTATGGCTCTTCTGTGTCCATATCTTTCCTGTTTCAAGTGAAAGTTGTTTCGTGTGCGTAGTTAGATGGCATACGCTACAGTTGGCACAAGGGAAGTGTCCTGTCACGGGGGGCAAGCCCCATGCATCTGTGATCGACCTTGTAGTCCCGGAGGCAGAGGTACCAACCTTCGGGCGCGTGTGGACCAGAGAGTCTTTTAAACTTATGCCTTTTTTGAAAGAAAAAAGGGTTTTTTCCAGGTTCTTTTGTTGCTTGTTAGGATTTTCCAATGTTTGTTCACTGATTTTTTCATTGCATCTGAGATAGAGCTGTAGGTGGTCACGCATGTTAGGGGTATTTCAGATGGTTCCTTGGTGATTTCCTCCAGTAAAGCCTCTCGTGGTTGGTGTCTAGCACGTTTATTCCCTTTTTCCAAGATCTTTTTGGGGTAGCCACGTAATTGTAATCTTTTGGTGAGATCGGAGGCTTGGGATTTGTAGTCCTTGATGTCTGTGCAATTTCTCCGTATTCAGAGATATTGGCCATAGGGAAGGTTTTCCCTTAACGGTCTTGGGTGAAAGCTTGAGAAGTCTAGGAGATTATTTTTTGCCGTGGGTTTGTAGTGGGTTGTTGTTCTCAAAGATGTCCCGCTTACAGTGATGCTAACATCAAGAAATATGACTGTTTCTTTGCTGAAGTGATTGGTAAACTTGAGATAGGGATCTCGGGTGTTTATCCAGGTCAGGAATGTTTTTAGAGTATCCTCTCCACCTTTCCAGATTAATAGTATATCATCAATATACCTTTTCCATAAGGTAATTGAAGAATGAAAGGGGTTGTCAGTGGGCAGGATATTTTTCTCTTCAAAGTCATAGACATAAAGTCCAGCTATGCTGGGAGCAAAAGTACTGCCCATTGATGTTCCAGTGCTTTGCAGGTAGAGCTCACCTTGGTATTCGAAATAATTTTCTTTAAGAGCCATTGTGGCGCATTGGACTATGAAATCCTTGGGAGTTACATAGTTCCACTCAATTGAGTCTAAAGCTCTTTCCATGACCCTGAGGGTGTCGTCTTGAGGGATACTCGTATATAGACTCTCTATATCGAGTGTAACAAGGAAGATGGAGTTTTCTGAAAAGGTAACATGTCCCAGCGAGTTGTAGAAGGTTTTTGGTGTCCCTCAGGTACGTCGGGGTGTTTTGTACCAATGGTTTGAAATAGAAATCACAGAAAGTTGAAAGGGGTTCAAGAACCGAACCAATGCCAGAGACGATTGGTCGCCCAGGTGGTGGGTTGATATTTTTATGGGTTTTTGGTAAGGTGTAGAAGTAAGGGATATTGCTTCCACTTCCAGTTAGAAAAGCTGCTTCATGTTTAGAAATCTGGTCATTTTCCTCTGCCTCTTTGACAAGGTTATGGATGCGTTCCTTCAATTCCGGTGTAGGATCTGCAGTAAGTCGTTTGTAGTTGACTCTATTGTCCAATAGAGTACGACATGCTTTGTCGTAATCAGGAGTGTTTTGAATCACTATCCCTCCTCCTTTGTCCGCTGGCTTGATTGTTATGTTTTTGTCCTTTTTCAGTTTGTCTAGTGCTTGGAATTCTACAGCTGAGAAGTTTTTGAACGTGGTTGGTAAGGGTAGCGATTCCATATCATTATAGACCGCCTGTTCAAAAGCCGTTATCTCTGCGGGGATGGTGTTTTGAATATAACAGTCAAAGGCAATGGGTTTGCTATAATTTAACCGCACATCACAGAGTTTCACCAATTGTAAAAATAGATAGAAGTGGTTTGGAGACAGCAACTATGGCTAGGGTGCTCCTAAGGTGTATGACACCTACCCACCAAGGTGTCAATCCGTCCTAGTATCCAATTGAATCTAGGTCAAACATATATATGTAACACACCCAAGCACACCATATTATTGTGACGCATCAAGTGATGTAAATATTTTGTCTCAAGAACAGTCCATATAATCTCAGCATCCAATGATTTTCCAAAGCCCAAAAAGAACTTTTCAATAGAATATCCACACAAATCTTCTTGGGTTGAGATCTGGTGTTTTATTTCCAAAGTTCATACGAGGAAAGACAGCAGCCGACGCGCGTTTCGCCCACAGGGCTTTTTCAAGGCTGCAACCAAAACATTTATACATGTCCATCAGACAAGGATACTGTTCCATCTAATCACAACATTACGCTTGTCAGAATGACATGCAAGATCCCTCATGGATCAATCAACTCAATTAATTATGTGATGATTTTTATAATAATAAAAAGTGAAACCAAATCATACAAAGATAGTTCAAAGGACACCCTGGTGGATCGAGTCTCCCAGAGACCACAAGATCGTGCCGATAGAACAATGGTCAGAAATATCAAACTAGTGTAGATCGTAAGAATCAAAGGACAGGCATAGCATTCGCAGAGGCCGATGAGTGTTTGATAATATTGGCATTAAATGTGTCATGCCAACGGGAAGCATTGCCCTCCACCAGGTGCAAACCAACACGCACCTGTGAGTATGTCAAAAATTCTCACCTATTTGTTCACTTTTCTTGCGGGTAATATTATTGTCCCCCAACATATATTGAAGAAAAAATGCCACTTGTGGTGAGGATGTATACAGATTGTATTTCTGCTCTGTGGGAGGGAAAACCATATTACCAAAACGCCTTATTGTGCAAGTCAGCATCAGGATAAAAATATGCATTTCTTGTTAGTAGATCATCATTTCTTGAGTATTTACACTAATCAATTATGGGACACACACGGTGTCCTTAATGGGTTCAGTATGTCTGCACCCGTGATCTGATATGTCACCAATTCATGTATGAAATACTAACAATAGAGCAGCTATAAGATAAGTATTAAAATAGGTCAGTCATAAAATTGTCCGTTATTTTAGATATAGAGTTGAAAAAAGAATATATTTACCGTATAAAATTTATTCATTAGTCTATAAAAACATATAGTAAGCCAAAGGTATTTTGACATTACTGCCTTACCATTCAAATGGTATTAGTGGCCCCTACAGTTTTCAGGCCTGTCCTCTTCCAAAGTCACCACGCAAAGCGATTGTTCTAATCCATTTCATAAGTTGTATTTAAACTTGAATCTTGATACATCCAAGGTTGTGCTTGTATGACCGAACCAAAAAGGTAGAGAAAAAAAGGAAAACAGAAGGAACAGTCAGCCAATCTGTATCTGTTGACATTGAATTTTTGTTCCAAACATGTTGTGTTCATATCCTTATTACAGGAATACGATATTTACTCTTTAATTTTATTGCTTGGCTCGATCCCATTTATCTATGCTTTTTATGTTCATCACCTCGTTCTAAAACGGCTACCACCCACCCATTCGCATGCCTTATTATTCGGATGAATCGTCCAAACCGGACGTCCAATTACAAATTGTAAACGTTGCACATAGGATGCGGGGCAGGCTGGGTTAACCTCTCCCCTCCAAAAGAATTTTTTTTTATATATTTTTCCCCTTGTTAGTCTATGTAGGCGCAGTTATTTACAAACGATGCAACCACGTTTGTGGAAAAACGGCATCATATTTGCCGGTGTTTGAGTTCCGCCTGAACTCGTTATTAGTGCAAATATAGCCGCTCTAACAAGATTATTCTTACCTCCTTATAGCTTTCTGTGCGAGTTCTGACGAGCCGAGTGAAGTTTTGTGTCCTGCTTGCTCCGTGTTTCCGCCATAGATATAGTTTGGAGAACCGCCTTGGTTGTGATAGACATAAGAGACGGACTTCGCCATTTGAACTATACCGGCGTCCTAAAATTGGTGGCTGCCATTACTAAAGATGTTAGAGTTGTATATTTTTCGAGCATAATTCTATATGCTTCCTCTATTTACGTACCCGTTCGGTTCATAATTTGTTACAAGTTAAATCTTACGTGAATGTTATGCTTTTACATCACACTATTTATAAAAAATAGTTCTGACGGCATGGATTATTTCTAAGGGGAAAAAGAACGAGAAACCATCTTATTTTGTTTTCATTATCACCGCAATAAACGAGGAGTTCATTTAAGACCTAGATTACCGTATGAGTCATAACAAATTGTTCCACCAGTATGGACCTAGGGCACCAGTAGACTCATTTCCACCATTACAATCTAAACGTGTAGGTAGTCCTGTCTATTTGTTTACAGCAGAAGATTTCACATCAATAAGGGTTTGAGAAGAGAATTATACAGGAACATTTAGAGCATTAGTAACAGACTGATCCAATTTCCACATGGTGGACCACCTCAGAGCTCACTTACAACTGTATATGTGATACATATGTTAGAATAGGAACATATTTTTAACATTATCTGTCACTCTAATCACATCATGACTTGTATGTCCCATATTGTTTTTAACCATACATATGACCGAAGGTTAACCTTGTACAGCTCATTATATATACGGTTAGCCACATCATTGTAACTGCAATATTCATACGTCAGTTATCAATTTTCTTAGAGAAATTCATGAAGATCCTTGAGTATATTAATTCCACAGCACGTAATTTAATGATCCACAAACTTTCTGTTTTTCGCAAACATGACAATTTGTCACCGCCTCTTGGGCCCAAATTGACATTCTCAATACCGTGAAAGCCAAGTCTATGCAGATCATTTGCAGTGTGTGTGGTATTGAAGTGTACTGCCAACGGATATTGAGCATTATTGTTTTTTATCGCACGTATGTGTTCTTGAATTCTTTCCTTTAGGGCTCTGATGGTACTCCCTATGTATATTTTGCCACATACACATACGATGCAATACACTACAAACTTAGTGTTACAGTTGATAAAACTACTGATATTGTATGTTTTTTCTGTGTTATATTTGAATTCTGTTTTCCTATGTAATCCAAAGCAACATACATTACAATTACCACAGCAGTAAAAACCTTTTTGTTTGCAACTTAGCCAAATATTGCTATTTGTAGGTGTTATAAAGCTAGGACATAGATATTGTCTCAAAGTTTTTCCTCTGGCATGTGTAAGAATAGGGTTAACTCCTATCACTGTTTTTAGATCCATATCATGCCTTAGTAGATGCCAGTGTTTTTTTAGAATCTTGTAAACATCGGTGCTTATACTGGAGTATGGTGCGATGAAATTCATCATCCTAATACTCTTTTTCTTTTTCTTTTTGTTCGTCAGCAAGGTGGACCTTTTGATTCGATTTACTTTAGTTCTTGCCTGTTTGATGATGGAGGGGCAATAGCCTCTCTGTAAGAACCTCCGTTCCACATCATCCAGTTCATTAATTAGAGTAGATTCGACACTGCAGTTCCGCTTGATGCGCAACATCTCACCAAACGGTATTGCATTGATCTGTGAAGGTGGATGTGCACTCTTTGCGTGCAAAGTGGCGTTACAAGCCGTTACCTTTCTGTATGGTATGGTCATAAGTTTGTTGTTATCAGCAATGATAGTGATGTCCAAAAAATTGATTTGTCTAGTGCTAGACTCCATAGTAAATGTTAAATTGAAGTCATTGGCATTGACAAATGTGCAAAATGTGTCTAGCTCTTGTTTGGATCCTGCCCAAAAGAGCAGGACATCATCAATATATCGGCCATAGTAAAGAATGTGTTGTGACAGACGTTCAGGGCAATTACGCCAAATGTGTGTTAGTTCAAATAGTCCCATAAAGAGATTTGCATATGAGGGTGAAAATTTAGCCCCCATGGCCACACCTCTCTTTTGGCGAAACCACTGACCATTATGTAGAAAGATGTTATTATTTAGAACTAAATTAATTAGGTCCAATAGCATTTGTGTGTGTTCATAGCATTGTATTGGGCGACAGTCCAGAAAGTGTTCTATCGCATTCACACCCATCTCTCCAGGTATGCATGTATATAATGAACAAACGTCCATTGTAACCAAGAGATGTCCTTCTGTCCATTCTACATCAGAAATCTTACTTAGAACATCTCAGGTGTCTTTTATATACGATGGCAGGTTGATCACATGGGGTTGTAGGTACATATCTATATACTCTGATATTCTTTCTGTTGGTGAATTGATTCCAGAGATGATCGGCCTGCCTGGTGGGAATGTGCATTGCTTATGTACTTTTGGAAGCACATATATGCATGGGTATTTTGGAGTATCATTAAAAAGTTATCTGAATTCCGTATCTGAAATAAGTCCCTTACTTTTCCAGTGTTTCAGACAGGTCTCAATGAGTGTGACAGTAGATCTTATAGGATTGCCTGATAATGGTGTGTATGTGGTTTCGTCTGCTAACTGTCTGTCTATCTCGTTGATGTAATCCACTTTGTTCATGACAACAATGTTCCCTCCCTTGTCAGCCTCTCGGATGACAAGGGAGGGAATACCAGCAAGTTTCCTAAGGGCATCACTTTCTTCACGGGAAAGATTAAATCTGTCTTTACTAGATGAGAATTTGAATTTGTCCTCCAACTTATATAAATCCTCATAGACCAATTCCTGAAAGACATCTATACAGTTATTATGTGGCAAGTGAGGTGTGAACTTCGAATTTGGTCTAAGTCCACTGTCTGACCCTTCGTAAGTGTCTAGATTTAATTCAGCTGCCAGACTTTCAAGTGATATAGATGTCTCTTGGTCACCCATTGTCATTAACAGATGTATTGCCTTTATATCTTTAATTGATTGAGTTTGTCCTGCTGTATCCAGTTCAGTTAAATTCATGTTTGATTGCTGTTGTTCCTTAAAAAATGTATGTAACTTTAGTTTTCTGGTGAATTTAAAACAACTTAGATGAAACGAGGTAAAGTTAGGATAAACATAAGGACAAAAACCAAGGCCTCTGCTTAGAAGATTTATTTCATTTTCTGACAAATCATAGTCTGACAAGTTGATTACATTCACAGTGTCTTTTTCATTGTCAACAGGCTCACAATCTATCTTTGTTGATTGCGCGCTGCCGATCTTGTCGTCATCCCTACTTTTGTGCCTGGATCTCTTCCTACATTTGCCCCTCCTTGTTTTCCTGTAAATCGCTCTTTCTGAAGGGCTTGTTTGTTCCCTTTGCGGAACCTCTGTAGCTCTAAAAAAAAGGGGTCTGAACTGGTACTAGGAATTGGGACAGATAAGCTAGATGACTCTGCACTTGTGATGCTGCTGGTACTAGAGGCCGCAGACATACTAGGGGTTGCAGTAGTGGCTGAACTATCATTTGTGTTAGCATGTCCTGATGTTTTAATGTTGTCGAATTTCTTGGCAAACGTGTAAACTCTACCGCTGTGGTAGTCCCTCTCATCCCTTCTTATCTTTTGTAATTTCTTCTCTTTTAAGTAGAGTTGATGTTTTTGTATCTCTTCCTTAAGTATCGCCAAATTCTTCTGCACTACCTCTGGGAGGTTCATATTGTCAATTTCCTTTTCTAGCGCAGCAATTTCCACTAGAAGTTTCTCTCTTTTAAGTTCTGCATCCCTAATTAGGATATCAATCATACCTGCAGAAGAGTTTGCCAGTAGTCTTTCCCATTCTTTGAGATGACCCCGATCCAGGTCTTCAAAGGAGGGGAAAATCAATATGCGAAGTCCTCTTGGTACTTGTTCATTTGCTATATATTTACGAAGGACACTCGCATCCCACCATCGGGAGAGTTCCTGCTTTTTTAATCTCTCCAGACGTAGGAATTTTTGTTTAAGTCCCTCATTGCCAGTGGGTCTAGTGGTGTTAGACGCAGAGCTGGGATTGGCATTAAATAGGTCATCCATAAGGGCATTCCTATTGTCATCAAAAGAAGCCATATTGAAATTTGGGCTTGATCAGGAGCAGTCTTTGTATTTGCGTATTTCCTGTATTGGTTGGAGAAGTAAGTCAAAATATAGTTTGTAGGTCAATGACTGAGTTTTTCCTTCCACAAAAACACTAGTGTTTATATTAGACTGATCAATAGCACGCTTCAAGCAATAGTATCTTTTTAGTTATGGCTTAAGATAGAGTGCTGGTTAAGCAAAATTGTACATAATAGTCAAAGGCAATGGGTTTGCTATAATTTAACCGCACATCACAGAGTTTCACCAATTGTAAAAATAGATAGAAGTGGTTTGGAGACAGCAACTATGGCTAGGGTGCTCCTAAGGTGTATGACACCTACCCACCAAGGTGTCAATCCGTCCTAGTATCCAATTGAATCTAGGTCAAACATATATATGTAACACACCCAAGCGCACCATATTATTGTGACGCATCAAGTGATGTAAATATTTTGTCTCAAGAACAGTCCATATAATCTCAGCATCCAATGATTTTCCAAAGCCCAAAAAGAACTTTTCAATAGAATATCCACACAAATCTTCTTGGGTTGAGATCTGGTGTTTTATTTCCAAAGTTCATATGAGGAAAGACAGCAGCCGACGCGCGTTTCGCCCACAGGGCTTTTTCAAGGCTGCAACCAAAACATTTATACATGTCCATCAGACAAGGATACTGTTCCATCTAATCACAACATTACGCTTGTCAGAATGACATGCAAGATCCCTCATGGATCAATCAACTCAATTAATTATGTGATGATTTTTATAATAATAAAATGTGAAACCAAATCATACAAAGATAGTTCAAAGGACACCCTGGTGGATCGAGTCTCCCAGAGACCACAAGATCGTGCCGATAGAACAATGGTCAGAAATATCAAACTAGTGTAGATCGTAAGAATCAAAGGACAGGCATAGCATTCGCAGAGGCCGATGAGTGTTTGATAATATTGGCATTAAATGTGTCATGCCAACGGGAAGCATTGCCCTCCACCAGGTGCAAACCAACACGCACCTGTGAGTATGTCAAAAATTCTCACCTATTTGTTCACTTTTCTTGCGGGTAATATTATTGTCCCCCAACATATATTGAAGAAAAAATGCCACTTGTGGTGAGGATGTATACAGATTGTATTTCTGCTCTGTGGGAGGGAAAACCATATTACCAAAACGCCTTATTGTGCAAGTCAGCATCAGGATAAAAATATGCATTTCTTGTTAGTAGATCATCATTTCTTGAGTATTTACACTAATCAATTATGGGACACACACGGTGTCCTTAATGGGTTCAGTATGTCTGCACCCGTGATCTGATATGTCACCAATTCATGTATGAAATACTAACAATAGAGCAGCTATAAGATAAGTATTAAAATAGGTCAGTCATAAAATTGTCCGTTATTTTAGATATAGAGTTGAAAAAAGAATATATTTACCGTATAAAATTTATTCATTAGTCTATAAAAACACATAGTAAGCCAAAGGTATTTTGACATTACTGCCTTACCATTCAAATGGTATTAGTGGCCCCTACAGTTTTCAGGCCTGTCCTCTTCCAAAGTCACCACGCAAAGCGATTGTTCTAATCCATTTCATAAGTTGTATTTAAACTTGAATCTTGATACATCCAAGGTTGTGCTTGTATGACCGAACCAAAAAGGTAGAGAAAAAAAGGAAAACAGAAGGAACAGTCAGCCAATCTGTATCTGTTGACATTGAATTTTTGTTCCAAACATGTTGTGTTCATATCCTTATTACAGGAATACGATATTTACTCTTTAATTTTATTGCTTGGCTCGATCCCATTTATCTATGCTTTTTATGTTCATCACCTCGTTCTAAAACGGCTACCACCCACCCATTCGCATGCCTTATTATTCGGATGAATCGTCCAAACCGGACGTCCAATTACAAATTGTAAACGTTGCACATAGGATGCGGGGTCTGTCGCAACACATTCTTGTGTTGCGACAGACAACACAACATGTTTGGAACAAAAATTCAATGTCAACAGATACAGATTGGCTGACTGTTCCTTCTGTTTTCCTTTTTTTCTCTACCTTTTTGGTTCGGTCATACAAGCACAACCTTGGATGTATCAAGATTCAAGTTTAAATACAACTTATGAAATGGATTAGAACAATCGCTTTGCGTGGTGACTTTGGAAGAGGACAGGCCTGAAAACTGTAGGGGCCACTAATACCATTTGAATGGTAAGGCAGTAATGTCAAAATACCTTTGGCTTACTATGTGTTTTTATAGACTAATGAATAAATTTTATACGGTAAATATATTCTTTTTTCAACTCTATATCTAAAATAACAGACAATTTTATGACTGACCTATTTTAATACTTATCTTATAGCTGCTCTATTGTTAGTATTTCATACATGAATTGGTGACATATCAGATCACGGGTGCAGACATACTGAACCCATTAAGGACACCGTGTGTGTCCCATAATTGATTAGTGTAAATACTCAAGAAATGATGATCTACTAACAAGAAATGCATATTTTTATCCTGATGCTGACTTGCACAATAAGGCGTTTTGGTAATATGGTTTTCCCTCCCACAGAGCAGAAATACAATCTGTATACATCCTCACCACAAGTGGCATTTTTTCTTCAATATATGTTGGGGGACAATAATATTACCCGCAAGAAAAGTGAACAAATAGGTGAGAATTTTTGACATACTCACAGGTGCGTGTTGGTTTGCACCTGGTGGAGGGCAATGCTTCCCGTTGGCATGACACATTTAATGCCAATATTATCAAACACTCATCGGCCTCTGCGAATGCTATGCCTGTCCTTTGATTCTTACGATCTACACTAGTTTGATATTTCTGACCATTGTTCTATCGGCACGATCTTGTGGTCTCTGGGAGACTCGATCCACCAGGGTGTCCTTTGAACTATCTTTGTATGATTTGGTTTCACATTTTATTATTATAAAAATCATCACATAATTAATTGAGTTGATTGATCCATGAGGGATCTTGCATGTCATTCTGACAAGCGTAATGTTGTGATTAGATGGAACAGTATCCTTGTCTGATGGACATGTATAAATGTTTTGGTTGCAGCCTTGAAAAAGCCCTGTGGGCGAAACGCGCATCGGCTGCTGTCTTTCCTCATATGAACTTTGGAAATAAAACACCAGATCTCAACCCAAGAAGATTTGTGTGGATATTCTATTGAAAAGTTCTTTTTGGGCTTTGGAAAATCATTGGATGCTGAGATTATATGGACTGTTCTTGAGACAAAATATTTACATCACTTGATGCGTCACAATAATATGGTGTGCTTGGGTGTGTTACATATATAGGAGTGTTTTGAATCACTATCCCTCCTCCTTTGTCCGCTGGCTTGATTGTTATGTTTTTGTCCTTTTTCAGTTTGTCTAGTGCTTGGAATTCTACAGCTGAAAAGTTTTTGAACGTGGTTGGTAAGGGTAGCGATTCCATATCATTATAGACCGCCTGTTCAAAAGCCGTTATCTCAGCGGGGATGGTGTGAGTCGGTGGGACAAATGTTGATTTCAATCTGAAGTTGGTATCAAAAGCAGGGGGTTCATTGTCAACTTCTGTTCTGGCTTCAAAAAAGGCTTTTAGCTTAAGCTTTCGGAAAAAGTCGGCTAGCTCACAGTGGAGTTTAAATTTGTCCGGTCTGGCTGTTGGGACGAAACCTAATCCTCTTTCTAGGACTTTTACTTCCGTTGGGCTCAGAGTTTTGTTAGACAGATTTGTGATTAGACTCCTTGACCACTGGTACTCGGTGTCACTGTCTTGCTGCGGGTGTGGTCGCCCACTCGGTCCTCTGTTTGCCAGGTCACTCGTGGGTTTTGGTTGTTCCCTCTTCTCCTTCCCCTTCCCCTCCCGCCTCTCTCTAAAAAAGGCATCTGGTGTTGATGGTGTTGGGGGTAGTGGGGCTGCATGGAGGGATTCCATCCCATTAGGGGAAATGGAGGATGTTGCGGGAACATAAAGGGAGGTGGACCGTTTCCCGGGGTTCCAAATTGTGCCCAACCAGGTGGCTGATTATGAAAGTTGGGTCGACCCCTGCCACCTCTGCGTCCTCTCTGTTTGTGAGAGTGATTGCTAGAATTGCTGCTATTTGAAGAGTTGCTGTCGGTATCATCTGACTTGTTGGAGTCCCTCCGAGGTGGAGTGTAGTCAGGTTCAGAGTAAGGATAGACCGTCTTAAATTCAAATTTCTTGAGATCTTTTTGGAATTTGGTTATTTTAGATTGCATGAGAGATTCTTTATATTCTGCCATTTCTTTATTGATTTCCTCCAGCTTCTTTTTATAACCAGTGATCGTGGCTTTAAATTGTGATTCTGTTTGCTGGATTTCAACCATAAGTGCTTCAGATAAGCAAAGTGCTGTTTTAATGATGAGCACCAGCCAATCGCAGGTGCAATGCCAGGCTATCATCGCCCATTCCTTCCGAAATGTGGCATCGTTTAGGAATATGCGTGGGGCATTGGTTACTATTAGTCCTTTTGGTGCAGTGTTGGATGATAAGTAATGTTTTAAAATGGTGCCATGCAGAATAGTTCTGATGCGGTCTCGTTTCTGCTCCGTGAGTTTCTCCCATTCAGCAGTATGGGAAATAGCTTGGGATATTCCCGGGTCCGCAAAAAGATTAGGATCAGCCAGAAGTGCGTCTACCTCTTCCTCCGAAAAGGTAAGACCGAAATTCGCCATATTTAAAAATGTTTTGGTGACGTACCAAAAAATGGGATGTTTTTGTACTCTCACAGCTGTACGCTGCTAGAACAATAACAACAACTAGAGAGAGAGGGAAGAGGCACTCTCGGTCCCCCAGGTAATGGTTACAAACAACAGAAGAGTGTCCACACAGGGATAGTTGTGTCCAGCACAGAAAAGAAAAGAGAATCAAATCAACCTGAGCAAGAATCTCTCAGGGATTTTTTGGAAGCCCTCACTCACCACCCTGGGTGGTGACATGCTTCATCATCGGGCCCACCAGGAGAAGCCGAATGCCTCCCTGGTGTGCTGCAACGCCAGGTTACTGCGGAGCGGGATTTTTTTGTGACAGAGTGTACGAAAAAAGTGAATTAAAAAATACCAAGCAGCTTTCCCAAACAAAAAACTTTATTCCGTGGTTAGCTGGGTATTAGTTAAAAAGTATGTGCAGGGAAATATACCAACTAATGTGTTGGGTGTTTTCCCCTTTACAATGGGGTCAACATGTTTCTGCCCTTTAAGTGTATGGATATTACTGGGCATTCGTCAGGACCATGTAATTGTGTACCTCGGTGGTGTGGGCGCGCTAAGGCCCACCCTAGCCAGAGGACGTGACAGTTAAAAAACAGAATTATGTGTAAAAAAAGGGTGCAAAAAAACAAACCAGAAAAAAAGGGGGTTCGAACAATTTTGATGAACCTGTGGTCTAAAAGAAATGACAAACACACATAGAAGACAATACAAACAAAGTTAATGAATGGACTGGAGCGTCTTTTTGCAAACACTGATCTCAAAGTTCTGTGCTTGGGTTAAGGAGAAAATTCGCGTGCCCGAGGTGGAAATTAGAGGTACTTAAAGCCTGAAACTGTGGGAGCCAGGCTGTCTCAGGGCATGCAGTTTTAGAGCAAGAAAGACGATCGCAAAACAGACTTCATGCCATTCGTGCTGGTGCGATCAATGCGCCCAAATGGAGGGCCGGTGTCTATGTTGGACCCTAGCGGTTCAACCCATTTTTAACAAATAAATAAACTTAAAATAAATAAATAAATAAATTAAAATGGCGAGTTTCTCACTTGTGTGTTAAAAGATCCACACTTCATGGGTCTCGGGAGGGGGGTGGTGGTGACAATGGCACACCGTACAAAGATAAATAAAGGAACACAGACCTACTTAGCGATTGGAATGATGTTAAGGTTACTTAGCTGAGCGTGGGGGCTGGATGGTGCCAAGTGGTCATAACAGAAAGATTCTTACGCCCGCAACGCCAAACACCCGCTAGGCGCCTAACGATCTCCTCAAACCGGACTCCTTGGATGGATGTCCGGAGATCGAATGGCATTGAAATACTCTCTCCGCGGTAAAGCGCGCGGTTGAGGGCGTTGCCGTGGCCGAAGGTAGGCGTGCCAGGGGGTGTGTGTATGAAGACGTGCACGTCTCAATACCCAATCACAGTAAAGGACAGATGTGAGGCTTGGGATGCAAGCCCTCGCTTTGTTGTGGAGGCTTAGAAGGTGTGACATAACGCATGCGCCTCAGTATCCCAGCAGAGTTAAGGATCAGACCGGGGCTTGTGATCCAAACACTTGCGTTGTCATGGTGAGTGATTAGATCATTCTTAGCGGTGATGAAAGCCTCGTTCGTCAGATGACAACGAGTCTGACAGAATCGAAAGGTGAAGTGGACAATTATATTTTCGATTCTAAGTAAACAGAGAAGGAGAAACAGAGCAGGCACAACGAGACCAGAACTATGGCGGCAGTAAGTGGTATTGTTCACATAGGTGAAGGTGAGCAAAGGATCGTGGCGAAAGATGCAGAGGTTAGCTTTCAGGACTGTGGTAGGCTTACCGCTTGAGAACAGAAGACCAAGGAATCTGGTCATTAAGCCCAATGATGTGGGTACCCAGTCTATACACCCAACGTTGCTCTTTTTCAAAGAGAATGTTGGTGGTGTTTCTCTCTGAAGTGACTTGCTCAATTATTGTCCACCGTAGGTCATTAGGCGTGTGGTGTTGTTGAAGAAAATGTTCACTCATTTTGGTTGCTGACTTTTGACACCTAATGTTGCTACGATGCTCGCAGATCCTTTGTTTATTTTTGCGAGTTGTCATCCCTATATATCTCTTCTGGCAGGGACAGGTTACCATGTAGACAACATTGGTCGAATTGCAATTGGTATGGCTCTTCTGTGTCCATATCTTTCCTGTTTCAAGTGAAAGTTGTTTCGTGTGCGTAGTTAGATGGCATACGCTACAGTTGGCACAAGGGAAGTGTCCTGTCACGGGGGGCAAGCCCCATGCATCTGTGATCGACCTTGTAGTCCCAGAGGCAGAGGTACCAACCTTCGGGCGCGTGTGGACCAGAGAGTCTTTTAAACTTATGCCTTTTTTTAAAGAAAAAAGGGGTTTTTCCCAGGTTCTTTTGTTGCTTGTTAGGATTTTCCAATGTTTGTTCACTGATTTTTTCATTGCATCTGAGATAGAGCTGTAGGTGGTCACGCATGTTAGGGGTATTTCAGATGGTTCCATGGTGATTTCCTCCAGTAAAGCCTCTCGTGGTTGGTTTCTAGCACGTTTATTCCCTTTTTCCAAGATCTTTTTGGGGTAGCCACGTAATTGTAATCTTTTGGTGAGATCGGAGGCTTGGGATTTGTAGTCCTTGATGTCTGTGCAATTTCTCCGTATTCGGAGATATTGGCCGTACGGCAGGTTTTCCCTCAAAGGTCTAGGGTGAAAGCTTGAGAAGTCTAGGAGATTATTTTTTGCCGTGGGTTTGTAGTGGGTTGTTGTTCTCAAAGATGCCCTGCTTACAGTGATGCTAACATCAAGAGATACGACTGTTTCTTTGCTGAAGTGATTGGTAAACTTGAGATAGGGATCTCGGGTGTTTATCCAGGTCAGGAATGTTTTTAGAGTATCCTCTCCACCTTTCCAGATTAACAGTATATCATCAATATACCTTTTCCATAAGGTAATGGAAGAATGAAAGGGGTTGTCAGTGGGCAGGATATTTTCCACTTCAAAGTCATAGACATAAAGTCCAGCTATGCTGGGAGCAAAAGTACTGCCTATTGATGTTCCAGTGCTTTGCAGGTAGAGCTCACCTTGGTATTCGAAATAATTTTCTTTAAGAGCCATTGTGGCGCATTGGACTATGAAATCCTTGGGAGTTACATAGTTCCACTCAATTGAGTCTAAAGCTCTTTCCATGACCCTGAGGGTGTCGTCTTGAGGGATACTCATATATAGACTCTCTATATCGAGTGTAACAAGGAAGATGGAGTTTTCTGAAAAGGTAACATGTCCCAGCGAGTTGTAGAAGGTTTTTGGTGTCCCTCAGGTACGTCGGGGTGTTTTGTACCAATGGTTTAAGATAGAAATCAAAGAAAGTTGAAAGGGGTTCAAGAACCGAACCAATGCCAGAGACGACTGGTCGCCCAGGTGGTGGGTTGATATTTTTATGGGTTTTTGGTAAGGTGTAGAAGTAAGGGATATTGCTTCCACTTCCAGTTAGAAAAGCTGCTTCATGTTTAGAAATCTGGTCATTTTCCTCTGCCTCTTTGACAAGGTTATGGATGCGTTCCTTCAATTCCGGTGTAGGATCTGCAGTAAGTCGTTTGTAGTTGACTCTATTGTCCAATAGAGTACGACATGCTTTGTCGTAATCAGGAGTGTTTTGAATCACTATCCCTCCTCCTTTGTCCGCTGGCTTGATTGTTATATTTTTGTCCTTTTTCAGTTTGTCTAGTGCTTGGAATTCTACAGCTGAGAAGTTTTTGAACGTGGTTGGTAAGGGTAGCGATTCCATATCATTATAGACCGCCTGTTCAAAAGCCGTTATCTCTGCGGGGATGGTGTGAGGGGGTGGGACAAATGTTGATTTCAATCTGAAGTTGGTATCAAAAGCAGGGGGTTCATTGTCAACTTCTGTTCTGGCTTCAAAAAAGGCTTTTAGCTTAAGCTTTCGGAAAAAGTCGGCTATCTCACAGTGGAGTTTAAATTTGTCCGGTCTGGCTGTTGGGACGAAACCTAATCCTCTTTCTAGGACTTTTACTTCCGTTGGGCTCAGAGTTTTGTTAGACAGATTTGTGATTAGACTCCTTGACCACTGGTACTCGGTGTCACTGTCTTGCAGAATACTGAACCCAGCCTCGCAGTCCTACCATTCCGGTGCACCCTTTGTCACAATCTAAAGCTAAAAGTGAACAAGTAGAGGGTGCATGTTTCCGTTGTGGAAGCAAATCACATTTAGGGAACGCTAAGCTCTGTTTTGCCTTAAATCAAACATGCTTTAAATGTGGCAAAAGGGTCATTTTGCTTGAATGTGTAAAGCCAGTTCTTTCTTTAAAAAGTCCTGCACAGATGGTGAAAACAATTGCACAAGATATGTCTGATTCTGATGAACAATGTTATGAATTATTGATGTTGTCCTCTTCTCCCTCAAATTCTGAAGGCATGGTGGAAATATCTTCCATGATAGGGGCCCACAAGAGGAAATCTCCTGCGTGTAAATTGAATGTCAACGGGGAGTGTATAGAATTTATAGTCAATTCAGGTTCCCCTTTCCTGCTGATTAATGCAAAGGATTTGTGGGAGTTGGATGGCATCCAGTTGCAACAATCCAACATCAGAATTTTTGCTTATGGTGGAAACAAAGCAGAAGTGATGGGGTAGTTTTTGGCTGATCTTGCTTTTGGTCAAGATTTGGCTAAGGGTCCCCTATATGTTGTCAAGGAAGGTGCAAATGCACCCCAGTCATTCTGACCTGGTGATATCCCGCAGAGCTGTGAACCAATTCTATAGTTTACCCCCACGTGTAGTGTGTGTGTGTCGTTGCTCAAGTTCCTTCCAATAAATGGATTCAAGATTTCCCTGAATGGTTTAAGGAAGAGGTAGGGAAATTAAAGGGGTTTCAGCATTGCAGATGGTACTAGACCTATGGTTCACAAAGTACGCAAGGTACCCTTGAGTCTTCAGAAGGAACTCAAATGCGAACTGGAACAATTGTGTGTTAGGGGGGTAATTGAGTTCATTGAAGGCTCTGAATGGTTGGCCCCCATTGTTTTAGCACGCAAGTCTGACAAGTCTCTGAGGATGTGTGTGTACTTGAGGGACCTCAATTCTAACATTTGGATTGATCGCCAACTTCTACCAAACATCAATGAGATATTGGCTACTTTGAAGGGTGGCAAGTTTTTCACGTCCTTGGACATTTCTTTTACTTATCATCAAATAGAACTGTGTAAGGAGTCAAGACATCTCACGTCTTTTGTTACTCCTGAGGGAGCCTATCACTACAAACAAATGTCTTTAGGTCTTGCCTCGGCTTTTGCAGTGTTTCTGCGTTTGATGAACAATTTGTTCAAAGACACTGCAGGAGTCGTGTTTTTCCAAGATGACATTCTGATTCATGGCAAGACAGAATTGGAACATGATGATCGAGTTAGGCGTGATTTAGATATTGTCAGGTCTAGTGGCCTTACTTTGAGGAAATACAAATGCAAGTTCCTTCAAGAGGGTGTGGATTATCTTCGTCACCATATTTCCATTAAGGATGTTGAATCTAAACTGAAAATAATGTAGGCGATTCAAAATTTCTCCCACACCTACGGTTAAAGACCAGCTTTTTGGGGCTAGTAGAATACTACGCCAAATTTATGAGCAACTTTTCCAGCAAAACTGCATCTATGGAGGTTCACTTGAAAAAGAATGTCAAGTTTGTGTGGAATGATGATTGTGGTGACAATTTTGAATCGACAAAGCATGAAATTGTCCATGCACGCCCTCTTAAATTGTTTATCATCAATGACCAATGATTTGTGTCCACTGATGCAAGTAATGTGGGTGTGGATGCTGTTCTTTTGCAGAGAAGAGCTGATGGTCGTGAGGAAACAATTGCTTCTGCTCCTGGGAACATTAAGGGGCGCTGAAGGTACTTATTCAACCATCGAAAAGGAAGCTTTAGCCTTGTGGTGGGGTGTCCAACATTTCAGGAATTTCTTGTGTGGGAATAATTTGTTTTAAGGACCAATTACAAACCTTTGATTGGCCTGTTCACTACTAAAGGTGGTGGTAGGGCTACTGCGCACATTGCTAAGTGGCAGTACAGACTGCAATAATTCCATTATCACCTGGAATATGTGGCTGGTGTCAGAATCTTGTGGCTGATTGCTTATCTAGGTACCCTTGGTGGGTAGTGTGCGCAGAATCACCTGAGAACTTGGAAATGGTTTGTGCAGTATGTCTTTTGGAGAATACTGTGTGAAGTGCTCTTTCTGAGCAAGAATGTTTTCCAGCTTTGTCAAGTGATCTTGAAATTAATATGGTCATTGATTCTTTATCGAGTGTGCGGTCCATCAACAAGGATTGTCCCTCTGAGTTGATTCCTTACAAAAGGATCGGTGAGGAGCTTAATGGCGTGTTAAGGAGAGGTGGTTTACTGGTGGTTCCTGCGTGCATGCACAAGAGGATTTTGGACTTAGCCCATGAAGGTCATCAGGGAATTCGTGCCATGAAACGCAGAGTTAGGGAGGATTTTTGGTGGCCTGGATTAGACACAGATGTCGCACATTATGTTCGTGACTGCTTCATTTGTGTTTTGAGTGACAAGTCTCAAGTGACTCATCCCTCCCCGGTTGATCCTGTGACAGTGAAAAACCCACCCTGGTGCAAACTGGCTTTTGATGTTGCTCGTCCCTTTGGGCAGATTGGGAGTTCTCCCAAGTATGATTTGGTCCTTATTGATTACATGTCGAAATAGCCTGAGGTCAGGTTTGTAGATAATGTGAATTCTTTGCTTTCCAGAAGAATTAGTGTCGGATAATGGAACTCAATTGGTTTCCAAGTAAAAGGAAAGCTTTCTCAAAGATATTGGTGTTAAGCATATTCTTACTTCCCTTTATCATCCCCGCAGCAATGGTTTAGTTGAAAACTTTAACTGCGTCATCAAGGAACATTGGCAACGGGCCTTAGTTATTGGTCTGCATTGGCGGCAAGCTGTTACTGATTTGTTGTGGGTGGTGAGAACTACTCCTCATGTTAGCATTGGCGTGGCTCCTTTCACTTTACTCCGGGGTAGAGTTGCGGGTTCTACGTTAAACAAGGTGTGGATGTCTAGGAAGGTAGTTGATTAGGAGAAGTTGTTGGATGCGGATGTCAGAGCTGATGTTCAATCCAAGCATGGCACTAGGTCTGAAAATGCTGGTGTTTTGTCAGTGAAGGTGAATGATTGGGTCAGAGTCTCGTAACCGGTCTTTACCCGCAAAGGCGAGTCATGCCTTTCGGCACCTAGTAGCGTGTCTGTGGTAAAAGATCATGTGGTGGTCTTTGTCAGGCTCCTCCACGAAATCATCATGGCTGTGTTGATGCTCTATAAGGGGCCCACCTCTTGACAACCCCAAGTCTGGTCTTAGGAAGCAACACAGTTTTTTTGGGCAATCAAGCGGGGGAAGGAAAGGGTAGAGACTGCAGGGAGGGAGATCTGATGAAAACAGAAGAACACAGGGTAAGTACACCGTTCATATATATCAGCTCAATACAACAACAGTGAGGATGATGAGGTGGCACTGTCTCCTAACCTCACCTGAAACAAAAGATAATTGGAGCTTAGACCATAGAAGAGAGCAGAGGGCAGTGGCAAGATCACTTCCTATGTTTAGGGTGAGCCAGACAAAAAGGCATAAGACACATATACAAAGAACAACTGTAGCAATACATTGGTGTGAACTGCATGTTTAACTTCACACGACACCTACCAGTGGGGTTGGAATGAGGTGTTTGACGCCAAGCCTATAGTGGCAACGTACCCTCTCTGACCTCTCTCCTGAAGTAAAACAAAACAACAAAACAATCTCTATAAGGTTGTGTGCCAGGAACAATGACCTCTTGTTCCTAATGTTGTTTCCACAAAGTTAGTAAATGCATGAAAATAATGTTCGGATTCCTCCGCAAGAGATCCTCTAAACTTGGACCTTTACCAACAAAGGAGCATGTTCCCAAAGTACCGAGACCCACTCTCAGTCTCGAGATGAAATTTCCTATTTCACTGGGGTACTACATGAAGTAACAAATAACACAAAAGGAACTCCTCTGCACGAGACCCGGGAACTGGTCTCATCCAACAGAGGTGTTCACCCAAAGTATCTCCCATGCACGGGACCCGGGAACTGGTCTCATCCAACAGAGGAGCCAATCTGCCTCCACTCCGTCATGGGAAGAATCACCGTTCCTCCAAGGACTAAGGTGTACAAACAATGGATGACGTTTCTGTCGACGTGTAGCAAAAGGCAGCAAACTGCTGAAATGGGGCACATGTACTCTTACCTCTTCGCCGAAGTTTACCAAGGGAGCCAGCGGGAGCCGCGGAACAGGAATCATCGGCACCGCGTCCTCTCGCAACCCCTTCAAATACACTTCCGGGTTTGCGCGGCGTCACGTACGATGTGACCCGCACAGCATGCTGGGCATTGTGGTTGTTTGCAGTACCGTTCGGATCCCGTTCGCCGCTAATGAGGCAGTTAGTGTCTACCAGCGGCCGGGGAATCGCGACAGTGTTAGAGAATGGGAACGTGTGGAATAAATGTGCTGTTTCGGAGGTTCCTGAATCCGAGATTGGTCATGTCAACAAGAGAATCCTTGTTCATTCTTCCCCCGCAGTTGAGCCTGGGAGTGCTCATGGGAGGTGGAATGTTCAGTCTGGTTGCATCCCTGCTAGGGGTGCATCTGCCAGGGTGAGAACGTTTCCGTTAAAGTTTCAAGGTTATGTCATGCTGTAGATCCAGTTCATTTCTGGGTCTCTGGTTCTAATTCTTTGCTATGTAAACGTTATCGCTATTATTTTACTTATTTCATTTTGTTAATTTTGTATCGTTCCGTTTATCTTTGCTATTCTTTTTTTGTTTTAATTTCATCCTTGTGTTATGAAGGAAGGGGGGTGTTGGGTTCTGGAATGTCACTGGATGGATGCTCGTGGGTTCGGTAGAGTTCTGAGAAGGAATGTGGAGTGTTGGCGGAGTGGCTGTTGCTGCCGGGGTTTGGAGACTATCGGATGAATAAATGTAGTGTTAAACCTACCTCACATGTGGACTTTTCTTCAGGTACCCTTGATAAATAGGTACACCAGGGTCTCCCATGGGCTGCAGCATGTATTGTGTGACCCATGCGAGACCACTCAAACTGTGACTACAGGCCTGCCATTGTACTTGTGTGAGTTGTTGCTAGCACCTTGTAGTGATGAGGTCCATAGCCAGGACGCAGTTTAACACCTTGGGTGCTAAGGGAATTCCCACTGGGTGCTGAAAATCCTAAAATCCCTGGGTTCATGACAAGGTCAACTCGTCATAAGTACAGCTCCAGTGTACTGCATGACGAGCTGACCTTGTCATGAGCATCGAAGAGCTTAAGTATAAGTAGATTTATGGAGTTCAGGTACCGGTATTTGAGTTGTAGAGATGCAGCCCCACCAGGAGCAGCCTGCCTGCTGCTCAGCCCGTACTCCACCTGAAACACTCAAGCCTCCGGGCACCCAAACATTCCATTCAAGACCATCACACCAACATTCCATGCAGCACATTCACACCGGCTGAGCAGCTAGGGAGTAAGTAACCAGATAAATGCAATACAGGTTACAACACACCTCTCACAACAGATATACATTTCCTTATATCCTGAAGGTAGGGTGTTCGTATATAAGTGTGAGGGTTCCCCTGCATGAGCAGGATACCCCTACAAACCCTGGAGTCAATTCTCCAGGCTTTGTAAGTGCAATCAGCCATTTTAATACATATAGTGGACATCAGTCATTACAAGATTTCAAACTATATAGTGGCTGCGTCAAACCCAGTCATTTGTGGTTTCAAACATTTTGGAACCATACCCCAACACTGATTTCAGTGTTGGAAGTATGATCTCATGTACTGGGGGCTCCCTTAGGGTACCCCTCCTGTACTCCCAGTTACAGCCTTTTAGGGTCTGACAGCAAGCTAGGGCTGCTGCCGACCACAGACCCGATTCTACCCTCCTGCAGCTCAGCCAAGCTCGAGCAGGGGAAGTTAGAACAATATGTTTCCTGCCCCATGGACACGTGACCACCTCCCAGACAGGACATAGTGTATTGGGCTGGGGTGGGAGTTCTTGCCTGCGCCACCAGACTCGTTGAAGGGCATATTTGTTGCCCTCCTTCCATACTGCAGTTGGAACCAGTTCTGGGAACTCTTGGCTTCTGCTCTGGGGTGAAACTGGACAAAGGACATAGGAGTATACTCCCCTCTGTCCAGCCCCTCTTCTGGGAGGGACCCCTGAGTTGTCTCAACCCCTTTCTTAGGGTGTAAAAGGGCTTACCTCTGGGTGAGTCCTCAGATTCATTATGGGACAAGACTTAAGCCTGAAACGACATCACTCTTGGACCGTCCGGACACTTGGACTTCGCTGGGCTTCGCCTGAGCCTAAGACTGCATCACAGAAGACTCCTGCTGCTCCTGATCTTGTTGTTTTGCAAGTCTTCTTTATCATCTGTGTCTGTGCTTCCCTCCAAGATCTTCAACAGACCTGTGGGAATCAAGGAGAAATAATCTCCCTTGTAGTGAAGGAGTCACTCCCCTGCATCTGCAGGCACCACAACGAAGCTGAGCCGTCTGCTGCTCATGATGCCTCATGGACTTCAAAAGGCTCAGCAACACAGGTAGTGGTTCTGCAACTCCCCCAAGGCCTGGCCTGTTCAGTATGCAAGTTTGAGGCCAGTATTCTATTGTATATTTGTGCTTCTTTCAATATCGCTACTTTGTGTCAGTAGCCCTTTCTTTATGTTTCCACCTTCCCAACCTCCCATAGTACCTATAAGTGATCTATCTCGTATGTGGAAAATCCAGCCTGGCAGTTGATGGTCTGGCCAGCTGTGAGGTGTACTGCTCTGCTGTACTATATTAATAACCTGAAGACGTGTCCTGCTGCCTACCTAATCTACTTACAACATTTTGGCGACATTCTGTGCTGCAATCCAAAAGATTCCCAAAACCCGGGACTGGTGTTAGAAATTATCTAGCAGGCATGCGACTTTGATCCGCCTAAATTCTCAGGAAGTAGAATTTGGGAAAAACACCCGGTATTATTTCTACATTAAGGTGTTTGTTGTCTCTAATGCCTTACCGTCCTGAAACAGACATTCTAGTCTGTCGTTATCGCTAATTGTGGGGGGTTCATAAATTTTCAACTCGGCGCAACCCAAAAAAATGTCAGCCCTGTTTAGGACCATACACAGAACCACACGTATACCAAAATAATAAGTGAGAAAATGTGTGGCGGAGAGGAAGGCACCTCACGGGCGAACACCCTCGGGGCAATCTGGTCAGATATTTACCAGAGACTTGGCCCCTTTCTCATCATAGGCGGCCGTTCCTATTCCAGAATTTTGGTGAATAAGTGAGAGAAAAGAAAAGAGAGAAGGTGCATATCAAGGAGATTTAGAGCGTGACTCCTTGGACAAACAAAACAGAGTGAAGAATAAAATCAACAACCACACCACTCGTACTACTTTTATTTATGAATCGGGTGTGCAAAGTTGAAATAAAAAGGAGGGTAGCTTAAAGTTGCATACCACTACCTGTGACCAACATGTTTCACTGCCCAGAAACCTTTATGGCAGATTCATCAGGGTCAATACTCTGTTACTGCACCCCCTTCCAACATCTTTTAGACAGGAAGCTGCCGAGTTGAAAAAATAAACAAAAGAAAAAAGAAAAAACTAAAATCACGACCAGTTCATAATCTAGACCAACCTAATGTTTGTGCTTTTCATAGCAAAGAATATTCAGTGTTAGTTTACATTTCCAAAATCATTTACCCTTATTCAGCTATGCTCCCTCGTACCAGCTGAAAAGGTTGTGAATAATGCAAGAAAGAGGGCGCTCAACACCCCCAGAGATACCTTACTTGAACATAATACCAGGGAGAGAAAAGACTGCTTACAGGTGGTTATGACTTTCGAACCTATGGCCACGAAGATCAGGCAGTCAATTCGAAAACACTGGGGTTTGTTAAGTAATAAAGAGTTTACCATGCCCCCCCCAAGATTTGCCTTCAAAAGGTCAGGGAATCTAAAGGACAGACTTGTCCACACTCGGGACCGAGTACCTTTGAGAAGTGATACTACGACGATACCTAAGGGACATTACCCATGTGGTACATGTTCAGTGTGTCCACTTACCAGCAAATGCAGTAGTGTTACGTTATCCACTGGAAGAGAATGGTTCCTAAACCAATTCAGCAACTGTAACACCACTAATGTGGTTTATAGGCTGACATGCAGTTGTTGTTTACAATACATTGGACTTACCACAAGGAAAGTAAAAGTACGCATACAGGAACATCTAAGTGCCATCAGGGCTGGGAAGTTGACCACCAAATTAGTCCAACACTGTTATAAAGAGAAACACAGCTTCACATGGACAGTGTTGGAAACTGTAAAGGGAAATCCTACTAACGTTGAGTCAATACTGATTACAAAAGAAGCGAAATGGATTTTCAGAGAGAGCAGTGACAAACAGGGCCTTAATGAGATTATAGAGTGGAACAAGGTTAAATAACTGGTCAACCACCTATAATGCTCTGCCATCCTGATTTGGCTCCCCACAGCCAGTGTAGTTAGCAGTATTATAATACAATTGCTCTGTGGCTATACTAACTGCCACCACTATTGGATATTAGCAACACCTGCGCTACACTCTATATACATACCATGCCAAATTACTGGTGTTTTACCCCAATCTTATGTCCAGTGCATTAACAACTCTTCTGGTGTCCTTAGGTTATTTAGACACAATCTCATGATGTTTTTTACCACTCTGCAATGGCGCCCACTTTAGTTATAGATTCTCCTTCAGCCTTATGAGTATGTATACAGCTCAGGGAAATTTATGTATGAGGGCGAGAACATCGTTATAAATGAGGAGGATGACTCTATTTATCCTTTAATTTTACCACATTCCTCACTCGAGCATTCCGTGATGGTCTCTCTGTGGTAAATTTTAATTACCCATGCTTAATTTATGCGGTAAAGTTCAATAAGAATAACTCAGAAAAAATAAGAGGCAAAATCCGTGATATTTGAGGTTTTCAAAAGGGGTTTTATTCCTTAAAAAGGAATGGGTATTTGGCTTGAGCCAAAGGTGGCATACCATTCCGTCACCACGTAGGTTCGGGAAGGGACTGACAGACAGTACTTTATTGACAATCATTCATATATATAGTCAATGCATTACAGTAAAGGCAGATGCAGAAGGCGTAACAGCTGAGAGGAGAGATAAGAATACACATACGTAATGAAAAGGCGTTACAATAGGCGTGCATGAAGGCGTGTACTAGAAACGTCATTAACATGATGTCACAAGTAGGTGGATCCATAAGTGAATCCTGCAGTGTCAGCAGAAATACATGGCAGAGATGCGCGCGCAGGCAGCATGACGTGTGATTGACGTGTAACTGGAGGGTGAAGGGGACTTGACATTTAGCCCTACATGTGGAGACAGAAGTCTGGGATGTCAGATCAACCTAATCCCAAATCGTATCTAATATCTCGTGTTTAAGGAACTGTATTATCTGGAAGGAAAGGTCTCTCGGACAGAGGCTATTCTATAGTCAAGTCAAGTCATAAGATTTATATAGCGCACTACATACCCAGAGGGTTTCAAGGCGCTTAGGAAGGGGAGGAGGATTATTTGTCAAAAATCCACGTTTTAAGCTGTTTTCTGAACGCTAGGTGATTCTGGGTGAGGCGAAGGTGAGCGGGGAGTGAGTTCCATGTTTTGGCAGCCAGGTATGAAAAGGATCTGCCTCCCATGGTGGTCTTGTTGATGCGAGGTACAGTGGCGAGGGCTTGGCTGGAAGAGCGAAGTTGGCGGGAGGGGGTGTAGAAGGACAGTCGAGAATTGAGGCAATCTGGTCCGATGTCGTAGAGTGATTTGTGTGCATGGGTAAGCAGACGGAAAGTAATCCTCTTATTGACGGGTAGCCAGTGGAGGTCTTTAAGGTGACCAGTGATGTGTTCGTTGCGTGGGATGTCTAATATGAGCCTGGCTGAGGCGTTTTGGATTCGTTGTAGTTTCTTCTGGAGTTTAGCGGTGGTAGAGGGTGTTTCCGTAGTCCAGTCGGCTCGTGACCAGGGCATGGGTGACTGTTTTCCTTGTTTCGGTGGGGATCCAGCGAAATGTTTTTCTGAGCATGCGAAGAATGTTAAAGCAGGAAGAGGATACGGCGCTGACTTGTCTGTTCATTGAGAGTGAAGAATCCAGGATGACGCCAAGGTTCCGTGCGTGGTCTGTCGGGGTGGGTGCATTTCCGAGGGCTTCCGGCCACCAGGAGTCGTCCCATGCAGAGGGGGATTTACCTAAGATGAGGACTTCTGTTTTGTCTGAATTCAGTTTCAGACGGCTTTGTTTCATCCATTCGGCGACTTCTTTCATTCCTTCGTGTAGGTTAGTTTTGGCGGTGCTGGGGTCCCTGGTGAGAGATAGGATCAGTTGAGTGTCATCCGCGTAAGAGATGATGTTGAGGTTGTGTTGGCGGGCGATGGCCGCGAGGGGGCTCATGTATACGTTGAAGAGGGTGGGACTGAGTGAGGATCCTTGTGGTACGCCGCAGATGATTTCAGAGGCCTCGGACTTGAATGGTGGGAGGCGGACTCTCTGGGTTCTTCCGGTGAGGAACGAGGTGATCCATTCCAGTGCCTTTCCTTGGATTCCGATGTTTCTGAGGCGTTGTAAAAGGGTGCTGTGGCAGACTGTGTCGAAAGCAGCCGAGAGGTCGAGGAGGATGAGGGCGACTGTGTCTCCATTGTCCAGTAGAGTTCGAATGTCGTCAGTTGCTGCGATGAGGGCGGTCTCAGTGCTGTGTTTGGCTCGGAAGCCAGATTGTGAGGGGTCGAGTGATTTGTTGGCTTCGAGGAAGGCGGCGAGCTGGTTGTTGACAGCTTTCTCGATGACTTTGGCCAGGAATGGAAGAAGCGAGATGGGGCGGTAATTTTTGAGTTCGGTGGGGTCTGCTGTTGGTTTCTTCAGAAGGGCGGTGAGTTCAGCGTGTTTCCAGTCTTCTGGGAAGGTAGCGGAGTTGAAGGAGCAGTTGATGACGTCTCGGAGGTGCGGTGCTATGATGGAGTCTGCTTTGTTGAAGATGTGGTGAGGGCATGGGTCTGTGGGGGATCCAGAGTGGATGGAATTCATCAGGCGGATGGTGTCCTCAGTGGAGATTGGGTTCCAGGCGTTAAGGGTGTTAACGAGGGGAAGATGGTCAGCTGATGGTAGGGTGGGTTGGCTTCCGGGTTGGTTGTCAAAGCTGTTGTGGATGTCAGCAATCTTGTTGTGGAAAAAAGAGGCTAGGGAATCGCAGAGGGTTTGAGAGGGGGTGATGTCGTTGGAGTTGGCCGAGGGGTTGGAAAATTCCTTGACGATGTTGAAAAGTTCCTTGCTGTTGTGGGCGTTGTTGTCAAGTCGATCCTTGAATGCTGTTTTCTTGGCTTTTCGGATCAGTTGGTGGTGAGTGCGGGTGGCACTTTTGAAGGCGTCCTTGTTGCTGGTGGATTGGTCTTTTTTCCAGGCCTTTTCAAGGGAGCGGCATAGTTTCTTGGACTTCTTGAGATCATCGTTGAACCATGAGGCCTTCTTGTTGTCAAGTTTGTGTTGACGTTTTTTCAGTGGAGCTAAGGAGTCGGCGGTGTTGGATAACCAAAGGGTGAGGTTGGAGGCGGCTTCGTTGGCGTTAGAAGAGAGGGCTGGGGAGGTTCGACGGAGCGATGCGGAGATCTGATCCGTGGTGATTTTGTTCCAGTTTCTTTGTAGAGTTGGTTGGAGGTGGATGATGGGTTTCGGCTTGTTGTAGGTGAAGTGAACGCAGCTGTGGTCAGTCCAGAGGAGATTCGTAGTGTGGCTGAAGGAGACATGGTTGCTGGAGGTGAAGATGGGGTCGAGTGTGTGACCTGCGATGTGGGTGGGGGAAGTGACCAGTTGTTTAAGTCCGAGGTTGGCGAGGTTGTCCAAGAGGGTGGCAGTGTTGCGGTCGTTGATCTTTTCAAGGTGGAAGTTGAGGTCTCCCAGAAGGATGTAGTCTTTGGAGGGGAGCGCGTGAGGGGTGATGAAGTCCGTGATGTCTTCACTGAATTTTGCGCGGGGTCCTGGTGGTCTGTAGAGGAGAGTGCCTCGGAGTGTGGTTTTGGGGTCGATGTGGATCTGGAAGTGAAGGTGTTCGGAGTTAGCGAGGTTGGCGTCAGAGCTGGTTGAGATGCGGATTGATTTCTTATGGACGATAGCGATTCCTCCTCCTGTATGGTCTGTGCGGTCCTTGCGTGTGATCTTATAGTCATCAGGGATAGCGATGGCGATGTCATACTGACTGTGAGTGCGTGTATAAGCGTCTACGTGTCTACATGAGATGCGAGGGGGCATGGGCCTACCATGGTAACAGGAGCTATGAATTACTTGCACGGAGACAGTGAGGCCGGGCCCTTTGCTCTGCAGCTGGAAGGATGTTTACTTGAACTACTAGACAGGAATGTATTTCTCGAGGAGCGGAGCAGATAACTTGAAGGCTGAATACAGTCTTGGCAGGCAACAGGCTGAACCAAGCACCGTTAGCCACGCAGGGAGTAAGGCAGAGGTCACGGGTACAGATGCAGGCCCAGGCTGAGGCATTCAGAGTCAGAAGGCAGGAAAAGGCTCGATGGCAGAATTCAGGGCCTACTTCGCCAGAGCTGAAAAACGTGTAAAGTACACCACATAAAGACGTTGGCAAGGCATACTTAGGAACGGAATATTCGACCCATTCATGGTGGATCTGAAAGAGGACATGTTAACGTTGGACGCAAATGTATTTGCGTCTTCATAGCTGGAAGTGGAGGGAACATACATGTACTTGTTGCGCGTACACGGAGTCGTTGGGGTCTAAGATAGGGGACACAATTGGTCATAAAAATTCATATTTCCTCATTCCCTCCTTGTCCCCTACGGACCCTTCATGATATATCGATCCTCATGAATCGATCAATCTGTTCACGTAAAATCATTTGCTCTTCTTTCTTCTTATGGCGTTTTGACTGAGAACTTGAATGTGGAATACATGATGTGGCACACAGGCCGCAAATCGCTGGCCCACATTGCAGACATAGGCAGCAACTGAATACTATGAGAAGGGCAATGCCTAGGAAGGATAGGATCTTCCATCCCCAGGCGGTCAACGTTGTCCAGAACCAACCGGACCAAGTCCAGGTGCCTGGATTCTGATGTATCAAACTTGCAATCTTATGAAGACGTGTTATAGCTTTATATACTGTTGGCGCGTTTTCTGGAATGAAAACACAGCAGCTCGACCCGATGACCTTACAGGCTCCACCCCTATCTGCTAGGATGACGTCAATGACAAGACGATTTTGAAGAACAACAACCCGCATAGCAGACTGCTCCTCTGTTAAGTTGCCTAGGGCGGAAGTAGTTTCATTCACTACTGCTTCGAGGGTTCTAGTTAATTTGCGTATCAGTTTACTATTAAAGACAGCACCTAAGTAGGGAAAGAAACCTTTATTGAAGTCTGTGTATTGCTCCCATGCCGTTTCAGTGTAATCGACAATCGGGAGATCTCTTCGGAGTCTATTGTTTACTAGATTGGTATTTCTGTGATAATCAGGAGGGGCTAGGAAAACAGGTGGCAGAAGGAATGCAATGTAACAGGTACCATCCCAATCTAAAGGTAAGCGTATGTATGCGGTATGACCACAAACGAAGTAGGAATGACGAGTAGCTCGGAATGTAGACTTGCCTTGATCACTGAATTCGACCACAGTAGTACATTTACTATGACCTAAGTGTACTGAACCATTCTTTCCGACACATAATTCACCTGTGACTGGTAATACTGACATAGCAGGCAAGACTGGTGCAGCTTCGGATTCAACTGTCAAAATCATGAGGTTAATTGTATAATTACCTAATCCATATACTTCATTTTCTAGATCAGTTCCTGTCCTAGTGGGAAGTCCCTTCTTGTCAGGGTAACAGGCTTTAAGCAGAACTAAGTTCAGGTTTCCCCAAACCCAATTTCCTTCGTAAACAACAGTGTCAGAATCTAAAGAATTAATCAATCTAAACCATGCACCACATGAGTCATTGTGAGTGAACGGGTACGGAAAGAGGGGCAGAACTCCCTTGTATTTCTGGTAGGGAGGGAGTCGGCCACATATCCAACAATTTGTAGCGTTGTTAGTCTGATGGGAGTGATGTAACATACTAATGAATGTGTTGTTGCGCAGCGCAAGTCTGTAAGACAATTCATGCGGAGGTAATTCGCTAAAAGAATGTTCGGCAGTGACGTTGTAAGCAGAATGTGCACGCTTGAAAATAGGGTAATAGATATGCAGTAATATACTGGCAGCAATAATCAGAAGACTTAGAAAAAACATAATCAATAATGTCACTATACAGTGACTACGAAGTGATTTACAATATGCACGTTTCTTGAGTTGTCTCTGTCTATCTCTCTCTCTATCTCGGTCTAGGGGATACATGTCAGAAACTAATTTAACCGATTCACCTAGGGGAGGACTTAAACAATTAAACTGTCTGACTTGCTAGACCGTAGTTTCAGTCTATATTCCTCGGAGGCGGTTTTCTCAACCAGGGGGAGTTTTGAATCAGTCTGTGGAGGAGGGCAGGGCTTAGAGTCCAAGTCCGAAGGGAGTCCGTGAAACTTCTTAACGTGGCTCGAGTGCAGCCACCCTTTCCTGCCCTCAACCTTCACAGCGGTCCTCGTCGTCAGAAGAACCAATTTCGGGGTTTGCCAGCGGGGTTCCAGCGGACTTCTCCGATCAAAATTGCGAACAAAAACAAAATCCCCGGGAACCACTTCGTGGGGCTTCACCTCGGTGTTGTCGGGAAAGGCTGCAGCTACCTGTGAACGACAAGATTGTAGTGCAGACATCAAGGAGGCAAGGTAATCTGTCAGCATAATACAGTCAACATCTGTGATTTTACGAGGTATAGGCGTCCCCCACATATTTGGTGGCCTACCAAAGACCACCTCATACGGAGATAGCCCGGTTCAAGAATGCGCTACCATCCTCATATAGAAAAGGGCAACTGGCAAAGCTACTATCCAGTCAACGCCTTTCTCTCTGCAGATTTTCGAAAGTCGGATTTTCAGAGTCTGATTATGGCGCTCCACGAGACCTGCTGCCTCGGGATGCCGGACACAGTGGAATTTCCACTGATAGCCTAACAGGAGTGTAATGTGTTTCACAAGCTCGGATGAGAATGGCTGACCGTTATCTGAGTACACGATACGGGGCAAACCATACCGCGGGAAGAATTCACGAACCAGCTGCTTGGCAGTGGTCGGAGCAGTGTAATCTGGGACTGGATATGCTTCTGTCCATCGGGAAAGTGCACATACGACTACGAGGACATATTTGAAACCTCGACAACGTTCCATCTGGATATAATCCATCTGGAGGACTTCAAAAGGGTGATCGGGAGGCTGAAATCCACCTTGCTCTACGGGAATGCTTTTACCTGGATTGAACTGACAACAAATCATGCAAGTACGCACTTTTTGTTTGGCTGCTGCTCGTAAGTTTTTATTGAACCATATGTGTTGAATACTGTCTAGCATGGCTTTTTCTCCTAGGTGTGCTGGACTATGTATCGTGTTAATGATGACTTGAACCATAGAGTCGGGGAGAAACCATGTAGATTTTCCCTTCGTCATCCATCCCTGATCTGTTTGGATCCCTCCTAGTTCAGTCCACTTCTTGATTTCATCTGGTGTAGCATGTGTCTGTATGTCAATTACATCATGTGCGGGATCCCTGACTGTCATGCAGTGTGTCGGTGTCGGAACTATTGTCTTTGTCAAGTCAGTTACATGAGTTTGGTTCTGGGCAGTTTGCTTAGCTGTTCGGTCTGCCAGGTCGTTACCCTGGGAGATAGTATCGGTGACTTTTGTATGTGCCTTACACTTCATGATAGATATTGCAGTAGGTAGATGTATTGCATCTAACAGAGCTTGAATGAGGGGACCTTGTTGAATGTTGGCACCGTGAGAAGTTAAGTAACCCCTCTCTCGCCAGAGGACTCCGAAGTCGTGAACAACTCCGAATGCATAACGTGAATCTGTGTATATGTTAACTTTCTTATTTTTGGCTTGAATGCAGGCTTGTGTCAGAGCGATGAGCTCTGCTGCTTGAGCTGACAATGTATTGATACAATTTGTTTCAATAACTTCGGTGTCTGTCGTGACTGCGTAAGCGGCCACTAATTCTCCTGTACTTGTTCTCATGCATGAACCATCCACATAAAGTGTCAGGTCTGGATCTGGTAATGGAACGTCTGTCAAGTCTTGTCTGGGTTTCGTCGTAATAGTAATGACTTCAATACAATCATGTGCCAATGGGTCTACTCCATTTAATGGCAAAAGTGTGGCAGGATTCAATGTACTACAACGTCTGATTTCTATGTGTGGCTGGAACAATGTCAATTCATAACCTGTCAATCTTGCTATAGTCAAGTGTTGGGTCTGTGTACGATTTAAAAGAACTTCCACGGAATGTGGAACTTGCACTGTCAATTGATGTCCTAATACTATGGAATAACTTTGTCTGATTGCTAAAGCTGTCGCTGCAACTGATTTCAAGCACGCAGGCAGAGCCTGGGCTACTGGATCTAATGTGCTAGAAAAGTAAGCACACGGTTTGTGTGAACCTGCTTGTTTCTGAGTGAGTACTGACAAGGCAGTACCTGCACGTTCTGTGACAAAAAGTGTAAAAGGCTTACTGTAACATGGTGTTGCTAAAACAGGTGCTTGGCATAAGGCTTTCTTTAAGTCTTCAAAAGCTTGTGTATGTTCCTGAGTCCAAGGGAGGACAGTCGATGTCGCTGCCTCCTGAGTTGTCAACTGAATGAGTGGTTTTGCTAGAAATGCATATTGGGGAATCCATTGTCTGCAGTACGAAGTGAGGCCTATAAAAGCCTGCACCTCCTTTTGTGTCTTGGGTGGTGACATGTTTACAATCAACTGGATGCGATCAGGAGTGAGCTGTCTCCCCACTTTGGACAGCAAGTGACCCAGGTACACAACTTGCTGAACACAGAATTGCAGCTTCGAAGGGGATACCTTGTGCCCCTTGTCAGCCAGAAAATTTAAAACCGTCAGTGATGCTTTTTCACATTCGGGTTCGCTTCGGGCGGTGATCAGCAGATCATCGACATACTGAAGTAGGGTGGTGTTAACTGGCATGTGGATACTGTCAAGTTGTCTTTTCAATGCTTGGCTATAGATGCTGGGGCTTTCTGTGAATCCTTGAGGTGCGCGTGCAAATTTGAAACTTTGTCCATTTAAACAGAATCCGAACAAGTATTGGCTTTCCGGATCGATTGGGACGCTAAAGAAGGCGTTCTTGAGGTCAATTACAGTAAAGAACGTCGCTTCTGAATCAATAGCTGTCAGTAATGAAGAGATATCTGGAACCACGGGATACTGTGGTACAATGCATTTGTTCAATTCGCGCAGATCAATAACTAATCGATAAACAGGTGGTGCTTTTGGATCAGTACGTTTAAGAACTGGAATGATAGGAGAATTACATACATTGGAGTCGGTTTCCACGACCTCTCCTTGTGCAATCAGCTCGTCAATGATTTTCAGTAAAGCCACTACAGCATCTGGGGGTAACTTGTATTGTCGAATTCGTGGTAATACCACTCCTGCTTTGAGTGTGACTCGATATGGTGTAATGTGCATACAACCTACATCAGTGGGGCCTTGTGCCCACAAATGTGCAGGGACATTCTGTAATCGGTGATCCATGTCTCTCAATACATAGTGACCTTTAAAATCTCGCAAGAATAATCGTACTCCTTCCGCAGAACAGCATATTATAGCTCCTAGAGCTTTCAGTGTCTTTATACCTAGCAAGTTTTCTGGGCATGATTTTGTAAGCAATAAATCTGTAGTCCGTGTCAAAGGACCGACTGCAAGAGGAAGAGGTTGCGATACTTCGTTTATAATAGGCTTTCCTGAAAATCCAAGGGAAACATTCTGTGAGCCTGAGAGGGGTGCCCCTGGAACCTCATCGTGACTAATCGTTGTTCTGCTTGCCCCTGTATCAATTAAAAACTTTCTGTCTTTCCCTAATACTTGACTGTGTACATAAGGACCCTCTTGATCTACAGGAACCTCAATAAGAGGCAAGCCAACCTCCCTCTCTAGGCTGTTTCATGTGTATCGCTGGTAATCTGGGTAGTCATTTTGTGCATACTGGTACATCTGTTGTGTCGTGTTTTGTGTTGCGGTAATAGGCTGTGACTGTGGTACTGCTACGGTCTGTGGTGAAGCTGGCATAGGCGGAATATGTTGTATATTCTGGGGTACTTGTTGTTGGGCCTGATCTTGTCTAGGTGGACGCGGTCTCTCCTTGGTTTTACCCGTGGAGATATTGTGTTTCAGAACTGCACAATCGTTTATATAATGACCTGGCTGTTTACAATAGTTACATACTCCTTTAACAGGAGCCGTCGAATTACTGGGCTGGGTCGCACCCTTTTTATGACCGTCAGCAGGAACTGACTGAGCAACTAACATTTTCATTTTCGTGTCTTTCATACGTCTTTGTTCGTGTTCTTGTTCTTCTCTAATTCTATTCTGGTGGTACTGTAACATTTGCAACATTTGTGACGGAGTATTAGCTTGCCAAGTGCTTTCGACTTTCAGTACTCTGTTCTTAACCTGGGGCAGTGAATTCTCGACTAATTTTGTTACAAAAAGGTGTGGATATGAGTCACTACTTGCTTTCAGGCCGCTATTAATACCAAAACATTTTTCAAATCGGGAATAAAAATCACTAGTGTCTTCATCGGGTTTCTGTTTGCAGGCTGAGATTGCACCCCAATCTTCCTTTTTCGTACTTAATAAACGTGGCAATACTTGTACTAACAGTCCTGGTAACGCTTTAACTTTGTCTCCAAGCCCTAGGCCTGGGACTCGAGTATTTTCTTCGTTTTCTAATGCAGTCCAATCAATCTTTGCTTTTCCCACCTCCCATTCTTTTTCTTTGAGTTTCTCGTAAATACCAGCAGGCAGTAATACTTTCAATATTTTCATAAGGTCTGGATAGGTGTAATCGCCCATGAGTAGCATATCTTTTATTTCACGGTGAAAACCTGCGGGATCTTTGTCATGGCTGGGTACTAATTTTTTCATTTCCAATAATTCTATTTTAGTTATGGGCGTGTACACAAACACGCGTCTAAGCGTACTATCTGCATTCTGAACTGGGTGCACTTCTCGTAACGGATTCTGTCTGTCTATGTAATACATTTTTCTTTCCATGGAGTGTGCTGAATCAGATTGTGGACACAGGAAGGCACTATATCTGTGCCGATGTTCTAGAATTACTTTAATTAGATCGGTACCTAGACCTCTCCATTTATTCATGAGCAGTTCTGCCAATATATCAGGCAGGGGACCTGGATCGGAATGTTGGCTTCTATACAATAGGAGTAAGTGTTGTATCATGTATGTACCAGCTAAACGCTGTTCGCTTGGTGTCATATTCAAAAATGTGTGTGCTAACGCATCATCACTATATTTCTCAGGATTGTCAGCCCATTGTACTGCTGACCTAGCTAATTCTTGTTCGTCCATAGAATCGAGTACATGGTACCCCATTCGTTCTCGAAGTCTGTTGTCAGTGGCTTGGAATAAGTGTTCAGGAGTTCTCGGATTACACATGGCTTCCTGAAAAATTCTTTTACTTTCTGGACGTACTGGACGCATTGAATTATTATAGGGTCTTCCTTTACCTACATAAGCTATCATTTCTCTAACTGGTAACTGCGATTGTCCTGCTGCTTCTTCTGGTTCGTCCTCCTCCCCTGAAGATTCAAGTTTGTCCGAATCTATTTCTGGTAGTGGCTGTCTTCTTTCATGCATCTTTATTACTGCATTTCTGATCCTTCGGTACATATTTTCTATACAAGCCTGTTTATCATGATTCCCATCTGCTATATTCTGACCCCATCTATGAAGTGCTTTTATGTCGTCCGGGTTTACACCCGGCCTATCTACTTCTCTTATTAGACAGTTTATAAGAAACCGTAATATCTTGCCTTGAGTATCAACCTTTTGGTAGGCCAATGCCTCGCTAATACTTTCAGGGCCTACCCCTGTTTGAACAAAATGATATATTTTATCTAGATGATCTACCATTCCAGGTAGTGTCAATAAAAAGTTTGTGACTCGTCGCAATCGTACTGATGCGAGCATCATTCTGTCGTCATTCTTTTTACCAGGTACTGGATCATATCTACAATCTGCAAGACGTTCTTTATATATGTCAAAATCGGCTGCTTGAGGTGTACGTTGTTGTGCTAGATCCCTATAAGTCCACCGCTGCGTTGGTGGTGGGGTCTGGAAACCTGTCTGGATACCTGGGGTTTGGAAACCTGTCGCCCCTCCGGACACGCCTCCTGAGGCGCCGGATCCGAAGGGATTGTTTGGGTGCAAAGCAGGAGGAATAGGTGCAGGAAGAGGTGGAAGAACGGCTGGAAGACCAGGAGGAACAGTCGGAAGGGTTGGAACGGGAGGAACAGGAGGAACAGGAGGAGGAGTAGCTTGTCGCGGAGGTGGGGGCTGACTATCTCGGGGTCGATCGCCGCCAGTAGGAGGTGTGCGTGGCGGTGCGGCATTAACATATTCGGGGGCTACATCGTCTAGATAGGAAGAAAGGAAAATGTCCTTTGCGGTTTTCTGATGCATTTTAGTCGGGAGCAATGGAGGTGGCAGATCTTTTGGTACTTCCGGGGTGGCCTTAGGTAAACCCTCGGTCAGGAGAGGATACATACCATTCATAAGGGTGTTTCGTTGTCTATCTACTTGTTCTATTTTTACTCGGATACCTTCCTCAACTAATACGTTTTCTCGGGCCTTTTCTGAATCCTCTCTACTTTTCTCTTCTTTTCTGTGTGCTTTTTCTGTACGCCTATGCGATTCTTTGCGCCATAATTCAATGGCATCTTTCTGTGACTGTCTGGCTTTCTTTTTCCATAATGCTTCTTCTACTCTCATGATGCAATCTGCATCCCATGTCCCAGCAGCGGGCCATCTCTGATTCTCTGCTAGATCCTTCGTGTAGTCCACCCATAAATCGAGATATAAAACGGCATCTAGGCCATGTTTGTGGTACATAAAGTACCCTGGAGTGTCCCTAGGTGGAATGGGAACAGCTTCCTCGAGTATCCCTTTTCTAGTTTTTATCTGTCTTAATTTGGAGAATAACGGCATCTTAAAAATCAGGCTACTTGGTCCTTACTTAGATATGAACACAATGAACACAATAATCACAATAATGAAAATCGAACAATCACTCATACCACGACATTAAAACATTTTAAAACGAACAACAATGATTAGAATAAAACTAGCTAACTTCATGATACTGGATGTACTGCTAAACAGTACAGATACACCGCTAAACAGTGCAGACAGGATATACTGCTAAACAGTACAGATACACTGCTAAACAGTGCAGACCAGGCCTGTGTACCCAAACCCGTCTTGACCGGCACAAATTAATGCGCACGTCTAGATGCGTCCCCAGCAATGGTACTCACCGGGAAGCACGGAAACGGAAGGCCTCGGAAACTCTGGACTGGACTGGACCGGACTGGATTCGACTCGACTCAAGACGCAGATACTTCGGAACTTCGGAACCTGGTGGGCCTCCGTATACCTCGGATCTTGCTCTCTCAGCTAGGCTCTGGTCGGTATCCTCCGCACTCCTCACCGCCTCGTCTGGGTGTTGATCGCAGCCTCAGTCACCTCCGTTGGCCTGAGGGAGATACAGGAAATCCTGCGGGTACGCGTAGTTGTCCGTCCGGCTGTGGCAGGGGGCCAGGCCTGCAACGCACCTCCGGCGCGTGAGGTGGGGGAGGGGTCCCTATTCGGGCGCCAAATTCTGTGGTAAATTTTAATTACCCATGCTTAATTTATGCGGTAAAGTTCAATAAGAATAACTCAGAAAAAATAAGAGGCAAAATCCGTGATATTTGAGGTTTTCAAAAGGGGTTTTATTCCTTAAAAAGGAATGGGTATTTGGCTCGAGCCAAAGGTGGCATACCATTCCGTCACCACGTAGGTTCGGGAAGGGACTGACAGACAGTACTTTATTGACAATCATTCATATATATAGTCAATGCATTACAGTAAAGGCAGATGCAGAAGGCGTAACAGCTGAGAGGAGAGATAAGAATACACATTCGTAATGAAAAGGCGTTACAATAGGCGTGCATGAAGGCGTGTACTAGAAACGTCATTAACATGATGTCACAAGTAGGTGGATCCATAAGTGAATCCTGCAGTGTCAGCAGAAATACATGGCAGAGATGCGCGCGCAGGCAGCATGACGTTTGATTGACGTGTAACTGGAGGGTGAAGGGGACTTGACATTTAGCCCTACATGTGGAGACAGAAGTCTGGGATGTCAGATCAACCTAATCCCAAATCGTATCTAATATCTCGTGTTTAAGGAACTGTATTATCTGGAAGGAAAGGTCTCTCGGACAGAGGCTATTCTATACTGACTGTGAGTGCGTGTATAAGCGTCTACGTGTCTACATGAGATGCGAGGGGGCATGGGCCTACCATGGTAACAGGAGCTATGAATTACTTGCACGGAGACAGTGAGGCCGGGCCCTTTGCTCTGCAGCTGGAAGGATGTTTACTTGAACTACTAGACAGGAATGTATTTCTCGAGGAGCGGAGCAGATAGCTTGAAGGCTGAATACAGTCTTGGCAGGCAACAGGCTGAACCAAGCACCGTTAGCCGCGCAGGGAGTAAGGCAGAGGTCACGGGTACAGATGCAGGCCCAGGCTGAGGCATTCAGAGTCAGAAGGCAGGAAAAGGCTCGATGGCAGAATTCAGGGCCTACTTCGCCAGAGCTGAAAAACGTGTAAAGTACACCACATAAAGACGTTGGCAAGGCATACTTAAGAACGGAATATTCGACCCATTCATGGTGGATCTGAAAGAGGACATGTTAACGTTGGACGCAAATGTATTTGCGTCTTCATAGCTGGAAGTGGAGGGAACATACATGTACTTGTAGCGCGTACACGGAGTCGTTGGGGTCTAAGATAGGGGACACAATTGGTCATAAAAATTCATATTTCCTCATCTCGATAACTTCTATTTACTCGAATTCACCCATTCCGGTTTATTTTGCCTTTCTATAATGGCGCCCGTTTTGGTGAGTGAAGTCCTGCACACTCTGTAGCCCGCATCACGTGACGGGGGGATCCGCTGATCACGTGACTGTGGTGCGCGACGCGGGATTACCTGGCTGGGACGTTTAAATGGTGTACTCCGGCTCCCGTTAGGTGTTCCTGGGATGATACAACGCCCATGTTCCTCGTTTGTACGGTAAGGAGAGGGCTCTGGGTCACTGGCGCCACTGCCAGCCCGAGGCATGCGTATCGTTTTCATGCATCAAGGAGGTAACTTAAGATTGGCATGACGATCTTGGCTTATCTCACACAACTGTTTTCCGTTTGGCAAGGATGCCATTGACACGCTGTGAGCTAGTCTTTTAGGCGGGTTGCTAGTTTATCACATCCCCCCCACAGGTTATGAATGTATACACTTTGATCTGTATGACCGCCCTAGTAATAGCAATGTGGTTGCCATGCATGTATTGATACTGGGCCATAAAAAATAAGAAATATGTATGATGTGCAAACGCTCAACGTTTTTACCCTATGCAAACACAATAACATTTTTCAATAAAGCACAGGTAGTCGGTCATCTCTTGCATAGACACCAATGAATGCCATCATTTAGCCAGACAGCATTGACATGGCAGAATAGAGAGGTTTTCCGTCATTCTCTGTGGATGCTCTTGTTGGGGTGTGTATATATATGTATGCATCGGGGTGACATGATTGCTCTAATGGGGTGGCAGCCCATGCATAGAATGGCAATTTTAAGAGCTGGCCATTATATACTCATGATACTGATTACATACAAATACCTTACAGGTTGATGTGACAACCGACTGTTCGGCGGAGTACCCCTTTTTTCAGCTGGTACGAGGGAGCATAGCTGAATAAGGGTAAATGATTTTGGAAATGTAAACTAACACTGAATATTCTTTGCTATGAAAAGCACAAACATTAGGTTGGTCTAGATTATGAACTGGTCGTGATTTTAGTTTTTTCTTTTTTCTTTTGTTTATTTTTTCCACTCGGCAGCTTCCTGTCTAAAAGATGTTGGAAGGGGGTGCAGTAACAGAGTATTGACCCTGATGAATCTGCCATAAAGGTTTCTGGGCAGTGAAACATGTTGGTCACAGGTAGTGGTATGCAACTTTAAGCTACCCTACTTTTTATTTCAACTTCGCACACCCGATTCATAAATAAAAGTAGTACGAGTGGTGTGGTTGTTGATTTTATTCTTCACTCTGTTTTGTTTGTCCAAGGAGTCACGCTCTAAATCTCCTTGATATGCCCCTTCTCTCTTTTCTTTTCTATCACTTATTCACCAAAATTCTGGAATAGGAACGGCCGCCTATGATGAGAAAGGGGCCAAGTCTCTGGTAAATATCTGACCAGATTGCCCCGAGGGTGTTCGCCCGTGAGGTGCCTTCCTCTCCGCCAAACATTTTCTCACTTATTATTTTGGTACATGTGTGGTTCTGTGTATGGTCCTTGTAGGAGAGTAGGGTCTGCTATCCTATGGTCACCCCAATTTTTGCTTTTTGCTTCACTGGTTCTCGACTTACTGAGGCTGTGGGCCTGCTAATCAGACCCCCAGCCTGCTGTTCTCTCTCTAAATTCATAATACATGTGCTATAGGTACATACCACAATTGGAAATGGACTCCTTGTCAGCCCCTGTACCATGCACTATAGGTGCCCAGGGCATAGGTGCCACCAAGGCCTACCAGGGGCTGAAGCATAGCTTTTGCCACCCCTGGGTGGTTCTTAAATTGACACAACTGGCTGATCACTCAGCTGGGGCAAGTGGGTGTAATCACCCCTTGCTTAGATATAGTATACCTATATCTAAACCTATATCTGGACACATATATAGCCTGTAAGCCACTCCTATGGAAGGCCTCATCAATCCTGGAGGCAGAGTGCGTGGTTTTATGTGAGATGGTGCTCTGGCATGAGCTGAGCCTGTCTGCAGCTGTCGGGAACAACTCCCTAAGCTGATCCGGGATAATGCCATACCATATACTCTTAAGCGCATTATAATCCTCGCGGTTATATGGCAACTTTGGTTTGGCTTTATCAAAACATGTCGTGTAAGGTGTCATACGAATTGGAATACTATCCCCTCGCCAGTTCTGGCGACGGGGATAGCATTCCACCCTTCTAGAGGGAGAAGACATGTTACTTTACTGAAACGCGGTTGATTTAAAATGAGCCTCAGATCCACAAAATGGATGCCCCTGCCACAGACACGGGTCTGACCTCCTGCTGCTGACCGAAACCCGGCAGAGGAGGCCTGGACAAAGAGTTTCCTGTCACAGGGCGGTGTCAAACCGCCCCAGACAGGAGATAGTGGATTGGAGTAGGGAGGTTTCAATGAAACCAGACACTGCCTGGGGAGCACAAGGCTGCCCCTTGCAGGATCCGGCCAAACCGGTTCTGGGGCCTCCCAGCCCCTGTCCCAGCGCGGCCAGGATCAAAGGAGAGGGGTGTAACCACCCCCTTCCTGGGTCCCACCCATAGGAGGGGACCTAGCAGGATGTCCAACCCCCTAGATTCGAATAAGAGGGGGAGCAGTCCCAACGGACCTCAGATCATCCTGAAGAAACATAAGAAACGAAATCTGGACCCTTCGACTTTCTACACGACGTGAGAAGACTGAAGAATCTCCCTTGTGGTCAAGGAGTGACCACCCTGTGCAAACAGGCACCATCCAGCCCTCGACCCTTGCTTTGTTGCAGTTCCCGCCGGAACTCGAGCGACAGAGATCGACGAGATCAAGCTTGCCTGCCTTCTACCTGCCCGATCCACAGTCCCTGCAGAGCTGAGACCCGTGGAGGCGACCGGAAGCGTGGGGCACGCCATCTTGAAAAGGCCACGAGACGCTGACCGTGCGGCCCACGAGTGACCCTCGAAGCTGTACACCGGGGTTTGAGAAGCCCCAGCCCCGAGCTCCACTTGCACCAAAGCTCACCCCTCCACACTCGCTGAGTGCTGCGTGGGGCCCTTCTGCTTGTGTGCGCTCGACGCGTTGGCCCGGTCACTTGCCAGCTGGCTTGTGGCCCCTGTGCCGACGAACTTTGAAATCCGACTTGCTTTTCTGGTTGCTCCAGATCTGCACCAGCTCCTGTGAAAAGGAGCACCCACTCTGACCCTCCTGGTTCGAGTGATAAGCAATCTCCCGGTTCCGCGTGGATTGCTTTTGCCAAGTGCTGTTTGCTACAATCTTCAAGCCGACGGTGCTGACGGCGAGAGCCTACGTGGGACAGATCGTGACCTGCTCCTGGACGTCGCAGATGCCCCAGAGCCCACGTGACAGCGGAGAGAAGCCTATCGACAACCGCCTGATTGTGCCCGACATTGCCTGGTTCCGTCCTGGTTCCACCCTGGTCACTGCTGAGTGACCCAGACTCTGTCCCCTCTGCTTTCAGGTACTTTTCTACATCGATCCACCCTTGGATCGCACCGGACACTTCTGCTTCACAGCGCCTGCAGCTGCAACAGCTCCAAGCACCCAGAACCTGCGTGACAGAACCCGACGCCACTTCGACCCTGTGCACCCACGGCCTGTGGGTGAGGTAACTTTGCAACGCCGGTGTCTTTACACTGGTACACACCTCTAGGGTCTGTGTCTAAAGTTTTGTGTTCCTAGGTTCAGCGGAAGTATCTTTTTATTCACTTTAACTGACTTTTACGCACCATTGACAGTGCATTGGTGCGCGCCGCACTTTCCGTGCTGCACCCGTCTCCTGTGGGCTACTCCCGACTTCTTCATTGCTTGTCCTGACTGCTCCCAGCGAATCTCTAGGCCCTAGGCCTAACCATTGTTCGATAAGTGTTACTTATACCACTTTTTTAGTATATGGTCTGAGTGGCCACCCGCCCTCATCCATAATTGTGCAACTTTATATGTGTAACAGTGCTTTTGATTTAACGCTTGTGCCCCTTTCCTCATAAAGAGTACTGGGGAGTAATTTAGAAATAAATACATATATTTTTATAATATATACTTGTGTGGTGTCCTTTCATTTGATTACAGGATTGTATGTGGTAAAACAGCTCGCTTAACACGACCTCTTAAGTTAAGCCTTTAAGGCTGCTTAGTCCATGCTACCACTAGGATAGCTTGTCTACAAGGTTGACTTACAACCTGACATCTTTGGGGTTTGTTTGGACTGATAACCAGTGGTTCCAGAATTGGAAACACTACCTATCAGGCCAACTTCTCACATTGGTGTGCAGCGGTGCGGATTTGAGCTTGCTGTTTGTTTTACCATTGCAATCTTTATCAAATTGAAAGATCACATCAAGTACCTCTAGGTACATATAAATCAAAAGCTTAGCATATTAAGTTCTACTGAACTTAGTAGTTGTAGATTAAAGGGATTAGCACACCCTGACTACAACTCACTAGCAAGGTACAGTAGGAAACCACTTAGTGTAGGTAAGTGCACCACTTACACCTCACTAGCAGTCATGTCTGATACAGGTAGAGCCTCAGGCTCTGCTCCTGTAGAAGTTGATCCTATAGGGACAACATCCAGATATGACAACCTTAGCCACAAAGACCTGAGTGCCTTGTGCACAGCCAGGGGGCTAAAAAAGGGCAGAGGCCCTACCATTCCTTCCCTAATAGCTCTCCTAGAAAAGGATGATCTAGATAAGGTGAGTCAGGCTCCCTTAGATACAGGTGAAGGGATAAACTCCCCTGGGAATGAGAATCTTCCAGAAGAAGAAGAGGAGGAAGAGGAAGAGGAAGAGGAAGGCTCTGATGTAGATGAGCCTGAAGATCAGGATCAGCAGGGAAACCAGGTACAGGTTGCCAGGCTTAACCAGGCCAACTTGGACCTACATGGGAATGGAGAGGGCCAGCACCACTCCAGATCTCATAACCAAATTCTCCCAGGTAATAGAAGGGAGAGATCTCTGTCAAGGGACTCTCACCTTTCTAGTGCCTCAAGAGAATCTCAAAGAGGAATGACTTCCTCCCAGAGAAAAGAGCATAGGGCCAGGATGAGGGCTGTCCAACTCCAGATAGAGAGGGAGGAGGTAGCTCTGGCTCAAGCTAAACTGACCTTAGCTCAAGCTAAACTTACCTTGGCTAGGGAACAGAAAATAAGTGGCTTAGATGCCACTGGTGGCAGCAAAGTTCCTAAAGAAAAAGACAGGGCCTATGACAATAGAAACCTGACAAAAATTGTGCCCCCCTACAAGGAAGGGGATGATATCCACAAATGGATGACTGCTCTTGAGAGGGCCTGCATGGTACAGCAGGTCCCTGAGGATCAGTGGGCAGCAATTTTATGGTACTCCTTTTCTGAGAAAGGGAGGGACAGGCTCCTCACTGTTAGACCTGAGGATGCCAAAAACTACTCTGTTCTGAAGAGTGCTCTTATTGAAGGGTTTGGCCTAACCACTGAGCAATACAGGTTGTTGTTCAGAGACACCCAAAAAGCACAGACTCAGGACTGGACTGATTTTGTAGATTGTGCCACTAAGGCTCTGGAGGGTTGGCTGCAGGGAAGTAAAGTTTCAGACTATACAGGATTGTACAATCTTATGATGAGAGAACAGATCCTTAATAACTGTCAGAACCAGCTGTTGCATCAATACCTTGTTGACTCTGATTTGACCTCTCCCCAAGAATTGGGAAAGAAGGCAGACAAATGGGTCAGAACAAGGATTAAGCAGAAAAACCAGAACCAAGGTGACCAGAAGAAAACAGACCAGAAGGGTGGGAATCAGAAAGATAAAGAAAAGGACCAGAAGTCTTCAGGCCCCCAAACTAGCAATAAGGAGGGGGGTTCCCAAAATGGAAACAAGAAAAAGAAGAATGATGGCCCAAAGAAACCTTGGTGTAATACCTGCAAATCAGTTTCACACTGGGGCAGTGAATGCACTAAGAAAAATCCAGTCCCCACCACTGCAGCTCCTAAAGCAACTGCACCCCCTAGTACAGTCAGCAGTGGTGGTACACAGCCAAAGGGTTTAGTAGGGTTGACCCTGGGTACTGTGGTGGAATCTGGCCTAGTCAGAATCCCCACACAGGCAGTTCTCCTATATGATGTGGACATATCTTTGCCCACTGCAGTAAGCCCCAGTAACCTGGGCAAATATAGGCAGACTCCCTTAATTAATGAGAAACTGGCTCAGGCCTACAGGGACACTTGTGCCAGTGTCACAATGGTGGCACCTGGCTTTGTGGACCCTGGACAAATTGTACTAGGTGAAAGTTACCTAGTGACCAATGCAAGCAACTCCACTACTTCCCATAGTGTGGCTGTTGTGAACTTCTCCTGGGGAGGGGTAGATGGCCTAAAGAAAGTTGTTGTGAGTGCAGACCTCCCAGTAGACTGTCTGTTAGGCAATGATCTTGAAAGCTCAGTTTGGTCAGAAGTGGAGTACAGGACTCATGCAGAAATGCTAGGGATTTCAGCTCATGTCCTTGCAGTGACAAGGTCTCAGGCTAAGAAGTGCCTTCCTGAACCAGTGGTGGATCTTGAAACAATAGACCAACCACAACCCAAGAGAAGGAGCAAGAGGGTTAAGGCTGTGCCTTCCCACTTGCCCCAGGTTGAGGATCAGGTTTCACAGGAAACTGATTCTGCAGTCCAAGAGGAGACTGTCTCTGAGGAGCTTGAACCTGATCAGGTTGAGTTTCTGGGGACAGGGGGACCCTCAAGGGCAGACCTGGGGCAGGCCCAATTAGATTGCCCTTCACTTGAACCCCTCAGACAGCAAGCTGCTGCTGAGGCTGCAGGGAATGCTCAAGGTACCCATAAAGTGTATTGGGATGAAGGGCTCCTTTACTCAGAGGCTAGAGACCCCAAGCCTGGCACAACCAGGAGGTTGGTTATACCTTTGAAGTTTAGGGGCTTCCTTCTTACCTTGGCCCATGATATTCCCCTTGCAGGACACTTAGGCCAGAATAAGACTTGGGACAGGCTTGTTCCACACTTTCACTGGCCTCACATGTCAGAAAATGTCAAGGAGTTTTGTCGCTCCTGTGTCACTTGCCAAGCCAGTGGTAAGTCAGGTGGCACAACAAAGGCCCCCCTGATACCACTACCTGTGGTGGGGGTACCCTTTGAAAGAGTTGGAATAGACATTGTGGGTCCCATGGATCCTCAAACAGCATCTGGGCACAGATTTATACTGGTGGTAGTGGATCATGCCACCAGGTACCCAGAAGCAATTCCCCTGAGGACCACCACAGCTCCTGTGGTGGCAAAAGCCCTCATTGCAGTTTTCTCAAGAGTGGGCTTTCCAAAGGAGGTTCTTTCAGACAGAGGTACCAACTTTATGTCTGGATACTTAAAAGCAATGTGGAAAGAGTGTGGAGTAAACTATAAGTTTACCACACCCTACCATCCACAGTGCAATGGGCTTGTGGAAAGGTTCAACAAGACCCTAAAGGGAATGATAAAAGGTTTACCAGAGAAGCTTAGGCGGAAATGGGACATCCTTTTACCCTGCTTGCTCTTTGCTTACAGAGAGGTCCCACAGAAGGGGGTTGGCTACAGCCCTTTTGAACTTTTGTTTGGCCACCCTGTAAGGGGTCCATTGAGTTTGGTGAAGGAAGGATGGGAGTTACCTCTCAAAAAGCCTAAACTAGACATTGTGGACTATGTACTTGGTCTCCGCTCCAGGATGGCTGAATACATGGAGAGAGCATCCAAAAACCTGGAGGCCAGTCAGGAATTACAGAAAGCCTGGCATGACCAAAAGGCTGTTCTGGTTGAGTACCAGCCAGGGCAGAAGGTGTGGGTGTTGGACCCAGTGGGGCCAGCAGCTCTCCAGGACCAATGGACTGGACCCTACCCTATCATTGAAAAGAAGGGAGAAGTCACCTACTTGGTTGACTTTGGCACCCCTAGGAGCCCCCACAGGGTGCTCCATGTCAATCGTTTGAAAGCATTTGTTGACAGGGAGGACATGAGTCTCCTCATGGCCACAGATGGGGAACAGGAGGAAGAGAGTGACCCTCTCCCAGACCTGCTTTCCCAGAACCCTGATGATGGTTCAGTTGATGGAGTAGCCTTGGCAGGCAGCCTCACTGAGCAGCAACAGGTGGACTGCAGACAGGTGTTGCAGGCCCACAGACACTTGTTTTCACTCACACCCAGTCAGACTAACTGGTGCACCCATGAGGTGGATACTGGTGACAATCTGCCTGTGAAGAATAAAATCTACAGGCAACCTGACCATGTCAGGGATTGTATAAAGGCTGAGGTGCAAAAGATGTTGGAGCTTGGAGTGATTGAGCCATCAGAGAGCCCATGGGCTAGCCCAGTGGTCCTTGTGCCAAAACCTCATACCAAAGATGGGAAGAGAGAAATGAGGTTTTGTGTGGACTACAGAGGTCTCAATGCTGTCACTAGGACAGATGCTCATCCCATTCCAAGAGCAGATGAGCTCATTGATAAATTGGCTTCTGCCAAGTTTCTGAGCACATTTGATTTGACAGCTGGCTACTGGCAAATCAGACTAGCTGAAGAGTCAAAAGCCAAAACAGCATTCTCTACCCCTAGTGGACATTATCAGTTTGTGGTAATGCCCTTTGGTTTGAAGAATGCACCTGCCACTTTCCAAAGGTTGGTGAACCAAGTCCTTGCTGGGTTGGATGACTTTTGTGCAGCATATCTAGATGATATTGCTGTCTTTAGCTCCACCTGGGAGGATCACCTGATCCACCTGAAGAAGGTTCTGGAGGCCCTGCAAAAGGCAGGCCTGACTATCAAGGCTACTAAGTGCCAGATAGGGCAGAGCAAGGTTGTGTACTTGGGCCACCTAGTAGGTGGGGGTCAAGTTCAACCACTGGAGAGCAAGATCCAGACCATACAGGACTGGACTCCTCCAACTACCCAGACACAAGTCAGAGCCTTCTTGGGCCTGACTGGGTATTACAGAAAATTTGTAAAGAACTATGGGTCCATTGTGACACCATTGAATGACTTGACATCCAAGAAGATGCCCAAAAAGGTTCAGTGGACAGTTAGCTGTCAAAAGGCATTTGATGACCTGAAGAAGGCCATGTGCTCTGCACCTATCCTGAAGAGTCCTGACTACTCCAAACAGTTCATTGTACAGACAGATGCTTCTGAGTTGGGGGTGGGAGCTGTGCTTTCACAACTTAATCAAGATGGTCAAGACCAGCCCATTGCTTTTATTAGCAGAAGGCTGACCCCCAGGGAGAAACGTTGGTCAGCTATTGAGAGGGAGGCCTTTGCTGTGGTTTGGGCCCTGAAGAAGTTGAGGCCATACTTGTTTGGTACTCACTTCCTAATTCAGACAGACCATAAGCCCCTCTTGTGGCTAAATCAGATGAAGGGTGAAAATCCCAAACTGCTCAGGTGGTCCATTTCCCTACAGGGGATGGACTTTACAGTGGAGCACCGCCCAGGGACTGACCATGGTAATGCAGATGGTCTCTCCCGGTACTTCCACTTAGAACATGAAGACTTATCTGGTCAAGGTTAAGTTTAATGTCCCTGCGTTTGGGGGGGGGTTATGTAGGAGAGTAGGGTCTGCTATCCTATGGTCACCCCAATTTTTGCTTTTTGCTTCACTGGTTCTCGACTTACTGAGGCTGTGGGCCTGCTAATCAGACCCCCAGCCTGCTGTTCTCTCTCTAAATTCATAATACATGTGCTATAGGTACATACCACAATTGGAAATGGACTCCTTGTCAGCCCCTGTACCATGCACTATAGGTGCCCAGGGCATAGGTGCCACCAAGGCCTACCAGGGGCTGAAGCATAGCTTTTGCCACCCCTGGGTGGTTCTTAAATTGACACAACTGGCTGATCACTCAGCTGGGGCAAGTGGGTGTAATCACCCCTTGCTTAGATATAGTATACCTATATCTAAACCTATATCTGGACACATATATAGCCTGTAAGCCACTCCTATGGAAGGCCTCATCAATCCTGGAGGCAGAGTGCGTGGTTTTATGTGAGATGGTGCTCTGGCATGAGCTGAGCCTGTCTGCAGCTGTCGGGAACAACTCCCTAAGCTGATCCGGGATAATGCCATACCATATACTCTTAAGCGCATTATAATCCTCGCGGTTATATGGCAACTTTGGTTTGGCTTTATCAAAACATGTCGTGTAAGGTGTCATACGAATTGGAATACTATCCCCTCGCCAGTTCTGGCGACGGGGATAGCATTCCACCCTTCTAGAGGGAGAAGACATGTTACTTTACTGAAACGCGGTTGATTTAAAATGAGCCTCAGATCCACAAAATGGATGCCCCTGCCACAGACACGGGTCTGACCTCCTGCTGCTGACCGAAACCCGGCAGAGGAGGCCTGGACAAAGAGTTTCCTGTCACAGGGCGGTGTCAAACCGCCCCAGACAGGAGATAGTGGATTGGAGTAGGGAGGTTTCAATGAAACCAGACACTGCCTGGGGAGCACAAGGCTGCCCCTTGCAGGATCCGGCCAAACCGGTTCTGGGGCCTCCCAGCCCCTGTCCCAGCGCGGCCAGGATCAAAGGAGAGGGGTGTAACCACCCCCTTCCTGGGTCCCACCCATAGGAGGGGACCTAGCAGGATGTCCAACCCCCTAGATTCGAATAAGAGGGGGAGCAGTCCCAACGGACCTCAGATCATCCTGAAGAAACATAAGAAACGAAATCTGGACCCTTCGACTTTCTACACGACGTGAGAAGACTGAAGAATCTCCCTTGTGGTCAAGGAGTGACCACCCTGTGCAAACAGGCACCATCCAGCCCTCGACCCTTGCTTTGTTGCAGTTCCCGCCGGAACTCGAGCGACAGAGATCGACGAGATCAAGCTTGCCTGCCTTCTACCTGCCCGATCCACAGTCCCTGCAGAGCTGAGACCCGTGGAGGCGACCGGAAGCGTGGGGCACGCCATCTTGAAAAGGCCACGAGACGCTGACCGTGCGGCCCACGAGTGACCCTCGAAGCTGTACACCGGGGTTTGAGAAGCCCCAGCCCCGAGCTCCACTTGCACCAAAGCTCACCCCTCCACACTCGCTGAGTGCTGCGTGGGGCCCTTCTGCTTGTGTGCGCTCGACGCGTTGGCCCGGTCACTTGCCAGCTGGCTTGTGGCCCCTGTGCCGACGAACTTTGAAATCCGACTTGCTTTTCTGGTTGCTCCAGATCTGCACCAGCTCCTGTGAAAAGGAGCACCCACTCTGACCCTCCTGGTTCGAGTGATAAGCAATCTCCCGGTTCCGCGTGGATTGCTTTTGCCAAGTGCTGTTTGCTACAATCTTCAAGCCGACGGTGCTGACGGCGAGAGCCTACGTGGGACAGATCGTGACCTGCTCCTGGACGTCGCAGATGCCCCAGAGCCCACGTGACAGCGGAGAGAAGCCTATCGACAACCGCCTGATTGCGCCCGACATTGCCTGGTTCCGTCCTGGTTCCACCCTGGTCACTGCTGAGTGACCCAGACTCTGTCCCCTCTGCTTTCAGGTACTTTTCTACATCGATCCACCCTTGGATCGCACCGGACACTTCTGCTTCACAGCGCCTGCAGCTGCAACAGCTCCAAGCACCCAGAACCTGCGTGACAGAACCCGACGCCACTTCGACCCTGTGCACCCACGGCCTGTGGGTGAGGTAACTTTGCAACGCCGGTGTCTTTACACTGGTACACACCTCTAGGGTCTGTGTCTAAAGTTTTGTGTTCCTAGGTTCAGCGGAAGTATCTTTTTATTCACTTTAACTGACTTTTACGCACCATTGACAGTGCATTGGTGCGCGCCGCACTTTCCGTGCTGCACCCGTCTCCTGTGGGCTACTCCCGACTTCTTCATTGCTTGTCCTGACTGCTCCCAGCGAATCTCTAGGCCCTAGGCCTAACCATTGTTCGATAAGTGTTACTTATACCACTTTTTTAGTATATGGTCTGAGTGGCCACCCGCCCTCATCCATAATTGTGCAACTTTATATGTGTAACAGTGCTTTTGATTTAACGCTTGTGCCCCTTTCCTCATAAAGAGTACTGGGGAGTAATTTAGAAATAAATACATATATTTTTATAATATATACTTGTGTGGTGTCCTTTCATTTGATTACAGGATTGTATGTGGTAAAACAGCTCGCTTAACACGACCTCTTAAGTTAAGCCTTTAAGGCTGCTTAGTCCATGCTACCACTAGGATAGCTTGTCTACAAGGTTGACTTACAACCTGACATCTTTGGGGTTTGTTTGGACTGATAACCAGTGGTTCCAGAATTGGAAACACTACCTATCAGGCCAACTTCTCACAGTCCTAAACAGGGCTGACATTTTTCGGGTTGCGCCGAGTTGAAAATTTATGAACCCCCCACAATTAGCGATAACGACAGACTAGAATGTCTGTTTCAGGACGGTAAGGCATTAGAGACAACAAACACCTTAATGTAGAAATAATACCGTGTGTTTTTCCCAAATTCTACTTCCTGAGAATTTAGGCGGATCAAAGTCGCATGCCTGCTAGATCATTTCTAACACCAGTCCCGGGTTTTGGGAATCTTTTGGATTGCATTTGATGAGTGGAGGGCTTTTCCCATTAATACCCGTAATATTCCCTCTAAGCTCCTTTTGTTATTGGACATTCTGTGCTGACCAGAGAAGAAGACCTAGAAAAACAACCCAGCACGAGCAGCACCTTGCACGAAGAACCCACCTAACTGCGGCCTGGTACAAGAGGAAAACAACTATAAACCTTTGAAACGCAAACAAATAAGAAGAAACCCTGCCGCAAGTAAAAAAAAAAAAGCAACATGCCAATGTGTCATCCAATTGCAGCAAGAACCAAGTTGTAAAGAAACGGTTAACCTTAATATCAGATGAAAGGAGACTGTCAACCTCAGCTGCTGCCAGAAACTAATGTAACGAGAGTAAAATGAAGACAACCAAACCAATTGACAGGAAATTTGTCACAGCTTTTCCAACGTCGATCTACTGTGACTCAAGACAATTTGCCAAGTATGAAACGCAGCTGCTGTTGAAGTCACACCAGGGCTTTAAGTGGGCCGGGTCTCAAGGGGTCTAAGCACCGGCAGTTTTTTTAAGGGGGGCTCGAAACGGGTCTCTATCGGGCTCTGTTTTGTGCCCTGGCACAAGCGGTCAGTTTTTTTCGGACTGCAGTGACAGCAGTCTGCTGTCACTGTAGTCCGGAAAAAAGTGCCAGGGCAAAAAACAGAGCCCGATAGAGACCCGTTTCGAGACAGCAAGCACATTGATGTGCGCTGCTCACTTCTCACTAGTAGAGAGGTTACGGCATGACGTCATGCCAGGTGAGCGCTGTAGTGGAAAGGAAATCCTTTAAAGAGTCATTTTCTTTCTGGATTTCCCTTCTCTTTCTAAAACGCAAGAGCAGCAACATTGTGGTAGGGTCACCAGGGCTTTAATTGGAAGCTTTTTCAATATTATATGTAACAAGCCATAGTTGCAGCTTATTTATCTTATGCAACTAATAACCATTGACAAAGCCAATAGTCTTTACTTGTTGTAGGTATGATTTTACTTATATCACATATCTGGATGCAAAGACAGAAACAGCAAAATAAAAGTCCGGCAGCACACCATCACCATGCTAAACACAGAGTTTTAGCATGTTTTAAAGCCACGCCCCTAATTAAACTGGCCACGCCCCTTTGAGAGACCCCCCAGTTTTTTTATCCCACTTAAAGCCCGGAGTCACACCCTAAGGTGACAGGTCAGAGAAGTGGTTAGCATGAATGAGATGTGCATAAACATTGATAGTGACTCAATTTATAACAAGTGTATATTTCATGTGCCAGACAGCTCTGTTGAAGAGTGAAGTTAAGCGCTTGCATCATTTTAAATTTTCACTACTAAATGCTGTTATCTGCAATATAATATTGCCAAGCGAGAGCAAAGTGACACGTGGAGTGTGTGGCACAAACGTATGAGGCATTAGTTATACTGTCAAATGCTTATTTCCCTTGAACTTGTTCACTCTGCCTTCCTTACAGTTAGTCAGCCGAGTGATCCTTCTGCGGCGCTGCCATCTGTACTCTGATGACGTAGTGGAATTTCCTTGTCTCCTAGGGAAAAATCAAAAATTAGCTAGCATTCGTGCCAAGAATTTTCAATTCTATTACAGGACCGGAGGCTTCAGATTATGCTTCTCTTTCTTTACTGTATAAAACACAGCAGCCAATAAACATACAGTTTAGTGCAAATAAAACTTCAAAGTCCATGATGTTTGGCGTAGCCACGCCCCCTTCAGCACCCATAAGAGCCTAGGTCACACCTCCAGCTTCCTCTTTCTTTGCGCGAACTGCACAAGTCCATGAACCATAAACAGTCTATAAAACTTCTCCAACATGGAATAACCGGAACCTTGTTCCAACATCATTCTTCAACGGAAGACTTCTTACTCTTTGTTCTTATCATTGCCTGGAAAAAACGAAATAAATAACCCGTAACTGCTGTAAATAACAGAGTAGTCATAATACAACGGGTGGGCAAGCATGATCATACATTGAACATAGCTGGGTGGGATAATCCTCGCCTCCGTGTCCTTAATAAAATTGAAAATTCTTGGCGCGAATGCTAGCTAATTTTTGATTCTATTACAGGACCGAAGGCTTCAGATTATGCTAGTTCAAAGCTGTATTAAATACCACAGAAGTAATGTCTCCCACCAGCTTATAATAAAACTGTTTGAATGTCGATTCAGACGACCAATCTGCACAATGAATTATATCTTGAATATTAGCCCCAACAAATACGATTTTGAAGCCATGGCACCTCGCACCGAGTGCGCCCCGAACAATTGAACATCAATGCTAGACTCCTTCATGATAAATTTTAGCCATCTCGCTATAGTAGCCGAGGACACAGGTTTAAATGGCTTTTGCACAGCTATCAAAAGCTGCGTGACCCCCGAGGGCCTTAAGGTACGAGTACACTCCTCATATGATTTCAAGCATTGGACCACACATAATTTTGGATTACTAGGAAAAGCATTATACTCAATGTGTCTAGAAAGTGTTTTCATGCGACCTGTAATTGTAAAAGAAACTCCCTCCGGAGTAAATACTCTACCTGCAATATCCAAGGCACGAACTTCCGATTATCTCCTGCATGCTGACAAACATAACAGCATTGCTAACTTTGCTGACAACTGCTTCCTAGAAAGCAAGTTGTTAGATGGCCAGTTGTCCAGAAATTTAATAACCGAAGAGACATCCCAAAGCCCAGAGTATTTTGGCTTGGGAGGATTTGCTACCCGTATGCCCTTAAGGAGCTTACAAACCAAGGGGTGCATGCCCACCGGTTTCCCTTTAATGTGGGCGTGTCCCGCCGAAATGGCCGACCGGAAATTGTTCACGGATCTGTAGGCCAAACCGCTAGTCGCTTTGTCCGACAAGAAATTTACTACGTGAGAAAGTCCTGCCCCCACGGGATCCAGATCCCGTTCCACGCACCAACATAACCAACTCTTCCAGGCTGAAGAGTACCTTTTTCTCGTGGAGGGAGCCCAGGCTTGCTTAATGAAATCGCTAGCCATTCCCGAAACTCCAGGCACGTTCCACTGTTGCCTGAAAGCCTCCATGCCATCAGCGTGAGGCTCTGAGACAGAATTCGCGGGTGCTGTTCCCGCGCTGGTCCCAGCAATAGCAACTCCGACCATGGAATTCTCCTGGGAAGGTCGCAACATATCCCTAACAACATCGGGAACCATGGTTGCGACTGCCACAGAGGCGTCACTAGAACTATCTCGGCCTTCTGCTTGAGAATGTGAGAGGCCACTCGTGGAATCAACAGAAAGGGGGGGAATGCATCGTTCACCGCCCCCAACCAGTCCTGCAAGAATGCATCCGTTGCCTCCGCTGCTGGATCCGGCCTCCAGCTGAAAAACCTGGGAAGTTGACGGTTCAGCCTGGACGCAAATAGGTCCCTCTGCCACGGACCCCACAGGTCCTGCAACCAAGTGAATATCTTGGGAAGCAGCTGCCAATCGCTGTAATCCGGAAGAAGTCTCGAGTTCCAGTCCGCTATTACATTGGACTGCCCCGGAATGTACTCCGCAATCACCGAGATCTGATGACTGAGACAATAATGCCAAAAATCCTTGGCTATCTCTACCAGCATGGATGATCTCGTCCCCCCCAGCTTGTTTATATATCGAACCGCAGACACGTTGTCCATCAGAAGGAAGATGCAACACAAGCTCTTCTGGGGTGAGAGTGTCTTGATCGCGAAGGAGCCCGCTAGAAGCTCCAGACAATTTATGTGCAATTTTAGTTCTTCTTGCGACCATCTTCCTCCTGTGGAAACCTCGCCACAACGCGCGCCCCAGCCCCAATGGCTGGCGTCTGATTCTATGACTACTTCCGGCACGGTGCCGAAGATGGCCCTGCCGTTCCACGCCTCCACGTGGTTTAGCCACCATTGCATTTCGTCCCGTACTTCCTGAGTCAGCGGGATCAAATCCGAGTAGGCCATCCCTCTCTGAAGGTGCTGGATTTTGAGTCTCTGCAGAGCCCTGTAGTGCAGAGGACCTGGAAAAATCGCTTGCACTGACGAGGCCAACAAACCTACTACTCTGGCAACTGACCTGAGTGAGGTCACCTGTTTGCTCAAAAGAGATATGATCTCTTTCTTCAAGTCCTTCAACTTCGATTTCGGCATACTCAACTGCGCTATCCGCGAGTTGATCACAAAACCCAGAAAGTCCATCTCCTGCGACGGAATTAGGGCTGATTTGTCTTTGTTTATTACAAATCCTAGATTCTGGAGTAGGGATATGGTCATCTGAAGATGCCTCGACACCAGCTCCGGGCTGTGAGCCAAAATTAGGATGTCGTCTAGGTAAATAATAATACGCACCCCCTGTTCTCTCAGGTGTGCCACCACCGGCTTCATCACTTTGGTGAAGCACCAAGGAGCCGAGGAAAGCCCGAAAGGAAGGGCCGAATATTCTAACCAACGTCCTCTCCACTGAAACTGAAGGAACTGACGGTGAGGATGATAGATGGGAATGGAAAGATAAGCATCTTTCAGGTCCAAACGCACCATCCAATCCCCTGACTGTAAAAGATCTGTTAACAGATGGATCCCCTCCATCTTGAAATGGTTGTAGACTAGGAAGTAATTGAAATCCTTCAAGTTCAACACAAGCCTGTGACCTCCGCCCCTTTTCTGTACAAGGAAGATATTGCTGCAAAACCCGTGCGGGTTGTACTCGCACCTTGCTATGGCGTGTTTGTGAAGCAATTCTTCTATCTCGCTGTCTATAGAACTTGCCTCTAGTCGGGAAAAATGGAGAACCCTCGGGGCCACCCTCTGTGTGGGAGTCTGATAGAAAACTAGGTGAAACCCCTGAGTGGTCTGAAGGACCCATGCATCTTGAGTCAGGAGACTCCAATTGTGTAAGAAAAACATCGTGCGACCCCCCAAAGGCATGTAAAAGCAATCCAGAGCGCTCACCTGAATTGTTCTGGGCGTGGAAACCTGCCCTGTTGCCGCCTCCATGATATTTGTTTCTGGAGTATCTGCGACGTTGCGGATAGAAGGTACCTCCTCTTGTCGAGTCCTAATCACCTCGTCCTCTTCCGAAATCACCTCTGTGGGGACCTTGATTGCCGAAACGGCCTGGTGAGCGTCCCCTGCCTCGTCCGGCCCTCTTAAAAAGGTTATTCTGTAGGGCCCGCTTAATGCCTGATTGGGCCTTGTCCAGGGAAGTGAAGGTTCCCATGTATTTTGAAACGTCCTTCACAAAGCGATCTCCAAAGAGATTGCCCTCTGCTAGGGGACCCGGCTCAGCCGTTGCCAACTCAGTCAAATTCGAGTCCATTCTCATTAACAGCGACTTGCGCCGCTCCGAAGACACTGCGCAGTTAGCATTTCCGAGGAGACAGATTGCGTGCTGGGTCCAACCCGCCAGAATATCCGGATCTATAATGACGTTGGTCTCTTTGGCATGCAAAGCCATTTCTAAGATCTTGGCTAGGGGTCCCACCACATCTAGCATCTTATCCTGGCATCCCCTCCAGGCACGATCCAAACGCTTCTTGGGGTCTTTGGCGAACTTCTTTAGGAACGTCAGCATGCTGGCGTCGATCTCCGGGGTCTCGGCAACCCTGTGGGGAAGATCATCACGGGGACACTCAGACCGTAGTCTGTTGCGGACCTCCTTATCGAACCCTTTCCTTAGATTCTCTTCTAGATACTGTGTCACAGCCGGGGCCGGGACCCAATCTTTGGACCGGGGATGCATAATTTCCGAAGGGTTGAAAGTAAACGGAGTGTCAGGAGGAGGAGGCTCTGAAGCCGAAGAGGCAGATTTCTTTGCCCTCTTCTTCGGGGGCCGCTCCTCATCTGTGTCGGTAGAATCGGTGTCAGTGGTGGCGGTGGTATCAGTGTCCACGTAATGCTGTTTGCTCTTCGCCTTACCACTGCTTGCATAAGCGTGATCTGAATTGGACGGGTTCGGAAGAGAGCCCAAAGCGCCGGAGTGTGGCCACTGTTCTGCGGAACCTGCCTGCGGAGTTGGTGTCAGTTTTTTACCCGACTTGTCTTTGGCAAAGCCATGGTGCTTAGCAAAGCTCTCGAGCTGTTTGGTGATCAGCTTTAATGCTGCTGCCAATGCTTGTTGTACAGTAGCTGGCACTGCACTTTCCACTGCCTTACTAACCGAGGCCTGGACTGATGCATCCAGGGCCTCCACAATTTTATCCTCCACTGCAGCAGAATGCTGCCCTTCATAGGATCCTTCCTCCGCCTCCTCATCGTAATATTGCCAATCATCCATAATGAATTGCGATAAAGCTGAGATTACACACCCTAATCCAAAGAGGTAGGCACTAGAGGAGTCAGGGGGGGTCAGCCCCATGCACACTGTAACTTAATGTTAGAGTCAGTCTAAGACCCCCTCAGCAGATGCTGTATTCAATTATTGCAGCCCAGCAGGGCGTCCGAGCCAAAAAATAAATACAAGGAGCGTGTGCCACTCCAATTTAGGGCAAAGACTACTGTTACAGCCAGTCAGGCGTGATATCAAACAACTCCGATAAATAGATCGTGTGTGAATGGTGAAAAAACGGCATTCGGCGTGTGTAGCTCAACGCGCACCCAAACCCTACTAAAAACAAGCCCAATGGGTGCGCGTTGTGCTACACGCTCCTGCCGTGTGGTTTGCGGCTCACTTGTGCGTCCGGGCGACTAGGGGAGCCCTCGCGCAGCCTGCCATGGGACGAGGGCACTGATGGAAGCCCCAGGTAGGCGCGACCGTCAATCGGTCATTTCCTGACTCTCGCGCTACTAAGCGCTTACTTTCTGGAGGTCGGAGCAGAGCTCCGATCAAGCGCGAGGCGCGCCTGTCAAACCGCCCGCCTCCGGCGGGGAATACACAACGAGAAAGACCGCGCTAAAGTCGATAAGCCCCAAATAAACCGAAAATAAGCAATACTCAATAACATACATAAGCGCTAAGCACTAGGGGCGAATTTGCAATCTTTAACTATGAAAACACATTCAAATCGTCCCCAATTAACCATATAAATCATTCAAAACTGCACACAGGCATATAGGTAAGGGGCTGGGCACTTAACTCTTGCTGTGTGAGCAGCAAAGAAAGAGGAAGCTGGAGGTGTGACCTAGGCTCTTATAGGTGCTGAAGGGGGCGTGGCTACGCCAAGCATCATGGACTTTGAAGTTTTATTTGCACTAAACTGTATGTTTATTGGCTGCTGTGTTTTATACAGTAAAGAAAGAGAAGCATAATCTGAAGCCTCCGGTCCTGTAATAGAATCAGCTTGTGTATTGTCCTACGTATTCAGCATCTAGTGTCTCTATGTTGTCCTGGCTACCGGTCTCTCACCATTGAAGTCCTTACGGTGCGTCATTCCGCAACGTGCACACGCATCTCACAGCCTTCAACACGAATATCCGGTGCTGTTAAGCTGGCATTTATCCGAAGTTAAGGTGAGCGAGAGCATTTATTTATTAGATTGGTACCTTATCCTGAGAGAACCTAAACCCATCTACGCTTTGTGGAATAAAAAAAAAAAGTTATTTGTGCACAGAGACCAGTGAGTGGACAAAGCGTACATATTCATTACGGCTAAACATACATCGGTTAAAGAGGTGTAAGATTGTGAATTATCTGACTAGGGCGACATCTAGTGTTTTGTGGAAACATTTTATCTGGCAGTATGAGTCATCTGTGAAACACAACAAAGTGAAGCTTCACCAGACATGTTGGGATCACAGCAACTAGGAGATTTGTACTATGAGACATTTGATGTTAGAAAAAACACACAGCGTGTGATGGTTTTGGAGGCGATTTTATAAAGCACTAAGTCAAGTCTCAGAAGAAATGTGAAGGTGATAGTCCGGTTGTGGGCGAAATGTAAAATAATTTTGAAAGCCTTGGAGAGAGTAATTTATTGGATTCCAGTGTTTTACCAGGAACAGTTTAAAAGTTAGTGAAGTTAAAAAAAAACGAGATGCCATCATTCAGAGAGACTATGAGTCTCATTAAAAAAAATGCAATTGGATATTTTGGAAAGTGGCAATTAGTATTGAAATATTGACCTGGTGGAAATTATAACAAGTGCAACGTGAATCTAATTTGTACCAGGACAGAGAACATTGAGTTGGACTCAAATTGAAATTCAGGTAAAACTGAGAAACGTCCCAGGACCGGAAGGGGACAAAGGCCCCATAATTAATACTGGGAGACGACAAGGGCAAGTTCTAGGACCTGGAGAGAACAAAAGATGTCCCATGACTAGAAGGGGACAAAGGCCCCCAGAATTACGACCGGTAGAGGACAAAACTAGTCCCAGGGCCGGCAGTACCAGGAATCGGGAGAGGACAATGGATGTCCCAGGACCGGCAGAACTGCAAGAGGACAATGGATGTCCCAGAATCAGTACCGGGAGTGGACAAAGGATGTCCCAGGACCGGGAGAGTTCACGACCGAGATTCGTGACGGACAAGAGTTCCAGTACCACGACAGAAAGTTGCGACAAGGTGGTTCTCTGAAACGGGATAGATGTTCGGGATTAGTTACTTTGAGGCCCGAACCACAACAAGAGGCCCATATCCTGAGAAAAAGAACCAGAACTGAGAAGACTAGTCCAGAACTTCATCTTGGACTCTAAGAGAACTGGCTTCAAATTTTTGGGAACATCCTTCCAGAACTTTATGAGCATTGGAGACACTTGTTGAACTATTCTATCTTCAGCAATGAGGGGGAAGCCGCGGCGGACAAAAACGTATAGGAGAAAGTAAACTGTCTCTTCCCGTTTTTGCTGGCCACAATGACGGATTGCAGAGAATAGACTGTCTCTTCTTGGTTTTTTTTGTCAATCGAAGGGGAGAAGGTGGTCATCATGATCCTTGTCTTGATCCTGTCCCTTTGCCTTTGTGATCTGGAAGTCCAAGAGGTCGCTGACCTCCTACGTGTTATATGTTTTCTTTCTTCTTGTTTTCCATGCCTTAACCTCTTACTATGTGTTTGAGTTTTCATTTTTGTTTTATCTGTAAAGGAAGAAGATATGTTGTATATTTGTGCTTATTTCAATATGGCTACTTGGTGTCAGTAGCCTTTTCTTTGTGTTTCCACCTTCTCAACCTCCCATAGTACTTATGAGTGTTCTATCTTGTATGTGGAAGTTCCAGCCTTGGCAGTTGATGGTCTGGTGAGCTGTGAGGTGTACTGCTCTGCTGTACTATCTTAATAAATCTATCTTAAAAAACCTGAAGACGTGTCCTGCTGCCTACCTAATCTACTTACAACATATTCCTCTTCGGAACCGTTGGGACCAAACCTATGTGCACTGAGTCGACTTTCCATTGCCAAGGCTTGTTTGCTCTGCACTCCAGAGATCTTTGGGTTCAATGAAGCTCCAGCCTCCAGCATCCCTTCGTGCCAAGTACAGCATCTTCACTGCATCCTCTGTACCGTGGGCCTTCCTTCTTGGTGAGCTGCTCGAGGTCCTCTTGTGACTCCTGTACCTTCGGCTTGTGGGTCCTCTTAAGTGTCTACTCCTGCTTCAGCGGGCTCCCCTGCTTTCTTGGGCCTGCTCTGATTCTTCTGCTTGTGGTGAGTCCCTTGGAATTTGCTGGTCCCAACATTGCTTTTTTTCCCGCTTTCCACCCCTTTCACTCCTGCATCTTCCATCATGGGTGGTCATGGCTCTTCCGTGCCTCCTGTTCACTTCCGAGTGGCATAGACACTGTCCTCTCTGCTTACAGGTTCTTCACTTCCAAAATCCACCCTTCAATTCCATTAGACTATTTCCCCTCTGCTTGCAGGTATCTCTCTTTCTAAGTCCAACCTTGGATTCCACTGGACTCTTTCACCTTCTACGTCAGTGGCATCTTTACTGAAGTCCTCCATTGTGGTCTACGGCGGTTTTCGATGTCACTTAACACCTATGCACCCAGCTTTCCTGGTGTAGGTATCCTGGTTCCTGGGGTAACCATGGGTGGTGTGACTCTCCAACTACTGTCTTCCTCAGGGTTTCTTCAGGGTCCACTGGGAATGGTTCTTCTTATCCAAAACTGCAACCTCGACTTCCCTGTTGACTTCTATTGGACGCACAGCAGTGTTTCCACTCTGCACACAGCCTCTGTAGGGTACCTGGGTACTTACCTTGGTGTTTTCCTTGTGTCTCCAGCTCCTCTGAGTCTCCTGGTCCAAGTATCGACTTTGGTGGCCGTTTGCATCCCATTATTTTAGATTATGGTTTGGTCTCCCCCTGGAGAGCACTGTATTTTGTGCTTACTTACTTATTGCAATTGAAGTATTGTTGTGTATTTGTGTTTATATCTCTGGGTAGGAGATAGACCAATGTGTTTGTGACTGTTGTGTAATAAATATAACAGTTTTTATATATTGACTGTGTGGTTCTTTTTCGTTTAACTTACACTACATAATTAGATCTGGCAAAACAAGTTGCTTAACACTCCTTCAAGATAAGCTTGAAGGCTGCTCTCGACGAATGTCTGACTAAATATCGAAATCAAAAATATCGACATACAAAAATATCGGGACAAAAATATCGAAGTCAAAAATATCGGAATCCTATCCCTAACAAGGTAAGTACAAAAATATCGAAAAAATAATATCGTAGTACAAAAATATCGGAATTAAAAATATCGTTTTTTAAAATGTATTAATAATAATGTTAAAATAATTATAAAATACATATAATGTTACAAATATTAAATAAAAATATTAAAACATAATAAAAAAATTAAAACTAATACATATACATTTAAAATAAATTAAAAACGTAATAATTTAATGTAATTTTATATTTTATAATTTCATTTAATTGATTTAATTTAAATTTATTTAATTTTTACCCTGTACGACTGTACCCCAAAAACCCAAAACTGACCCAGAACCCTAAAAATACCCCTTTACCCATGAACTGAAAACTGACCCAGAACCCTAAAAATACCCCTTTACCCATGAACTGAAAACTGACCCTGAACCCTAAAAATACCCCTTTACCCACAAACTGAAAACTGACCCTGAACCCTAAAAATACTCCTTTACCCACGAACTGAAAACTGACCCTGAACCCTAAAAATACCCCTTTACCCATGAACTGAAAACTGACCCTGAACCCTAAAAATACTCCTTTACCCATGAACTGAAAACTGACCCTGAACCCTAAAAATACCCCTTTACCCATGAACTGAAAACTGACCCTGAACCCTAAAAATACCCCTTTACCCATGAACTGAAAACTGACCCTGAACCCTAAAAATACCCCTTTACCCATGAACTGAAAACTGACCCTGAACCCTAAAAATACCCCTTTACCCATGAACTGAAAACTGACCCTGAACCCTAAAAATACTCCTTTACCCATGAACTGAAAACTGACCCTGAACCCTAAAAATACCCCTTTACCCATGAACTGAAAACTGACCCTGAACCCTAAAAATACTCCTTTACCCATGAACTGAAAACTGACCCTGAACCCTAAAAATACCCCTTTACCCATGAACTGAAAACTGACCCTGAACCCTAAAAATACCCCTTTACCCATGAACTGAAAACTGACCCTGAACCCTAAAAATACCCCTTTACCCATGAACTAAAAACTGACCCTGAACCCTAAAAATACCCCTGTACCCATGAACTGAAAACTGACTCTGAACCCTAAAAATACCCCTGTACCCACAATTAATTAATATTATTTAATTACCAATTAATTATTAATTAACAATAACAATAAAATAAATATATTAGCACATTTGCTGTAATTAATTTAATTTAATAATTAATATTATTTTGCACAATTAATTAATTAATAACAATAAATAATATATATAAAAATTACTTTAATTAATTTAATAAAATAATTAATAATAATTAATTAACAACTAATTAATAATTATAAATATGATAAAAAATTATAATAATTAATTAACTAATTAATAGAAATTAATTACCAATTAATTATTTAATATATGTACAAACATATATCAATTAATTAATTATTATTAAATTACTTCCCACCCTATTCCCCTATAAACCCATAACCCGCTACAGAACATATTTATCAATTAATAAATTAATTAAAATAATTTAAAATTAATTCTCAATTAATTAATTAATAATTCCTAATAATTAATAATTAATTTAACATAATTAAATTACTTCCCACCCTATTCCCCTATAAACCCACAACCCGCTACAGTAGTAAAACACAATATTTAATAAAATAACATTAAAAAAAATTATAAAACATAATTAATACAATATAATATACACTAAATGTATTTAATAATAGATATTAGTAACATCAAAGTTATTAATTTCGATATTATTAACATCGATATTTACAACTTCGATATTACTGATATCATACCAATATCGATATTTAGACTGTCGATATTACTTACCTTCGATATTTTTGTATATCGATATTTAAACTTCGATATTTTTGCTTATCGATATTAAAAAATCGATATTTTGTCTGTGTACCGCTCTCGACAGCTACCCCATAGAGAGCTTTCTATGTCTAACACCACTAAAATCAACACAAGGGTTGCCTGGATTAGTGCAAGGTGCTTCACTTAAACAAGTGTGCACAATATACTAAGCCAGCCTATTATAGTGGAGGAAACTTGTGAGGGAATGATGAGCTAGAATACATTTGGCATGCTTAACATAAGAAGCACTCAGGGTGGGACAACTGGAAAACACAGGTATTCTCATGGAATGCTTAACCACGTAGTGCTAGAAAAGTGAGCTGTGGGAGGATTCAGGTCATCAAAACCAAAGGATGGTAAAGATGCAAGGTAGGGAAAAACACAAGATGGGCATGGAAAGCATTCAAATAAGTAGCAAACAAGTGAGAGTGACAATGAAATTAGTCAGTTGCAAGCAATGGAAGGGATCTAAGCTCACTGTAAGTCCTTGGTAATTTCACAATAATTGTTTCACAACTGAAAAAAGTATGCTGTCTGGTAGGCAAGACCTAAAAAGAGATGTGGAGATGCTACTCAGATTGCCACACAAGGAATGAACAAGCCTGGAAATATTACACACACACGTTGAAAACTTGGACTCTGTGTGTCATATTCCCATAGCTGCCAAGATTTCTGATTCCTTAGGTGTGATATTTCTGTGCTTTTATTGTGTCTATGTCTGACATTTGATTGCCTTATGTGTGGCACAAAGCGATATTTTATGGGGAGTGTAGGAAATTAGTTTTGTCAGTGTAATGAGTGCATGTCCCTAGCGTGACCCTGTACACACACTGAACATAAACGCAGCTCAGGTAAGTTGCGTAGATATGCCTATGATGGGCCAAATCTATTGACTTAGTGTGCTCCTGTACATAAATACAATTCACTACCACAAAAAAAGGCAGGTGATCTCATGCAGTGACTACGTTCTAGACAAGCATTAAATGTAGGCAACTCGAAGGGCTTTTGCCTGATACGGTCAATAGGTAATCAATCAGAGTGCAAGTCAGAACTGGCAGAAAGAGTAAATCATTTTTTTTCTTCCGTTTCTTTATTCATACATATCCATAAAAGCACAATTCGTATTTCAGCACATAAAGAAAGAGTATATTATAACAAAAAGTGCATAAAATTAGGTAGATTAAAAACAGTGTTCATAAAGTGCACATAGTTTTGCAAGCTCGCACAGCAGTTTTCAATAAGGGGCCTACTCGGAAGGCAAGTAAGTAAGTAAGTAAGTAAAATTTTATTGTGAATGGTTAGTTAAAACCTTTACAGAAGAGTAAATTTCAAAAGAGCTTATTCCATAAAATAAATAAATAAAATGCATCTACAGACTGATAACCATTTCGGAGTAATAAAGTCTATCTTTCATTATCTAACTTCAAAGTCATTTATTTCACTAAGACTTTGGGTTTTGTCCCATTGATCACCTCTTTTTCATTTTTCAGCAGTAGGAGGCTCGCTTTCTGAAAAAATCTGGTGGCCCTGCAGGCTATCTGCAGCTGTTGGCTGTTCAGTACTAACATGACTGCCGACCGACAAGTTCTGATTTGGAAAAGGCGGAATATTTGAAGGAGATAATACCGTCTCAAGTTGCTCAGAGAGGGGCAGATGCACAGGACGTGAATCAATGTTTCTTCAGAGAGACCACAAAGTCTGCACAGTGCTGTTGGCCATGTTTGCCGCCATGCCGGGACCTGATCTTTTGAGATATAGGTTCCCAGCCGCAGTCGTAGTAGCATTTGTTGCGTAGATGGTGTTATGTAGTTAACTAGATATGGTTGCGGGACGCATCTCTCATACGTGGCCAGTACCATCCAGCCGTGTTTTTTCTTAGCCAATGCTGCTTTGTCAGCAATCCAGGATTTATGTTTTGCAGCACCATTTGCTACTTTTTTAAAGGCCGCGAAGGTATGTTTGGTGTTCCACGTCTCTTGCATGTCTAAGTTTTTCAATGCTTCTTCCAGTGTTGTTTTCCATGCCTTTTTTCCTTTTGCTTGATTGTTAATTTCAGAACAACAGTGACCCATCAGTGTGTCCCCTTGAGCTGGTCTTAGTTTCCAGCACGTTTTTATTATGGCGGCTTGTCTGGCTTGGTGCGGATTTTGTAACCCGAATTCGAGGCGTACCTGCGCCTGTGATGCAAACTGCGGGATTTGGTAAAGGTGTTTAAACAACACTGACTGTTGGATGTTCAGGAAATTTGCGTCTCTGCCTCTATATAGGTCGGAGCCGTACGTAAGGGAAGGTAAAAATTTGGCAGCAATCACTTTCAGCAGGTATTCATTAGATGGACATTTTATTTTTGTTTTTAGTATGTTTAAGGCGAACCGCAATTTATTTGCCTGGGCTTTTCTGTACAGGGTGTGCTCTCTTAATGACCATCTTGAATCAACCAGTACTCCCAGATACTTATAGGTGGCACTTTGCTCTATGTTGTTTCCAGCGATGTTGTAAATACAAATGTGCGGAGGGTCAAAAAAGGGGGAATAATTTTACGACCTGTCTACTCATGCCCCTAATAGCAACATGAAACAAAAGAGAGAAGACCAGGTCAAGGTGGTGTACTGATTTGGAAGGTGCGTGGGAGTCAAATGGACACAATGTGAAAAAGAGTATTGAGTCCTGCTGGGCTGAAAAATCCCATCAGACCACCCATTTGGCGGCATATCATCATATGGGCATAAGTGGTCGCTCCCAACAACGCCTAAACCTTCAGGTGGCGTAGCATACATGTAGAGCGGCAATTTCAGCCACAGTAGTGCTCAAAAAAAGGATGGAAAAATTGCAGTGCTATGGAAAAAGTGCTTGTGCACAGCGCCATGATGTAGTTGTACTCACCCACTACTAGGCGTGTTTTTTAACCTTGACACCTAGATTTATTTCTGCAAGCTGTTCCCTAATCTAGGTAGCTAATTTTATCAAGCACTTTTTCCATAGCACTGCAATTTTTCCATCCTTTTTTTGAGCACTACTGTGGCTGAAATTGCCGCTCTACATGTATGCTACGCCACCTGAAGGTTTAGGCGTTGTTGGGAGCGACCACTTATGCCCATATGATGATATGCCGCCAAATGGGTGGTCTGATGGGATTTTTCAGCCCAGCAGGACTCAATACTCTTTTTCACATTGTGTCCATTTGACTCCCACGCACCTTCCAAATCAGTACACCACCTTGACCTGGTCTTCTCTCTTTTGTTTCATGTTTCCAGCGATGTGCCATCTGAATGTTTGCTGCCCTGGCTGAGACGCAAAGCAGACCACTTTCGTTTTTTTGTAGTTGAAATGCAGCCCATGCGTACAGGTGTATTTATGCAGCCTTGTTATAGCGCGTTGGAGACCCAGCGGGGTTTGGCTGCAAAGGACTATATCGTCAGCATACTGCATGCTCCTTATTTTGTATTGGGCTAAATTTGGCGGGTCACTTTGGATCTCTGAGATGCTCTTGTCGAGGTCCGCAGTGAAGATGTTGAAAAGGGTGGGGGCCAATACACATCCCTGCTTGAGGCCGATGTGGGTGGTGATTTTTGATGTTGTTCTTTCCCCATTGGCAAGTTTTATCTTAACCCAGGTGGATGAGTACAGATATATAATGGCCCGTAGCAACTTCGGAGGTATGCCCCGGCTGGCCATTTTTTCCCATAGGATTTCCCTTGGTACTGTGTCGAACACCGCTTTTAGATCGACAAAACAGGTGTACAGTTTTGTAGATTTGGCCATTACTTTGTCGACAAGAAGATTCAGCGCTGTCAAGTTACATGACGTGTTGGTTCCAGGCCTGAACCCTGTCTGGGTGATTGGGAGAATGTTGTTGCGGCTAACCCAATCTTCCAATGCTTTCAGGAGATTTGATGCATATGCCTTGGCCTCTACGTCAATAAGCGCAATCAGTCTGTAATTCGCTGGATCTGTGCGCGCGCCTGCTTTGAAGATTGGGTGCAGAATGCTCCCTCTCCATGAAGAGGGAATACTTCCTGATTGAAATGCGTGATTGTACAGTGGGGTGAGGTGTTCTGCCCAAAACGATTGATCATGCTTGAAAAGTCCATTAGGCAAGCCGTTCGGACCTGGCGCACCTTTTGACCTCAATTTTTTCAAGACCATTTGGACTTGGCATTGCGTAACCCAGTTTGCACCAAAGATTTGATCTTCTTCATGCTTTTCATATTCGGAAGGCAGTTCGTCATCTTCCAGGAGGAGAATGGATCTGTATGCTGTTTTGAGTTGAATAGGTGTGTAAATCATATAAGAGAAGGCCACTTGGCAATCACTGCCTCACTTACAAACACAAACCCTGAAAAATATAGTGTTTGTCATTCAGTGGCATTTCCCACCTGCAGGCAGAGGAATTTCAGATTTGCATGTTTTTTATTTAATTAAATTGGACAAGCAAAGGTCTATATTGGATTTATTTTGGCATCCACGAACTGCAGCACTGTTGTCAACATATGTTAAGCCGCCCCGTCTACCTGGTCCCAGTACTCTTACCAGCAGCTGCAACGTAATTCTGATACCCTCAGGCCTTGTCGGGGTAGAGTGTCTCTTGTCAGGTCATATCAGTTTGCTATGTGTCAGCAGCGCTCTTACAGCTCGTTTAATGTACAGAGTTGGGTTCCACTAGGTATCTTTATCTAATAGCTGATTAAAAAGAGTAAAGCCATTCACAACAAGGTAGGGAAAAAGGAGATACCCACATAGCTTTCTCTTCATCTTGTTTCGACAAGTAAGTAATCATGTGCTATGAACTTAAACTGCGTTACTGTAACGTGAGATGCGTGGCACTTGGCAGGCCTCTTTTCTGAAAAGGTTGTTGGTATCTCTTGCATAATAGCAGGAGGGAAAGAGGGATTGAAACTCATATTTCACATCTCAAACTTTTTTTTTCTTTCCTGATGCTTTATATAGCGCAAGCTTGACCTGAAGGTATTGGAGCGCTTTACATGCGCAGCAGTTACGTCACTCAGGGACACATTCATTTGTTTGGGGGGAGTCGGCCCGGCGATATGAAGTGATTTGCCCAGAATCACCGGATGTGGAGTCGACGTTGAGGCTCGAACCCTGGTTTCCCAGCTCCAAAGTCGGCAGCTCTGGCCGTCAGGCCACATCCTCTCCCCGTCGTGTCCTGATCATGCTTGTAGTTTTATCAAATGAACCGGTCATTGGAGGATTAAACCACAGCAAAGAAGAAAGACATGAAGATACACGAGCAGGATTTTGATACTGGAGCGGAGCCCGCGTTTGATCTCCAGCAGTCCCCGCCGTCAGAGGGGCCTCGGAGCCCTCGAGGGCTCTTGACCAGTCCCCCCCCCCCGTCAGAGGGGTCCCGGGGCCCTCGACCAGTCCCCCCCGTCAGAGAAGCCCTGGGGCCCTCAAGGGCCCTTGACCAGTCCCCCCCCCCCCGTCAGAGGGGCCCCGGGGCCCACGACCAGTCCCCCCCGTTCAGAAGGGCCCCGGGGCACTCAAGGGCCCTCGACCAGTCCCCCCCCTCCCCCCCCCGTCAGAGGGGCCCCTGAGCCCTCGAGGGCTCTTGACCAGTTTCCCCCCCACCCCCCGTCAGAGGGGCCCTGGGGCACTCAAGGGCCCTCGACCAGTCCCCCCGTCAGAGGGGCCCCGGAGCCCTCGAGGGGCCCCGGGTCACAGGGACAGACGGAGGCGGAGCCGGGAGCGGCCCGAGGCCTCTGGTGCTGGCTCCGGGGGCGGGGCTCCGTCTACGCACAGCAGCTGTCAATCACCCTGTCACTTCCGGGGCACGCGCCGCGTCGCCGCAGCAGACGCGGCTTCCACTTCCGGGTCAGCGGGGGCAGCGGCAGCACCGGCGGACCGCGGAGAGGCCTCGTGCGGGGACCCGATGGGCTGCAGCCCGGCTCCGAGCAGGTACGACCCCCGGGGGGGGGGGTAGGTAGCAGCAGCCGTCTGATTGGGGGCAGCAGTCGGATGGGTCGCCCTCAGGTCCCGCTTCGCAACAGCGCCCTCCATGAGTGCAACTAAAGCCCCCCCCCCCCTCGAGACTACATGTAAATGTATGTAAATACATTTACATACACCCACCACCTCACAATGACTTCCTTTCAACCCCTCAAACCACCCCCCCCCCCCCCCCCCCAAGATCGGTTCACCTGCAAGGCTGCCCATTGCACCCTCCACCAAACCCCCCCATGATGACATCTCATTCAGCTCCCACCTGTACCAGATCAAATTACACCAACGCCCCCCAGAGCTTCAATTGAACCCCACCCTTAAACGCGCCACTGTACTCCACCCTCAATACAACTCACTGTACCCCTCCCCCCAAGAGAGCCCATTGCACCCTCCACCAACCCCCCCCCCCAAGATGACATCCCATTCAACTCCCACCTTTACCAGATACACCCCCCAGAGCTTCAATTGAACCCCACCCTTAGCACGCGCCACTGTACTCCACCCTTCATACAACTTACTGTACCCCTCCCCCTAAGAGAGCCCATTGCACCCTCCACCGCGAGGAGGCTCCTTTTCCCACCCCACACACAGAGGCAGCATTGCACCCCCACTTTTAGGAAGTCTCGTCGCTCCTCCAACTTACACCTGTTTCACACCACCCACCCAAAGGAAGTCCTCACGAACACCGTAACCCACACATGACCCCGTGGTTCCATGCTATATTTCTGTCTCAGGGTGACATTTGCAATGCTTATTTGTGCGATTGTGAGTGACAGCGCAGACAGTGTGCAATGCAACACTTTCCATTCCTGTGTTTTATTGGCATTCATAAATGCACAATTGTATTAAAAATGAGAAATATCAGGGCCACAACCATCAAAATGGAATAGATAGAGATATGTCAGATTCGATATGTGTTTTTAATATACATCCAGTGAGATCATTACTGGCTTCTAACCTACTTCCTCCTACACTAAAAAAAAACCTCTCGTGCCATGCACCTGAGAGTACGGGGGAACCACACATTTCATAAGTGTTTGGGATAGATATATGTGTAATCAAATCAAATATACCTTTATTCGATTTTTGTGATGAAAACCCATAAAACCACAATAAAAAACTTAGTTATACATTTCTATAGCAAACACAGCTACATCTATTTCATCCTTATCCACATAGTGACATTAAAATCAAACAATAATATTAATAAATATTCGTAAAAAACATCATAGGTCTCAACATTAGATTGTCACTTATTCAGAGCCTATGAAATATATCCCGTTTGATTTATATAATCTCAGTAATTTTATCAGTGTCCACAGTTTTTATTTCACCTTAATTGATTCAAGTAATAATTTCCGTACATTGTTTAGTAGGTAAAAAAGTTCTCAAACCATCAGGCGGATTTCAAACAGTTCACGTGAAAACAAGCACGCGCATTTCCCCACATCAAAGCCATCAGCCTCCCTCCCACAGGCTTCCCCAGCGTGCGCAGTGCGCGCTGGCCTCAATTCTCCTCCCCCTAATTGCTTTGACTTTCACGGCCACTTCAAAGGGATCCTTTCCCGGCCGCTTTTTTTTTTTAATCTGCGCTTCGCTGCTCCCCGCCCCACGCCACGCAATGCCGAGAGCTTGTCCTTCTAAGTTTCTTGTTAATTAGCGTTTTAATTAGCGTGGCTGCACTTTTCTTCCAGGCAGCGCTGCGCTTGTTAATTACTGCCGAAGTTCTCATCCTAATCCGCGCTTCGCCGCTCCCCTGCACTCCACCCCCAGCCACAAGCTTGTCCGTCTAAGTTTCTTGTTAATTAGCGTGGCTGCGCTTTTCTCCCAGGCAGCGCCGCGCTTGTTAATTACTGCAGAAGTTCTCATCCTGTTAGTGTACCTGACTCATTACAACATTGCTTCTCGACACATCGTATAAACAGAACAAGTGTTTCGCAGAGGGAAAATGATTTATTTATTCTTCTTTTGTATGGATGACCATTACACTACAGTAGTAAACAATCACGTTGGCCAGAAGAATATTATTCATACTGTGAGTGCTTCTGGCAGAGAGACTGCCGGTGCTCGACTACAAGCATCCAGACAGGCAGGAGTGCCCACTGCCCTGGAGCAGAACTCAACCTCGGTGGCCCCGTGCACTCTCACAACCCGGCGACTCAAAAGCAAGAAGCGACTCCGCTCTCTTTCTCTATCCTGACTGTGCCTCATTAAACTGAACCACCATTTGGTTGTTTGGGCACGGGGAAAGGGGCACTGTCCTCATTTCCAGAGTTGTAGCTTGTAATATTTTTTCCCCAGTCCCTCCCGCACAGTGTGACCCTGGGGCAGCCATACTCTGAGTTAGGCACTGCCGCTTGTGCGCGTATTTGTAGGCACCGTTTCACAATTACTGAAAATCTGTGAGGCCGTGGTTAGACAAACAGTCCAGTTCGTTAGAACTGAGAGAGAGTTGCGTTTATCTGTTTGTCATTCCCATCCTCCACTGAGCGCCAAGACTGGCTGAGCCTATCAGTTGGCTCAGAGTGTCGTGAGCCCTTGTTTACTATAAAGTTTCTGCAGCTCCCCACCTTTCATCTGTCTAACTGCTGTTACATTTTAAAGGCTTTTCTTAAATTTAGCGTTTTGAATTTTCTCTGTTGGCTTTAGTGACAGAACTTCTTCTCTCCCGGATGCTTTGAAACAGCGCATATTTCACTCGAAGGGACTGCTTGCACTGGGGTCCCGGTGACTGGGGGTAAATTGATGCTCATCTATGACTTCAGTTGCCCTGTTAACTTCACGGATTCCCACAGCATGCACACCCAGAGCACCCCGCAGCCCTACCCAACCCACATCAAAATATTTATTGATTATGCAATTCCGACGCCACTTTAAGCCGATACCACGGACGGAACAACAAGGGGCTACCAGATTATAAATAAAGGCTCAAACATGCCCTGTTCCAAGGGAATAAGGAACTCTACAACGGAAAAAAATTGATTTTGCTTGGTACTTTGAAAAACCATGTATGGGACCTGCGTGGGCGCACAGGGGTATTTATAATGCAGGAAAAGCAAGGTTGTTACTGGCTGGTCCCACCCCATATTTCTCCTTCCGAGCAAACGTGGAGAACTGAATTCTTTTAGACTGTGATGTTCTACTAGGTAGAGTGTGAACCAATGCAAACGAAGCTTTTCAAAGTCCAAGGCAAAATAGTGTTGTCTCATGGAACTCTCTGCACACCTGCTACATATTGCATTAATTGAATGTAATGCTTCACTGTAAGAAGCATTTCTCGTCGCAACAATAACACCCCAAAAGGCAGTTGTCAAACCGTCTGTCGTAATTTTACACCAGTTGGGGCCTTAAGGCTACTGCTTCACCTTGATTTAGGCTTCCCCAGCATGCACAGTGCGCGCTAGCTTCAATTCTCCTCCCCCCTAGTTGCTTTGAGTTTCACGGCCACTTCAAAGGGATCCTTTCCCGGCCGCTTTTTGGGTCTCGCCTATCTCATTCCGCAAGGAATGGATAGGGGAGAATTTTAGTGTGCATAATAAGTTCTCAAACCATCGGGCGGATTTCAAACAGTTCACGTGAACACAAGCACGCGCTTTTCCCTCGCTCCCGAGCCGCCTGCATCCAAGAGCTTCACTTCAAAGGGCTCCGCTCCCCCGCCCACTGCTTCACACTTCAAGGCCGCCAGGCCGTGTCTCGCATTTCTCCCCCTCCCCACAACAATGCCAAGAGCTTGTTAACTATCCCTGTGCGTGGTGCTGCTGTGCACTTTGTCCCGTGCAGTAATTTCTGTCACTTGCTTCTCATGGCTCTGGCAGTAACCTTCAACTATCAGTGTGCCTTTATTTTTTGCACCAAAATCACCCCTAGTTGTTATGACCTTGCCTCACTGTGCCAAAATAAACTTCCTTTTAGGGAGCCTTAATTTGCTTGTCTTTAGCAAAGTGAGCACGGCACAGATTATGTGGCTTTACAGCCGAGAACGAGCGGTGTCGCGGGCCCATTCAACCCTGAATATCGCAGGCTTTTACAATTCAAACGGTGACTAGGGACGCTCAGCTCCTTCCTCGTAGTAGGCCTATGATACATTGCTAAACTTTAAACATGCTCAAATAATCCTTAAAGCCGCTGCAGCTACTATCAGGCCATACATGGCGGTGCACATGGTCACAATCGGGAGTATAGGACTGTGCACCCCTCCCCCACACCCCCATTTCATGCCTCTATTACATTCTAAATTAGATAGGGGCTGAATTAGAATCATTCCCCATCTCAACCAACCCCCAACTTCTCCTGTTCTTACTTGGACCATTCAATCCCCCACCCCTCCATCTCAACTCATTGCACCGGACTGCTCTCTGCTGGCAACATAGTGGGTGCAGTGCTCCCTAAGAAGAACCTTAAGATCTCCAGGTTTCCTTAAAGAGCAGCTTCGGTGTCGTATATCCTGAAGGGCTCGTGTTCCACTGACAGTAGCTCTACTTCAAGAGCACCGTCAAAGCCACATCGCCTCTCATCCTTCCAAGGCGGATAGTAGGAACACTGCTGTTTAAAAGAAACATCTTTAATGAATACCAAATAAATATGTATAGTTACTGCTGATTTGTCACACTTATTTTATTTTTGCAGTTCTATGTAATGCGAACTCTGCCTAAGAGCATTGACGCGCTTTATATGAGCACACGTTACACTACACAAAGTGAGATCTGTTTTTTAGCTTTTAGCCCATCAGAAGATAAGGTGTTTTGTCAGAATCACAGGCTATCGAGTTGAACCCAGGACTCAGATTCTTCAAAGTTCTAAAGTTGGCAGCTCAGGCAGTAGCGTCACAACCTCCCCAGGATACCTGGTGGCTAGTTATTCCTTTATGTACACGTGGAATGCCAGTGCATTCTGTCTGCATTTTTTTTTTTAATGACTTTTATTGTCCGGCAACATAAACAATGACTGCTGTAATGATAAAATGTAGGTGTTTAATGGTGATGAGCAAGTTGTTTACTATTAACCAGCATGCGTCATGAAGTAGGTCATGTGTGAACTCTACACAGCTGGGCTCCCCTTCATAGAATGTTGATTTCAACTTTGTTTAATTTTATTTGGGAGGCCGCGCCCTTTTCTTTGATCACAGGGTGCCTCCAAAACGACCTTGATGCTTTATGTTTCAGTATGGCAGACATGACTAACTTTACATTTACAAATGCTGTGCACGCTTCCAAATGTTTATTTAAACGCTAATTGCTTTCCCCGTCTACTAGTGTTTCATACCCCAACTGGCCCGCAATCATAGTCTCACAAGATCACAGCAAATGGATAAACGGGTAAATACATGCATTTCTCTGTCATTTAAATAGTTCAAAGGGCCTTCTTACACAAGAACTAGATAACGGTCATGGTTGGAATGCTTTAGAAAGTGTCTAATTATTAAAGAGTCCAGACTAATTGTTAAATGGAATAACATCTTTCTCCATTTGCACATCAAGCCCCAAAATTAGAGAACATTTAAACGGCGTGGTAACATGGAGAGAGGATGTGGCCTTACGGGCAGAACGGTCGACTTTGAAGTTGGGGAAGCAGGTTTGAGCGGTTCATCATCCTGTGATTCTGTGCAAATCACTTAATCTCCCTGTGTATAGCAACAAAGAATGCGTCCTTCTGTGTAACGTAACTGGTGCTCATTTAAAGCGCGCCAATACCTTCGAGTCGAGTTTGTGATATATACTTCTACAAGAAAACAAATTACTTTCAGGTTTTTAGTTCAATTTAAGGTTGTAATATGAGCGCTCTCTCTCTTGTTTTTGTCGTTTTCTTTCTCCATTGTGCATCCAAAAGCACTGCTATGAAGTTATTTTCCCAGGATCACACAGTTATGTTTAACACGTGGAAGCCAGGATCGTAACTTAGGTGTCCTGGTTTTGCAGCCAACAATTTAGCAACCAGGCCACATCCTCTGCAAGGAGGGGAGAAGCTGCATATCATATGCCTGTGACAGAGCATCTGTATGCGCCAGCCAGAGACTGAATTGCCTCTACGTACATCTGCTACCCAGCTCCCCACAGTGTGCCGTGTTACATGTCTCCTAGAAAGTTTTTTGAGACTTTTAGATGGGAGACCCTGTGCAGTATTTCTCTTAAACTACCATATAACAATCATTGGCATAGCCAATAGGTCTCACTCTATCTATCGCCCTCACTCTATCTATCTATCTATCTATCTATCTATCTATCTATCTATCTATCAATCGCCCTCACTCTATCTGTCTATCGCCCTCACTCTATCTGTCTATCGCCCTCACTCTATCTGTCTATCGCCCTCACTCTATCTGTCTATCGCCCTCACTCTATCTGTCTATAGCCCTCACTCTATTTATCGCCCTCACTCTATCTATTTATCGCCCTCACTCTATCTATTTATCGCCCTCACTCTATCTATTTATCGCCCTCACTCTATCTATTTATCGCCCTCACTCTATCTGTCTATCGCCCTCACTCTTTCTATCTGTCTATCGCCCTCTCTCTCTGTCTATCTATCTATCTATCTATCACCCTTGCTCTATCTATCGCCCTCACTCTATCTATCTGTGTATCGCCCTCACTCTATCTATCTGTGTATCGCCCTCACTCTATCTATCACCCTCACTCTATCTATCGCCCTCACTCTATCTAGCGCCCTCTCTCTATTTATCTATTGCCTCACTATATCTATCTATCGCCCTCTCTCTATTTATAGCCCTCTCTCTATTTATCTATTGCCTCACTCTATCTATCTATCGCCCTCATTATATCTATCTATCGCTCTCCTCTATCTATCTATCACCCTCACTCTATCTATCGCCTTCACTCTGTCTATCTATCTATCGCCCTCACTCTATCTATCGCACTCACTCTATCTATCGCTCTCACTCTATCTATCGCACTCACTCTAGCTATCGCATCACTCAGCACCACCACAGCATCACTCAGGGGCACCACAATATCACTATGCGCTACCACAGCATCATTGAACGCCACAGCATCACTTGTCGCCACCACAACATCACTCAGCGCCACCACAGCATCAATCTGTGCAACCATTCAACAACAACTGGTTCAAATATGTTCTCTCAATGTTTCAAGCTTTATTACAAATGTCACAAAAATATGTTAATATTTCACTTCTGTTCTTGGATTTTCGTCACAATAAAATACACTGAACATAATCTTCACAAAAGTTATTTACAAAAGTTTAAGCTATTGCCATTATAAATTACAGTAACTTTTATTTAAGTATTACTTATTAAAAAAAATTAAAAGCCATTGTTATTTGTAATATCAATACATCTAAGTCACGTAAATACAAAACATGTTGCATTACAAATGCTATAGGTGTCACATTTGCGAAAGTTAAAACTATTGGCATTGTAAATGACAAAGCTATTAATTTCTCTATTTTCAAAACCAACACATAAATACAAAATTTGTCATTTACAATACCAATAGCTCAAACTTTCCTAATGCGAGACCTATTGCATTGCAAATGCTTGTTTAAATATGACACCACCACGCTAATGCATATCTCACTATCCATGCATTGCAGGTACATAAGAGCATTATTGCACTGTCTTAATCCAATATGTTTTAAAAAAGGAATTAACAATCTTCTCCTCGAATTAGTATAAAATTTACAAAAGAAGGTAACATGAATAGGTGATTATTTAGAGGTGTCATCACAGGGACAGGGGATTAGATCACGCGACCAGTCATTAATCTCAGGGAAGCTAACTAGTCTGAATATTATACCCAGTCGAAATCGGGTAACCAGCATACGGTCAAAGTAGGGCTGAAAACCCAGACCTGTTTGCAGCAAATAGTTAGCCATAACAGTCTGCTTCCCTCTCTCTACAGACCATCTTTTATCATCCAGGTATATCATCTATTCCTTTTTAAGTTGTTTTCTGGAGATTAATTTCAGGGTTTCTGGGTCATCAAAATATTCGGGGTGCCCAAACTCACTAGCCACAGTCCTGATATGACTTAGCCAGGGGATACGTACAGCCCCGTCCATTTTCATACAATCCATAATGACTGTACGATTGAATACCGCCTCATCTGTCACCCAGAGCTTATGCCACAATAAAAGAGGATAAGTCCTTATAATATCCTCTATATAGGACAGGCCCAGCTCAAGATAGCAAGTATAGTTAGCTGTAGAGCTGGGTATCGCCAATAGATATTTTAGGAAGGCATTCTCACACTGCTGTATGCTCTTAGCGCCCGCACCATATACTGCTGTGGAGATGGATTTGGCTTTATAAATGGCTATCACCTCAGGGATTGGCTTGTTTCCCAGTTTGCCAGTAAAACTAGTTACCACCCCCAATTGCTCAAAACATCATTTGCTTTCTTGACTGTATTGCACTCCCCCATTTACCTGTGCTCGCAAAAACTATCCCCAGATACGAGAAGGTGTTAACACACTCTATTTTCTCTTTATTAATAAACACCCTGCATTTCTTTTTAAAAGACGCCTTCCCGCATGTCATACTAAAAGTTTTTTTAACTATTTACCCTAAGACCCCTATCCTGCATATATTCAACAAACTTTGTAAGTGTTCTTTGTAGGCCATTTTGTGTCCTAGACATCAAGACTGCGTCATCCGCATATAATAGGATAGGTATGGGGCAACCCTCAATTACTGGGTAATCATTTGGGTTCTCCACCAGATCATTTCCCACACTGTTAATGTAGAGGGTAAAGAGAAATGGGGCAAGTTCGCACCCTTGTCTCACCCCTTTAATTATGTTAAATCTTCTGGTGCACTCCCCCTCTTTCCCATACCTAACTCTTGCACAAGCATCCCTATATAACTCTTTTAAAAATATCAATATGCTCTCATCGACACCCATGTTCGCTAAAATGGCCCACATTTTGTCATGTATTACACAATCGAAAGCTGAGCTGAGGTCAACGAATGTTAAAAATATGTTGCCATTTTTTGCCACTGTATATTTATCGGCAATCAAACTCAAATTCAGGCCCTGTTCAACTCTTCCTAGGCCTGCTCGAAAACCATATTGTAATTTGGTTAACACTCCCTTCTCATCAGCCCAAATTTGTAACTTATTCAGGATTACGCTTCCAGCCACTTTTAGAAGGGAATCTAGCAGAGAGATGGGTCGGTAACATAACGGGTCATTTCGATCACCTTTTTTAAAAATTGGGGAAATTATAGAATCCGACCAAGTGACAATGAACCCATGATTCATACAATTCATTAGTACATTTGTTAAAAGCGGGGCCCATAGCTCAGTATTATATTTGTAGATATCTACTGGTACGCCGTCTGGGCCAGGAGCTTTACCTGCCGCACTATCTTCAATGGCTTTTCTCACTTCGTCTAAGGTCAAGGGAATTTTTAATGGGAAGATATTGGCTTGCATACTCCCTTCATTTATCACTGGCCATACGTCGCCTATTGCCTCACCCTCCATCTCCACCATATTTATCATATCCTCATTACATTGGCTATCATTATAAAGACCACTGAAATATTGCACCCACCTTTGCTCTTCTATTGCCACATCGATTTTATCGGTGTCGCGCATAGATAGGAAAGGTGCACTAACAATATGTCAGAACCCCGTATTATCTTTACTTTCACAGGCCATACGTAGGTTCTGCCATGCTTCTTCCCTTAATTCCAGCTTTCTCTTTTTTTGAGCCCGTGTATGTGCCTGTCTGGCCTGCTTAGTTTCTTACATGACTTTTGGCTTAGTTTTCAAAACTCTTTTCAAGTTCTTATGGGCATCACTGCATCCCTTATCAAACCATGCATTCTCTTTTGTGTTGTGTATTTACCTTTACTAACCACAAAAAGCAACTTTCTGATTTTCTTTTTTATATATTCACAAAGGCGTCTATTATATCTGCACTCTCCTTGTCCTGCGCTAGGCAAGTATTAAAATCCATGTCCTGTTCTCTGATAAGTTTAACTAAAAAGGGCTGGGGTTCAACCTTGCTCCATTTTAACGAATAACCATTTGTACTAGCAAGTGTCAAATCTAGGCCATATTTTTCCCCTTTTTTACATTCATCATGTGCCCCAGGTACAGTTTTTAGATGGATGCTTATGGGGTAGTGATCACTGTATAAAAAACAATGTGTTTGAAACATAGCAGCCTTACCACTGAGGTTCCTAGACATCTGTGCAAAATCAATAATTGAGTTACAGCCTCTCCCATTATAAGTGGGCTCAAATTCAATTCTGGGTATGCACATGTCATTAAAAAACCCTAGATCTTGGTTGACGCCGTCACCCAGTGGGAGGCGATGAAGTCGGTGCTCAGGGGGGTGGACATTGCTTGGTGTGCGGAGGCCCGCAGGACCCGTCTGCGAGAGGTGGATGAGGCTGCGAGGCGGGTTCGGGACCTGGAGAGGGACTGTGCCGTGGGTGACACGGATGAGGCTGTGGGACCGCTCCTGCAGGCACAGCAGTCGTATTCCTCCCTACTACTCAATGAGGCACGCCAGCTTTGGCTGGCCACCCAGAGCAGAATCTATCAGTGGGGGGATAAATCCAGCACCATGCTTTACAGACTCTGCCAGCACACTTTCCGGCCTCAGGCCCTACCGGGCATTCGAGATGGACAGGGTAACCAATTGGCGGCCCCTGAAGACATAACTGCCAGTTTTGCACGGTATTATGCGGATCTCTATGCCCCCCGAGAGGCCCTCCCTGCAGAGGAAGTAGATAAATTTTTGGCGGACATCCCGCCGCGCGCGCTTCCGGATGAGGCCAGAGATCAGCTGGACCTTCCCCTTTCATTGGAGGAACTAGGCACGGCACTTGGGGAATTGAACACTGGCAAAGCCCCGGGACCAAACGGGTTTCCGTGTGAATTTATGAAGACCTTTCACCTCAAGCTGGAGGGGCGCTATAGGTTGGCACTGGAGGCAGCCAGAGAGGGTGGTCGCCTTCCGGCGGACTGGCGACACGCAGAAATTGTTGTTTTCTGTAAGCCCGGAGGCCCCCGGAACAACATTCCTCGTACAGGCCGATTTCCCTTTTAAATTTTGAGGCGAAGATATTGGCCAAGGCTTGGCCAACCGTCTTCTCCCGTATATCACTGATTTGGTACACCCTGATCAGGTGGGGTTCATGCCCCATAGAGCAACACGACACAACATTCGCCGGGCACAGGTGGTGGTGGAGACGGCCCGGGCCGCCGGGATCCCTACGGCACTCCTCCTGGCCGATATCGATCGGGCATTTGACTCTCTCAGTTGGGTGTACCTTAGGGCACTGCTGTCCCGCCTCAATCTCGGGCCGGTTTTTCTCTCGTACTTGAGCCTGCTTTATACAGACCTGACCGCGTCGGTGAGGGTGGCGGGAGCGGCGTCCGAACCCTTCCCTATCGGACGGGGCACCAGGCAGGGATGCCCTCTCTCCCCCTATCTATTCGCCCTGGCCATGGAACCTCTGGCGGCGTGGGTGAGAATGGACGCACAACTCTGGGGGCTGGAATGGGAAATGGGCCCCTCCGACCGTATTGCGCTATACGCCGATGATGTCCTATTCTTCCTCACTGCCCTTAATAGGTCCGGACCCAGGGTCCTGGAGATAATGAGAATTTTCGGGGAGGTTACAGGATTGCATCTGAATGTGCGGAAATCCAAGCTGTGGGTCCTGGGCGGCGGCGAAGAGCTGGGCGCTTGGGCCTCGACGTTACAGAGCGCTGCGGGTGGCCTCAAGTACCTGGGCGTCTTTATTACGGATGCTCCGGACGTGGCATGGGAGCGCAATGTGGTGCCCGTGTGGGACAGAGTGCGTTCGGACATAAGAACCTGGTCCAGAATGCCACTGAATATATATGGCCGCTCGGCGATCTTTAAAATGGTGGCCCTGCCGCGCCTTCTATACCAGATGCAGAACCACCCATACCCTATAGCACCACAGTGGTTTCATCAGGTGAACGCCGCACTGAGTCAGTTCCTTTGGGCAGGGGGAGTGGCGAGAGTAGCTCTCCGCACTTGCTTCCTTTCTACGTACTGCGGGGGCCTGGCCACCTCGGACATTTTATCTTACTACCAGGCGGCGCACCTGCTGGTGCTTAACGACTGGTGGTATGGGGATCGGGGTGACCCGACCTATGCCCTGGAACGGTACTTGATGGACTCGGACGCAATCCACACCATTCTTTATTCGGCGCTATCAGGAAACGGCTCCCCATGGTCACTCAGGTGGTCTTCCGGGTGTGGCGCCCTGCCTTGCGCCGCATGGGGTGGTGGAACAAATTGACGAGGGAGACCCCGCTGTGGCAGAACGGACGTCTCCCGGCGCTGGCGTCCCTGCAGGGATTCAAGGGCTGGGACGATATTGGTATCTCCACGCTCGGCCACGTCATGAGGGGCACCCCCCTTAAGTCTTTCCAGATGTTGAGGGAGGAATATGCCATGCCCAAAACCCAATTCTTCAAATATCTGCAGCTGCGTCATGCACTATCTCCCTCTCTGGTGGGCTTGGAATCTCTGCCCGAGTTTAGCCCCCTGGAGGCCAAGGTGTTTATGGGGGAACTGGAGGAAAATAACATTTCCAATATATACCAGACCCTGGTCACACACTGCTCCTCCTCCCTGGATGGACTGCGTGCTGCATGGGAGAGAGATATTGGAGCTCTCGAAGAGGAGGACTGGAGGGAGGCCCTGGAGGCCCCTAGGGGGGCGGCCATTGCGATGCGCCTCCGCTTTATTCAGTTTAAATACTTACATAGGGCCTACTTTACCAGAGAGCGGCTGTGGAAAGCAGGTTTGATTGCCTCCCCTGAGTGCTTGAGGTGTGGACGGGAGGTTGGGACGTTTGTCCATACTGTGTGGTCGTGTGCGAACGTGGCCAGATACTGGATGGGTGTCTGGGACTGCTTGGCTGAGGTTCTGGGCTGGGACCTTGCCCGATCACCGCAACTCGGCTTGCTACATGTTATGGAACAGGTGGGAGGTAACATATACAAGCGTCACCTACTGGTCTTAGGCCTTACTGTGGCTAAGCGGGATATAGCCAGGGCCTGGAAGGACCCCAGGGCCCCCTTATTGGAAGTTTGGAGACGGGGGTTGGACTTTTGCATGGGACTGGAGCGCCCGATCCTTGAGGCCAGGGGATGCCCCCGGAAACATTTTAAGATATGGAAAAGATGGGCGGATTACAGGGGACTGTGGCTGGAACCACCGATGGCCCAGGACACTGGAGAGGATCTTTAACAGCTGTACCCTGGGCGACAGGGAGTGCACACACTTGGTATTATCATGCTTTGTGCCTTGAGATTAACAGACACTGTGTAGGGGACAGGGTGGGGCCCGGGGGGGGGGGGGGTAGGGGATTGGGGGTTGGGGGGGTCGGGTAATTAATACAATACTGCTTGTACTGAATGCATACCCTTTTCATGCTTAAGCTCATTGGTCCTGCGTTGTGATGCGGGACGATGTCCCTCCATTTTGTGTTTTGTCAGTACTTGAATAAAATTTCGTTCTGAAAAAAAAAAACCCTAGATCAAGTTGTAACCAAATTTCATTTAGTTTATCCCCTAGTGGTGTATGAGTGAAATGAGGTATTATTTCCCCTTTAGTTTCACCCATGCCACAAATACTACTTTGATGAAATTGGCATAGGGTACAGTTAAAATCCCCACCCAAAATAAAAGACACTTCCCCTTTTAGCATTTCCACTTTGGCACTTAATTCCCGCTGTAAACACCCTAGTACACACAGCACCTTATCCCGTGGAATATTGTTATAAAAATGTATCAACACCACGCAACAACCAGTGCTTAGGCGAAGTTCAATGACCTGATAATGTTCAGCCTTACACTCGAATTTTATTTTTTTCAAGCCTAGGACATTTGAAATATAAGTGAATATACCCCCCTTATTGCTCCCATGTGCACTAGAAACTGCAGGAGTGTGAAGAGTCCGATAGCCTCGCATGTGTGTTTCATCAACCATCCATGTTTCCTGAAAGCAAACTATGGGGTATTCTGTTATAAGTCTGCTATTTTATTGGATAATCCTGCAATATTCCAGAACATTATTCCCAGCTTCGGTGATTCTTGTAAAGAGTGTCTGGGCTCTTCCATCATTATAGTATTCTCCATTGTTGCAGAATTTCAGTCATCAATTGCAGCTTTATTTCTTACAGACTCCAAGCATGCTCCCTGACCTATAGTTCTATTTAGGTTCGTGCTACCGGGGGTTTACTAATTGACCCAGCAGCCCCTTCCTCATCTCATTGTTCCCATCAAGCCAATCAATATCCTCCAGATGTGTCAGGGATTCAAACCTGTTAGACAGTGGTATCAGATTCCTGTTTGTACCCATCCTTATCACACCCTTTCCCCAGGATATTGTCCACGATAAAAAAAGCCTAATGGGAGAATACTTGGTTCATTTATTCCCTGATAATTTGCCCCCGCTCTATTTAAGACAGCGTGTACCAGTTTTGGGTCGCCAAGGGTCAATACAACACAATCACCATTTAATACTTTGTGATCCCTCCCCACCCAAGCAACCCTCCTTACCATTTTAAAATTTTCAAAAAGGGCACCTGTTAAACCAGTTTTCTCCCCCACCCAGTGTATTGTCCTATTTCGAAGAGATTGCCAACTTTCATTTTCAACCTGGGGCACGTTCGCAATTACCACCACATAAGGTGCAGCGGCTGGTGGCAGATCCAAGTATGTACCTTTAACATTGGTTCGTGGAATTGACGTCCTTGTTTTATGGTCCTCTTTTTGAGCCTTCCCCTTATCATTCCCCCTATTCATAGATTGTTTATCCGCAGCAGATTCATGTCCCACCCTGTGTATTGAAGCGTTAGTCGTTTGCGTTCGTTCTGTAGTGCACACAGGTCCATTTATCTGTGTCACCCCACTGTCGCCCCTATCTGTATCAGCCACCCTACCATCACCACTATTTGATGTTGTCATGTTCCCCATGACACTTTCCATTCTTTCTTCTCAAGTATGCACATTACAGATTCTTTAAACACACCCATCTCTTTCCTTATTATTGCTAATTCACTTTTCTGATCTCCTATGTTGTTCGTGAATGATTTTTTCCCCATGCCTGGATTCACCTTACCATCAGTTTTTTTCACCCCCCTGCCTATGGCTTTTCTTCTTTTAACAGGGGCTGGACCATTTATCACTGTGCTATTTATGGGGTTTTTAGGTCGCTTAGGTGGTGGTTGGTTCTCCGGGTCTAAGTTATACACCTCAATTTCATCTGAAACCGATTGTACACATCCGTTTACATGGACTTAGGTAACATCATTTATTTTTGGGCTTACTGTTTTTGTGTGTTTATTAAGTCCCTCGGCATTAGCTGCAGAAATACTCAGCCGGCAATGTGAAATGCTTTCATCTACTGAGCTTATTTGTTCCTCACTCTCCCCCATAGCTCTATTGAGGTAAATTTTCAAGGATTGTTGCCCACCCAAGCCAGCACTCGATCCCACTTTGCTCATTGATTAGGCCTTCCTTTTACCCATATTTCCCTGCACTTAGACCTGCCCCTATATCTTAATCTCACACTTTATAGCAAAGGGAATAAAATAACATATATAATATAGATACAATACAGGCAATAATAGGAGTTTCGACTAGTCAATAGATGCAAGGATCACAGAACAGATCAAGTGCAATATGGCGTCCATAGATTCTTTTATCACCAGATGATGAAGAGTCAGGTAGGCTTAAAGTCAATTGAGTATTCTGCCTTTATATATTAATTATGAGATACCTTATCTGGCCTTATGTGCCCTGCTTGGTACACGAAAGGGATGTGGCCCAGCCCAGCCTCCTCCGGACGGTGGCGAGCCCGCCCGCGTCCCGCGGGAGCCCGCCGCAGAATTTATGGCCTGCCACCCTTCTCCTCACGCGAGACCGCGCCACGCTGCCTCCTGGGTGATGAAGTCCGGCAGCCGGCGATACGCGTCCGATACGTCTGATGCGGGGCAGGGTCTATGGGGCAGCAGCAGGCTTCACCCACGCTGGGCACAGCTACAGGCCGCAAGGGATTCCGGGCAAATAATCACAGGGCAGCAACAGGTAAGGGCGATATATGCGTATAAACCAGCATTAGCAAAATCACTAGGCCTCGTCTACGTGAGAGCTATTGTCTTTGGCAATGTTTTTAGCCATGTTGTACAGCAGCATGATTGCCTTTCATCATGGCTAAAAGTTAGCGGTGTGGCTTATAACAGAGAGAAATAAAGTGGTGTAGAGTTGGGTGGCGTAATGTACAGAGGAGTGGTGCAGAGTAGTGGCATAGATTAGAATCAAGTGTCATTGTGTGATGTAGTTTGGAGTAGCGCAGAGTAGATTGCATGCAGTGAGGTAGAGTGGAGTGGCATAGAGTAAAGTGGTGTTGACTGGCTTTATAAGGAGTGGTGTAGAATCGCATTGTGTGGAGGAGTGTAGAAAGACGTTGCGTGGAGTGGCATGGAGGGGTACAGTTATGGGTGTAAGTAATTAGAGTGTCAATCGAGACAGCAGCCAGTGTAAAAGCCGCATAAGAAAGAACCTGTATGCCTGTGTTAAAAGTAGGAAAGCACATTGCGCATCAAGGAGTAATGCGAAACACTTGTACAATTTGAAATATCGGGCATTACAAAAAGATAAGGAAGAACAAAGACGATTAAGAACACATGTACTTGGTCCGTGCTCCAGGGAGAAGCTAACACAAGAAAGGAAGGGAAGCATATGGGAGCTAAACATTCGAACGATTGGGAATGAGAGTGACACGGAAAACAACTAATGGTATGCTGTGGGCATGTTGTAAGCCCACTGAATTTTTAAGTACCTACAATGGGTAAAGAAGAAAGCCACAGTATGGAGACTGACTATGAAAACAGACACACTTTCGTACTTTCATGGCAGTGCACAGAGTGGGAAGGGAATGGGGGCCTCTGTCCCGTTCTGTCCTCAGCAACATAACATGTTGCATTCCTGAGTGGAAATTTAAGACTGCTCGACAAATTAAATGACCATATGTGTGAAAAGTGTAAAAACTCCTTATAACATAGCTGACGGTTACTAGAGAGCAGTGGCAGGAATTCTTGTGAGCAAGTCATTGTGAATACCGTGTATTGCTTCACCCACTGTTGCTCTATTGAATATGGTTTAAGATGGTAAGACAACTGTTCTACCTTCACATGCATGCAGACATAGTTTACTCTTGCACACCACTCCCACAAACTCTAGCAGCTTAGTCACCCCTAACAAACATACACTGTTCAGCAGTCACACTTTACTAAATAAGCAACATGCACAGTTGTACATATACACACACAACTCCACACACACATACACCCCCATATGCCTGGTCACAGACAAACACAATTAGTCAACCCTTCCTACACATGAAAGTTTAAATACATATATACATCCCCACAGTAGATACCGCTGCACACACATCTGTCCAAAACCCACATCAGGCCACTACCACACCCACACATTCTATAAACTGCACCGATTTTTTACGATTAGAATAACTTAGAGAAGCAGTATCATCTAATTTAAATAACATATTAACCCAGAGAACATTCTAACATAACATTGATATCACTTGAAGCACATATATAGTTTTGTAGTTAGTATAGAAGTCGCGGGGAGGGGGTGGATGGAGAAGTGTGAGGTAACGATTGAAGGTTTGAGGGTATTGAAGGTTAAACTCCTAGGCAAGATTACTTCTTGATCTTATTTTCTGTGACCTGAATGGAAAACCCAGCAAGGTGAGCTCAGGCATCGGTCCTTCCAAGCTTAGTAAATAAGTATGTTTTATCTGGGAAATACTGGCAATTTTGGTGCAAGAAGCATTATATCAAATCAGTCGGTTATAAGGGATATTAACACTTCGGTACGACCCAATGAAGCGCACGAGTCCTTGTGCTGCAGCCAATGATCCAGTCTTTGTATTTCAGTATTAAAAGAATCCTGTGGTATTGGAGCCAGGGTGCATAAGTTAGTGGCGCGTTTACTCTCATGGCACCAAAGAGGGTGCACAAGTTAGTAGCCCCCTATACTCTCATGGCACCAAAGAGGGTGCATAAGTTAGTGGCACGTATACTCTCATGGCACCAAGGGGTCTTTTGTTTGTAGTCCCTTTCTTCCGTGGGTTTAAGTCTCTAAGAGATCAGTGCCAGGGTTAGACGTTTTGCAGCCTCCTTAATAGGGAGAACACCCCCAGTTCATCCATTCAGCCTCCCAAGGTCATATCAGTGTACATGCCGACCTTGGGAAGCTGAATGGGTGTAGGGCTGGCTCTCATCACGTCCACATCAAGGGTCTCCGGCTGTAGCCTTGCTGCATAACATTTTAACACTGGAAAACATACGGCCAGATTCATCAATGGAAAATCGGCTCGCAAAGGGCCAGATTCTGAGAATCCGGCCCTTTGCGAGCGCTATTTTTGCATTTGGGATTCATCCTCCCAAATGCAAAAATCGCAATTACAGAAATCGCTTAATTGCGAAGAATCGCATTTAAGGAATCTCAATTAGAGATTCCTTAAATGCTATTCATGAACCTTTTTAAAATTGCGAATTCGCAATATGGGGCCACTATTTACCGCGAAGTGTAACTTCGTGGTAAATAGCTGTCCCGAGGGTGCTGGGACGTTGGGGTTTGCACTCTGGGTTATCGGTTCCACCGATGGGGTTGAGGAAAAGAGGAACACAGGCGCCTTCAATAATGGTTTTAACGAAGGCTTTATTGGGACGTAAGTCTTTTTCATTAAACTCAGTCTTTGAAATAGAAACAAGGAAAGGAATCCTCCGGTTTTCAACTCTTCGTCTTCGGGGCGTCAGGTGGTCTAGTTCCTCACCGAGGGTTCGTCGGTTGGTTCCGCTCCGGTACCGGTAAAGGAAAGGAAACAAGGATCAGGACCATATAATAATTCAATACGTTCTCAAGGGACAGGGAGTGAGGGAGTAACCGTCGTGAATTCGTGCACTAGTTCGTTACCCCTAACTGCGGAGGACAGAGAGAAGTGCTCGTGCAAAGGTAGGGGAGTTGCAGAGGCAGAGGATAGAGGGCTTCGTTACAGAAACGTTCACTACTGTTTCTTGCGCCCGACCCAACCCGCTACCCGACCCCGTACCTCTTGGAGCCACGCTCCTCCCGTGGGAACGTGGCGGGGCGAAGCGTGAAACCGTTGGCCTCCTGGCTTGTCGTTCTCCGTTGGCTCCGCGTTTTGGGATCTCCTGTCGTCCTCCACGTGGGTTTCCGCTCCTTGGGAAACGCCGTCCGACGAGGTTTCTGCTTCTCCGTCTTTTGACCCCGCTACGCCCACATGGGGTGGAGTCTCGTTACCTGGCTCAAAAGTTTTAAAGGGGCCTTCCGAAGCATTAATCGGCATCCAGCCTGAGTCATCCTCTTCACTCCATGAGGCCGCGGTATTCTGTGGGAACAAGGGGCAGGGTAAAAGAGGTGTGGCTGTCCACCATTCTGCAGTAGTCTGAGGTTCCGGCTCCCGTGCCCCGTCACAATAGCGAAAACTTAGAAAAATGCACTAAAGTGCATTTTTCTAAGTTGTATGTTGCGCACACACATGTCCAAAGGACATGTGTGTGTGTAACACTTGTGTACATTTGCATTTCAGGGGTGCTACAGGGTGTCCTTTGGACACCCTGGCACCCTTGAAATCGCTTCCTTATTTGCGATTCGATAATTGCTAATCGCAAAGTCATTCCTTATTTGCGATTAGCAATTAGAGAATCGCAAATAAGGAAGCAGTAGAAATCGCATTTAATTGTACGATTTCTACATGAATCGCGTTTTGCGAGTCTTTAATAGCGATTCCTTAATAATCGCTATTAGGGACTCGCAAATCGGGACATTGATGAATCTGGGGGATAGTTAGGGGAAGATGGTGATTACCCCCAAACGAATGTGCTGTTTGTTTTTGGCTTCCGTAGTGTGGTTTCTACTTGTGGCTGGGGCTGAGCCCGAAATCCCTGTAGACATCCAGAGCGCAGTGTCTACATTTCTCATTCTTTTCGAGCCTGTTATGTCTCGGGAGGGTACTTCTCATTAATCTGGTGACTGAAAGGAAAGGCGGACCAGGGAGGAGGGTGCCCGCTAGAAAAGGTGCATCAACGCGGCCAAGCATCAGGCGGCTGAGCTTGAGGCAGCAGTGGCCCCCGTTCAGACACTCCTCTCCAAAACAGCACCTCTGGGGATGGCGCCCATGGTGCCCAAGGTTGAGAGGGAGTTCAACAGCTTAGAGGATCCCCAGCAGCTGTGGCAGCAGATGGGTTAACAGAGAAACTCACAGTAGCCCCAGCCACTGGAAGAAACTTAACTCGAGCTGGTGCAGGACAGGACAGAGATAAGCCCTGATTAACCTGTTTGACATGGGACATAAGGAGAACTTTTGGTAAACTGACTCTAATTTGCTGTCAGCAAAAACCTTGGCAGATTTCTTTGGTCAAAAAAGTGCTAGGCCACAAGAAATAACGGTTCCACTGAGATATACCACGCTGGCTAGTCCAAGCACTGGCCAATGTGCCGCTCGTGCTATTCCAGCATCAAGTACGGCTGCAATAAATGCTAGCATCTCTGACACCCCTTTTGATCATCTTGCTGCTTGTACTGCTGATATTTTAGTAATCCGATTATTACAAATATGTTTGTAGACACACGCTCCTTTGGGGAACATTGGGAGAATATGCTGCCTTTCACTGGTTTGGGTCCTGAATTTCAACTGAGAATCCAAGCAACAATATTTTGGTACTTAAAATTGCACAATCATCAAGAGGCTCATCATGCGGTACTGCATATGGTACGTTCTCGCCTAGCCGCAGGTAGGGCTAGAGTGGTGACGGCGTCTTCCAATTAAAGCCAGGGCATGCGTGGTAAGTGGGTGCCGTCTGGCTGCCCAACGGGATCATGGGGATTGTGGTCCCTTAATCTAATTTTAAAACCGACGCATGCACGGTAGGAGGGCAGCACCTACCTGCCCCATGGGACCACGAGGATTGGGGCCCCTTAATCTATTGTTGAGACCTAGTCACGCAGCCTGCTCATATACTTCATTGTGGAAATGGTCTGCGGCGAAAAGGCTGCTTATTCCATCAAAAAATTGTCAAATTCTAAGGCCATGAGCTGTCCTATGTGTTAGAGAGCGGGCCTGACCCTCAATTATCTTGCGCACAAACATGTGTTTAAGACCCATGGTATTAGAAACTCAGTATCCACAGATGACATATCGTACTTTCCTCATCTTTGCAACAGCACCCCCATGGTGCATCTTATGTCAACATAAGGGCCATACGCTAAGGGAAGAGGTCTGTGGTTGGTGTATTCCTTTACTTAATAACGAATATGTGTATCGTATGGCTCAAGCCTGGAGAGAATTACTGCATCATGCGTGCTATTTCAGGCTCGTGGGGGATCACTTTATTGGCACCTGAAGGAAAGACCCTTTGGCGTATTAAGACAGTGTGTACCTATTCCTCCGTGTCAGGGTTTTCTCTGGGTTGCAGGTACACCCATGGTGTGTCCTCGTACTACCATATGCCCATTCATCAAAGGGTGGATCCTTCCTCACTCGCATTGTCTTTGGGAATTCAGGCAGCCTAAAGATATCCCATCATTTAACCCATGGATGTTGGTGCGAAATCTGCACACCCTTATCAATCTAGCCATAAAGGCCCTCAAGGTTGCAAGTGGAATGAGTGGGCCTGCCGGGATGATCCTTTTGATGCCGAAAAGGCATTTGACAGGGTCTCCTGGAGATCCCTGTGCGCTATACTGACAGTCAAGGGCTTTGGCTCTCTTTATTAATTTGTACCAAAGCTCTATAAACCTCTCTTTCTCGGTTCAAGTTGTTTGCAAGGGGGGGGGGGGGGGGGGGTCATCAGATGCTATTCATATTAATCAGGGCACCAGATTGGATTGCCCGTTGTCCCCGCAGCTTTTTGCCCTTTACCTGGAGCCTTGCATTCAGGTTTTAGGATTCTCAGTATCCATTCCTCCCTCCTGACTGCATAAGTTTGACATTAAACTACTGAGGTATGCAGACAATACAGCCAAAATTAAATCATCTCTTGCTCTCCCAGCAATATGCCCTATGGTATGGGCAGGTTTGGGGTATACGCTAAATATCGAAAAGACTGAGATATTAATAAGCATGCTTGCAGATAATTCTGACGCCTGATTGCTCACATCTGTCAATTTTTGAGTGTGCAAATCTTTATTAATATGGATAATATTGTAAGTCTTAATTATGAGGTCCTCTACTAGAACTCACTTGCAATACTTAGAAAGTGGGATAGCTTACATCTGGCCCTAATGGGTAGATGTAATATTATTCAAATGGTCAGTATGCATCGCTATCTATACTTGTTTAGGTCCATCGCATCTTTTCTCCCAAAAAGTTATTTCAAAATATGGCAGTATTAAAAAAATACGATGTGCCATGCTCCATTTGCAACTTCACTATAGTCAGGGAGGTATGGCATGCCCGTCACTCGGTCTATACTATATTTTTTCTTTTATTTTGAGAGTTTCCGCTGTCATTTGCCCACACAACTGGCATTTGGCAGGTGTGTTTCCAGATTGTCAGATCTTTAGTCATGTTAACCTGCCTGAGAGAGGTTTGATAGACACGGCTTACATCAAACACAAGATTTAGCAGAATTCAGGTTTATCAAAACATTTGGCAGGTAATTTTGGACACCTGGCATATTTCAAGATTGCATCAGTACATTTTACTGCTCTATAACCCAGATTTCCTAATGTTTGTGCACTCCGTCTACCGGGATTGGTGGTGCGATCTATAATTTCAGATTCTAGGCCAATTGTATAAAGATTGAACTATACAATCAATCGAGGAGTTACAAAATGATTGAGATTCTTAATCAGAGATTTTTTAGATACTTGTAGTAGAGGGATTTTGACTTGTACCTTCCAAGTATTGAGATAGACTTGACACATAAAGAACCCTTAGAAGTTCTTATTAAGGTGCCTAGTTGTGGTTTTATTTGTATGTTTTATCACATTTTGATGAATAACAAGAACCAGGAGTACAATTCTGACCATCTGGGTAATGAATGGCAAAGTAATCTCGGAGAAGAAGTTTCTCCTGAGAATATTACACAGAGCAATCAGCTTGCACAAACTGTTCTTATTGTTTCAGGGCTTAAGTTCCACTCGTGTAAAATTCCATACTGTTTATACTATGCACCTTAGAGTTTGTCTAAATGGGGCCTGCGTTGTTTTGCTGTCCGAGCTTAGAACAAGACACCACTCATGTATTTGCTTTTTGTCCTAGTATTGGGTCTTACTGGATCACAGTGTTTTACCTACTTAACAGCTTGTTGAAGGTGAATATTTGTTAACCTAAGTCTGTTATGCTGGGCTCTTCGCCCGACATACCCCACCATTTGACAGCAGTATCTTTTTCTTGCTGTTACTCTGGTGAAGCTGGGAAAAGCAAGTGCCTGGCTACCGAGGGAAACTCCAGAATAAATGCAAGTAAGGGCAGGAATTTGTTTCCCTCTGTGGTCTAGAATTTGCTCTACTTTGTAAGGAACCTCAATGGTGGAGGCTAAAACTCCCCTCTCCCTCCTGCCCTCCAGAATGTTTGATCATGCTAATTCCTTGTTACAAGAAGTGGATACTTCCGAATGTTTTTTGAATTGCGGTTGTCTATTAATAACTTTGGGTGTTTTCTAATGTTAATATCACAAGCATTGCCTTTTGACAAAGTGTCTTGCTGTTGTTTTTTTAATCTTTATTTCGTTTATGATGTGAAAGTTATGTATTTTTTTTATACTTTTCTCATAAAAAGAAAAAAAGATATCAATATACATACCACTATTAGTATTTATGTAAGTGGCACTGGAAGTATTTTCCAGAATGAATAATGTAGTTGTAGAATCTACAAGAAAAGGAACCAGGAGCTTAGTTAGGTCCAGCACACTTGGTCCCTGCTTGGATAGTCTGTTAATAAACAAAGGTGTGCAGTTCCAGATGTTTTGACAAGAAGAAAGGGGATAGTAGTGTGCCAGACTAGGGGAGTATGCTCCGATAGGAGCAAGTGCTCTCATACACCTGAAAGGTGACATGCTCCATCACTGGGCTAGCTCCTCGTTGGGCGGGTGCTGCAAAGCCCGACGGGCACCCATTAGGGGGCTCTTTGCCGGAGATCTTTTTTAAGGTGTGTGAAGAAGTGGGGGGGGGTGACATATTCTAGTGTGTGTAGAGTGCTGTTCATAAAGTGGGTTAAAATAGGACTTGTGATGTACCTTGTCAAAGATCCCACCTAGGAAGCAGAGCCGGGGTAGGTCTCGGGGCAGACTCCGCAACGCAGCTGAGGCACTGATAGGCACTTCGTTCTGCTATCACCTCCTGGAGTATGATCTAGCTCCACTGAGGGTTACAACCCTGGCTAAGGTAACGTTTTCACTTTGTGACCTGATATATGACTGATTACTTTAACACATGGCACCTATTACTGAAACTAGTCATTAAGTAGCGTAGGTTACTATTAGTTGTGTTAGGTCCTGAAGAATTAACATTTGATCCGTTTAGACAGGCATAGCAAGAAACATGTTGACCATATTTTAATAAATCACTTACTTTGCTCATTAGCACCATTGCATCCTACATAAGCACCAAATTTTTAGGTCTCGGCTAGCGTAGACTGTGCACATGCGCAGTCTCGCTGGCGAGATTTAATGACTGAGTAGCGAGGGTAAACCCCGCCCCTCTTCTCCATTGGCTGGCCTCCTAAACGGCAGCCAGCCATTGGAGAAGAGGTCTCAGTTACGTCATTCTCTCCATCTAAGCTCCATCCTTTTCAGATTGGGGGGCGTGTTTTTTTAGGTTTGTTCTACCCTCTTCTCCATTGGCTGTAATGGTAAACAACAGTCAAAAACACACCCATTGTTTACATTCCAGCCAATGGAGAAGAGGCGAGAAAGAAAAACACGCCACCCTGTCTGAAAAGGACGGGGCTTAGTTCCTTCGTGTTTACCTCATACTCGTCGCCTCCTCTCCCCCACACCTCTTCTCACCTCTCTCCTCCTCTCCTTTCTCCTGGGCTCCGCCTCTCCCGTCCCGGCTGGTGTGCTCCCTGGCTGCCGCTGCTGCTGGGCTCTGTGTGTGCCCGCCTTCTGCCGGCTCCTCCTCCCCCGTCCCTGGCCGGGGGAGAAGGCTTCCCCCGCTGCCCTCCGTTGTATCCCCTGCTTCTTGCACCGCGCAGAGGCTGCGGCAGGCAGACTGCTCCCGGAGCCCCACGCTCAGGCCATACACCCCGGCCCTCGAAGCAAGCAACCGGCCTCCAGCAGCAGCAGCAACCTGCTGAGGACGCGCTGCTGAGACCCCCGGAGCACCGTCCTTTGTTCTCCCGCACTCCCCAACTGGACGCGCCCCGGGGGCAGGAGATGCTGGAACACGCCCCCTCCTCACCACCGCATCTGGATGTGGGACACGGCGGAGCCCCCTGGAGCTTTCAATGGCCCGAGCGCCTGTGCTGCAAGAACTTTCCTCGGTAGAGCAGATCTGCGTGGGGCAGAACCACAGCGAGGACGGCAGAGGGCCCCTGCCGGGCCGAGGAGGTGGCAGCCCGGGTCTTCTCACCACCCTGCAGCCACACCACCGCGAAGAAAGGCCTAGCCCGCATCTCCCACGCTAAGCAACCCATCGACTGCCCGCGGGTGCTCAAGGTGCCCCCGTACCTTAACTACTGCTTTCTGGGCGAGAAGGACTGCGCCACTCCCTGCGAACCTGACAGGCCCGACGGCTCCCTCTTCTTCACAGCCGAAGAGACGCGGTTCGCCCACCTCTGAATCCTGGTGTGGTCTGTGCTCTGTTGTGCCTCCACCTTTTTTACCGTGGCCACTTACCTGGTGGACATGCAACGCTTCCGCTACCCAGAGCGCCCCATAATCTTCCTGTCAGGCTGCTGCACCATGGTCTCCGTGGTCTACATCGCGGGCTACGTTCTGGGTGACCGAGTGGCCTGCAACGACCGCTTCACGGACGACGCATACTGCAAGCTATTTTTTCAATTAAATCTTTTAATTTCAATTAGGGTGCATGAGGAAAAGGATAACCTTTATCAAAAACAATGATTACTTCTCATATTGTCAATGCCTCACTGTCCTGCCCTCAGCTGGCTCCGGAGATTGTGCCTTTCTGTAGTTGCCACCCACCCCTTCTGTAAGGTGAGAGGAGAATAGGGCTACTCACTCATCTTCACCTATCATCTCCCGTTTCTTTATGTTCCGCAGTTAGGAGGGCTCATTCTACCCTGGCACTTCCTGTTCACTCCTAAGGCATCATCCGCTCTCATGGTCCAGCTTTGATCAGCCCATCGGGGGTAAGAGCGCAGTGCATTGACTCTACCCTGATTCCCAACTCCAGCCACGACATCCCACACTTCTGATATATGCCCACAGGGATGCGGAGTCCGGCTATTGAACAAAAGCTACGATTGTTCCACATGCTTTGTAGTGCGGACTTTGGCACTTTCTCCCCGGGGGCCCCTGTTCTCTCTGTTGCTGCAGCCTTGGATCGCTCCCATGCCTTATTTTGCCTACTGAGAGCTGTGCAGGGAGGGGGCTTTCCTTAACGGTGTTTTGCCTTGGTATGCCGTCATGTGCTTGTGGTGAATGCCCCCCCCACATACTCCTTACCATTTGCTGCCTCATCGCCCCTGGCTTCTCCACTCTGCACGCATCTCATCCATCTACTTATTTCATGCTTCCTAAAGCACGACGACCCCCCTGCTTGAGCCACCCTTCTGAACTCACGGCCCCAGCAAGCCCCCGGCTGCCCCGCGAATCCCCCCACCCGCTCTCTCCTTTATCGACCGCACTCCAACCCAATCCACCCCCACCTCACCTCACACTTTGTCGCCGCAGCACCTCTTCTGACAAAATTCTCTGGTGTGTGTGGGTCTGTTGTGTGTGTGTGTGTGTGGGTCTGTTCTGTGTCTGTGGTTCTGTGTGTGTGTGGGGGGTCTGTGTGTGTGGGGGTGTCTGTGTGTGTGGGGGTCTGTGTGTGTGAGGGGGGTCTGTGTGTGGGGGGTCTGTGTGTGTGGGGGGGTCTTTGTGTGTGGGGGGGTCTGTGTGTGTGGGGGTCTGTGTGTGGGGGGGGTTGTGTGTGTGTGTTTGAAGAAATAAAATGAAGGTACACTTCTGTGTAAAGGTTTTTGAAAAGAACAATTGAACTAGAACAGACAGGATTACATAACTTTGGCCCCTGGGGGAAGATCCATAGCAGATTCTCAAGATAACTACTGACTGTGCGCTCCTATCTGAGAACTGTGTGTGTGTGTGTGTGTGGCTCTGTGTGTGTGTGGCTCTGTGTGTGTGTGGCTGTGTGTGTGTGTGGCTCTGTGTGTGTGTGGCTCTGTGTTTGTGTGTGTGGCTCTGTGTGTGTGTGTGGCTGTGTGTGTGTGTGTGGCTGTGTGTGTGTGTGTGGCTGTGTGTGTGTGTGTGGCTCTGTGTGTGTGGGTGGCTCTCTGTGTGTGTGGGTGGCTCTCTGTGTTTGTGTGTGTGTGGATCTGTGTGTGTGTGTCTCTCTGTGTGTGTGGCTCTCTGTGTGTGTGTGGCTGTGTGTGTGTGTGTGTGTGGCTCTCTGTGAGTGGGTATGGTGCAAATGCAATAGGTCTCGTATTTGCGAGAGATTAAGCTATTGGGATTGTAAAGGACAATGCCATTTATGTATATGTTTTCAAAACCAACACATAAATTAAAAGTTTGTCATTTACAATGCCAATAGCTCTAACTTTTCCGAAGGCGAGACCGTTGCATTGTAACTGCTTGTTAACTAGGGTAGTGAGTCCAATCAATAAAAAATTGGACACGGTACATCACTAGACCTATTTGAACCTGCTTTTTAAACACCATTGTACAAGCACTATAATAGCCCACTGTTGAAAAACGAGGCAGCGTCTGTGAGGCCGGCTCAAATAACATGACTACATTTGTCCTTCACTGGGAACCAAACACCCAATTGTAGCGCCTGACTCTCAGAGGGTAGCGTTGCAGAGCAGTCTGAGGCTTACTCAAGGGAGGTGGTGTGGGCTAATAATCGCCCTTTGCAGGTGCGCAGAAATAACACTCAATATTTGATTGTCCAGTCTGCACTTTGCTTTATAAAAGAGTACATTTATTAAAGACACACACTACTCAATACTAAGCACCAATTTACAAATATACATAAGCTGTTGGAATTACTTTGTGACATTGCGTAACATCTTCACCCCTCTTGTAGGGGGGTGGGGTCTAGTACCACCACTCCCATGTATGCACATCACCTTGCCCCGAATGCAGTTAGTTGAACATAACCTGGAGCGAGGGCCCCCTCGCACTGGCACCCTCCCAGTGGCGACCCCCCCATTATCTCAACAAGCATTTAAAATAGGTAACCCTGCCTTGGTAACACACAACCCCGACTGAGCATTTCCTACTGACCATGAAGTATACACCTCTACATCTTAAGTGCTAGCAGTCTGGGTTCTTCACCTAAGCGCAGCAGCAAGAATACATGTTCAGGCATCACTTTAGAATGCAGTACTCATCACATTTGTGGATCATTAGAATGTATTGCAATTTTAGCCCCTAAAGGCATCACAGATGAAATCACAGGATTATGCATATACAGCCAGACACCCTAGCAGGAATGGCTGGCAACATAACCCCACTTTGCTTATGACATCACCTTACACAGGTACTTCACCTTACAAATGTGACCTTCAGTCCCTCTAAAAGAAATAACCATAGTAAATGCATTTATGGTGCAATAAGACCTCTTCACCTCCAGGGGATGCTCTTCTCCAGACATCCCCAACTCAGCCCTTCAGTCCTTGATGCACTTCTCCATACACCTTCAGCTGTAGAAGAAAATTTGCAGCCTTGAAGGTGTTAAATGCTGGCTGAGCGTTGAGGGGCTATTCTTTTCAAGTCCCCATGTGACTTAGGGAGGGACTTCTCTTAGGTAGGGAGAGGTGTGGCGCCGCGGCTAGGGCGACTGACTCCGGAATCTGGGGATCACGGTTCGATCCCCGGCACCGGCGGCAGATTAGCCCAGCACCATGTGACTCTGGGCAATAGCTTGCATAATCTTCCTGACGGCCCCCAGCGCCTAGAGACCCTTGCGGGTGATTGTGCGCTTTACAAATGTGGATTTATTTATAGTGCTGGGGCGGGGGGCAGTGGGGGACTGTGTTTCTCCAGCTGCTCCCCCTGCAACTTTGCACTCACTTGGTGGTGACGCCATTCTCCTGGGGCTACCACAAACAGATAAAACGCTGCTTTCCCTTGCAGGCCAGTCGGGGCCTGCAAGTCATTATGGGGAGCTGCTGCCATTGTCTTGAATATTGGATGAGCGGCTCTTCCACTGTGCAGGGGAGAGCCGCGCTTGTGGTGCTGGCGGTCCTCCTCTGCGTTCTTGCCTCGGTAGTGGGCCCGGGCCCCCGCAGTGCCACCACTTCTCTTCCTTGTGGGGGTCCCGGTCCCACCTGGGCAACCCCTGCATCCCCAAACGTTGGAGGGCAGACTGGGGAGCCCACACCGGCTGCCCCCGCTGACTCCCCGCTCGGCCAGCATCCTCCTATACTGCCACGGGAGCCGGCAGCGTAATTCTAGCCTGCCCGCTCCGGGAGGCAGATGAGCTGGACTGCTCCGGTCCTCAGGGGAGTGCGGCTGAACTCCCCCGGCCTCCTCCTTTCCCATGGGGCCCGGAGAATGGGTCCCAGGCCCCTGGATATCTTTGTGGGGGGCACAACAGCGCTTTCCTCCCTCCGGAGTCTTCGGGGGCCAGGGTGGGGTCCTGGCGCCCTGATCGACCATCTTCACGGAAAGCGCGACGGCGCTACCCGACTGGTCTCCTCCCTCTTCGATGCCTGGGAATGGGGTCCCGAGCCCATTTGGCATATTTTCGCCGGGTGCGCAACAGTGTACCCCGACTTTGGCGGGGCCGGGAGTTGGGATCCCAGGCCCCTCCCCCATCTTCACGGGGAGCGCAACGGCGCTCCACGGCTTCACATTGTTGCGTGTTTATCTAGGTTCCTGATCGATACTGTGACCTTATGCCCCTATTCGGCTATAAATCCCTTTATTCCCTATATTGGCATAACCGTTCAAGTGTGATTTTCTGAAAAGTCATCTCTGGCCTCACACGAACAGAGCCACATTCCAGCATGACTCTCTGCTACTTCCTTTGCGACCAATTAGTGCAATGACAGTGCAGCAGTCCCTATCTGATATTCCTAGATAACACTCCGAGTTCTTCAACAAGATAAAAACTCAGCAAACTTGGAAATCCCCGCTTGCTATGTTTTGATTAGTAATGGAACTCTAATGAGCAACTGATAACTATCACTTCCTAGTGACATCTTTAATTGACGTCTTATGTCCAGCAAACTTGCGTCAAACCCGGCACCTGTCAGGTATAAATATTACCAACGTTGCCTTAAGCAATGTTCGTTGCCTGTTGCTGATGCCAGCTGCCTGCATGACCCTGTGTTGGTAAATCTAGCACTCTGTCGCTGCAGCCTGCTATCCTGTGGTGGTGAAGCTGCTGATTACCATTATCGCCGCTACAGCGCGAACTATGGTGCAGTACGCTTAAGGAGCTGAACAGACGTCCCTCTGCGAAGACATCCAGCAGATTCCAGCTGCCCGCGGACGCTGTCCCCCCTCTTTCCTCGACGCGCTGAAGAGACCCGCTGCCTTTCTCGTGCAGAGAAATCCAGCCACGGCGTTTCCGGTTTACCCTCGCGGGTGACTGGGATATCGAGAGAGACCCCTGAAGGAGATACCAATCCTCCATCATTCTATTCAGAGGTATGGTGTTGACTAAACCCTTAGACGAGAATTCTTGAAACAAACCTTGACAAAACCAACTTAACTTAAAGCTACTTACTTACTCCCCTTTTCATGTGTTAGGCTTAGGTCAGGCACACTGGGGTAGGCTTAGTTAGAAGCACCAGTTGAGTATGTTAGCCTATGTATATATGACTGTATATATGTTTTATTACTTTTAAACCATTGTATGGCTAAGAAACCATATCAATGCTTTTACAGTTCTATTTCGCAATACTTATCTTACTGTACGTACTTTTTATAATAACAGTTATTGCAATTGTGGCAATACATTTCTCTTGTACGAGAAGAAAGACTGTTCAATAAATGTTAACCTTTATTGATACACGCCCGTCTCTCTATTCTCTACATCTCGTGAAAGTAAACTGCACTAGACTGACTGAGTGAAATCTATGTCTATTGTTTCACACGACCCTAGAGATTGACTCTTGATCTGAGGAGCAAAGTTGTCATGTTGCACGGTTGTTGGAAAACTGAATCCCTTCTTGTCTGTGCCAAGGAAGCTGATCACTTCCTATGCAGAGAAGAAAGTTTCCAGTGACCTCTGAGCTAGTTGGTAACACAACCCAATTAAGTTTAGCATAGTCAGTGGAGGCCTGGAATATAAGCAGTTCCACATCGATACTACTGTTTATTTTATTCCAATGCGCAGGGCCTAGTGGGAAACTAGGAACTACACTACAACATTCGGCGGGGGCCAGGGTGGGCTCCAGGCACCCCGCGGTGGTATACTCACAGGGTGAGCGGCGGTGCACCCCGACTTCACTTCGGGGCATAGAGTTAGGATCTCGGGCCCCCAGAGACCTCTCCCCTCCTTTTACTTCTCGTTGGGAGCAGCCCCGGGATCGGACCCACCCCGGGGGCACATCATGGATCAGCGGCGGAGCCCCCCACTCCTCGTCGCTGGTCCCTCCAGAGGTCAAAGGTCTCCTACCTTCTGGGGGGCTTATCTTAGCCACCAGGAGTTCAATTTTGATGATCTTGGCCTCTTCTTGCTCCTGGTGGCGGCCCTGGTAATTCCGAATGAGGTCGCACACTGCTCGTCCCATCAGCGTGTGACCCCGGAGCATGATGGGCGATGTGGTCGGTATCAGCAGGTGCGCTTTTACCCGAGTTTAGAGTCTTGAGGGTGTTCACTGGTGTACTTGCCATCCCTGGACACATGTTTCACGTTCATTAACGCTCATCAGCAGGGATTAGGCGTGTGCACGGGGTTGCTGCGTGGGCTGCCGAAAATATTCATAGGTCCAGATACCTCTTAAGGTGCGCAGGTGCGTTGTCTCGAGGTCGTCACCTCCACCGGCTCAAGGGAGCCTGTATAAATAGTAAGTCCGAATGAGGTCGCACACTGCTCGTCCCATTAGCGTGTGACCCCGGAGCATGATGGTCGATGTGGTCGGTATCAGCGGGTGCGCTTCTACCCGAGTTTAGAGTCTTGAGGGTGTTCACTGGTGTGCTTACCATCCCTGGACACGTGTTTCGCGTTCATTAACGCTCATCAGCAGGGATTAGGCGTGTGCACAGGGTTGCTGCGTGGGCTGCCGAAAATATTCATAGGTCCAAATACCTCTTAAGGCGCGCAGGGCGGCCCTGGTAATGGCTGACTTGAAGAAATATGGCATTTCTGGATGACCCAAAAGCAGTACAAATATGACTTTGGACCCTGCAGAATACTCCTTCACACATCTGTTACAATGGACATTAGTGCGTGTCTGAAATCTGTAAGCCTTATGAGATTTACTCCTGCCCATGGGCTCCACACCCCCATAGGGGAATAGTGAAGGGAAAAACAGTAAAACACTCTGACTTTCCCTGGCATGTTCCTTCCCAGTGTATAAAGCCTATTCCATGTCACCACCCAATTATGCATAAGTCCTGCCACACCATTCACTTTGTAGCTGCTCCCGGACTGCGCACGCTAGGAATCTTCCCTGTGCAGCCCTTACACGTGTGCACATGCATGTACACCTGTGTCTGCATGTAAACTGCCCAGTGTCCCTTACTCCAGCTGCTGCGCAGTGGTTTGGTCAAGCCAGGGTGATACCAGTAAAATCCCCATGCAGTCTCCTTCATCCTGAGTTTACTGTGGGTGAGTCCCAACTTATGAGGCTCCCCCACAGGAAAAGCTCAACAATTAGGTGCTCAAAAAGCAAAACATCCGGGCGGCCCATAGTGTGAGAACCACCTTCTAACAGCCACACACCCCTACTACATCAAACGGCTTTTTAAAGCTCTCCAGCAAAGAGCCCCCTAGTGGCTGGTCGTCTGGCATTGCAGTGCTGGCCCTACGAGCAGCTAGTCCAGTGATGAAGCATGACACTTTTGGGGGGGTGTGAAGACACTTGCTCCTATTGGAGCATACTCCCCTAATCTGGAACACTACTATCCCCTTTCTTCTTTTTAAAACCTGAGGAACTGCACTCCGTTGTTTATTAATAGACTAATGCCGTTGTATGCATTTACACCAGAGGAAAGACATTGCTGTCAAAGTCTACAATGCTTTCTGACCTTTTTATTTTATTTTATTATTATAGTTTTCCTGAAACATTTCCGGTTCTACATCTGCCTAGTTTGTTACTGTGGTGTGGTGCAACGCAGGCTGCAAAGGCCTACAGTTCACACTCGCTCTCATGGGGTATTTATAGCATATGGCCCTGGTGTTTTCTGAGGCCACTCTACTTCAATCAATCAGTCATTTGTAAAGCGCACTACATACCTGGGAGGGTCTCCAGGCCCTGGGGGGAAGGGAATGGGGGGGGCGCTACTGATCGAACAGCCAGGTCTTGAGCATCCGCCTGAAGGTCAGCAGGTCAGCAGGTCTGTCGTAGGCTCAGTGGGAGGGTGTTCCATGTCTTGGCGGCGAGGTGTGAGAAGGAACTCCCGCCGGTGGTTGTTCTTCGGATGCGCGGACGGTGGCTAGTGAGAGGTCGGCGGAGAGTAGATGGCAGTTGGGGATGTAGAAGGAGAGCCATCTGTTGAGGTAGGCTGGTCTGGTCTTGTGGAGTGCCTTGTGTGCGTGGATGAGGAGCTTGAAGGATATCCTCTTGCTGACGGGGAGCCAGTGTAGGTCCCTCAGGTGGGGGCTGATGTGGCCGTGGCGTGGTATGTCGAGGATCAGTCGTGCCGAGGTGTTTTGGATGCATTGTAGTCATTTGATGAGCTTGGTCAGGGCTCCCGCTTAGAGAGCGTTTCCGTAGTTGAGTCTGCTGCTGACGAGGGACTGGTTGACTGTCTTCCTTTCTGTCGGGATCCATCTGTAGATCTTGCGGAGCATGCGGAGGGTGTTGAAGCAGGAGGAGGAGACGGCGTTGACCTGCTTGGTCATTGAGAGCGTTGAGTCGAGGATGATTCCCAGGTTGTGTGCGTGGTTGGTGGGTGTTGGGGCTGCTCCCAGTGCCGTCGGCCACCAGGAGTCATCCCAGGCTGAAGGGTTGGTACCAAGGATGAGGACCTCCATCTTGTCCGAGTTCAGCTTCAGACAGCTGGTCTTCATCCAGTCAACGACGGCCTTCATTCCTTCGTGGAGGTTGGCTTTGGCGGTGATTGGGTCCTTGGTGAGGGAGAGGATCAGATGAGTGTCATCGACGTAGGAGATTATGTTGTGGTCGTGCTGTCAGGCGACGTGCGCGAGCGGGGCCATGTAAATGTTAAACAGTGTCTTGGGCTGAGGGAGGATACTTCGGGTACGCCGCAGATGATCTCGAAGGCTTCGGACCGTAATGGAGGGAGGACGGTCGCTCTGGGTTCTGCCAGAGAGGAAGGAGGTGGTCCATTCCAGAGCCTTGTCTTGGATCCTTGTGGCGTGGAGGCATGCACGTAGTGTGCGGTGGCAGACTGTTTCGAAGGCGGCGGAGAGGTCTAGAAGGATGAGTGCTGCTGTCTCGCCTTTGTCAAGCAAGGTCCTGATGTCTTCGGTGGCCGTGATGAGGGCAGTCTCGGTGCTGTAGTTGCTGCGGAACCCTGACTGGGAAGGGTCCAGGATTCTGTTTTCTTCGTGGTATCGGGTTAGCTGTCTATTGACGATTTTCTCGATGACCTTGCCCGGGTAGGGGTGTAGAGAGATGGGCCGGAAGTTCTTGAGGTCTCTTGGGTCTGCCTTGGGTTTTTTCAGTAGGGCGTTAATCTCGTTGTGTTTTCAGCTCTCTGGGAAGGTCGCGGTCTCGAGTGAGAGATTGATGACGTTGCGCAGGTGGGGTGCGATGGAGCTGCCTGCTTTGTTGAAGACGTGGTGCGGGAAGGGATCTGACAGAGAGCCGGAGTGGATTGTGCTCATGGGCAACTAATCTATGAGCCACCTGACCTCTTAGATCAGTCAATTTATAAAAAACAGAAAATGGAGCGCACGCATGTGTGTTGACACATGCACGCGCCCACAGACTGGCTGGCAACAGCATCCATGTCATTGCTCTTTTTTGGTTTCTTTTTAATTTTAGCGCTTTGTCCAATGATGCACAGTATCACAGATATCATTGACTTAGCCAAGGCGTGACCTATTGGTTTGGTCAGTATTTGATTCACTTTTAGTTGAGTGCTTGAAAAGAGTAACATTCCAACGGATTTGGCAGAGGAGCAGCTACTGAATTTGGTGTGATACATTTTCTACCCAATTCCATATGTTAACTTCTGTACCTTTTAAAAGTTTGTTTTATTACCCACCACAAGAGTGGTCTACTGTACGCACATTAGAGAAAAAAATATATTATTGCGCAGTGAACAATGGCCCTTATGTATCAATGTACTCCTCCTTCAACAAGGTCTGGGTAAAACCTTTTTATGCATCAGGCCCACAACGTAGTGACGTATTACTCAGCCTAGCAGGTAAAGGCACCCCAAATTCTCTTTCACTGGAGGCATTGATGATTTATTGGCATGATCATAGGCTGGGTGGTGTTCTGCACCACAGGGTTTTCCTAGGTCCAAATAGCCCATTAACTCTGTGATGGCTCAGTGGTTGTCAGGTGACCGTGCTGCAACTGTGGCCAGCAATCACAGGCTGATGACCTAGAACGTAAGAAGCAACCATGACCTCAGCAGCTGCTTCAGGGAATGCAGCGAGGTTGAATACAGGGGTGGGATACCTTCAAAGCACTGTCTGAAGGAGACTGGCTCTTAGCTCCTTTTTTAATATGTATCATTATTTTGTGTTCTTTTATGTGTTTTGGGTACGAGACAGCTGAAGGTCCGACTGGGCATGCCTAGCCCATGCCTCTGGGGCAGGATCTTTACTCTGCATCATTTACAAAGTCACCCTGACTAGCGCCACTGTACTTCTACTATCAGAATGCACTAACTTAAGCTCTAGATTTAGCTACAACAAGAAACATTTGTCGCTCTTCCAACCCAGAGCCAACCAACCATACACAATAGGAACATGTTAGTTAGCAGGAGCCCGGGTTAGGCAGAACGGAACAAAAAAAGTTCCTAGTGATACCGTAGGAATCTTTCCCGCCTCTCTGTATTCAAGGGGAACTTTGTCATTTCTGAAACTGGAAGACGTCATATCAGGACAGTTTGGCACATCTCACTCCCTTCCCGGATCAAGGGAAGCTACTTTCTGTGTGTGAGAGCACATTTCCTAGTTCAAATGTAAAAGCAACTTGTTCTTCTAAACTTGTAATGTAAGAAGCATGCCTCAGAGTTGAGCTTAAAGAAGTTGGTTCTCCTCCATTTTGAGACTTCATTTATGCAGTTTGTCTGGATGTTGGAGTTGCCTTCGGAGAGGGAGTGCATGAGGTGGGTGTCGTATGCATAAGAGATGATGCTGAGTCCGTGGGTTTGGGTGATGCGGACTAGCGCGCCAATTAGAATTTGAAAAGCGCAGGGCTGAGTAAGAGCCCTGGGGCATACTGCAGATCAGGTTGATGGCAGAGGAAGGGTACAGGGCAAGGCTAACTGATTGGGTGCGTCCTATGGGAAGGGAGTTGATCCTGTGTGGCTCCGTGAATTCCAGTCTCAAGGAGGTGTTGCATGAGAATGGGGTGGAAGACTGTTGAAGGCGGCGGAGAGGTCCTGTAGGAGGAGTGCTGCTGTGTTCCCTTTCTGTATGATTAGATGAATGTTGTTGGTGGTGGCGATGATGGCAATCTCTGTGCTGAGTTGAGGTCTGAAACCAAACTGGGAAGGGGTCCAAGAGGGGCTTTGTGTTGAGGTGGTCCACCAGTTTCTTATAGATATGTTTTTTTTAATGTTTGCCTGATAGGGGAGGATGGAGATTGAGCTGTAGCTTGCCAGAGACTTCGGGTGTGCTGTTGATGGTGTTGTCAGGAGTGGTATGGTGGCATGTTTCCAAGCGTCTGGAAAGGTGGCTGTAGTGCGTGAGTCATTGAGGATCGGAGTGAGGGCCTTTCAAATTGGTCAAGTTCTTTGGTAAAGATTAAGTGGGGGCAAGGGTCAGAGGGGCGCAGAGTGGATGGCTCACATCGTGGTTCAGGTTTCCATAGGGACATGGTGAGCCAGCAGGCCAGGGTGGTATCCGGTGTGTTCTTCTCATCCAATTGGACGATAATGAGGGTGTGGCAGTCTAGTCGGGGTGCAATGAGGATGAGGATGTGGAGGCCTAGTTGGGGTGCAAAGTTGTTGGTTTTATTGCAGAACTAGTGGAGGACTTGGTGCAGAGTACTTGTGAGATGGTGACGGTTGTGGAGCTGGTGGTTGGGAACGTGAATTCCTAAATAAATGGCAAATATTTTGTTGTGGTTTTTGGCGCTGTTTTGAATCCGCTTGGTGAGAGCAGAACTCTAGTAATACATCCAGAGGACTAATTTGAAGGTGTTCCTCGTGCTGCTGTCTGGGGATGTCATCATTGAGGCTCTAGCGCTTTGCAGTGGTGCATGGAGAGCTGCAGGTCGTCCTTGTTCCATTTTGCCCGCGGTGTAGTCTACGCTCTGGAGAGAGTTTTAAGCGGGTCCTGGGTGTCCGCATACAAAGTGATCCGAATGTTGAAATTGGGACAGAGCATGTGAGGTTGTTTCAGTGCTGCAGGCCTCAAGTTCGAAGTTGAGTCATCCAGGTTTCGTCAGGGATCGTGTTCCTGCTGTGTCAGACATTTTCTTTTAATTCAGGAGGTGCAGCCCAAATCAGACAGGAGTGGTTGGTCTAGGTGATGGGGTGGGCTTGTCCACTGTGATGCCGCAGAAGTTGTTCAAGATACGGTTGAGAAGGTGTCCAGCTGCTTGGATAGGGGCGTACACTTGTTGGGTGACTAAGATTATGTTGAGATTTTCCAGGAGATTTTTGGTGTTGGAATCAGTGTGAAGTTGAGGTCATCAAGGAGGTGAACACAAGTGGGGAGGTAAAGTCTGTGATGGAGGTTCAGTATTTGGATCTAGGTTGGGGGAGGGTTGGTAGAGTAGGACCCCAGCTAGGGTGAGGTTCCTTGACACACTAAGCTTGAAAGCTAAGTGCTCGAGGTGATCCCTGGAGTTTGCAGATGTAATGGAGCTGTTGATATATTCTTTGTAAATGATGAGGAGTACTCTTCCAGGTTTGCCGGTTCGGTCTTCTCTTGCATTCGGGGGCAAGATGGCCTCTGTGATGTCTGGAGTGGATGTCAGAAAACTCATGCAGGAGGTCTTAGACTTCGATGGTGAGTTTTTCAAGAGAGCGTGCATTGAGTAGAAGGCATGTGTGGGTGTAGTGCCTGTTGGGATAATGTGCACGGTAGGGGAATTCTTGGGGTTGCAGGCTTGGCAAAATGCAGGAAAACCAAGAGACCACGCAGGAGAACGCACCTTCAGTGCTGGTCTGGGAGCCCTGGTGCAGTCTCTTGATGTGCGCCCCCGGTGTTCTAGGTGTGGAGGTTCTTGGCCGAGTAGCATCTTTGGCTGCTGTGGGAAAGTGGCTGACCAGGGGTCCTGGCATTGGGGGTGGGAAGGGGCACAGTTGAGCATGCAGTCTAGCATGAAGGAGGTCCAGGAAGGAGGAGAGCAGGGCTGGGCACAAGAGAGTGGCAGGAAATAGAGGTGCAGCAGGTAAGCGTGTGGCACAAGAAAAGGGAGAAAAGGCAGTTGAGGCAAAAGGGGTACAAATGAGGCAAAAAGAGAAGGCTACAGAGAAGAGTGAAACGCCAGAGAAACGAAGGAGCGAGAGAGTTAAATTGGTGCCAAAAGTTTAAAAGAATGTCAAAGCAGGAGCGAAAGGGCAAAAAGAGGCGAAAGGTAAAAAGAATGGAAAGATATTGAAGCAAAAGCGATAGTGATAGAACTGTCCAGTGAAAGGTGTCACGCCGCTGATGTTGGCGTTAGTCCGCTTCTTTAACATTGCATAGTGTTATCCTCGCTCCTACCAGAGATAGCCGGGTGAGTTTATGTCGCTACAGCAATGCAATTTTAATGCTACACATGAAATCAACTGTTGTGCTTTCTTGACATGCTGCCTGGGTTATCTTGTCCTGTATAATCTGCGCCCGTTAGTAGTTTATATTTAAATCTGTAGTAACTGTTTAACAATCACCGTAACAGAGTGGGAGCACAGTATTTGCAGGGCCCACAAACCTATCTGGTGTCACTTGGTGGCTACGGAACTTCACAGCTCATTGCTGTAACTCCAGAAATTAACAAGGCTACACTTAACTTGAAAACCATCCGCCTTTTCAATATTTGGTCTTCGATTTGTACATTGTAAAGGTGTTCTTCGCGATTTGTTCGCAGACACTGTGAAATGTTTCCTATGTAATAAACCCCGAGCTTTGCCTGAGCCTCCTGTTGTTTAGGTCGAGCTAGAGTACGCATGCAAAGCATGCGTCTAGCTCGACAACTATTGTCGCCCGTCTCCTGGGAATCTGAGACAGGGGATGGGCACGAATGCGAATTCTCCTCGTGGGCGCGCACGGCGCCGTGCACATCTCCTGTCTCACATTCACAGCCTCTCTCAATCACACACAGCCACACTCACGCATGCGCGCAAACACACACATGCAGGCACAATGCATCATGACGCACTTAGACACAGCCCCACATATACACACGCACAGCTAACAGACATACAGTCACAAATATACATACACACGCACAGCTACACACGCGCACACACCCAGCTACAACCACACACGCGCACACACACAGCTACACCCACACACGCGCACACACCCCTATCCCCCCTCCCCTGCCGCCACCCCTTGCTGCTACCCCCACTACAACCAAGCCCCACTTACTGCATGGGCGCAACTCCGGACTTCAGCCGCCACCGCGGGGCTCTCCCTCTGGCATGGGAGTCCCGCCCGCGTCACCACTGCTCCTCTCCTAGCCAGCCACTCCGTGGGCGCGAGCTTCCAGCAGGAAACGGAAGTCCCGCCCCACGGCAGTGTTCGTCACGCGCACGTCTTGTTCTAACAGGCGCCCATCTCCAAGCTGCAGCATGAAGTAGTAAAGCAACTACAGCTGGGTCACGCCGTCGTGGGTGTAAATACTGGGTCCAACTTTATCTCATTAGATGATATCCATAGTTTTCTTTATTAAATCCCAGTTCCTGATGTAAAAAAAAAAAGACTTTATTAATTCCATTGGCAAGAAGCCGAGCGTTTGTTTGCATGTATTTTTGATAGAACAGTGTCTCCCCTCCATTGGGAAACCGCTGTCTGCGTCAAGCAGGTAAGTTTCTGGGAGTAGGGCGGCAGCGCCTGCTGCTCTGCGGTGAATGTAAAGCAAACCGTTCCCTCCCTGGCCCTCAGCGCGTCGGTACCCTGGACTGGCAGCGAGAGCGCCGTGCAGGGCGCTGGGTTTGCAGCGGTGGAGAACTTAGCCGTGGATTTCTGTAGGGAACAGGATGGGATTATTATTACTGGACTGCTGTGCACCGGAGACATGTCATGTATTGTGCAGAAGCGGGCAAGGCTGCGTTTCTAGCGGCGGGCAGCCACACAAAGTGGTACAGTGACTGAGAGGAGAGCATTTGAAGATTTGTGGATCCGGAAATCTACGGGTCTCACTCGTCAAGTTCCTCCTCCAGTGGACCGTTTCCGATGCATGCTGGTATTTGTAGTCCTGCAATTCAGAGACATGCCATGCATGTAGCAGAAGTGGGCGAGTTGCTGGCAGAGCTCGCAGGCCGGTGTTTGGCTGTTGTGCCCTCCTAATGGTAGTTTTGTTTTACGAATTTTAAATTCAGGACTGTATAAAAAACCACTGCCAGAATGCGCAGAAAGCAAAAAAAGACTGGCTGAGCAACGCATGACATACAGGGGCCCATGTGAGCTCCCGGGCAATGCATAGCCCAGGGGGGGCACTCTGTGGGACACCTCATTCATCCTATGACCTGTGTATATCTTTGAATTGCACCGCGTGGGCTTGTGTTACGCCTCTGGTCTCAAGGACCCTTTACCACACTCTGGAAGCAAGGGGAGCATAGTTTTGTATTCCGCTGCTGCGATGGGGCGGGTTGGGGCCTCTCGGGATGTGATGCTTTTCTCATTGGCTCACGTTTTCCCCCTTATGCCCTTTTTGCTTTACCCTGGCAGACATTGCTTAGTGTTTGGTGATGAATTATCTTCCCACTCCCAAAACCACTCGCCCTGTAACTGCGTAAGTATCTCCTCTGTCAGGGCTTACTTCTGAGGGCATTGTCCGTGGTAACAAAGGTGAGCCCAGCAGAGGGTGTCTTATCAGGCATAACATTTCAGCATGTGACTCTTGTCAAGCAGGGCCCTGTGAGGCAATCCCATACACTTCCCTGCAGCCCTATTGACTTTCACATGCATGAGATATTATGTTTGTGGCATCAAGATGGCATCTAACTCTAGAGGGGCTTTTCTCGCTGAACTTCCAGGGCTGTCAACGCCTACCCCCTGTGGCATCCATAGTCTTGGGGCTCAAACACTAGCTAGGGGGGTGTTAACAGCCTGCAGACAGGCAGAGAGGGAGCTCTCCTTCTGGGCTCGTACCCTAGATGTCTGAGCAGAGGTGATCCAGGCTTGCAGCTTGTACCCGAAAAGAGATGCCAATACCCAGGACAAAGTGGGCCGACCCAGTGCCAGTCCTGCTCACAGTGGGTTTGGATGGTCCATTTGCTCATTCAGAGTTCTCTTTGCCCTGCTCCTTGGCGTGGTGTCCATGGTGAGGCCTGGTGTCATTCTGTCCTGCTGTATGGGCTGGGGGAGCAGTCCGTCCCGAGGAATGACGTGCAAGAGGAGGGGATAAGTTTATGGCCCACTAGTCGTAATCTTGGGACTGTCCTCTGGGCCTGTCTTGGTGGCCCTTCCCAGGCCGGGGCATTCAACAGGAGCGCACCTGCCTCCCTGGAGGTGACTGCACACCCTTGCAGCTACCTCACATCTGACTCCCAGGAAGTTGGGGCCCACCCAAGGTGACCATCAGGAGAGGGCACTCAGCTCACATTCACCCTCCTCATAGTGCCAGGCGTAGCTATCACTGGCCCTTCCCTTACAGGGCGAGGCCCCGGAGCTGGCGTGCCTTTCATGTGGCATTTCTAAACACTATGCACAGGGTTGGTTTCCAAACTTTGGGGAATAAGCGAGGATTTAAGGGGTACATGTTTCTTAAAGAGGTATGAAAGCAGTGGAGCGTGGGGGAAGCTGTGGTAGTACTGGTAGTAGTGGTGGTGGTTGTGGTACTGCTAGTACTGGTAGTGGTAGTACTGGTAGTGGTAGTACTGGTGGTGGTGGTACTGGTAGTACTGGTGGTGGTGGTAGTACTGGTGGCTGTAGTAGTGGTAGCACTGGTGGCTGTAGTAGTGGTAGTACTGGTGGTGGTAGTACTGGTAGTATTGATGGTGGTAGTACTGGTATTACTGCTGGTAGTGGTAGTGGTAGTACTGGTGGTGGTGGTAGGGGTAGTACTGGTGGCTGTAGTAGTGGTAGTACTGGTGGCTGTAGTAGTGGTAGTACTGGTGGTGGTAGAAATGGTAGTACTGATGCTGGTAGTACTGGAAGTACTGGTGGTGGTGGTGGTACTGGAAGTACTGGTGGTGGTGGTGGTACTGGTAGTGGTAGTACTGGTGGTGGTGTTACTGGTAGTACTGGTGGTGGTGGTGGTACTGGTAGTGGTAGTAGTGGTAGTACTGGAGGTGGTGGTACTGGTAGTGGTAGTACTGTTGGTGGTAGTACTGCTGGTGGTAGTACTGGTAGTGGTGGTACTGGTGGTGGTACTGGTGGTGGTGGTACTTGTAGTGGTAGTACTGGTGGTGGTACCGGTAGTGGTAGTGCTAGTTGTGGTGGTACTGCTGCCCGTAGTACTGGTAGTGGTGGTACTGGTGGTGGTGGTACTGGTGGTGGTAGTACTGGTGGTGGTAGTGGTACTGGTATTGGTAGTACTGGTAGTGGTAGTACTGGTGGTCGTTGTAGTGGTAGTACTGGTGGTGGTGGTAGTGGTAGTACTGGTGGCTGTAGTAGTGGTAGTACTGGTGGCTGTAGTAGTGGTAGTACTGGTGGTGGTAGAAATGGTAGTACTGATGGTGGTAGTACTGGGAGTACTGGTGGTGGTGGTGGTACTGGTAGTACTGGTGGTGGTGTTACTGGTAGTACTGGTGGTGGTACTGGTAGTAGTGGTAGTACTGGAGGTGGTCGTACTGGTAGTGGTAGTACTGTTGGTGGTAGTACTGCTGGTGGTAGTACTGCTGGTGGTAGTACTGGTAGTGGTGGTACTGGTGGTGGTGGTAGTGGTAGTACTGGTGGTGGTACGGGTAGTGGTAGTGCTAGTGGTGGTGGTACTGCTGCCCGTAGTACTGGTAGTGGTAGTACTGGTGGTGGTGGTACTAGTACTGGTGGTGGTAGTGGTACTGGTATTGGTAGTACTGGTAGTGGTAGTACTGGTGGTCGTGGTACTGTTAGTACTGGTGGTGGTGGTAGTTGTAGTACTGGTGGCTGTAGTACTGGTAGTACTGGGGGTGTTGGTGGTACTGGTAGTGGTAGTACTGGTGGTGGTGGTACTGGTGCTGGTGGTGGTACTAGTAGTGGTAGTACTGGTGGTGGTACCGGTAGTGGTAGTGCTAGTGGTGGTAGTGCTAGTGGTGGTGGTACTGGTGGTGGTGCTCCTGGTGGTGGTAGTACTGGTGGTGGTAGTGGTACTGGTATTGGTAGTACTGGTAGTGGTAGTACTGGTGGTCGTGGTACTGTTAGTACTGGTGGTGGTGGTAGTTGTAGTACTGGTGGCTGTAGTACTGGTAGAACTGGGGGTGGTGGTAGTACTGGTGGTGGTGGTACTGGTGGTGGTGGTAGTGGTAATGGTAATGGTAGTACTGGTAGTGGTAGTACTGGTGGTGGTGGTAGTGGTAGTACTGGTGGTGGTGGTACTGGTAGTACTGGTGGTGGTGTTAGTGGTAGTACTGGTGGTCGTGGTACTGTTAGTACTGGTGGTGGTGGTAGTGGTAGTACTGGTGGCTGTAGTACTGGTAGTACTGCTGGTGGTGGTGCATGTATCAATGAGTCTAATTTTTCCTAATGAAATAGCCATTGGCATTACGTGAGACACACAACACATTTGTGAATTCCCATTGTAACCACGGGAAGGCTGTTTTCCATGATTATTGCATATTCACGTTTTTTCCACAAACTTTACAATAATGATGACTGCATGTTAACTCTGCGAGTCAGGCTCGACAGCACGTGTCACGAAGGTCACTTTTAACCCTCATCATTTATTCAACTAGTAGTCTGCATGTCAGCACTTATTAAAATTCGGAAAACAAAGCTTACAGAACCAGAATCCAAATGTTTTATAATAAAGCGCCTTTAAACCCCGTTTTTTAAACCACAGACAAAAATAGTGCTGCGCAGCGTGCGAGGAAAAGAAGGATATGGCGCCCTTTGGAAATTAGAGTATTCAGGAAACACAAGAACTACAGTGTGGACGAGCATGTAGGAGTCATGTTCTGTGAGCCTCGCCTGCTGCCTCTCGTCATTTTACATTGAACGTGCTCACCGCTCAGACCATCTGGATTGCATTACACGGGCACTACAGTGTGGACGAGCATTTATGAGTCATCTTCTGTGAGCCTCGCCTGCTGCCTCTCGTCATTTTACATTGAACGCGCTCACCGCTCAGACCATCTGGATTGCATTACACGGGCACTCTCACAGCTCGTAATTAAGATTAATAGTCTGCTGTGCGCGTAACCACACAGAAAATGCCATGAAAATGAAAAAAATGGCGGACGAAAAGTAAATATAGCCTATCACGTCAAGGCTACTAAATAGCACAGCGAAGACGAATCACTAGGCAGATGCCATAAAAAACGCGGCGCGCACTAAGGAATGTGGCAGCCCGGACCCCTTTCAGAATTCTTTTTTTTTCTAATACATAAGAGCTCGGAAGCTCCGCCCCCACTTCGTGGTCACGGAGGCCCGAGCCCTAAAAGGGATCTGCGAGCATTTTTGTCGGATATTATCAGCGATTCATAGCCCAATTTGCAGACTTGGCAGGGCCTCTCACAGATCTGCTGCGTAAGTCACACACTTCTCCCAGACTGCCGGCCCCCACGGAACGAGAAACCACAGCGTTCCAAGCATTAAAAACAGCCCTCACCTCCTCACCTGTACTCATCTCCCCTGACTTCCAAAAGCCATTCATCCTTCAGACAGATGCCTCATGGGTGGGAATAGGGGCAGTGCTCTCACAACATGACGGGGAGGGCCTTGAGAGACCGTTGCTATTCATCAGTAGGAAGTTATTCCCCCGTGAGCAAGCCTACTCCACTATCGAAAAGGAATGCCTTGCGGTCAAATGGGGGATGGAGAAGTTACGTTACTACCTGGACGGGAGACCCTTCATTCTCTATACTGACCACGCCCCTCTAACTTGGCTGCAGCGTAACCGTGGTCATAATGAGCGTATCCTCCAATGGTTTTTGGCCTTACAACCCTATCAGATCGACATCCGCCATCGTAAGGGTGCGGATCAGGGGAATGTGGACTTCCTGTAACGCTTTCCGATTTCCCCCGATCGGGAAAATCCCGGGGGTGGGATGTGTCACGGGGTCACCGCTGAGCTGGGACGGGGTGAGGACTTTAACATTTATTCCTTTCCACCCCGTCCACAGGATGACTGCGGGCCCTTTAATTCAGCCTGGGTTTCCCCTGAGGCGGTGCCCTTCATCATGACGTCACCCCATGTCGACCAATCAAGCAGTTGGAGGGCGGATAAGGAAACCTTCCCGGAACCTGTCGGGGCGAAAGCCGGTGTTGGAGAGGAGGAGACACTTCAGGAGAGCAGAGGACGGAAGGTGGAGTCGAAGGAGAGCAGAGCACGGGAGGCAAGGACGGAGGAGAGCGGAGGATGGGAGGCGGAGTCGAAGGAGAGCAGTGGACGGGAGGCGAGGACGGAGGAGAGCGGAGGAAGGACGGTGCGAGTCGGAATCGGAGGGGACGAAGGTACCAAGGAGCCAGGAGGCCAACAAGACCGCGAACCGCCCGGCCACGCTTCAAGGGAAGTGTGGCTAGAAAAGGTACGGGCTCGTATACGGAACGCTTTGTCACGGGGAGGGACGGGGTAAAAGCTAAGGGGAGGTCACGGGATTGTGCTAGTGGTGCTTTCTTTCGTTATGCTTTCTTTTTTTGGCATGACACCATTCACCTTTCCGATCTGTACACCCCCCCCGGGGTTTTAGCACCCAAGGTCCAGCACCGGTTTGAGTGACTCCTCACCCCCGCTCCCTGAGTAGATATTTGGTCCGTGAACCATACCCTAAAGCCTCTTTTTCTTTTTTTCTTTTATTTTATTGTTGATGCCGATTCCTGTCCGGTTGGAGGAAAGAGGAGAGGAACACCCGAGAAAAACATCGGGATCAGGAGGCCAAGACTGCTGTCTTCATGCTTGTAATGGAGTGTCTTCTTATCCAGCAGCAATATCAATAAATAGTTGGAACAAATCAGTGTCTCCAGTCGATACCTTAGTAGCCCCGTGGTGCGACCTCACAGTGGAGTTATCGCTGGGTCGCGCACTCCGGGTTAACCACTGGTTCCAGAGGAGTTGGTATTCTGGTTCGGTCTTCTCTCCCTCTAGAGATTGATAACATACTTCTTGACGACAGAGGGCGCTATGCTGCCCTCACTGGTAGGTGGGAGGGTACGACTTTCGTTGGTTACTGTATACGTTCCTCCGGGTCTCCAGACCTCTACCTTCTCGGATGTTGGCCGGGTGATGTTGGAGCTACCTAATAGTCTTCTCCTCATGGGTGGGGATTTCAATTCTGTGCTTTCTGGCGGTTTGGATCGCCACACCCCCAGGGATCTTCCTAATTCCCAATCTTGGCTCAGTGGGTTCTTGGACACCTTTGGTTTGGTAGATTGCTGGAGGCTAATGCATCCGACACAATGTCAGTACACCTTTCACTCCGGGGCTCATGGGAGTCTCTCCAGGCTTGACTACAGCCTTATGCCGGCTGCCCAGTCTTCCTCCGTCAGGGAGATCAGGCACTTGGCCCGGGGTATCTCGGATCATTCTCCTTTGTGGCTTAAATTCGATATAGGGATACACGCCGCGGGCGGATTGCCCCTATTAATCCCTGGTACCTGCGTAATCCCAAGACCCGTAACAGTCTGATAAAGTCCCGAGATCATTATTTCCTGGAGAACATGGGGTCCGTTTTGTCCTCTGTGTCCCTGTGGGAGGCCTTTCAGACTGTTATTCATGGACAGGCCCTATCTCTAATAGCTGAGACCAAGAAAGCTAGGAATGGGGAGGTTGTGAGTCTCGAGGCAGAAATACTAGAGTTGGAGGCTGACCTAGACTTAGGCGTTACCCAGGATAGACTCCACGCCCTTGGTTTGAAGCAGTTTGACTACAAATCCCTTGTCACCGATGCTGCCAAGACAATGTACAGGGAAAAGCAAGGTAGGCTGTATGATGTTGGGGATAAGGCGGGTAAATTGATTGCCTGGCTTGATAGGAAGGAAAGAGCGAATCGTGTGGTCCCTGTGATTCAGACTTCGGATGGTGTGAATGTGACTGACCCTGGCGAGATTGTGGAGTGTTTTGCTGACTATTTTCGTGTGGTCTACTCCCCGGTGTCCGATAGAGATGAGGATGACTCCCGTTTATTGCTGAGGGATATTGCATTGCCCTGCCTTTCTGAGGAGGATCGAGAGTGCATGGAGGCCTCGTTGTCAGTGGACGAGATTGCGACCGCAATTCGTTCCCTCCGTTCGGGCAAGGCTATGGACCCAAACGGCTTGCCCATCGAACTGTACAAACTGCGCCCGGACAAAGTCGCACCATATCTCCGCGATATGTTTATGGAGTCACGTGATCTTGACATCCTCCCTTGTGACCAGCGCCTAGCAATGATCGTAGTAATTCCCAAGGAGGGCAAGCCTCGTGATTGTTGTGCGTCATACAGGCCTATCTCCCTACTGAATGCTGAGCTGACGATTCTCGCCAAGGTCCTTGCTAATCGTCTACTCACTGTTATTTGTGACCTGATCCATCCGGATCAGTCCGGTTTTATTCCGCACAGGAATACTGCTCTCAATTTGCGGCGTTTACATGGCGTTCTCGCTAGGGCGGGGTCTCTTCTGGAGCTGGCCATCTTGGCTTCTTTGGACGCCACAATGGCCTTTGATACAATAGAATGGCCATATCTCTGGGCAGCCCTGGCGAAGTTCGGTTTCGGTACGCAATTTATCAGTTGGGTTAGACTTTTATATACAGAACCGCTGACTCAGGTGGTCGTTAATGGTAGAGTGTCCCAGTCCTTCGCTCTTGGGAGGGGTACTAGGCAGGGGTGCCCGCTGTCCCCCCTGCTCTTTGCTCTTGCTTTAGAACCGCTTGCAGCCTGGCTCCGATGCGAGCCGTCGATAAAGGGCATTCAGTGGGCCCCTGATTTTGAAGATCGGGTCTCGCTCTATGCCGATGATATCCTTTTACACCTCACCTCCCCTCGTAAGTCCCTTAACGTCCTGTTTGACGTTCTCACTTCTTTCGGCAAGAACTCTGGTTTGATCATTAATTGGTCTAAATCGTGTGTGTACGTCATCTCGGGCGGCCTTCCCCCCCTGCCGAGTAGGTTTCCCATTCAAATTTCACAATCTGGCTTCAAGTATTTGGGGTTCTTTATATCGTTAGACCCAGCGGCCCGCTACGAGCACAATCTCCTTCCTCCTCTCCGACGATTGAAATTGGACGTGGATCGGTGGCATAGATTGCCGTTGTCGCCTCTTGGTCGCGCGGCACTCTTTAAAATGATGTCCCTCCCTCGATTTCTCTACGCACTCCAGAACTCTTTCGATATTATTCCGGCAGGCTACTTTCGGGAGGTGGAAGGTTTACAGAGGAGGCTTGTTTGGGACGGTCGTGCACACATCGCCCTTACAAAATTAACTCTCCCCTGGTATGACGGGGGCATCGCGCTCCCGGATATCAAGAGGTATTATTGGGCCTCCCAGCTGTCCGCAATCAACCACGCAACGTATGCATCTGGTCCTAATCCGGCTTTCGAAATGGATAAATATCAGTTGCCCGGCGGTAACTTCAATAGAGCGCTCTACTCTCGGGCGGCGGGGAGGCACCGAACGGGACCCACCAGGATTGCGGTGCGTGTGTGGAAAGATGCGAATGCGGCGATGGGATGGAATGATCAATTGACACGAGCGACCCCTTTGTATGCTTCTGAAAGACTGGGATGCCTCTGGACAACGAAAGGTTTTGAGAACTGGGATATGATTGGCATAAGCAGAGTGGGTGATCTTTGGGTGAAGGGCGCGGTGAAGTCCTTTGCGGTGCTTCAAAGAGAGTATAAGTTGAGTGATAGGGAGTTCTTCAGGTATGCGCAAGTTCGCCACGCTTTGATGTCGGTTTTCACAGCCGGTTTTAATGTTCCTGAGTCTTCCCCACTCGAGGACCGTATACTTGATGGTCATCTGCCCGATGGTACGATCTCCTTTATTTATAAGAAATTAATTAACAATCGGGCGGATCTCCTTTTGCGTCTCAGGGAGGCCTGGACCGGAGACGGCTTGGAGTTGGATGACGAGGATTGGCAGTCCGCCCTGTCCTCCCCGAAGGAGGTCGCCATTCCTGCCCGTCTCCGTCTCGTCCAGCTCAAAATTCTTTATCGGGTGTATGTTACGGGCCCTCGTTTGGTTGCTATGGGTTTTTCCTCGGATGGGTTGTGTAAGCGCGGATGTGGAATGAGTGCCACCTTTCTTCATATCATTTGGGAATGTCGTGAGGTGGCGGCGTATTGGCAGCGTGTGCATGCAGTAATGGAGTGTGTCACCGGGGTCGTTCTGCTACCTGAGGCCCGGAGATGTTTGTTGAACGTGTGGGAGCCAAATGATTATAACGTTGTTCAGGCCCGGTGGGCGGCACTTGGGAACATGATCGCAAAGAGAGATGTCGCGCAGTTGTGGGGTTCCCAACGGGCCCCCACCATGTCAGTATGGAAGGAGAATATGGACTGGTGCATGTTTAGAGAAAAGACGGTATATTTGGCTAGGGGCAAGCCTAGAGCGTGGAATAAAATTTGGGGACAATGGAACTCCTACTGTGGTACCATCTGTACGCCCACGTTTGAGGATTCTCCAGACATTCCTCTGTCCCCCTGATCCTGGGGTTCCTGAAAGAATTTACTCTTTTTCCTGATTGTCTGACTTCCTCACTGCCTCCCCACCCTGGTCATCTCTATTGTCTTTTTGATTCTCTACCCGATGCTGCAGGTCCCCCCCGTTGGAGCTCGATCTTGTTAAGAACGCTTTTCGCCTTGAGTTTTGTTTTAACTGTTTCTTTGTTCCGTTTTAAAAACTCAAAATATTTATCTACTACATCCTGTGTTGCAGAGAAATCTATCTTGTTTCTGCTGGACCTATAGGGGATCAGTCGCTGCTTTGTGAGGTCATACAATTGCTCTACTTGTTTTAGCGGCCGGCCCCTGTGGTTGTAGGCCCATACTTGTAGTACTATTGGTTATACACAATAAAGTTTAAAAAAAAAAAAAAAAGTAATAGGTGACTAAGTATTCTGCCTCTTCCAATGTTAGAGCAAAGTTAGATAGTGGTTCCATGAAGTCAGTTACTCTTCCTTCAATCTCTCCAGTGACATCATCGATATAAAGTTTACGATAAAATTCGCGAAAACCCCCCAAGATCTCGGCTGTGTTATCATATAACTTCCCTGATTCATCCATATTCTATCTATATTAGCTGCGACTGCCTTTTGTCTCAATCTTTTAGCCAGGTGCTTTCCAGAATTTTCCCCAACTTCATAGACTTCAGATCTGTAAGCAGCAAGCTGCTGAGTGAGTTTTGTAGCAAAGCCTTGATAAATCTTCGCTTTCTGAACTGCTATGTCCCTTAACACTATGGCTGCTAAGGCAATTCCCCTCCTGTGCTGGAAATTGCCATTTTGCTGGTGTCATGACGAGCTCAGCTCGTCATGAGCACAGCTCCAGGCTACCTCATGACGAGCTGAGCTCGTCATGAGCATGGAAGGGGTTAAAATTCCCTCCGTGCCAGTACCTGTGCTACACGCCTGCATTAAGTTAATCTCTAAATCTCTCAGCTTACTCATCTCTCCTTCTTCCGTCTTCCTTTTCTCCCTCTGTATTCTTATTGAGTAACTTAAAGTTTCGCCCCGGACCCCAGACTTGAATGCATCCCATATAATCCCTGTTGATGCAGACCCTTTATTATTTTCAAAAAACTCCGGTATCCACTCATGGTCAATATAGCAGGGATCAAATAGAAGTTTTCGTTCAAAAGACCATGGTTTATGAAATTGTGGAGAACTAATATCTAAACTAAGAATAATGGGATTATGGTCCGAGAGCAATTTAGGAATAATATTAAAGCCTAAATTTGCCGAAGTATTAATAAGTACGGCGGAAACAAAAAAATAGTCCAGCCTACAATGCTTCTGGTGTGGGGCAGAGAAAAAAGTGCTCCCAGAAGTACTGCCAGATCTAAGAAACCCTTTTAAGGACACAAGGGAACCCAGTAGGGGGCCTTCGGACCGTGGGTTACTTAACTTATTTCAAAGAACAATGGTCCTGAGGGATCAAGATAAAACAAAAAATGGCAATACAGACTACAATGAGTACTATATTTTTGAAACACGTCCAGCCGGACGCAAGTTTATTCAAAAGATAACATGAAGTTGTTGGCCCAAGAGGAGGCCAAAAAATATAATGGCAAGATAGGGTACAGTCCTGTACCTATCCCAAGAGGTTTAAGAGAAGATAAACCAGGAAGAGAGGGATAGAAAAAGGAAAACTTTTCAGGCAAAACAAGAAGTTTTTGAGCCAATCGGTGACTTGTAGTTAAAGTAAATACAAATCCAACAAATTCACCGTGCAGTGCCAACCATTTCATATGACCATATTAGATAATATGCTACACTGCTTATTGCGTCGACGTTTCGATCCCTAGGGGCTCATAGTACAATGGGATCATCATCAGGACTATTTTTATAGTTATTGCCTGCAATATATAAAGCCTGTAGAAAGGAAGGGGGAGATAAAAGACAATTTTAAGGCCTAGGCCTACAGCAACGAAAAATCAGACAATACATGACAGGGCACAATTAAAAGTTTAAAAGCGGTCATTATTTGGGCTCGCCGGTTTTTTGCTAATCTGTTTGTGATTTTAAGGAAATCAAGACTTGTGCTGTATCGACGGTGACATTAGGGTCGCTTTTGTTACAATGTCGTGGTTTGTGAATTGTGACATCGTGAGTGAAACAGTGCTTCACTCACGATGTCACAATTCACAAACCACGACATTGTAACAAAAGCGACCCTAATGTCACCGTCGATACAGCACAAGTCTTGATGAATGACACCGCTGTCACTGCGCCGTTTTTCCGCACGTTTTCACCGGCACAAAATGTTTTTCCTTAAAATCACAAACAGATTAGCAAAAAACCGGCGAGCCCAAATAATGACCGCTTTTAAACTTTTAATTGTGCCCTGTCATGTATTGTCTGATTTTTCGTTGCTGTAGGCCTAGGCCTTAAAATTGTCTTTTATCTCCCCCTTCCTTTCTACAGGCTTTATATATTGCAGGCAATAACTATAAAAATAGTCCTGATGATGATCCCATTGTACTATGAGCCCCTAGGGATCGAAACGTCGACGCAATAAGCAGTGTAGCATATTATCTAATATGGTCATATGAAATGGTTGGCACTGCACGGTGAATTTGTTGGATTTGTATTTACTTTAACTACAAGTCACCGATTGGCTCAAAAACTTCTTGTTTTGCCTGAAAAGTTTTCCTTTTTCTATCCCTCTCTTCCTGGTTTATCTTCTCTTAAACCTCTTGGGATAGGTACAGGACTGTACCCTATCTTGCCATTATATTTTTTGGCCTCCTCTTGGGCCAACAACTTCATGTTATCTTTTGAATAAACTTGCGTCCGGCTGGACGTGTTTCAAAAATATAGTACTCATTGTAGTCTGTATTGCCATTTTTTGTTTTATCTTGATCCCTCAGGACCATTGTTCTTTGAAATAAGATCTAAGAAACCCAGCATCCACTAATCCATATTCCTGAGAAATAGCTCTAATGGCCTTAAACACATTTTCTTCCTGCCTACATAGGGAGTGTTACTAGATATATCAAAAGTCCCATCCAAATGCAGGTTAAGATCCCCACACAAAATTAACGTTGAGGGCCATAATGCTAACTCAATACTTAATTGGTTCAGGACTACAGGGTCATCGGCGTTGGATCCCTAGACAGAGCATATGGTCATAGTTAACATATCTCGTCGTAATTCAACAATGACCCATCGACCCAACAGGTCCTCCTTGATTCTTCTAATGTGCCCCAGCCCGAACCGTTTTAGAATAGCTACTCCTCTTATAGTAGATCCCTGACGAGAACATCCTACTACTTCTAAACCAAGATCACTAAGCCAGCCTCTGTTTTTCCAGGGCATGTGAGGAGTTTCTTGAATACATAGTATATCAGTTCTCATAGTTCTCAATATTTGGGCCATTATGCCCCTTTTTCTTTTATCATTAAGTGGAGACAAATAAGAATTGCTCTGCATTTTGTCTCTGCATGAACGGGAACCAGTGAGCCCTTAAAATCTCCTTCTCCCAGTCCCACTCCTTCAGGTCTGGAAACGCCGATGCAAAAAGTTCCACAACAAAGCGTCGAGCATCCTTTTGAGGTGCCGGGTTTTTAGGAACTCGGTGGTGCCAGGGGATAACACCCGAAGACCTCTGAGTTCTCCCTGTTCCGGACCACAGAAACACAGAGTCTTCTAGTTGAAGTCAGAGATCGAGTTTTATTGGCTGCAACCAAGTAACATGTGTCCTAGAATTACGACAACACGGGCCGTAAGTTCTCAGGAGACTGTTCGTTTTTACAGAACCAGCCTTCTCTCTTTATACAGAAATAACAGCTGCAGGCAAGAATTCTTGAGTTTATGATACGGTTATACACATATTTCTATAACAAGGCAAAGAGCGAAGTCATGCTGGCCAACCCATATTTTAGATGTCCAGTTTGTGATAGATGGCCCAGCCCGACCCAGAACTCCCATCAGATATCGATGAAAGACCAATAAAATCGGGCACCTCCTCATCGTAAAACTGGCCATAAACAAGAAACAGGGACAGGTGTATGTGTGTGGATAACATGGTTTGCACGTAGTGAATGGTTTATGGCATGTTGCACCTTGATGCTATCTTACTTGGCCACTGGGCGAGGGACTGCCTGAACAGGTTTGGCTGGAGGCAGTGGAGTCAGCTCGGCCAGGTCATGGGGAAGTCAGCTAAGGTGGACGTGTCTTTTTAGATCAAGCTCGGCCTTAATCAATTTACTTATATGAGGGCAAGCCTCAAAATGGATGCTGTTCACAAGATGGAGTCCGAGGGTTTGGATCGGAAACCACGATCTAAGGGTGTTAGCATCACTTAATCATGACGCAAATGCACAGGGATGATGTCTTAATCATTACCGGTCTGTCGATACTAAACTCGTCATGGTACGATGATATTTTGTGACACGAGTGTTGGGCCTCGGTACCATATTATAGTAGGGTCCGGAATTTCAGAACCACATACCCTCCTTTTGCCCTCATATTAGGCAATAACTCATGCTAATCTGAGTCCAAATCTGTATTCATGAAGTCATGGAGATGCTGCTGTAGCATCATCCTGTTACTCAATTTGTCCCTTGACACAGGCTTCCTAACACATGATGTAGCACAGAGGCCGCATATTGCAGGAGCGCACTGCACAAACAGGCAGAGCAGGAACAGAATGGCTAAGATCATCCTAACGAATGTCAGTGTTTTCCATACCCAGGCAGATAACAGTTCCCAGAACCACCCTAGCAAGGACCAATCCCCTTTCTCCGCGTGAAGAGAATCGGATATTTTGTGTAATTTGGAGATGGCCTGGTACACTGTCGGGGCATTATCAGGGATGAAAATGCAGCAACTGGATTGGATCACTCTGCATACACCACCACAGTCTGCAAGTATGATGTCTAGGGCAACCCGGTTCTGAAGGGTCATGAGTCGGTCCGACTTGAGCTCAGCTGTCAAGTTACTAAGGGCACCGGCCGTTTTGGTCACGGCGGATTCAACTACCCTCGTTAGCTGGCGAATGTTCCTGCGGTTCACCATAGGCCCCCAAAATGGCAGAAAACCCTTTGCGAAGTCTCCAAACTCTTGACCCGCAGTGTCGTCTTGACTCACGACACCCCTAACTGTCCTTGTCCGATGGTAATCTGCCCTGGCCGTGTAGGTGGGTGGCAGCAGAAATGAGATAAAACATGTGCCCGAGAAGTCAGGGGGCAACCATGTGTATGCTCTGTCATGGCAGACAAAGTATGTACCCTTAGCCGCTAAGAATGGAGGGGAAGTTCGGGATGCAAACACGTACGTTTCCGTGCATACGCTCTTCCCCAACTGTGCTTTGGGATCCCTGCCAATACCTTGCAGACATAGGTGACCTCGGTGGGGTACTATCCAAACTGGGGAGGATTTCTTTGTTGTCTGGCTCTTACTCAAGGGAATCCCATACTTGGTGATGTTCCATCTACTGTACAGGGTAAACTCATCCTTGGGAATCGTCCGAGATGTGTCGATATCCCTGCTCATATTTCTTATTCCTGCCACTAGTGCCTTGTTGCTGGAATTGCTCCCTGTGGGACGCGGGGGATATGGTTCTATGGCAAACAGGAACATTGTCTGGAAAGCCCACAGAGAACCATAGTAACTGGATGGCAGGACAAAGTAAGGGATGCCCTTATCTGTTGCGTGTGGCATGAGTCCACATATCCAACAATTCGATGTGTTCATTATAGATTGGTGCTGGTGTAGGAGTTGGATGAATGAGTTATTTACAAATTCTAGTCTTCTGGCAGACTCGTGTTCCGGTAGGGGGTGAAAGGAGTGCGGGGAAACAGTAGGAGGAGGTGTGGGCTGAGTGTTATGTACAAAGGTAACTTGAGAACATCATTATGCTACACAACATTAAAATACATGTCATCAAGAATCTTTTTCTGGTTATCACAGTGCATATTTTCCTCTCAAAGTCCGTGGGTCTAGCAGGTCTCTCTACCCTCGGAAACTCCATCCTCTAGTTGCTGCCCGCGGTGGGAGATTGATTCTGCCAAGGAGTGCGCTCCGTTCAGTCCGGGGTAACTCCCTCAGACAGACCAGAACCGTTGACCTAAACGTCCCCAGCTGCACTCCCCAGACTTCAACCGCGACCCTAGCAGCAGAACCGGATGGCGGTTCAAAAATCAAAAATGAGCAAGTTCCCTGGGCGAGAGAGCTGTAAAATCAAAAATAGTTCATGGGAAAAAGGGAAAATCGTGTCAATCTGTTTTTATTAGTTCTTTTCTCCTGACCTCAGGTTATATCGGTGCTTCCCAGGTACGGTGTGGTCTCCAAACAATGTTTCAGGTTCTGTAGTGTCCAACTGCATTGACGGTGGCACAGATCCTTGCAAAATACGATCACTCTCCTTATCGGTACCAGTTCCTTCTAATCGTGCATCGCTGAAGGGGACAAAGCGGGGTACGGATTCTGTTTCAGAGTCAGCAATTCCCTCCTGGACCCACCGGTCATATGGAAGGGGCAGAGGGACCCGTTTACAATGGATCCCGTGGATCCAATTCTTCTTCCCCTCCACCCGAACAGCTGATCTTGTGGAAAGAAGGATGAGGTACGGGCCGGTCCACCTGGGCTGTCCTTTGTTCGTGCGCTGAAAATTCCGCACCAGCACCCAGGTGCCGGGTTCGATGGAGTGACCTGGATCATCAGAGGCTGGCGGAGAGGAACTGTGAACCTGTTGGTGTAAAACACGCAATTTAGTTGTCAATTCGCACAAATAGTCAAGCAGTACAGGGTGCTCTATTTCGCTTAGTTTCTTTGGCCTCGGCACTCCCCATATGTTTGCTGGTCGCCCGAACACGATTTTGTGGGGGCTAAGTCCCAGTCGAGAATGGACAGTCGTCCTGGTAGATAGGAGTGTTAAAGGCAAGGCGTCAGGCCATTTGAGACCTGTACTGGCTTGGATTTTGGCCAACTTTAATTTTAGCGTGCCGTTGTAGCACTCAACTAATCCTGCCGATTGGGGGTGATTTGCAGCGTGAAACTTCTGGTGTATGTCTAGACATTGGCACACTCTCCTCATCACTCGTCCCACGAATTCACTTCCATTATCGCTCCAGACCACTCGAGGCATTCCAAATCTAGGGAAGAATTCCTTAACAAGGGCTTTGGCAGTTGACAAGGCAGTGTTGTCCTTAAGGGGATACGCTTCCACCCACCTGGAGAAGGCGCAAACAACAACAAGCACATATTTCAGATTGTTGCACCTCTCCATGTGGATGAAATCGAGCTGCAAGACCTCGAACGGATACGTTGGAGGTGCAAAATGACCAGCTGGAGTTGGGGTTCCCCTACCTGGATTGTACTTCAAACACACCATACAGTTCCTGACCAAATTCTCTGCACATTTTGGGATACCACTATTCTGCCATACTGGGGCCAATAGTTTGCAGATTCCCTTTGCACTAATGTGAGCCATTCCATGGGCCATTGTCACCACTGCAAGCACATATGCATCGGGTAACAGTCATCGCTGATGTTCTGACAATTCGACCCAACAACCATTCGCGTCCAACCTACCCTTGCTTTCTCTCCATTCATTCACCTCTTTTTCAGTGGCATCAGTTTGTATAGACTTCACACTTTCAATAGTGTCCTCACACATACCCACATCGGCAATCCATCTCGCAGGACCTACAACATACATTCGACTCATTGTGTTCCTTGCAGTCTCTTTCGCAACTTCGTCCGCAAATGCATTCCCGCGACCAACATCATCTTGAATCTTTCTGTGTGCACTGCATTTCACAATCGCAACTTGTAGGGGCAAGGTCAGTGACTCGAGAAGCTCGTTCACTAGCTGACCATGTTGGATTCTCGCACCGTGTGACGTCAGGAACCCACGTTCACGCCACAATCTTCCAAAACTGTGAGCTACGCGAAGGCGTATTGGCTATCAGTATACACATTCACTCGCTTTCCTTTTGCCAACACACACGCTCTTGTAAGTGCAACTAACTCTGCTGCTTGTGCAGAATTATGGGGGATGCGAGCTGTCTCTACAATCGTGTGCAATGTTGTCACAGCATATGCTGCAGTTGTATCACCATTTGGCAACTTGAAGCATGAACCATCCACCCATAAAGCATCATTGCATTCAGGAAGGGGAGTGTCCACTAAGTCTACTCTCCCTTTTGTCTCTTCTTCTGTGCTAAAACAGCAATCATGCATTTCGACCTTATCTGTCTCTGTTGGAATGGGCAATAACGTGGCGGGGTTGAGTGTATCGCACCTTTTTATGTGAATGTGACTCGCTAATAGTGTCAGTTCATAGCTTGACAGTCGAGCACTAGTTAAGTGCTGCGTCTTCGTTCTGTTTAGTAAAATGTCTACTGCATGTGGGACCATAACAGTCAGAGTGTTATTCATTACTAACCCCGCAGACTGTCGAATACAGACAGCTGCTGCAGCAGTGGCCCTCAAGCAACTTGGTAATGCCCTAGCTACAGGATCTAGAGTCGCTGAGAAATACGCACATGGGCGCTGTTTGTCCCCAAAGTATTGTGTCAGGACTGATAACACGCAACCTTCCTTCTCTTGGACATATAATGTAAAAGGCTTACTGTAGTCGGGGTTGCCCAACAAAGGAGCCGAACACAATGCATCACGCAACTCGTGGAAACTTGTCTGACAATCTTCAGACCAAGGCATAGGAATGAGTGTGTCTTTACGGATTAGTGCCAGCAAAGGTTTGGCCAATAGTGAGAAGTTCGGTATCCATTGTCTACAGTACGATGTAATGCCCAAGAAAGCACGCACTTCTCTTTGTGTCCTTGGGACACTCAACTTTGCAATTGCCTGTATTCTCTCTGGGGTCAGTCTCCTTCCCTCCTTCGATAAGATGTGACCTAAGTAGGTCACTTCTTGTCGACAAAATTGTAGTTTTGAAAGAGAGACTTTGTACTTCATGTCAAATAAATGACGCAACAACGACAATGTGGCTTCCTTGCAAATCTCTTCAGTATCTGCAGCGATCAGCAGGTCGTCTACATACTGAATCAGAGTCGCACCATCATGCAGAACAATCGTGTCAAGTTGTGATTTCAGTGCTTGACTGAATATAGACGGACTTTCACAGTAGCCCTGAGGAGCGCGTTTGAAGCGGAAGCTTCGTCCTCCTAAATTGAAGCCGAAAATATCTCTGCTCTCCTCGGCAATCGGGATGCTGAAGAAAGCGTTCTTCAAATCAATCACAGAAAACCAAGTGGCTGAAGCTGGAACCATGGTCAATAAGGCAGTAATGTCAGGGACAACTGGAAACTGTGGTACAACCATCTTATTCACCTCTCTGAGGTCAATCACAAATCTGTACACAGGTGGCTGCGAAGGATCAGTACGTTTTAAGACTGGCAAAATAGGACTGTTACAAATGTTGCCTGTTGTCTCTTCAATGACATCTTTCTCAATCAGATCGTAAATGATCGCTAACAACGCCTTTTCACATTCGCTAGAGATCTTGTATTGGGGAATACGTGGCAACCTGACATTTGCTCGCAACGTTATGATATATGGTGCTATCTCCAAAAGACCCACATCATTTGATCCACTAGCCCAAAGTACATCGGGGAGAGATGACAATTCAGTTGAAATATCCTCCTTGGCCAAATACATTGGAGAAATAACTTTCCTACCTAGGGTAAGATGTACTCCCGAAGGGGAACAGTACAACGTCGCATATAATCTCTTTAACAAATCCAGACCTAACAAGTTCTCACCACAACCTGTTGTAAGAATGAGGGGTGCTTCTAATTCACACGGGCCAACAGAAAGGGGCATCGGACTAGAAATCGGGTTTTTAACAGGGGCGCCAGAAAAACCCACTGAAACATTAATTTCGCCAGACAAAGGTGCGCCAGGAAGTTTTGAGTGCATAATCGAACTTTTTGTAGCACCAGTATCCAGCAGAAATGGCTCCGACACTCCTGATGTAATCACCTCGACATAAGGTCCATTCTGATCTACTGGAACTGAAACAACTCCCTCTCTTTGTCCATGGCTGTCCTAGCAATTATAACCCTCATTCTCGTTTTCGGCGTAATAGTCATCAGCATAGTACTGGGCTGACCTGGAAGACGCATTATTCTGTTGATCAAAGCTATTCATGGAATTCTGAGGCGGAAAAGAACTAGCATTCTGGGGGAAATTTCCACGGCCCCTACCCCTAGGAGCCTGTTGAACACCTCTACCTCTTGAACCAGAGACACCATTTAGACGTCGCGCCAGAGCTGGACAATTATTTTTTAAATGACCCTCTTCTTTGCAATAGGCACACTGATTCGGGCCATATGGCAAACGCTGATGGGAAAACTCGTTCACTTGCGCGTTTCTCGAATACTGCTGTGGTTGCTGATAATTGGGCTGACTAGGAGTGCGAGGCGGATAGGCTTGCTGGAGAAGAACTTTAGTTTTTAAATCTTTATTCTTCTTGTCTGCCTTATCTAACTCGTCTTTACGCCTATTTTCGTAGTACTGGGCTGTGGCTAAAATCTGCGCTGACGTGGAAACAGCCCAAGCACTTTCTGAATCTTTTAATTTATTACACAGTTCAGGGAGCAGATTATGTACACATTTGTCTACAAACAATCTTTGGCCACCCTCGGTAGCCATATCTTGACCACTATGATCGGCGAAAGTCTCTTCGAATCTTGTGAAAAAGTCAGACACGTTCTCATCTTTTTTCTGCTTGCACGCAGACAACTTGTCCCAATTCACACGCAATTCGGGCATTAAGGTCTTCATATACGCGATTATTCTACCAGGCAGTTCTGCTACTAAAGGCTCAGGTTTAGCACCACCAACTTGTCTAGCGTCAGCAGTGGCAATATTAGCCCACGTGTCACCTAACTCCTGATCATGATTTGTATGACGAATCTTACTCCATAAAGGCTGTGGAACAACATTCCCAAACAACATGTCTACATCAGCTAAATTCATTATACATGAGCTTGCAGTCTGTGATAACTCCTTATAGTACCCTGCAGGATTTTTACGGGGATCAGGCAATGTCTGTTTGAGTGCTAAGACTTCAGATCTTTTCCATGGGACATGTACCCAGACACGCTGGAAATGTGGCAAAATTGGTGGATTTACATTCGCATCACCTTCCCTCCAAACTGGAGGAACCTCTCTCATGGTGTACTGTCGTGGCTTCTTCCTACCTAATGTTTCGTCCTCATACAGTGACCTAGAAACGTTTCCCTTACTCCTATAAGACAACAATAGGTCTATTGCTCTTTCAACATCGGCACCTACAATCATGCCTTCATAGAATTTAAAACGCATACGGAATAATTCCTGCATCTTGCGTTTGGGATCATTCGTCTCCAAATCTTCGCAAAGATATACACACATCTCTTCGAATACGTATCTCTGAGTGGGTGCATCCCATTGACGGAAAACTTCCATAACAGACTGAACATCATATTTTACAGTATCAGTAATCCATTTGCGAGCTAACTCATTAAGCACTTCTCGTTCCTCGTAATCAGGCAGTTGACTACGCAACTGTCTACGTCCTGTTTTAGGGGTCGTTTTAGGCGACCCAAAGAAAGGTGAAAACAGACCAGTGACGGTACTTGCCACTCTCTGTCGAACAGAAGGAGAAGCTTGCGGAGAGGCAGATGTGCCGGACAAGACAGGATGATGAGAAGAGGAAGTCGAGGCCATAGCGGAGGAAGTTGAGGCAGTGGCAGAAGTAGTATCAGGATAAATAGTTGGAGCAGTAGGCAAAGTTGTAGAAGAAGTAGATGGAGTATGTAGCAAAGGTGGCGGCCCTTGAGAAGGCTGCGCCGGAGAAGTAGGGACCAGCTGAAGAGTAGCTGGTGCTTGTGCAAGAGCTGCATTTCGTGCGCCAGGGCGCGGTATAACAAAACGCTTTGGGGGTGCAGTAGCACTTGATGTATATGGGGGTGGTGAATTCAATACATGGGACATTAATGGATCTTTCTCGGATGTTCCCTTTGAATCTTGTCCTTCATGGGGCAACATCGGGTAGCATTTATCTATCGCTAATTTCTTGCTTCTGAGCATTTGTTCACTTTCCGGGTCTTCCTCATTATCCCTGTATGCAACGGCGGCTTGCACCATTGACATACCTCTTTTATTTTTCTTTGCTAATTTCATTTCTTTCTGTTTGGCTTCTTTGCGCCATAAGCGAAAAGAGTCAAACATCGCCGGCCGGGCTTTTTTCTTGAACAATTTTACCTCGAGGTTATCTAAAATTTCTGAATCAAAGCTACCATATTGGGGCCATTTTAAAACACCATCTTTGCGGGTGTACTTAATCCATACTTCATTATATGTGATAGGGCCTACTCCGTGCTTTATATATAACTCATATGTTGGAGTTCCAATCGGAGGAACCGGACACGAATCCTCTAATCGGGAGTCCCTATTATAACCAAGACAAAACAAGTTTCCAAGTCTGCTAAGACCAGGCATCTTTGCTCACTAGTCTAGCTTCAAACTTCAAGGGATTATCGAATACGATATTTTCGTGAATACACGAATCCCTCGGTTTTGGCGCTTGCAAGCTCCAATACAAAACCGTATCTCGAGGATACCAAAAACTAAGAACCAAACTAAGGACTGGGAGACACTCCACTTATACTTAACTGAAGTTATTGAAGATCGATGACGTCACTAGAAGACTCGTCTATCGTTTCGCTCTACCAAGGATCACTGGGACCAAAACAGGGTGATAGTCAGGGCAGCAGTCCTTCGTAGCCGTCGGGACGCGGGGAACCTCGCAGCAAAGACCTTCGGAACCACGTCGACATACAGGGGTCGCTGAAGTGGCTGGCCGTCCTCCGGAATTTTCACATGAAGCTCCTCACGAACATCTGGCTTGGACCGATACCACTTGATACCGCCCCAAGTTGGGCGCCAACTGAGGTGCCGGGTTTTTAGGAACCCGATGGTGCCAGGGGATAACACCTGAAGACCTCTGAGTTCTCCCTGTTCCGGACCACAGAAACACAGAGTCTTCTAGTTGAAGTAAGAGATCGAGTTTTATTGGCTGCAACCAAGTAACATGTGTCCTAGAATTACAACAACACGGGCCGTAAGTTCTCAGGAGACTGTTCGTTTTTACAGAACCAGCCTTCTCTCTTTATACAGAAATAACAGCTGCAGGCAAGAATTCTTGAGTTTATGATACGGTTATACACATATTTCTATAACAAGGCAAAGAGCGAAGTCATGCTGGCCAACCCATATTTTAGATGTCCAGTTTGTGATAGATGGCCCAGCCCGACCCAGAACTCCCATCAGATATCGATGAACGACCAATAAAATCGGGCACCTCCTCATCATAAAACTGGCCATAAACAAGAAACAGGGACAGGTGTATGTGTGTGGATAACATGGTTTGCACGTAGTGAATGGTTTATGGCATGTTGCACCTTGATGCTATCTTACTTGGCCACTGGGCGAGGGACTGCCTGAACAGGTTTGGCTGGAGGCAGTGGAGTCAGCTCGGCCAGGTCATGGGGAAGTCAGCTAAGGTGGACGTGTCTTTTTAGATCAAGCTCGGCCTTAATCAATTGACTTATGAGGGCAAGCCTCAAAATGGATGCCGTTCACAAGATGGAGTCCGAGGGTTTGGATCGGAAACCACGATCTAAGGGTGTTAGCATCACTTAATCATGACGCAAATGCACAGGGATGATGTCCTAATCATTACTGGTCTGTCGATACTAAATTCGTCATGGTACGATGATATTTTGTGACACGAGTGTTGGGCCTCGGTACCATATTATAGTAGGGTCCGGATTTTCAGAACCACACTTTCCCTCGACACCTTCTGGTATACCCAAAACACGTAAGTTGTTGCGTCGTGCACGATTTTCTAAATCAGTGAGTTTCCAGTCAATGTCCTGACCAGTCTTCTGTAATACAGTAATAGAGGATTTTTGAGTAGAGAGTTCATCCTCAACTGAAGAGATCCGCTCTTCTGCTTCCTGTACTCTGGTGATAGCTTCTGTACAAGACTTAGCGATGCGGCGGACCGAATTCTGCAGCTTACGAACAGCTTCCTGGGTCCGGAGCCCTTCCTCTTTGGTCTCCTCTCTATGAGCCATAATGATTTTGTACATTGAAGACTGTAAATTGTAGATAGACTTGAGGGTAATTTCACCTTCACATTCTGATTCAGGATATTCAGAAGTTTCTCCTTGAATGACCTGCAGGCCAGTCGCGGCATCTCACTGAGGCTATTCCATCATGCTTGGACTGGCATTGGGATGTGCATTCGACAGGTCAGGCACCTTACGGACTGTACCGAGGGTCTCAGCATTTGCCGCAGAATCTAAACTCAGAATGTCATCTTCCAAAGATAAATTGGCATCCTCCGCCCAATCACCTGAGAAGGATAGCCTGTCATTATCATTCTCTCCTTCTGACATAGTAGATACATCCGACATAGAGTAGAATTGACCCCCGAAGCCAACAGATTCTCCATCATTCACGGATACCTTTCCTGTATCCATATCTTTATCTTTATCTTTGCCTTTGTCCAGCGTATTAGTTGGCTGATTTTTAGTCGCTTGAGGAGCCTCTCCAGAGGGTACAGAGGCACCGAGAGTGCCCGGAATCTCAGAAGCTAGGCAGAGAGACATATCGGTAGATAATTGAGTAGGATTAACATTTGCCTTAGGTGAGACTCTGACCTCTCCCACCGCCTGACACAGCTCTGGCAACTCTTCGTCCGTGTCAGTCTCAAGAGATAGTCCGGACACTCCGGTTTGACCAGGTTTTAGCATCACCGCTGTTGCTGGGACCAGCACTGAAGAAGGGCCTTGAACCGTACTCTCCCCCATACTTGGACCCATAGCCATTCTATTTCCGTCCCCTTGACCTATAGCTGTCAGGGCAGCTTGAGTAACATTTTTAGCGCCAGGCAAGTCCCTTTTTTTTAAAAAATCGGTTACCGTGCGCTCCTTTGTACCCTTATCTGGCTGAAGTATCGAATGTTCATTAGAGGCCATACATGAACTATTACTAACCACCTCTGGAGTACAAGCTGCACTGGCGTCGCCAGTTAGAGCGGCGGGAGCCGTTGTGGTCGAAGTCGGAGTCCCAACTAGAGCTGCTGCTGCTGCAGCAGCGGTCTTTGCTCTGACCCCCCTTCCCTTTGGAGCCATAGAATTCTTTTTATTAGAGCTTAAGATTGTCACTAGATATATCTCTTGGAGTGATTTGACAATATATTGTAATGAATACAGATTCAATTATTCATGCAACTGTGACAAAGCCCAATTTCATGAGGACCAGAATATTAATGTGTTTCAGCCTCAATGTCTCCAAATCAGAAAAGAACCGGGGTGCCTCGAGACAGCTTCACCACTACTTCAGTTTTGACAGCCCAAAGCAGACCCAAAGCGAGAAAAAAAAGAATAAAAAAGCTTCACCCCTCAGCTGCCTTAACAAGGTCTGCCCCCCAATTGCCACACAGCCACGCTGGGAAGGATAAAAAAAGAGTCCGTTCCGCTATTGCCTTCACAAATCACCACCAAAACAGTCTCAAAAGATAAATGAGTCCTACCGCGTTTAAGGGTGCAGTCTCTGGAACGCTATCCGAGACCCCCCCCAACCACCTCAGTCAGCTCAGTCAGATCGGAGCACTCCCGCTCCAGTGAACCGTAGCTCCAGATGCTCCAGCTCAGCAGAGAACGAAATTGGCTTTTACTTGTAATCAAGGAGCTCCGTGCTCCGAGCTCTTCTTCCAGAAAAAGTCTCTCCCTCTGAGTAGGGGAAACTGACACCAGAAGCTGTCCACGAAAGCACCAAATGCAGCAACCACCAGGCGGAACAGCGAGAGAGGGCTCGGACGCCCGCCCGCCAGACACAGAGCAGCTCCCGGCGGTAATTGAGCACTGCGGCGGGTAGGAACCGAAGGCAGCCGCGTTTAAATGCCACAGCCTGACTGCAGCTTTTCTCACCCGCTGCTCCTCCAAGGACGAAAAGTTCAGCTTTCAGGCTTCAAGCTCCATCGGGGGGCAAGGCAGCAGGTAAATTACGAATACATCAGCAAATATTTCGATATCAGGTAGGGACTGCTCACACACCACCTCTCACTCGTCACGGGAGCGGCCGCCATCTTGCCTCAAGGCTTTTATAAGCTGCGATAATAAGTCTTTGTGCCTTACTGGTGACCCATCAGATTTGAGAAATCCCCTCCTTAACCATCTGTGAATACCAGAGTGTATTTTAATAGTAACATATTCTGAGTCTGAATAGATAGTCACCTCTAATCCCTTATCCTGGTGTAGTGCTTCAATGATGCCCACTAATTCTGCTGCTTGTTGCAAAAAGTGAGTTGGCAGTGACATCTGGCTTACAATGTGTAACATATCAGAATAATGCTGCTGTTCAGCCTTGACAACTGCTGCTCTGGAATGTCTGATCCCTGTTTCCTGATCTATGAAGGAATTTAGGAACCATCGGCAAAGAGCAGGGTGCTCCCTGGGATAGGGTTTTCTCTTACCACCCTGACCTAATCAGGTATATATGTGCCACAGTCATGTACCTGTTCATTGTCCATATCTGGGTGTGCAAACAATGTTACCAGATTGACCGTGTTACAGCGCACCGCTAGCAGCAATGGTAGTGAAAGTATCACTTCATAGCCGGAGGCCCTCTGGGTAGGGAGGGTGCCCTTGGCTTACTGTAGGATGGCAAATACTGCATGCTCTACATATAGTTTGAGTAGCAATCCCATCACTATGGTAGTGACTGCTCTACATATAGTGTGAGTGGCGATCCCATCACTATGGTAGTGCATGCTCTACATATAGTGTGAGTGGCGATCCCATCACTATGGTAGTGACTGCTCTACATATAGTGTGAGTGGCGATCCCATCACTATGGTAGTGACTGCTCTACATATAGTGTGAGTGGCGATCCCATCACTATGGTAGTGACTGCTCTACATATAGTGTGAGTGGCGATCCCATCACTATGGTAGTGCATGCTCTACATATAGTGTGAGTGGCGATCCCATCACTATGGTAGTGCATGCTCTACATATAGTGTGAGTGGCGATCCCATCATTATGGTAGTGCATTTCTGGACTGCAAATGCTGTTGTGGCCAGTGCTTGCTCAAAAGGACAGTGACCCTTTATTATGGGGTCTAACAGACCACTGCAATATGCAATTGGCGTAAATTCCATGGATTTCTTTTGAGTCAGTAGTGCAGTCATTGTTAATCCGTTACAGTGACAAAAGAGCTCAAATCTTTTACCGTAGTCTGGTGTACCTAACATTGGAGCATTTGTAATTGCCTTATTAATTCCTGAAATACCGTCTCCCTTTCATCGGTCGGTTTTATCCTGTTCAACACTCCGTCCATCATCCCCTCTGGTATTGCTTTGTTCGCCTTAAGTTGGCAGGGTATGCCCTGACGTTGGTCCCTTGCTCACTTTGCCACTGGATTCAAGCTAGCCTCGCTGATTAGCCAGAAACCAGTCCCGGGATGCTTGTTTCTGGTCCAGGGAAGACATGGCTTGGCAGTTCGGGCTGGCCTGTTCCCATGAGGCACAGGGTCAGACTGATTTGCATATGGCCATGTCTGAACTGAGGTGGCGGAGTGAGCTAAAGAATAATGGTGGATTAAACCAAGATCAGTTGACTGGGGGTGAGTGCTTGCCTTGTTCAACTCTCCGTCCATCATCCCCTTTGGTATTGCTTTGTTCGCCTTAAGTTGGCAGGGTATGCCCAGACTGGGTCCTTTGCTCAGTTTACCACTGGATTCAAGCTAGCCTGGCTGATGACGGCTGATTAGTCAGAAACCGGTCCTCTGAAGCTTGTTTCCGGTCCAGGGAAAACATGGCAGTTCGGCCTGGACTGTTCCCATGAGGCACAGGGTCAGACTGATTTGCATATAGCTGGGTCTGAACTGGGGTGGCGGAGTGAGCTAAAGAATGATGATGGATTAAACCCAGATCAGTTGACTGGGGGCGAGTGCTTGCATTGTTCAACTCTCCGTCCATCATCCTCTTTGGTATTGCATTATTAGTTTGGGACCCTTTTAATGCGCTCAACAATGGTGTAGTTAAAGAAGAGGCATAACCAAACAGCCATTGTCTCACATAATTTCACAGTCCTAAAAACTGCTGCATTTCCTTAGCTGTATTAGGGATGGGCATGTTCCTGATTCTTTCTGCCCTATCAGGTGTCACTCTCCTCCCAAAATGGATTATTAGTTGTTCCAAATAATGCACTTTTGTTTGTACGTATTGCAATTTGTCTTTGTCTACTTTGTATCCCTTCTCTACCCGCTAACAAAGGAGACTGATGGTGTCTTGTCTACATATATGATCTGTGGGACTGCATATTAAATGTCATGCACATATTTCAAAAGTGTACTTTACATTGGATGTTTGTTAAATCTTGTATCAGTGTCCTGTTGAAGATGCTGTGGGACTCACAATACCCTCGGGGCAGTCTCAAATGTTGGTACTGTGTCCCTTTGTATGCAAATGAGGTCCAGTATTGGAGTTTGGTTGCAGTGGGATGCTGAAAAACACATTTTTCAAATCAATCTCTGAAAAGTGGGTGTAGTCTGCAGGAATGTTTGTCAAAATCACTGAGGGGTCAGGTGCCACTGGAAATTCAGACACCACTATGCCATTCAAGGGCCAGAAATCCTGTATTGTCCTTCAAGTTCCTCCCTTGCCCTCCTTACCTGGGAAAATCGGGGTGTTCCCAGGTGAAGTCCCCCTGTATGTTACTCCATGCTCTAATACAGCTTGTACTTTTAGAAAAAAGCCCTCCTCTGCTAAGGGATATTGGAGCACCCTGGGCAGTATTGCCCCTTGTTTCAGAGCTATCCATACTGCATCATGTGCCCTGGGTCTTCATATCAAGCCATTTTCTCGTGTTGAACTGTACTTCATATGTCTTGATACTGTACTTTAATTGTATTCTAAGATTGATGCCCATTTCAAACACCACTTTTTTGGTCAATGGGTTGTCCTCAAATAATTCTTCATCTGATAAGTCTCCTAACTTAACTCCTGGGCCCATAAATACAATAGATTCCCACAGTTCTGTCAAAGGCTATTAGTATTGTCTATCTTGATCTAATCTCAAGGGCTTGTATGTCAAATATCATATGTTCTTCTTTCACAGAGTCCAGGGGCATCATACACCTGAAAAATAGTTTCATTGGTATTTGCACTTTTTTCCCTAGTAGTGCTGGTGTCTGTGCTATTAGCAGTTCAGGCTGGACTGTTCCCATGAGGAATAGGCTCAAGACTGATATACATAAAGAGATAATCTACTTCCATTGATCGAGAGGTTCGGGCCAGATGTGCCACACTGGAGGGGCAGCCCAATATCCCTAATGGGTAGAGCGGCCCTCGTTAAAATGATGGCCCTGCCCGCTTTCTTCATGTCCCACCAAATACCCATGTAGGGTTCCTTCTGACTACTTTCAGAAGATAGGGAACTATGTGGTCTCCGCTGGAATGGGGGCAGCTCTAGAATTTTCCTTTCAAAGCTACAGAGGAGGGTTTATGAGGGGGAGCTGCAGTCCCAGATATTAAGAAGTACTACTGGGCAGCACAGTTGAGTACAGTCAATGCATGGTTGTATGCGGATAGGGAGGAACCGGTATGCAGGGTTGACCGTCAAGCGATGGGCGGCAGAGGCTATCTGGCATTACTATACCGAAAAAAGGGATTGAGACAGTAGAAGTGTCTCCTCTGATTATGTTAGGAAACAAAAGGCTATATATAGAAAATGGCACCCTTGCCTCAGTCGAGATTGTAATCGGGCTACCATTGTTTGTATTCTACAGATAGCTATGTCGCCATATGGATGTAATAATAAACACATTTGTACTCCGCTCGTGAGAGGGCTTGCACTATGCCAAGGCTGTGTGATAGGATTCTAACAAAGTGTTTTCTGTCAACAAGGTCGGTGTTTCTGCGAATATAAATTCAAGCGTCAAAAAAGCAAAATGTGTGTCAAACGTTAATGTGGCAAAGAGAAGGCAACTTTAAGAAAAATATTTGTGTGTATACAAGAATGGTATTATTTCCTACTGGGCCTAACTAGGCACATGACTATGTGTGCCTCAGAATGTAGTACTCAAGCAAAGTGGAAGTACAGACCAGAAATAAAAAAAGAATTCTCCTCTTTCTGCCAGCCTTGGGTAGGGGCACCATTTTGGCTCAAACCTATGTTTATCTGCATTAATAGAAATGGGTTTGCATCAAAAGAGTGGATGGATGATTGGGAATGCCCATGCGCCATCCAGGTAACGCCTCCCCAATGTAAGGTACCTCAAAGTAATTTTTTTTTTTTTTTTAAGAAAGCCATGCAGTCAAATAAATTAGGCTTTGCATGACCTTGTTAATCTCAAAATAGATTTTGCATTGCGGCTGCTCCAAAAAAACGATGCAACCACAATCAAAATCTTTGTAACTCTGGGGCTGATTCTCTTGTATTTTTGTTTCAGTCTAAATGTGTAGCGTAGTCATTGGCCAGTGATGTCTAGATTTCTGTTTTCCATGCTGTTGGTTTAGTCACGGTATTACAAATATGCTGTTTTCTATGTTAATTCTTACCGTGATGACTAGTTTTACCATATTGAAGTTGTTTATTGGCTTTATTATCCTAAATCCTTTTTTTCTGTTTTTACTCTGGAAGGTAAAAGAAAAACATTATGAAAGGAATCTGAAGAGTGGGAATCACAGTGTATTGGAAAAACAAATGTCATCATAGTTAAAGTTCCATTAAAATGTTCTCAAGCAACAACCAATCGAACCTGACTTGGAAGCACGAACATTAGAAAAATGTTATGCAGAGTGGAGGGAAGTTAACTTACTGAAGGAATTCTGCAAATGTTTTTGATGTGAGAAGATATTTTAATGCACACAGTTGTTTCCGAAGCAGCGCACATACCTGATGCTCTTTCCCACTGTAACAAACTCTAACAAGTCCGATCTCATGCTCACTAGAGAGCACATGTTCTGCATGTGACATCTTCGATGTAAGGATCACCGACTAACTGTGCAATATGAAATCAACTTGAGGCCAATCCTTGAAGAGGCAATATGAATGAATAACTCTAATTAGACACCAGAAAACTTGCAGGAAAGAGACTCCTTTCATATCTGCAGATCGTATAAAAGATATGTGTCTGATTCCCGTAAGATGAGGATGTTGCCATTCTAGATCAATGTAAAAAGGTGTCCGCCACTAGCTATGATGGTGGATTGGTTAGGGTGGTTTCACTGTTGCTGAACATACAAAACATAATACATTTATACACAATGTACCCAACCTGGCGAGAGAATCCAAGTGAGCCACCATCTCAAGCAAAGTCCATATGAACATACGGAATGAGGGAAGGATAATCATTAAAACATAACACACAACAATGGAGATCTTTATCAATATTCTGAATGAAATGAGCAGTTGATAAAATATCAAAGGACTCTGGTGAAAAACCATATGGATATTCTGTATGTGACCCGGCTTTCAGTCAAAAGCATGCACCATCTATACATCAGAATTCGCACTGAGAGAGACCATATGGATGTCCTGAATGTGGCAACATTTTCGAGATATCATCTGAGCTATTGGAATATCAGATAAGACACACCAGAGGAAAAACATATGAATATTCTGAATGTAACTATGCACACACTTGTATGAATAATCCAGCATCCGAGAACTCACACTGGGTAGAAACCATGCAAAGGTTCTAAATGTGTTCAGGCTTTCATTCAAAAGAATTCTCTAACTGTGCATCAAGAGTTTACTGGGAAGAACCCCTATGAATGTTCTAAATGTGACAAGACTTTCATAAGAAAGTTGACACTATCCATTTATCGGAGAACTCATACTGGGAGCAACCCCCATAATTGTCCTGAATGTCAGAAGCCTTTCATGAGAAAGATGGCACTCCCAGTATATCATAAAGCTCATACTTGGGAGAAACCATATGGATTTTCTGAATGTGAAAAGGTTTTACATTCATCACAAGGGGTATGGCAAGATGAAATAAATCACAGCAGTGAGAAATCTCATGAATGTTGTGAGAGAAATCTATTTTTACACCAGGGACCTCACATGAGGAAGAAACCCTATACATGTTTTAAATGTGACAAGGCTTTCACGCAAAAACGTACACTATTCTTACATCAAATAATTCACACTGGCAAGAAACCATATAAATGTTCTGAATGTGATAAAGCTTATAAGATAAGAAGAGAGCTATCAGTGCATCAGAGAATTCACACGGGGGAGAAACCATATAAATGTTCTGAATGCGATATGGCTTTTAAAGTTAAGAGTCATCGGGCATCACATCACATAACACATACTGGGGAAAGGCCTTTTAAGTGTTCTGAATGTGATAAGGCTTTCACAAGAAAATGTTCTTTATCAATACATCAAAGAATTCACACTGGGGAGAAACCATATAAATGTTCTGAATGTGACAAGGCTTTCACACGAACAGGTTCACTAGCCACACATCAAAGAATTCACACTGGGGAGAAACCATATAAATGTTCTGAATGTGACAAGGCTTTCACACGAACAGGTTCACTAGCCACACATCAAAGAATTCACACTGGGGAGAAACCATATAAATGCTCTGAATGTGTTAAGGCTTTCAAGACAAAAATAGAGTTATCAGTACACCAGAGAACTCACACTGGAGAGAAGCCTTATGAGTGCTCTGATTGTCACGAGGCTTTCGCAAAAAAAGGTACACTAACTGATCACCAAAGGTGCCACACTGGGGAGAAACCATATAAATATTCTAAATGTGACAAGGATTTTAATAAAAATGGTTACCCTATCCAGTATCAGATAACTTATACTATGAATACACCTTATAAATGTTCTGAATTGGAAAAGGCTTTCAAAGGTAAGCTTTCACTAAGGCAACATCAGGGAGCTCATATTGGGAAGAAACCATATAAATGTTCTGAATGTGATAAGGCTTTCAGACACCAATTTACACTATTCATACATCAAAGGATTCACACTGGGGAGAAGCCATATACATGTTCTCAATGGGATGTGGCTTCTAAAGTTAAGACTCATCAGGCATCACATCACAAAACACATAGTGGGGAAAGGCCTTTTAAGTGTTCTGAATGTGATAAGGCTTTCACAAGAAAATGTGTTTTATCAATACATCAAATGATTCACACTGGGGAGAAACCATATAAATGTTCTGAATGTGACAAGGCTTTCACACGATCAGGTTCACTAGCCACGCATCAAAGAATTCACACAGGGGAGAAACCATATAAATGTTCTGAATGTGATAAGGCTTATAAGATGAGAAGAGAGCTATCATTACATCAGAGAATTCACACAGGGGAGAAACCATATAAATGTTCTGAATGCGATATGGCTTTTAAAGTTAGGGGTCATCAGGCATCACATCACAACACACATACTGGGGAAAGACCATTTAAATGTTCTGAATGTGGCATGGCTTTCACACGAAAATGTGTTTTATCAATACATCAAAGAATTCACACAGGGGAAAAACCATATAAGTGTTCTGAATGTGACAAGACTTTCAGACAGAAAGGTACACTCGCCATACATCAGAGAACTCACAGTGACGAGAAACCATATTCATGTTCTGAATGTGATAAGGCTTTCAGATCAAAAAGAGAGCTATCAGTGCATCATAGAACTCACACTGGGGAGAAACCATATAAATGCTCTGAATGTGACATGGCTTTCGCAACAAATGGTACACTGTCTGATCACCAGAAGTGTCATACGGGGGAGAAACCATATACATGTTCTGTATGTGACAAGGCTTTCAAACGTAAGTTTGCACTATCCCTTCACCTGAGAGCTCACACTCAGAGTAAAAACACGTAAATGTTATAATTAGGCCGTCCAGTTTTCAGTGTTTATGCTTTGTGGATTGCAGTGGTGTTTTCTTATTGGGTTCCAAACCTTTTTATATCAGTGCTTAATCAGTGTTTGTTCAGCTTTGTCTATCACGGAATAGACAAAATATATGTTTTTTCCACTGATTATGAAATGTTGTTATAAAGAGCGTATTTAATATAAAGGCGACTAATGCATACTAGATAGTGACTTACCATTGACAGTGTGTCCAGTGGACTTACGTTAGACTGTTTTAAGCATAGAAAATTTGTATTACACTCTCACTCACCTTCACGCCTTATTACCCTCTCTCACATCTCATTATCTCTCACACTTTGTTAGGACTCTCTGGGTTACATTCTTGTTAATGGATTAAGTAAGAGTGCTATATTCAAATGTTTTTGAAAATTCTATAACTCAGGTGGGAGTCATTCACTTACTACTTACTTAATATTATGACATTTTAGGGGTGGACAACCCTGCCAGCAGCATAACACCTCGTCAACTGGTTAACATTTTTATTACAATAGATTAATTTGCAGGCCTGCATTCTAAGGCAACTGAAACTTGATGATTTAAGCTGGCTCACCAATGCTTTTCTGCACTCTTTGCCTAACTACATTAGGGTGGTGCCGCTGTTGTGTTTACATTTGTAGCTGCCATAGAAATATCTAACTATAAGTCAGTCCTTACATTTTACTAGGCATTACATTGTATTCTGAGACTTGAAAGTTTGCTTTTAACATTGTAATTATATGTGCGATCAGTAAAAAGAGTTTTTTTTAAAAAAAACTTTGTAATTATATGCTTGCAAATCCCAGCAGTAAATTGCAGTTGCGTATGAAGTCATGATTAGCTGAAGGTATCACACTTAACAATGGGACACCTTGCCGCCATGAATTTCTTTGGCATAAATGTCTTGTTTTGTACAGGTTCAGGAAGTGGGAGAGGCTATTAAGTCCCTGACCAGGGAAAAAGTACAGGGAAAGGATGGACTTCCTATTGAGTTTTTTCAACCTTTGTGGATACTTTGGCTCCTTCATTAACCAATATTTATAACTTTGAGAAGGGGAGTGATGCCTCCCCACCCACTATGTGAGAGGCTTTGTTTGTCCCTCTCCTTAAACAGGGCAAGGAGGTGGATCAACTCTCCTCCAACAAGCCACTAAGGATAATAAATGTGGATTACAAAATATTTAGTAAGATCCAAGTCACTCCATTGCGTCCTTGACTCTCGATCCTGATGCACCCCAGCCAGTCTGGGTTTATCCCGAATCGTAGTACCATCACTAATATTAGACAACTTGTTCATGCACGGCACTCCCCACTTAGAGACTACTCCAAGGCCACCATACTGGCAGTTGACAGCAAGAAAGCTGTCAGTTCCTTGAGTTTGAATATTCTCTACACTACTATGGCCGGTATGAGCATTTGTAGCAGATTCCTCTCCTGGACAAAACTACTGTATACTTTCCCACTGCCCGTGTTAGGGTGGATAGATTCATATCCAACTTTTCCGGCACACACCACAGCTGTTTACCATGGAGAAGGGGACAGAAAGGAGAGAACGATTGTCAAATGTTTTTTCCGCGGGCATGTAGCCCTCAGGTAGTCACATCTCTGGAGGGCCTACCAAGCTCCACATGACGAGAGAAGGGTTCCGCTACCCTTGAAGTGTGTACAATAGTGCACTCTGGAATAGCTGGTTGCCACGTATTGTAGGAAGTCATCATCAGATGGTGAGGAAACTGGTATCCTATTGGCTAGTAAGCACTCCATTCTCTGAGGGCACACCTGGCACCGAGACCTCGGATCACATCTGGACTCAATCAATCAATCAGGGAGATTATAAGTGTTAGACGCAAAACCTGAGGGTCGGCCGAGCAAGGAGGAGAGGCCTCCTGGCGAGGGTCCTCTCCTTAGTTTGTACGGACGAGCAACCACCCCCCCACAGATGGACACCACACAAAGATAGGTTCTTAACTCTTTTATCAGTATTCTTTGGCAGGTTATCGTAACAATACAGTATAAACGGGATTCTAGGATCCCCTTGAACTTAGTCTCTGTGGGAAGGGGGTAGCGGGACAGTCTTCGTACCGGTCTGGTACAGGGATATCTTGCGGACAGCTCTCAATCCTCGAGCTGGAGGGTTTCTTTGGTAGGGGCCGCGGCAGCGCCAGCAGGACCCCAAGATGGTTCACGAAGATGAGCCGCGGCAGCGCCAGCAGGACTCCAAGGATGGTTCACGAAGATGAGCCGCGGCAGCGCCAGCAGGACTCCAAGGATGGTTCACGGAGATGAGCCGAGGCAGCGCCAGCAGGACTCCAAGGATGGTTCACGGAGATGAGCCGAGGCAGCGCCAGCAGGACTCCAAGGATGGTTCACGAAGATGAGCCGCGGCAGCGCCAGCAGGACTCCAAGGATGGTTCACGGAGATGAGCCACGGCAGCGCCAGCAGGACTCCAAGGATGGTTCACGGAGATGAGCCACGGCAGCGCCAGCAGGACTCCAAGGATGGTTCACGAAGATGAGCCGCGGCAGCGCCAGCAGGATTCCAAGGATGGTCCACGAAGATGAGCCGCGGCAGCGCCAGCAGGACTCCAAGGATTGTTCACGAAGATGAGCCGCTGCAGCGCCAGCAGGACTCCAAGGATGAGTTTGTCTCGGTGTCTCTCGACTCCAGGATACAACTGCCTTCCTGCACCGGAGCTGCCCCAGTTATAGGTCTGGTGCCCTTTGATGTCCGGACCCTCGCACTTGGAGGTTGGGGGGGTCCGGGATGTGCGAGTCCAGACACCCAGCAGGGGGGTGGAGCCAGCGCCCAGGGAGGCTGTGGGCGATCGAAACTAGGCGGATGGGGGACCATCGAAACTCCTTCCCCCATTGACTCGCCAAGTGGTCTTTTTACCCCCTGGTCGGATCGTGGTGCCTCGATGTCGGGGCTTTGCTGGGCCTGCGGCTGGGGTCGGGCCGAGGCCACGAGGCCTGATCATGGAGGGTTCAAGATGGTGGCTGGGCCGGGGTAAATGGTCCGGGCCAGCCGGGAGAGTTGAGGAGTGGAGGTCGAGTTCTGTCGGGGGAGAGCTGGGGGCGGCCCGGAGGGGCGGCACTCGTGGAAGGTGGAAGTTGCCGCTCTTGGTCGTAGTACAGGGGTCGCGGTAGTCCGGGACCCGCCATGCGGGAGGAGTGGGGCCACGCCACGAGGCCCTGTCCAACAATAAGCATGCTACTCACCCTTGAGGGTCTTATGGTGCAGGGAGTGGGAGGGGGTGCTCCAGTCAACCGAAGAGCCAGGTCTTGAGGGTCTTCCATAAGATGTGCATGGTGGGGGCGCGCATGATGTTGATCAGTGGCTCGTTCCAGGTCTTGGTCGTGATGTAGGAGAAGGTTCTTCCACCCGTTCTTGCTCTGTGGATGCACGGGGGTTCGCCGAGGACGGCGGATCTTGGGTTCCTCATGGATACGTGGAAGGAGATTCTGTCGTTGAGATATTGAGGGCCGGTGTTGTGGTCGCATTGGAGGCTGGAGAGAGGACCAAAGAAGGACTGCCCTGCTGTTTCCTAGACCTGGCAATAGAGACTGGACCAACCGCTGGGCTGCACCTGCTGACCCTTGGGCTAGCAAAGAGTGGACTAGATCTGTGTTGCCGGGCTCGAGGAAGTCGTTCCCGAGCCATAGACAAAAGAGGTGAACTCCAAGAGTCACTGGACTGACTTCCTGCGACAGGACCAGGACCAGGGCCACAAAAGCCGAATAAGGCCTGTTCTGGCAAGTCAGTAGCCAAAATCGCTTTATTGCCACTGACCACTATCATGCAGCCAGGTAGGTTGGAAGTCAATGCTCAAAAATTGCACCCGAATCTGCTGAATCTGAAAGACTTGTTGAAGTGCAGTTTGGTCACCCAAGGCGGACACTAGCTTTCACCAAAGGGAACCACTGGTTTTGCTGTGACCTGAGGCCAGTAGTTCTGGACCAAAGAGGACTTTGAGGGACTTCAACCCCTATGGCCAAAGTCACCATGGACCATAGACCGAGGGGGATCCCAGGAAGACCCACTTACCACCCTACAGCCTCTTCAGCATCCTGTATCCCTTTGCAGTAGGGCCACTCCAATGAAGTCTACAACAGCCCGACAATAGAGCTTGAAATGTACTTGAGACTGCTTTGGTGAGAAGGTAACTGTCCAATACCTCCTTACTGGCTGCCTTGATTGACTCCCTGCTGGAGTTACTCGTCAAAATGGTTTGGAATAGCCAAACATAACTTCACAATAGTTTTACAAAGTTTCCAAACTTTACAGTTACCAGTGCTTGTTAGATTTTTACAGTGATTTTCATTTTACTTAAAAATCTATATCTCCAGAACCCTTTGACAGATTGGTTTCATTTTGGTGTCTAAACATTCATTAAAATCTATTATTATAAGTTGCCACCTGATTTCTTTTGTGTTGTATGATTTTCTTATTTTGTTGTTTTGGTATTTCAAAATCTAAATGTTTTACACTTGTTCCTTAGTCTGAGCATGACAGCACGAGGCCACAGCTGGCCAGGGTTGAGAAACAGGTTTTACAAACTAGCTTGATTCGACCCTAGACGGTATTGTGAGTGTATCAGTCGGTAAGGTCTCAGAACCGCACCATATAATGCACCACTTTCCTCACACATATACAAATGGTACTCATGACCTGCACAAAGAAGACAATATATTATTTTATTGTAACCTTTATATAGTGCTTGATATGCCACACATTATGGTTCTAGTAATCGCTGTTGCCTGTTCCTATAAAATGCAATCTTTTCATTACTGTTTGGCACTCACATTTTTCCGATATTTATTATGAACTGGAAACAACAGGTGCATGCCTTCTAAGAAAACAGGCACTGGGAAATCCAATGGGTCTCACCTTGTTGACTATTGGCTTTCCCCGTGCTTTTTCCTGATGTTTTACAGCAGTGGGAAAAAAAGTACTTTTAGGCGATGTACAGCATTGGAAAAAACAGAAAGATGAGATGGTGTGATGGTGTGATGGCATATGTGTGCCAGCGGAATGAAGTGGTCACCATTTTCTTTTTTATGTTTTTTTAATTTTACTATCCAAGATGGTGGATGCCACTTGGATCAGTAAATAAAACAAATGTTTTTCCTGGGTTGGGGAGGAGGGCAAAAGAAGCAGGTGAGGGGAGAGAAACAAGGAGCACTAAAGGAGAAGAAGCACATGAGAGACAGAAGATCCTGGTAGAAGTAGCACAATGGAGGGTGGGTGCAGGAAGGTAGGATTCTTCTAGAATGAATGAATGAATGAAAATAAATTTGTAGAGCGTACCTAAACCCGAAGGCATCAAGGCGCTTAGGATGGTAAAACTGTTTGGTCAGAGGAGGAGTGGGAGCGGGTTATTGATAAGCTTCCTAAAAGAGCCAGGTCTTAAGTGCTTTGCGAAAAAGGGTATGGGAGGCGAGTCCCTTAAGGTCATCAGGGAGGGTGTTCCAGAGTCTGGGGGCGAGAGCTCGGAAGGCCCTTCCGCCCCATCTGGCCTTGGAGACTTGAGGAACAACGAGCAGATTTTTATTGGAGGAGCGAACTGCTCTGCCCGGGACATAGGGGGACACAAGTGACCGAATGTCTTCGGGCCCAGTGCCATTCAAGGCACAGTGCGTAAGGCAGAGGGCCTTGAAGTTTATCCTAGCCTGCATGGGGAGCCAATGCAGGTTCTTCCTGATGGCCAAAACAGAAGAGTGTTTCGGGGCATCCATGACAAACCGGGCCGCTGCATTTTGCACAATTTGTAGGCGATGGACCAAGCCGATGTTAATGCCTAGGTGAAGTGCATTGCAGTAGTCCAGCCTGGAGGCTATAAGGGCCACTGCAATTTGTTTGCGGGCTTCAAGGGAGAGGTAGTGAGTGATTTTTCTTAAAATCCTCAGAGCACCACGCAGGTGGAGACTGTCCTGCTGACCTGTTTCTCGAGGGAAAGAGTGGTGTCCAGGATAACCCCCAAATTACGGGCGGAGGAAGAGGGCGTGGGACAGATGCCAAGGGCAGGGGGCCACCAGTCCATAGACCAGGTCTCATGTTTGGCACCGAAGATGAGGACCTCGTTTTTTTCCCCATTCAAGTTAAGGAAGTTCTTAACCATCCAGTCAGCGACCGGCTCCATACAATTTTTAAAGTTAAGAGCTGTAATATCCACAGATTGTGTTATGGAGAACATGATCTGCGTGTCATCGGCATAGGAAAGAACTTCTGGGCCAAAGGTCCTTACAAGCCTGGCGAGTGGGGCCACATAAATGTTGAAAAGAGTAGGGCTCAAAGAGGAGCACTGGGGGACCCCACACTTCACAGGCTTGATTGGTGAGATGAAGTCGCCAAGCTTTACCCTTTGCTGCCGTTGGTCAAGGAAGGATGTGAGAAGGCTGAGTGTGGGGCCATCTACACCCATCCTGCTAAGGCGACTAGCAAGAATAGAAGGGGAGAGGGTATCAAAAGCCGCCGTTAAGTCAAGCAGCACCAGTAAAGTCGTTTGGCCACTATCAACCTTGGCCCGAATGCTGTCGACAACAACAGTGAGTGCCGACTCGGTGCTGTGTGCCCTTCGGAAGCCGTGCTGAGAGGGGTCCAAAGAACTGGAACTGTTGAGGAAGGCACTCAAATGGTGGTTAAGGTGTGCCTCCAGGAGTTTAGTGGGGGCAGGGAGAAGAGAAATGGGACGAAAGTTTTTTAAAGTCCCCGGGTCCAATGTGGGCTTTTTCAGAAGGGGTTTGATAATGGCCGTTTTCCACATCGAGGGATAAACCCCTTCAGACATAGCTAGATTCATGACCTCCACGAGAGGGGGCATAAGTACCTGCCTGCATTCTTTCAAGATTCTTACAGGAAAGGGATCAAGCGAGGATCCAGACTTAAGCCTGTCCAAGAGCACACTAAGATGGTCGGGGGTGAGAGGGGGAAAATGGGTGAGCCGAGTGGAGAGCTCGGTAGCTTGATTTTCCAGGGTTACGGCGGATGATGGGGGGATCACGGGGTTAAGATTGAGGTTGAGGGTTTCCAACTCAGTGTAAATATACAAGATTTTAGTGTGGAAATAGGTGGAGATCCGATCGCATAGATCTTGGGAGGCTATTATAGGGTCGGGAGCCTGAAGGAGGGATAAAGTGTTGACTATATTAAAGAGGTCTCTGGGGGAAGTAAGAGAACCAGTTAATTGAGTAAAGTGTGCCTTCTTTTCAGCCAACACTGCCGCTTTATAGCCCTTGAGGAGGGTTTTATGTTTGTCCTTCTCTATGGGGTCCAAGTGTGATCTCCATAGTCTTTCTTGCCTCCTACAGCCCTGTCTAA